>NC_091992.1:5483811-6683811 GCF_044704955.1 Pristiophorus japonicus | reverse complement strand
AATTAGCAAGCCTGCAAGGAAAGGGCGGGGGAGGGGGACTGGCTGAAGTGCTCTTGCAGAGAGCCGGCATGGGCTCGACGGGCCGAATGGCCGAATCCTTCCGTGCTGTAACCATTCTATGATTCTTTTAGCCACATAAACCTTAGTTTTCGCTCCAGTGTCTGTGTGCTGTGTTAAACTGATCAGAGTAAATGCTTTTCTGACTTAGTGACAACATTCAAAGAAGCACTGCTCTCCATTACTTCTGGCACAGAACAGAAACGTGGCAGATAATTTGCTCACAGCAAGATTCTACAAACAGCAATGTGATAATGACCAGATCATTCCTTTTAGTGATGTTGGTTGAGGGATTACTATTGGCCACTAGACCGGGTAGAGCACCGTTGCTCATCTTCAAAATAGTGGCCATTGGATCTTTTACATCCACCTCAGCCTAATAACTCATCTGAAAGATGGCACCACCAACAGTGCAGCACTGGGGGTGCCAGATCTAGATTATGCAGAGCAGGTCTCCAATCGTCCTAGTTAACTCTTTGCACTGGATAAAGGCCTAGCTCTGTCGAGCCCGTGTGGTGGCTGATGTGCAACGGTCACCACACGTTAAAAAAATCCACGCACAGGCATCTTCCACCCCTTCAATTGGAGTTCAGGACTGGAACATCGGGTCCTTCATTGAAACATCTGTGAACTCTTGGAAGTAAGTCATCCTCGTTCGCGGGACCGCCTGTGATGATGATGATGTGCTGATGTCTCTGGTGTGGGACTTGAATCCACAACCTCTTGACTCAGAGGTGAGCATGCTAGCCACTGAGCCACAGCTGACATCAAGGGTCAGTATGTTGAAAAGGACAGGGAGGAAAATTTGAAATACCTGGGCAAATGAGTTGCACAAAATCACACAGCAGAGCAGAGTAGCAGTTTGTGTACTGTTGGGTTTAGGCACCTTATGGATAAATTAACCCATTGCTTTTAAAAGCTGTGTTATTTTATGGTGTTGTTCTGGTTGCTCTGCTTTTAGTGCCTTGTGATGGATTTTTACTTTAAGAAAATACTTTACTGAAGATCAAAGGGAAGGGGTCCCCAACAGAGCCTACTCGTCTCTAAGTATTTAAATGCTTTCAGTCTCTTCCTCCTCTTATCACTTGTCTTCTACCAGTCCTTCTGGTGCTGTGTATACAGTGAGGACCGTTCACTTTGAAGTTCTGGATTAGAGAGCGCCAGAGGCAATTCTCGTAATAACAAACAATACCAGTTCAACGGGAGTTCTTGTCTCATGTTAATTTTTCAAATCCAACTTCACTGTCACTAACACAAGCACAAGAAGTGAACTCTCTGGACGTGAGGGGGTATTGTCTGCAGGCAGATTAATCTGATGTCGGGCCTGTGACCTGTGGACAAGGTGCTTTTTGTGCTCTGCTGGAATCTGGGAGGCTGAAAAATGAATTCTTCAGATTTCTGACAGGACAGTGGTTGCATGGATTTCAGACCCTCTCTCGTTCACCTCGTGTGTGAGGGCTAGAATACACATTTGCTTTTTAACTGTTCTTCCATTCACCCCCCCACAACCCCATGCTACCCGTATCATTCCACCCCCCGCCAGCCCCCAACGTTGAGAGTGCATCCAAGTACCTGGACCTCACACCCCTGCCAATGTAACCGCATCGAAGAATGTACTGAGCGTCTCCCCTACCTCCATGTTGAGGAAGTCGCCGCTAGATGTCTCCGCAAGATCCTGCAAACCCCCGGGAGGACAGATGCACTAATGTTAGCATCCTCGACCAGGCCAACATCCCCAGCATTGAAGCACTGACCACACTTGATCAGTTCCGCTGGGCAGGCCGCATAGTTTGGATGCCAGACATGAGACTCCCAAAGCAAGCGCTCTACTCGGAACTCCTTCACGGCAAACGAGCCCCAGGTGGGCAGTGGAAACGTTACAAGGACACCCTCAAAGGCTCCCTGATAAAGTGCAACATCCCCACTGACACGTAGGAGTCCCTGGCCAAAGACCGCCCTAAGTGCATCCGGGAGGGCGCTGAGCAGCTCGAGTCTCGTCGCCGAGAGCATGCAGAAATCAAGCAGAGAGCGGAAAGAGTGTGCGGCAAACCAGTCCCACCCATCCCTTCCCTCAACGACTACCTGTCCCACCTGTGACAAAGACTATGGTTCTCGTAGAGAGAAGAATGTTCAGCCACCAAATAATTCACTTTAAGAGTTGAAGCAAGTCTTCCTCAATTCCGAGGGACTGCCTATGATGATGATGATGATGTTGAGGAAGTGTCTGCCAGGCTAGATCTATCACTGCCACAACTGAGATCGATAACTGACCGTGGGTGATTACAAATGCGGATTAGCACCTGACTATTCCGTCTGTCAAAGCACTGTCATTTAATGCTGATCAGGTGGGAAAAAAAAGACTTTCATTTCTATAGCACCTTTTAAGACTTCAGGACATCTCAAAGCACTTTACAGCAAATGAAGTACTTCTTAAAGTGTAGTCACTGTTGTAATTTAGGAAACGCGGCAGCCAATTTGCGCACAGTAAGCTCCCACAAACAGCAATGTGATAATGACCGGATAATCTGTTTTAGGGATGTTGATAGAGGGATAAATATTGGCCCAGGACATTGAGGAGAACTCACTGCTTTTCTTTGAAATAGTGCCATGAGAAATAGAAACATAGAAACATAGAAAATAGGTGCAGGAGTAGGCCATTCGGCCCTTCGAGCCTGCACCGCCATTCAATGAGTTCATGGCTGAACATGCAACTTCAGTATCCCATTCCTGCTTTCTCGCCATACCCCTTGATCTCCCTAGTAGTAAGGACTACATCTAACTCCTTTCTGAATATATTTAGTGAACTGGCCTCAACTACTTTCTGTGGTAGAGAATTCCACAGGTTCACCACTCTCTGGGTGAAGAAGTTTCTTCTCATCTCGGTCCTAAATGGCTTACCCCTTATCCTTAGACTGTGACCCCTGGTTCTGGACTTCCCCAACATTGGGAACATTCTTCCTGCATCTAACCTGTCTAAACCCGTCAGAATTTTAAATGTTTCTATGAGATCCCCTCTCATTCTTCTGAACTCCAGTGAATACAAGCCCAGTTGATCCAGTCTTTCTTGATATGTCAGTCCCGCCATCCCAGGAATCAGTCTGGTGAACCTTTGCTGCACTCCCTCAATAGCAAGAATGTCCTTCAAGTTAGGAGACCAAAACTGTACACAATACTCCAGGTGTGGCCTCACCAAGGCCCTGTACAACTGTAGTAACACCTCCCTGCCCCTGTACTCAGTTCCTTTGCTATGAAGGCCAACATGCCATTTGCTTTCTTAACTGCCTGCTGTACCTGCATGCCAACCTTCAATGACTGATGTACCATGACACCCAGGTCTCGTTGCACCGCCCCTTTTCCTAATCTGTCACCATTCAGATAATAGTCTGTCTCTCTGTTTTTACCACCAAAGTGGATAACCTCACATTTATCCACATTATACTTCATCTGCCATGCATTTGCCCACTCATCTAACCTATCCAAGTCACTCTGCAGCTTCATAGCATCCTCCTCGCAGCTCACACTGCCACCCAACTTAGTGTCATCCGCAAATTTGGAGATACTACAAATGTTGCGTCCACTTGAGAGAGCACACAGGGCCTCAGTTTAACATCTCATCCGAAAGACAGCACCTCCGACAGTGACTGGAGAGTCAGAATGTCCTTAAGTCTCTGGAGTAGGACTTTGAACCCATAAACTTCTTGACTTAGAGGCCAGACTGCTAACCACTGAGCCATGACTGGTGAAGAAGGGTAGTAGGAGGCTAGTGTGGAGCATAAACGCCGGCATGGTCCAGTTAGGCCGAAGGGCCTGCTCTGTGCTGTAATGTCTATGGGCCCAAGTTTCCGCCCCCTGTAAAAATGGCGCAACGACTTTCTAGAATAAAAAGGGTGGCGAAAAGTTACCTTCTAATTCACCCCGCTCCTCAGGATGTCTTCGGCCTCGGTGTAGCGCAGCACAAGGGGTGGGGGGGCGGAGCCAGGTCCCAGCGCTAAAAATTGTGCCGGGACCTCTGCACATGCGCGCTAGAGTGTGCGTGCATGTGCAGTAGCTCCTCGCAGCCCGACGCTCTGCAGGCTGTATGGGAGGGGCCCGACGCACGCCGCTCCTAGCCCTGGCCAAACTGGCACACCAGGCATTGAAGATGTGCTTAAATAGTTATCGGGACTCAGGCTTCCTAGAAACACCCACACTGATTATCGCTGGGATGATCCGATTAACTGGGAGCCCAGAAAGCAATGTCTGCCTGAGATGTCTGGGAGGGAAATCGCTTGTTTCATTGACAGACCGACTGACAAATCACCTAATGGGAAGTAAGTTGGAGGGAGAGCCCACCCACTTGCTGTGGTCGGGAGTTACACAAGCCCATGTTCAGAGTCAGTCTGTGCTCCGTTCAGAAGATGGGCGCTCCAGCCACGGATGCTTTAACAGTGACCAAAGATCAGTAACAGGGCAGAAAACTCGCACACAACTCCTGTTGACAGACACAGCTTGCCCCATTTAACAAGACTATGTTCTGGCTGTGAGAAAACACTCCAGGTAAGTGGCTGATACGGACTCGTGACTGAAAAGCTTAGATGTGGGACCTGCCCGATATTGACAACTCTGAGCTGGACTTGGGATCCATGTCTTTGAACATTCTCTGACAATCACAGATTTCGGCAAAGTAAGGAGATGATGACACTTCAAGACCGCATCTGCGGGGAGCATGCTTAGACTGGGGGAGAAATGCCCTGCTTTTATTCCGGACTGATTGGAATTCTAAAAGTAGAATCTTGCAATCTGGAAGCACCAAATTAATAAACACCTAAATTAATAAGCGTCTAGGTACAAAATACGCCAGTCCCGGTGCGTGCTCCAGTTGCCAAGGTAGGACTTCTAATTTTTATTACTTGATTTAATGTTCATTTATTATTTTAAAATTATGATGGTTTCTATGCATCTTTATGGTTAAAAGTGAAGTGATTAATGCTTTGTAAAATCCCCTAACTTCCCTCTAACTCCCTTCCCCCCCATTTCTTGCTGCCTACGCCTAATTTATAAACTGTAGGAAAGGTTTTTCTGAGCGTACAAAAATTGACACTTACTCGTTCTAAGTTAGTTTGGAGTAACCTTTCGCTGCCTAAACTTGCAAAACAGGCGAAGTGGCTGGTAACGCCCCCTTTTGAAAATATAACTGTACTAAAACAAAACTACTCTAACTAACTAGAACTGGAGTAAGCTAAATGCCGAGAATTGTGATGTCTAAGATACTCCATACTAAACTAGTTGTTCCAAAAAAATAGGAGTAACTCGAGCCGAAACTTGGGCCCATATATAACTCTATGTAGTCTTAGTCCCAGCTCAGGCGATGTACTCTCATCCCCCTGTAATTGCTCCTAAGGAATCTTCGCATCATTTTGAGTTCCAAAACTTTTTACACTTCAGGGCCAAATGGCTTTTACAGGTCGTAGTTGATGTCAGCAGGTTAATGGCAGTGAAAGAGTGAAGTGCTATCCTACATTTTATTTTGTTATCCTCAATTGAAACGAAAGTGATTTGATTACCCATCTGCTGAGTGTCTTATTTCTACCTGGGCCTGCACACTGTACACTAGTCGATATCGCACTGCTCCATCCTCATTCTGCTGCAACAAAGTACACTTCATACCTGGCTATTCTCGAGTTGCTACAGACGTGCTGTGCCTACTCAGCTCCCTGCAAGCCTTGCTTCTGTCTCTAGAACCAGACACAGCTCTTCCTGGTGAATGTCCGTGCAGAAATGACATCCACAAAGCAAAATGTATCAGGAAAATGTATCCAGCACTTCCCCAGATTTACTCAGGGGATAGAATGCAGAGCATTAGACATTCCTAACCCCCTCCCTTTTCCGATCAGGATAATGAATTCTGAAAGCTACTATCCAGGGGTAAAACATACTCCCTCGCTCCCATTATCTGATGATTAATACAGTCGACTTCAGATTAATCCTTACCTGATCCTAGTGTCAATCTGACCCAAGTTTAAATTCCAGTCTACCATTCCAAGTCAATCTTACTATATGGAAATGTTGACCTACACTTAATTCTGATTGAAAGATAAAAGTTTTGGCAAATCAGGCTATAAATTTTTCTCATCCAAACAGAAAATATTGGAAATATACGGGCAGGTGGGTCAGTATCTGAATGAGAAAACAGTTTAATGTTTTGGGTGGAGATCTTTTACAGATTTTCATCAAAGGCAGTTTTACTTTTCAACTCCATGGGTTTTTCAGTATCTTGCAGTTATAAAGAACACATAGCACCTTTTACAACCTCAGGACATCCCAAAGCCAACAAAGTATTTTTGAAGTGCAGTTACTGTTGCAATGTAGGAAATGTAGCAGCCAATCTGCGCACAGCAAGCTCCAACAAACGGCAAAGTGATAATAACCAGATAATCTGTTCTTTAGTGATGTTGGTTGAGGTATAAATATTGGCTAAGACACTGAGGAGAACGCCCCTGGTCTTTCTTCCAAATAGTGCAGTGAGATCTTTTCCATCCACCTGAGAGAGCAGACAGAGCCTCATTTAATGTCCCATTCGAAAGGCAGATAAAGGATGGGAGTGACAGCTGATAGTGTTACTGTACAGCTATTGATCTCACCTGTGTCCAATTTCTCTTTCTGCTATTTTAATTGAGGTGTTAAACCTCTTCAGACATTAAGCGTGAACAGGATAAAACCTCCATTCAGATACAATCACCAAACGTAGGATATCGCAGCGAATGTTGTTGGAATTGCTCATTCTCCCTCTCAGATTTACTGAGCAACAGACAATCGTGGTGGAAGGTACTGGAATTCCTTCTTCTCTTCTGCTGAAAGATGCGTGTAACTGAATGGTACCGTTCACTGCGATTCACACCCTTTCTCAGGCAAGTTGCTGAATAATTCCGCCCTGGATTATGGTGACTGGTTGCAGGTTGACAAACATCTAGATAATTATCAAGCCTCCCAGTTTCAATATTTAATGCAAACCCAAAACAAAATAGGGTGTGATCTGGTATAAAGCCACAGGCCCCAGTAACTGGTTACTCTTTTTAATGAGGCCTGTTTCCCAGGCTCTGTAGCTGTACGTTGTTTACAGTGGGACAATATTGTCAGTGTATTTTTGAAGGTATTACGATGATGCTTTGTCATTCGGGATTTTTGAATTGCAAGCCAAAACTGACACTTCCCAGCTGGCCAGTGAGTAAACTAGTCTCCTTGTTTATATATGGGCTGGATTTTTGGCTTTGATGATTTTGGGGCGGTAAAGTTAGCGCCTGGGGACCGTTTGCGCCCTAGTAAGTAAAATTGGACAGCAGGGCGCCGAGTCGGGGCGCAGCGCTAAGGGAGGCGTTGTACACCTCTCTTGGGCGCTAGTGGAGGGAACGCCCGAGCTAAAGAGCCGGGCCAAGACACTCCGAGAGACGCCTGGGGAGAATTTTTTTTTTTTTAAACCCCTCCGCTAAAACATTCCCAGAACATTGCCCATTCCACCACACCATAAAGAAAAAACAATCACACTTACCTTAGGAGTCCATTACTTACCTCTCAGCAGTCGGTATCGTTGGACCGCCTGATTTCCCAGGCGTTCACTGCGGGGCG
Source organism: Pristiophorus japonicus (assembly GCF_044704955.1). Classification (NCBI taxonomy): domain Eukaryota; kingdom Metazoa; phylum Chordata; class Chondrichthyes; family Pristiophoridae; genus Pristiophorus; species Pristiophorus japonicus. The sequence goes on along the minus strand of NC_091992.1, from coordinate 6,676,152 downwards.
CGCTTCGGGGAGTACGGGTCAGACTGAAGTCAAAAACTCGCGCCGCGTCGCAACCAGGGACGTTGCACACACCGGGCGCAGCTCTTCCGGGCGGTGCTGCTCTGCGCCACCGCAAAACCGGACCCGGAGATCCCCGCGGGGCGCTGGAGACTGATCGCCCGCCCAGAACACCTCGACGCTGCCGTTGCCGCTGCTCCTGGGCGAAAAACGGAGCGCAAACGACCAGGAAGTCCGGCCCAATGGAATTATATATTTTAACTATGGAATCATTCAGAAAAAATATGTATTCAAAGGACAGTTGAACACAACACATTGCTGGCTAAATCAAAACTCTCTCCCCCAAAGAGTTGTGGAGGCTGGGCATGGGGGTCAGTTGAAAATTTCAAAACTGAAATTGATAGATTTTTGTTAGGCAAGGGATATGGAATCAAGCCAGGTAAAGGGAGTTGAGATACATCAGACATGATCTAATTGAACATGCTGAGGGGCTGAAATGCAGACTCCTGATCCTATGCTCCTACTGCATGACATGCTACTGTACAAAGGACAAAGTTAAGGAAATATTCTTCTGCTGAAACTGTAATTGATTTATAGTAACAGTTCAGTAAAATAATTTCTCTTTAATGTCAGCCAGTAGCTCAGTTGGTAGCACTCCCGCCTCTGAGTCAGAAAATAGTGGTTCTCCAGTCCCACTCCAGAAACTTGAGCACAAAAATCCAGGCTGTCGGAGGTGCCGTCTTTCGGATGAGACATTAAACCCCGTCTGCTCTCTCAGGTGGACGTAAAAAATCCCATGGCACTATTTCAAAAAAGAGCAGGAGAGTTATCCCCGGTATTCTGGGGCCAATATTTATCCCTCAATCAACATCACTAATACAGATTATCGGGTCATTATCACATTGCTATTTGTGGGAGCTTGCTGTGTGCAAATTGACTGCCGCGTTTCCTACATTACAATAACGACTACACTTCAAAAAGTACTTCACTGGCTGTAAAACGCTTTGGGACGACTGGAGGTCCTGAAAGGCGCTAGAGAAATGCAAGTCTTTTCTTTTCTTTTTTAACTTTGCACACAGAGAGTAATACACTGCACAGTCTGGACTACTTACGACCAGTGAATGCGCATTAGCCTGAGAATTGTGTAAGATTGTTTCACCTTAAATTGGCCCAAGTTTTAACAGACCTGCAGCTGAAGGAAGTGCAAAGCAGAGACCAGCAATGAGCTGTTTAATATCGCACTCCCAACGGGTGTTATGGAATTACTGGAATGATAAATAATCTTGATTATAAAAACACCATTTCTGCAAGTACACTCTGAACCTACAAAAAGCTACAGAAATATTGATGTTGTAAGATGGGACCAAATTTCATAACAGTGGAAAGGAGGCAATCCTATAGAGGTGTACAAGATAATAAACATAATGGGGAAGGTAGAGTCGATAAATGACTTCATGGGAGTGGGACGAGGGGACAGAGGCTCAAACTAGTAAAAGACTAGTTAAGGATCGATGTCAGGAGGTTCTTTACACTAAGACTGATCAGTGTGTGGAATGGACTTCCTGAGAGGGTAGATGAGGCAAAAACCCAAGAATGGTTTGAGAAACTGCGAATGCTGTAATGGGGGAACTGCGAATGCTGTAATGGGGGAACTGCGAATGCTGTAATGGGGGAACTGCGAATGCTGTAATGGGGGAACTGCAAATGCTGTAATGGCCTTCCTCCTCTGTATTTATCTGGTGAGAAGGCCATTCGGCCCTTCTTGCCAAATTCTTCCAGACTATGTGCAGTCTGTTTCTTTAATCTCCTGAGGGAAATTCCAGCAAAAATTCTCCCTGACCCAAAGGTTGGTTGAGTGAAATTCCACAATACCTAATTATTCCAGCAGTACGATCCAAATGTGACAATCCCATGGTTACAGTAGCACAGATATTCCAGTATGTCCCACCGAGGATTTGATCATCTGCGTATATACTTGTTACTATAACCTTCAATCCAGTTCCTAACAAGTTACTAATACTTAGTCAGCTCTTTTTTGAATTTTGCAAAAGGAATATATAGCCTTTTTAGATCCCATAGACTACTATTGAAATTTGTGGAAAATGACTGGGCGGTTTAATTTTAAACGGTCCAAAGAGTGCAGCCCAAAGAAATGGGCTTTTTAATTGTGAAAGCTGGGTAAAAGGTCAAGGCCATAGTGCAGGACATTCACAGGGTTGATATAAGTAGGTTAAAGGAAGAGGTAAATGATGAGGCAACCTAAGGACTTTAAGCTAAACCTTTTGGGCGCTGGTTCGGCTTCAGACGGAGAATTGTGTCAAATTTTGGGCACCGCACTTTAGGAAATATGTTATGCCTTGGAGAGGGTGCAGAGGAGGTTTACCAGAATGATACGTGGAACGAGGGACTTCAGTTATGTGGAGAAACTGGAGAAGCTGGTATTGTTCGTCTTAGAGCAGAGAAGGTTAAGGGGTGATTTAATAGAAGTTTTTTTTAATTACAAGGGGTTTTGATAAGAGTAGATAGGGCGGAAGTGTTTCCACTGGCAGGAGGGTCAATAACCACAATCAACAGATCGAAGTTAATTGGCAAAAAAATACAGAGTGGCGATGAGGAGAATTTTTTTACACAGCAAGGTATTGTGATCTGAACTGCACTGCCTGAAAGAGTGATGAGAACAGATACAATAGTAACTTTTGAATAAATACTTGTAAAGGAAAAATTTGCAGGGTTATGGGGAAAGAGCAGGGGAGTGGGACTAATTGGACAGGCACAGGCACGATGGGCCGAATAGCCTCCTATTGTGCTGTAGGATTCGATAATTAGAAGTGGATTGTAGAATTTGGAAACAAGAAAGTTCTCGGGCTTTTTAAATCTGGTTTTGCAACAAGCGCCATGCTTCCAGACAAAATAGCTCCCAGCTCCCTTCTGGGGTTGTCTGACAATCTCTGTTACTTTCCGGACTTCATCTGCAGCTTGTTCTCAGTCAGCAGTGCTGCTGGTAGACAGGACCCGGGAGGACTGAACTGTTCAGATTAGTCATTAATCAAACCCACGTCAAGGCCTCACACCTCACTATTTACTCAATATGCCAACTGTTACCTTTCAGTGTATTCAATGAAAGTTGTGGATATGGGAGTTGTGAGGCTTGAGCTGAAAGGCCCAATCATGTGCAGATACAGCTCACTGCAAACTGGATTGCCTTAATCACTCCCCACAAAACTTGTTAAAAGCACAGAGTGTTTTTGATTCCAGATTTTCTCTCTCATTTCAACAACAATGTGCGTCTATATAGCGCCTTTAACGCAGTAAAAAAAAATATCCCAAAGACGCTTCATCAATCAACATTTGACACCGAGCCACATAAAGAGACACTGGGGCAGGTGACCAAAAGCTTGGTCAAAGAGGTAGGTTTTAAGGAGTGACTTAAAGGAGGTGAGAGTGGTAGAGAGGTGGAGAGGTTTAGGGAGGGAGTTCCAGAGCTTTGGGGTCTAGGCAGCTGAAGTCACGGCTGCCAATGTTGGAGCGATGAAAATTTGGCATGCGCAAGAGGCCAAAATTGGAGAAGTGCTGAGTACTTGCAAGGTTGTAGGGTTTGAGGAGGTTACAGAGAGGAAGGGACAAGGCCAATGAGGGATTTAAACACTAGGATGAGAATTTTAAATTCATTGCCAGGCCGGGGGCCAATTTAGGTCAGCGAGCAAGGGGTGATGGGTGAATGGGACTTATTGCGAGTTAGGATGTGGGCAGCAGAGTTTTGGATGAGCTTAAATTTGCGGAGGGTGGAAGGTGGGTGGCCGGCCAGGAGAACATTGGAATAGTTGAGTCCACAGGTAACAAATTCATTGACAGTCGGTAAAACAAATTGCTTCCCAGTCCATCCGTTAATGAGACTATATTTTACTTGTGCAAAACATAATTTATTATCTTTCTGAACACTTAAAAGACTTGGTTGAGCTGCTTCATCAGAAGTATTTACCTCGTTCATTTGATGTTCGTGAAACGCAAATTTGTCAGTTTTTAAAAAAGCAAAACTGCCCTGACCTCCCTTGTCTTTTAAACATTTAATGAGATATTTTAATCAGCGTGGACTGTGTGTGTGTGGAGCAAGCACTGGATACACGCACAGGGTAACAGTGAACATGAATATAACCAGGTTCACTTTTCGCATAGGCCATTATTCTGAATATTTCGCATATTCAAGAGTTACGGAGTAAACCCTGTTTTCTTTCTCATTTCCTCCAGTAAAAGATTACTCCCTATATGTCAACCATTTCTTTCTGTACTTCGAGTTTCCGATTGATCTTTCCATTCTGATTTTCCATTGTTTGATTCTGCTCCGAACCGAGTTATCTCAGTGACCATCTCATTGTTTTATCCTTTATTTTTTGGGTGTTTTTTTTTGTTGCTCTCTTTGGTTCCTTCTATTGGCCGGTTGCAAATGAAAGCATATGGTCACTTGCATCCTGGCTCCAACCAATGACACACTGTAACTGGCCATTCCCGGTACTGGGATATTGTCTGGTATTGTGTCAGCCATGCTCAGTGGGTAGCACTCTCACCTTAGAGTCAGAAGGTTGTAGATTCAAGTCCCACACCAGAGACTTGAGCACAGAAATCTAGGCTGACACTCCAGTGCAGTACTGAGGGAGTGCTGTACTGTCAGAGGTGCCGTCTTTCAGATGAAATGTTAAACTGAGGTCCTGTCTGCCCTCTCAGATTTAACTAATTTACTGGAATTCTTTGAGGATATAACGAGCATGGTGGATAGAGGTGTACCGATGGATGTGGTGTATTTAGATTTTCAAAAGGCATTCGATAAGGTGCCACACAAAAGGTTACTGCAGAAGATAAAGGTACGCGGAGTCAGAGGAAATGTATCAGCATGGATAGAGAATTGGCTGGCAAACAGAAAGCAGAGAGTCGGGATAAATGGGTCCTTTTCGGGTTGGAAATCGGTGGTTAGTGGTGTGCCACAGGGATCAGTGCTGGGACCACAACTGTTTACAATATACATAGATGACCTGGAAGAGGGGACAGAGTGTAGTGTAACAAAATTTGCAGCTGACACAAAGATTAGTGGGAAAGCGGGTTGTGTAGAGGACACAGAGAGGCTGCAAAGAGATTTAGATAGGTTAAGCGAATGGGCTAAGGTTTGGCAGATGGAATACAATGTCAGAAAGTGTGAGGTCATCCACCTTGGGAAAAAAAACAATAAAAGGAAATATTATTTGAATGGGGAGAAATTACAACATGCTGCAGTGGAGAGGGACCTGGGGGTCCTTGTGCATGAAACAAAAACTCTTTTGGAGTCCTTGTGCATGAATCCCAAAAAAAAGTTAGTTTGCAGGTGCAGCAGGTAATCAGGAAGGCGAATGGAATGTTGGCCTTCATTGCGAGTGGGATGGAGTACAAAAGCAGGGAGGTCCTTCTGCAACTGTACAGGGTATTGGTGAGGCCGCACCTGGAGTACTGCGTGCAGTTTTGGTCACCTTACTTAAGGAAGGATATACTAGCTTTGGAGGGGGTACAAAGATGATTCACGAGGCTGATTCCGGAGATGAGGGGTTTACCTTGTGATGATCGATTGAGTAGACTGGGTCTTTACTCGTTGGCGTTCAGGAGGATGAGGGGTGATCTTATAGAAACATTTAAAATAATGAAAGGGATAGACAAGATAGAGGCAGAGAGTTTGTTTCCACTGGTCGGGGAGACTAGAACTAGGGGGCACACTCAAAATACGGGGGAACCAAGTTGAGGCTAGCTCATTGAATGTATTCAAGTCACAGATAGATAGATTTTTAACCAATAAAGGAATTAAGGGTTACGGGGAGCGGGCGGGTAAGTGGAGCTGAGTCCACGGCCAGATCAGCCATGATCTTGTTGAATGACGGAGCAGGCTCGAGGGGCTACATGGCCTACTCCTGTTCCTAATTCTTATATTATGTTCTTATGTTCAGATGGATGTAAAAGATCGTATGGCACTATTTCAAAGAAGAGCACGGGAGTTATCCTCGGTGTCCTGACCAATATTTATCCCTCAATCAAGATCACTAAAACAGATTATTTGGTCATTATCACATTGTTGTTTGTGGGAGCTTGCTGTGCGCAATGTGGCTGCCACATTACAACAATGACTGTCCTTCAAAAGTATCTCATTGGCTGTAAAGTGCTTTGGGATGTTGTAAAAGGCGCTATATAAATGCAAGTCTTTTTCTTTTACTGTCAACGTTAGAGTTGATTAATTCGAACTAAAATAGCCCATACCATGGGAGATCTGACAAAAACTGCACAATCTCCATGATATCCCTTCTTTCCTCTTCTTGTGAAGTGCTGATTTATGTTCGATTACAGTTATCCTGTACCTTGCCCAAGAGGCCATTCTTCTTGTCTCGTGTTAGATAGTGAGCTTTGGTATCCTATGGAGATATCATAATGACACCATGCCCAATCTTGCTCTCACTCAACTTCCATCAGTCTACTTCTTTTTAACTTGGGATTTATGTGGTGCTGCAAGACAACATTTACTGCCATCCACTGAGAAGGTGATGATGGGTCTTCTCCTTGAACCAATGTGGTGATAGTGCTCCCACAATGGTGTTAGGTAGGGAATTCCAAGAAATGGACCCAGCGACGATGAATGATTGGTGATATATGCCAAAGTCAGGATGTTGTGTGACGTGGAGGTGATGGTGTTCCATGACATTGCTGCTTTAAACCTTCTTGGTGATAGAGGTTGCAGAGGTGGGAGGTACTTGTAACCTTGGTGAGTAGCTACAGTACATCCTGTAGATTGTACATACAGCAACCATGGGGTGCTAGTGGTGCAGAATCAAGCAAACTGCTCTGTCCCGGATGGTGTCAAGCTTCTTGACTCCCATGTGCACTAACGCGAGAGATGTGAGATGTGAGATGTGGTTGGAAAGATGTTGGAATCCATTATTAAAGAAGCAGTAGTAGGACATTTGGAAAAGCAAAATTCGGTCAAAGTCAGCATGGATTTATGATGGGGAAGTCATGTTTGACAAATTTGCTAGAATTCTTTGAAGATGTAACAAATAGGGTGGATAAAGGGGAACCAGTGGATGTGGTCTATTTAAACTTCCAGAAGGCACTTGACAAGGTGCCACATAAAAGGTTATTGCACAAGATAAAAGTTCACGGGGTTGGGGGTAATATATTAGCATGGATAGAGGATTGGCTAACGAACAGAAAAGAGAGTGTAAGGATAAATGGTTCATTCTCACATTGGCAATCAGTAACGAGTGGGGTGCCGCAGGGATCAGTGCTGGGACCCCAACTATTTACAATCTACATTAACGACTTGGAGGAAGGGACCGAGTGTAACGTAGCCAAGTTTGCCGACGATACAAAGATGGGATGAAAAGCAATGTGTGAGGAGAACACAAAAAAACTGCAAAAGGACATAGACAGGCTAAGTGAGTGGGAAAAATTTGGCAGATGGAGTATAATGTTGGAAAGTGTGAGGTCATGCGCTTTGGCAGAAAAAAAATCAAAAAGCAAGTTATTATTTAAATGGAGAAAAATTGCAAAGTGCTGCAGTACAGTGGGACCTGGGGATATTGGGCATGAAACACAAAAGGTTAGTATGCAGGTACAGCAAGTAATCAGGAAGGCCAATGGAATCTTGGCCTTTATTGCAAAGGGGATAGAGTATAAAAGCAGGGAATTCTTGCTACAGTTGTATAAAGTATTGGTGAGGCCACACCTGGAATACTGCATGCAGTTTTGGTTTCCATATTTACGAAAGGATATACTTGCTTTGGAGGCAGTTCAGAGAAGGTTCACAAGATTGATTCCAGAGATGAGGGAGTTGATTTATGAGGAAAGGTTGAGTAGGTTAGGCCTCTACTCATTGGAATTCAGAAGAATGAGAGCTGATCTTATCAAAACGTATAAGATTATGAGGGGGCTTGACAAGGTGGATGCAGAGAGGATGGTTCCACTGATAGTGGAGACTAGAACTAGAGGGAATAATCTTAGAATAAGGGGCCGCCCATTTAAAACTGAGATGAGGAGAAGTTTCTTCTCTCAGAGGTTTGTAAGTCTGTGGAATTCACTGCCTCAGAGAGCTGTGGAAGCTGGGACATTGAATAAATTTAAGACAGAAATAGATAGTTTCTTAGAAACATAGAAAATAGGTGCTGGAGTAGGCCATTCGGCCCTTCGAGCCTGCACAGCCATTCAATGAGTTCATGGCTGAACATGCAACTTCAGTACCCCATTCCTGCTTTCTCGCCATACCCCTTGATCCCCCTAGTAGTAAGGACTACATCTAACTCCTTTTTTAATATATTTAGTGAACTGGCCTCAACAACTTTCTGTGGTAGAGAATTCCACAGGTTCACCACTCTCTGGGTGAAGAAGTTTCTCCTCATCTCGGTCCTAAATGGCTTACCCCTTATCCTTAGACTGTGACCCCTGGTTCTGGACTTCCCCAACATTGGGAACATTCTTCCTGCATCTAACCTGTCTAAACCCATCAGAATTTTAAACGTTTCTGTGAGATCCCCTCTCATTCTTCTGAACTCCAGTGAATACAAGCCCAGTTGATCCAGTCTTTCTTGATATGTCAGTCCCGCCATCCCGGGAATCAGTCTGGTGAACCTTCGCTGCACTCCCTCAATAGCAAGAATGTCTTTCCTCAAGTTAGGAGACCAAAACTGTACACAATACTCCAGGTGTGGTCTCACCAAGGCCCTGTACAACTGTAGTAACACCTCCCTGCCCCTGTACTCAAATCCCCTTGCTATGAAGGCCAAGATGCCATTTGCTTTCTTAACCGCCTGCTGTACCTGCATGCCAACCTTCAATGACTGATGTACCATGACACCCAGGTCTCGTTGCACCTCCCCTTTTCCTAATCTGTCACCATTCAGATAATAGTCTGTCTCTCTGTTTTTACCACCAAAGTGGATAACCTCACATTTATCCACATTATACTTCATCTGCCATGCATTTGCCCACTCACCTAACCTATCCAAGTCACTCTGCAGCCTCATAGCATCCTCCTCGCAGCTCACTGCCACCCAACTTAGTGTCATCCGCAAATTTGGAGATACTACATTTAACCCCCTCGTCTAAATCATTAATGTACAATGTAAACAGCTGGGGCCCCAGCACAGAACCTTGTGGTACCCCACTAGTCACTGCCTGCCATTCTGAAAAGTACCCATTTACTCCTACTCTTTGCTTCCTGTCTGCCAACCAGTTCTCAATCCACGTCAGCACACTACCCCCAATCCCATGCGCTTTAACTTTGCACATTAATATCTTGTGTGGGACCTTGTCGAAAGTCCAAATACACCACATCAACTGGTTCTCCCTTGTCCACTCTGCTCGAAATATCCTCAAAAAATTTGTCAAGCGTGATTTTCCTTTCACAAATCCATGCTGACTTGGACCTATCATGTCACCTCTTTCCAAATGCGCTGCTATGACATCTTTAATAATTGATTCTATCATTTTACCCACTACCGATGTCAGGCTGACCGGTCTATAATTCCCTGCTTTCTCTCTCCATCCTTTTTTAAAAAGTGGGGTTACATTGGCTACCCTCCACTCCATAGGAACTGATCCAGAGTCTATGGAATGTTGGAAAATGACTGTCAATGCATCCGCTATTTCCAAGGCCACCTCCTTAAGTACTCTGGGATGCAGACCATCAGGCCATGGGGATTTATCGGCCTTCAATCCCATCAATTTCCCCAACACAATTTCCCGACTAATAAGGATTTTCCTCAGTTCCTCCTTCTTACTAGACCCTCTGACCCCTTTTATATCCAGAAGGTTGTTTGTGTCCTCCTTAGTGAATACCGAACCAAAGTACTTGTTCAATTGGTCTGCCATTTCTTTGTTCCCCGTTATGACTTCCCCTGATTCTGACTGCAGAGGACCTACGTTTGTCAATAAAGGATTAAGGGGTTATGGGGAGCGGGCAGGGAAGTGGACCTGAGTCCATGATCGGATCAGCCATGATCATATTAAATGGCGGAGCAGGCTCGAGGGGCCGTATGGCCTATTCCTGCTCCTATTTCTTATGTAACACATAGTAGGTGGCTCTCACTGGGTGCACTATAACTTTCAGTCCACTAGAAGGTGTGTTTCAGCACTCAGATAGATCTTGGAGCTATTATAAAAAGTCAGATGCTTGTACCCATTCTCTTCTAACATTAAAGCGAGCTCTATGCTTTTGTGTTGAGTGGGTAAAGTTCAAATTGGGCAAATGTGAGGTCATCCATTTTGGACCTCGGAAGGTAAAATTGGAGTATTTTCTAAATGGTGAGAAACTAGAAACTGTGGATGAGCAAAGAGATTTGAGTGCCCATGTAGACAAATTATTTGCAGCTAGTAGACATGTACAAAAATCAATCAAACTGGCTAATGGAATGTCGGCCTTTATCTCCGGGGCTTGATTACGGAGGGGAGGAAGTTGTGCTTCAAGTTGTATAGAGCCTTGGTCAGACTCCATCTGGGGTACTGTGTTCAGTTTGGGGCACTGAACTTCAGAATGTATATATTGGCCTTGGAGGGGATGCAAATAATACCCGGGCTTAGAGAGCTAACTGATGAGGATAGGTTACATAAAGCTGGCTTGTGTTCACATGAGTATAAAAGATTGAGGGATGATCTGATCGAGGTATTTAAAATGTTAAAAGGATTTGCTACGGTAGATACAGAGAAACTATTTTCTCTGGTGGGGAAATCAAAAACAAGGGGACCATCATCTTAAAATGAGAGCCAATACATTTGGGATGGAAATAAGGAAGTGCTTTTTCACACAAGGAGTGGTAGAAATCTGGAACTCTCTTCCCCAAAAGATTGTGGATGCTGGGACAATTGGAGCTTTCAAGATTGAAATTGGTAGATTTTTGTTAGGTAAGAGCATTGAAGGACATGGAGCTAAGGCTGGTAAATGGAGTTGAGGTATGATCAGCCATGAATGGTGGAGCGGACTTGAGGGGCTGAATGGCCTGTTCCTATGATCCTAGGCACATACGAGAAGCAGTCCTTTGGTGCAAAGCTCAGAGCAAATGACAGTTGACAGTATAACTTGAGTCTGCTAACCCTGCATCATAAACCGCTTTTGTTAGTTAAGGGTATCAAGGGAAGTGGAGCTAAGCCGGGTGAATGGAGTTGCGGTACAGATCAGCCATGATCTCACTGAATTTCCGACACCTGTTCCTATGTTCCTCTGTTAGTTTGGTATTGTCAGCTTCTGACATGTAGATTTTGTGCTTCCGGCCTCAGCAACTTCAGCAGCTTTACTTTGGGGTTGTCAGTGTCCGTGCGAGACCTGCATGTCAGGAGCCAGAAGAACGAGCATTGGCAAGAAACCAATATACGAGCAGTTACACTCTCAGACTGAAATACAGCTGCACCCTAGGGTCTCATCTAGCTTATGACTTCCGAAGATTAGAAATGCAATGAGATAAAAAGATTGTGATCTCAATTCTAATGAAAGTAACACATGAAATGATGGCCGTATCATCTTCTTTTACATCCTGATTCAGCTGCCGGGCATTTTTTTGCTTATGATTGTTTCTTATAATTACGATTGCTGGCTCTCCATACCTCAGCTCCCACGTTATTAATTCTGTTGAGAATTTTCAATGCTTCACTCATGTCCTTCCTCAAGCTTTTTGTTTCCTGGAGAGAACAAACCAGTTTTCACAGAGTTTTTTTTTTCTAAGTTCAATCATCTAACCCCCTTTTATCCTCCTGAAGTTTGGCCCTGATCCTCATCTATCTCCTGGACACTTTAACAGTGAACAGTAAATCTTCAGAACACAGTGAAAGGGGAGGCGTGCCTGTTGTTACCAGGGATTCACGTTTATTCTAGTTTATACATCATTTAAAATCTATCACTGATTTTTTTTCTTCATTTTGCTCTCCCTGATTGGGACGTCTGTATTGTTTATTCCTGTGACTTTAATGTTCAAATGGTATATTTAATAGAGAATTCAGTTTGTTGGCTTAAATTACAGATGCTCTTTTTTTAAATTAAGTTTTCCTCTGACGTGAAGGATTGACTTTTTCCATTTTGAAAACTTTGATCTAATTAAAGCAGCAAACTTGATTGACTGATACATGTGAATTTGTTTTTGTAACTTAATAGCCGGAATTGTAGAGTGATGAAATCTGTCAATGTTTAACTTATTTATGGACGCTCTTTTGTTGACTTATTGTAGAAATCTCCTAAATTAATCAGAAAGTTGCTAGAAATAGTTGCTCAATTTAATCTGGAAAACGGTGTATGGATTAGTGAGAGGGCTGGAATAAGGGCTACATTTTCTAACAGCACCAAGAACTGAATAAAATCAGAAGCTAGTTTTACTAAGAGTAATGAACCCATTACAGGTTTCCTCTTCGTGCTAATGTTATAAGTACATTGTGCTCAATGTTCCCTGTAATATTTTCTTTGTGCGTGGGCCCTTTAACTGGCTGCACGACCCATTCAAATTTTCACACATGCACGGTTATAAAAGCAGGGAAGTCTTGCTACAGTTATACAGGGTATTGGTGAGGCCACACCTGGAATACTGCGTACAGTTTTGGTTTCCATATTTAAGAAAGGATATACTTGCTTTGGAGGCAGTTCAGAGAAGGTTCACTCGGTTGATTCCGGAGATGAGGGGGTTGACTTATGAGAAAAGGTTGAGAAGGTTGGGCCTCTACTCATTCGAATTCAGGTGATCTTATCGAAACGTAAAAGATTATGAGGGGGCACGACAAGGTGGATGCAGAGAGGATGTTTCCACTGATGGGGGAGACTAGAATTAGGGGGCATAATCTTAGAATAAGGGGCCGCCCATTTAAAACTGAGATGAGGAGGAATTTCTTCTCTCAGAGGGTTGTAAATCTGTGGAATTGCTGCCTCAAAGTGCTGTGGAAGCTGGGACATTGAATAAATTTAAGTCAGAGATAGACAGTTTCTTAACCGATAAGAGAATAAGGGGTTATGGGGAGCGGGAAGGGAAGTGGAGCTGAGTCCATGATCGGATCAGCCATGATCGTATTAAATGGCGGAGCAGGCTCGAGGGGCCGCATGGCCTACTCCTGCTCCTATTTCTTATGTTCTTATGTTTTTGCTGTTCTTCTGTACTATGGGCATTGCATTCTTATTCAAAACATACTCCTTTTTAAGTAAACTTAATTTTACACAGTCTTAATGTGTTGACAACTTTCAAAGCACAGTTCTGGTATTACAAAAAATGATCTAGTGGCTCTGGAGAAGGTGTACAATGGTAATACTAGAACAGAGGTTATACCTATCAGGAAAGGCTGGGGATCATTTCTCTGGAAAAGTGAAGGCTGAGGGGTGACCTGATAAAGGTCTTTAAAATTATGAAGGGGTTTGACAGGGTAGATGTAGAGAAGATGTTTTCACTTGTAAGGGAGTCCAAAAGTAAGTGCCATAATTAAATCCAATAGGGAATTCAGGAGAAATGGTTAGAATGTGTAACTTGCTACCACAAAGAGTAGTTGAGACAAATAGCGTAGATGCACTTAAGGGAAAGATAGCTAAGTACATGAGGGAGAAAGGAATAGAAGGATATGCTGATAGATGAAGAGGAGTGGGAAGAAGCTCATGTGGGGTATAAACGCCGGCATCGACCTGTTCGGTCAAATGGCCTGTTGCTGTGCTGTAAAATCTATGCAATTTTAAGTAAAAAGTAAGAACATAAAAGCTAAAAAAAGAACGTATTACAGTCCCCACCACTTACACCGCCCCCGCATGTCCCAGGTAAGCGCCTGCATCAGGCAAATGGCGCTGACCATTTGTCATCACCATAGGAGCCAGTTACAAAGGCACTATTTAAACCGTATTAAACCCACCGACTGTATGGGCAGCTCGGTACTCACTGATTTAAAAGCTCCACTGATTTCAGGCGAAGTCAGGTCTTCGATGAGCTTCAATCAACAGTTCACACCGTTAACAACTACAGCTGTCCTAAGTCTCCACTTTCCAACTTGCTCCCGAAGCTGTTAACAGTGCGAACAGCTGATGGAGACTTCAGGCAGCTTCATTCAGATGCTTTTATCGTCCATCACATACAGCGGGCAACTTGCATCAGCGACTAAATAGTGATCACTGAATATTTATATTCTGAAGATTCATGTGTGCTGATTCCTGCACTGTGATATTAAGTGGATCCCTCTACTCCGATACTGTGAATTGTTCTGCAGACTGACATTTTAGCTTTTCAGGGATTTTTGGAGAGTTCACATTTTATTATACAAGTAAGATTTAACAACAACTTGCATTTATATAGTGCCATTAATATAGTAAAACGTCCCAACGTGCTTCACAGGAGTGTTATAAGACAAAATTTGACATTTAGATATTAGAAGAGGTGACGAAAAGATATAATACAACCGCTGAGTGGTGTACACAAGCTACAGAGTACAAAACAGCTCATTTAATTCACACTCTGTGGTGTGTTTTAGGTATGTAGTATTGTTATTAACTGTTGATAAATATAATTCCTGAGTGCTGCTTTCTGTAACTATTGATAATTGATGTTGAGTAACACACCATCATTACTGTACTGAATTACCTGGTTCAATTATAAGAGAGGAAGAAAGTTGAAATATTAGCAGCTGCTCTTTACCCTGTCGCTCTGTATATCATAAATGTTGACATGGATCAAGCGTGAGAAACGGGAAATGAGAAATGTACATTTGGTTTGTGTTAAGCTGACAGACTGTTTGCATCAAAATCATATTCATTATTCAATAATATCTTGATAACAGCAACTGACATAAAACACTAATATCTACGTTATACTTTAACACAAAAATGTCTGGCCTGCCTTTGAATCCAATTACGGTGTATGTCGAATAAATAGGCTATAATCGAGTGCTTTGAGAACTCACAGACTGAAAGCACGAAACCCCAGTGGTTTATAAATACGAGCAGAGTTCAGAGACTCAGCTTCTAAGAAAGAAAAAGACTTTCATTCATACAACACCTTTCATGACCACCGGACATCCCAAAGCAATTTGCAGCTAACGAAGTACTTTTGGAAGTGTAGTCACTGTTGTAATGTAGAAAACACAGCAGCCAATTTGCGCACAGCAAGCCCCCACAAACAGTAATGAGGTAACAACAATAACTTGTATTCATATAGTGCATTTAACGTAGTGAAATGCCCCGAGGCACTTCACAGGAGTATTATGAGATTAAAAATATTAAAACATTGACACCGAGTCGTAATAAGTCCTGTTACAGAAATGTTGAAGAAGGAAAGCTCAACCAACATCACTGAAACAAATCATCTGGTCATTATCATTATTGCTGTTGGTGGCAGCTTGCTGTGCACAAATTGGCTGCCTCATTTCCTACATGACAACAGTGACTACACTTCAAAAGCACTTAATTAGCTGTAAAGCGCTTTGGGGTGACCTGAGGTGTTGAAAGGCGCTATATAAATGCAAGTTCTTTCTTTCTCTCTATATTGTTTTAGACAGAAAGTAAGGAGATAGTTTGAACAGAAGTATGGTCTGTAGGGGCCTCCGTGGAGAGGAAAGATCAGCTAGTGTTCCTGGCCCTAATCACTGTCCAATAACAACTGCCGTTAAATGTGCAGCAAGAGAAGACAAGATTGGCTCAGCTATGCTGACCCTATACAACTGTACTGCCTGCTGTACTTACTCCTGGTACAGTTTCCACATTAAAGAATAATAAGAATATAAGAAATAGGAGCAAAACTAAGCCATTTGGCCCCTCAAGCCTGCTCCGCCATTTAATAAGATCATGGCTAATCTGATCCTGGGCTCAGCTCCACTTCTCTGCCCGCTCCCCATAACCCTCCACTCCGTTTTTGTTCAAAAACCTGTCTTATCTCCACCTTAAATATATTCAATAACTCAGCCTCCACAGCGCTCTGGGGCAGAGAATTCCACAGATTTACAACCCTCTGAGAGAAGAAATTCCTCCTCGTCTCAGTTCTAAATGGGCAATCCCTTATTCTAAAACTATGCCCCTAGTTCTAGGTTCCTCCATGAGGGGAAACATCCTCTCTGCATCTACCTTGTCGAGCTCCCTCAGTATCTTGTATGTTTCAATAAGATCACCTCTCATTCTTCTAAGCTCCAATGAGTATAGGACCAACCTGCTCAACCTTTCTTCATAAGTCAACCCCTTCATCTCAGGAATCAACCGAGTGAACCTTCTCTGAACTGTCTCCAATGCAAGTATATCCCTCCTTTAAATAAGGAGACCAAAACTGTATGCAGTACTCTAGGTATGGTCTCACCAATACCTTGTACAGTTGTAGCCGGACTTCCCTACTTTTCTACCCCATCCTCCTTGCAATAAAGGCCAACATTCCATTTGCCTTCCTATTTACTTGCTGTACCTGCATACTAACATTTTGTGTTTCATGCACAAGGACCCCCAGGTCCCTCTGTACTGCAGCATTTTGTAATCGCTCTCCATTTAAATAATAATTTGCTTTTTTATTTTTCCTGCCAAAGTGGATAACCTCACATTATACTCCATGTGCCAAATATTTGCCCACTCACCTAGCCTGTCTATATCCCTTTGCAGATTCTTTGTGTCTGCCTCACAACTTGCTTTCCCACCAATCTTTGTATCATCAGCAAACTTGGCTACATTACATTTGGTCCCTTCATCCAAGTCATGAATATAGATTGTACATAGTTGAGGCCCCAGCACCGATCCCTATGGCACCCCACTAATTACCATTTGCCAACCGGAAAATGACCCATTTATCCCGACTCTCTGTTTTCCATTAGTTAGCCAATCCTCTATCCATACTAATATATTATCCCCAACCCCGTGAGCTCTTATCTTGTGCAGTAACCTTTTATGTGGCACCTTATCGAATGCCTTCTGTAAATCCACTAGTTCCCCCTTATCCACCCTGCTCATTACATCTGCAAAGAACTCCAGCAAATTTGTCAAACATGATTTCCCTTTACCTTTCCCTTTCAGAATGGTCCCATGCGTGATGTACAGAGGGCTGTCAGTTAGCCGTTGGAATGTACCCTGTGCTCGCAGAATACTTGGGGGTCGGGGGTGGCCCTTTTGTGAGTTTTATAGTAATAAAGTATTTGAATAACTCTGTTTATTGTTATACAATATGCAAATATCCCATTTAGTGATAAGCTAACCTCTGAAAACTTGGAACAGCCTGTAAGGCTAGTTTAAGTTGGTTTAAGATTTGTGGTAGTGAGGGAGAGCTGAAGCAATCTCACCCCCTGCTCACCTTTCATGAAAATACATAACAATATTGCAACGAAGAGCTAGGAAAACATAATTTTTCGGCGTGATTTTAAACAATTCCACAGTACCCAGTTGATTGAAGCATTTTGTGGACTTTGGGGAAGGAGTCAGAGGTTCGTAACAAGGAAACTGCAGTCAATAGGAAAGTCAGGCATAACCTTTTTCACCCAAAGGACAGCAAATTGGTGGAGCAAGTTATCAAGGAAAGTCATTGATTCGGACAGTATAAGATTCATGCTTCCCAATACAATGAGGCGAGTTTCTGCAGGGAGAAGGGATTAAGGGATATGGTGGAAGGCAGTTAGTTGTGGTTGAAATCTGTGAATACAGGACAAGTTTTTTTGATCTACTGGCCTTTCCCTACAGCTATTTAGTCATACATTACTAGTTGATCACCTGTGGCATTGCCCATGGGAAGCCAAGATCAGGTGTAGTCTTTAGATGAAGCGGGTTAGAGGGTGGGGATGATTGCACGGGATATGCAAATATAAGCCAGATCCTATTTTAAAGCTACAAATTCTGCCCTTATTCCTATATTTCCACTGTAGGTTATTTACTATGTCTACATTTATAATGGGGAAGGCCTCTATAAACACATTATGCTGTAATGGCATCCTACTGCCAGGGGTGGCGCTTCAGCACCTCCGTTGAGGAGAGGGAGTAATCACAGTCTGACACGTTTACCAAGGCAGGTTCCATTATAAGTGTGGTCATAGGAGTTTCTACTGGAAAAAGTTGACAGGAACGCAAGATTTCTAGTACATTGTGGATCAATTTATTGTTGACACGTAAAGGGAGAAATTTGACTTGTGCCCAAAATGGGTGTGAAGTTGGTGGAGTGACCATTCCATACACTGGTCTGTGCCATCCTGAGGCCCAAGTGAAATTTGGCTTCGTCCATCATTTAAATGGTGCTGGCCATCTGTGGGGGAGGGGGGGGCGGTGTTGGGCGGCGGTCCTCGAACATGTCGGCAGTGGGCTGGAGTTTTGTTTTCTCCTGCTTCTCCTGGGCCCACAAAAATAAAAGCTGAGCCTTCTTGTGAGTGGCCTCTAGCAGTCCCCGTTACAGGCTGCTGGTGAGGCCATTCGAGGCCTGGTACATTTAGGCCAAGCAAGCTCTGCCCATTTGTACCTCTATTAACACGTGGGGTCCTACAACCAGTTTAGGACCTAGATTTGCATATTTAAGGAGCTTAATGCCTGTTTCAAGCAAGCACAGTGGTCGACTAAAAGGCCACCCGTGCCATTTTGGTGCCCGACACACTTCCGGTCCAGATCGGGTGCAACTGAACCCAACATGAAATTCAGAGGTCTAACATGTGTAGCCGTAAGTTGAATTTCTCCCCCATATGGGTTGATTTTCCAAATGGCAGCTGAGGCTCTGATAGGTCAATTTTATGAATGTGTGGTCCTAATACAGCCAGCGGAATCAGAAGGGGATCAGATTTAGGACATCTTAAATGATAAGAGTCAGATTTACATGGTCAAAAATAAAGAGACAGATCAGAAACACAGGTAAACACAAGAAGAGTGAAGTACATCAAACCAAAATGAGTGAGGCTTGACAGTCCAATTGGTTGCTACTGACCTTAGCTCAGCAGACCCGTAAATTCTAGCAAGCGACTCAAAACCAAACTCGCTTTTGCAAAAAAACATACTCAGAAGATTAAAGAATGTTTCTGAACAATAATTAAGAAATTATGTGAAGTAATTAGTGCGAGTCTTCGAAACTGAGACGAGGAATTTCTTCACTCAGAGGGTTCTGAAGCTTTGGAATGATCTACCCTAAAGTGCTGTGGGTGCTCAGTCGTTGAGGATATTCAAGGCTGAGGTAGATGGATTTTTGGACTCCAGAGGAATAAAGGGATATAGGATAGGGCAGGAATTTGGAGTTGAGGTCGAAGATCAGCCATGATCTTATTGAATGGTGGAGCAGGCTCGGGGGACGGACAGCCTACTCCTGCTCCTGCTCCTAATTCTTACGTTCTTATGTTCTTAAACTGCATTTAAAGATTTTCATTGTTAGGTGTCAGCTTAGCTCAGTGGTAGCACTCTCACCTCCGAGTCAGAAGGTTTTGGGTTCAAGTCCCATTCCAGCAACTTGAGCCATAGTCTAGCTGACACTTTGGTGTACTACTGAAAGAGCGCTGCATTATCGGAGGTGCAAACTTTTGGAAGGGACATTAAACTGAGGCGCTGATTAGATGAATGTAAAAGATTCCATGGCACCATTCAAAGAATCACAGGGAGTTCTCCCAGTGTCCTGGCCAATTTTCCTTCCACAACCAACAGTACCAAAAACAGATTATCAGGCCAATAATCTCATTGCTGTTTGTGGGACATTGCTCTTTGCAAATTGGCAACCATGTTTGTCTACATTACAACAGTGACTCTACATTTCAACATAATTTGTTGACTGCAAAGCCTTTTGGGATGTCCGGAGGATACAAGAGTAAATGCAAGTTCATTATTTTCTTTATTACTGTTAGGCTAGGACTGTATTACTCTCTCCACTTAGTATCCTGGCCCAGGCACTGATTGTGGACAGCTTGCTCGCTGGGTCTCTGCCTATCCTGTGAAGAGCTCTTCATTCTGAGGAGCAGAAGAACAGCCTTGTGACAGTTATCTTTGATTTTTCTGTCAGTGTTTGGATTCCACCACTCCATGGCACTAAGTGCTATTGCTCTGAGCTGAGCCACTGTTTGACACTAATAATATCTGTAAATGTCTAAAATTTCACTTTTTTAAGGAAGTAAAATCTTATTTTAGAATCATAGAATTATACAGCACAGAAGGAGGCCATTTTGCCCATCATGGCTATGCCAGCTCTTTGAAAAAGAACTATCCAATTAGTCCAAGTCCCCGGCTCGTTTTCCATAGCCCTGCAAATGTTCCTATTTCAATGGCTGGATTTTCAGTCTTCTGCTGTCCCTCGAAGCGCCCCGGAGGGGCGGCAGGGGCGGCGGAGAGCACTTGCGCCCGGGAGGCCAGTTTCCAGCACCCCGCTGGGACATTCGGTGCCTGTATCGGCGCAGCACGGAGCATTACTGCCTGGAAGTGGCGAGCCGGTGTGCAACACCCCTGGTTGTGACACTGGCATGATTTTTGGTTGCCGCCCGACCTTAGTGCTCTGTAGCGCGCCCCGGTGGGATTGCCTGTAAAAGCTGGCAGTCCGAGCTGTAGCGGCCGCAGTGAGGGAAGTAATGCCGACCTCAGGTAAGTGTGATTGTTTTTTTAAAGGTTTTTTTTGCAATTTATGTTGTGGTGGCGTGGGTTATGTATTGGGAATAGTTTTGGTGGGTTTTTTTCTTCCCCCCCGGGGCCTCTGTTATGGCGCTCTGAGGCCAGCTGTTTAGCTCGGGATTTTCCCTTGCTCAGTCGGCCTAGCGCCCTAAAAGAGGTGTGCAAGCCTCCCTTAGTGCCCCGCTCCAAACTCCAGGCCCAGCTGATGAATTTTGCAACGGCAGACGCAAACCATTTGTCGGAGCAAAATTTACCGCTCCGCCCGAGACACACCACGACCGAATTTCTCCCCCCATTTATCCAATTCCCTTTTGAAATTTACTGTTGAAATCAGTTTCCACTAACTTTTCAGGCAGTGCATTCCAGTTCAGAATAACTCGTTGCGTAAAACAAAGTCCTCCTCATGTCGCCGCTGTTATTTTTTAATTGCCAATTAATTTAGGCAAACATGGCAGCCAATTCGCCCACAGCAAGATCCCACTGACTGCAATGAGATAATGATCCATTTTCCAATAAATGAACCAAATAAGATCAATTAGTATAAAATGGCACAAAGTGTCTCTCATTTACACTCATTTACACTAAACCTACCTGCCAGCCTTGGTGATGATCATTTCTGTGCCAGCTTCATGAAATTTCTTCCAAAGTTCCTTTTCATGGAGATAAACCTTGATGTTCTCTATGCTCTGGAATTGAATGCATCTCTTTAGTACTGCAAACAATTTTGGTAATAAATTACAATATTCCATTCCTCCATCGCCAATTGGCAACAGGTTAACTTTATCTGTATTCGATGAATAGAATGTTAAAATGCCAATCACAAAATATTTTGGTCTCTAGACACTAAAGAAAAAACAAATTAACTTTCAATCAGTAAATTACAAACATTGGATTTCCTGAGAAACTTAGATACCAACTTAATGAAAGGAAATCACCAATGAACAGGTTTTCTAAAAATAACTTTCAAGATCTTGAGTCTACACATTGGACAAAAGCACTCCTTGCTCTTTATGCTATCAGTTGTGAGAGGGAAATGCCGAGTTGAACAAATGTGGATGTGGCTGAGATTTAACCTAAGGCAGCAATGATGGAACCAAAAAGTGGAGTTATGGTACAGATCAACCATAGTATAGTATTAGGCAGTCCCTCGTGTTGAGGATGACCCACTTCCACACCAAAAAGGGATGAATTCACAGGTGTTTCAATGAGGGACCTGACATTCCAGGTCCCGAACTACATATTGAAGGGTGGAAGATGCCTGTGTGTGGATTCTTTTAATGTGAGGTGACCGTTGCACAGCAGCTACCAAACAGGCTTGTCATGATTGAATTGACTGGCAGGACATGCTCAAGGGGCTGATTGGCCTCCTCCTGTTCCTATGGGGATTGGGCGGGAAAGTGGAATTGATGTAGAAGTTCAGCATGATCTTATTGAATGGCGAAGCAGGGTTGAGGGGCCATATGGCTCACTCCTGCTCCTATTTCTTAAGCTCTTATGTTATGTTCCTATGTTGTTTCTATATTCCAGTGGGGAGCAATGTAAATGTGACAATCAATTTGAGTGTGTATAAATGAATGGGATCAGTAGCTACCAGGTAATAAAACAAGTGACACCCATCCCCGGCCCCCCCCCAGCAATGCATCACTCATGAGCCACATCATAAGTGGCTTGTTTTCCATAGACTACTGCTCGTCAACGCACATCCTATTGAAAGGTAGAAACAATAGAATGTATGCGTTACGACTTTAAAAGATATTTTTTGTCTGCAGTGTTTTGGGCACGTTTCCAGTTTATTTGTAGAGCTAGTGCATATATGAGGTGAGATTTTGTGTTGAGTCATCAGCTTTAACATTAGTTGTAAATGTATTTTGTATTCATGTGATATGTTGCCATGTGATATTGATGCACCATTGTTGGGAATGGGTACCCATGGGAACCATTAGCCACCATTCTGAACCAATTTTCTAAGCATATATAAACCATTCGGGATTTTAGCTCTTTGTCAGGTTTTCATTGATTTGCAGTCAGTGAAGGATTAGGCAAACTGACCTTTCACCTCTGGGACCGATAGGGTGAAAGTCAACTGACTGTAAAACTAAGTTTGGGCCATTCCCAAATTGCTAAAGGCTTTGGGCCATAGTTCATTACAAACTTGCATTAATTTGGTGGCCTCACCTAGAGAGGATGGATATACTGGGAAATATTGACAGCGCATGCCAAACTTTTGTGCGTTTCGTTGCCCAGAACTGACACACAAACCTTAACGAGGAGAAAATATCACCAAAAAAAAGCATGTTTGTAATTAGCTTGGGTAATTCCGACAAACCCTTTTTTTATTGGAATAATTTCTGTCAGTATCGAGTGAGGTCCAAAGGGACCAGGTTTTTAACACTGCTTCCTATGGTTGAAGGTGTTTACTCACTTTGCAACGAGCTCAATAATATTTTAATAAATTTCTTGCACTTTATTTGAAACATTTCCCTATGGTCTCCTAATATTCTGTTAATGAATTCAACTGAATGTAAAATTCATAAAATAAACATATATATATTTTCCCTCAATGTAGCTGGCATATCCCCTGCCATAGCTTGTTCTCTCGTGCTTGCGGGATCACCGCTGTCATTGCCCCCAGGCCCTCACCTTACCCACTCCTATTCCCCATCGGTATGTTGCCGTGCTGATGTTATCCCTAAGCAGTGCGTCAGATTTTGTACATCCGTCCATGACACCCCACTGTACCCATCCACTACCACCCTTGATTCTACACTGTCACTGTGCACTCTCGATTGCCTAACTGAAATGATGTTGTGCATGACCCAGAGATTTCTGTACCTCAAACAATGACAAGACCAAAACTATCCCATTGAACCCGTTGCAGAAACTTCACGTGTTAGCCCCTAATCCATATCCCCTTTCCTGGAAGTCTGGTCAAGTTCGGTTGAAAGGTGTGCACCCTGGGCGTCCTGCTCAACCATGAGCTAAGCTTCTAAACCTCACATTTGGTCAACCAACAAGACCTTTGACACCTACTCACCTCAACGATTGATGAAATCATCATTTACGTGCTCTTCATCTCCACTTTTCTAATGCCCTCCTTGCTATTCTCCCAAGCTCTTCCTCCACATAAACTCCAATTCATGCAGAACTCCACCACTTGCACCCCATCCCAAACAAAGTCCCACTCCTCTACCACTCCATCATTGGTCAAGCTCCATTTGTTCCCCATCCCTCAGCACGTCAACTCTCGTCCTTGACTACAAATCTCTCCACAGCCTCCCTCCTCCTCCTACCTCTGGTAACTTCTTCCAGCCCCTATGTTTATGCTCACACTCTTCCAATTCTAGTCTACTGTGTGTTCCCCCAGTCTTCACTCCACTATTGATAGAAGAACCTTCAGCTACTGCCTCCATTCTCTTCCTAAATCCCGCTGCCCTGCTACTTCTCTCACCTCCAAAAGCCCCCTTACAAATTTCAGACCATCCCATCAGTCACCTCTCCTAATTCCACCCCCCCCCCCCCCCACCAATCACTACTGTAAAGCACCTTGGGAAATGTTGCTATATTAAAGCAACTCTATAAATATGTTTTTAATTATGCATCATTTGGATTGTTTGTAAAATTTCAAATTTGATACATTAATCTTTCTCTGAATCAAAGATTTCTAAAATATGGTCATGCTATCTCAGGGTAAATATTCCAATGAGTCTGCTCCTTGCACATCCGGAGGCTTATATGGTCTGCAATTGTCCATCGATTAAAGTCAATGGGCAGGAAATCACAGGCAGGGAAGAATACAATTTTGTAATTGTGTCCTTGGAGTGTGCCAGACAGAGGCTCATTAGAATTTTATCTCCTAATTTTCACACAGTTAATATTATTTTAGGGAAGAAAAGTTTCCAATTTTTCCTTTTTAAAAAAAAATCCTTTTCTACCTTCATGTTTTCATATTTTCATTCTTCTCAAGAGCCAAGAAGGTTCAGGTCGCTGCTACCTCACCACCAAGCTCCTATCATACCAGTCAATAATCGGCTCATGTTGCATAGGGGTGGGTGATGATTTACCATACTCAGTGCCATAAGACATACTGGCAAATTAACTGGGAGAGATTGGCTGAATCTGATTGGCAGGTCTTTGAATCTGAGTCAGACATATCGACCCATTATTTACCATTGGAAATAGTGGGCCATCGGAATAGGAGAGCTGTCCTATAGACCTGAAGCTAGAAGGCTACTCGTTCATGGTTAGTTTGTATTGTTGATCAATTTATAGAAATATGGTAGTAGTGTTGGGTGTGTCATGGGCACAGTGATTGTACTGTTGTAAAAACATTGCATGTGTATTGAGGTGTATACTGACCTCTTTCATTCTGATCATAAAAGACATGAGGTCTGCTTATGCAATTATCCAAAATTTGTAATAAGCATCTTTTAACGTAGTGAGACACTCCAAGGTGCTTGCCGGTTGTGGATTGGACCCAAGCAAGAGTAGATGGGAATTTAGGGGAGGTCACTGAAAGCACTGTTGAAAAGGTAGGTTTATAAGATGATGAAGAATGAAGCAAGGTAGAAGGGTTTGGGGAGAATGTGAGTGTGGGGATGAGATGACTGAAAGCTCTGCCACCGATAGCAAAGAGAAGGGAGAACAAGATGGGCCTGCGTCGGAAGAACAGTGGATGCAAGAGGGTCTTAAGAATGGAAGAGGTTGCAGACATGGAGAAGAACCAGACCATGGAGGATTTTGTAGGTGAGAGTGAGGATTTTGAGCTCAATATGTCAATGAGGAGCAGAGAGCCAATGAAGATAAGCAAGAATAGGAGTGGCAGGTGAACAGGACTTCAAGTCGGATGGTATTCAGACGGCCAAATGCTGGATGAGTTTGCATTTATGGAGGCTGTAAATTGGAAGGCTAGCAAGAAGGGCATTGGAAAATAACGCCTGGAGGTAACAAAGGCATGAAGGAGGGTTTCAGCAGCAGATGAGGATGAGGTAGGAATGTCGACAGGCGAGATTCCAGAGATGAAAGTAAATGTCTTCATGGTGGGCTGGATATGGGTTTGAAGCACAGCCCATGGTCTGACAGTGCACTATGGTGCACGGTTGTGTTATGTTGAGCAGGCATCCATGGAGGGAGATGGAATGAGGGGCAGAATCTCTCCTGGGGAGAACAGGGTGTTTTCGGTCTTGCCACTCCCACCTACACATTGTCCTTTATTTTGTCCCGTAGTAAATGGAGAGATGGTGATTCCTTACCTGGTCAGGGTCCTGTCCCTGTGGGCTGCCTGGAGACATGCTGCTTGCCCCTGGAGCTCCATGCCCTGGGGACTGCACATTGTGCTCCTGGTGTCCGTCTACTTGAGCTCCTGGAAAGCTCTCGTCACTCTCAGTTACACTCTTCTCTTGCAGCATCTCCTAAAGAACCAGCACAGTAGAAAATATACTCACTGGAAGACATTATGCACATGAATACTGGCTACTGCAATCAAAAAGATACTCCAAGTTTCATGCTAACATTGTAATAAACAGGTCGTGCTGGTAACGTGTATGACTTGGACACAATTCCTTAATCTCCTTTTTCTGTTAATACTACTTTTCAATGTTTTACTTCTAAAGCTTCTAACTCTTGCCTTGGTACAGTTCCACAGGAACTAGGTGACCAGTTCCACAGTTACTACATGACCTTCAATACCACACACAGGTGCTTGTTTTTTCACCTGCAAGTTTAGACAGTGAGGATCAGCCCAATGTTGAGGCATTGCAGCCCAGCCTGATCCTGTCCTCGTCTGACATCCACACATGTAAGAACATAAGAAATAGGAGCAGGAGTAGGTCATATGGCCCCTCGAGTCTGCTCCACCATTAAATACGATCATGGCTGATCTGATCATAGACTCAGGTCCACTTCCCTCCCCATAACCCCTTATTCCCTTATCGGTTAAAAAATGTACTGTCTGGCAGGAGTCAGGTAAACCAGAATAAGCTCTGGAGAACTTCAAGCCTGCTCCATCCAGAGCTCTCCCACACCAATTGTCCATTCCCTATCTTGAGGACGAAGTCCTTTGTCTTATCAAGTAGTGTGATTACTAGCTCCATAACACTCAATCTCACTTCCCAATAGATAGCGATCCAAGTTCCTTTAGTGACAATTGACCCCCAAATTGAGACCCTCTCTGGGAGTCTGTTCCACATTCACTTCCCTCTAGGGAATAAATCTTTTCCTAATATCTAACCTTGCTTGAAGCTTGTGAAATCACCACATAATCAATCAACTGCTGAGCTCACTGTCCAAGTTAAATAGCTTATTTACTTCCATTCCATTTTGATGTCCTGTATCATGTCTCCCCATAATCATTTTTCTCTAGTGACAGTACGTTTAGTTTTTTGAACTTTTCTTCAAACTTAGTCCCCGAAGGTTTGCTCCAAAAGTTAGCTGCCCAAAAGTTTAAATTAACTCTTGGGTGTGACTGTAGATACAAGATCAGAAAACAAATACACACAAAGGAGGCAGTATCATACCGCACAGAAGGAGGCCATTCGGCCCATCGTGCCTGTGCCGGCTCTTTGAAAGAGCTTTCCAATTAGTCTCACTCCCCTGCTCTTTCCCCATAGCCCTGCTCATCTGTTCAGAAAGAGCAACCTACCGCTCCTTGTCACAGAGTCCAATGGACTCTTGAATGATGAAGTGTTCATGTCACTATGTGAATGGAGTTAACCCAACACACAATACCCAACAAAACCAACAGGTGCTGAAGTTAACTGGCAAGTTAGTAGAGTATAAATCACTTTTATAAGCCACTCAGAAATTAAAAGATTTTTTTTACGCAGCGAGTTGTTATGATTTGAAATGTACTGTCTGAAAGGGTGGTGGAAGCAGATTCAATAGTAACTTTAAAAAATGTATTGAATATATACTTGAAAAGGAGAAATTTGCAGGGCTATGGGGGAAGAGCAGATGAGTGCATCTAATTGGATAGCTGTTTCAAAGAGCTGGCACAGACACGATGGGCCGAATGGCATCCTTCTGTGGTATATGATTCTATGATGATAAATCAGATGAGATTATGCTGAAACTATACTGCCAACTCCCTGCAGTTTATTGCTGGTTTATGAATTAATATTTTTAAAAAGTAGAAAAGTTCACTTACTCAAAAGCCTTGGAATTATTCTCGGTGATAATTCTGTATTGAACACTTAACCTTTTGTATGACATTCTTCCACCTTTAATTTAATTTGTTTATTTTTAAATTATTTGAAATAAATTTCTAGCCTGAAAACATTAATATGAAATTCTCATTTTTTCTCCTCCTCTTCTGTGACAAAACTCTGAGCCTCCCTGATTTCAGAGCTGAGTCTGGGAACTTGGCATCAGGCTGGCATCAGGCTGGCTCTTCCGTTCTGGCGTGCTGCATCATCATTTAACACTTACTTCCCGTCACTGATCGATCTCTAAACATTGTGAATAAAGTTAAAAGACTGTCAGTCCCCCAGTGTACCCCAGTTCCCCCAATAAATGAATGAATGTACCATGCCGGTAAATGGAGCAAGTCTTGAGACAAGCTGACAAAGAGTTGTGTTAATACTTGTCAAAGAATTTATGTAACATTTTAAATGTTGTGCTTTATTTTGTTCTTTCTACAGCATCTGTGACATTTAGTTACTTCATTCAATTTCCCTGTCATTGAATTTTTTTCTTTCTTCCTTTTATTTTCATTTAATTTTGATTCTTATCTTTCTCCATTCTTGCTGTCGTTTGAACTACAACTTTTTGTCTTGTTGGTTTTGATTCTGGCATTGCTGACACTTTTCAATTATGTATTTTCTGTGTTTTTATTCCTTTTTCTCAGCTCTTTTAATTCATAAGAACAATTCTCCTATTTCATTACACAGTATCCATGTTTACTTTCCTTTGCATATCTGTTTCTTTTAAATTTTTGATCCTATCGCTCTTATCTTTTTTTGCATTTCTTACTCCTCCTCTTAGACCACAGTTATACCGTAATGACAGTATGACACAGGGACAACTAGAAGCGGCTCAGAGCACTTGACACTGTGTTTTTCTAGGAATTAGATAATTCACATCAATTTGCATATTGATTTTATATTATTAAAACTTTTGCATAAGGCTCGCATAAACTTTAATTTAATCCTGAATTTTAATTCACGCATTTTGTCAACATTCAGCATTGGAAATTGCTATGTCAACATTTCCCATTCAATTTGACTTTGTCAACCGTCACGCTGTAGTTATAGGGTCTGGCCACTGGGTGGCTCTTTGGTGTGGGTTTCTGTTCTCTCAACTATGTTGTTATCTTGTATATTGAAACAAAATTTATATTCATCAACTGACCTTGGGCATACCCACAGCAATTTATTAGCATATGTTAAAAAATGAATGCAGGTACAACCAGTAAGATACAATGGATTGTTCCCTATTATATATCAGAAGCATGCACAAGTGTTGGAGCCTGGAACTGGCTTCAGAATCTCAAAAAGTGAAAGATGGCAAAATGACAGTATAACTCTGGTATAAAGTGTCAGTCTTGGCTCAGTGGTAGCACTCTCCTCTCTGAGTCAAAAGGTTCTGTGTTCAAACCCCACTCCAGGCGCTTGAGCACATAATCTAGGCTGACACTTCAATGCAGTACTGAGGGAGGGTGGCACTGTCGGGTGAGGCGTTAAACCGAGGTCCCATCTGCTCTCTCAGGTGGGTGCAAAATATCCCATGGCACTGTTTTGAAGAAGAGGAAGGAACTTCTCCTGGTGTCCTGACCAACATTTATCCTTCAAGCAATATCACTAAAAACAGATGATCTGGTCATGTATCTCAATGCTGTTTGTGAGAGCTTGCTGTGTGCAAATTGACCACTGCCATTCCTACAGTCATTACATTTCAAAAAGTACTTTTTTGGCTGTAAAGCGCTTTGGGACATCCTGAGGTCACTAATGACGCCAAAGAAATGTATGTTCTTTCTTACATGACAGCTGCGCACTCAAAGAAAAGCTGCCGTCACATCATTAAGCACAGTGTAACAGAGAGAGAACAAGAGAGATGGGCTCACAGTGATAGATGTGCAATTTGTGGTGTCTACTGTATATGTATATTGCTGGAGAAATACCACCAACAATGTCTCCGCAAGATCCTGCAAATCCCCTGGGAGGACAGACACACCAACGTTAGTGTCCTCGATCAGGCCAACATCCCCAGCATCGAAGCACTGACTACACTCGACCAGCTCTGTTGGGCGGGCCACATTGTTCGCATGCCTGACACAAGACTCCCAAAGCAAGCACTCTACTCGGAACTCCTACATGGTAAGCAAGCCCCAGGTGGGCAGTGGAAACATTTCAAAGACACCCTCAAAGCTTCCTTGATAAAAATGCAACATCTTCACCGACACCTGGGAGTCCCTGGTTAAAGACTGCCCTAAGTGAAGGAAGAGCATCCGGGAGGGCGCTGAGCACCTCGAGTCTCATCGCCGAGAGCATGCAGAAACCAAGCGTAGGCAAACCCGACTCCCCACTTATCCTTTCCTTCAATAACTGTCCCACCTGTGACAGAGACTGTAATTCCCGTATTGGACTGTTCAGTCACCTAAGAACTCACTTTTAGAGTGGAAACAAGTCTTCCTCGATTTCGGGGGACTGCCTATGATGATGATGATGATGGTAGATGTGGCATGTTCGGTCTTCCTGCCCCCATCACACGAATGCAGGCAGGACAACAGCCAATCAACTAGCAGGCCACTAGCTGCAGTACACAGCACTTCACCTGGGGCTTATTCCAAGCATTAAACCATTTGTGAGAAGTGGACAGGAATAAGAATACTAATTTTCAACAGAATTGAAAAAAATGAGTGCGGATGCCAATATCTCCTGCAACTTTTTCCTAACTTGCCAACCCGCACTGTGCTAATTACAGACATGGTGCGTGTTAACAAAACTTACTGATTTTTCTTTTTCCATTTAATTGAGCTGTTTCCAGTTTTCTCACACTCGGGAGGAAAAAATAACAACTTTGCTCATTTCAGTGGTTTTTGCAGCCTGTTCACTAATTATAAACCCATTTCAGTGCACTTTACAGCTTTTCTGATTGCTAACGTATAAACGCACCTCTGTTCATTCCAGTGGGCTTCCCACCCTTGTCTTGCCTTTGTAACATTTTACTGTTGGCACGGCTCTCACCTTGGTAAGTGAAACAATTTGTGGCGGATCTCAGTGTTAAATGGGACGAGCACATATCACAATAAATCGCATATAGACCACATTTGTAGTACAAAACATTTACATTTTGGTGTTTGGCCTATATAATTTTTTTTTCTGGGGTGGAGGGCTTAAGTTTGGGGTCAGGCCTATATCATAGAATCATACAGCTCAAAAGGAAGCCATTTGGCAGTTTGAAAAGACTATCTAATTAGCCCCACTACCCTGCTCTATCCCCATAGCCCTGCACTATTTTTCCCCTTCAAGTATATATCCAATTCCCTTTTGAAAACTACTATTGAATATTCTTCCACCAGCCTTTCAGGCAGTGAATTCCAAATCATAACAACTCATTGCATAAAAATTCTCTATTCATTGGCCTCAGGTTCCTTTGCCAATTATCTTAGAACTGTGTCATCTTTTTACCAATCCTCCTGCCTGTAAGAACAGTTTTCCCTATCTGCTCTATCAAAACCCTTCATAATTTTGAACACTTCTATCAAATTTCAGCTTATCCTTCTCTCTCCTAAGAACAATCCCCGTTCCTCTATTCTCTCCACAGGGGTGACCTATACATATGTCAATAGAGTGAACGGCCACCAGAATCAATCAAATGTTTGCATTAATTACAAGTTCAGCTGTATTACTCGAATATACAGCACATGTAGATTAACATTTTACAGTCTCAAATCCTGTCAAAATACAGTTGTTAAAAAATCTTCAAGGTACCTTCTTAAAATCTCATCTGAACTACTGAACCTCTGGGCTTAAGGTTGCAATGTCGCATTCTACCATCAGTTTAGCATCGAAACAGTGTGCTCCATTTACACCAAGCCAATGTCAAACATAATGCTTCTGATTTCAGAGCTGTGTGTCAGTAGCATGACCACCTAGAAGTATGAACCTTACTGCCAGTAGGGAGCTACAAGTTAACACACCCTAGTGCCCCTTCCTTCCACCTGTAGATTCCTGGGCTTAGGAATTTGCCTCCTTTCCACCTCCTGTTAGTACCTCCGGATGTGCGATAACGGGGGGGGGGCTACTGGCATTATGACCAGGCACAGTGAGAGTACCAACACCCGCAAAATTCCCGTCGAGGTTTGCGACAGCGGTAACCCATAGCGCCAAAATCTCCTGCGCCCGGAGATCGAGACATTGTCGTGCTGCGCATCGCCCCGGTAGGGCTCCGGACCCAGAATTCAGCAACGCCGGGTGACATCACCAACAGCTGCTGGAGGCGTTGTTAGGGAGGTCGGCTGCTTGGTCATCGCTGTATAAAGGGGATGATGGTTGGGTGGGAGAAACATTTTTCTTAACGCCATTTTTCAGGATTTTCTTGGGCCACGATCGATCAGCCCTGCACTCTGCAAGAATGCTTGGGCTGATCGCGGCTGCCGTCGGCGATGAGGTACCGCGTTTCCATGCAGAGCCTACAAAGATGGTCCTTCCCTTTAAGGGAAACTGCTACCTCCCTTCTTGCTGGCATTAGCGCTCCAAGGGAAGTGGTGGCACTTGATTTAGCACCTGGTGATACTCTTGCGCCAGCACAAAAGTTATTGCCCCAAATAGGACGCTACGCAATTTCTCCCCCCTGATGATTGAAAAGAGCTCCTACCTTCACCATTGGCTCATCTGGTTAAACCAATGAGCGACTGAGACATACAGACCCGTTCCGATTTCCCAGTCTGATGTGGGGTTACAAAGTATTTACAGCAAAGAAACAGGCCATTTGGCCCAACAGATCCGTGCCGGTGTTTGTGCTCCACACCAGCCTCCTCCCACCCCTCTTCATCGCACCCTATCAACATGTCCTTCTCTCTCATGTGCTTATCTAGCTTCCTCTTGAATACATCAATGCTATTCACCTCAACTACACCCTGTGGTAGCGAGTTCCACATTCTACTATTCTCTGGGTAAAGAAGTTTCTTCTGAATTCCCTATTGGATTTATTAGTGACTATCTTATATTTAGGGCCTCTAGTTCTGGTTTTGCCTGCAAGTGGAAACATCTTCTCTACGTCTACCCTATCGAACGCTTTCATAATCTTGATGACCTCTATCAGGCCAACCCTCAGTATTCGCTTTTCTAGACAAAAGCTCCCCAACCT
Source organism: Pristiophorus japonicus (assembly GCF_044704955.1). Taxonomy (NCBI): domain Eukaryota; kingdom Metazoa; phylum Chordata; class Chondrichthyes; family Pristiophoridae; genus Pristiophorus; species Pristiophorus japonicus. The sequence goes on along the minus strand of NC_091992.1, from coordinate 6,643,334 downwards.
ATTCAATCTTTCTTGATAGGTATAACCACTCAGTTCTGGTATGATTCTAGTAAATCTTTTTTCCATCTCTCCAGTGTCTATATATATTTTTATAATATGGAGACCAGAACTGATCACAGTACTCCGTGTGGTCTACCCAAGGTTCCATGTAAGTTTAACATAACTTCTCTGCTTTTCAATTCTATCCCTCTAGACATGAACCCCAGTGCATTATTTGCTTTTTTTGTGGCCTTATTGACCTGCGTCAATACTTTTAGTGGTGGTAGAGGCTACAATTGGCCTCAGTACTCCTGAGTTAAGGAGAGGAAAATAGGCCATAATGCCACTCTTGATCACTATCTGGCAACCCCCTTCTGGAAGCACATACGTGTAGAGGTCAGGTGTGAATGCAAGTCTTTCATAGAATCATATCTTTCTTTATTTTACATCCATCAATAAAAGTGCATGCTCCCTCCCCTGGATTGGCAGTGTATCCGGTAACTGACCCAGAACTTGAAGTAATTGACTAGTCTCTATAACAGCAGCTTTGTATTGAGGTCTATAAGACTACCTCTATTTTACTTCACTGCTGAGGATTTGGAAGGAAAACTGACTTGAGCAGAACCGTTGGCTATACTTCAGTTGTTTATGAAAACTTTAATCAGCATTCACGGCAGTACTGGGTTCATGATGTACAATTAAAGCACTGATTTTGCGTTAAAGTACTTCCATCTGACAGTCCAGTACTGGGACAGCTGCCTTTGAGTTGCATGTGTAAAGCGGAAAAGCCTCAGTCTAAACTGTTCCCCTCAACACTTCCGTTAAATTGAATGGGAATTGGATCTGTACCTGGACAAATGTTTCAGTCCATGGGATTCTCCCAGAAAGATGGAAGAAAGACTTCCATTTATATCTTTTCATGACCTCAGGAATTTCCAAAATGTTTTACAGTCAATGAAGTACTTTTGACGTGTAGTAGGAGGTAGGAATTCTCTACCACAAAAAGTTGTTGAGGCCAGTTCGTTAGATATATTCAAAAGGGAGTTAGATGTGGCCCTTACGGCTAAAGGGATCAGGGGGTATGGAGAGAAAGCAGGAATGGGGTATTGAAGTTGCATGATCAGCCATGATCATATTGAATGGTGGTGCAGGTTCGAAGGGCCGAATGGCCTAGTCCTGCACCTATTTTCTATGTTTCTAGTCACTGTTGTGGAGTAGAATGTAGAAAACGCGGCAGATAATTTGCACGCAGTAAGTTCTCACAAACAAATGGAATGATCAGATAATCAGTTTTTTAGTGATGTTGATTGAGGGATAAATATTGGCCAGGACACCAGGGAGAACATCCCTCCCTTCTTCAAAATAATGCCATAGGATCTTTTACATCCATCTGATAGAGCAGACGAGGCCAAGGTTTAACGTCTCATCCGAAAGACTGCACCTCTGAAAGTGTAGCATTCCCTCAGTACTGCACTCAAGTGTCAGCCTGGATTATGTGCTCAAATCTTCTGACTTAGAGGTGAGAACGTTACCCCCTGAGGCACGGCTGACACTCCTGTGCACGGTGTTCATCATCTGCTTTTACCACACTATCTACCTACATTTAACCTACACTCCTGTTACATGCAGAAATGGAAATTCACCAATCCCACACTCGAAGGAGCGTAGGTTGGAGTACTGGCACTGCAGTGTTGGAGCTCTATCTCTGACCCACACTCACTTCAGGAGCTATTCCATGCTGAGAGTGTGGGATTTACCTGATAGTCTTTATTGTTTGAAGCCAACCCCAATATCTTTTGAATAACCAAGGTGTATTGTAGCCCAAACCCCAACTCTCACCGCTTTATTTTTTTTCTCACCTTTCCTCTCTTTTCTCCTCAAGCTAATGACTTATTGATACTGGTTGTCCTCTAGTCCATCACCCAAGTGACTATTCTTCCTGTATAAGTCTGAACAGTGAGTGTTGGTTGGCTACATGAATTTGGAGCCAGTTAAGTCTGATACTGTCTGTGTTGGTATACTGGTCACTGGATAGCCATCAGGAGCAGGAGCCCTAACTGATTTTACTCTTCTTCAAAATCCAAGGGTCCAGAGGCTAGCTGCTGCACCTCTACCACCACCCAGGCTGAGATCCACTAACTCAGCACAAATCTGCCATGCCCTCACTCATTTAAATGCGACTCTATACAATATTCATTAACCTGCTACAGACGAGCGCTAGGTGTCGGCCATGGCTCAGTGGTAACGCTCTTGTCTTTGAGTTGGAAGGTCACAAATTCAAGCCCTACTCCAGAAATTTGAACACATAAACTAGACTAACACTTCAGTGAAGCCCTGAGTGAATGCTGCATTAGGTATTGTTAGGGTTCTGTCCTTCAGATGAGGTTATCTGTGGCCCTGTCTGCCCTCTCGGGTGGATATAAAAGATCCCATGACACTATTTGAAGAAGAGCAGAGGAGTTTGCCTGATGTTCTCATTATTTATCCCTCAACCAATATTTATAAAACATTATCTGGTCATTTTACCTCAACTCTGTGGGACCTTGCTGTGCGCAAATTCAAAAGTACACTTCAAAAGTACTTAATTAGCTGTGAAGTGCTTTAGAATGTCCCAAGGATGTGAAAGGAGCTTTATAAATGCAAGTTCATTATTTCTTTAAGGAGACAGTTTCCTATGGATGTTTACACAAATATAGTTTTTCATTAATGTTAACAGTACTAAGTATTTAAGGAAAGATATACTTGCATTGGAGGCTGTTCAGAGAAGGTTCACTAGGTTGATTCCGGAGATGAGGGGGTTAACTTATGAGGATAGGTTGAGTCGGTTTGGCCGATACACAATGGAGTTCAGAACAATGAGATGATCTTATTGAAACTTAAGACAATGAGGGGGCTCGACAAGGTGGATGCAGAGAGGTTATTTCTATAGGGGAAACTAAAACTAAGGGACATAGTCTTAGAATTAGGGGCCGCCCATTTAAAACTGAGATGAGGAGAAATTTCTTCTCCCAGAGGGTTGTAAATCTATGGAATTCTCTGCCCCAGAGAGCTGTGGAGGCTGGGTCATTGAATATATTTAAGGCGGAAATAGACAGATTTTTCAGTGATAAGGAAGTAAAGGGTTATGGGGAGCGGGCAGGGAAGTGGAGCTGAGTCCATGATCAGATCAGCCATTATCTTATTGAATGGCGGAGCAGGCTCGAAGGGCCAAATGGCCTACTCCTGCTCCTATTTCTTATGTTCTTAGTTCTAAGTGGCAACCATATTTTCTGTTATTACTGTTACTGTGAACCTTGCTCTCATCTTAACATGGGTGAAAGGAAATTAGTGGGAAACATTGCTGGTTAAGGGTTTATTAAAAGGCCTCTCCCTAAGAAACATTTGCAGAATTGGACTGGACTGGGAGGGGTACTGTAAATAAAATTTGAACTCACTAAGGGTGGGTGTTAATTATATGAAGGAAGAGCAGGATTCTGAAGTAACATTTTGTGCTTGAATTTAGCACAGACTGATACAACAGTACCAGAGAGAATTCATATATGTTTTGTTAAAAATGTCATTATATAACCAAAATAATTTAATCCTTCCATTTTATTAAGCAATGCAGTTTTTATGTGCAGATTTGTTGTAAAATGTCAATAATTGCTTGAAGGAAATCTACAAATGATTCAATTCTAGGAATGGATCAGAGTAATAATGCAATGTAGTCATCTCACTCACCAATGGAGTAACAGCACCAAATGTGGTAGAATTTCAAAACATTTCAAAACCATTATTTCTCAAACAGCGCGTTTCAAACTGTGACAAACGTTTTCACGGTTTTGTTGCTCCATCCTTTTGCACCATTTGTGCTGGTCAATTATTTTCACGGAATAACAGAAATGCAGGTTTCTTGCAGGAATTCAGGGACTCGCCGAACACGCACCTATTTATCGTTTGTTTTTCTATAATTCAATTTTGTTTTTGCACATTCCCACGTGAATTTTCATGAGTTTTCAATTCTGATACCTTGTTCAGTTATACTTTTCACATCTGTTATGGTCATTGAGTTTTGCCACGCAGTCACATGAAGAGTTTAGCTTCACGCTATTGAGCTACAGAAGGGAATTTAATTCGAAAATACAACATATGGACTCCTATTGAAACAAGGATAAAGTGTTATTATTGAAGATAATACCCAATCTTTTGTTTTTTTAGCACTGTAATATGTATCATAACTGTTTCGCCATGCACCTATCACATCAGTGCTCTATCTAGCTACATATAGTTGTACCATAGAAGTTTACCGCACAGAAAGAGACCTTCGGCCCATTGTGTCTGCGCTGACCCTTTGCTGGGGGAATTGTATGGTACAGCTTTGTTTATTATGTTTACATTTATCTGGGTACTTCAGATTAAGTATTACCCTGAGCTGCTGGCATTTTATTTTAACTGGAAAACAGTATTTACAAATTATTTTTCTGTAAATTGTATCGAAATCGTTTCTGTGTGATACGGTCACCGGGCGAAACTTTGGTCACGGCGTGAAACTTGCGGAATCTGATCAGCTGCCCGTAAGACCTGCTGCCCAAAGTCATTGCAAAGACTGATCGGGTGGTTGTATAATGGACGACCTCTCCGCTATCACCGGCTTTACATCCTCGTTAAAGGTGAAAATTCCTCCCAGTATCTCGATAATTTATTGAAAGAAAGAAGGATTTATATTTATGTCGTGCCTTTCATGAGTTCGGGACATCCCCAAACATTTTACAGTTAATGAAAAACTTTTGAAGTGTAGTCACCGTGGAACTGTATTGTGCTGATTATTTTAAAGATATATTATTGACTATCTCACCAAAATTTGTTTCAATATTGTCTCATTACAAGCAGTCACTAATTATCCGGAACTAAAAATATCACAAGAAGAAATGTGTTTCCTGAGAAAATCATTTTCTTGGTGCAGTAAAGATAGAACTTGCATTTCTACAGCTCTTTCACACCCTCAGGGCGTCCCAAAGCACTTTACATCCAACGAAGCACTTTTGAAGTGTAGTCGCCGTTGTAAAATAAGAGAACCTACATCAGAAACTTAGCGTACTGCCATTTATAATATTCATTTAGGTTACTGGTGACACTAGTTGTCGTTTGCATTTTAGGGTTTATTCACACTGCAAAGTTAGAATCCGTACTTTGCACCAACACTGCATATGCAGAGTGAATTGTTGTCAGAGTCAGAGCCCGAGCATATGCTGGGGTGAAATAGAGCGACAATCCTTGCGGTCTGTCGGGGAAAAGCTATGTGCATGCACAGTCCTGCCTCCCAAACAGGGCAGTTTACGTTCCAAGCAGGCAGGAGCGAAGCAATGGGTCATCGACCCGAAACATGTTATCTGCTTTCTCTCCACAGATGCTGCCTGACCTGCTGAGATTTCCAGCATTTTCTGTTTTTATTCCAGATTCCAGCATCCGCAGTATTTTGTTTTAGAGTTAACAGGGTTCTGGCTTGGCTCGATTCTGAACTGCAATTACTAGTCTCAGATCAGTCGTTACAGTGTAAGTAAAATTCACTCAGATTCAACACAAAAAGCCCCTCGAATAACGCACGAAGCACCAGAGAACAGGAGGAAAGGAACGTTTTACTCAATGACGCACACGCAGATGTAACTATTATTTTCATGTCCTTAATGGGAGGATTAAAGTAATACAGAAAGACTACAAAAAAGCAACGACCTGAAAATTACACCAGAATGAATTCTTACCACATGCAAGGCCTTGTAGGTAAATGGCAGTTTCTTTTTCATTTTAACGGGCCGGTTACTCTCTGTATTCTGCTCTCCACGGGAGAGATTGGTGAAAATTTTTCCAGTTAAGAGTTATTTGAAAAGTGTTGCTACTAGTAACAAAACTGGGGTTCACAAAATTGTGTGAACACAGCATTTTGATTTGGGTTGTTAACGTCTAAGAAAAAAAAGAATTTTTAACCCTGTTTGAAAAATACATAGGAAAATATACTGTATTCTAAATTCTTTGCACTCTATAGGCAGTCGCTAATTTGTAACTATAAAACTACTTGTTATCAATCAAAATAACCTTTATATGATTTTAGGCTAAGGAACCCATAAGAAGAAATAATTTGCATTTCTGTGGCGCCTTTCACAGCTTCGGGACGTTATAACGCGCTTTACAGCCAATGAAGTACTTTTAAAGTGTAGTTACTGTTGTAATGGAGGAAACGCGCCAGCCAATTTGCGCACAGCAAGCTCCCACAAACAGCAGTGATATTGGCCAGATAATTTGTTTTAATGATGTTGGCTGAGAAATAAAATATTGGCCATAACCTAAATAAAACTTAGATGAATGAAAGTTTCTGGGAATATTTCTGTTTAAAATACTTCTTTTTATCGATGAAAATTGTATTCTTATCCTAAAATGTTGATGATTTAAAAATAAAACACAATGGTACCACCAGTCAGCAGACACTTGTGTCCGGACTCCCTGTGAGTAAAGTACTATTTTGCAGGCTTTTCAGTTGAAATAGACCTTTCAGATTCCAAGTTGTTATTCTCAGCAGTTTGTGTCACTGTCCTTGTGCACCTGCATCAGAATACATTTCACCTACTGTCTTTATATTATGTGATTATAGCATGGGAACTGGGGGTTTGACTGTTTCTGTCTATTTTGGAATATGCGGGAGTTGTTAGAAGGCTGCTTGGCTTGTGGCAATATTGATATCTATCGGCACACAGGCACAAAAAGCAGGCTGTTGTTGCCATAATATAATGAGTGATTTAATGTATATAAATTATAGAATATTACAACGCCAACAGAAACCCGGAACTTGCGGGGCCATTCTGAGCAGTTACGACGGCATGCGCTGTGCATCTGCCATCATCGGTCCCGTAAAATCCAGGTCATATACTTTGTACAAGGCTCCCTCTAGTTTGTGAGTACCAAAGATCGAATCTAATATAAGTAACACTCCCGCCCATGTAGGCTGTTACGGAGAGCGCAATTACGGGAAGAATCCCCGATCAGCTCAAGCTGGAGGATCACCGTGCCAGGAATAAAACGGACAATTTCAACAACAAAAAAACCCAGAAACGTCAATTAAGAGTATGAAAATTCTGAACCAGACTTTTCTCTCTGCCCCCACCACCGCAGGGATGAGGTATTTCAAACCGTTAACGTGTGCAATGTTATTGTAACTTGGCAGATGTGGTTGAAATATTCAAAAAGGAAGTGGATGGACCTGACTTCAACTGGTACTCAAGGGCTACAAGCTGGGCAGTCAAGTTGGAACAAAATGGAAATGGTACGAATTTGTTCCTGAACGTGATGAGATGAGAGACTGAATGAAATGGGCTGAATGGCCTTTTTATTACCCATTTCACGTTCACGTTCTAATAGTGAAAATGATAACAATTAGAAATCGTTATCCAATTGAAGGAGAGGAGGAAACGAATGTCCTGAGATGTGTACTAAACACTCATATATTTCAAGAGTTATATATGGAAGAGCCCATAAAAATAGTGAGTTGTGGTTCTTATATAAATGCAAGTTTATATTTCCTCTAACTGATAAGCAAACTGCTTGTGCTATTACTATTAGTGAAGCAGACTCAATGGCACAAATGCAATTCTTATGTGCCTTTCACACATGCCTTCTTAAAGTAACTAACGGATTGCAGACATTCAAACTATATAAGTATAAGATAGTGACCAATAGATCCACTAAGGAATTCAGAAGAAACTTCTTTACCCAGAGAGTGGGATGAATGTGGAACTTGCTAGCACAAGGAGTAGTTGAGGCAAATAGCATGGATGCATTTATGGGGGAGGCTAGATAAGCACATGAGGGAGAAAGGAATAGAAGGGTATGCTGATAGGGTTAGATGAAGTACAGTGGGAAGAGGTTCGAGTGGAGCATAAATGCTGACATTGACCAGTTGGGCTGAATGGCCTGTTTCTGTGCTGTAACCTATGTAATATGTAAAACTAACAGGTTTCTCTTAAACTCGCCAGGATCTGAATTAAACCTTCATCCTTAAACATTTTAGTGTCACCGTATGAGGCTGTGTTTAAGGCTTACACTTTGTGAACTGATCAGGGAAGAATGTTATTTAAGTTGCAGAATCTGCCGATCATCATTATATATATATATATACTGCCAAAATTCGAAGTGAATAATCCTGCAGACTTTCACAAATGTACTTATGAAACCTGAACCAGGTTCTGGAATTGACCAAAATGTTAAGTGATTCTAAACCAAATTATATCACTGTGCCATTTTTTTTTTTTAAATAGCTGCTCTGTTTTATATCCAATTCCATCTTTCCCTGCATTTCTGCAGCCTGAGAGACTACGTGTAACTGCTTGCTTGGGTGTTGACATGTGAAAAAGGCAATGTGATAGAAGACAAACTAGGACATGACATCTCTGGTGAAGATATGAACTTGAAACTAATATTTCATTTGGGTTGCAGTGGATCTCAACAGATTTAAATTTGAAAATCCTTCAGTAATTATACTCTGGCCCATCACTTCACAGTGACCGAATAAGTCAAATTCTGTTTTTATTACATGGCATTCCAAGACTTTTACCAATATTTTGCAAGTTGCATTCTGCAATTCTGTACGTTTTTCCATGTCAACTAAAAATTAGTGCCCTTGTCTACAACATACAAAGGGTCTGCTATTCCCTATAATCAGACACACTGGTTTATGGTGAGTCAAATTCCATTTTTATTACATGGCATGGCTGGATGTTTACCAGTGTTTTGGGGATTACATTCTGGAATTCAGTCCATTTTTTTCTAAAACCTGCAAACCGTGGCTTTGGTTCTACTTGTTTAATGCTGATGTTCCTTCCCAATTACCTTTAAGAAAGTGAGAAGGTAATAGATTTCTGATGAGTATAAACTACCTCTGCCTCTTCTATATTACTAATGTTTTAAGTAGGAATAAATCAAAGATTTGTGATAAGCCATTTCCAGGTAATAGTTTTTGTATTTCATAGACCATCACATCATGTTTCTATGTTTCTAATTACACAATCCATAGTTCCTTTGAATTTTTACTTCAAACAAATGTTAAAAACAGAAACACATCCAAACCCACATCCCACAATAATAGCCCTGTTGGCACTCGCACTAGCTCCAGCTGCACTGGAACCAAACCACAAAGGAATCTAGTGCAGCAGTTAAACCCATCTTTTTGACTTCCTGGCCTAATCAATTTTCCTCATATAATGAAGGTTGTGAGAGATGATTGATGTCCCACCAAGTGGTGACCATGGTTGCTCAGGAATTAGCACATTGCTCATGAGCTGCCTTGCCTGATGATCGAGATCACACCCTATAGCTCTCCTTAACATGCCATTATGTACAGAGTCACTTGTCTGCTTAATGAGGTCATCTATGGTAAAGTAGTTTCAGCTTTGCACCGATGCACAGTCTTAAAAAAAAAAAAAAAAACTCAACATTCAAGCCAGGGTGTCCCTGGAGATGGAGCACGCGGTCTTCCGCGAGAGATGGGCATTGGAGGGACTGCAGTGCATCATTTTAACCGGGAACAGAATTTTAATTTGATTTGATTTGACAAAGGTTTCCTTTTATGTTTCATTGTTAATTTGCGGTTTTTGGTGCCCTCAAAAAAACAAGGGGGCACTTGAATGAAAGTTTCTACCAAAATAGTTGTATAACTCAAGTGTGAGGTTTCCCAAACCATATTTAGGCAGACAATATGAGACCACCTTGAGGAGGAAACCTCGCTTTGATTTGGCTTCAGACCACCACAGTACAACTGCAATCGGTGCAAAGCAAATAATAAAGACTTGGACAACCAAGCTGGACCACAATGGTCTTAACTCATATGTTGCTATTTAAAAAGTTCCTAGGTGGTCCTTTGGACTCCCCGGGAACTCTTTAAAAGTTCTTCTTGTGTTAGAAAAAGCCAACTATCCCATTAGTTCTTTGTTAACATTAACATTTAACAAGCAGATTCAAATAGTAGCTTTCAAAAGAGAATTGGATATATACTTGAAATGGAAAAACTTGCAAGAGCTATGAGGAAAGAGCAGGGGGAATGGAACTAATTGGATTGCTCTTTCAAAGAGTTGCCACAGGTACGATGGGCCGAGCGACCTCCTTCTGTGCTGTAAGATTCTATAATTCTGTACTATATAAGAGTTTTGTTGCAAATGCATTCCCCAACTGGAGGTATAACTCAGATTTGTTACCACCGGTTCACTTTAAGCAGGTACTAACTAGTACCTGTAGTATAAGTGCACCTCTATTCTTTGTTATATTTACTTTTCATTTGGTAAGCATGTAACAAAAACATGTAAAAATGGGGAATATTAAGGATAAAAACTGGAAAGGCTAGAAACACACAGTAGGTCAGTCAGCATCTGGAAATAAAACAGACAACAATTCCACCAAACATATCATTGATTACAATGCCATCAAAAATCGCGAGAGGGAGTATACATGGGACTTATTCCCAACCATAAGTGAAAAAGCAAAGTTCTTCAAATGCTGAGAATTTGGAACAAAATCAGAAATAAGCTGGAAATGCACAGCAGGTCAGTCAACATCTGGACAGAGCACAGACTACAGTTGGACAGATGCTGACTGACCAGCTGTGCGGTTTCAGATTTTTTTCCTGTTTTTGTTGCATATTCCCAACATCTGCTTTTTAATTATGGTTAAGAATAAGTCTGATATAAACTACTTGTCACTAAAAAAAATTATGACACTGTAATGGCCATAATCTCTATGAAAGTGTTCAGTTAGAGCGCATATATTGCAACTTTGTGCAGTTATGTAGGCTGTTATGCAGTTTCCATTAGTCGGATGGTCAACCCTCCAGGATTGTCCTGGAGTCGCCAGGAATTGAATCTCCTGGACAGACACTGCTACACCCGATAGAAAAATCATAGGGGCGTTAAAAAAACGGCGTCGTTTCCTTTCATTTTCTTCAAACACGTTTGTTTAGTAGTTATAACAATATTGGAGGTGGGAGGGAGGCTGTTTGACAGACACATCACCCAATGGAGTAGCGAGGAGTCTGCCGTTTGCGAAGCGGATGAACGTGGCCAATAGCAGGAGAGTAGGGCTGGGTGGTTGGAAGCGGGAGGTCATGTGATAAAACCTCCAGGAACATGTCCAACCATTGTTGGCAACTCTACTTTGCCGTGATGCTAAAGTGAGGGTACAAACCGGAAGTGGGGGCCTCACCTCACTCACAGGAAGGAAGCGGTGCGAGATTCCTCTTGGGGGTTCCGTGCAGTGTCAGTCTGTGTTTACAATAGTGGGCAGAGGCCCCCCTTGGACCTCCTAGTCGATTTTAATAAGTGTAGTTAATTGAAATGTTTGGACAGTGCCGCCTGCACTCTCTAAACATTTCGACGTTTTATTGGTATGAGAAGCTCTGCGTATGCGTGTAGTCATACCTATTGAAGAACTGTCTCTCTTGGGGGAAAACAGTGTATGGAGCGGGCTGGCTGGTCACAACCCATGCAGGGAACTGACGGGTTAAAACCCATGTCAGAGCCCATACTATAGACTACCTGGGCAGAGTCCATACAAGGAGATTAGTAAGGGCGGTATAAATATGTCTTAACAGTAGAAATTAAATAGTAGCCTTTCAAAGCCAGCAGCGAACTTATTGGAGGCAAACTATCTAAATAGGACTGTCCAAACTAAACAACTTAGCGAAGAAAATAGAAACATGAATTGCTTAATTCATTAAAAATAAATCTGTATCGAACACATCACTCTTTTCTGCACACTGGAATGGGCGATGTTACCCCATCATCGCCCGTCTGCCGATCTTCAGATTCGAGTTAGGATAATCTTTACAAATGTCAACATGTTTTTTTAATTCAGGTCTGATGTTAGGACTGTTGAGGTGTTGAATTTTAATCAAACACCCCCTCTGGTTGCACCCAACAACTTTACAGGCGCCGAAGACTGAATGATAACTAGTTGTGCCCAAAGAGTAAGACTCCTATTGTAACTTTAAAAAAACGCTTGACTCTTCAAAATATGGCGAACAGAGTGAGATCGTTTTGTTGAGTTGTTTGGCAACATCTCGCCATGAGGCTTCCTGCAGGGAGAGTGTGAGGGAACCACATCTAGTAATATTTCTTTGCTGAATATTGAAGATTTGCTGTTCCGACTATTTTGAAGATCTAGATGATACAACTTCGCTCATACTGATGGGGGAGGAGCTACAAATACCACGGGGCAATCCCAGATACATTTGGTATACAATTAGAGTGGAGTCCAGCACTGCAATATAACCCTTTAAAACATATCATTATCCTGCTGGAGACAAGTATCGGTGTAAATATAAAATGTATTTAAAATTTGACTTATTTAAAATTGAACTGGATAAATGTTTGACGAGGAGGAATATAAACAGAAGGGGCGACGCGGATGGGACCAGAACAGGCAGCTGCAGTGGAGGTACTCGCACTGGCCTCGGCGAGATGGACCGAATGGCCTCCTGTGCTGTCAAGTAGATTTGACTGGTTCATAAATAGCTTAAAGTTATCAGCATAATTTAAAAAAGAGAATGTGGGATTATTAATGGAGATTTATTCCATGCAACCTGGGATACCTGATATAGAAACCGGAGAAGGCCTGTCTCCCCTCCCTCCCCCCCCCCCCCCCCACCCCCATTCAATAAGATCATGGCTGATCTGTATCTTAAATCCATCTAACCGCCTTGGTTCCGTAACCCTTAAAAAGTTTGCCCAACAAAAATCTATCCATCATAATTTTGAAAAATGTAATTCTGTATAATTGAGAGTGGGCAATAGCAGGTGTGATCGCGTGAACTCACTGAACAGCATACCCCATAACCCCCCCCCCCCTACCCAGCCCGTTCAGACCAAGCGTTTTATAGCACTTGGTTCTGTGCGCAGGTAACAACTTTCTTGCATGTGGCCATGGGTATTCGCTTTTGTGATGAATGGAGTGCAATCTTCTAACTGGAAAAATAAAACATTCTGCAATTTACATTTCCAGCTACCCTTTGTTTTAAAGATATGTTGTGACACAAAGCATGCGCCTTTAAAAATCCCTCGACTACTTTTTCTAACAATATAAACAAGCTGTATTCAAAGCTTCCCATACGGAATCGGATCACACCCCGACCAGAGAAAAATCTAAACATTAATCACTGAAGAATCCTAGATATTCGCAGGGAATTGTAAAACCTTGATCCCCATATAATCTTACATTCTATTCCTCCTTTATATTCCATATAATATTGAAAAGTTGTCTCAAACTTGCAGCAAAGCAATGATTTACGGAGTTCTCTAATCCTCTCGACACTGGCTAGTGCGGCACTCCATCTCTGTCCTTTAAATCAAAAACTGTCCCTTTTTCGTGAAGGCAATCGATTATAAATGGCCATGAATAAATGTATTGTTGTGATTGCCTCTGTTGCAAAAAAGGGCCTCCTGGTTCATTTCCCGCCTCCCCTCCCCCTCCCTTTATCTGCTTGTCAATTCCAGCTTCTGTACCGTTGCCGAGCTCTCTGTACCTGGACTTTCATCAGAATATAATATCAAAATGTGTACAATAATCTATCATATTTGCTAGCGCTTGTTTTCTGTGCACAGATTTCCTCACTTTAGTTCGTTTTGAATCAAAGACGTTCTACAAGTTCCAGCCGCGTTATTCAAGGGGAGCAAATGCGTACCTTAGATTTATTAACAGGCTGTTAAACTGAAAAAATATTTCAGGAGAGTGGGGGACGAGGGAGCCCCCTGCAACTGGTGTTGCCTGCGCGGTGTTGATTCACCAGATTACAGACAATTAGAAAAAGGAAAGTTTCTAACTGTAAGAATGAAGCGAGAATTAGGAGGTAAAGGCAAAGAATTCACAAACACACACAGAAAGAAATCCAGAAGCTGGGCAGTGAGGAAAATCCACTAAAAGATTAGAATCGACAAATCTTCCCCCCTTTCCCCTCCTTCAATTGAATTTTTTAAATATTTAGTTAACTAACATCTATGTGTTTTTTGTCGTCCATTATTTTAATTGAAACATTTTGATGTTATATTCACGGATGTGCAACAGAGTGTGGTAGAGACAGTCTTCCCAGCCAATGTAGGTGGTGACTGGATTTGGGTTATTGGACGTTAGTGGGAAAGGAAGTGAATGGGGAAAGATTTCTAACTGAACAATGTGTAAATAGGGAGTCTGTGTAAACCAGGTACAAACTGATCCTGGCCCCTCTAATACGACCATCATCATTTTGGACATTTAATCTTTGTGTGTTTTACACGAGATAATTAATTTAACAAAACCTGCAAATAAAACAATTAACGCGCGCCTGTCATGTGTTCCAGTTCCTGCTTTTAAATTCGACATTTATTTCCTTTGTGTTTTCATCGAAGGAAATAATTGTACTTTTGGGGGGGGGACACGTTTTTGGGGTTATTTTCAGATTCGATACCTTTTCAACAACAGGCCCGTTATCCGCCGACGTGTCGGTCGGTATTAACGCCCCTCTCTTCGACATTTCATCAACGGTGGAATATTGTCGTTTCTTCCCGCCGGTTGGTTACAGTAACCCGGCGCCCAGTTCAACTGTTTTTTAAACTGACGTGGGAATGTGGCGGCGGCACCTGAATAGAGGAGCGGGGTGGAGGGCCGGTCCCTGTATCTGCACCTCACTCTCTTTCAGTTATTTATTTTGACCCACTTTGCAGAGCTCTGTAATTGTAAATTTGGGAGAGAGTAGCTCTGTCTATTTAATGCTATTTAATGCATTTGCCTCTTCGACCGTTTGTTGTGATGTAATTTATGAACAGTGAATGCAGTTGGAAAAAGGGAATTGGTTTTACTAAAGCTTCTTGAGCACCCAGATCCCTTGGCCTTTAGTGCAGGGAGGAGATCGGCAGATTAGGGGTAAATTAAAGAGCGCATATTTTGGAAAAGTCATTTTAAAGGACCATTGTAATTACGCGCCAAGTTCAAGGATTTGGCTTCGTTTTTACTCCGAACTTTCCGCAGTATAACTTTAAAAAAAAAACTTATCTAACAATAACCCATATCCATCTCCCTTCCTCCCGCTCAGTTCTAGCCGGGTGTCAGACTGTAACCAGTTCGAAAGATTCTCTGCCTGCGCCCTGGCAGAACCCCAGAATAACGTTTTGTAACATCCTCCTCCTGTGTTTGCCTTCGACTTTCACTCCTTGCTCAGGGGGAGGGGGTCAACAGCTCACCAATTTACCACAACTCAGTGTGTCACATATAGAGCACGAGTAGTCGGCAATAATTTAAACTTGCAACCTTCAAATAACAACTCGGAATGTTTCTGATGGCCGAGAGCAGTGACGGGTCTGATTTATACCGCAATGACTTTCCAGCCTCAGAGAATAAGTGGGCAGACTGAGCGAGGAGAGGCCGAGCTCCCAGCTTTAGATTCGCTGTCAAGCACTCACTTGTTTTAGAACAACAGATATCGAACCTAAGAAAAACAGCCTTTTTGGCAACTGCAGACTGCGCGTGTCCTCTCAGACAGAGACATTTATTAAATTCTTCGGTACAGATGGGTTGTAAGGAGCACTCGGACTTTCCCAAGTCACATAGCCGAAGCCTTCGACTCCTGTTCTACCTACCTTGACACGCGGAATGCACTCCAGGAGGCCTGAGATGTGCAGACTGGACAAACACCCTAACATTAATCAAGTACACATAGGCAACACTGCATAACTTTAAAACAATTAAAATTAAATATCCTAATACCCTGGCATCGAGTTGGATTCCCTGTATAAACTCTGTTGGTACAAGAGAAACAGTGAGCTCGCCAAGCCAGCTTAAGTGAGATCTGTTTAACGTTTCTATTCGGGTTTTCCACCATTAAGTTTTCTTACTGGACCTTATTGTGTATCGGTATATTTACACCTATCTAAATATACATTTCTGACTCTGTGTATGTGTGTATATATGTGTATACTTCACTGTTGAATGTATCAGATGCCCAGCAATTTATATATACACTTCCAGGTGTGGCTACATAGAGTGTACGGATAGTGTAAAAATTGAAGAGTTTTTAACTAAAACATCACTTCTAATGGCATAGTTAAATTAGCAGATGAGCGTTTGCAATGGGGAGATCAGAGAAATGGGAAAGAAACACACTGCTGCCGTAAAATAAAATATTTAACGTCGGGGCAAACTGCTGTTATATAAAATTGTGTAGTTTACCAAAAATCTAAAATGAGGATATCCTTACTGTTTGAAGATTAAAATGCAATGAATTTATAAAACAGCATAAATCGCTTGAACACAAATTAAACCAGGAAACCGGAAGGAGAGTATGGATATAACAATGACCTTTTGTTGATGTTTTATACATATATATGTGTGTGTGTGTGTGTTATGTGCTGTGCGCTCAGCGTTGGATATCAATACATTCTCTTAGCTGAGTTACACGGCGAGCAAAAATTCGATTGTTAAAAAATTTAGACGGTGTAAACTCTGAATTTAAGTTTTTCGGCAAACAGTCAAAATAATTCCTAATAACCGGGCAGCGAAAATGAGAGGTTTATTTAAAAAAAACACGTCAAAGATCCAAGTTCCAATTGGGATTTTTAGGCAGGTGTTAAATGACAACGTTGAACTGAAAGTTGAAAGTACGGCAAACCAGGGGAGACGAGCTTTCTTGTAAAAACACACTTTCACTGCAAGGCCGCTGTGTCCAGACAAGCGGGCATGAGAGAAAATAAAATATACAGAAAGGCTACAACCCGGCGAAGGGTCAGACAGCCGTGGAGAGACGGGCAGCCTGATCCGCCAGCACTGTGCGAGAAACCGTCCCCCTTCCAAGGTGTTCGATTCGGAATTATATTCTGCAAAAAACAATCCCAAACACTGGGGCCTGCAGCGACTGCCTCCACACGGACATTAGCTTCCTCCTCGATTATAAACCTAAGAGAGAGAGATTCTATTTGTATGGGTCTTTATTTCAATTTATATACAATTCCAAGACCGTTTCTAGTTTGCCCTATATTGTAATTTTATAGTACGATTATTTTATTTGTTTGTTTTTCGATTGAAGAACGGTCACTTACACCAAACTCAACCAGTCCTCTCTCCGATCGGTTCAGCGAATCCCCATCCGGAGTTTTGGAAAGTGCGGATTCCAAACTTCTTTGGGGGGTGGGGTTGGTGGCCCAGTATTTCCAGCGGATGAAAATACCACCCTGGACTCAAGTCTCGGAATGTGTAGCGCCGGGCGACCCCAGTAAAAGTATCCCAGATCATGCAGTGAGGCCGGTTTCTGCAAAGATCCCCAACGATTGAAGCAGTTCCACTTCCCAACTGTTCCTGGGATAATTGGGGGGGGGGGGGGGATCTTTGATACCTCTCTCTCTCTCTCTACATATAATGAAAAGTTCAAGGTGGTCGGCTGCCTCTCACGGTAGGAAGCTCTCGGATGCTGGGGGAGTCTGTCCGGTGATCTGTTGCCCGTTAATGTTCTGGATATGTTGGGCCTGCTTGCCTCTGTGCTGACGTAGGCCCTGTCAATCACAGTCCGCCTCGTGGAGCCTCTGTGCACACAGCGAGCAGACTCCAGCACCCTCGCATTCACCGCCTACCGCCTCAGTATTGCAGACTTCGTCAAAAAAAAGACCTTCAGTGAAGTGCAACAATAATAAGCGGCCCCAGACATCCATCGACAAGTCAGCCCCTCAGCCCACAAGCTGCTGCGATAGGATCCAATAGTATTCTGCAATGTATTAAAACAGAACCATCCCTCCCTTCGGCAGATCAAAGCAAACCCCGTTCCAAATAAAAACGCTATCAGGCATGTGCTCATCTAACTCAGACCATCAACTACCCTAAACCCATCTGCAACACTCGGGGACCCACTTCAAGTCAACAGGTCGGGTATTATCCCGGGCGACACAGCACAGTGTAAACACTGGATCGAATTTCCCCCCTTTAGCCCCCCAAAGTAAAGAACAGTCAGTATGCTGTATTCATTCATAGTCAAAGAATCGCAGCCTTTCCAAATAAACTTTTAACAAATTTATACTCTTTGAAATCCCATCATATTATTGTCACATTGTACTTCTCAGTCACCAAGTTACAGCATTCACCAACCTGAAATTGCGCAAACTCTCCCTATACACAGACGCCCACCCCTTCCCCATATCTCAACTCCTCACGGCCGCAGAATGACCACACCTCGCCCCCCACCCCCAACATTATTCAACAGACCATATCATTTCAAAGTCCAGTT
Source organism: Pristiophorus japonicus (assembly GCF_044704955.1). NCBI lineage: Eukaryota > Metazoa > Chordata > Chondrichthyes > Pristiophoridae > Pristiophorus > Pristiophorus japonicus. The sequence goes on along the minus strand of NC_091992.1, from coordinate 6,625,108 downwards.
GTCACAGGGCAGGCTGTTGTCCTCGTAGAAAAGTTGTTCTATACAGAAAGTTGTTGAGGCCAATTCACTAAATATATTCAAAAAGGAGTTAGATGAAGTCCTTACTACTAGGGGGATCAAGGGGTATGGCGAGAAAGCAGGAATGGGGTACTGAAGTTGCATGTTCAGCCATGAACTCATTGAATGGCGGTGTAGGCTAGAAGGGCCGAATGGCCTACTCCTGCACCTATTTTCTATGTTTCTATGTTTCTAAAACTCCAATGAACCCATCTGTATAAATCAATATTTACATTCAGTGGAAATCTTCAGCAAAGCGGCTTCCATTTACAACACGCCCGCAAAAACTCGTCCGCAAACTACTTAGCATCTCTTTGAAGAGCTCTTCCTCTTAAAAATTTTCACCTTCCAGAAAAGTTACACCTTGATACCCATGCCAGCTCATTCCGACATTCTCCCAAAGCCCGTATCAAGAAAATTCTCAACGCAGTCTTTCACAATGTACCCAGGCTATATCGATTGCTTGCAGCAACCCCCTGGCCAAATCATATCCGATCCCAGCACCATGCATAGTAATCTATTCAATCCACTACCTATTCACCCAGTGCAGTATTGCACTGTCCGAGGCGCCGTCTTTCGAACGAGACGTTAAACCGAGGCCCTGTCAGTTCTCTCAGGTGGATGTAAAAGATCCCATGGCACTATTTCGAAGAAGAGCAGGAGAGTTATCTTGTGTGTCCTGGCCAATATTTATCCTTCAATTAACATAACAAAATCAGATTATCTGGTCATTATCACATTGCTGTTTGTGGGAGCTTGCTGTGCGCAAATTGGCTGCTGCGTTTCCCACATTACAACTATTTTGTTGTAATCAGAATCAACAGCTCCACAACTATTTTTGTAGACACAAATAATCAAGTGCCCCCTTATTAAAGGGGGGGGGGGCACACTCCAAACACTTGCAAATAAATGCCCCCTTGTTTTTTGTTCTTTTGTTTTGAGGGCACGAAAAACACAAATTATACAAGTGCTCCCTGGCTAAAGGGATTCCCACATTACAACAGTGACTGCACTTCAAAAGTACTTCATTGGCTTTGAAGCACTTTGAGACTGGTGGTCGTGAAAGGCGCTATATAAATGCAAGTCTTTCTATTGCTATTGTGTAAAATGTATCAGTTAAGCAACAATTAGTCCCTGGTTATCTGTACCGGGCACAATCCATCTATTTCCATTTTGCAGCAGTGCAGCCGCATTTTAGATTGACTCACTTTGTAAATTGTAGTGATTTTCAGTATTGAAATATTAACTGGCGAGCAGTATAAGCGATCTCATATCGGAGTTGCAGTTTATGGACTGGTCCAAGCAGGAGAGTTCCGGGGAAACTATGTTCTGGAAATTCAGCGCTGCAATAACAAAGTGACTGCTCTCACTAACCTGCATTGACTCTGATGCTAATACAGTCAGAGGCGCCTCCAACCTCTCCTACAATAGATACAAACACAATTCATATCACGGATTGGGTGAAATTATTTCGAGATTCATTTCCTAATGATTCCACGTGCTTTGCAAGTTAGCCATTTTAAGAATTCGAAATGTGTTTTCTATTTTATTGGTCTATGTTTGTACCAATCTGAGTCTGGACTGGCTAGTTTGAACTCGGCGGCTCCATGTGCTTTCAGTAACCTCGATAATGAGAAAGGCGGAAATCGTTCACCTGGTGAATCATGATGAGGAAATTAGAGCATTGCGGATTATTTGAGATGGTCATAAAACGACGGGACAAGGAAACAACAAGGAAACTCTGTCTGGGTCCTACTGGGGGCTTTCGGCGGTTCCACGCCGCATAATGTGCTACCAACTGGACCCTCCGATACAGGCCCCCAGCTCCAGTTACCACAAAAGGTTCGCTCTTTTACCAGGATCCGGGTTTAGTCAGACAGCCCCTGCCCCTCCCGCCCTTCCACTCCCTGCACCCATCCCCACCTCCCTCTACACCCCTCGCCACCCACTCCCCCCTACCTACCCCCCACACCCCTCTCCACCTACCTTACACCCCCCCCAACTCCCCACTACGCCACTTCCCACCTACCCTACACACTACACCCCCCCACCAGACACCTCCCCCACACCCCTCCTTACCCTACATCCCTCCCCACACACCCTACACCCCTCCCCCACCACACCCCTCCCCACCTACCCTACACCTCTCCCACACTCCCCCACCTTCCTTACACCCTCCCCCACCACACTCCTCTCCCACATCCTCCCCACCCTACACCCCTCCCCCGCACCACACCCACTCTCCCCACCCACACCCCCTCCCCCTCCCCCCTAAGCCCCGCACCCGCTTCCAAGCTGCAGGGAGCATCTAGCGGGAAAACTGGGAAATTCCAAGGTGCCACCGGAACAGAAACTAAGCAGAAAGCAGTAAGGGGTTTTGGAATGTTGGAAATAATCGTCACTGCTGAACTCATTCCAGGCGTTTTTAAGGTGATTTTTCTACTGTTCTCTTATCCCTAAAAAACACATTTTTGCTCCTGATAAATGTTAAATGTTTTTTTAATGTTCGGGGACATCCACAATGACGCGGTATTTCTATAAAAACAAGCCAGCTGAGCATCATTCCGCAACATCCATCCCTGAACATTCCGCAAACACATCTCCAGTTTGTATTAGGAGGGAGGGGGAGCCGCATTCAGTGACTGGGGGCTGTTTACAAATAGTCCAGATGCTTGTTTATGCAATTATAACGGCTGCTTCATTAATTGTGGGTGATTTTAAATTGTTTTGTGGACAAACCAGATTAAATTGCGATCCGACGCACCGGCACTATCCTGTATGTCCACTAACCCGTTAGTCGGACTTTAGCAACATCAGAACCGCACAGACTCGGGGCAGAGGTGTTCATATCCCACTCTCGGTTCTATGAGTTTAAAGACAGACAAACTGGCGATTATTCTCAAATAACTGCACTCTACACCTTTACAATCGATACTTTGTTCATTCTGTGTCGACTAGTTTTGTGATTGGACGCTTATTTAGATTAAATGTTCTCTCTCTCCGAGTCCAATTGAACTAATGCCCTGAAAGTGTTTTGACTTTTTACATCTCCGCCAACCTTCCTCTCATTGGAGATGTGGAGCAAAACGAATTTAAATCCACTCTAAAACAATGTAACTATAAATTGACACGTTTAATCAAAGTCTGCAATCTGTGGAGTATTAGAAAATGAGCAGAAACTTCATGCGTCGCGCACTGGTGCAACCCAAGTGTTTTGTTGGTTTAATATCATCTTTTGTATTTAATTGATCATATTTAAGGGGGAGAGGTTTGTATAATGTCGAATGTAATTGTCAATAGTGAACTATAAATGCAAGTACAATTTGAAACGATTTGCTTCAAACTGCATCCTGATTATTAACCATCGAATTTAAAGTTGTGTTTATAAACGATTGATATATAAATGCTCCCAATTCATCGGCCAGCTCAAGTACAGCGCACTCCACCCCACCCACTCTTGCAAACACCGTGAGTTGCTGCAAAGTTTGTTCGGCAATTAACTTTAGGATTGAGGACGCCTCAGTCCGACCCCTTGTCAGATATAGGAGCCGTGACAGTGCCTTGAGATTGTGCATTATTCAGATATCAAGGTTGCCACGAGGGTGATATAATGTCGACAGCACATCCGCCCGTCCCCTCGGACAGTGAGACGGAAAGTACACAACTCCGGGTTTTTGTCAAAACAAATCTTTTTTAAAAATCAAGCTTTATAATTAAAAACACCAATTTGAATTTTGAATTAATATTTGAATTAATTGGCGTCTCCAAATTCCATCGAGAATCGTTCAATCGTTTCCATTACTAGTAACCGCCATTCTCCATTAAACAGTTATTAATGTTGATTTAGAAGTTGGGAGTTTATAAATTGGAACTTATTTAGAAATCTTATTTTTTCTATTATTTGACAGATAATGTTGAGTGAGTTTTTCCTTGTTACATTATAACTGTTGATGATGTAAGAAAAGTGATATAGATTTGGCATAAGGAATATGCGTTCGTTGTCTCTCTATGCAAACAACGTGATCTTTTCCAAACAATCAGGGGTTCACTATCAGATGTTTCATTATATCAGGGATCTCCTTATGGGAACCAACTTCAGACTACTTGACCGCATTCCCATCTTTTCAAAGTTGCCCTGAAAAGAGTCTTATTTTTAATAACGGGTTTATTTTTAACAGAACCTCCTGATATTGGCCAATATTGAATGAACATATTTGGAAATAAAGAAAACTAGAACTAACTAACTTCAGGACGAATTTTTCCTGAAAGACGCCTTCTGTGTCGGCACCGTAGAATTGTCGCCCTGTTTTCCAGGGATCTGCTGATCGCCGAGATCATTCTCTAGAGTTGCCTGCTCTCTGATACCAGCTACAATATCGCTTAGGTCAATAGACAACCCCCATGTGTGTGTAGATGATATGAAGTGATAGTTAAAGGTTCGAGCCCTGAGCCATCAGAATTATTGCACGTTATTGGCTGTGTCTTTCGAACTAGATTTTATTGTCTCGATTGTATCCTTTAGATTCATAGACTGATGTAACACAGGAGGCCTTTCGGCCCATCGTACCTGTGCCTGATGTATACAATCTGAAACTGGATCTTTAACACACTCCGCTGCCCTTTAAACTGGGAGTATTTTTTTCTGAAAACTTCACAAACTTTAAATTGTAGCAGGCACAATTTCGAGAATATTTCCCTTGACTTTAAAATATTGCAGGTTAAAATCCTCACGCGAATCTGATACTGTTTTAATCAAGTAATGTCAATTACTTGCAGCTTTCTGTTGTGATGTGTTTAAAAATGAGGCCACAGTTCACGGTGATTGCTCATTTTCTGTTGTGGCATGTGCTTTAATAGGACTCAATTCTCAACATAACCACTAATTGGCTGTTTCCCCCCCAAATAAACTGCATTCAAAGAGGCATCAATGGGTGAGTGCTGCCCGCGCCAATAGCCAGCAGCAAACAAGCATTCAAGTATTCCCTCCATCACAGAGAACAGTTTGCAGTTGGCTTGCTTTGCAAGTCGCATTGTTCCAGAACGACACTTAGACACTGTCATATTGTCTGGGGTGTGCGGGAAGCCACCGGCAGGTAAACTGGATGCAAAATACCCAAGTGGTGAGAGGAACTATCTGAGAGATTCATCTGAGGCAAGGACGGAAAGTCTAAATAAATCCGGATAGCTCACATTCCAAACCTTATAATGAAGATACTTAAAAAAATTAAACTCTCCTACTTATATAATTAGTGAATGATTGTTTGTTTGGAGTAACTCTCTGTACCTGATCCGCAGCTGCAGAAAACTGATTTCCTCCCAGAACTGCCACAGACCTTCTCATACCTTAGCCGACGTGGCTGGCTCGCTGGCGGATATTCTCCCCACTACTTAAATTGGGAAGGCGTTGACTGAGATTGTTTTAAAATGTTAAAAATAGTTTTATTTTAAAGCTCTGTATTTTTCGCTCTAGTAAGCCAGCCTCACATTAACCATTGCAGTGTGTTAATAGTTTCAGTGCATGTGGCTTTGAAATATCTCAAGTTGAGCCGTGTGATATTCTGTGAACAAATATATTCCCCGAGCTCCAAACCCCAACAAATCTCCGGTCATTTGTGCACACGTCAGTCTAGAGTCACCTCTGCTCCAATCATCGTTACTAACAGTTCGCCCTTCACCACATTCGCCATCTTATAACGGGGGAAATAAAGATAAGCGTAGACAGTAACCCTTCCTCTGGGCTGAAAGAAAAGGTGAGACTAAAAGTGGGTTTGAAATTGTGGATTGTTTTAGGACTGGGTTGATAGACAACCCTCCCCCACCAAATATTCTTTACATTCTTCTAATCATTGGAAGAAAATGATTTTAATGATATTGCTGAAATCTATTATCGACGACCTTCGATATAAATCAACCAGATGTGGGCAAACGGTACGGCTGGGCCTGAATAAAGTAGGTTTGTTTCATGGTAACAGGTCAAGTGCATTGATAGAACTTTTGTATCACAGTGGTTTTAAGTGTAATAAATAATCACGGTAAATAATTCCCTTTCTAGGTATAATGACCCGTCCAGTGATTTATATTGCACGGGGTGGGGGGAGGGGGCAAACCATGTTCTAACTCTTCAAGAGTGAAACTCTTATTTGCAATAGTTTGCCATCGAACGTTTTGGAGGGGAGGCATATGGGTGAGGGGGTGGGACACGTTGATGGAAAGTTTGACAATACAGAATCGGCTATCGCAGACCAGCTGAAGCATTAGATAGCGAGATTTTACTTATATTTGCAACATGCACTCCTGGGTTTACTGAGGGTGGCGAGTTGGAGCTTGGGCTGATAATGTCGAACCTAGCTGAATATGAGAAAGCAAACTGAGCCAGCGCTGACAAAAAAAGTCACAATACGGCCATTCAGCAACAGAGAGACTTGTAGCGTTCAAATCCCTCTGCTAAAACTTGAAATAAATCTAAGCTTACGTTTTGTGCAATCTGATTAGAAATGTTCGCATCATTTACATTAAGAAACAAACGGAAAATGAAAGGAGTACCAATTCTACATCAACTCCCCCAAAATAAAGCGACATTTCTAAAAGCTAGTTTTATGACTCTCCGTTTTATTTGAGAAATAGGATTTATTTTAGATCACAAGTTGCTTGGGGAAATAGTAAAATATCATCCTTTTTGTAATCGAGTTCTGTTGACAAAATAACCAATGAACAACAGAGGATAAATTATTATTGAACATTAAAATTAAAATCTCAGCATTAATTTTAGCAAATTCCAGCATGCACAAACACAATAGTCCCCAGTTCCTGCTCAGTCTCCATGAAAGGACACATTCATTGTGGATGCTGTTTGTTTATATTGTTTCTCTATAAAACTCGGACAGATACAGTAACATACTCCACAGAAACACTCCTGCTCAGTTTGAATTCTTTCTTTGTCCCAGGTGCCGGTTTCTCTCTCCCTCCACTCAATTCCTACCTTTCTTTTTGGTTTCTCCGTTTCCTTGGTCCTTATCCTCTCCCTTGCCACTTCCTCCCAGTAGCATCCTCCACCCAGCCCCCCACGCCTTGCTGGTTTCCCTTGTATTTGTCATCTTCTATCTGTCAGCGCCGTCCGACTTTAGACCAGAGAATAATCCCACAGCAATTTGGTTAATTCGGATCGAAATAAAAGCGTTAGCTTCGGTTTAAACCCCGCAAACACTTGCATTTACACTGAGAATTGGGTGGGACCTGTCAGTGGTCTAACGTCGAAAAATATCATTTGAAACTGGGCATTAATATCAGGCCATTCAGATTGAATTTAAATTAAATTAAAGCTCGCTCGCTGATTGCTGGTATACTCGATGCAGCCTGTAGGTGTGAGAAAAGGAAATAGAAACCAATTCTCCTGGTTAAATTTGAATTAAACTCTTTCGAGAATTCACATTCTTGTTTTTTTCTCTCTCTCTATTAAAACCAGTTTCTTACCAAACGCGTCCTGTCTATCCAAACAGATAATCCAGTTTCTGATGAAAGGTTTGACGAACAGCCCGGATTCGCGGTAAAAACGATCCACCTCGCAAACTCAGGACTGCAGAATTTTTTTTTTAGAAGGATCCTATAAAGAGGGACCCGTTCCTGTAAAATGAATCCGAGTGGCGGATCAGGGGCTGTGGAGTTTAACACTGAATTTTATCTGTGGAGACTCCCCCGTCACGTGACGCAGAAATCAACCCAACATGATGAAATGAGTATTAGAGGGCAACCGTTTAACAACTTCTATATATAACCGTGGGCCCTCCAGCAAAACAAAAATCATTTCATAAAAATAATTCACGCAGAATTACGACCAACAGAAGATGCTCCTGGCAACAGAATAAGTTAACGGTGAACTTTATGATAAGTTAATAGGAAACTTCAACAAAGCTATAAAGGTGCTAGTTTATTTGCCATTATATGAAACTGGTTTAGACAATTTCTGGGAAGAGACGATTAGTTAATAACTAGTTAACTAGACAGAAGTATTTTGAGGCAACGATTAAATCGAGACGGAAGCAGGGCGTAAATAATGTGTTTAAATCCCCCCCCCCCCCGGGCGGTGCCCTACACCTCTCGGCTCCCTGGAGGCTGCGCCACTGTACAGGGACTGACTGACGTGACTAAGTGGCCTCATTCACCGCGCCCCCCCCCAAAAAAAAACACAGCCCAAACGTTCCCGAAGGTTTCAATGTCAGTCAGCTGTCAGAAAAGGAAACTCCCGCTGTGCCCACGACAGAAATCCGTCCGCTTAGTTTTTCTGTCAATAAATGAGAGAAATAATTAGTGCGAGAATCGGAGGGGATAAAAATAACCTCTGATTAGGAGCTGCTCCTTGTTAGAATAAATTCAAGCTACCTATATACAGACGGAATTACAGAGACACAGAGTATTGAATGTGAGGGGCAGGAATTTGTCAGAAATTTCTACTTAACGGAACATTTTTAACATTAATTATTAAATAAAAAATATTTATTGGTGGAGCACTTTAGGTGAAATACAGTGAGGCCTGTTCTTATCCATTTATCACACCATTGAATGGGTTCGGACCGGTGAAAATAAACTGCATTTTAATGTTTAACACTGGGGAAGCGTGCCATTGGAATTGTTTCTAGTTTTAATATATATTCTAAAATTCCAGCACAGAGCATAGGTGCAGATTTCGATTTTTGAGTCGCAGACAGGTGCTGGGGACCATTCGGATTTCACCGTGAATCCAGAGAGACGGTCCCTGACTCGGACTTTCGCTGTTTGCGCTGACAGACCCAGAGAATCAGGGCGCCGTGTCGCATCTTAGGCACAGTCTGGCCCCTTGCACTTTGTCTTAGCTCTGTAACTGCCTCCTTTCATTCAAATCATTTCACAAATAAATTAGCCTCATTCAATCATAAACCGGTCACTTTGACAAGTGAATTTAGCTTTGCAGCAAAACTCGATTTTGTATTTGTTCTGGTCCATAAAAAGAAAATTTCATCATGTTATAAATTATTCTAGCAGGAATTCTATAGTAAATTCACTGATTTCATTGTGTCGCACAACCCCCCTAACTGCTAATTGCGTTGTTTTATTTTCCACAGTTTGGGAACACTCTCTAATTTAGTGCTGGCCCCAATACTCCAGTGCCAGCGCTCCATTCATTTCCTGGACCCATATAAATAAGCTGAATCTGAACTGGCCGAACTTTTATTTGAGTCCCACAGGATTTCCTCTCTCTCTCTCTCTCTAAAGCTGTTTTCTAATTGTATTGCCCAGCACCGGTTCAGGTAGCCTGTCATCACTGGCCGCTTGAAATAGAATATTTGAAAATTACTTACATTTGACAAAGTAAAATCAGACACAATCGCGAACTTCATATAAAAATGCAATGTGGCATGCTTATATTAAAAACATCACACCATTTATGGAATATTATAGATTAGTGTAAACGACCATTTAAACTTGTAGGAACAGACTGTTGAAGAAAAGTAACATTCTGTTATGAGAAGTAAATAGATATTTCAAAGCTCTATGGCTTTCTGCATATTTTACAGACACTATGAGCTTTTCTGTGCTGATTGGCGTCGGGAGCAGGGTTTCGGTTTTATACAGGTCTAGTGTAAGGGGTGAAATGAGTGGTGGTGACAAGGCAGCTTTCATTCGGTGATGGTGAGGGGAAAGGGTTCGGAGCCGAGGGCCGGATTGTGCAGGGAGCCCCAGTCAGAGAATGAGTGACGCGTGTCGCTACCCCCATCCCCATACGGCGGTTCAAGGGAGGCCCAGGGATGAGGGAACATCAGTCGGTGGGATTGAGCAGAGTCCCAGACACCACGCACTCACATCATGGCAATCCCAAGGCCAACCTTAGCTTCCCCATGAGCGATCCGTTAATTCGAGAATGAAACCGAACACTTGCTTAAAATAAAGTCCAACCACGGGTGAGAAATGGACAATAAATAAAGACGATAGCTCGCAATGAATTAAGTAAAATCCCACTGAAATCACACACTCCATATCATGTCTTTCCTCAGGAGATCAGAGCGAGTCGATCTGATGCAAACCAGCAATGAGACACAGTTGGGACGCTTAGGTGAGTGACGACATCCATTGTTAAGCATCACAGGTGACGAACAGAACGTTATACCCTTAGCCCTGACTTTGTGGGGGAGATCAATATCAAGCAGTAACTGGCTGTAGGGAGTAGATGTCACTGGAGCATTTTACGGTGCGTTTGGGATGAATTTTTAAATTCCAATTCTCCAGTTACATGTAATTCAACCAAACACGTTTGGTATTTCAGTCGTGTCAATCTCTTGTTGTGGAGATTTCTTTTGGTTTTCTGACGCGCCTTCTGTTGAGCTGAGCTGTTGGGCTGAAGTGTAAATGTTTTGTGGAAAAGTTAAGACGGCGGTGGCCTCAGTCGGTCGAATCTTAACCCTGAAATTGCTTTTCGAACGTTCTTCTCACAAAATGCGTTAAAGTGGAGCAATGGATTCAGACTGTTGGATTTGGAAAATATTTGCAAGAAAAGTACACTCCCAAACTGGTAATTGAGAAAAACACGGAAATCCAACTCCCAGACAGACAACCCAGTAAATCACATCGAGTATAAAATGAAATATCTCAATTACATATTAAAAGGCAGATACCACAATCAAACCTGCAGATTATAGAAACACGTGTCCTGCAATAGCAACATGCATCTGTAAAATGGAACCTCATTAAAAACTCATTATTCTGCTCATTATAAAACTTTCAGTGAAAGAAACCTTCCTCGTGCTAATCGTGCGGCTGAGTCTAAACCTGGGTAATATGGCCCTCATAATAGCAGTCCCCAGGAGTTTGCACTAACCAGACCTGGACCCACAATGAAATACATACATTGTGCCCAGAGATTCATTATTCAGATAATGCATTCGTTGGTGGCGTTTGGAGTTTAGGGATATCTCGGTTCTGAGTGGGTGAAATGGACCCCCAAAACCTAGTAAGATAAAATCCCAGAGCATTGGTTTGTGTGGAGTGTTCACAATCAGCCTTTCTCAACTGGAATTAGAGTCCAAACTAAATACACAGCAGTGATTGAGTCTAAAGCCCCAACGCACAGCGCGCTCACAGCGCGCTCTCAAAGGTATTCCGGAAGCAGCAGCGTGGCATGTTGCTTTGTGTCTAGAGCCTAAATGCGATGCCCAATTTGCAGAAAGCATATTTTTTAGAAAATGCGCTGAGGGTGCGTGCGAAGTAAGGCACAAAACAGGGCAAGTCCCCGCAAAATGAGTTCCTACTCTCGGCTTTTGTAGGACAAGATAAAGGGGAGTACGTACAATAAGACTTCAATGTTCACACTCTGCACCCAGTAACAAAGCATCAACTAAAAGTACTCGGATTGACTTTATTTGAAAGTCGATATTTTGAGTTTCAAAATCAAAATTCTGCAGATGCTGAAAATCTGAATTTTTTTTAAAAATCCAAATATTGGAAACATTCATCAGGTTATTGAGCATCTGTGAAGAGCAGGAGAGTTATCCCCGGCGTCCTGGTCAATACTCATTCCTCAATCAACATCACTAAAACAGATTATCTGGTCATTATCACATTGCTGTTTGTGGGAGTTTGTTGTGTGCAAATTGGCTGCCACATTCCAAGAGTGACTACACTCCAAAAGTACTTCATTGGCTGTAAAGCGCTTTGAGACGTCCTGGGGTGGTAGATCATCATCATCATCATAGGCAGTCCCTCGAAATCGAGGAAGACTTGCTTCCACTCTAAAAGTGAGTTCTCAGGTGGCTGTACGGTCCGATGCCTGGAATTACAGTCTCTGTCACAGGTGGGGCAGACAGTGGTTGATGGAAACGGTGGGTGCTATATATGGTTTGCCGCATGCTCCTTCCACTGTCTGCGCTTAGTTTCTGCATGGTCTCTGTGACGAGACTCAAAGCGCCCTCCCGGATGCTCTTCCTCCATTTTGAGCGGTCTTGGGCCAGGGATTCCCAGGTGCCGGTGGGGATGTTGCATTTTTATCAAGGAGCCTTTGAGGGTGTCCTTGAAACGTTTCCTCTGCCCACCTGGGGCTCGCTTGCCGTGTAGAAGTTCCAAGTAGAGCGCTTACTTAGGGAGTCTCGTGTCGGGCATGCGGACACTGTGGCCCGCCCAATGGAGCTGGTCGAGTGTGGTCAGTGCTTCGATGCTGGCGATGTTGGCCTGAGCGAGAGCATTGATGGTACATCTATCCTCCCAGTGGATTTGCAGGATCTTGTGGAGGCAGTGCTGGTGGTACTTTTCCAGTGCTTTGAGATATCTGCTGTATATGGTCCACGTCTCTGAGCCATATAGGAGGGCGGGTATCACTGTAGACTATAAGCTTGGTGCCAGATTTGAGGTCCTGGTCTTCAAACACTCTCTTCCTCAGGTTACCAAAGGCTGCGCTGGCGCACTGGAGGCGGTGTTGAACCTTATCATCAATGTCTGTCCTTGCTGATAGTAGGCTCCCGAGGTGTGGAAAATGGTCCAAGGTCACACCGTGGATTTCGATGACTGGGGTGGTAGAAGGTGCTATATAAATGCACGTCCGTTTTTCCTTTCTGGGGGGGATGTTTAGGTCAATGTCCCCTTCTGACAAAATGTTGTGTACCTAATACCCTTTCCCTACTATCCTCACTCCACCGAGAGTGTTTCAGGCATTTTTTTGTTTTGATTTAACATTTTGAGTTTCACCTGTGCGCAGCAAACGTCCTTTAACCAGTTGTTTACAATAGAATCTTGCAGCACACGAGGAGACCATTCAGCCCACTGTGCCTGTGTTGGCTCTTTGAAAACACAATCCAATTAGTCCCACTCCCTGCCCTTTCCACATTACCCTGCAAATTTTTCCTTTTGAAGTATATATCCAATTCCCATTTGAAAGTCACTATTAAATCTGTTTCGATCATCCTTTCAGGCAGTGCATTCCAGATCACAACAAATCACTGCATTTAAAAATTCTCATCTCCCTCTGGTTCTTTTGTCAATTATCTTAAATCTGTGTCCTCTGGTCACCAACCCTCCTCCAATGAAAACTGTTCATCTCTATTTACTTTCTCAAAACCCTTCATAATTTTGAACATTTCGTTTAAATCTCGTCTAAACCTTCCCTGCTCTAAGGATTAAAAATTCCACATAACTGAAGTCCCTCATCACTGATACAATTTCAGTGACTCTCCTCTGCACCCTCTACAAGACCTCGATATACTTCCTAAAGTATGGTGCTCAGAATTGGATGATCCTAATGCGCCTTTGGAATGACGAAACCCACCCCTCCCCTCCCCAGTATAGTGGGCTTCCACAGTTTTAGGTCCCATTGATGATGGATTGTTAAATAATCCATTCAAAAGTGCACAGAGAACAGACCCAACAACATTTATATCCAAACATTTCCACAGCGTGATGGGTGAGGAGGGAGTGAGGGTGAGGAGCAGTGAGGAGTGAAGGTTGAGGAGGAGTGAAGGTGGAGGAAGAGTAAGGAGTAGGGGTGGTGAGTGGAGGGTGAGGAAGAGTGGGTGGGTTGAGGAGGGGTGGGGTTAAGGTGGTGGAGGGGGTGAGGAGAGGGGTGTATATTTTTACTAGTTACACATAATACACCTCTCGACCATTTTGAACATGGCGCTGTTCACATTATATTTCTTTTTATAAATCTCTTACCCATATTTACCAAACTGGAGAGTTTTAACAATTCCCAGGAATGGTGCACAACCCGATTTCTCGCAAGACTGCGAGGTTCCTGACTTTCTGATAAAGCCCCCACCCCTCAAAATACTTGTTTTGTGAAGGATAATATCGTTTACGGCATTTCAAATAGGAGAAGTGTTAAAATTGCAGACTAGTTACAACTTTCAAAATTAGACCCAAGCGCCAGGATTTGCGCAGCTTTAATTGCAGCCTGGGGAGACAAATCTGGCCCCAGAATTGAGCAAACTTTATTGGGCACATTTGAGAAAGTGGCCAAAAGGCATGCTGAGAATATCGCTGGAGTAAGCCAACCCATAAGAGGGGCTTGTAAATTGGGCGTGTTCTTCAGCATCATCCCAACAGTTTCGGACCTTGGCCAGATCCCACTTTCTGCAGACACTGCCAGATGGCGAATCAGTTAAACGGCCCGGTCCCAGGAACCTGCAGCAAACCCGGACACTAATGGAGTTTGGCCAATTTCCAGGTTGTCAGACTAACAGAAATGTTGGTCGCCGCGCATATCTTAAACCGCGCTAATAGTGAACGTATCTTTCCGCTATAACTTGGGATGAAACCAGAAGATACAAGCTACTCTCAAAAGATTTTACAATTTAAAAAAAATCGGCATTACTTTGGATTATCCTAAACAAAGAGATTACTTTGAAACTCATTGTCATTGGAAATGGTCCAACTTCACATATGAGGCATTTGGGCCCCTAAACCTCTAAACTAAGCCTCAGGTGCGGGGGGTGGGGGGAGGGATGTATCTTTAGGCTCAATGAGAGAATCTGTGTCGAACAAAGAGATGAGAGTCAATAAAGTTCCTGGTTTTCTATCGCCCGTGTGTGCACATCCACAGAAGCGGCGACACTTTGGTTCTGTAACCTCCGAATTTGTTCTAATATTTATCAAATCATGCTTAAAAAACGTGTTTCTCTGTAAAATGTAACTATCGACATTACTTTGAATGCAATGTCTGTGCTTTTGTGATTAACGGAGTTCGTTTCGATCTATATTTAAAGGCTGTAACCATTGAAAAAATAGCTCTGTGATCAGAATCCCATTTTTTAAACCTAACTCTTAGTTTAGGGAGTTTAAATACCAAATACTTCGAAGCAGAAGTACTCCAGCAGTTTCCAACTGTGGGAGTTTTAAAGTAATCTCTTTGTCGAGGATAATCCAAATTAATGTCGAATATATATAATTGTAAAACTTTTTGTATGGTAGCTTGTTTCTTGGAACTCACTTACGGTTTCAGCGCTCATGTTACAGACTGTGTCTCATCCCCAATCTCTCGGTGGGGCAAACACATTCGACCATTGAAATGAAACCTGGGCTCACAGCCGTGAGTTCACGGCGACCGTTTCTTGATGTCTTGTCACGGAGGGAGATCATCATCACAACCAAAGTCAGTGTCCTATTTTGAGGGAGAGGCAATGCAAAGGTAAGGCATCCCATTATACCTCTGTTTGGTCGCAGAATGACATTGATAGAGATCGAGGAACAATATACTGTTCAACTACTGGGTGTAGTGGGAACATGACAGTAACAGCAACTTACATTTATATAGCGCCTTTAACGTAATAAAATATCCCAAGGTGCTTCACAGGAGCGATTATCAAACAAAATTTGGAACCATGCCACATAAGGTGATATTAGGACAGGTGACCCCTTGGTTAAAGAGGTAGGTTTTAAGGAGTGTCTTGAAGGAGGAGAGGTTTAGGGAGGTATGTTAATGGGTTGACGAAGGAAATCGGGGATGCAGAATAACACAGGAAGCAACATGGGAACAATAGTTGGCCATTCAGCCTCTTGAGCCTCCTCCACCATTTAATTAGATCACAGCTGATCCGTACCTCAACTCCATTTACTGGCCTTAGCTCCATATCCCTCGACACCATTAGCCAAAAAAATATGGGGAGACGGGAGGGGAGAAAACCTCAAAAATAAAAGGATAGCACCCACAATTACCCATTGAGTACCCAGTAACTGTGGCAACAATAGAAATTGGATCATCACCGTTGGAAAGTAAAATTAATACGTTCCCTGTGGCGTTTAAATAGGTTGGTGGAATAAATAATAAATATCAAATTGTTGTCTATAAAGGAAAGCTCACAGCATTCAACTTTGGCATAATGTTTAGTTTCAGCATTAATAACAATAGCGGTCCTACTAATATTGACAACTATTTTAAACACGTGCTTTTATTTCTCACTTTCAAACATTTCTAAATGTGCGGCAGTGTATGAGACAATCTGTAAAATTAACGCAATTCTAGTTCCCCCTGTTATTATTATATTCTCTAGAGAAATTTCGTTGAAGATTAAATCAGAGGGAAAGTTTTATGAGCTCTAAGTGAAACCTTTATCTTCACTGTAGGATGTGAACACACAAAGTGTCTCATACAAGAGTAGAAACCAAAAGATTGCATTGTTCAAAACCGACATCAAGAACGCATATACTGTCAATGATTGTAGACTAAATTATGATGTACTGGGAGACATGAAAAGCAATGTAATGTATTTTACTGAAAGTTGGACCTCAATAATTGATTTTGCTGATTTGTCAGTTAGACGAAAGCTCCATTTTGTCAGAATATTTGAGTGAGTTGTTCCAACTAGAACATCAATAGCAATAATCCTGAAGGATATTCAAGGTATTTTTTAAACTCATAGATCTGAAAAATGAAGTCGGAGTAAATCTGTCATCTTAGATAGTTGCCTGAGAACCCATGGCTATTTGATAACCCGTGAGGAGACATCTTGTGGGACAGTGAGATAAGACGATGAGAAATATAAGGTGTTAGGAATAAACATTGGAGCAAGCTGTTAGTAAGACCTCAACCATCAACTGCTGCCTTAGTTGAAGTGAAGGATGATTCTGCAGGAACTTGTGTTAAATATAGGACAGAGAACAATGTTGTTGCGAAACGTTCTGAACTTCAACTTTGAATCATTGTCTCACTGGATATTATTGTAGGCTAACAACCTTTGATTTATCGAGTGGAAATTCTGTATAGAAGTGAATCAAAGGCTACTATTAAAACGATTATGCCGTTTTGCTTGTGTGACACCCCTTCCGTCTTCTGAATGTCTTGTATGTAGAATAGAGAAAGGAATATCATCACACGATTACCTCACTGTTTATACTAAGGACATTCAAGATAGATTACCGCATGTGCTCTGGTTATAAAATTAGTGAAACCAAGAATAAAACGAAGCTCTCCCCAGCCCCGCCCCATCAAAATATCACAGCTCCCCTGAGGGCTTAAGGAGGAAAGCCAGTGTCTAGTGCAGTATAAAGCCATAATAGTATATTCAAGACAGAGATTGATAGATTTGGGGATATTAAGTGAATCGAGGGACATGGGGTTAGTATGGGAAGGTGGAGTGGAGTTAGAAGATCAACCACGATCGTATTGAATGGCGGAGCAGGCCCGAAGGGCAAAATGGCCTAATCCTGCTCCTATTTCTTATGTTCTTATAACCAAAAGGTTCCAGGTTCCATCTCCATTCTTTGCTGAGATAGCTGACAAGTGCAAATGTGTGGACACTGGGCGAGAATGGAACCAGATTCAATTGTGGTGCCATTCATGGTCAAATAGCTTGCCAACATTAATTGGCCAGGTTCACAAACGAAGAATGGTTACTTAGGTGACGTACAGGAGCGCTGTGGAAGAGCAGTTCAACATTAGTTATGAAAGAATTGGGAGGATAGATACACATTTCTGGTTATGTGAGTGCGGAGTCTGTGCAGTTAGAGTTCCACGACAGGTCAACACAGGATAACCGCAGAGATGAAGACTACAACTGCACTATTGGCGACAAACTTATGTTGGTCCATTGTGCTCCGTTATCCTTCAGTTGCGAATTTACACCATAATTTCCCGTGGAACTGAGTAGAACATGTCCCCGTGAGTATCGCGCCAACTCAGGAGCGAGGCAGCCAATGTGCCCGCTTCTGTAACTGGTCATTTGGGAATATCTAGCTATATACACACCAAATCTATATATTTATGAGGAAATAGTGGTACAAAGGCAGGCATTGTTTTCATTCTCGCCTGCAAATGTTTTACGTGGCAGCAAGAGGACTTTTCAATCACAATTAAAATCACCAGAAACAGTCCAAACTGGACAGACCCACGAAGTGACTGCAGCTAACTGCAGTTTCAATATAGGTGTCAGCGTTGGCTCAGTGGGTAGCACTCTCTCTCACCTCCGAGTCAGAAGGTTGTGGGTTCAAGTTCAGCTCCTGCGACTTGAGCACAAAATCTAGGCTGACCCTCCAGTGCTGGACTGAAGGAGTGCTGCACGGTCGGGAATGCTGATCTTTGAATAAGATGTTAAATCGGGGCCCGTCTGCCCCTCTCCCCTGCTGCCCTGACCATTCTGACTATCCACCTCATTGCTGGTTGTGGGAGCTTGCTATGCGCAAAAGGCCGCTGCATTTCCTACATTACAACAGTGACTACTGTTCAAAAGTAATGAATTGGCTGTAAATACTTTGGGGTGTCCCGAGGCCAGTAAAGGCGCTATATCAATGCATATTCTGTTTCTAATTGCTGCTAATGTATTATTTTACCAAGGGTGTGATTTCTTCATCTTCCCCGGGTGTATAATTTAATTTTCGCCTACGTTATTACTTATTGACTTTAAATAGCTGTGGTGCTGTCGATTGTAAAATTGATAACTACAAGCAAGGACTTGTGTTTATTTAGCGCCTTAAGAGAAAGGTCTCTGAGCGCTGGGAGTTTGATTTATGGGAATACGCCTGTGGATTTTTTTCGGTTTGATCTTGTGTGGATAATGAGGCATCAGAAGCAACCATGTTCTTGAATAAAGACATTAATCAGGCTGATGCCGGGCTCCAGCGCCATCAGTTCTCAGTCTACTGGCAGCTGCGTGAACACGGGCTTAAATGCAACAAATTCGCAATTCCGATGGAGTGTAATGGGAGCATGAGGCGGAGCTGCGATAATTCGCCGCTCAACTGTTCCTGTGAGGATCTCTGTGGAGCAGCGCAAAAGTGCCAGGAAATTATGGTGTATGTAAAAGAAAGACTTGGATTTATATAGCGCCTTTCGCGACCACTGGACGTCTCAAAGCGCTTTACAGCCAATTAAGTACTTTTGGAGCGTCCGCTCACACCACAATTTCTACGTTAATAATGGCGCACGCAATAGATGCGCTGTTACTATGGCGCAAGTTTTCAGCAAATTCGGGCATGAACACTTTCTTGGGGTCCATCCTTGCGATAGTTGGGTTGATGCAGTGAACCCAGTCCATCTTTTCATTGAAAAGGGGATGGAATTGATGCCTGAATGCGGAGTGAAGCTTCAAAGTCTTAGCTTACCTTACCAGGGAAGGGACTTCACTTTCTGTCACTGATGCAAGCGGCCAGGAGCCAGCGGTCGGATTAGAGGGAGACGCTGAGCGCTTAATAACGTGTTTCAGCTAAAACAGGCTAACAATGTTCGATCACCAGAGGGGAGCCACACGCTTTTGTTGCAGCACTTTATCATTTTAGTCACTTCCTCTAAGGGGTATGTTCTTGATTAGAGCTGGCCATATTATGCTCTGTTCTGTCTTATGTTGTGTAAGGAGTCTGAAGGGCAGATAACTCAATCCATTGAGATAGCTGAAATTTACGAGTTTAACATCTAACACCGTAATGCAAAGCAGCATGGGCATACTAATTGATTGTCACGTGGACGATGTATGGACTGTAGTCATCAGGACTGACCGGAGAGAAATTATAACTGCGGACTAAGAGGGGGAGGGGGCCATCCTATCGAAATCTGATGAGCTGCCATTAAAAGGAATGAGCTGATGACTCTGGTAATGAAAGTGATAGGAACCCATAGACACAGCAAGGGCAATTACTTCCTAATGGCGCTATATAAATTCAAGTTGTTGTTGTTGGTTTGTTGAGTTACTTACAAGGAAGGATCTCCTCTCCGCCCCAATGCCTCTTGGAGGCCGGGAGCAAGAATCCTGTCAGAGGCATTGGGGCGGAGAGGAGATCCTTCCTAGAAAGTAACTCAACAAACCGTCAAAAAGTTGTTGCCTCCTCTCGTGAGAGGGGCCCCAGGCTGGCTCAGCCTCCGAATGGCCTTCCCTCCCTCCGGAGAAGTGTTCGTATCTATTAGATCGGAGAACTCACAGAGGGAATCGAGGGTGTGGATCTTCATCCGTACAAGAGGAAGCTGCTTCCAAACACCTGAGGTTATGTTCTTTTGTCAGATGAAAGTGTCATTTTCCGCAGAGCAGTATGAGGCTGGTCTATCTATTTGTTCAAATTCTTCCTGATTGGCTACAGTATATGCAATCATCTCGTGATCTACCAAGGAGCATTGGAGGAATATTAGTCTCAGTCTAATTTCACAGGAGCTGAATATTGACTAACCAAGTGACTAGCCAAGGATCATGGCACTGTATATGTTACAATTGATTCAGTGACCGACAGCTAATTGGCAAGTAGATTAGCAATTGCTGAAAGATATCATCATGATTTGACTGAATAGTGACAATAATTAGATGTGGCCCTTACATCTAAAGGGATCAAGGGGTATGGAGAGAAAGCAGGAATGGGGTACTGAAGTTGCATGATTAGCCATGATCATATTGAATGGTGGTGCAGGCTCGAAGGGCCGAATGGCATACTCCTGCACCTAATTTCTATGTTTCTATTTGCCCTCTTTTATGATTGGAGGAGGCCATTCAGCCCATCGATCCTGTACGTCATTCAATTATATCATGGTTGATCTGTATCTTACTCCATTTACCCGCCTTGGTTCTGTAACCCTTAATATGCTTACCTAACAAAAATCAATCAATCCCAGTTTTGAATTTTTCAATTAATCCCCCGCCTCGTCAGCTTTTTAAGGGAGAGGGTTCCAGGTTTCCAGTATCTTTCGTGAGAATAATGCTTCCTGACATCACCCCTGAACTGTCCAGCTCTAAAAAAAAATTGTTCCTGGGATGTGGGCATTGCTGGCAAGGCTGGCATTTATTGCCCATCCGTAATTGCCCTTGAGAAGGTGGTGGTGAGCCATTTCATCATAAATAATACACACTGCAGAAATAAGGTTTTGTCTATAGTATTATTAGCACAGATAATTTAGGAGCAATTTACAGTGCACAAGGTGACAAATCAATGGGTGAGAGTAGCTGCCATTGACAACAAAGTAGCTTTTGATCGAGTATGGCACCAAGAAGCCTGATCAAAAACGGTCAATAGTGGTCAAGGGAAAGAGCCTTCAGTGGCTGGAGTCATACTTGATGCGAAGGAAGGTGGTTCTTGGAGGTCAATCATCAGAGACCCAGGACGTCATTGCAGGAGTTCCTCAAGAAAGCATCCTTAGCCCCACCATTTTCAGCTCCTTCATCAATCTGAGGTCAAGAGCAGGACTGTTTGCGAATGATTGCACAATATTCAGCTCCATTCATAACTCCTTTGATAATGAAGGACCTCATAGCAGCCTACCGCAGGACCTGGGCAGCATTCAGACTTGAGCTGACAAGCGGCAGGTAACATCAGCACCAGGTAAATATCAGGTAATAACCACCTGAAACAAAAGAAAGCTCAGCTATATCCCCATGACTTTCAAGTCCCCCACCATTATTGGCAAGTCCCCCACCATTATCACCAAATTCCCCACCATTATCGGCAAGTCCCCCACCATTATCACCAAATTCCCCACCATTATCGCCAAATCCCTCACCATTATCACCAAATCCCCTACCATTATCGCCAAGTCCCCCACCATCAACATGCTGTAGATCACCATTGTTCAGAAGCTGAACTAGACTAGTCATATCAACAGTGTGGCTACAAGAGCAGGGCAGATGCTGGATGTTCTGTAATGAGTGGCTCACCTCATGACCCCTCAAAACCTCACCATCATCTATAGGGCTTAAGTCTAAATTGTGATGGAATACTCACCATTCACCTGGATGGCTGTGGTCGCAACAACGCTCAAGAAGCTCAACACTACCAAGGTCAGAGCAGTTTGTTTGATCAGTGCCTTCCCACTAGACTCCATATCCACCCCTCCACCATTGGCAAACTGTGGCTGCAGTATTTGTGATCTACAGGATGCACGGTAGCAACCCACCAACTCTTCAACAGCACGTCCCTTCCCTGCGACCTCTACAACCAGGAAGAAACAAGAGCAGTGATATTGTGGGAACACCATCAGCTCCAAGTCTAACCATCTAGATGTGGCCAAATATCACTGTTCCTTCACTGTCGCTGGTTCAGTATCCTGGAATTCCCTATCTAACAGCACCGTGGGAGCACCATCACCACACAGACTACAATAGATGAAGAAGGCGGCCCAACACTTTCTCCGGGCAATTAATGGTTAGAAATAAATGTAGCTTTGCCAGCAACACTCACACCTTATGAACAAATACAAGTAGCATAAAGCAGTGGAATGCAGAGTCAAAAGAATATCTAAGTCCCAATTGATCGATACTCATGTCATCTGTTTGCGTTCCAGGCATCAGTGGCATGTGAAGAGTGGCCAGTCCTGGTGCCAGGATAAAAGGCTGGAGTTAAATTGATACTTTTGATGTGAAGCAGGTTTGGGTCCCCATCAATGCAAAATTGGCAGTATAACTTTGGTTTTAGGTGCCTATCTCACTCCCGAACATTGTGACAGTAACTTACATTTATATATTGCCTTTATCCTAGTAAAATGTCCCAAGACGCTTCACAGGAGTGTTTAGCGGACAAAAATTCTCAGAGTCCATGAAGGAGATGTTCGGACAGGTGACCATAAGCTTGGTCAAAAGAGATAGATTTCATGTGGGTCTTAAAGAAGGAGAGGTTTAATGAATTTAGGGGGACTGTTAAGGCACGGCCGCCAATGGTGGAGCAAAGGAAGTGGGGGATAGACAAGGGGCCAGAATTGAAGGAACGCAGACTTCTCAGAAGGGCTGGAGGACACAAGGATGGGAATTTCAAAATGGAGGTGTTGAGGGACCTGGAGCCAAGGTGGGTTAGTGAGCACGGGGGTGATGGGGCTTGGTGCGAGTAAAGTACAGTAAAGCTAGTGTTCTGAAACCCCTTCAGGAGGCCATCACACTACCGTGGCTTTACCCAGCCCCTGCCCTATTCTAATGTTAAAAAATAGCCACCTGTGAGTGCAGAGTTCTCTACTTATGGACAGAGTACGTTAGAGCCGCTTTCCAGCTTGGATATTGTGGCTGTGTTTAGCATTCCATAGCTATTGGCCTCAGACCAATAGAAATCTAAAAAAAAAAAATCCTCTTCCTTTCACACAGGACTGTTACGTGAACATTAAAACAATTGTCCGTGAATGGCACGGGTGCCATATGAGGTAACTATCTAGTTTTGAGTGACAGATCATGCCCCGAGTATGCTGCTATCGAGGTAACACTGGGTTAAAAAGGATTTGCCTGCTGTTTTCTCCCACATTCCTCCCAACTTTCCGTCTTCCTTTAAGAAAAGAAAGCTAGACTTGCATGTATACAGCACAGGACATCCCAAAGCGCTTTACAGCCAATTAAGTACTTTTGAAATGTAGTAACTGTTGTAATGTAGGAAACACGGCAGCCAATTTGCGCACAGAAAGATCCCACACACAGCAATGTGATTATCTGTTTTAGCGATGTTGGTTGAAGTCTAAGTATTGGCCGGGACATCAGGGAGAGCTCCTCTGTTCTTGTTCGGAATAATGGCGTGGGATCTTTTATGTATATTTGAGAGAGCAGACCTCGGTTTAACGTCTCATCCGAAAGATGGCACCTGCGACAATGCAGCACTCCCTCGGTACTGCCCTAGAGTTTCAGCTTAGTTTTTGTCAAGTCTCTGGAGTGGGACTTGGACCCACAACCTTCTGACTCAGAGGCGAGAGTGCTACCCACTGAGCCAGACCTTTAGAGAGGCGTGCCTCGCTTCCATTCAGTACCTCCTTCTGTCCAATGAGCGGAGGTTGGAGGTTTCCCGTGTGCACACTTGAGGGCACAAACCTGGCACACGGGTTTAACACAGCAACATACAAGTGTGATGAATAAAATACATTCCCGACATTGGGAACTCCTAACCCCAGCCATACTTACAGGATATGATCTGCACTGGCATTTCATAAAGCACCGGTTACTGCACTAAAACAAGTTGTATTCTCCAAGGAAAGGGTTAAGCTAAGGAAGTGATACGCTGCAGAAACCTTACGTCAGCCAACTGTTAGGTTTAACTAAAGTCCTATTACAAATCAAACTAAAGGGTGGTTTAAGGACACAAAGCATTAGCTGCATTCCCTCAAAAAAAACCCTGCACAACCCAGGTTACTAAATGTGTGCAGGACTGAGTATCTTTTGAGAGCGGAGCAGAAGTTAAAAAGGAAGACTTGCATTTCTATAGCGCCTTTCACAACTTCAGGACATCCCAAAGCGCTAAATTTTACAGCCAGTGAAGTACTTTGTAATGTAGGAAATGCGGCAGCCAATTTGCATACAAGAAGCTCCCACAAACATCAATCTGATAATAACCAGATAATCCGTGAGTGAGAGATAAATATTGGCCAGGACACTGGGGATAACTCCTCTGCTCTTCAACAACAACAACTTGAATTTATATAACACCTTTAACAATGTCTAAAGGCACTTCACCAGAGGGTTATAAGACAAAAATAAATACATTTGACACGGAACCACATAAGAAGAAATTACAGCAGATGACCAAAAGCTTGGTCAAAGAGGTAGGTTTTAAGCTTTGAAATAACGTCATGGGATCTTTTATGTCCACTTGAGAGGGCAGACGGCCTCGGTTTAATATCGCATCCAAAAGACAGCACCTCTGAAAGTGCAGCACTCCCTCAGCACTGCACTGGAGGGTCAGACTAGATTTTTGGGCTCAAGGTCTCTGGAGTGGGGCATGAACCCACAACTTTCTGACTCAGAAGCGATTGTGCTACCCAACTCAGCCACGGATTGCATTTACAATATAACTGCAGCTAGCAAAAGCCAATTTGCCGGATTTAGCTAAGGTAGTTGCTAAGAATCCAGCGACCCTCTAGCAGAGACCAGGGTGTATTTTTTGAAGACGTTGCAACGATCCGTCCCCTGGGCACCGAGCGGTCAGAGACACACAGGCAGCCTGGGTCTCCTTATCTTGTCCTTGTCACTGTCTCTGGGCGCGGGGGAGAGCGAGGGAAGAATACGCTGGGCGAAACCCATTTCTCACGCGGTTTCCGGGTGTCAGGGATTGAGTGCTACACTGATGCCCCTCACAGTGTTTGACCACGACTGGAATCATCAGTGACTTCCCCGTTGAACCAGAGAGTGAAAGGACGGGTCCAGAGTGAAACACGCTCTCGGGGGGAGAGATAGTTGCGCGATTGGACGGGTAGATTGATCGCCAATCTTTATTTACTGGATCCAACATAGTCGCTGAACTTTAGTGGGAATATTTTCCCTTTTGTATTTTCAAAAAAAAACTCTGCAATCCCTCCAGCCCCATATCCCAGCTGCACTCCTCTGAACCTGGGTCACAGTGCACACCTCTCCTCCCTCCTGCTAGTGTCAGAGCCTTCAACCATTGTGCTCCTGCATCTGGACTATTCTCTCCGCCACTCCCACCTTGCAAAACCTCCTGCAAACGTACCTCTGGCACCGAGCCTTTTGTCATCAATTCTAACTCTTCTCCCAATTGATGTTTGGCGTTCAGACTGTCCCCCTCCCTTGGGACACTGTACTACATTATAGGCGCTATGCAAATATAGACGGACGTCCTGTGGCGTTGTTCCCGGTAAGTCAGATGATGCACTGGCAGGAGTGTGTAATATGCACAATTTATAATTTCACTGTTAAGGCGGGACCATGTTCCTTAAGGACACAGCGTCCAATTATTATTAAGGAAACAACAACTGTAGTTCAACAAAAGTTTGGCGTTTGATGAAGGAACTGTGCAGATCGAAAATTTCAGGCTCCATGTTAATGCACTTAGCATTAACTGACTGGCTGTTTCTTTTAAAGATTGGCCTGGATCTGTAACAAGTGTGATGGTATAGTGTGTGAAGGACACAATATATGCTCAATACAAATGTTATAGTTATGCAAATCTCCCTTGGCCCAGCTCCTGTTTAATCAGAGGGTGTGCTGATTTATGAGGACAAGAATGTTAAACAATGTAAGGCACAATTTTGCACTAAATGTGTAGGCATGTGTGCCTTTAAGGCTACACAGTCTAATAGCACCCCATCCACGCTTCCCTGCAGCCACCACCTGCCCCACCTGTGACAGAGACTGTAGATCCCGCATTGGTCTCATCAATCACCTGAGAACTCATGTTAATGCGGAAGCAAGTCATCCTCGACTCCGGGGGACTGCCTAAGAGAGAGAGAGAGAGAGACAGTCTAATATTATGCAACCACTGGGTGAGTTTAGTCAACAGTTCATTGCTATTCAGACTGTCAGACACCTGTCTTGTTTTTGGAGAGATCAGTTATGAGTCTTCTGACATTGCAGCTCTATAATTCTGTATTGGTGAATTCTGTCATCCATTGTCAGCGAGGCGACAGTGCTACCAACTGTGCCATTGTCAGCCCTCTTACCTCTGAGTCAGAAGGTTAAAGTCCCACTCCAGAGACTTGAGCACAAAAATCTAGGCTGACTGAGGGAGTGCTGCGCTGTCAGGAGGTGCCATCTTTCGGATGAGATGTTAAACCGAGGCCCATCTGCTCTCTCAGGTGGACACAAAAGATCCCATGGCACTATTTCAAGGAAGAGCAGGGGAGTTAACCCCAGTGTCCTGGCCAATATTTAACCTTCAATCAATATCACTAGAAACAAATTATCTGGTCATTGCTGCTTGTGGGAGCTTGCTGTGCACAAATTGGCTGCCACTTTTCCTACATTACAACAATACTTGGTCGGCTGTAAAGCACTTTGAGATGTCCGGTGGTCATGAACGGTGCTATATAAATGCAAATCTTTCAATCTTTTTCCGAACATTAGAATGCCTTTCTTCCTTTACCCTATATTTCTAAGTGCAGCACCGAAATTTGCATTAGACAGAGTGTGACGTCTGAAGTCTGATGGATAGGCTGTGCATGTCTACATAAAGTTTTTATATTATAGATATATATTTATATAAAATGTTAGAAATGAATTTGTAAATCAGTTATATTCTTAAATAATCTCTGTCGCAAATAGGGACAAAGTAGCACGAAAATATTAAACTCCATTTTCTGGTGCTGACCAAAACAAGTGAACATTCATCTTTAACTTACCTCAGTCAGCCAAAGTTATAATCAGTCATCGGGGTGCAATCCAGCCTGCCTGATTGTGAATTGCTGCTTTTCCAAGTCTCTGACTTATGCCAGATGAAGTACAGTCTGTTCCTGTTAAGTAAATAAATAGTTTGTCACAAACTTGTGCTCTCCTACCATATTAGAAGGTGGAGATTGTGAGGGAATGTCTGACATACTGTTCCTGCAATTCAAGTTTTACAAAATCTAAACTATTGTACGATATTATTTCATTTGGAAAGTTTCTCTTTTTTTTAAAGAACCGGGGGCAATCTTTTCAAACGTGGGAAGCATATCTTTTGATCTGAAAATCTTAAAATATGTGGAATCAGAGCAGAACTAATCATTAATAAATATAATCGATCTAACCTATTCAGTTAATGGGAATAAATACACCAGACCCACATAACGAAGCATGCTGCTGTCAATATAGTCACTGAAAGTCCATTCCCCAAAAAGTGGATTTAAGCTTTTCTGTGTGCTATCTTGGAAATTACCATTCCTAACTGATTTGGGGGACATTTCTGCCTATTTCCATCTCCGTAATGTCGACCGCCTCTGCCCCTGCCTCAGCTCACCTGCTGCTGAAGCCTTCATCCATGCCTTTGTTACCTCTAGACTTGACTATTCCAACGCACTCCTGGCTGGCCTCCCACATTCTACCCTACGTAAACTAGAGGTGATCCAAAACTCGGCTGCCTGTGACCTAACTCGCACCAAGTCCCGATCACCCATTACCCCTGTGCTCGTCGACCTACATTGGTTCCCGGTTAAGCAATGCCTCGATTTCAAAATTCTCATCCTCGTTTTCAAATCCCTCCGTGGCCTCGCCCCTCCCTATCTCTGTAATCTCTAATCTCCAGCCCCACAACTCCTTGGGATGTCTGCGCTCCTCTAATTCTGCCCTCTTGAGCATCCCTGATTATAATCACTCAATCATTGGCGGGCATGCTTTCTGTTGCCTTAGCCCTAAGCTCTGGAATTCCCTGCCTAAATATAACTGGGCTCGAATTTCCTGGGGCTTACCACCCGGTTTCTTGGCGGTATTGGCCATTGTGGGCGATAATCAGGTGAGCGAGAAATTCCTTACCTGAGTTACGCCGGCGGTTTTGAGATACCACAGGGGAGCGGACCGTCGCTGTGCACTGTCCTGAGATCGCCCTGGCACGATATTTGGCTCAATGGTGACCCATTGGTGAGTATTTAAAAAAAACGCCCACGAGGATCAGTAGAGCTGGGCGCTAGGTGAGTAGCTCTTCAAGAAAAAGGTTAGTGATTGTTTTTTTTTCTAATTATTTTAAAAATCTATTGTGGTGATTTCGTTTAAAACTGCCTTGGGAATGTTTCTTTTGATTTTTTAAGTGATTTTTTTGGAAAAATTATTTTTATTGTTTTTCTGCTGTTAGGCCCAACCTGCAGCCTCGGGGTAAATTTTTATTGATTTTTTAATTTATTGCCCATTTTGTTTAGGAACCGCTCAATCAACCCTAAATTGCACTTTTTCACCCAGAATCGGGGTGCAACGCCCATGTTTTTCACCTGGCTGATTTTTTTATTTTTTGGGGGCAAGTTTTCTCTGGCAATAATCTTCCCAGTCATAGCGGTCTTTTGGGCAGCGATCGGGTGCTGGTGGGCTGATAGAATATTCTAGCCCAGAGTCTGCCTCTCTACTTCTTTCCTTCTTCAAGACGCTCCTTAAAACCTACCTCTTGACCAAGTTTTTGGTAACCTGCGCTAATTTCACCTTATGTGTCTCGGTGTCAAATATTTTGGGGCCGAACTTGGTTGACTTACTGCCCGCTGCCGGCAAGTTTTCTGGGCGGTCTTCCCTCCGAGTGAGTTTGGTGGAGGCCTCCCTCCGGCGGGGAGGGAAGGCCGCTGGGGACCACCTGCTGACGTCCGCTGGTGTGCAACGCGCGTAAGTGTCCTCCCGCCCGCTAAGCTGGCAGTTTGGTCTGGGCGGGAGTCCGCTGCAGCAGGGGGAAGGACCACCGTGTGGAGGCAGGTCTAACCCCGACGGTAAGTAAGAAGACCTGCAAAAAAAGTATAGTAAACTTCGTTTCTTTAATTTTTTTCCAGCGATTCAGGTGGATGGTGCCCCATGAAGGTTTTCCAGTGTTTTTTTTATTTTTTGGAAATTTTTAATTTTAGCTTCCTTGGCCCGACTCAATCCTCGGCGCTACTTTGCTGAGGATTGCATTTGCCGCCGAGATTGGGAGCTCCTGCCTGCTGCTGCCCATAATCAGGGCGTTAGTCACTTTTCTTCCGCCGGGCAGTCTTTCCAGGACTTTTTCAAGAAACCTCTGCTCAAAGTACCGTCAGGATCTCAGCAGTCCTTTGGGCGGCACTTGGGAGGAACTTACCTTCCACCAAGTTAGGGGCCTCTGTCTCTTAATACTCCTGTGAAGCACCTTGGAACATTTCACTACATTAAAAGTGCTATATAAATACAAGTTGTTGTTGTTCTTGTTGTTGATAGTTTCCTTGGGCTTTTTTGTGCAGTAACATTATAAACATATAAAAGTGTGTGTGGGGAAATTGAGGATAGGCCCTCAAATGAATGACTGAACCGCAGACTTGTCCCTTAATCAGTCGAGCTATTTTCAATTCCTCACTGTTGCTGTTATCTTGGAACTTCAAAATGGGGAAGAATAATAATTGGGCTGGCTTTTCTTGTGTGCCAGATTTTGTGTTTGAAAATGGTGTGGGTTTCCTCTCAGGCTGGGGGAACACAATGGGTGGAGCATGAGAAGCTTGCTTGGTGAAAATATCCCTAGTGGTTTAGAAATATTTTCAAATAAAGCTCAATAGATAGACCTGAGCCAATCAGAATATAGAACAAGAAAATAAATCATCCAACTAGTCTGATCACTTGAGTCTTCATCCAGGAATTGCTTTGATGATCACACTTCTCCGTTTGAATTCCATTTGCCACTGTTCTGCCCATCTGACCAGTTGATTGATTTCTTGTAGTCTACAGCTTTCTTCGTCATTATCAACCACACAGCCAATTTTAGTATCATCTGCAAACTTCTTAATCATACCCCCTACATTCAAGTCTAAATCATTGATATTAACCACAAAAGCAAGGGACCCAGTACTGAGCACTACGGAACCCCACTGGAAACATCCTTCCAGTCACAAAAACACCCGTCGAGCATTACCCTTTGCTTCCTGTCTCTGAGCCAATTTTGGATCCAACTTGCCACTTTGCCCTAGATCCCATGGGCTTTTACTTTCATGACCAGCCTGCTTTGTGGGACCTTATCAAAAGCCTTGCTAAAATCCATACACACTACATCAAACGCACTGCCCTCATCGACCCTCCTTGTTACCGCCCCAAAAAATTCAATTAAGTTAATCAGACATGACCTTCCCTTAACAAATCCATTCTGACTGTCCTTGACTAATTCATGTCTTTCTAAATGAAGAATTATTCTGTCCCTCAGAAATTTTCCAATAGTTTTTCCACCACCGAGGTTAGGCTGACTGGCCTGTAATTACTCGGTCTATCCCTTTCTCCATTTTTAAACAAAGGTACAATGTTAGCAGTCCTCCAATTCTTTGGCACTGCACCTGTAGCCAGAGAGAACTGGGAAATGATGGTCAGAGCCGCTGCTATTGCCTCTTTTGCTTCTCTTAACAGCCTGGGATAAATTTCATCCTGGCCTCTGTATTTATCCACTTTCAAAACTGGTAAGCCCCTTAATACTTCCTCTCTCACTATGTTTATGTCATCTAATATTTCACACTCCTCCTCCTGATTTCGATGTCTGCATCGCCCCTCTCTTTTGTGAAAACAGATGCAAAGTATTCATTAAGAACCATATCCACAACTTCTGCCTCCACACACAGATTACCTTTATGGTCTCGAAACGCCCTACTCTTTCTCCGTTGGGTGGGCCACATTGTCCGCATGTCAGACACAAGACTCCCAAAGAAAGCATTCTACTCGGAACTCCTACACGGCAAGCAAGCCTCAGGTGGGCAGAGGAAACGTTTCAAGGACATCCTCAAAGCCTCTTTGATAAAGTGCAACATCCCCACCGACACCTTGGAGTCCCTGGCCTAAGTGGAGGAAGAGCATCCGGAAGGGGGCTGAGCACCTCGAGTCTCGTCGCCAAGAGCATGCAGAAAACAAGCGCAGGCAGCGGGAGGAGCGTGCGGCAAACCAGGCTCCCCACCCACCCTTTCCTTCAACCACTGTCTGTCCCACCTGTGACAGAGACTGTAATTCCCCTATTGGACTGTTCAGTCACCTGAGAACTCACTTTTGGAGTGGAAGCAAGTCTTCCTCGATTTCGAGGGACTGCCTATGATGGTGACTCTTTAGTTATCCTCTTGCTCTTGGTCCAATGGCAAGGGGATCCAAGATGATTGGAGACCAGGCTCTGCTGCATAGGCCTAGCACATACACAAAAACAAATTACTACTGTCCTCCTCCCTCCTTTCCCGCAGATCCGCTCTCCCTGGGTTTCATGGGATGCAATATAGTCCTCCCGACCTCGCTGTTGTCAAATTCAGGAGAAATGCAAGAAACAGCACCAACCTCTGTACATGGCCTTCTTTGACCTCACAAAACCTTCAACACTGTCAACCGTGAAGGATTATGGAGTGCCCTCCTCAAATTCGGCTGCCCTCAAAAGTTTGTCACCATCCTCTGCCTGCTTCACAATGACATACAAGCCGTGATCCTGACCAATCGATCCACCATCGACCCAATTCACGTATGGACCGGGGTCAAGCAAGGCTGTGTCATCGCACCAATGCCCTTCTCGATCTTCCTTGCTGCAATGCTCCATCTCACCCTCAGTAAGTTGCCTGCTGGCATTGAGCTAATCTACAGAACAAATGGGAAATTGTTCAACCTCTGTCGCCTCCAGTCCAGATCCAAGGTAGTCCCATCCTCTGTTATCGAATTACAGTATTCAGACGATGCTTGCGTCTGCGCACACTCAGTGGTCGAACTCCAAACCATCACCAAAGCATACGAGAGCATGGGCCTTACACGAAACATCCGTAAGACAAAGGTCCTCTATCAACCTGCCCCCCGCCACACAGTACTGCCCCCCGATTATCAAAATCCATGACCAAGCCTTGGACAACATGAACCATTTTCCATACCTCGGGAGCCTACTGTCAACAAAGGCAGACGTCGAATGCAAAGTCCAACATCGCCTTCAGTGTGCCAGTGCAGCCTTCGATTGCCTGAGGAAGAGAGTGTTTGAAGACCAGGACCGCATACCCAGCACGAAGCTCATGGTCCACAGTGTAGTAGTGATACCTGCCCTCCTATATGCTTCAGAGACATGGACCATGTACAGCAGGCACCTCAAAGCACTGTAGAAGTACCATCAATGCTGCCTCCACCAGATCCTACAAATCCATTGGCAGGATAGACGCACCGAAGTCAGTATTCTTGCTCAGGCTAACATCCCCAGCATCAATGCATTGACCACGCTCGATCAGCTCCGATAGATGGGCCACATCGTCCGCATGCCTGACACGAGACTCCAAAACAACCACTCTACTCGGAGCTCCGACACGGCAAGCGAGCCCCAGATGGGCAGAGGAAACACTTCAGGGACACCCTCAAAGCCTCATCGAAAAAGTGCAACATCCCCACCGACACCTGGGAATCTCTGGCCCAAGACCACCCAAAGTGGAGGAAGGCGGCGAACATCTCGAGTCTCTTCGCCAGGAGCACGCAGAAGCCCAGCGCAAACGGTGGAAGTAGCTCACAAGAATCCAAGTGCCCCAGCCACTCGTCCCTTCAACCACCGTCTGCCCCATCTGTGACAGTGACTGTAGGTCCTGCCTTGGACTCTTCAGTCACCTGAGAACTCATATTAGTGTGGAAGCAAGTCTTCCTTGACTCCGACTGCTTATGAAGAGAAGAATGCGTTTATAAAACATCTTTGGATTTTCCTTGATTTTATTTGCCAACATTTTTTCATGCTCTCTCTTTGCTTTCCTAATTTCCTTTTTACTTGCACCCCTGCACTTTCTATACTCTAGAGATTCTGTAGTATTCAGCCCTCGGTATCTGTCATAAGCTTCCCTTTTTTTCTTTATCCTGCCCTGTATGTCGCTTGACACCCAGGTGGCTCTAGATTTGTTAGTCCCACCCAGAGAATAGATTCAGAAGGGAGGGAAGCAAAGCTGAAATTGTAAAGCAAAAAAGTAGAAAGTGAATTTGGAAGACAGAGGAAACAGAGAGAAAATAGACAACAAGGGAGTTTGGAACATACTTGCTCTGGACCCTCAGGATATTCTCCTTGAATGCCTCCCACTACTCTGACACTGATTTACCTTCAAGTAGCCATTTCCAGTCCACTATCCCATTTCAGCTTAGCAAAATTGGCTTTTCCCCAATTGAGAACCTTTATTCCTGGTCTATCATTGTTCTTTTCTATAACTACTTTAGATCTAACTCAATTATGATCACTAGCACCAAAATGCTCTCCCACTGATACCCCTTCCACCAACCTAGCTTCATTCCCTAAAACTAAGTCCAGAACCGCCCCCTCCCTTGTTGGGCTTGTTACATACTGGCTAAAAAAGTTCTCCTGAATGCATTTTAGGAATTCTGCACCCTCTGTACCATTTACACTAATTTTATCCCAATTAATATTAGGGTAGTTGAAATCCCCTACTATTACTGCCCTATAATTTTTGCTTTTCTCATAAATTTGCCTACATATTTGCTCCTCTATCTTTGGGGGTCTATGATACACTCCCAGCAATGTGATTGCCCCTTTTTTGTTCTTCAATTCAACCCATATGGCCTCATTTGATGATCCTTCCAACATATACCTCCTCACAGCTGGGATTGTTTCTTTAATCAGAACTACAACCCCCGCACTCTCCATTTTTACTCCCCTCTCTACCCCGTCTGAAAAACCTTGTAACCAGGAATGTTGAGCTGCCATACCTGCCCTTGTTTCAGCCATGTCTCAGTAATAGCTATAATATCGTACTCCCAAGTGTCTATCTGTGCCCTCAGCTCATCTGCCTTATTCCCTGTACTCCTTGCATTGAAGTATACACCATTTAGCACTGACAAACTCCTTTGTTGTCTATTTTCTCTCTGTTTCCTCTGTCTTCCAAATTCACTTTCTGCTTTTTTGCTTTACAATTTCAGCTTTGCTTCTTTCCCTTCTGAATCTATTCTCAGGTTCCCATCCCCCTGCCAAGCTAGTTTAAACCCTCCCCAAGAGCACTAGCAACCGCACCCACTGTGCCCCCCGCCCCCGCGAGGATATTGGTCCCGGCTCTGTTGAGGTGCAACCTGTCTGGTTTGTACAGGTCCCACCTCTCCCAGAAATGGTCCCAATGCCTCAGGAATCTAAAGCCCTTCTACCTGCACCAACTCTCCAGCCACGCATTCATCTCTGTCCTCCTATTTCTGTTCTCACTAGCATGTGGCATTGGGAATAATCTGGGAATTACTACTTTTAAGGTCCTGCTTTTTAATCTCTCTCTTAGCTCCCTAAACTCTGCCTGCAGGACCTCATCCCTCTTTCTACCTATGTCATTGATACCGATATGGATCACGACCTCTGTCTGTTCACCCTCTCCCCACAGAATGCCCTGCAGCCACTCGGTGATATCCTTGACCCTGGCACCAGGGAGGCAACATACTCTCCTGGAGTCACGCCTGCGGCCGCAGAAACTCCTGTCTGCTCCCCCAACTATCGAATCACCTTTTCCATTCTTTTTCCTCCCCCCCAACTGTGCAGCTGAGCCACCCGTGGTGCCGTGGACTTGTCTCTGGCTGCACTCCTCAGAGGGACCATTGCCCCCACCACCAGTACTCAGAACGGAATACTGGTTGGAGAACGAGAGTTGTCGAGCAAAGGTGTACCAAGACTGCCCCAGAATTGGATCGGCACTCCAACCTTAGAAAGCAGCTTCCACGGAGTGATGTTTTAATTTCCCATCCCAATCAAATCACTGTGAACAAGACTGAATTTATTGGGAATTAGTGCTGAATTGGGGTACATAGAAACATAGACAATAGGTGCAGGAGTAGGCCATTCGGCCCTTCGAGCTTGCACCACCATTCAATATGATCATGGCTGATCATGCAACTGCAACACCCCACTCCTGCCTTCTCTCCATATCCCCTGATCCCTTTAGCCGTAAGGGCCACATCTAACTCCCTTTTGAATATATCCAACGAACTGGCCTCAACAATTTTCTATGTGGAGAATTCCACAGGTTCACAATTCTCCGGGTGAAAAAGTTTCTCCTCATCTCGGTCCTATATGGCTTACCCCTTATCCTTAGACTATGATCCCTGGTTCTGGACTTCCCCAACATCGGCAACATTCTTCCTGCATCTAACCTGTCCAATCCCATCAGAATTTTATGTTTCTTTCAGATCCCCCTCTCATTCTTTTAAAGTCCAGTGAATATAAGCCTAGTCGATCCAGTCTTTCTTCATATGTCAGTCCTGCCATCCCGGGAATCAGTCTGGTGAACCCTCAATAGCAAGAACGTCCTTCCTCAGATTAGGAGACCATAACTGCACACAATATTCAAGGTGTGGTCTCACCAAGGCCCTGTACAACTGCAGCAAGACCTCCCTGCTCCTATACTCAAATCCTCTCGCTAATAAGGCCAACATGCCATTTGCTTTCTTAACTGCCTGCTGTACCTGCATGCCTACTTTCAATGACTGATGTACCATGACATCCAGGTCACGTTGCACCTCCCCTTTTACTAATCTGTCACCATTCAGATAATAATCTGCCTTTCTATTTTTGCCACCAAAGTGGATAACCTCACACTTACCCACATTATATGTTGTGTTATGCACACGAGCCAACCACAAACTAGGCTGAGACTTCCCAAACCCATATGAGCAATTGGAGGACACCGTATTACCAAAAGGATATCGACGCACTGGAGAGGGTGCAAAAAAGATTTACAAGGATGATACCAGAAATGTGAGTTATACCTATCAGGGAAGGATGAACAGGCTGGGTCTCTTTTCTGCTGACAAGAGAAGGCTGAGGGATGATCTGATAGAGGTCTTTAAAATTATAATAGGTTCTGATAGAGTAGACACAGAGAGAGTGTTTCCACTTGTGGGGAAGAGCATAACTGGAGAATATAAGCTAGTCACCAAGAAATCCAATAGGGAATTCAGAAGAAACTTCTTCAACAAGAGAGTGGTGAGAATGTGGAACTCGCTACCACAGGGAGTGGTTGAGGTGAATAGTATCGATGCATTTAAGGGGAGGCTAAACAAGCGTATGAGGGAGAAAGAAATAGAGGGTTCTGCTGAAAGATTTAGATGAGGAAGGATGGGAGGTGACTCGAGTGGAGCATAAACGCCGGCATGGATGGTTGGGCTGAATGGTCTGTTTCTGTGCTGTATATTCTATGAAATTCTATAAGATGTGAAGCGGATTCAAACCCAGGTCACTGGGTGAAAGGATCATGTTGCAATCCACTTGAGGTCTGCTCAACCTATCACATTTCTTGGATCTTCTGTCTTGACTCTGAATGAGAGATCCATACCCATCCATCTGATTGATCCCCTTCATTATTTCCAAACTTGGAGCATGTCGCCCAAGTATTCTTTTCCTCTCGTGAGAACGGACTTGGCTTCTCACATCAGCTTTCATAGATCAGTGATCTTTACGCTGCAGTTACCTTCCTTGGAACCCTTTCACACAGCCTTTGCACCTTTCTGACAGTACAGTAGTAGGGCACTTTTCTGCCTGTGATCTCACCACTTCCCCATAAAGTATTTGTTTCGCCTCCTCGGACTTGCATCTTGGGGATCTCCTTGAGCACCCAATACAACATTTTTTTACATGGAATTTACATTGAAACATAGAAACATAGAAAATAGGTGCAGGAGTAGGCCATTCGGCCCTACGAGCCTGCACCACCATTCAATAAGATCATGGCTGATCATTCCCTCAGTACCCCTTTCCTGCTTTCTCTCCCTTTTTGATCCCTTTAGCCGTAAGGGCCATATCTAACTCCCTCTTGAATATATCCAATGAACTGGCATCAACAACTCTCTGTGGTAGGGAATTCCACAGTTTAACAACTCTCTGAGTGAAGAAGTTTCTCCTCATCTCAGTCCTAAATGGTTTACCCCTTATCCTAAGACTGTGTGCCCTGGTTCTGGACATCCCCATCATCGAGAACATTCTTCCCGCATCTAACCTATCCAGTCCCATCAGAATCTTATAAGTTTCTATGAGATCCCCTCTTATCCTTCAAAACTCCAGTGTATAAAGGCCCAGTTGATCCAGTCTCTCCTCATATGTCAGTCCTGCCATCCCGGGAATCAGTCTGGTGAACCTTTGCTGCACTCCCTCAATAGCAAGAACGTCCTTCCTCAGATTAGGAGACCAAAACTGAACACAATATTCCAGGTGAGGCCTCACGAAGGCCCTGTACAACTGCAGTAAGACCTCCCTGCTTCTATACTCCAATCCCCTAGCTATGAAGGCCAACATACCATTTACCTTCTTCACCACCTGCTGTACCTGCATGCCAACTTTCAATGACTGATGAACCATGACACCCAGGTCTCGTTGCACATCACCCTTTCCTAATCTGTCGCCATTCAGATAATATTCTGCCTTCGTGTTTTTGCCTCCAAAGTGGATAACCTCACATTTATCCACATTATACTGCATCTGCCATGCATTTGCCCACTCACCTAACCTGTCCAAGTCACCCTGCAGCCTTTTAGCGTCCTCCTCACAGCTCACACCGCCACCCAGTTTAGTGTCATCTGCAAACTTGGAGATGATACACTCAATTCTTTAATCTAAATCATTAATGTATATTGTAATGTAGTCCCAGCACTGAGCCCTGCGGCACTCCACTAGTCACTGCCTGCCATTCTGAAAAGGACCCGTTTATCCAGACTCTCTGCTTCCTGTCTGTCAACTAGTTCTCTATCCACGTCAGTACATTACCCCAGTACATGTGCTTTGATTTTGCACATCAATCTCTTGTTTGGGACCTTGTCAAAAGCCTTTTGAAAGTCCTAATACACCACATCCACTGGTTCTCCCTTGTCCACTCTACTAGTTACATCCTCGAAAAATTCCAGAAGATTTGTCAAGCATGATTTCCCTTTCATAAATCCATGCTGACTTGGACCGATCCTGTCACTGCTTTCCAAATGCGCTGCTATTTCATCTTTAATAATTGATTCCAACATTTTCCCCAGTACTGATGTCAGGCTAACCGGTCTATAATTAACCGTTTTCTCTCTCCCTCCTTTTTTAAACAGTGGTGTTACATTAGCTACCCTCCAGTCCATAGCAACTGATCCAGAGTTGATAGACTGATGATCCTCAATGCATCCACTCTTTCTAGGGCCATTTCCTTAAGTACTCTGGGTTGCAGACTATCAGGAGTTATCAGCCTTCAATCCCATCAATTTCCCTAACACAATTTCCCGCTTTATAAGGATATCCTTCAGTTCCTCCTTCTCACTAGACCCTTGGTCCCCTCGTATTTCCAGAAGGTTATTTGTGTCTTCCTTCATGAAGACAGAACCAAGGTATTTGTTTAACTGGTCCACCATTTCTTTGTTCCCTATTATAAATTCACCTGAATCTGACTGCAAGGGACCTATGTTTGTTTTCACTAATCTTTTTCTCTTCACATATCTATAGAAGCTTTTGCAGTCAGTTTTTATGTTCCCAGCAAGCTTCCTCTCATACTCTATTTTCCCCCTCCTAATTAAATCCTTTGTCCTCCTCTGCTGTATTACAAAATTCTTCCAGTCCTCAGGTTTGCTGCTTTTTCTGGCCAAGTTATATGCCTCTTCCTTGGATTTAACACTATCCTTAATTTCCCTTGTTAGCCACGGTTGAGCCACCTTCCCCATTTTATTTTTACTCCAGACAGGAATGTACAATTGTTGAAGTTCATCCATGTGATCTTTAAATGTTTGCTATTGCCTATCCACCGTCAACCCTTTAAGTATCACTCGCCAGTCTATTCTAGCCAATTCACGTCTCATACCATCAAAGTTACCTTTCCCCAAGTTCAGGACCCTAATCTCTGAATTAACTGTGTCACTCTCCATCTTAATAAAGAATTCTACCATATTATGGTCACTCTTCCCCAAGGGGCCTCGCACAACAAGATTGTTAATTAGTCCTTTCTCATTACACATCACCCAGTCTAGGATGGCCAGCCCTCTAGTTGGTTCCTCCACATATTGGTCTAGAAAACCATCTCTAATACACTGCAGGAAATCCTCCTCCACCGTATTGCTACCAGTTTGGTTAGCCCAGTCAATATGTAGATTTAAGTCGCACATGATAACTGGTGTACCTTTATTGCACACATCCCTAATTTCTTGTTTGATGCTGTCCCCATCCTCATTACTACTGTTTGGTGATACAGCACAGAAACAGGCCATCAAGCCCAACTGGTCTATGCTGGTGTTGGTGCTCCTCACGATCCTTACTTCACCTCACCCTATCAGCATATCCTTCTATTCCTTCTCCCTCATGAACTTATATAGCTTCCCCATAAACGCATCGGTGCTATTTGCCTCAACCACTCTTTGTGATAGCAAGTTGCACATTCTAACCGTTCTCTGGGTAAAGAAATTTCTCCTGAATTCCCTATTGGTTTATTAGTGACTGTCTTATATTTATGGCCCCTAGTTCTGGTCATCCAACAAGTGGAGGAGTCCAAAAAACATAGACATTTTGCTTCCAGTAGCCTCATCGGGATTATTTATAATAAGACCCCTGTAGTTGAGTGACATACCTTGTTTCCTGATATCTGGACAATTGTGTCCGATTTACATTTTCTTTACATTTTCTCCTCTTCAATTTTCTGGCATGTGGTTCAATTGTGGCTCTAGACAAGGAGTGTTGCTAAGTTGTTCTACCATGGAGGATAGCAGAGCCCTGCCCAATTCTCGCCTCACCCGATGTCCATATACATGCATATTCCAGCAGGGGTCTCACTGGAGAGTCATCAGGAGTGGGAACGATGGCTGATTTTTTTTTTGTCTGTTCCTCCCTGCTTTTGAGTGTTGAGGCCAATTGTGTATCATCGCTGCAGCACCACAAGAAGCGGCAAGGGACCTTAATGGAGCAAGAGAGTAATGAGGGAGCTGCAGCCTTGTCGACGCAGATAAGTGAGAGGAGTGAATACCGTGTCAGCCAATGAGTTGGAGGCGGAGCAGGACTTAATTTACTCATAAACTACAGCAAACAGATTCTCCTGAGTACAACAGGATTGGTTCTCAAGCAAATTGCGGGGAGTGGAGGACAGTTACATCAAGGGCCGGATTTTCAGCAGGTTTGCGACTGGGTTATCGCCGCGATTTGACACTCCGCGGCGATAACCCGGTTGCAAAGCCCAGGCGGGATCCTCGGGTACCTGTTTGCAACTGCGCTTCCAAATACCGCTGAGGAGAGGTGCGCCAACGTGCATCGACCCGGATTGCGTTTGCGTCCGAGTTTTGGCTCGCTCCCGACTCGTATGTTGCGCCCAGAATAGCGACAGGGTCAAACCTGTTGGTGCAGCCCTGCCAGTAGCGGTAAGTATGAAAACCTGCAAGAAAGGTAAGCTAAAGTTTTTATTTTTAAATTTTTTTGCAGCAATTTGATAGTTAAGGGGCTTGTAAATGTTTTTGGAACGTATTTTGGAATTTTATTTCCCGGCCCCAGACTAAAGTTGCCAAAAATCGCGTTTTGCGCCACGGATGCTTGTGCAATGCCCCCCTTACCCAGGCGTAGAGGCCGAAAGTTCCGGCCTAAAAACGGTGGCACAGCAAAAACGGTAAGTTTCACACAAGCGGAGTGCTGGGCTGCCAGATTGCGGCACGGACCTTTGCGTTCAACGCTGCAACGGACCGCCACCTCCCGTTTAACTTGCACCCACCACGCGAGTGGCCTCTGCGCCCCTTGAAGCTGTCGCTGACATCGCCCGGCGCAACTTCAGGGGGCGCTCCTGAATTGTTGCTCCAGGGCGAAAATGGATCGCTGCGCACGGTGATGATGACATCACTGGCGGAGCAGGGCCCTAGTGGTTACCGCCACCACTAAACTCCCGGGGAATTACCGGCGGTGCGTCCGGATGAAAAGTCCCTTGCGCCCCGTTACAACGGGAGGCAGAAACAACCCCAATTTCTCCCCAAATCTGTCTTTCATAAACCCATGTTGCTTGAACTTACTGCGTTTGCTGTCATGAAACGTGCCTTAATTGCTTCCTTTAAGAAAGACTCCAATATTTTTCCGACTATTGATTCCAAGTTAGCAGACCTATTATTCCTAGGATCGTGCTCCTGATCTTTTTAAAGGATTGGACTAATTTTAGCTATGTTCTAACCTTGAGGTATCAAGGTTGTGCAAAATGAGGTGTGAAAATTTCTGCCACAGCTCCCCTGCTTCTACCCTCATTTTATGAAGTACTTTTGGATGAATTCCATCTGATCCCGATGCCTTATGAATGTTTAAGTACTTCAGTCTCTCAATGACCTTTATTACTACCCTTTATTTACTCATGTTTTCGAATGTATCTCCTCCCTCTAATTACTGGAAAGGGAACACCATTGTCATTTTCTAAAGTGCCAAATATTTGGTGCCTCACCTATTACCTGCTATAAAAAAATACCTGAAAAATCTTTTTATTTGTTCCTCATTTAAATTTTTTTTAATTCGTTCACAGGCTGTGGGCGTCGCTGGCAAGGCCATCATTTATTGCCCATCCCTACTTGCCCTTGAGAAGGCGGTGGTGAGCCGTCTTCTTGAACCACTGCAGTCCATGTTGTCACAGTTTGGTACAACTGAGTGTCTCGCTGAGCCATTTCAGAGGGCAGCTAAGAGCCAACCACATTGCTGTGGGTGTAGAGTCACATATGGGCCAGACCGGCAGATTTCCTTCCCTAAAGGACATTACTGAACCAGATGCTCTTTTTTTTGATAATCTGGTAGTTTCATGGTCACCATTACCGATACTAGCTTTTTTCTTTATTCTGGATTTATTTAATTGAATTTAAATTCCCCAGCTGCCCTGGTGAGATTTGAACTAATGTCTCGCGGATAATTAGTCCAGGCCTCTGGGTTACTAGTCCCGTAACATAACCACTATGCTACCGTTCCTGAAAACGGCTGATATCTTTTGTTTTTCGAATATTACTGCTATCTTTATCAATTTTCACATCCCCTGGCCCATAGTTGCTGACTCTTCCAGGGGTATAGTTCCATGAGGATCAGCTGCCCTCCTATAGCTCATCCAGGTGGCCGTTCTTTATGTATTGCGCTGGGACATTGAGTTGGCAGTTGGTCAACAATGGAGAAGATCACAGTGAAGTCCAGTTCTGTGTTCACACCGTGTCCATATCTGCCTACTTTCCTGAAGGTGTTGCTGGACAGCGTAAAGGAGTGGGCCCCTGGCTCACTCTGTTCTCCTGAGCCCATAAACACTGAGACCAATTATAAAGCCCCCATTACTATTATGGGTGAGAGCAGCTAAGTTAGCAGAGTGTGGGGATCGTACCAGCGATTTTCTGGTTTATGTGGCTCAGTGCTATACCCGGCAGTGTATTTAATCATTGACCTCGAGGCATAAGCCCAACTTTCCCTTTTAATCTGTTAGCATTTTATATTAATTTTCTCCTCTCTTTAAACCAGTTCAAGCACTTTTGCTTTTCCTTGTTTCTATTACTGTTCTATTCATTTTCATTTGCACTCACTCCACGACATTCTTAAAATCAAATTTGTTTGGTGTTTTACCCTCCCTTCCCTGGTAGCAGCCTTGCCTCTGAATCAGAAGGTCTAGCCTCATTGTGGATCTAGGCTGTCACTCCAGTGGAGCGCTGCACTGTCGGAGGTACTGCACTGTCGGAGTCGCTGCACTGTCGGAGTCGCTGCACTGTCGGAGGTCCTGCACTGTCGGAGTCGCTGCACTGTCGGAGTCGCTGCACTGTCGGGGGTGCTGCACTGTCGGAGTCACTGCACTGCCGGGGGTGCTGCACTGTCGGAGGGGGTGCTGCACTGTCGGA
The DNA here is from genome assembly GCF_044704955.1 of Pristiophorus japonicus. Lineage (NCBI taxonomy): Eukaryota > Metazoa > Chordata > Chondrichthyes > Pristiophoridae > Pristiophorus > Pristiophorus japonicus. The sequence continues at coordinate 6,582,059 of NC_091992.1, read as the reverse complement.
GGTGCTGCACTGTCGGAGGGGGTGCTGCACTGTCGGAGGTGCTGCACTGTCGGAGGTGCTGCACTGTCGGAGGGGGTGCTGCACTGTCGGAGGTGCTGCACTGTCAGAGGGGGTGCTGCACTGTCGGGGGTGCTGCACTGTCGGAGGTGCTGCACTGTTGGAGGGGGTGCTGCACTGTCGGAGGTGCTGCACTGTCGGAGGGGGTGCTGCACTGTCGGAGGTGCTGCACTGTCGGAGGGGGTGCTACACTGTCGGAGGTGCTGCACTGTCGGAAGGGGTGCTGCACTGTCGGAGGTGCTGCACTGTCGGAGGGGATGCTGCACTGTCGGGGGTGCTGCACTGTCAGAGGTGCTGCACTGTCGGAGGGGATGCTGCACTGTTGGAGGGGGTGCTGCACTGTCGGAGAGGGTGCTGCACTGTCGGAGGTGCTGCACTGTCGGATGGGGTGCTGCACTATCGGAGGTGCTGCACTGTCGGAGTCGCTGCAGTGTCGGAGGGGGTGCCGCACTGTCAGATGTGCCGTCCTTCGGATGAGATGTTAGATAAAGGCCCATCCATGGCACAATTTGAAGAAGAACAGTAACGTTCTCGCGGTGTCTTGGCCAACCTTTACCCCTCAACCAACACCACCAAAAACAGTTGAACCGGTCATTTATCTCAATTCCTGTTTGTGCGACCTTGCTGTGTGCAAATTGGCTACATAACAAGTCACTGCACTTCAAAAATACTTCTTTGGCTGCTAACTGTTTTGGGATGTTCTGAGGCCGTGAAAAATGCTGTATAAATGCAAGTTAATTTTTTTCCCATTTTAATCCTCAAGCTTGGAAAATACCCTTCCCTGAATTCTGCTATTTCCAGTATTTTACCCCGTTACAATATTAAATCCAATGGCAGCATTTCATATCATTTGAGATAGGTACTAATACAGAGAAAATAGCCCCTAAGCCAATATACTTTATTGTTTGGGACGCATTTGATGCGTGATACTTTTCATTCATAATTTAAAATTACTTGCAACACCAGCACCACTAATGGCAGTCTTGTATCCACCAGTTACAATCACTAGTATTGCACAACTCAGAATATTCTCCCCAGACACAATCGAACTTTGAAGGGACAAAATCTATAATAGTTACTGCTGGGTATTTTTTCACAATTCAGGTGGGCATAGTTTCCGAATTTCCAGTGTCCATTATTCTGCTTCATCAAAATCCTGGTGACACTGGTGCCTCAGTGTTCCTCAGCCTTCCAATTTTCCATCATCTCGGGCTCATTACTGATCATTAGGTCAAGTATAGTCTGTTAGACTAATGTTACAGAGCAGGTCTGCACTAGCCCATGAATTTACCTGGTCTATTCAAAAGATCTCTACACTCAATTCACTTTAATTTAGAAGAGTTACAATCCCCAATATTTATTACGCCCTCTTGCCTTGATGCGCTCATGTCAATTTTCTCTTGTTTCTCTATGCCCCATAGCAATTTACTTTGGTTTATTTCCTCAGTGTCACAAACTTCTACCCAAGTTGACGATTATCTCCCTCATCCGAAGTTAAGCTCTCTAGAGTTTAGAAGAATTAACGGTGATCTTTGAAATATATAAGATTCTGAGGGGGATTGACAGAGTAGCTGCTTAGAGATTGTTACCCCTGGCTGGAGAGTCTAGAAATGGGGTCACAATCTCAGGATAAGGGGTCGGACATTTAAGATTGAGATAAGGAGGAATTTCTTCACTCCGAGGATTGTGAGTCTTTGGAATTATCTGCCCCACAGGGCTGTGGATGCTCAGTCGTTGAGTATATTCAAAACGGAGATGGATAGATCTTTGGACTCCAGGGGAATCAAGGGATATGGGGATCGGGTGGGAAAGTAGAGTTGAGGTCGAAGATCAGCCATGATTTTGTTGAATGGCGAAGCAGGCTCGAAGGGCTGTACGGCCTACTCCTGCTCCTATTTCATATGTTCTTAAATTAATTCTTACACACCTTCCATTAATGGCAATCCACTCCAATCCCCCAATTTACTCACCTGCCTTTTTTTAATTTTTAAATCCTTCTGAATGAATCTCAAGTAAAAAGCAAAAAAAAAACCCTGCAGATGCTAGAACCAGGCAGCAGGTTTCCACAAAGCAGTCTCTGTTTTTGTATTAATTTTACATCCATTCCAAGGTCAGTCCAATTAGGTTCATCGTGTTCCATAAATAACACTCCAGTAGGTTTTTCCTTATGTTATGTTCTTTTTTAATCCATTCTCGGGATGTGGGCATCACTGGCATGGCTGACATTTATTTACCATCCCTAGTTACCACGATTGAAAAAAAAACTGAATTCAAATTCTCAAACTGCCTTTTACATTTTTACACGGCAGCAGCTGGTGAGCGGCCTGCGTGGGACCTGCTGATTGATGCGCGGGACCTGCTGATTGATGCGCGGGACCTGCTGATTGATGCGCGGGACCTGCTGATTGATGCAAGGGACCTCGCAATTGGTGCACGGGACCTGCTAATTGATGCGTGGGACCATGTGATTGATGCGCGGGACCATGCGATTGATGCGCGGGACCATGCGATTGATGCGCGGGACCATGCGATTGATGCGCGGGACCATGCGATTGATGCGCGGGGCCATGCGATTGATGCGCGGGACCTGGCGATTGATGCGCGGGACCTGCTGATTGATGCGCGGGACCTGGCGATTGATGCACGGGACCTCACAATTGGTGCACGGGACCTGCTGATTGATGCGCGGGACTATGCGATTGATGTGCGGGACCTGCCGATTGATGCGCGGGACCTGGCGATTGATGCGCGGGGCCATGCGATTGATGCGCGGGACCATGCGATTGATGCGTGGGACCTGCCGATTGATGCGCGGGACCTGGCGATTGATGCGCGGGACCTGGCGATTGGCGCGCGGGACCTGACGATTGATGCGCGGGACCTCGCGATTGGTGCACGGCCTTAGGGGGAACATTGCTCACGTTCTCTGATTAGTCCAGGCCTCCAGAGTACTAGCCGAGTAACATAACCACTATGTTTACGATAATGCTCTGCAATAGTTCAGTTTTTGAGTGGGCTGCCACACAGGCTCGTTTTGATCCCCAGTCTGTGCAGAGAGCGGGCAGACATGGGGGCGACACAATTAGCCCCTGCGGTCCAAAGCTTGGAAAGAGGCAAGTCAGTCATGGCTCCTGTTATCTACTGACTCCTTCTGGAAAGGGTACTTGTGTAGATGTTGGTAAGCACAAGATCAGCTTTGGTCGTGATGGGCCCCCATGTAGTTTGTGACCTCTACGTGGTCTATGGTTTAAAATCATTGCAAGAGGAACATAAGAACATTACATAAGAAATAGGAGCAGGAGTAGGCCATTTGGCCCCTCGAGCCTGCTCCCCCATTTAATAAGATCATAGCTGATCTGATCTTGGGCTTAGGTGAGAGACTGGAGAGCTCCCAGAATGTATTGAACAGTCTTCTTCTTAGGCAGTTCCTTGACTTGCTTCCACAATAACATGAGTTCTAAGATGGCTGATGAATCCAATGTGGGATGTACAGACTATGTCACAGATGGGGCAGGTGGTGTTTGAAGGGGCGGGTGGGTGGGGTGCTTGGTTTGTCATATGCTCCTTCCGCTGTTTGTACTTGGATTCCTCGTGCTCCCAACGAAGAAACTCAAAGTGTTCGGCGCCTTCCCGGATGCTTCTTCTCCACTTTGAGCGGTCATGGGCCAGGGATTCCCAAGAGTCAGTAGGGATGTTACATTTTTTCAAGGAGGCTTTGAGGGTGTCCTTGAAGCGTTTTCTCTGCCCTACTGGGGTTCACTTGCCGTGACGGAGCTCGGAGCAGAGTGTCTTTTTCGGGAGTCTTGTATCAGGCATGCGGACTGCGTGGCCCGCCGGTCGGAGCTGATTGACCGTGGTCAATGCTTCGATGCTGGTGATCTTGGCCCAAGTGAGGACACTGACATTGGTGCTCTTATCCTGCCAATGGATTTGCAGGATTTTGTGGAGGCAGTGTTGGTGGTACTTCTCCAGTACTTTGTTTGAGGTGCCTGCTGTACATAGTCCATGTCTCTGAAGCATATAGGAGGGCGGGTATCACTACTGCCCTGTAGTCCATGAGCTTGGTGCTGGGTTTGAGATCTTGGTCTTCAAACACGCTTTTTGTCAGGCGACTGAAGGCCGCACTGGCACACTGAAGGCGGTGTTGGACTTCGTCATCGATGTCTGCCCTCATTGACAGAAGGCTCCCAAGTATGGAAAGTGGTCCACGCTGTTCAAGGTCTTGTCCCAGTATCCCAGCACGCACCTTCAGGAGAGGTGCAGACAAAATTGGAATGGACGGGGACTAGAACATTGGGAAATGAATCAGTATCCAGGTGAATATTCCCAAGAAAGAAAAAAAATCCATAAACTCTCTGTTGGAACAACACTAAAGCATCTTTAAGCTGTAAAGTAAGTAATGGAAAGAATGACCCTGACCTCTAGGTTGTCTTTGAAATCATTTCCCCCCCAAATTCTCTTTGAAGGGTGGAAACATGCTAGCCCTGTCCTCATCTGTTTCTAATACAAAGTGTTTTTTTTTAATAAATTACTTTTTACATTGGCAGTATTTTCACATGAGCACCTTACAGCCTCGTGTAACTTTTTTTAAAGAATCCACACCTGTTGGGTGTCCTTGGGTTTTTAATATACAAGAACCATTAAAGATGTCTGATCTATAGCCACAGTCTACGGTCTGTCCGCCTGAATTTATCTCCAATTTAAGTGTCTCATTGCGAGGTAGTCAGTAACACAGGTGGCTTCTAGGATTAAAGTCTCAATTCTACTGTACTTGGATATTGAAAGAATGGAATTTATTTTGTCATTTTGATTGTATCGGGTTATTTTATTATTTTTTTAAAGCACACGTACTCCTGAAATACTCAGTCATATTAAGCTATTCTATTAAGCCCGTGGATTACAAAAACGCTCTCAGAGATGGGGAATAAAATGGTACCATTGCCTGTACTGTGTGTGCATCACCTTCCCTAATCTCCAGCGTAATATTTTCAGAGACTATCATTTAAAACGTCGCAGCTAAGAGTAGATTTGAATCATGAGGAATAATTAAATCTTTAAAATCTTGGCTGCACACATTTGAACCTGAACCACATCATCTGATCTTAAGTGCTCGTTAAATTTGGTAGCTCAGCAAATAATTAGCAGCTTGAGCAACAAGCAAGCTTTCTGCTTTGCTGCGGTTGCAGAACATTTTTTTCCTTATAGATCAGCAACTAAATCTTGTACTTTTTAATGTAGAAAGCCATCGCAAAGCGCTTCATAGTTATAATGAGGAGTTGAATGCCGAGGCAAAGAAGATGATATTAGGAGGGTTGGCCAAAGGAGTGAGCTGTGAGGAGGGTCTTAAAGGAGGAGTGGGAGGTGACAGAGGGATTTAGAGAGGACATTCCAGAGCATAGGGCTTAGACGCTGTCTGTAGATGAATTTTTATTGTTCAGAGTTTAAGGTGAGGTGAATGTTTCAGACACAATACGGTGGAGTGCGAAAGCCTGTAGCAGAACATTTTCAATGTACCAATACGGTCTGGTCATCAGTTAAAGGCAAAGAATGAAAGCCAAATGCTTAAATAATGTGTCCAATAAAAAGAAAGACATGCATTTATATAGCGCCTTTCACGACCACCGGCCAATGAAATACTTATGGAATGTAGTCACTGTTGTAATGTGGGAAACATGGCAGCCAATTTGCGCACAGCAAGCTCCCACAAACAGCAATGTGATAATGACCAGATAATCTGTTCTTTAGTGATGTTGGTTGAAGGATAAATATTGGTCAGGACACCTGGGATAACTCCTCTGCTCTTCTTCAAAATAGTGCCAAGCGATCTTTTACGTCCACCTGAGAGAGCAGACTAGATTTTTGTACTGAAGTCCCTGGACTGGGACTTGAGCATAATAGAAAAACATGAGTAAAATATCAAACAATATAACTGTTGAACTGTTGAGCAGTAGATATGAAAGGAGGAAGCTACCAGACTTGGCTCAGTGGGGCAACGCTCTCATCTCTGTGTTAGAAGGTCATGGGTTCAAGGAACTCCCACTCCAGGAACTTGAGCACATAATCGAGGCTGACACTCCTGTGCAGTACTGAGGGAGTGCTGCACTGTCAGAGGTACAGTCTTTCGGATGAGATGTCATCTGCCATTTCAGGTGGGCGTAAAAGATCACATGGCATTATTCGAACAAGAGCAGGGAAGTTCTGCCCAGTGTCCTGACCAATATTTATCGCTTAACCAACATCTAACAGATGATCCATCATTTACTTCATCGCTGTTAGTGGGACCTTGCTGCATGCAAATTGGTTGTCTCCTTCAGTTATGCGGAGAGACTGGAGAAGCTTGGATTGTTCGCCTTAGTGCAGAGAAGGTTAAATGGAGATTTAATAGAGGAGTTCAAAAGAATGTGGGGCTTTGATATAGGGAGTAATTGGCAGGAGGGTCAGTAACTGGAGGATACAGATTAAAGGTCATTGGAAAAGCCAGGCGAGATGAGGAGATTTTTTTACACAGTGAGTTGTTAAGATCTGGAATGCACTGAAAGGTTAGTGGAAACAGATTCAATAGAAACTTTCAAAAGGGATTTGGATATATACTTGAAAGGGAGACATTTTCTTAACTATTGGGAAGGAGCATGGGAGTGGGATTAATTAGATAGTTATTTCCAAGAGCCAACACAGACACAATTCTGTGCTGTATGATTCTATGAAGTACAAAGAAACAAAATCACACTGAAAACGACTTGTCATCAGAGTGAATTGTTCAAGTGGATGAATGATCACTATCCAACTGGACCAGGGTCCCAAAGCTGGGACATTATTTTCTGAGGAATTTCTTCTGATTGGGGCGTTGGCTCCGTATGTGCAATGTGTAAGAGCTGCTGGCTGCGGGGTAGCTAGATGCCAAAGGACTATGATGCACCTCCTGACAGCACACAGGAGAACATTGATCGATCTTCAAATGTATGAATTCAGGAGAAACGGTTTTTGGATATCTTCTCTCCGCTGCTCCTGAAAGTGCTGCTGTCACTGGCTGCACTCCCATGGGCACCAGCAGGCCCTCACACTTTGTTCAAGTGTCCATTCTTCACATGCAAGCCTTGAAAGTGAATTACAGCAGGCTATTCAACTAGTAGGGCATCGTAGTCAACTACAATCTCGTCGTCATGTGACATTCACAACTCCAGTTTTTGGTCAATGACCGCGAGCAGGAACCCTGGCTCATTTATCCTATTCCTTGACCAGGAGGACTGAGGCTAATTGTAATAATCCAATTGCGATCAGCCAAATTATTGTCAAACTTGATCAACGACCCAGTGGTTAAAATTCCAATGGCGTCCTGCTGCCTTTGCTAGGTGGGATATAAACTTGCTGGAACAGTTTCTCATCGGAAGCCCATTCCAAGCTATAATCTGACCCTTGACTGTTCCTCCCTGAAACTGTTGCTTCTAGACATTGAGCAAAAACCCCTTCCTCCTAATGCACAATGACTCATGTGGAATATAAACATCAGCACAGACTGCTCGGGCCAAATGGAGTGTTTCTGTGCTGTTTATTCTATGTGATATCAGATGGTCTGCCCTCCCTTCCACCCTCCCCTCCCCTCTTGTCCCTCCCCTCCTGTCCCTCCCTCCCCTCCTGTCCCTCCCCTCCCCTCCTTTCCCTCCCTCCCTTCCTGTCCCCCGCTCCTTTCCCGTCCCCTGCTCCCCTCCCCTCCTGCCCTCCCTTCCCCTCCCCTCCCCTTCTGTCACTCCATCCCTCCCCTCCTCCTGTCTCCCCTTCCCCTCCTCTCCTGTCCCTCCTCTCCTCTCCCCTTCTGTCCCTCCATCCCTCCCCTCCTCCTGTCTCCCCCTCCCCTCCCCTCCTGCCCCCCGCTGCCCTCCCCTCCTGTCCCTCCCCTCCCCTCCTGTCCCTCCCTCCCCTCCGGTCCTCCCTCCCCTTCTGTACCTTCCTCCCCTCCCTCCCCTCCCCTCCTGTCCCTCCATCCCCTCCCTCCCCTCCCTCCCTCCTCTCCCCTCCGCTCCCCTCCCCTTCTGTCCCTCCCCTCCCCTCCCTCCCCTTTTGTCCCTCCCTCCCCTCCCCTTCTGCCCCTCCCCTCCTGTCCCTCCCCTCCCCTCCCTCCCCTTCCCTTCTGTCCCTCCCCTCCCCTTCTGTCCCTCCCATCCACTCCCCTCCCCTCCTGCCCCTCCCCTCCCCTCCCTCCCCTCCTATCCCTCCCTCCCCTCCCCTCTCCATTCAAGCTCTGCTATGCCCAGCTGGAGACCAGCAGATTCACAGATAAAAGGTATCATTAAAAAACGAAAAACAGCTGAAACATCTATAATTCTTCTAAATATTTATTCCTCCAGTGTTGTTAAAACATTTTTGTGGTCTGCCAAAAATGAGGCACCCGGAGAAAATGGAAAATGTTCTGCCCATCTTCCAGGTGGAACTTCCTCCGACAACTGATAGGATCAAACGTAATAGATTGGTGCATTTAAGGGTAAGCTAGATCAACACATGAGGGAGAAAGGAATAGAGGGATATGTTGATGGGGTGAGATGAAGAAGGATGGGAGGAGGCTGGTGTGGAGCATAAACACCGGCACAGACCTGTTGGGTCGAATGGCCTGTTTCTGTGCTGTAAATACTATTTTCTATGTAAGGATACCTTTCAAACACCTATAAGGGATTCTAAAAGTTATTATCACAGTGAGACATCATAAAAGGTAAGGGCAAATGAAGGAGGCAATTTGCATCATCTTAGCTTAGCGTAGCCTTCCATAGAAACCTCCCATCGCAGCACTAAACAGGGGTTTTATCTGTACTACCCTTCCAAGAAAACCATTTTGGGTATTAATCACATCTTGCATGAAGAAAAACTGCTGTGTGTGTGAAACGTTGACTGCCCCTCAACTGTTAATTGGGGATTAGAGTTATGCCATTTAAAAAAAACTAGCAAAAAGGCTTAATGCAACATTGTCCGGTACGTTAGCCACTAGCCACATGTGGCTAATTGGGAATCCAGATGTGGTGAATTGCCTTTCTGATTAGTGAATCAAAAAATGAGTACTAGACACTGTTGTTGGGCATACTGTATTTGTGTGAACTTTTAACCTTTTTGTGCATTTGTTGGTAAAATAGTAAGGCGAAAAACATAATAAGAACATAAGAATTAGGAACAGGAGTAGGCCATCTAGACCCTCGAGCCTGCTCCGCCATTCAACAAGATCATAGCTGATCTAAACGTGTGTGAGTTTTTTGATCCTTGTGAGTACTATACTGCCTTGGTTACTAAATGGTGGTAGATGCTTGTTAAGTAAATGTACATATGACGTACATTTACCCGTATTGTGTGTGTGTGTGTGTGAGACGCATATTCTGCTCAAATTAGAGCATGTGGCCAATAGTGTCATCATCGCCACACCTGTGGCTAGTCTGCAATTTCTATTGGACAACACTGACCTCTTGTAAAGTGGCAATGATGACAGACATTTAGCTATAGCCTCTACAGCTCAGATGGAGATTTATCAGCAGTTGGCTTTACTGTACCCAACCTTACTACGTTAAAGGCACCACTTTAAAAAAAATTATATATTTATTCATTCATGGGATGTGGCCATTGCTGGCAAGGCCATTATTTATTGCCCATCACTAATTGCCCCTTGAGAAGGTGGTGACGAGCCCCCTTCTTGAACCGCTGCAGTCCGTGTGGTGAAGGTGCTCCCACAGTGCTGTTTGGGAGGGAGTTCCAGGATTTTGACCCAGTGACGATGATGGAATGGCCGATGTATTTCCAAGTCAGGATGGTGTGTGATTTGGAGGTGATGGGGGTGGGGAGGGGTGCGGGGGTGGGAGAGGGGGTGGGGGGGGCAGCGGGCGGTGGCCATGGAGCAGTGTGGAGGCATGCAACTCCAGGGAGCAGAGCAAGCTGGTGCAGGAGGGCAATGGCAGCGAAGAGTGACGTCAGCAAGGTTCAGGTTGGTGATCAGCACATGGGCAGGTGCAGCAGGAGCGGTGAGGTCGGGCGAAGGAGCTGTGAGACACTGTGGAGGGATGTGATCAGAGACCAGGAGAGGCATGAGTTCGGAGCCAGGGTCCCAGGGGCAGCATGGGCCAGCCCACACTGTGAAATGTGTGCGCACTAGGTCCGTGCAGCAGAGCAGGTCTCCAGTTGTCTTGGTTAATCCTTGCTACTGGACCAAGACCAACGGCCACCACACGTTAAAAAAATCCACACACAGGCATCTTCCACCCTTGAGAATGTAGTTCGGGTTCTTCTTTCGAAACACCTGTGAACTCATCCTTTTTTTTAGTGTGGAAGCAAGTCATCCTCGTTTCGAGGGACGGCCTATGATGATGATGTTCCCATGTGCCTGCTGTCCTTGTCTTTCTCGGTGATAGAGGTCGCAAGTTGTATAATGCAATATATAAATGCAAGTTGATATTGATGTGGACTGCTAAAAGTGGAAAGCCATCTATTCCCCAGAACTGATGTCCCTCTTCTTGATTAGCATAAAACAAATATGCAAAAGTGACTGAATGTCTGAGCGCCAAGCAGCAATATGTTTCAAGGACACCCTCAAAACCTCTTTGATAAAGTGCAACATCCCCACCGACGCCTGGGAGTCCCTGGCCGAAGTGGAGGAAGAGCATCCGGGAGGGCGCTGAGCACCTCGAGTCTCGTCGCCGAGAGCATGCAGAAACCAAACGCAGACAGCGGAAGGAGCATGCAGCAAACCAGGCTCCCCACCCACCCTTTCCTTCAACCACTGTCTGTCCCACCTGTGACAGAGACTGTAATTCCCGTATTGGACTGTTCAGTCACCTGAGAACTCACTTTTGGAGTGGAAGCAAGTTTTCCTCGATTTCGAGGGACTGCCTATGATGATGATGAGGATCATTTTGAAAAGGTTTAACACTTCATCTTCCCATCTTCAATGGGGATCCATTTGGAAAGCAGACATTGCAGGCGATTGTATCCAGGCAGGATTTAAAGTACTGCAGGGAGTTTTTCTTTCAACATAGCAATAAATTCCACACGGAATTCCATAAGTGAAGGATATGAAACCATAACACTGTACATTCAGTTCAAGAGGGCTGCAGATCTGGAGAACAATCACAGTTGACTGTTTTGTATAAATGCCAATTCGGTTCCACGGTGATTCGGGCTCCAGACATTTAGGAAACCTTCCTGCTGCTGTGTTAGCTCACACATGTCCCAGACTGACTACCCTTGGCTTTGGAAGTGAGATTAGGAACTTGCTCTTATTTAATGACGTGTATAAATATATGAGCATTCTTAAAAATCTGCTGCACTTAGAAAATCCTCCTTTACTTTTTCATAAACAATGACATTAAGTGTTTCATTTTTTGGGCCGAAATTTCTCCTGTCAGAGATTAAATCCCTCCTGCCAAAAATAAGCAGCCCCTGGGAACTATTAAGTTTGGTGCCTTTTAGTGAGTAGCAAGCCTAGCCGATAAATTTGGTAGACTTTGGGTCCAAGTCCTTCCATCTCTAAGTGGAAACAGCCTTTACCTGCCCTTGTAAAATCCATCTGTATCTTTCCTAATTAACTTATGTTAATGATAATAAGTTGCATAGGCATCAGATCCTAAGATTTTAACAATAAGTCCAAAGACAGCTGGCTATTCCTATAGATCCACCGCGACAACCGACCATGTTATTCCGCTCCTCTGGGACAATTTCTGCAGTTCTGCAGTCCCCACAATATTGACAGCTTCCTGTGTTACACTTGATCTGTTATGATTTGCTGTCTTTCCATTTTTTTTGCCTGTTGTTCCTCATCTGTTTCATTTTCTCTAGAAAATCTCCAGTGTCAACCAGTGACTCAGTGGCTAGCACTCTCACCTCTGAGTCAGAAGGTTGTGGGTTCAAGTCCCACTCCAGAGACTTGAGCACAAAAGTCTCGGCTGAAATTGCAGTGCAGTGCTGAGTGAGTGCTGCACTGTCAGAGGTGCCATCTTTCAGATGAGATGTTAAACTGAAGTCCCGTCTGTGCTCTCAGGTGGGCGTAAAAGATCCCATGGAACAATTTTGAGGAAGAGCAAGGGAGTTATCCCCGGTGTGCTGGCCAATATTTATCAACATAACAAAAACAGGTTATCTGGTCATTATCACATTGCTGTTTGTGGAAGCTTGTTGAGCGCAAATTGGCTGCCGCATTTCCCACAGTACAACAATGACTACACTAAAAGTACTTCATTGGCTGTAAAGCGCTTTGAGACGTCCAATAGTCGTGAAAGGCGCTATATAAATCCAAGTCTTTCTTCTTTCATCACTTTGAAAGATAGTTTTTAGTAGAATCACAGGCAACATTATCCATTGGTTGAGCTACATATGGATTGGAATCTCACATTATTGGCTCCCAGGATGACTTTATACTCCACAGCCAAAATAAGTGAATTGTTGCCATTGAACTGTGTGGTAACCTGCTTGTTTTACTCTTAAGCTGCTGCCATCATCTAGGAAGTGGTCTGTAACTGCACTGCTACCAACTAGGAAGATACTATAGGACGTACCAGTCACATGATGGTTTGGGCTACCTCACGAAGGTTCTCTTTATTTCTCAGTTTTGCTCTGTAAAAGCTTTGCTTAGTCCGAACCCCACTCGGCTGATTCGTGAGATGAAGGGGTTGACTTATGAAGAAAGGTTGAACAGGTTGGGCCTATACTCATTGGAGTTTAGAAGAATGAGAGGTGATCTTATTGAAACATAGAAGATACTGAGGGGGCTGGACATGCTGGATGCAGAGAGGATGTTTCCTCTTGTGGAGGAATCTAGAACTAGGGGACATAGTTTCAGAATAAGGGGTCGCCCATTTAGAACTGAGATGAGGAGAAATTTCTTCTCTCAGAGGTTCGTAAATCTGTGAAATTCTCTGCCCCAGAGAGCTGTGGAGGCTGGGCCTTTGAATATATTTAAGGTGGAGATAGACAGATTTTTGAGTGATAAGGGAGCGAAGGGTTATGGGAAGCAGGCAGGGAAGTGGAGCTGAGCCCAAGATCAAGTTAGCCATGATCTTATTAAATGGCGGAGCAGGCTCTAGGGGCCAAAAGGCCTACTCCTGCTCCTATTTCTTATGTTTTTCCCATGTTATGTTCTTTGCAAATAATGATTAAGGCTCCAGAATCTAGTTGCCTAGCAGAATATAGGTCGCCTTGATCAGAATGGGCTGTAACTTGACTCCTAAGTAGGTTACTTCTGTCAAGTTAGCCAATGCTTTGGGCCTTTACTCCTCTCAGTGGGCTTGTAGGTCATTCATTTTCCACTGCAGGTCACCCATAGTTTCATCTATGGATTACTGATGAATGCCTCAATGATTTTAAGATGTCTATGGCAATTACCTATTGGACCATTCAAATTAGCTTGCATGCACAGCATAAAATGTTCGTTCCCAGTTTCCTTCTTCTGCCAAATCTCAGGTTCAAATTGTTGCATTTGGTGAATCTGCTGATGAGTATCAGCCTAGGATTGTTGTTCTTGCTGCCCTCTCAGGTGGACATAAAAGATCCACCGGCATTATTTCAAAGAAGAGCAGAAGCGTTATCCTCGGTGTTCTAGTTAATATTTATCCCTCAATCAACATCATTATCACATTGCTATTTGTGGGAGCTTGCTGTATGCAAATTGGCTGCCGCATTTCCGATACAGTGACTACACTTCAAAAGTACTTCATTGGCTGTAAAGCACTTTGAGACGTTCGGTGGTCTTGAAAGGTGCTATATAAATCCAAGTCTTTCTTTTTTTTCTGGTGTCTCTTGGCTTGGGCATGTTTCACGCCATGTAAATGCCATGGCTACTTGAGCAGGTCACAGGCTGGGCATTCTGCAGCAAGAGGCTCACCTCCTGACTCCCCAAGGCTTCTACACCACCTACAAGGCACAAGTCAAGAGTGCGATGGAATTCTCTCCACTTGCCTGGATGAGTGCAGTGCCAACAACACTCAAGAAGCTCGACACCATCCAGGAAAAAGCAGCCTGCTTGATTGGCACCCCATCCACCACCTTAAAGATTCACTCCCTCCACCACCAGTGCAGCATGGCAGCTGTTTGTACCATCTACAAGATGCAGAGCAGCAACCCGCCAAAGCTTCTTCGACAGCACCTCCCAAACCCGCAACCTCCACGGGAAGAAGCAAAATAATGGGGTATGATGCATCCAGATTCAGATTGAGTAGTGTAAAGATAGAATACTATTCAAGAAATTTTCTCTGTGTTGGTCAAACCTCATAAAGTATTGTCTAGAGTTCTGGTTATATAGTCATAGAAAGGTTATAGTCATAACACAGTGATGAGCAGTAAAGATGGGGTTTGAAATTTAATGAGAAAAGATGCAGTAAGTTGGGGCTTTTTTTGTTCGGAAGATACATTTCAGGTGAAATTTTTAAGTTTATGGGATAATTAATGATGGTGATCCAGGCAAATTGGTCACTGCATAGAAGTGCTCCAATTCCAAGATGCACAAGTCAGGAATTAACAAGTCATGGTAATAGAATAGTGGAATAAATTCTATTTGGAGTAGACGTACAAATTGGTTGAAAGGCAATTGGAGAGATAAGGGATTGAGTAATATGGTGAGAACGTTGGTAGGTGGGGCTCAGTGCCATCAAAAAACAGGAAGACCATTTCTTTTTCCTAAAAATTCTTAAGTTTGGTAACATTTTGATCCATATTGATTGTATTCTCAAGATCTCTCCAATACCCTGCTACGCTGCACGTACACATCCAAGGTTTTATGTAGTTAAGGGTAGGAGCTTTCCAAAATGTAGTCACATCTATAAACATGTGAATATCCTGAATTATATTCAGGAAATATTTATTTGCCCACCCTCTGTCACAAACAATTACACTCAAGAAGCCCCTAATTGTTTACTTGGTCTATCAGACCTCAAGGGTACAATTAACTGGAACACTCTGTAACTAAAGGAAATAACTAGCCATTTTCTTTCTACCAGAACAGCTATAAATATTTTCTCCAGCATAAGTAAACACACAATATATTTCATATTGTAACCCATATGGAAAGTACTGCAGAATTTAATGTCACAGTGATGATCTCCACATGCTCAAATCTGACAGTTAAACAGGCTTCTGCCATTGGAAATCTATCAATCAGATTGGATCAATAGGCTAACAGTGCTGGAATAAGGGGGAAATGGGACTTTGATTCCAGCCCCATTTTCATCATAATTTATAACTTTTTTCCTAGTTATGTTTTAACCAGTTAAAAAGCCTAGTTAACTATATAGGTATATAGGTATATACATATATAATATGATTTAACTCATGGGTATAATGTTATTCAGCACACAGATCTTGGTACATAATAAAGCCCTTTCTATGGTAGCATAGTAGTTATGTTACTGATCTAGTAATCCAGAGGCCTGGACTGATGATCTGGAGACATGTGTTTAAATCCTACCACGGCAGCTGGGGAATTTAAATTCAGTTAAATAAATCTGAAATAAAAAGCTAGTATCAGTAATGGTGACCTTGAAACTAACAGATTATCATAAAAACCCATCTGGTTCACTAATGTCCTTTAGGGAAGGAAATCTCCCATCCTGTCTGGTCGTATATGTGACTCCAGACCTACAGCAATGTGGTTGACGCATAACTGCCCCTCTGAAATGGCCTAGCAAACCATCCAGTTGCATTCGAGAAGGCAGCTCACCACCACCTTCTCAAGGGCAATTACATAGAAACATAAAAAATAGGTGCAGGAGTAGGCCATTCGGCCCTTCGAACCTGCACCGCCATTCAATGAGTTCATGGCTGAACATGCAACTTCAGTACTCCATTCCTGCTTTCTCGCCATACCCCTTGATCCCCCTAGTAGTAAGGACTTCATCCAACACCCTTTTGAATATATTTAGTAAATTGGCCTCAACAACTTTCTGCGGTAGAGAATTCCACAGGTTCACCACTCTCTGGGTGAAGAAGTTTCTCCTCATCTCGGTCCTAAATGGCTTATCCCTTATCCTTGGACTGTGACCCCTGGTTCTGGACTTACCCAACATTGGGAACATTCTTCCTGCATCTAACCTGTCTGAACCCATCAGAATTTTAAACGTTTCTATGAGGTCCCCTCTCATTCTTCTGAACTCCAGTGAATACAAGCCCAGTTGATCCAGTCTTTCTTGATAGGTCAGTCCCGCCATCCCGAGAATCAGTCTGGTGAACCTTCGCTGCACTCCCTCAATAGCAAGAATGTCCTTCCTCAAGTTAGGAGACCAAAACTGTACACAATACTCCAGGTGTGGCCTCACCAAGGCCCTGTACAACTGTAGCAACATCTCCCTGCCCCTGTACTCAAATCCCCTCGCGATGAAGGCCAACATGCCATTTGCTTTCTTAACCGCCTGCTGTACCTGCATGCCAACCTTCAATGACTGATGTACCATGACACCCAGGTCTCGTTGCACCTCCCCTTTTCCTAATCTGTCACCATTCAGGTAATAGTCTGTCTCTCTGTTTTTACCACCAAAGTGGATAACCTCACATTTATCCACATTATACTTCATCTGCGATGCATTTGCCCACTCACCTAACCTATCCAAGTCACTCTGCAGCCTCATAGCATCCTCCTCGCAGCTCACACTGCCACTCAACTTAGTGTCATCCGCAAATTTGGAGACACTACATTTAATCCCCTCGTCTAAATCATTAATGTACAGTGTAAACAGCTGGGGCCCCAGCACAGAACCTTGCGGTACCCCACTAGTCACTGCCTGCCATTCTGAAAAGTACCCATTTACTCCTACTCTTTGCTTCCTGTCTGACGACCAGTTCTCAATCCATGTCAGCACACTACCCCCAATCCCATGTGCTTTAACTTTGCACATTAATCTCTTGTGTGGGACCTTGTTGAAAGCCTTCTGAAAGTCCAAATATACCACATCAACTGGTTCTCCCTTGTCCACTTTACTGGAAACATCCTCAAAAAATTCCAGAAGATTTGTCAAGCATGATTTCCCTTTCACAAATCCATGCTGACTTGGGCCTATCATGTCACCTTTTTCCAAATGCGCTGCTATGACATCCTTAATAATTGATTCCATCATTTTACCCACTACCGATGTCAGGCTGACCAATCTATAATTCCCTGTTTTCTCTCTCCCTCCTTTTTTAAAAAGTGGGGTTACATTGGCTACCCTCCACTCGATAGGAACTGATCCAGAGTCAATGGAATGTTGGAAAATGACTGTCAATGCATCTGCTATTTCCAAGGCCACCTCCTTAAGTACTCTGGGATGCAGTCCATCAGGCCCTGGGGATTTATCGGCCTTCAATCCCATCAATTTCCCCAACACAATTTCCCGACTAATAAGGATTTCCCTCAGTTCCTCCTCCTTACTAGACCCTCTGATCCCTTTTATATCCGGAAGGTTGTTTGTGTCCTTCTTAGTGAATACCGAACCAAAGTACAGGTGGGCAGTAAATACAGGCCTTGCTGGCAATGTTGACATCCTGTGAATGAATAATAAAAAAACTTGGTTCTGCGTAACTAAAGATTATTAAGTAGCTGTTTTATATGTGTAGAGATAGTCAAATGACAGACTTTGTAGCTCAGTAATTGCTATTTGTTTCCAGAACATATCATCAACAAAATGCCTTAATCATTTCCGCAGATTTAGAATAAATTAACAACAACAACTTGTATTTATATAGCGCCTTGAATGCAGTGAAATGTCCCAAGGCGCTTCACAGGAGCGTTACCAAACAAACTTTGACACCGAGCCACAGAAGGAGATAATAGGGCTCCGGTGACCAAAAGCTTGGTCAAAGAGGTAGGTTTTAAGGAGCGTCTTAAAGTAGAAAAGGGAGGTAGAGAGGATTTAAGGAGTGTCTTAACGGAGGAGAGTGTGGTGGAGAGATTAAGGGAGCGAATTCCAGAGTCTCGGCAGCTGAAGGGGCAATAATGGGGCAATGTAAATCAGGGAATTCCTTCACCACTCACGGAAGTGTTGATGGACATTGTCTTCGTCAGTCTTCATCACAGTGAGTCAAAGCTTGTAAACTGTGAAAATGAGTTTGCTAAAGTACACATTGTGTTCAAGACGAAAAGATCGCATATACAATCTAATTGCAATGAGCAATAATTGGATCTCATCCATTCCATAGCAAGTCCATTACTGGTCATGTTTACAGCTTGCCCCAGACCAAGGCTCTTCATGTTCTCAATCAGGGCCACTGACTCGATTCTACTTACTTATGTTACAATGACTTCACTCTTCCCAACGGCACTGAAATCCTGGCCTCGCATGGTCTGCACTGAGTGTCTACGGACCCGGGAAGGCATCGCAAAAGCCAGTTTTCAGTGCATAATGTGCATGCGCTGAAAACCGGCTTTTCCGATCTGTCAAGCTGGAGCTTGACAGATCATCCATATATCAGGAGCGAGGACATTTGCACGGGCAGGATTGTGGATTAACCCAGCAAATGTCCTCAAAACTCTTGTGCCTGATAAAAGCAGGCATATAGCCTACTTTTACAGACGTAAGAGTTTAAAAACATGCAAAAATATAATTAAATTTAAAAAACACATTATTTTTTAAAACCCTGCCCACTATGTTACATTTATTTTTAACTATAATTAAAAAAACTTTTTTTAAACTCTGGGGGGAAAAAAATGTTCACTAAGATATTTATTAACTTTAATTTCAATTAATTTTAATTAAGTGAGGTGTGTTTTTTATTTTTTATTATATGTATTTAGTGTGTTTTTTTTCTCATTAATAGCAATGAGTGCCGTAGATATGGAGTTCTCATTGCTATTAAAGAGAAAGCTGTGGAATACTGTACCTGATTGGCTGTGCAGTCACATGTGACTGCACCTTCTGCATGGGAACCTCAAGGACAGGAGCGTGCTGCGCAGTGTGGGAAGATGTCCTCGCTCCCCACCGGAATCCCAGGTAATTTCGTAGAAACGTTTCAGGTCGGAGGCAATTGCCCGCGGGAAGCCTCTGACCCCAATTTCAGCCCCAATATTTTATTGGACGAAATTTCTGCTAATCCAATTCTGGATGTCAGACAATTAGCATGACAAATCAAAGGCACTGGAGGGGTCGAGAGAGGTGGTGGTGAGGTGGAGCTGGGTGTCATCAGCCTACATATAGTATCTGATGTGTACTGAGAGAGTGCTGCATTGTCGGAGGTGCCATCTTTTTAATGGGACATTAAACCGAGGCCCCGGCTGCCCTCTCAGGTGGCCGTAAAAGATCACGTGGCACTATTTTGAAGACGAGCGGAGGCGTTCTCCTCGATGTCCTGACCAATATTTATCCCTCAACCAACATCACAAAAAAACAGATTATCTGATCATGTATCTCATTGCTGTTTGTGGGAACTTGCTGTGCACAAATTGGCTGCCGCGTTTCCTACATTATAACAGTAACTACACTCCAAAAAGTACTTCATGGGTTGTTATGCACTTTGGAATGTCCTGAGGTCGAGAAGGACGCTATATAAATGCACATCTTTCTTTTTAAAATGATTATTACCATCTCAAAGATTGGGTATTGGTTTCACTGTGTGTCATCTTCTTGGTGTTGTAATGCATTGGCTGGACTGGTTTGGGTCTATATTTGGCATGTAAGTACACATATTTCTGTTTTCTGAAAATACAAGTCAACATTTGATCGTTCCTTGTCCCACGTTCCCTCTCTAATTTTTCATCTTAAAATCTTTTCCTTCTGGTAAACATTGGTGGGAGTTCCTCCCTGTGTTTAGGGTTCAGAGATCCCGACTACCATGACTACAGAGGTTAGCTGCTTGGTGCTTGGCAGGCCCTTGTATCCCATTAAGCAATACTGTACGCTTGGCGTTTTCCCCTCAGTGACTTCCTCAGTTGCAAACTGCAGGAGGTTACCATAGCAACTGCCATGACCATTCTGATGTTTGTATCATATTTGGCTCCGGTACCACTCAACCTTGTTAGTCTTGTTGTCACATGCTGATAGACAATTTACTGGCTGCAAACTTAAGGGATTATAAATTATTGCAACACTGAAACGCCAAAAAGCAAAAAAACATCAATTAACATTTCCCTGTACTTGAGCAAAGCCGAAAGAGATGCAAGGGGTTTGCCTGTCATTTGTAAGTAGGCTTTTCTCTGACAATGCTAATGTAGCCAATGCTACACAGCACTGAAGCATTTTCAGTTCACTATGCACATTAATGTTAGTGAGCTTGTTGTTGCATAACACAATGCACCACACAATAGTAGATTGATAACTCAAAACATCATAACCTTCATCCAACAACAACAGCTTGCCTTTATATAGCGCCTTTAACATAGTAAAAACATCCCAAGGTGCTTCACAGGAGAGTTATCAGATAAAATTTGACACTGAGCCACATAAAGAGATATTGGGACAGATGACCAAAAGCTTGGTCAAAGTGGTAGATTTTAAGGAGCACCTTAAAGTAGGAAAGGGAGGTAGAGAGACGGAGAGGTTTAGCGAGGGAATTCCAGAGCTTAGGGCTTAGGCAGCTGAAGGCATGGCCACCGATGGTGAGGCGATGAAAATCAAGGATGTGCAAGAGGCCAGAATTGGAGGAGCGCAGAGATCTCGGGGGAGGTTACAGAGATAGAGAGGGGATTTGAATACAAAGTTAAGAATTTTAAAATTGAGGCGTTGCCAGACGGGGAAACCAATGTACGTCAGCGAGTCATCATCATAGGCGGTCCCTTGAATGAGGATGATTTGCTTCCACACCAAGAGTGATGAGTTCACAGATGTTTCAATGAAGGACCCGATGTTCCAGTCCTGAACTCCAATCAAAGGGGTGGAAGATGCCTGTGCCTGGATATTTTTAACGTGTGGTGGCCGTTGCACATCAGCCACCATACGGGCTTGACAGAGCTGGGCCTTTATCCAGTGGCAAGGGTTAACCAGGACAACTGCTGCACGGACCTAGTGCGCACACATAGGGCAGTGTGGGCTGGCCCGTGCCGCCCCTGGGCCCTCGCCCCTTCTGGCCCCCTTACACTCATCTGCCGCACCTCTGCCACGATCTCGCGCCGCTCCTCCGCCACAAACATTCGCACCACCGGGTGGGGAGTCAAGCAATCAAGCAAGGTCCCAGCTTGAGGATCCAGCACAAAAAAACTCACAGGGTGGTGTTAGCCCCCTTGGCAGAAAAAAATCAAAGAGCAAGTTATTATTTAAATGGAGAAAGATTGTAAAGTGCCGTAGTACAGCGGGACCTGGGGGTACTTGCGCATGAAACTCAAAAGTATAGTAGGGTAGTATGCAGGTACAGCAAGTGATCAGGAAGGTCACTGGTATCTTGGCCTTTATTGCAAAGGGGGTGGAGTATAAAAGCAGGGAAGTCTTGCTACAGCTATATAAGGTATTGGTGAGGCCACACCTGGAATACTGCGTGTAGTTTTGGTTTCCATATTTACGAAAAGAGATACTTGCTTTGGAGGCAGTTCAGAGAAGGTTCACAAGGTTGATTCTGGGGATGAGGGTTTGACTTATGAGGAAAGGTTGAGTAGGTTGGGCCTCTACACATTGGAATTCAGAAGAATGAGAGGCGATCTTATCGAAACGTATAAGATTATGAAGGGACTTGACAAGGTGGATGCAAAGAGGATGTTTCCATTGATGGGGGAGACTAGAGCTTGAGGGCATGATCTTAGAATAAGGGGCCACCCATTTAAAACAGAGATGAGGAGAAATTTCTTCTCAGAGGGTTGTAAATCTGTGGAATTCGCTGCCTCAGCGAGCTGTGGAAGCTGGAACATTGAATAAATTTAAGACAGAAATAAACAGTTTCTTAACCGATAAGGGAATAAGGGGTTATGTGGAGCGGGCGGGGAAGTGGAGCTGAGTCCATGATTGGATCAGCCATGATCTTATTGAATGGCGGAGCAGGCTCGAGGGGCCGCATGGCCTACTCCTGCTCCTATTTCTTATGTTCTTATGTTCTCTCTCAAATAGTTGCTAGATGCTGGCGCAAGAGCAGCATCAACATCATGCGATAAATACAAGCCAAACAGAACTAATAAAAAAGGAAGCTGTGCCTTATGTTATGTTTAGCGATGTAATGTTTTCCTACAGAGATCTGTTTTGCATTAAGCACTTTCCCGACTCTAGCAAGGCACCAGCACCCTGAGGCTCCAGAAGTCTACTGCATCTAATAACACTACACGCAGTGTGTTTTCACCTCCAAGGCCCTGCACCTGCCATAGTTGGAAGTCACAAAATAGCTTTGCAAATGTTGTGCAGGTGGAGTAAAGGATTAATTGGCCTCGAAATCAGTGTCCGACACCAGGGTGCCGCAATTGGGGGAAGGCAAGGGGGAAGGGGTGAGGGGGATTTGCAGTAATGGGCCAGTTCCTGCCTGGAACCCCCTCCATATTTTATTGCATTCTAATGATTTTCAATCAGTTCTCTTTCCTCCCTCATTATTAGGGTTCCCACCTAGCCAGCTTTGGAATAAGAGAGCCCGACTTTTGATTGGGTTATCTGGACCTTACTAAAATATAATCAGAAAACCTAAAACCTGGTAATAAAAATTAAAAATACAAGTAACATTTGCTACTTCGATGCCTTGTGATGTAGGCACATTAATTATTGAGATGGTCATTGTTAAAATCATGATTAATTGCAATAATCAGTGATGAGAATTTGCATCCTCAGCAGAGCAAAGCTTAGAACTCAAAGCTGTGATCCCAACATCAGCCCCACCTCACCCCTGTCTGGATTCCTACTCGATAAAGAGTAACAACTGTTTTAATAAATACAGGAACAATACCCCTTCACCACCCCCCCAGCACCCCCAACCCAACAAACCCACCGAAAACCCAAAGGTTTGCCTCTTATTACAGTCACACAATAATTGGATCTAGTTTTGGATTTCAGAGCTTCCGCGACGGTTGATAGTAATAAATTAATTTCAGTACATTGCACAGAAGTGATGGAAAGATCCCACGCCCACCCAATCAAAGTAAAGAAAGAAAAAGAAAGAACTTACACTTATAAAGCACTTTTTGTCTCGTTGGGATGTCCCAAAGTGTGTTACAGCTAATGATGTGTTGCCACTGTTGTAATGTAGGCAAATACTCGACCAGCTCTGCTGGGCAGGCAACATAGTCCACATAATACACACAAGACTCCCAAAGCAAGCGCTCTACTCGGAGCTCCTTCACAGCAAGCGAGCCAAAGGTGGCAGAGGAAACGTTATAAGGACACCCTCAAAGCCTCCCTGATAAAGTGTAACATCCCCACTGACACCTGGGAGTCCCTGGCCAAAGACCGCCCTAAGTGGAGGAAGAGCCTCCGAGAGCATGCAGAAATCAATTGCAGGCAGCAGAAAGAGTGTATGGCAAACCTGTCCTACCCACCCTTTCCCTCAACGACTATTTGTCCCACCTGAATCCTTTTCATGAGTAGCTCAGCCGGGGGCACCCCTGTGAGCGAGTGGGGTCTCATGCGGTAGCTGAGCAGTACTCGGGACAGGCGGGTTTGGAGTGAGCCTTCTGTGACTCATTTAAGGCTGTGTTTGATGGTTTGTACTGCCCGCTCTGCCTGCCCATTGGAGGCTGGTTTAAACGGGGCTGAGGTGACATGTTTGATCCCATTGCGGGTCATGAATTCTTTAAATTCGGCACTGGTGAAACATGGCCCGTTGTCACTGACCAGTATGTCAGGCAGGCCGTGGGTGGCAAACATGGTCCTCAGGCTTTCAATGGTGGCAGTGGCGGTGCTTACCGACATTATTTCACATTCAATCCATTTTGAAAAAGCATCCACCACCACCAGGAACATTTTACTGAGAAACGGGCCCGCATAGTCAACATGGATCCTCGACCATGGTCTGGAGGGCCAGGACCACAAATTTAGTGGTGCCTCTCTGGGCGCATTGCTCAACTGAGCACATACACTGCATTGCTGTATACAGGACTCTAAGTGAGAGTCGATACCGGGCCACTACGTGTGGGATCTGGCTATCGTTTTCGTCATTACTATACCCAGGTGTGTGCTGTGGCGATCCAAGATGAACGTCTCCCTGCCCTTTTTTGGTAGCACTACGCGATCACCCCACAACAGGCAGTCTGCCTGAATGGACAGCTCGTCCTTTCGCCACTAGAGCAGCTTGATTGGCTCTTGTATTTCAACGGGGATGCTGGCCCAGCTCCCATGCAGTACACAGTTTTTTACTAGGGACAGCAGAGGATCTTGGCTGGTCCAAGTCCTAATCTGGCGGGTCGTGACAGGTGATTTATCATTTTCAAATGCTTCCATGACCATCAACAAGTCTGCAGGCTGCGCCACCATCAACAAGTTTGCAGGCTGCGCCATTTCCACCCACGTGGTGGGTAATGGTAGCCGACTGAGAGCATCCGCACAGTTCTCGGTGCCTGGTCCGTGGCGGATGGTATAGTTATACGCTGATGGCGCGAGTGCCCACCTTTGTATGCGGGCTGAGGCATTAGTATTTATCCCCTTGTTTTCAGCGAACAGGGATGTGAGGGGCTTGTGTTCGGTTTCCAGCTCAAATTTGAGGCCAAACAGGCACTGATGCATTTTCTTTACCCAGAACACACACGCGAATGCCTCTTTCTCAATCATGCTGCAGGCCCTCTCGGCCTTAGACAAGCTCCTGGAAGCGACAGGTTGCAACTTCCCCGCAACGTTAGTTTGTTGTAATACACACCCGACTCCGTACGACGACGTGTCACATGCTAGCATAAGTCTTTTACACGGGTTATACAATACAAGCATCTTGTTGGAGCATAAAATGTTTCTGGCTTTCTCAACAGCAATTACTTGTTTTTTTCCCCATACCCAGTTCTCACCTTTGCGCAATAACACATGTAAGGGCTCTAAAAGGGTGCTTAACACCGGTAGGAAGTTACCAAAATAGTTGAGGAGTCCCAGGAACGACCACAGCTCTGTGATGTTCTGTGGCCTGGGTGCCTTCCTGACAGCCTCTGTCTTGGCGTCTGTGGTCTGAATGCCATCCGCCGCGATCTTTCTCTCCAAAAACTCCACTTCTGTTGCCATGAAGACGCATTTCGACCTCTTCAACCACAGCCCTACGCGATCCAGTCGCTGGAAGAACTCCTCCAGATTTTGTAGGTGCTCGGCAGTGTCCCGACCCATGACCAATATGTCATCCTGAAAGACCACCGTGTGTGGTATCGACTTGAGTAGGCTCTCCATGTTTCTCTGGAAGATCGCTGCAGCCGACCGAATTCCAAACGGGCATCTTGCTGTAGATGAACAGGCCCTTGTGCATGTTGATGCAGGTGAGGCCCTTCGAAGACTCCTCCACGCTCCTGCGTCATGTAGGCCGAAGTCAGGTCAAGCTTGGTGAACGTCTTGCCTCCTGCCAGCGTCGCAAATAAGTCGTCTGCTTTAGGTAGCGGGTATTGGTCGTGTAACGAGAAACGATTAATAGTTACTTTATAATCGCCGCAAATCCTGACCGTGCCATCACTTTTGAGTACTGGAACAATCGGGCTGGCCCACTCGCTGAATACCACTGGGGAGATGATGCCCTCACGTTGCAGCCTGTCCAGCTCGATTTCCACTCTCTCCCTCATCATGTGAGGTCCGCTCGTGCCTTGTGGTGAATGGGTCGTGCCTCTGGGACCAAGTGAATCAGCACCTTCGCCCTGGAAAAGTTTCCAATGCCTGACTCAAAAAAGGAAGGAAATTTGTTTAGAGCTTGGGTACATGAGGCCTCATCGACATGTGATAGTGCTCGGATGTCATCCCAGTTCCAGCGGATTTTGCCCAGCCAGCTCCTTCCAAGCAGTATGGGGCCATCGCCCGGGACAATCCAGAGTGGCAGTTCGTGCACCGTGCCCTCGTAGGTGACCTTGACCATGGCACTGCCCAGGACAGTGATAAGCTCTTTGGTGTACGTTCTCAAGTTTCGTGTGGATGGGGCTCAGGGTTGGTCTCAATGCCTTGTCTCTCAAACATCTTTTTACTCATGATGGATTGGCTAGCACCAGTGTCCAGTTCCATGGCTACGGGTAAGTCATTCAATTTTACGTTTAGCATTATAGGTGGACATTTCGTCGAAAATGTGTGCACCCCGTGTACTTTAGCATCTGCCTCCTCTCTCTCAAGCTCGAAATTGCTTTGATCCACCATGGACCGATCTTCCTCTGCCACGTGGTGGTTAGCAGGTTTTGCAGAGCTTGTAGCTCGTTTGCAAGCTCGTTGGAGGTGCCCCATTGTTCCACAGCTCTTGCAAACATACCCTTTGAAGCGGCATGATTAGGCTGAATGGAAGCCTCCACAACGCCAACAAGGTGTTAATTGCCTTGCATTCATCCTTTGTTGGGGATTCTAAGTTATCTGGGTCACCTGAGGCCTGTTGGCAGTTGCAGACTCGTGGGTTCTTCCCTGTACATTTCTGCTCACAAACACAGTTCCAGTTAATTTATGAACATTGCTAGCACTTGTGTGCTGAGAGATGTGTTTTGTGTTATCACTGGTGGACATAAACGCATATGCTATCGCAATAGTCGGTGTCTCTACAGTCAAAAGTTTTCGTAGGATGGTCTCGTGGCCACTGCCCAGTACATAAAAGTCTCTGAGCATTTGCTCCAGGTAGCCATCAAACTCACATTGTCCTGCAAGTTGCCTTAGCTCGGCGACATAGCTCACCGCTTCCTGACCTTCAGATCGCTGGCACGTGTAGAACCGATACCTCGCCATTAGCACGCTCTCCCTCGGGTTAAGATGCTCCTGAACCAGTGTACACAGGTCCTCATATGACTTATCTGTGGATTTCACTGGAGCCAGAAGATTCTTCATGAGGCTGTAGGTCGGTGCCCCGCAGACTGAGGAGGACCACTCTCCTTTTTGCAGCGCTTCCTTCTCCGTCCAGCTCGTTGGCTACAAAGTACTGGTCTAGCCATTCGACATAGGCATCCCAGTCCTCACCCTCCGAGAACTTCTCCAGGATGCCCACAGTTTGCTGCTTCTTTGCGTTGGATTCGTATTCTCGTCGCCAGTTATTGTGTTCCTAACACAGATGAGGCTGCATACAGGGAGGTTAAAGTAACAGTGACCTGAGTCTTTAATAAGACACTCCAGAGTGATGAACAGGCCTTAGGGGCCGGCTTATATACAGTGCTCCAAGGGATGCTGGGATCCCTTGGGACTTCAGGGGATGAGCTCCCTGGTGGCGGAACATGGGAGTGCATGCTTTACAGATACACAACATATACCAACCTACCTTGCATCTCCACCCAGCCCTCTCTCTATCTACATTATCACATCCCCATCTCACTCGCCACCCCTCACACTCACCCTCATCCTAGTGCAATCATGCCAACTAACAACAGACAAGCGTAGCCACATGGGTGTTTTATCCAATGTTCCTGTAAAGTTTCTATTAAAGTGCTGTCAAACATTGAAACCTTTATTTTCAACACTTTCTGTTCTTCGACAGATTTGTGTGCACCTTTGGAAGTGGCTTAGTGATTTGCAATGAATGGTGAGACATAACAGCATTGAGGAGGTGGAGCGGGATGCTGGTGAGGCCTACAAGACGCCCAGCCGTTGCAGGGAGCAGCGACAGCGTTGTCGGAGGCAGAGCGGGATGTTGGTGAGGCCTACAAGAGGCCCAGCCGTTGCAGGGAGCAGCGACAGTGTTGTCGGAGGCGGAGCGGGATGTTGGTGAGGCCTACAAGAGGCCCAGCAGTTGCAGGGAGCAGAGGCAGCATCAAGGAGGTGGAGCAGGACGTTGGTGAGGCCTACAAGAGGCCCAGCAGTTGCAGGGAGCAGAGGCAGCATCAAGGAGGTGGAGCAGGACGTTGGTGAGGCCTACAAGAGGCCCAGCAGTTGCATGGAGCAGAGGCAGCGTCGAGGAGGCCAGCCGGTGCAGCTGCAGCAGGGAGGCAAAAAAGTAGAAAGAAATCGAAAGGTGACGTCACAGCCAAGGGGGTAAGTGATTGGCTGGTGATTGGTAAGTAGTTTTTCGTCTTTTCTTTATCAGTAAGTAACCTTTCGCATTGTTGTTGCCAAATTAAGTTAATCTAAGACATGGCAGGAGAGCTCGGACACGTGTTATGCTTCTCCTGTACTATGTGGGAAGTCAGGGACGCTTCCGGTGTCCCTGACGACTACGTGTGCGGGAAGTGTATCCGTCTCCAGCTTCTGATGGACCACATTGCAGCACTGGAGCTGCGGGTGGATTCACTCTGGAGCATGCACGATGCTGAGAATGACGTGAATAGCATGTTTAGCGAGTTGGTCTCACCGCAGGTAAAGGGTACACAGCCAGATAGTAAATGGGTGACCAACAGGAAGAGCAGTGGAAGGAAGGTAGTTCAGGGGTCCCCTGCGGTCAGCCCCCTGCAAAACAGATACACCGCTTTGGCAACTGTTGAGGGGGATGACTTCTCAGGGGAGGGCAGCAGCAGCCAAGTTCATGGCACCATGGGTGGCTCTGCTGCACAGGAGGGCAGGAAAAAGAGTGGGAGAGCTATAGTGATAGGGGATTCGATTGTAAGGGGAATAGATATGCATTTCTACGGCCGCAACCGAGACTCCAGGATGGTATGTTGCCTCCCTGGTGCAAGGGTCAGGGATGTCTCAGAGCGGGTGCAGGACATTCTGAAAAGGGAAGGTGAACAGCCAGTTGTCGTGGTGCACATCGGTACCAACGGTATAGGGAAAAACGGGATGAGGTCCTACGAGATGAATTTAGGGAGCTAGGAGCTAAATTAAAAAGTAGGACCTCAAAAGTAGTAATCTCAGGATTGCTACCAGTGCCACGTGCTAGTCAGAGTAGGAATCGCAGGATAGTTCAGATGAATATGTGGCTTGAGGAGTGGTGCAAAAGGGAGGGATTCAAATTCCTGGGACAATGGAAATGGTTCTGGGGGAGGTGGGTCGAGTACAAACCGGACAGTCTGCACCTGGGCAGGACCGGAACCAATATCCTAGGGGGAGTGTTTGCTGGTGCTGTTGGGGAGGAGTTAAACTAACATGGCAGGGGGATGGGAACCTATGCAGGGAGACAGAGGGAAATAAAATGGAGGCAGAAGCAAAAGATAGAAAGGAGAATAGTAAAAGTGGAGGGCAAAGAAACCCAAGGCAAAAAACAAAAAGGGCCACGTTACAGCAAAATTCTAATGGGGCAAAGTGTGTTAAAAAGACAAGCCTGAAGGCTCTGTGCCTCAATGCGAGGCGTGTTCGGAATAAGGTGGATGAATTAACTACGCAGACAGCAGTTAACGGATATGATGTAATTGGCATCATGGAGTCATGGCTCCAGGGTGACCAAAGCTGGGAACTCAACATCCAGGGTTATTCAACATTTCGGAAGGTTAGCCAGAGAGGAAATGGAGGCGGGGTGGCGTTGCTGGTTAAAGAGGAAATTAATGCAATAGTAAGGAGGGACATTAGCCTGGATGATGTGGAATCGGTATGGGTGGAGCTGCGGAATTCCAAAGGGCAGAAAACGCTAGTGGGAGTTGTGTACAGGCCACCAAACAGTAGTAGTGAGGTTGGGGACAGCATCAAACAAGAAATAAGGGATGCGTGCAATAAAGATACAGCAGTTATCATGATCAACTTTAATCTACATATTGATTGGGCTAACCAAACTGGTAGTAATGCGGTGGAGGAGGATTTCCTGGAGTGTATTAGGGATGATTTTCTCGACGAATATGTCGAGGAACCAACTAGAGAGTTGGCCATCCTCGATTGGGTGATGTGTAATGAGAAGCGACTAATTAGCAATCTTGTTGTGCGAGGCCCCTTGGGGAAGAGTGACCATAATATGGTAGAATTCTTTATTAAGATGGAGAGTGACACAGTTAATTTGGAAACTAGGGTCCTGAACTTAAGGAAAGGTATGAGGCGTGAATTGGCTGGAATAGACTGGCAAGGGATACTTAAAGGGTTGACAGTGGGTAAGCAATGGCAAACATTTAAAGATCACATGGATGAACTTCAGCAATTGTACATCCCTGTCTGGAGTAAAAATAAAACGGGGAAGGTGGCTCAACCGTGGCTAACAGGGAAATTAAGGATAGTGTTAAAACCAAGGAAGAGGCATATAAATTGGCTAGAAAAAGTAACAAACCTGAGGACTGGGAGAAATTTACAATTCAACATAGGAGAACTAAGGGTTTAATTAAGAGAGGGAAAATAGAGTACGAGAGGAAGCTTGCAGGGAACATAAAAACTGACTGCAAAAGCTTCTATAAATATGTGAAGAGAAAAAGATTAGTGAAGACAAATGTAGGTCCATTGCAGTCGGATTCAGGTGAAATTACAATGGGGAACAAAGAAATGGAAGACCAATTGAACAAATACTTTGATTCTGTCTTCACGAAGGAAGACACGAATAACCTTCCAAATGTACTAGGGGACAGTGGGTCTAGTGAGAAGGAGGAACTGAGGGATATCCTTATTAGGTGGGAAATTGTGTTCAGGAAATTGATGGGATTGAAGACCAATAAATCCCCGGGGCCTGATAGTCAGCAACCCAGAGTACTTAAGGAAGTGGCCCTAGAAATAGTAGCTGCATTGGTGATAATTTTCCAACAGTCTATCGACTCTGGATCAGTTCCTATGGACTGGAGGGATGCTAATGTAACACCATTTTTAAAAAAAGGAGAGGGAGAGAAAATGGGTAATTATAGACCGGTTAGCCTGACATCAGTAGTGGGGAAAATGTTGGAATCAATCATTAAGGATGAAATAGCAGTGCATTTGGAAAGCAGTGACAGGATCGGTCCAAGTCAGCATGGATTTATGAAAGGGAAAGCATGCTTGACGAATCTTCTGGAATTTTTTGAGGATGTAACTAGCAGAGTGGACAAGGGAGAACCAGTGGATGTGATGTATTTGGACTTTCAAAAGGCTTTTGACAAGGTCCTGCACAAGAGATTGGTGTGCAAAGTCAAAGCACAATGTATTAGGGGTAATGTACTGACGTGGATAGAGAACTGGTTGACAGACAGGAAGCAGAGTGTCGGGATAAACGGGTCCTTTTCAGAATGGCAGGCAGTGACTAGTGGAGTGCCGCAGGGCTCAGTGCTGGGACCCCAGCTCTTTACAATATACATTAATGATTTGGATGAAGGAATTGAGTGTAATATCTCCAAGCTTGCAGATGACACTAAACTGGGTGGCGGTGTGAGCTATGAAGAGGACGCTAAGAGGCTGCAGGGTGACTTGGACAGGTTGGGTGAGTGGGCAAATGCATGGAAGATGCAGTATAATGTAGATAAATGTGAGGTTATCCATTTTGTGGGCAAAAACACGAAGGCAGAATATTATCTGAATGGCGGCAGATTAGGAAAAGGGGAGGTGCAACGAGACCTGGGTGTCACAGTTCATCAGTCATTGAAGGTTGGCATGCAGGTACAACAGGCGGTGAAGAAGGCAAATGGTATGTTGGCCTTCATAGCTAGGGGATTTGAGTATAGGAGCAGGGAGGGCTTACTGCAGTTGTACAGGGCCTTGGTGAGGCCTCACCTGGAATATTGTGTTCAGTTTTGGTCTCCTAATCTGAGGAAGGACGTTCTTGCTATTGAGGGAGGGCAGCGAAGGTTCACCAGACCAATTCCAGGGATGGCTGGACTGTCATATGAGGAGAGACTGGATCAACTGGGCCTTTATTCACTGGAGTTTAGAAGAATGAGAGGGGATCTCATAGAAACGTATAAGATTCTGACAGGACTGGACAGGTTAGATGCGGGAAGAACGTTCCCAATGTTGGGGAGGTCCAGAACCAGGGGACATAGTCTTAGGATAAGGGGTAGGCCATTTAGGACTGAGATGAGGAGAAACTTCTTCATTCAGAGAGTTGTTAACCTGTGGAATTCCCTGCCGCAGAGAGTTGTTGATGCCAGTTCATTGGATATATTCAAGAGGGAGTTAGATATGGCCCTTACGGCTAAGGGGATCAAGGGGTATGGAGAGAAAGCAGGAAAGGGGTACTGAATGAATGATCAGCCATGATCTTATTGAATGGTGGTACAGGCTTGAAGGGCCGAATGGCCTACTCCTGCACCTATTTTCTATGTTTCTATGTTTCTATAATGGTGCACACTCCCCCCCACCCTCCCCGTGAGTGTGAAAGGGATGAGTTGGACATTGTAGGGATCACTTATGCTGCTGGTGTAGGGTGGTGCCAACCTGATGCATCATGTAGCAGCCAGGGTGTACAGCATCAATTCAAGTAAATCTGGCCATGGCGAGACCATTCCTGGTCTCTCGGGTAGCCATGTGATCAGTTGCTGATGCCCTGTGTCCTGTGCAGCATCAGGTATTGCGGAGAAGCTTGACATTGTTGTTGGTGCTGCTAGTGTTGGGGCTCATCGTCGTCAGATTCTGAGGACCAAGGTGAGACAGTATTAAAGGCTGCCATGTTGATGGAATAGATGGCAGGTGAAGTAGAGATGACAGAAGCGATCTGTCAATGGTGAGAGAGTTCATTCAATGAGGTGAGAATGGATGGAGAGTGGAAAGTGGAAATCCTGCAGAATCTGTGCTGGAAATGGACTGAGAAACAGCTTGTGGCTGAGGGGTGATGATCTGTCGGGTGGGAGGTTTTACTGAGCATTTGAACCTGTCAAGTAATCAGCTAGAGCAATGGCCATTCAACTCCCGCCTCAGGTTCACAGACATGGTCCCCGAGCAGTGTGGACCCGCGGTCGAGCAGTGAAAGTTAAAGGAAAAGGTTAAGACTATTATTAAGGGTCTGTGAATGACCCAACAATTGGTTTAATTGGGTCGCCATCCTCTTTGGGTTGGTTCTGTTGTATCGGAAATCACACACGTGCCATTGGAAAGGTGCATTGCGTCAGCTTGACAGTGGGGTCCCGACCCTTTGTCAAAAAATATCAAATTTCCCACCCGACCCAGCACCGATCCAACCCGCTGACCCCCGGAAAATTCTGTCTATAGACACGTAACACTTATACACAGACAGACACACAGATACACACACAGGCATGCACATACACACACACACTCACATACACATATACACAGGCACACACACACAGGCACACACCCACACACAGATGCACACACAGGCACACACAGATGCACACACAGACACGTACAGATAAACACACACACACAGCGTACACAGAGACACGTATACATATACACAGACAGACACACACACAGACGCGTACACACACAGACACACACATACCTACACTCTTTCCAGGAGCGATTACTGAATAGTGATCAGGGTGTGAATCCTGGTTGATTCTCTTCTCTCTAAGCCAAAGGCATTGAAGTCAACCTCAGCACTGAACATCTGCCTCATTCAGTTAAATTGAAATTATATTAAGCAAGTAGCAAAAAATAAACCATGTTGAATTTTATATGATTAATGCCACCTGTTATTTTAGATCCTGTTCTTCATATGCCATATTAAAAAAAATGTTTTAACCAATTCTGGTGTGTGTAATGAAGGTCCTTATTTGTTCATTTACACCGACCCTGACACTGCCACCTGTCTGAGAGCAGCGTGAAGTTCCATCTCTGGGAGAGTAAATTTCTGCAGAGGAGTGTTCACATTTCAGAAAGGTAAGGAGTGGTAACACAAACCCGTATAAGGAAAGACTTGCATTTATATAGTGCCTTTCACGATCACCGGACATCTCAAAGTGCTTTACAGCCAGGACCAATGTATCATGGTGCACACGTTGGAAAACTCATTTGCCACTCAACAGCCGGCTGCTGGTGGCTCTTGAAATGTGGTTTGAGTGGTGGCCTCGGGAGGAAACAGTGGCAGGTGCCAAGCTCGCTGCAAGATGCAGCTGTCTGGGATCGTTCCAATCCACTGCTTTCCCGCTGTCCTGTAGCGGCGCCGTTGTTTGCATTTGCCGTTTGCTTCTGATAGTCCTGTCGGTCAGATGAAAGCATTTTCTGCTTTTGATATTAACCATTCGCTCGGTCCTGTGGGATCCCACATGTTAAACTCATTCTCATCTCCTAATCGGATAACAACATTTCCAGATTCTCTTGGTTGAATCAATCACAACTTTTATGTTTTAAGAGATAAACAAACCCAGAGAACGACACACATACACACCACAGACACACACACATACATACACACAGACACAGCCACACACACAGACACAGACACACACACAGACACAGACACACACATACACACACAGAAACACACACACACACATAGACACACACACACACTCACATACACACACACACACACTCACTCACTCACGCACACACACATTCACACACACACTCTCACACACACACACTCGCACACACATATACACACACATACTCTCTCTCTCACACACACACTCACTCACACACACTCACTCACATACACACACACAGACGCACACACACACACTCTCCCTCTCTCTCTCTCTCACACACACACACTCTCTCTCTCTCTCTCTCTCACACACACACACACATTCTCTCTCTCTCTCTGTCACACACACACACTCACACACACACTCACACACACACACACACAGACCAGAATGAGAGGTGCACCGATATTGAAATAAAGAATCACACTGCACACATATCCAAATAGAGAGAGATAGACAGATTCAGAGAGAGGTGCACACACCGATCCATAGAGTGACAGACAGACATAGAGATATTAACCATTTGATCGGTCCTGTGGGATCCCACATGTTAAACTCATTCTCATCTCCTAATCGGATAACAACATTTCCAGATTCTCAGAACTTTTATGTTTTAAGCGATAAACAAACCTAGGGAACGACACATAGTCACACACACATAGACACATATACACACATAGACACGCACACACACACAGACACACACACACACAAACACACAGACACACACACACATACATAGACAGACACACACACACACACACACACACAGACACACACAGACACACACACACACAGACACACATACATACATAGACAGACACACACATACACACACACACACACACACAGGCAGACACACACACATACACACACACACATAGACCAGAATGAGAAGTGCACAGACATCGAAGTAAACAATCACACCGCACACATATCCAAATAGAGAGAGATAGACAGATTCAGAGGTGCACACACCGATCCATAGAGTGACAGACAGAGATCATAGAGAGAGAGACACACATGTCACATACCTTTCTATATCAAGGCAGACACATACACAGATCCACAGAGAGAGGCACACATACATCTAAAGATTCAACAACAGACTCAGACATGACATGAGAATACCCAGTGGTGGAGGGCTTTGGAAACCATTCTTCTTCTTCTGACGCAGTCTCCCGGAGTCGAGGATGACTTGCTTCCACACTAATATTATGAGTTCTAAGGTGACTAATGAGTCCTGTGCAAGCTGTACAGACTCTGTCACAGGTGGGGCAGGTGGTGGTTGGGGGGAAAAAGGGTGGCTGGGGTGCTTGGTTTGTCATACGCGCCTTCCGCTATTTGTACTTGGCTTCCGCGTGCTCCCGACAGAGAAACTCAAAGTGTTCGGCGCTTCTCCTCCATTTTGAGCGGTCTTGGGCCAGGGATTCCGAAGAGTTGGTGGGGATAGAATCATAGAAACATAGAAATTTACAGCGCAGAAGGAGGCCATTTCGGTCCATCGTGTCCGCGCCGGCCGACAAAGAGTCGCACGGCCCTCGGTCAGCAGCCCTGAAGGTTACGTATAAACCTATGAACAATGGCGGAAAGGCAAAGAGCACCCAGCCCAACCAGTCCACCCCATACATTTTTTCAAGGAGGCTTTGAGGGCATCCTTGCAGTGTTTTCTCTGCCCTCCTGGAACTCGCTTGCCGTGATGGAGCTCGGAGTAGAGTGCTTGTTCGGGAGTCTTGTATCAGGCAGAGTGGAAGCAAGTCTTCCTTGATTTCGAGGGACTGCCTACGATGATGATGATCAGGCATGCGGACAATGTGGTCCGTCCATCAGAGATGATTGAGCGTGATCAATGCCTCGATGCTGGGGATGTTGGCCTGAGAACACGTTATGTCTCAAATTATTTATATACTGTATCCCTAAATGTTATTTTCTGATAGAAATCTATCTAATCTGCATTTGAATGAACAATGCTAACAATGCCACCATTTCCCTCAGGAGCCAGTTCCATAGATTTGCCACTCACTCACTGAAATATTGTTTCCACAGAATAATTTTGAATTTACTCCCCTTCAAGCACAGGCCTTGTCCTCTGGTTCTACTGTTCTGCAAAAGGTAAAATAGCTTATCATAAGAACATAAGAACATAAGAAATAGGAGCAGGAGTAGGCCATATGGCTCCTCGAGCCTGCTCCGCCATTCAATAAGATCATGGCTGATCTGATCATGGACTCAGCTCCACTTCCCTGCCCGCTCTCCATAACCACTTATCCCCTTATCGTTTAAGAAACTGTCTATTTCTGTCTTAAATTTATTTAATGTCCCAGCTTCCACAGCTCTCTGAGGCACCAAATTCCACAGATTCACAACCCTCTGAGAGAAGAAATTTCTCCTCATCTCAGTTCTAAATGGGCGTCCCCTTATTCTAAGATCATGCCCTCTAGTCTAGTCTCCCCCACCAGTGGAAACATCCTCTCTGCATCCATCTTGTCAAGCCCCCTTATAATCTTATACATTTCGATAAGATCACCTCTCATTCTTCTGAATTCCAATGAGTAGAGGCCCAGCCTACTCAACCTTTCCTCATAAGTCAACCCCCTCATCCCCAGAATGAACCTAGTGAACCTTCTTTGAACTACCTCCAAAGCAAGCACATCTCTTTGTAAATATGGAAACCAAAACTGCACACAGTATCCCAGGTGTGGCCTCACCAATACCCTGTATAACTGTAGCAAGACTTCCCTGTTTTTATACTCCATCCCCTTTGCAATAAAGGCCAAGATTCCATTGGCCTTCCTGATCACTTGCTGTACCTACTATCCTTCTGTGTTTCATGCACAAGTGCCCCCAGGTCCCGCTGTACTGCAGCACTTTGCAATCTTTCTCCATTTAAATAATAACTTGCTCTTTGATTTTTTTCTACCAAAGTGCATGACCTCACACTTTCCAACATTATACTCCATCTGCCAAATGTTTGCCCACTCACTGAGCCTGTCTATGTCCTTTTGCAGCTTTTTTATGTCCTCCTCGCACATTGCTTTTCCTCCCATCTTTGTATCATCAGCAAACTTGGCTACATTACACTCAGTCTCTTCTTCCAAGTCATTAATATAGATTGTAAATAGTTGGGGTCCCAGCACTGATCCCTGATCTCATGGTCTACATTATCCAGTCCCTTTAGAATCCTATGATGCGGTGTGTACTGAGATCTTAACCTTGCTGTCGTGAGGAACTTTGAATTGAGACGCTGCTCGCTGGCAGTGAGGCATTATCAGAGGATGAGCAGCTCGTAGTAACATAAGAGCATAAGAAATAGGAGCAGGAGTAGGCCACATGGCCCCTCGAGCCTGCTCCGCCATTCAATACGATCATGGCTGATCCGATCATGGACTCAGGTCCACTTCCCTGCCCGCTCCCCATAACCCTTTATTCCCTTATCGGTTAAGAAACTGTCTATCTCTGTCTTAAATGTATTCAATGACCCAGCTTCCACAGGCAGCGAATTCCATAGATTTACAACCCTCTGAGAGAAGAAATTCCTCAGGCGGCCCCTTATGCTAAGATTATGTCCCCTAGTTCTAGTCTCCCCGAACAGAGCAGTGTGGCAGTGATCTGAGAAAGTCACTAATCTGCTGGGAGAGACACTGCTTAAAACCTACCTCTTTGACGAAGCGGCTGACCACCTGTCCCAATATCTCCTTCTCTTGCTTAATTTTTGTCTGATTGTATTCCTGTGAAGCACCTTGGGACGTTTTACTATATTAAAGGCACTATATAAAGACAAGTTGTTGCACGAGCGTGCTTGTGTGTGTGTATATTTATATATGTATTTTTGTCTGTATGCACTTCCAGTCATCTATTTCCACTTTAAATTCCTATGTCCACATTTATATTGGCCTAGAATTTCCAACGTCCGGGGTCCTTACGGAGTTTCTACGGATCCGGGAAGGTATCGGAAAAGCCCGTTTTCAGCGCGCAATGTGCATGCGTTGAAAACTGGATTTTCCTATCTGTCAAGTTTCTGGCTTGACAGATCCTCCGTATCTCGGGAGCGAGGACACTTGCAGGGAAAGATTTCCGATATTTACGAATATCTTGCCCTGCAAATGTCCTTTAAAATCTTGCGCTTGAAAAAGCAGGCGTATAACTTACTTTTACAGGCGCAAGTGTTTAAAAATACACAGAAACATTTGAAAATAAAGTTCTAAAACACATTTTATTGTTAAAAACCCTCCCCACTACGGTAAGTTTATTTTAAGGTTTAATTAAAAAAACTTTTTTTTAAATCTGGAAAATATATTTTTTTATAACAACTTTAATTTAAATGAATGTTAAATATGTAGTTTATTTTCTATTTTTTTATTGTGTTTTGGGTGTTTGTGGGGGGTTTCTCATTCATAGTAATAGGAGTTCCGCACTTAGGGAACTCGTATTACCATGAATGACAATTTATCCTACACCTGATTGGCTGCTGTCTCGAGCTCCCGGCCTGCACACGTCGCCACGTGCACACGCTGTGACGCACAGTCACGAGAGGCCTCAGGCTCGGAAGTTCTAACAGGCGCATCTTTTTTCTCTTTTTCTGTCGTTTGCCCGCGGGAAGAGCTCGACCGGGATTTAAGAGCCAATGAAACTACCTCTGTAAACTTGTCAGGCTGTATTTGGACCCTCCTGCCAGTGGTGGCACCGCCAAGCCTCCAATGGGGAGGACGGTGTCAATAAAGCAGTGACAGGTTTACAGAGGCAGTTTTCATTATGTTTGTGGATCTAGGAATTTGTAATGGAAACTTAAAAGTACAAAATATATGACTTTAAAGAGTTGGCACGGGCACGATGGGCCAAATGGCCTCTTTTGTGCTGTGTTCTATGATTCTATGATAACAGCTCATGCTGTTCCAATTATCATTCAACCTCTAACCCCGCTTCCCCTGAAGACTACACTTTAACCCGACTCCCCATGTGCAATACTACCAGAGATTAACTGAAATATTTATATGGGCTAGAAATGACTGTCAGCGATATTAACAACACTTGATACATTTGTATGTTATTCTTCTGCATGCCTGAAAAAGAGAGTGTTTGAAGATCAGGACCTCAAACCCGGCACCAAGCTCATGGTCTACAGAGCAGTAGTGATACCCACCCTCTTATATGCTTCAGACATGGACTATGTATTGCAGGCACCTCAAAGCACTGAAGAAGTACCACCACAAGATCCTGCAAATCCACTGGCAGGATAGGCACACCAATGTCAGTGTTTTCGCTCAGGCCAACATACCCAGTATCGAAGCATTGACCACGCTCGATCACCTCCAATGGAGGTGACACATCGTCCGCATGCCCGATACTAGACTCCAAAAACAAGCACTCTACTCAGAGCTCCGACACAGCAAGCGACTCCCAGGTGAGCAGAGGAAACACTGCAAGGACACCCTCAAAACCTCTTTGAAAAAGTGCAACATTCCCACCGACACCTAGGAATCCTTGGCCCAAGTGGAGGAAAAGGCACTGAACATCTCGAGTCTCTTTGCCAGGAGCAAACAGAAACCAAGCGCAAAGAGCGGAAGGAGCGCACGACAACCCAAGCACCCCACCCGCCCCTTCAACCACTGTCTGCCCCACCTGTGACAGAGACTGCAGGTCCCGCATTGAACTCTTCGGTCACCTGAGAACTCATGTTAGTGTGGAAGCAAGTCGTCCTCGACCCCGGGGGACTGCCTAAGAAGAAGATTTTATTAAGACATTAACCTATTTATTTCAAACACCCTGTGCCTGCCCTCTGCCCTCTGTCAGTAATATTGATGGTGGCCTCTTCCATTGGTGTCAGTGTTTGTAAAGTGACATGATCTCCTCCTGTGCTGGGCGGCTCCCTCCTGTTGTGTGCCAGCTTATCCTGCAAGAAGAGTGGAAGTAACGTTAATGGGCCATGATTTGCTGTAGCAGGGTATCTTACTGTTACTTAGACTTATTCTTGCACGTTTAGGTTTTAAATTTTTTTGCTTGGCAAGTTGCTGGAAGTGCGAGCTGATAACAGCACAGCGAGGGAAACAGGGTAGCTGGGACCTGAGTGATCTGGGCAAGCAACTGTGTAGCTCTTTAACCAATCAGATTAAAGGATTGTGAAATTAACAGTGCAAGGACTGAGAAGGAAGTATAAATTAGAGAGGGTGAATTCATTGGCAAATGAGGTACAGAAAGAGAGGGAAAGAAAGACTGGATTAAGAGGAAGAAAAGAAAGGAAAAGTTTTAAAAACATTAATTTTACATTTTACATTTTTAAATCTCCAACAATTAAAACCTGAAGGAATGAGACTCCACACTAATAGTTAATTTTCAATGCCAGAGAGGTTATTGGGCAGTAATTAGCAATTATCACATAGTTAAAAGAGTATTGAGTGTGAAATGGACAAGATGTAACTTTCTGTGGTGACTTTGGTTTGTATCTACTGCTCAAATACAGCAACTTCACACCAGTCAACGTATTTCATTGGTCAGCCAGACAGCGAGATGGTGTTTTCACGGAGTGGCACAACTCGGACACCAACTCTTGGATATTTGAGTTTAACTGCGCATCTTCCCCTCGCCTGAAATTGCTGTACCATTGGCACTTAAATAACAGCGAGCGCCATTAGCCTCACCGTTACTTTGACAGGACAATCTGGGCCAATAGGTCCCAAGCTTAAGGGTTTTCAGGATGTGTGCGGCACCTTGAGGACCTTGAGACAATCACTATCACTAGGGGGGGTAGTGCTGGACAGGCTAATGGGACTCAAGGTAGACAAGTCCCCTGGTCCTGATGAAATGCATCCCAGGGCATTAAAAGAGATGGCGGAAGTTATAGCAGATGCATTGGTTATAATCTACCAAAATTCTCTGGACTCTGGGGAGGTACCAGCGGATTGGAAAGCAGCTAATGTAACGTCTCTGTTTAAAAAGGGGGGCAGACAAAAGGCAGGTAAGTTTAACATCTGTAGTGGGGAAAATGCTTGAAACTATCATTGAGGAAGAAATAGCGGGACATCTAGATAGGAATAGTGCAATCAAGCAGACGCAGCATGGATTCATGAAGGGGAAATCATGTTTAACTAATTTACTGGAATTCTTTGAGGATATATCGAGCATGGTGGATAGAGGTGTACCGATGGATGTGGTGTATTTAGATTTCCAAAAGGCATTCAATAAGGTGCCACACAAAAGGTTACTGCAGAAGATAGAGGTACGCGGAGTCAGAGGAAATGTATTAGCATGGATAGAGAATTTGCTGGCGAACAGAAAGCAGAGAGTCGGGATAAATGGGTCCTTTTCGGGTTGGAAATCGGTGGTTAGTGGTGTGCCACAGGGATCGGTGCTGGGACCACAACTGTTTACAATATACATAGATGACCTGGAAGAGGGGACAGAGTGTAGTGTAACAAAATTTGCAGGTGACACAAAGATTAGTGGGAAAGCGGGTTGTGTAGAGGACACAGAGAGGCTGCAAAGAGATTTGGATAGGTTAAGTGAATGGGCGAAGGTTTGGCAGATGGAATACAATGTTGGAAAGTGTGAGGTCATCCACCTTGGGAAAAAAAACAGTAAAAGGGAATATTATTTGAATGGGGAGAAATTACAACATGCTGAGGTGCAGAGGGACCTGGGGGTCCTTGTGCATGAATCCCAAAAAGTTAGTTTGCAGGTGCAGCAGGTAATCAGGAAGGCGAATGGAATGTTGGCCTTCATTGCGAGAGGGATGGAGTACAAAAGTAGGGTGGTCCTGCTGCAACTGTATAGGGTATTGGTAAGGCCGCACCTGGAGTACTGCGTGCAGTTTTGGTCACCTTACTTAAGGAAGGATATACTGGCTTTGGAGGGGGTACAGAGACGATTCACTAGGCTGATTCCGGAGATGAGGGGGTTACCTTATGATGATAGATTGAGTAGACTGGGTCTTTACTCGTTGGAGTCCAGAAGGATGAGAGGTGATCTTATAGAAACATTTAAAATAATGAAATGGATAGACAAGATAGAGGCGGAGAGGTTGTTTCCACTGGTCGGGGAGACTAGAACTAGGGGGCACAGCCTCAAAATACGGGGGAGCCAATTTAAAACCGAGTTGAGAAGGAATTTCTTCTCCCAGAGGGTTGTGAATCTGTGGAATTCTCTGCCCAAGGAAGCAGTTCAGGCTAGCTCATTGAATGTATTCAAGTCACAGATAGATAGATTTTGAACCAATAAGGGAATTAAGGGTTACGGGGAGCGGGCGGGTAAGTGGAGCTGAGTCCACGGCCAGATCAGCCATGATCTTATTGAATGGCGGTGCAGGCTCGAGGGGCTAGATGGCCTACTCCTGTTCCTAATTCTTATGTTCTTATGTTCTTATGTTAACCGTGATGATGTTGCCAGTGTAAAGCAGTTATAATGTAAATTCAGCCTGAATCAGGTGTCGGGGCTCAGTCTGACACTGGGACAAAGCAGAGTGAGACTCTTGCAGGATGTTGTCGAAATCCATTTCAACAGAATACATTCGGGCCTTGAACAACCAATTCACACTCCGAGTTTCAGTTTTGCAGCAACACCAAACTCGTGGAGTGTGAATTCACCATGAAATAAATTCCCCTCCCCACTATGCAGTGGATATTTGGAACAGATTCCCAGCTAAAGTAGGTGAGGCTAAGCTAACCAGGAAAAGCAGTTGGATAAGCAAGTGGTTGGGAATTTCATTGAATGCTACAGAGATGGGTATCGGTTGAGATAAACAAAAAGTGCATAAGACACAATGGACCCTGCATTTTTGGGAGTGGAGCAACAGGCCAGGATTGAATGGTAGAGATGTGAGGTTGGATATATACACTGGAGTTTGTGGACCTGGGAATATTGATACAGAAATTCCCATGATGATTAAATGAGCAGGAAAGATTGTATATGGACTTGGAAAAAGAGGGGTTAATACAATAAAGAAAAGGGAAGATTTGCATTTCTATA
This sequence comes from Pristiophorus japonicus, assembly GCF_044704955.1. Taxonomy (NCBI): domain Eukaryota; kingdom Metazoa; phylum Chordata; class Chondrichthyes; family Pristiophoridae; genus Pristiophorus; species Pristiophorus japonicus. The sequence continues at coordinate 6,538,954 of NC_091992.1, read as the reverse complement.
GCGCTTTGAATGACCTGAGGATCTTACAGCCAATGAAGTATTTTTATAAACTGTGGTCACTGTTGTAATATAGAAACATAGAAACATAGAAAATAGGTGCAGGAGTAGGCCATTCGGCCCTTCGAGCCTGCACAACCATTCAATAAGATCATGGCTGATCATTCACCCCTTTCCTGCTTTCTCTCCATACCCCTTGATCCCTTTAACCGTAAGGGCCATATCTAATACCTTCTTGAATATATCCAATGAACTGGCATCAACAACTCTCTGCGGTGGGGAATTCCATAGGTTAACAACTCTCTGAGTGAAGATTTTCTCCTCCTCTCAGTCCTAAATGGCTTACCCCTTATCCTTTGACTGTGTCCCCTGGATCTGGACTTCCCCAACATCGAGAACATTCTTCCTGCATCTAACCTGTCCAGTCCCATCAGAATTTTATATGTTTCTATGAGATCCCCTCTCATCCTTCTAAACTCCAATGAATACAGGCCCAGTCGATTCAGTCTCTCCTCATATGACAGTCCAGCCATCCCGGGAATCAATCTGAACCTTCGCTGCACTCCCTCAATAACAAGAAGGTCCTTCCTCAGATTAGGAGACCAAAACTGAACACAATATTCCAAGTGAGGCCTCACTAAGGCCCTGTACAACTGCAGTAAGACCTCCCTGCTCCTATACTCAAATCTCCTAGCTATGAAGGCCAACATACCATTTGCCTTCTTCACCGCCTGCTGTACTTGCATGCCAACTTTCAATGACTGATGTACCATGACACCCAGGTCTCGTTGCACCTCCCATTTTCCTAATCTGCCGTCATTCAGATAATATTCTGCCTTCGTGTTTTTGCCACCAAAGTTGATAACCTCACATTTATCCACATTATATTACATCTGCCATGCATTTTCCCACTCACCTAATCTATCCAAGTCACCCTGCAGCCGCTTAGCGTCCTCCTCACAGCTCACACCGTTACCCAGTTTAGTGTCATTTGCAAACTTGGAGATATTACACTCAATTCCTTCATCTAAATCATTAATGTATATTGTAAATAGCTGGGGTCCCAGCACTGAGCCCTGCGGCACCCCACTAGTCACTGCCTGCCATTCTGAAAAGGACCTGTTTATCCTGACTCTCTGCTTCCTGTCTGCCAACGAGTTCTCTATCCACGTCAGTACATTACCCCCAATACCATGTGCTTTAATTTTGCACACCATTCTCTTGTGTGGGACCTTGTCAAAAGCCTTTTGAAAGTCCTAATACACCACATCCGCTGGTTCTTCCTTGTCCACTCTACTAGTTACATCCTCAAAAACTTCCAGAAGATTTGTCAAGCATGATTTCCCTTTCATAAATCCATGCTGACTTGGACTGATCCTATCACTGCTTTCCAAATGAGCTGCTATTTCATCTTTAATAATTGATTCCAACATTTTCCCCACTACTAATGTCAGGCTAACTGGTCTATAATTACCTGTTTTCTCGCTCCCTCCTTTTTAAAAAGTGGTGTTACATTAGGTACTCTCCAGTCCTAGGAACTGATCCAGAGTCGATAGACTGTTGGAAAATGATCACCAATGCATCCACTATTTCTAGGGCCACTTCCTTAAGTACTCTAGGATGCTGACTATCGGGGATTTATCGGCCTTCAATCCCATCAATTTCCCGCCTAATAAGGATTTCCTTCAGTTCCTCCTTCTCACTAGACCCTCGATCCCCTAGTATTTCCGGAAGGTTATCTGTGTCTTCCTTCGTGACGACAGAACCAAAGAATTTGTTCAACTGGTCTGCCATTTCTTTGTTCCCCATTATAAGTGCTGTTGGGAGGATTTAAACTAATATGGCAGGGGGATGGGAACCAATGCAGGGAGACAGAGGGAAACAAAAAGGAGCCAAAAGCAAAAGACAGAAAGGAGATGAGGAAAAGTGTAGGGCAGAGAAACCCAAGGCAAAGAACAAAAAGGGCCACTGTACAGCAAAATTCTAAAAGGACAAAGGGTGTTAATAAAACAAGCCTGAAGGCTTTGTGTCTTAATGCAAGGAGTATCCGCAATAAGGTGGATGAATTAATTGTGCAAATAGATGTTAACAAATATGATGTGATTGGGATTACGGAGACGTGGCTCCAGGATGATCAGGGCTGGGAACTCAACATTCAGGGGTATTCAACATTCAGGAAGGATAGAATAAAAGGAAAAGGAGGTGGGGTAGCATTGCTGGTTAAAGAGGAGATTAATGCAATAGTTAGGAAAGACATTAGCTTGGATGATGTGGAATCTATATGGGTAGAGCTGCAGAACACCAAAGGGCAAAAAACGTTAGTAGGAGTTGTGTACAGACCTCCAAACAGTAATAGGGATGTTGGGGAGGGCATCAAACAGGAAATTAGGGGTGCATGCAATAAAGGTGTAGCAGTTATAATGGGTGACTTTAATATGCACATAGATTGGGCTAGCCAAACTGGAAGCAATACGGTGGAGGAGGATTTCCTGGAGTGCATAAGGGATGGTTTTCTAGACCAATATGTTGAGGAACCAACTAGGGGGGAGGCCATCTTAGACTGGGTGTTGTGTAATGAGAGAGGATTAATTAGCAATCTCATTGTGCGAGGCCCCTTGGGGAAGAGTGACCATAATATGGTGGAATTCTGCATTAGGATGGAGAATGAAACAGTAAATTCAGAGACCATGGTCCAGAACTTAAAGAAGGGTAACTTTGAAGGTATGAGGCGAGAATTGGCTAGGATAGATTGGCGAATGATACTTAGGGGGTTGACTGTGGATGGGCAATGGCAGACATTTAGAGACCGCATGGATGAAGTACAACAATTGTACATTCCTGTCTGGCGTAAAAATAAAAAGGGGAAGGTGGCTCAACCGTGGCTATCTAGGGAAATCAGGGATAGTATTAAAGCCAAGGAAGTGGCATACAAATTGGCCAGAAATAGCAGCGAACCTGGGGACTGGGAGAAATTTAGAACTCAGCAGAGGAGGACAAAGGGTTTGATTAGGACAGGGAAAATGGAGTACGAGAAGAAGCTTGCAGGGAACATTAAGGCGGATTGCAAAAGTTTCTATAGGTATGTAAAGAGAAAAAGGTTGGTGAAGACAAACATAGGTCCCCTGCAGTCAGAATCAGGGGAAGTCATAACGGGGAACAAAGAAATGGCGGATCAATTGAACAAGTACTTTGGTTCGGTATTCACTAAGGAGGATACAAACAACCTTCCGGATATAAAAGGGGTCAGAGGGTCTAGTAAGGAAGAGGAACTGAGGGAAATCTTTATTAGTCGGGAAATTGTGTTGGGGAAATTGATGGGATTGAAGGCAGATAAATCCCCAGGGCCTGATGGCCTGCATCCTAGAGTACTTAAGGAGGTGGCCTTGGAAATAGCGGATGCATTGACAGTCATTTTCCAACATTCCATTGACTCTGGATCAGTTCCTATGGAGTGGAGGGTAGCCAATGTAACCCCACTTTTTAAAAAAGGAGGGAGAGAGAAAACAGGGAATTATAGACCGGTCAGCCTGACCTCAGTAGTGGGTAAAATGATGGAATCAATTATTAAGGATGTCATAGCAGTGCATCTGGAAAATGGTGACATGATAGGTCCAAGTCAGCATGGATTTGTGAAAGGGAAATCATGCTTGACAAATCTTCTGGAATTTTTTGAGGATGTTTCCAGTAAAGTGGACAAAGGAGAACCAGTTGATGTGGTATATTTGGACTTTCAGAAGGCTTTCGACAAGGTCCCACACAAGAGATTAATGTGCAAAGTTAAAGCACATGGGATTGGGGGTAGTGTGCTGACGTGGATTGAGAACTGGTTGTCAGACAGGAAGCAAAGAGTAGGAGTAAACGGGTACTTTTCAGAATGGCAGGCAGTGACTAGTGGAGTGCCGCAAGGTTCTGTGCTGGGGCCCCAGCTGTTTACATTGTACATTAATGATTTAGACGAGGGGATTAAATGCAGTATCTCCAAATTTGCGGATGATACTAAGTTGGGTGGCAGTGTGAGCTGCGAGGAGGATGCTATTAGGCTGCAGAGTGACTTGGATAGGTTAGGTGAGTGGGCAAATGCATGGCAGATGAAGTATAATGTGGATAAATGTGAGGTTATCCACTTTGGTGGTAAAAACAGAGAGACAGACTATTATCTGAATGGTGACAGATTAGGAAAAGGGAAGGTGCAACGAGACCTGGGTGTCATGGTACATCAGTCATTGAAGGTTGGCATGCAGGTACAGCAGGCGGTTAAGAAAGCAAATGGCATGTTGGCCTTCATAGCGAGGGGATTTGAATACAGGGGCAGGGAGGTGTTGCTACAGTTGTACAGGGCCTTGGTGAGGCCACACCTGGAGTATTGTGTACAGTTTTGGTCTCCTAACTTGAGGAAGGACATTCTTGCTATTGAGGGAGTGCAGCGAAGGTTCACCAGACTGATTCCCGGGATGGCGGGACTGACCTATCAAGAAAGATTGGATCAATTGGGCTTGTATTCACTGGAGTTCAGAAGAATGAGAGGGGACCTCATAGAAACGTTTAAAATTCTGACGGGTTTAGACAGGTTAGATGCAGAAAGAATGTTCCCAATGTTGGGGAAGTCCAGAACCAGGGGTCACAGTCTGAGGATAAGGGGTAAGCCATTTAGGACCGAGATGAGGAGAAACTTCTTCACCCAGAGAGTGGTGAACCTGTGGAATTCTCTACCACAGAAAGTAGTTGAGGCCAATTCACTAAATATATTCAAAAGGGAGTTAGATGAAGTCCTTACTACTCGGGGGATCAAGGGTTATGGCGAGAAAGCAGGAAGGGGGTACTGAAGTTTCATGTTCAGCCATGAACTCATTGAATGGCGGTGCAGGCTAGAAGGGCTGAATGGCCTGCTCCTGCACCTATTTTCTATGTTTCTATGTTTCTATAAATACACCTGAATCTGACTGCAAGGGACCTACATTTGTCTTTACTAATCTTTTTCTCTTCACATATCTATAGAAGCTTTTGCAGTCAGTTTTTATGTTCCCAGCAAGCTTCCTCTCATACTCTATTTCCCCCTCCTAATTAAACTCTTTGTCCTCCTCTGCTGAATTCTAAACTTCTCCCAGTCCTCAGGTTTGCTGCTTTTTCTGGCCAATTTATATGCCTCTTCCTTGGATTTAACAATATCCTTAATTTCCCTTGTTAGCCACAGTTGAGCCACCTTCCCCATTTTATTTTTACTCCAGACTGGGATGTACAATTGTTGAAGTTCACCCATGTGATCTTTAAATGTTTGCCATTGCCTATCCACCGTCAACCCTTTAAGTATCATTCGCCAGTCTATTCTAGCCAATTCACATCTCATACCATCGAAGCTACCTTTCCTTAAGTTCAGCAATGTAGTTTGTAGGAATGTAGAAAACAGAGCAGCCAATTTGTGCACAGCAACTGCCACAAACAACCGTGAAATAAACAACCAGATCGTCAATTTTTTAGTGATCTTGATTAAGGGATAAATATTGCCCACAGGACACATGGAAAACGCCCCTGTTCTTCTTCCAAAAGGATCTATTTTGCAACCGCCTGAGAGGTGACATGGTCTCGGTTTAACATCTGATCCGAAATGGGTTCTTTAAATTTTTGTTAAGCGCTGTGTGTTCTTAAAAAGAAACACAGAAATTAGGTGCAGGAGTAGGCCATTCGGCCCTTCAAGCCTGCACCACCATTAAGTAAGATCATGGCTGATCATTCAACCTCAGTATCCCTTTCCTGATTTCTCTCCATACCCCTTGATCCCTTTAGCCGTAAGGGCCACATCTTATCTTACTTAAGAGGAACCGTTTTTAGAATTTATTTACCAATACTGAACTTGAATGAAATCACATTCACGATGCATCATCAGAGAACAGTAGACGTCTGGAACAAGCTGCCATTTCATCTGGTGGATGCAGACTCTCTGAATTTCTTCAAGCGAGAGCTGGATTTGTTTCTGGCTGCAGCGGAGATTATCTCTTACAGAAGGTAGGTTCTGCAGGGAATTCAAGGCCAGAGTGATCTCCTGGACTAGTTTTGATCGGCGAGATGGGTCGGAGAGGAATTTCCCAGATTTTTTTCCCCCAAATTGGCCTGGGTTTTTAATTTGTTTTTTTACTTCTCCCAGGAGATCACATGGTTTTGGTTGGGGTGGAGTATATATGTTGTGGTACACAAGATATCGCAATTGTGTGGGACACGCTCAATGGACCAGAGGATCTTTACCTGTTTCATGTTCCTATGCTTGAATCTCATTGTCGACAAGTGATGTCAATGTGACCAGCCCCTTCTCAGTCTCGTCTCTCTCTAAACACTTGTTCATGAACGCAGTGAAACTTGCCTCTCGGAATCAAGAAAATATTGTCACACTGTATCTTCAAAGCAGAAATTCCAGTCGCGGTGAGTTGTGGAAGGGAGGTGAGGTGGGTCAGTATTTCTGGGGATGAATCCGACCTGCCGTTTTACCCAATAATCTCCTTCTTAGGTGGTCCCTCGTATTGAGGATGACTTGCTTCCACACCAAAAAGGGATGAGTTCACAGGTGTTTCGATGAAGGACCTGATATTCCGGGTCGCAAACTACATGTTGAAGGGTGGAAGATGCCTGTGCGTGGATTTTTTTAACACGTGTGGTGGCCGTTGCACATCAGCCATCACACGGGCTTGACAGAGCTAGGTCTTGGTCCAGTGGCAAGGATTAACCAAGACAACTGGAGACCAGCTCTACTGCACGGACCTAGTGCGCACACATATCGCAGTGTGAGCCCAATAATATCGCTTTAAACACTGCCGACGCACAGTGGGGACTGGGAATGGGAAGGAAAGGGGTGGGTCCTTGCTGTGAATGGGCCAGGGCGCTTTCTCCCGCCTTGGTCATTCTGGGTGACGCTTCCCGAGAGAGAATGGCGCCTCCTGTCGCTTTGTGGAGAGGGTTTTTGTTAACGCCAGTTACTTGCCATCCCTTTATCTGGTGCTTTTCAGAAACCTCGAGCGTCGTTCTGACACATGGATTTACAGAAAGTTTTCAAGTTAAAAAATCTGAAATTGGCTTTAAAAAATCAAATTGTGACTTTAATTCAAAACACCTTCTGAACAGAAATAGTTTTATTTACAGTGTGTTACTCTGTGTCGTTAATAAGAGTTTTGTTTTGAGATCCGTGCTCTGTTACCGATATTACTATTGATCAGAGATCGAAATGATTCCTTATCAGTCAGCGGGATCTGCTCCTGTGTCCCCGCACCGTTCTGTTCTGGACCGCTCTGATAGAAAGGAAGGGTCACTAGCAGGTCGCCAGGCTCGAGTGAATGAGCTTCAGTTGAACACAGGGCTCTGTCTCGGGAAGATCTTTCGAACCGAAATCCTGTAATCCAGAAAAGTACAAACGTGAATGGTAAGCAAAGTATCAACCGAGGCTCCGGTCTGGACGGGGTTTGAGCGTGATATTAATCCAGAGGCGCCATGGATGCGGTCTGAAATGATTGGAGAGAGGTTTGATTCAGGTCTGCACCGCCCCTTACTGGAACTCGCTGGTCCGCTGTGCGAGAGGCGAGCAGCGCCCCGATACTGCGGGGCCGGCTGGTTAGCGCATCGCGCACCGTACACCGACGCAGTTCTCCTCCAACTCGCACATGCTGCTGTCAGTGTTTCGTTCCCTCCTTCAGCCGCAGTAAAGCCTCTGCGAGAAGCACATCGGAAGGGAGAATAAGTTGGACATCCATTCTTGGCAGTTTAACAGGACATTTCTGCAGTTGTGCTGCGGATTTACTGAAACCCCCAATAATCTCAACTTTTACCCCCCGCTATCTGCAGTAAAGGAACATTGGAAAGGATAAGAGACCCACATCTTACAGCCACCTTTCCCTTGTATTGTAGAGTCGATGTGCAGTCCACTCTGTTTTTGATTCTGTTCTCCTTATTCATCATTTCCTCACTTAATATGTTAATATTTCACACTTAAACCCTCATTAAGGGACTCACATTATAACCACTTGTTAACGATGGAACTCTCCGCCGATACAACTCGACTCTGTTAGGAACACCACCTGACTGGAAGGCATCCTCATAGTAGGATCCAGGTGTGATCATCAATAGACTGGTATCCGAGGATTATCGTCTCTCTTTGCCCACGTTGACTTTAACATTAAGACAACCGAGTCTAGGGGAGGCCTATTGCTTCCATCTTTCTTTTTAATTCGTTCATGGGATGTGGGCGTGGCAAGACCAGCATTTATTGCCCATCCCTAATTGCCCTTGAGAAGGTGGTAGTGAGCCGCCTTCTTGAACCGCTGCAGTCCGTATGGTGAAGGAGCTCCCACAGTGCTGTTGAGGAGGAAGTTCCAGGATTTTGACCCAGCAATGATGAAGGAAAGGCCGATATATTTCCAAGTCAGGATGGTGTGTGACTTGGAAGTGGTGGTGTTCCCATGTGCCTGCTGCCCTTGTCCTTCTAGGTGGTAGAGGTTGCAGGTTTGGGAGGTGCTGCCGAAGAAGCCTTGGCGAGTTGATGCAGTGCATCTTGTTGATGGTACACACTGCAGCCACGGTGCGCTGGTGGTGGAGGGAGTGAGTGTTGAAGGTGGTGGATGGGGTGTCAATCAAGCGGGCTGCTTTGTCCTGGATGGTGTCGAGCTTCTTGTGTTGGTGGAGATTATTGCATCACACTCCTGACATCTCCAGGGTCAGCGCTTTGTATCATGTGTGTTGCAATCTCATTGTGAGGAAATCTTGGATGTAAAATGTTGCCCAGCTGGAGGGACAGAAGAAAAATCGGAGGTCAACCTGGGCACTGTAGCCCAGGTTCTCATAGTCACTTATTGAGAAGCAGAGGCAAAGAAAGAAAGAAGGGCTAGAAATTCGTCTCGTGAGGTGGCACAAAATGAGTGGTATCGGATCGGCTGCCCGATGTACACAGCGCCTGATATTCAGAACTGAATACAACCGCTGCATATAACAGGCACCCAACCCAAGACTGCCTGCTTTCCGCCAATGGCCTAGGCCTTTATTTTATATGACCTCAGGACATCCAAAAGCACTTTACAACAACAACAACAACTTGTATTTATATAACGCCTTTAACATAGTGAAATGTCTCAAGGCACTTCACAGGAATATTATAATATAAAAAATTTGACACCGAGCCACGTAAATAGAAATTAGCGCAGGTTATTAAAAGCTTAGTCAAAGATGTATGTTTTAAGAAGCATTTTGAAGGAGGAAAGAGAGGTGGAGAGGTTTAGGCAGGGAGTTCCAGAGCTCGGGGCCCAGGCAACAGAAGGCACAGCCACCAATGGTTAAGTGATTATAATCAGGGATGCCCAAGAGGGCAGAATTAGAGGAACACAGACATCTCAGTGAGTTGTTGGAGGGGTACTGTTGGGGGGTTGACTCATCAGGGGCAGGCAGCAGCAGCCAAGTTCATGGCACCATGGGTGGCTCTGCTGCACAGGAGGGCAGGAAAAAGAGTGGGAGAGCTATAGTAATAGGGGATTCGATTGTAAGGGGAATAGATAGGCGTTTCTGCGGCCGCAACTGAGACTCCAGGATGGTATGTTGCCTCCCTGTGCAAGGGTCAAGGATGTCTCGGAGCGGGTGCAGGGCATTCTGAAAAGGGAGGGTGAACAGCCAGTTGTCGTGGTGCATATAGGTACCAACGATATAGGTAAAAAATGGAATGAGGTCCTACAAGACGAATTTAGGGAGCTAGGAGCTAAATTAAAAAGTAGGACCTCAAAAGTAGTAATCTCAGGATTGCTACCAGTGCCACGTGCTAGTCAGAGTAGGAATCGAAGAATAGCTCAGATGAACATGTGGCTTGAGGAGTGGTGCAGAAGGCAGGGATTCAAATTCTTGGGACATTGGAACCGGTTCTGGGGGAGGTGGGACCAGTACAAACCGGACAGTCTGCACCTGGGCAGGGCCAGAACCAATGTCCTAGGGGGAGTGTTTGCTACTGCTGTTGGGGAGAAGTTAAAATAATATGGCAGGGGGATGGGAACCTATGCAGGGAGACAGAGGGAAGCAGAATGTGGGCAGAACAAAAGATAGAAAGAAGATAAGTAAAAGTGGAGGGCAGAGAAACCTAAGGCAAAAAGCAAAAAGGGCCACATTACAGCAAAATTCTAAAGGGGCAAAGTGTGTTAGAAAGACAAGCCTGAAGGCTCTGTGCCTCAATGCGAGGAGTATTCGGAATAAGGTGGACGAATTAACTGCACAGATAGCAGTTAACGAGTATGATGGAATTGGCATCACGGAGTCATGGCTCCAGGGTGACCAAGGCTGGGAACTCAACATCCAGGGGTATTCAACATTTAGGAAGGATATACAGAAAGGAAAAGGAGGTGGGGTGGCATTGCTAGTTAAAGAGGAAATTAATGCGATAGTAAGAAAGGACATTAGCTTGGATGATGTGGAATCGGTATGGGTGGAGCTACGGAATACCAAAGGGCAGAAAACGTTAGTGGGAGTTGTGTACAGACCACCAAACAGTAGTAGTAAGATTGGGGACAGCATCAAATAAGAAATTAGTGATGCATGCAATAAAGGTACAGCAGTTATCATGGGTGACTTTAACCTACATATTGATTGGGCAATGGTAGCAATGCGATGGAGGAGGATTTCCTGGAAAGTATTAGGGATGGTTTTCTAGACCAATATGTCGAGGAACCAACTAGGGAGCTGGCCATCCTAGACTGGGTGATGTGTAATGAGAAGGGACTAATTAGCAATCTTGTTGTGCGAGGCCCCTTGGGGAGGAGTGACCATAACATGATAGAATTCTTTATTAAGGTGGAGAGTGACACAGTTAATTCAGAAACTAAGGTCCTGAACTTAAGGAAAAGTAACTTTGGTGGTTTGAGGCATAAAATGGTTAGAATAGACTGGCAAATGATACTTAAAGGGTTGACAGTGGATAGGCAATGGCAAACATTTAAAGATCACATGGATGAACTTCAGCAGTGGTACATCCCTGTCTGCAGTAAAAATGAAACGGGGAAGGTGGCTCAACCGTGGCTAACAAAGGAAGTTAAGGATAGTGTTAAGTCCAAGGAAGAGGCATATAAATTGGCCAGAAAAAGCAACAAACCTGAGGACTGGGAGAAATTTAGAATTCAGCAGAGGAGGACAAAGGGTCTAATTAAGAGGGGGAAAATAGAGTACAAGAAGAAGCTTGCCGATAACATAAAAACTGGCTGCAAAAGCTTCTATAGATATGTGAAGAGAAAAAGATTAGTGAAGACAAACGTAGGTCCCTTGCAGCCGGATTCAGGTGCATTTATAATGGGGAACAAAGAAATGGCAGACCAATTGAACAAATACTTTGGTTCTCTCTTCACGAAGGAATACACGGAAGTACTAGGCGACCGAGGAGCTAGTGAGAAGGATATCCTTATCAGGCGGGATATTGTGTTAGGGAAATTGATGGGATTGAAGGCTGATAAATTTCCGGGGCCTGATAGTCTGCATCCCAGAGTACTTAAGGAAGTGGCCCTAGAAATAGTGGATGCATTGGTGATCATTTTCTAACAGTCTATCGACTCTGGATCAGTTCCTATCGACTGGAGAGTAGCTAATGTAACAGCACTTTTTAAAAAAGGAGGGACAGAGAAAACAGGTAATTATAGACCCGTTAGCCTGACAGTGTGGAAAATGTTGGAATCAATTATTAAAGATGAAATAGCAGCGCATTTGGAAAGCAGTAACAGGATCGGTCCAAGTCAACATGGATTTATGAAGAGGAAATCATGCTTGACAAATCTTCTGGAATTTTTTGAGGATGTAACTAGTAGAGTGGACAAGGGAGAACCAGTGGATGTGGTGTATTTAACTTTCAAAAGACTTTTGACAAGGTCCCACACAAGAAATTGGTGAGCAAAGTCAAAGCACATGGTATTGGGGGTAATATACTGACGTGGATAGAGAACTGGTAGGCAGACAGGAAGCAGAGAGTCGGGATAAACGGATCCTTTTCAGAATGGCAGGCAGTGACTAGTGGAGTGCCGCAGGGCTCAGTGCTGTTACCCCAACTCTTTACAATATACATCAATGATTTAGATGAAGGAATTGAGTGTAATATCTCCAAGTTTGCAGATGACACTAAACTGGTTGGCAGTGTGAGCTGTGAGGGGGACGCCAAGAGGCTGCAGGGTGACTTGGACAGGGTAGGTGAGTGGGCAAATGCATGGCAGATGCAGTATAATGTGGATAAATGTGAGGTTATCCACTTTGGTAGCAAAAATGCAGAGACAGAATATTATCTGAATGGCGGCAGATTAGGAAAAGGGGAGGTGCAACGAGACCTGGATGTCATGGTTCATCAGTCATTGAAAGTTGGCATACAGGTACAGCAGGTGGTGAAGAAGGCAAATGGTATATTGGCCTTCATAGCTAGGGGATTTGAGTATAGGAGCAGAGAGGTCTTACTGCAGTTGTACATGGCCTTGGTGAGGCCTCACCTGGAATATTGTGTTCAGGTTTGGTCTCCTAATCAGAGGAAGGATGTTCTTGCTATTGAGGGAGTGCAGCGAAGGTTCACCAGACTGATTCCCGAGATGGCTGGACTGACATATGAGGAGAGACTGGATCAACTGGGCCTTTATACATTGGAGTTTAGAAGGATGAGAGGGGATCTCATAGAAACACAATTCTGATGGGACGGGACAGGTTAGATGCGGGTAGAATGTTCCCGATGTTGGGGAAGTGCAGAACCAGGGGACACAGTCTTAGGATAAGGGGTAGGCCATTTAGGACTGAGATGAGGAGAAACTTCTTCACTCAGAGAGTTGTTAACCTGTGGAATTCCCTGCCGCAGAGAGTTGTTGATGCCAGTTGATTGGATATATTCATGAGGGAGTTAGATATGGCCCTTATGGCTAAAGGGATCAAGGGGTATGGAGAGAAAGCAGGAAAGGGGTACTGAGGGAATGATCAGCCATGATCTTATTGAATGGTGGTGCAGGCTCGAAGGGCCGAATGGCCTACACCTCCACCTATTTTCTATGTTTCTATGTCTATGTTTCTATGTTGTGGGGCAGGAGGAGATTACAGAGATAGGGAGGGGCAAGGCCATGGAGGGATTTGAAATTAAGGATGAGAAGTTGCTTAACCGGAAGCCAATGTAGGTCAGCAAGCACAGAGGTGATGGGTGAGTGGGATTTAGTGCGCGTTAGGACACGGGCAGCCGAGTTTTGGATCACCTCTAACTTACATAGGGTAGAAGCTGGGAGGCCAGCCAGGTGTGCGTTGAAATAGTCAAGTCTAGAGTTAACAAATGCATGGATGAGGGCTTCAGCAATGGATGAGCTGAGGCAGAGACGGGCAATGTTCCGGAGGTGGAAATAGGCGGTCTTAGTTATGCTGCAGATAACGCTCATTTCAGGGTCAAATATGACACCAAGGTTGCAAACAGTGTGGTTCAGCCTCAGACAGAAGTTGGGGAGAGGGTTGGAGTCAGTGGCTGGGGAACAGAAACAATGGCTTCAGTCTTCCCAAGATTCAATTGGAGAAAATTTCTGCTCATCCAGAATTGGATGTCGGACAAGCACTCTGACAATTTAGAGTCAATAGAGGGGTTGCGAGAAGTGGTAGTGAGGTAGATCTGGATGTCAACAGCATACATGTGGAAACTGATGCCGTGTTTTCGGACGATGTCGCCAAGGGGACATAGGAGAGGGCCTAGGATAGATCTTTGGGGGACACTAGAGGTAACGATGCGGGTGTGTGAAGAGAAGCCATTGCAGGTGATTCTCTGGCTACGATTAGATAGATAAGAATGGAACCAGGCGAGTGCAGTCCCACCCAGCTGGACGATGGGGAAGAGGCATTGAAGAAGGATAGAATGGTCAACCATGTCAAAGGCTGCAGACAAGTCAAGAAGGACGAGTGTAAGAATAAAAGTGCTTATTAATGATAACATTTATTCTGTATATAAATGTTAAAAGTGTAGACTATATGGAAAGGCTGCAGTTTTGAAAGAAACTGAATGGATAACTGCCCCAAAACATATGTGTTCTCTGGCTGGGCAGAGCCCAAGGAATAAAGGAAGCATGGCTTTGAAACTCACTAAACTAGAAAAGGTGTTAATTGGAAAGCCACTAACCTAATCAAGGAATGGCACTGGTCCTCCAGACAGACACATGTATGAGGAGAAACCAATCAGGAACAGCCCTGGAATCAAGACCCAATCCTGGGGCTTTCTGAGAAACAATGGACTTAAGGGGTCTAATAACCTGAGCCAAAGATTGGTAGCTCTCTTCTCCTTAGCATATGGGAAAGCAGGAACCGCCCTCCATAGCAGAAGAAAGGAAGAACGCCATGTGCTTGTGCTTTGCCAGAGGGAAGTGAAGTATACCTTTTTATACCTTTTTATAAATCATTATTGAAACATCCTTGTATCTGTTGTAACAAAGCAGATCCGTAGGATAGCTGACAACTGCTGGTTCTCTGATAAATGTGCATGCGTGTGTGTTTAATAAATATTCAAAAGACATAGGATGAAGGGATCGGTTGTGTACAGAAAGCCAGCAATACAGTTAGAAGTAATCTATCAGGAGAAAGAATCCAAAAAGGTATCCATAAAGGACATACAAGAAACATAGAAACATAGAGAATAGGTGCAGGAGTAGGCCATTTGGCTCTTCGAGCCAGCACCGCCATTCAATATGATCATGGCGGATCATGCAACTTCAGTACTCCACTCCCGCCTTCTCTCCATACCCCCTGATCCTCCTAGCAGTAAGGGCCACATCTAACTCCCTTTTGAATATACCCAACGAACTGGACTCAACAACTTTCTGTGGTAGAGAATTCCACAGGTTCACCACTCTCTGGGTGAAAAAGTTTCTCCTCATCTCAGTCCTGTATGGCTTACCCCCTTATCCTTAGACTGTGACCCTTGGTTCTGGACTTCCCCAACATCGGGAACATTCTTCCTGCATCTAACCTGTCCAGTCCCGTCATAATTTTATATGTTTCAATGAGATCCCCTCTCATTCTTCTAAATTCCAGTAAGTATAAGCCTAGCCGATCCAGTCTTTCTTCATATGTCAGTCCTGCCATCCCGGGAATTAGTCTCGTGAACCTTCTCTGCTCTCCCTCAATAACAAGCACGTCCTTCTTCAAATTAGGAGACCAAAACTGCACACAATACTCAAGGTGTGGTCTCAGCAAGGCCCTGTACAACTGCAGTAAGACCTCCCTGCTCCTACACTCAAATCCTCTCGTTATGAAGGCCAGCATGCCATTTGCTTTCTTTACTGCCTGCTGTACCTGCATTCCTACCTTCAGTGACTGATGTACCATGACACCCAGGTCTCGTTGCACCTCCCCTTTTATTAATCTGTCACCATTCAGATAATAATCTGCCTTCCAAAGTGGATAACCTCACATTTATCCACATTATACTGCATCTGCCATGCATTTGCCCATTCACCTAACCTGTCCAAGTCACCCTGCAGCTTCTTAGCATCCTCCTCACAGCTCACACTGCCACCCAGCTTAGTGTCATCTGCTAACTTGGAGATATTACATTCAATTCCTTCGTCTAAATCATTAATGTATATTGTAAATAGCTGTGGTCCCAGCACTGAACCTTGCGGCACCCCACTAGTCACTGCCTGCCATTCTGAAAAGAACCCGTTTATTCCCACTCTTTGCTTCCTGTCTGCCAACGAGTTTTCTATCCACGTCAATACATTACCCCCAATACCATGTGCCTTAATTTTGCACACTAATCTCTTGTGTGGGACCTTGTCAAAAGCCTTTTGAAAGTTTAAATACACCACATCCACTGGTTCTCCCTTATTTACTCTACTAGTTACATCCTCAAAAAATTCCAGATGATTTGTCAAGCATGATTTCCCTTTCATAAATCCATGCTGACTTGGACTGATCCTGTCACTGCTTTCCAAATGCGCTGCTATTACATCTTTAATAAATTGATTCTAGCACTTTCCCCACCACCGATGTCAGGCTAACCGGTCTATAATTCCCTGTTTTCTCTCTCCCTCCTTTTTTAAAAAGTGGGGTTACATTAGCTACTCTCCAATCCATAGGTACTGATCCAGGGTCCATGGAATGTTGGAAAATGACCACCAATGCATCTACTATTTCTAGGGACACTTCCTTAAGTACTCTGGGATGCAGACTATCAGGCCCTGAGGATTTATCGGCCTTCAGTCCCATCAGTTTCCCTAACACCATTTCCTGCCTAAGAAGGATTTCCCTCAGTTCCTCCTTCCTGCTAGACCCTCGGTCCCCTAGTATTTTCAGGAGGTTATTCGTGTCTTCCTTAGTGAAGACAGAACCAAAGTATTTGTTCAATTGGTCTGCCATTTCCTTGTTCCCCATTATGAATTTGCTTGATTCTGACTGCAACGGACCTACATTAGTCTTCACTAGTCTTTTTCTCTTCACATATCTATAGAAGCTTTTGTAGTCAGTTTTTATAGTCCCTGCAAGCTTACTCTCATTCTCTATTTTCCCCCTCCTAATTAAACCCTTAGTCCTCCTCTGCTGAATTCTAAATTTCTCCCAGTCCTCAGGTTTACTGCTTTTTCTGGCCAATTTATATGCCTCTTCCTTGGATTTAACACTATCCCTAATTTCCCTTGTTAACCACGGTTGAGCCACTTTTCCTGTTTTATTTTTATGCCAGACAGGGATGTACAATAGTTGTAATTCATCCATGTGATCTTTAAATGTCTGCCATTGCCTAGCCACTGGCAACTCTTTAAATATCATTCGCCAAATCACGTCTCATACCATCGAAGTTTCCTTTCTTTAAGTTCAGGACCCTAGTCTTTGAATTAACTGTGTCGCTCTCCATCTTAATGAAGAATTCTACCATATTTTGGTCACTCTTCTCCAATGGGCCACGCATGACCAGATTGCTAATTAATCCTCTCTCGTTACACAAGATCCAGTCTAGGATGGCCTGCTCTCGAGTTGGTTCCTCGACATATTGGTCTAGAAAATCATCCCTTATACACTCCAGGAAATCCTCCTCCACAGTATTGCTACCAATTTGGTTAGCCCAATCAATATGTAGGTTAAAGTCACCTATGATAACTGCTGTACCCTTATTGCACGCGTCCCTAATTTCCTGTTTGATGCCATCCCCAACCTCCCTACTACTGTTTGGTGGTCTGTACACAACTCCCACTAACGTTTTCTGCCCTTTAGTGTTTTGCAGCTCTACCCATGTAGATTCCACATCATCCAAGCTGATGTCTTTCCTTACTGTTGCATTAACCTCCTCTTTAACCATTAATGCTACCCCACCTCCTTTTCCTTCCTGTCTATCCTTCCTGAATATTGAATAACACTCTTTGTGCTTTTAGAATTATGTTGTAATGTGGCCCTTTTTGATTTTTGCCCTTTTACAGGTATAGGCACCATACTTTCATAAGGGCCAACATGTATCCTTTGGGGAGCTCGTGGCATTTATCCAGGAGAAAGTAGATCAAGGACAGGTAAGGCAAAAATGGGCAAATGGTCTCTTGGCATAATCGCACATTACTGTGCTCAGAGGGATGAGGAATTAATGAGGCAGGTTGCAAAAGAGATTCAAATTTAAGGGAAGTGATACAAGATTTAAAAGAATTGCAAGTAAAAGAGGTTTGACCAAAAGAAAAAGAGAATCAAACTATAAAAGAACAAAAGGAAGAAGGCCTTCAACTTATTCGGCAGTTAAAGGAGGGAGAAATATAGCATTTGAGACAAGAAATTGATCGATTAAACCACAGTATTAGGCAATTAGAAAGAGGGGCCGAACAGACAGCTTCGTGCTACAGCAACAAAGCCTCTCAAATTTAAATGCCACAGCAGTCATCATTGAAGCAAATGAAAACAAATTAGAATTTAAAAAATATAAATTGGAAAACTTGGGACTCCGACAAGAGATAGAAGATGCTAGGGGGCATTAAGAGAAGTAATTAAGAAATCACATAGGGAGGCAGACCACTCTGGTGCCAACTAGAAATAGCGAGGCTAAAAAGTAATTTGGGGAGCAGCAGGCCCTGGTATCCGCAGTAACACGGGGAGCTATAACAAAGACAGCAGAAGGGGACAAAGAGGAGACAGATTGGGAAGAGGAAGGCAGAAAGTATAATCCTAAGGAGCATGGTGAAGGACGAGATGGATACCTTGGCGACACGTAGGCCAACTGTAGCAGTAGTAACCACTTCTTTACGACATAATGATCATGGTCACATCACCAATAACCATACCGACTCATGGCCCATATCTGGTGCTGATACCACAGCAGGTAGCCACGAGTTGGGGCCCATTCATGCTGGGGCGACCCACTGGGAGTTAACAGGAGGTGGGCAAATTTCAGAAGAAGTCATCCCGAGTTGGAAGAGAGAGACTTAACACGAGTCCTCCTCTTGGCCTGTTCTACTTCCCTGAAAGATAATCTGCCAGACGCAGTCCTCCAACCTGGCACAGCGGCCGATGCAGTCATGACTGAGATCCTAAACCATTTAAGGATCCAAAACTTAAACTTAGTGGCTCTACTTAATCAGACCAAGCAGTACCCAGAAGAGACCCCTCGAGCCTTGAATAATCGCCTGTACGCTATCTATCAACGTACGCAGAACCAGGCACCCGAAAATGCTGCAGTAGGAAAGAATCAAGAACAATTTAAATCGATGTTCCTGATCCAACTCCACTCTTTAGTTAAAACCCCTGGGCATAGCCATGGGGCCCACCAATCAGTGGACAGATATAGTGACCAGTATTCAAAGAGCCTGGGAGTTGGTAAAAGACCACCACAAATAAACCAGTGTCAACGTTGGAGGGATCTAGGCGTTACCCCTTTAAGGAACAGTGCTTTAATTGTAAGAAGGTAGGCCACCTAGCAAAAGACTGTAGCAGACCCAGACAGGCACAGGAACATGGTGCAAAGCATTGATACCTCCCGAGGGACGAATCCAAGCCCTCTGGGACGGATCAATGATTGAATCAGTTGATAACCCTCATACAAACCCAAATTGCCATGGGGACAATGCAAAATCATTTACCGTTGTATGCAATCGCCAATGCACACTCATTAGAGAGACCCCTTCAAGGATCCAACTTATGACGGGGTCTGGCCCCCAAAGATTGGTCGGAAGTGGGGTTCCGATGGTAGCAGGAGACCAGTAGTCCTTGTTGGCTTAAAAGGGGGCTGGCAGCAGATTATGCTTATCGATACTGGTTCAGCCATTACCATCATCCACACCTCATACCCTCAACCCCATGCAGAGGCGGGCAAGGGTTGTATGGCCTTTAAAGGGTTTAATGATGATACAACCACCGCGTATACAGGGAAGGCCACTGAACTTCAGTTGGGAGGCCTCACCTGTAAGGTCCCAGTGCCAATGCTGATGACCACTCCCGACGGAAGGAGAATTTTAGGGACTGATGTGTTGGATCAGTATGGTGCGGTGATAGATTACAATCGGGATTGTGTTTCGATGAGATTGAGAGATAATGCAGGGATGATAGAAATTTCAGATGCTCACTCAGTTTTTGCTATTAAAAAGCCATCTGAGTATGACCCTCCGGGGAGCGAAAATGAAGCTGTGGCAAAACTAATTCAGGAACACCTAGTGGTGTTTGCCACATGCAAGCATGACTGTGGAAAAATGGCAGGCGAGGAATCTATTGAGGGACCTCCACACTCATTCACTAAACAGTACCCCTTCCCAAGGGAGAGTCACCCTTACATCCGAGACACCATAAAATCCCTAGTCAAGCAGGGTGTAGTTAGGACAGGCACTTTCACGACCATTCACCCACATGGCCAGTTAAAAAGCCTGATAGCAGCTGGTGACTGATTATTGATTACAGCAAGTTAAATTCTGTAACACCAGCCTGCTCACTGGTAGTAAGAGAAACTCCCACCATATTATCTCAAATTCCTGCTCATTCCAAGTACTTCTCAACCCTCGACATTGTCAATGGATTCTGGAGTATCCCTGTTAAAAGGGAAGACCAGTACAAATTCGCATTCACATTTGAGGACCTGAGTTACACCTGGACATGCTTGCCTCAGGGGTTCCACAATGCCCCCACGATCTTCCACAAAAGAATGGCTGCAATTTTTAAAGATTTTTCCTGCCCTACCTGCTTATTGCAGTACATAGATGACCTACTGCTGGCAACCAACAGCATGGAGGAGCATCTGTCCCTCTTGCATGAAACTTTTGACATTGTTGGCTCAGGCGGGACCAAAGGTGAATCCCCGTAAGGCTCAAGTAGTAAAAGAACGGGTCACTTTCCTAGGAGTATCCATTTCTCCAGAGGGATTGTCCCTCGACTCTCACGAGGTGGAGATAATATAGCGACTGCCATTACCCAATTCCAAAACAGCCCTACTATCATTCTTGGGTTTGGTGGGGTACCAAAGGAACTTTATTCCAGGCTTTGCAGAGTGCACAAAGCTACTGTATGATTTGATAAAACTGCAGGGTGATGACATACGCCTGGCATGGACTGATGCTCATACCCAGTCCGTGGCTAAATTAAAAACTGCAGTGATACAGGCCGCATGTCTGATCCCTCCCGATCCCACGCAGCCCTTTCATTTAGAGGTCGGGGCCACAGTACAAAGCCTCACTGCAGTTCTGTGCCAAACGCGAGCTGATCGACTACAGCCAATTGCATATGCGTCTCGAATCCTGCAGGGGGCAGAAAAAACATATACCACATGCGAGCGCCACCTAATGGTCGTCTTCTGGTCGGTACATCACTTTACTTTTATTACTGGGTTACAGGCTACAATCCTGCACAGCGGACGCACACCTCTGAAACTACTGATGAAACCTGCAGATGTGTTAGTTTCCTCGCAGTGCCTCAACAAATGGACATTGGAATTTATGGAAAGAGACTTTGATACCATTTCCAAACATTGCTGCCACAATTTATGATCTATGAGGGGGACTTGCATGAATGTCTGTTACCCCTGATTAACTTGGAGACCCATCCTGTGCAGAAAGAGCCACAGATGTCGTCATCGATGGGTCCTCATATCACATTGCGGGATCCCCCCACACCGGGTATTGCCAGAAAGAACCATCCAGTGAAGATGCAACAGACAGGCTTCACAATATGCAGAAATCACTGCACTTCTAACCGCTGTGAAAGAAACCTTAGATAGACCCATGAATATTTGGTCAGATGGTGCCTATGCTATAAACACCATGCTCTCCTTGCCCCTATACCACAAAAATTACTATCGTACGATGGGCCCTAGTTATGCCTGCTCTGGTCATACCTTAAACAGCGATCTCAGCCCTGCTTCATAGGAACGGTAGCAGCCCATAGAAAAGGGGGTCCACATAGTGAGGAAAATTCCAGAGCAGCCAGGGAGATAGAGGATATAGTTGTTGAGCCCTGCAATGCTGTTAGCAAGGCCTCCCCAACAGATCACCTAGATTTAAAATCACTGCAGCAGCAATACTGGTCATATGCTGTTGTAAGCACCTGGCATGAGGAAGGCAGACCCCCTCCTCAACCGACAGCCTGGGCTCCCAATACCATACTAGCCACTGCCCCTGACTCAGATGAGCAGTTGCTGATGTTCAAAAGAAAGCCAAATCTGCCCGGTGGTATATGTTCCACCAGAGGTGGGTCAGGAACTGCTCTCCCTCTTTCACTCCAACCCCACAGCAGGGCACTATTCAGCCCTGGTAACCTTCTATAAGGTAGCATCCACAGCCTTGTGGCCTTCCATGAGGGAAACAATCAACCAATATGTGCACGATGCCTACCGTGCCTACAGCACAATCCTCCCGCATGCACTAACCGAGCCTTGCTTTAAAGCATGCACCCACCTCAAGGGCCATGGACTCACCTCCAGATAGGCTTCATTGAGCCACTTCCACAGGCGCAAGGCAATTTTCGGCATGCCCTAGTGGTGGTGAATCAATTCACTAAATGGATCAAAGCATTCCCCTGCTGCTCCAACACCACAACCACAGCAGCCAAAACACTATTAAATCATGCATTTTGTAGGTGGGGAGTACCAGTACAAGTGGACAGCGATCAAGATTCACACTTTACCATTAAAATTTTTACCCACCTGCAGGAAATATTGGGGATAAAACACAAATTACATATTGCTCACCATCCCCAGTCACCTGGAGGGGTCAAAAGCGGGATCAGGACCCTCAAGTTAATGTTATAAAAATTGTGCGTGGACCACCACGCTCAATGGGCTAACATGCTACCCATGTGTGTAATGGCAATGAGATACACACCTCATTAAACAACAGGGGTCTCCCCATATCAGGCCATGACAGGGAGGCTCATGAGAATACCAGGCCAGCTAACACTAACAGGGATGAGTCCCTTGACAATGAAACCATGCAGTTCCAAGTGGCTGGAACAAGTGGTAGATCACACCAATCAGATGAATCAATTTGTGGTCACCAAATTGGGGAAGTCAAAAAGACAAATTAAAAGGTACTTTGACAAGAAAGTGCATCCCTCTGAATATCAGGTGGGAGACCCAGTAATGATTCCAAATTATGGGAAAAAGATGCTGCCTTTGAACCCAGGCGGTGGGGACCGCATATGATTATAGACTGATTGAACCCCATGGTTTATTTCATTCAGTCACCGAGGGAAAAGGACATTAAGTACAAGAAATGGTTTCAGATTAATCAGTTAAAAACTGCTAAAGAGCAAATACTACACCGGTCTTGTTTCCCAAGGACCAGGATACAGATCCTTATGATTGTCGGGACGATATTGGCCACGACCGAAGCCGAGGGAAGATGGAGAAGCGGGAGCTGCAGCATGACTCATGAACATCATCAATGCGTTTCGAGAAGCGACGGTGCGCTGAAGATACGGGAAGAGGAGGGTATCCGCTGGAGATGTTATTGTACTATAGTAAATCCCCTATGTGTGGCATACACCTTACGAGGTGGGGACCGAGTCAGGCCATGCACTTTTCTCTCTCTCTCTAAGTTTAAAACTCAACAGTCATCCACCACACAGAAACATAAACACCAGAGGTATCAGAACCCCCTCAATGTGTATGATATGTGAGCCCTGAGGAGATAAACCGTATGAGGAGTCAATAAAAATACTTCCCCCTCAAGGTGGGGAATTTGTAAGAATAAAAGTGTTTATTAATGATAACATTTATTCTGTATATAGATAAGTGTTAAAATTGTAGATTATATAGAAAGGCTGCAGTTTTGAAAGAGACAAAATGGATAACTGCCCCAAGCCTATGTGTTCTCTGGCTGGGCAGAGCCCAAGGAAAAAGGAAGCATGGCTTTGAAACTCACCAAACTAGAAAAGGTGTTAACTGGAAATCCATTAACTTAATCAAGGAATGGCACTGGTCCTCCAGACAGACACATGTATGAGGAGAAGCCAATCAGGAACAGTCCTGGAATCAAAACCCAATCCTGGGGCTTTCTGAGGAACAATGGACTTAAGGGGTATAATAACCTGAGCAAAAGATTGCTAGCTCTCTTCTCCTTAGCACATGGCAAAGCAGGGACCTCCCTCCACAACAGAAGCAAGGACGGACGCCATGCGCTTGTGCTTTGCCAGAGGGAAGTGAAGTATACCTGTTTATAAAACATGATTGTAACATCATTACATCTGTTGTAACTAAGTAGATCCAT
Organism: Pristiophorus japonicus; assembly: GCF_044704955.1. Classification (NCBI taxonomy): domain Eukaryota; kingdom Metazoa; phylum Chordata; class Chondrichthyes; family Pristiophoridae; genus Pristiophorus; species Pristiophorus japonicus. Next base: position 6,515,318 of record NC_091992.1, on the reverse strand, counting down.
AGGATAGCTGACGATTGCTGTTTTGCTGATAGATGTGCATGTATGTGTGTTTAATAAACTATTCCAAATTGTTTTAAAATAATCGGTCTTGATGTCAATTTAATGCCAGAGATTTAGAAATCTTACACGAGAAGGGATAGTTTGCCTTTGGCACAGTCACAAAGTTACAACCAATGAATTACTTTTGAAGTGTAGTCACTGTTGTAATATAAGAAACGCGGCAGGCAATTTTCACACAACAAGCTCCCACAAACAGCAATGACCAGATAATCTGTTCTTTTTAGTTATGTTGGTTGAGGGATAAATATTGGCAGGACACTGGCGAGAACTCTCCTGATGTTCCTTGAAACAGTGGTCATGGGATCTTTTACGTCCAGCTGAGAGGGCAGATTAGATCTCGGTTTAATGTCCTATGCAAAAAATGGCACTTCTGACAGTGTAGCACTCCGTCAGTCAGCCTAGATTTTTTTGTGCTCAGGACTCTGAAGGGAGACTTGAACCCACAACCTTCTGACTCAGAAGTCTGGAAGCAGCTGTTGAACCTTTTCTCCACGAGGAGATTTTAAGGGGAAAAGCATAAAATAAGAAATATCTTGTCGTTTTATTGAAGTGCACAATAATGAAAACTTTCGAAAGTTCCAAAGCAGTCAAACATTTTGAAAGTGCTCATAATATAGTAAAACTCCAGATAGAATGAATTTCCTGATAGTGAAACTCCAGATATAGTGAATTTCCTGATATAATGAAATGCCCGAAATAATGTTTGGTGTCAGAAAAGTGGATTACTCTTTAATGTTGGAGGTTATTCGTTGTCGCAGTTGATCTTAAAGTTTGACATGGTGTCCATGCGATTAACCCTATGGGAATGGGTAAAAAGGAGACATGGTCTATTTCAATAGGGGATCTTTAGAGCAATGTACAGTACAACTCTTGAGCTTTGCTTCATCGTGATCATCAAAATAACAGCTAATTTCTTGTAATTGTTGTTGTCTTTAAATCAAATTGTTAATTCCAGCGGCACCCACTCGGCATGCCCGGGCCCGCGGCTATCTGTCTACCAGTGTGGCGTTCTGTCATCCGGAGCAGAATGAAAGGTATCTGCTGGCCTTTTAAGTGGCGAAGCTCTTTCACAACCACTCACTGCACAAAAAAGCACTTAAACTCAAAACAAAAAAAAAAGACCTTATCACAGAACCAGAATCAGATTAATAACACGAGATCGTACACCACCTGCCCAGTAGTGCAGAATGGGAGGTGGGCGAATCTGGATCCATCTGTTTTCCCCCTTGGCCTGAATTGGAGATTATGCTCAGCATTAAGGAAGAGCGAGGCTGTTGAACAAGACCTCATTGAGCCGGCGCTAGATGCAAATCCAATGCACTGTGGTGAGTAAACCTGTCCGAATATCTAGCAACAAAGTGGGACACAGAAAATTCAAACTATTGTTTCAAGACCACAAGTTAATTCCGGATTCTACTCTGGGTCACTTAAAAAAGTTCTAGTTGATCTGTTTAGTTAATGCTGGTCCAATGAGCTCAATAATAACTCAGTAACGATCACTGAATCCCGCTTCGCCCGTTATTGGATCTCTTTGACCAAGTATTATATAGGTTAAAGGTTAGATTCACATTAGAGTTACCAAATCCTTTTTTTTCAACAGAGCTTTCCAAACAAGGGAGAGTTAACCGTGACATCGCCTCCAGGAACAAATTGCAGGGCTATGGGGAAAGAGCAGGGCAGTGGGTCTAATTGGATCGGTCTTTCACAGAGCCAGCACAGGCAGGATGGGCAGAATGGCCTCCTGCGGTGCTGTAAGATTCTATGGTTCGGGTTAATCGCAATGTATGTGTCACTTGAATTGAATAAGGTTTCTTCCTTAATCAGGGAAATATTTCATGCACTACACTTAATGAAGTTGCTTTCTGTATATAACACCGAGCTGTGCGTCAGTTACACAGTAGCGATGCGAGTTTTTTTTTGCCGGGTGGGGGTGCGGATACTCCCGAGATAGCAAGAACATTGAGAAAGTGCTGGGACTGGCTGAAAGTGGCTGAGATGCCTCCGATCTTATCCAACCTCGGCTATTTAAAAAAATATATACATATATTTGATAACTCCGGATTGATGCAAGTCTAATATTTAACACAGAGAATAACCTGGTGAAGGCTCCAACCAGAGGCGGGGATCCAATTATTAAACTATTATTGAATTTGTCAGATCACAATTAACTAACCAGATTGAGGATAAATCAGTATCCTTTTTTTTAAAGCTATGCTTGTTCTTTAGTTCTGCGATACCCAACTAATCAATATTTTGTAGGGATGAAAAGCACAGTAACACTGTGTAACAGGGGTCAGCTTGAACACTTTGGGGCTTTATGTTTATGCGATTCCTAGTAGTGTGGTGACGGGAAACGGTTCAAACGCTAATAAGCTTCTTCCAATATTGATTCACATTTGATGAGATCTCCAGAACTACTCGTGGGCACTTAGGTAAAGACCTGTGTTTATGTTGCATCTCTCGGGGGCGGCCCGAACCACAGACACACACAGACTCACAGACACACAGACACACACACAGACATACACAATCACAGACACAGACACACACAGAAACACACACACACAGACATACACAATCACAGACACATACAGAAACACACATACACAGAGACAGACACACACACACAGTCACAGAAACACACATACACATAGACAGACACATACAAACACACACACACACACGGACACACACACACACACAAACACGTGCACACACTGACATGTACACACACACACACAGAAACAGACATACATACACAGACACACACACAGCTACACACACACACACACAGATACACACGCGCGCACACACACATGCACAGACTCAGACATGTACAGACAGAGACACACACATGTACACATACACACAAACAGACATGTACACACACAGACACGTACATACACACAGACATACAGACATTCACACCCACACAAATAGACACATATACACATGTAGACACGCACAAACAAATGCACCCATAAACGTATGGACAAACAAACAAACATATCTGTAATATTTTGACCAGATTATTAAAGTGTTACTGTGATCTGTTTTCTGGTTGGGAGCTACAGATGACCGAGCTGGCAGAGAGGGCAAGCTGGGGTCCAAAATGATAACTTACAGAGTGTTTAATTACCATCGTCTCTTCGTTGGTCCCGCCAAATGCGACGGTGTTCTTGTGAAGTCCATTAGAACATAAGAAATAGGAGCAGGAGTAGGCCATTGGGCCCTTCGAGCCTGCTCCACCATTCAATAAGATCATGGCTAATCTTCTACTTCAACTCCACTTTCCTGCCCTACCCCCATAATCTCTTGACTCCCTTAAATCTATCAATTGAAAATATTCATCGACTGAGCATCCACGGCCCCTTGTGTTCGCAAACTTGGTGTCATAAGAACATAAGAATTAGGGACAGGAGTAGGCCATCTAGCCCCTCGAGCCTGCTCCGCCATTCAACAAGATCATGGCTGATCTGGCCGTGGACTCAGCTCCACTTACCCGCCCTCTCCCTGTAATCCTTAATTCCCTTATTGGTTAAAAATCTATCTATCTGTGATTTGAATACATTCAATGAGCTAGCCTCAACTGCTTCCTTGGGCAGAGAATTCCACAGATTCACAACCCTCTGGGAGAAGAAATTCCTTCTCAACTCGGTTTTAAATTGGCTCCCCTGTATTTTGAGGCTGTGCCCCCTAGTTCTAGTCTCCCCGACCAGTGGAAACAACCTCTCTGCCTCTATCTTGTCTATCCCTTTCATTATTTTAAATGTTTCTATAAGATCACCCCTCATCCTTCTGAACTCCAACGAGTAAAGACCCAGTCTATTCAATCTATCATCATAAGGTAACCCCCTCATCTCCGGAATCAGCCTCGTGAATCGTCTCTGTACCCCCTCCAAAGCTAGTATATCCTTCCTTAAGTAAGGTGACCAAAACTGCATGCAGTACTCCAGGTGTGGCCTCATCAATACCCTGTACAGTTGCAGCAGGACCTCCCTGCTTTTGTACTCCATCCCTCTCGCAATGAAGGCCAACATTCCATTCACCTTCCTGATTATCTGCTGCACCTGCAAACTAACTTTTTGAGTTTCATGCACAAGGACTCCCAAGTCCCTCTGCACCACAGCATGTTGTAATTTCTCCCCATTCAAATAATATTCCCTTTTACTGTTTTTTTTTCCAAGGTGGATGACCTCACATTTTCCGACATTGTATTCCATCTGCCAAATCTTAGCCCATTCGCTTAACCTATCTAAATCTCTTTGCAGCCTCTCTGTGTCCTCTACACAACCCGCTTTCCCACTAATCTTTGTGTCATCTGCAAATTTTGTTACACTACACTCTGTCCCCTCTTCCAGGTCATCTATGTATATTGTAAACAGTTGTGGTCCCAGCACCGACCCCTGTGGCACACCACTAACCACCGATTTCCAACCCGAAAAGGACTCATTTATCCTGACTCTCTGCTTTCTGTTAGCCAGCCAATTCCCGATCCATGCTAATTCATTTCCTCCGACTCCGCGTACCTTTATCTTCTGCAGTAACCTTTTGTGTGGTACCTTATCGAATGCCTTTTGGAAATCTAAATACACCACATCCATTGGTACACCTCTATCCACCATGCTCGTTATATCCTCAAAGAATTCCAGTAAATTAGTTAAACATGATTTCCCCTTCATGAATCCATGTTGTGTCTGCTTGACTGCACTATTTATACATTACAATGAGATCACCTCTCATTCTTCTAAACTCCAGCGAGTATAGAAAGATACATTCTGCTCAATCTCTCCTCATAGGACAGTCCTCTCATCCCAGGAATTAATCTAGATAACCCCTCCAAGGCAAGTATATCCTTCCTTAGGTAAGGAGTCCAAAACTACACAATACTCCAGGTGTGGTCTCACCAAATCCCTAAATAATTGCAGCAAGACTTCCTTACTCTTATAGACCAACCCCCTTACAATAACATACTATATGCCTTCCTAATTGCTTGCTGTGCCTGCATGTTAACTTTCTGTGATTCGTGTACAAGGACACCCAAATCCCTCGGCACACCATTTTCTAGTCTCTCACCTTTTAAAAATAATTCTGGTTTTCTATTCTTCCTGCCAAAGTGAATAATTTCACACTTCTTCACATTATACTCCATCTGCCACCTTCTTGCATAATCACGTAACCAGTCTATATCCCTTTGCAGTCTCTGTGTGTCCTCCTCGCAGCTTACTTTTCCCAACCTAGCTTTGTATTGTCAACAAATGTGGATATATTGTGTTACCTGGTGTAAAACAGGTCAGCGTGACAGTATGTACAACAGTCAATGTTAGTGTGTACAACAGTCAGTATTAGTGTGCACAACAGATCAATGTTACAGTGTATACAACAGGTCAGTGTTACAGTGTGTACAACAGGTCAGTGTTACAGTATGTTCAACAGTCAGTGTTAGTGTGTACAACAGTCAGTATTAGTGTGTACAACAGTCAGTGTTACAGTATGTTCAACAGTCAGTGTTAGTGTGTACAACAGTCAGTGTTACAGTGTGTACAACAGTCAGTATTAGTGTGTACAACAGGTCATAAGAACATAAGAATTGGGAGCATAACAACCCCTCGAGCCTGCTCCACCATTCAATAAGATCATGACTGATCTTCGACCTCATCTCCACTTTCCACCCGATCCCCATATCCCTCGATTCCCTTAGTGCCCAAAAATCTATCGATCTCTGTCTTGAATATAGTCAACGACTGAGCATCCACAGCCACTGGAGTAGAGAATTCCAAAGATTCACCACCCTCTGAGTGAAGAAATATATCCTCATCTCAGTCCTAAATGGCTGACTCCTTTATCCTCAGACTATGACCCCTGATTCTAGATTTTCCAGTCAGGGGAAATAGCTCCTCAGCATCTACATAAGAAATAGGAGCAGGAGTAGGCCATACGGCCCCTCGAGCCTGCTCCTCCATTTAATACAATCATGGCTGATCCGATTATGGACTCAGGTCCACTCCCCTTGTCGCTCTCCATAACCCCTTATTCCCTTATCGTTTAAGAAACTGTCTATTTCTGTCTTAAATTTATTCAATGTCCCAGCTTCCACCGCTCTCTGAGGCAGTGAGTTCCACAGATCCACAACCCTCTGAGAGAAGAAATTTCTCCTCATCTCAGTTTTAAATGAGCGGCCCCTTATTCTAAGATCATGCCCTCTAGTTCTAGTCTCCCCCATCAGTGGAAACATTGTCAAGCCCCCTCATAATCTTATACGTTTCGATAAGATCGCCTCTAATTCTTCTGAATTCCAATGAGTAGAGGTTCAACCAACCTTTCCTCATAAGACAACTCCCTCATCTCCGGAATCAACCTAGTGAACCTTCTCTGTCAATCCCCCTCACAATCTGGTATGTTTCAATGAGATCAGTTTTGCAGTGTGTAACATTGTGAGGAGAATTCCGCCTGACGAAGACATTATCCACCCGGTGATACACATCCGCCAGCTGTAATGTACAGGGAGATGCATGTTTTGTAAGGTGCAGCTGGGATACAGAGCCAGTGTCGCGGGATTCCCAGAATATACACGATTCTGTTTAAAAATAGCGTGGCTTATTTTGCTTTGTGGAAAACGCGCCCCCTCGCTCCCCGAAGAGAAAAGGCGCCTGCGCCAACACAGAGTGCTGCAAACAATTTGTTCGCGTTTCTGTTCGCCCAAGAAAAGTGTCACAAATAATCATCGCTGCAGAAATCAGAGATTGAAGCAGTAGCTGGGCTATTTACTGAGTTGCTGCTTGGTGTCAGGGCGGTGTGTGGAGGGATTTAAACCCGGAGCCGAGACTCGAGGCACAATTCCGGACTCCGGTTTCTTCCAGAGCACCGTTTAAGATTGATCTGACTTTGAATGTTTCTGATTTAAGGTGATGTTTGTCAGTTTCTCTTCCATTTAGCTTTTGTTTAAGCTGCGCCGATTTCGATGGACGTACGGTCCTAGGTAATTAAAACGCTCAAACAGTATTGGTCACATCTTCGGAATTTTTTTCAATAGATGTTCCGGGATTTTTTTTAATAGATATTTTTATTCAATAAGCTGATCCCGGTGACCTGTGTCAGTATTTCAGGCAGTCCCCGGCAAATCTCCTGCTCTCCTTTTACGTTGCTTTCCCTCTCCCTCTCCTTCCCTCTCTCACTCTGTGCCGCCTCTCTCTGTCACGTTCACTCTCCCTTCCCCGGTTGCCAGTTTCAAGTCCGTTTCAGTAAAAACCGGAATTAATATTCTGCTCACCTGGGGTCCAATTTGAACCGGCACCGCCAATCAAACCGACTGTGTATTTAAAATCAAAATGATTCAATAATAAGTAATTGAATTAGTCATTGTTCAACTTCGTGAGGGGCCGTTCAAAATCATGAGACGGGTTAGATCGAGAGAAACTGTTCCCATTGGCGGAAGGGTCGAAAACCAGAGGACACGGATTTAAGGTGATTGGCAAAAGAATCAGCGAGAGGTTAGGATCAAATGCATTGCCTGATAGGGCGGTGGAGGCAGACTCAATCGCAGCTTTCAAAAGGGAGTTGGAGAAGTATCTTAAATGAAAAAAAATTGCATGACTCCGGGGAAAGGGCGGGGGAGTGGGACTGGCTGAGGGTGGAGAGGAGCTGGAAGGGGCCGAATGGCCTCCTGCCGTGCTGTAACCATTCTATGATTCTATCAACTTTTAGAATATTTGAAGATTTTCTCATCAAGCTACTTCGTGTCTAAAATATGATTTATTTCCGGGTCGTTGTAACTCATTGTTTTTGGAATGAGCATAGCGAATCTTATGAAAGATTTACTGTGTCCCAGTCATTGAGCGCAATGCTGAACACACAACATTATAAAGGTCCTGGAATGTTTCGGTTGTGCGGCAAGGTTAAGGAGTTCACATATTGAGTGCAACTTCCGAACCGTTCAGCAGCACTGGTCAGCTATGGTGAGTGTTCGCGAGTCCCGGGACTTGGTCTCTTCCCAATTGGGTGAATTTTGTTGTCTTTCAAGAATAAAACCCTTGTATTTATGGGAATGACAAATCTCATTTTTGGTACCGAGATTTTCGTCCAGTCCGGATCATAGAATCGTACAGCATGGAGGGAAGGCCTGTCGGCCCATCGTTCTTGTGCCGGGTCTGTGAGCAGCAGTGAACCAACCCCCAATAATCAGGATCCAATGCTTCACGTTTCTCAAGCACACACCCGGCATTAAAGGACAAATATTCCATTCATCCTGCCTTGGTGTGCCCAAGGCTCAGCCGAAAAAATGTCCTATCCGCGATTTTTACCGATTGGGACATAGTGATCCCGTTATGTAACATTATGGAAACGTGGGGCGGGGAGGGGGCGTTTTGGGGCACGCGTCCATTGACAAACATCCATAATGTGACAGAAATCCAGGACGAATTTAAGAGCAGTCAAAAGCCCCTGTTAACGGGTCCCTCCAGCAGCCTTGACATCTTCTTAGGCAGTCCGCCGGAGTCGAGGATGACTTGCTTCCACACTAACATGAGGTCTAAGGTGACTGATGAGACCAATGCGGGATCTACAGTCTCTGTCACAGGTGGGGTAACATAGAAACATAGAAAGTAGGTGCAGGAGTAGGCCATTCGGCCCTTCGAGCCTGCACCACCATTCAATATGATCATGGCTGATCATGTAACTTCAGTACCCCATTCCTGCTTTCTCTCCATACCCCCTGATACCTTTAGCCGCAAGGGCCACATCTAACTCCCTTTTGAATATATCTAATGAACTGGCCTCAACAACTTTCTGTGGTAGGTGGTGGTTGAAGGGACAGGTGGGTGGGGTGCTTGGGTTATCGCACGTTCCTTCCCATGTTTGTGCGTGGCTTCCGCGTGCTCCCGAAGGAGAGACTCGAAGAGTTCGGTGCCTTCTCGAAGGCTTCTCCTCCACTTGGAGCGGTCTTGGGCCAGGGACAAAAGACCAGCACTGGCTTAGGGGGAATACTCTTGCCTCTGAGTCAGAAAAAGACTTGCATTTATTTGGTGCCTTTCATCACCTCAGGATGTCCCAAAGCGCTTCACAGCCAGTGAAGTACTTTTTGAAGCATAGTCACTGTTGTAATGTGGGAAACACAGCAGCCAATTTGTGCACAGCAAGCTCCCACAAACAACAATGTGATAATGATCAGATCATCTGTTTTAGTGATGTTGATTGAGGGATAACTATTGGCCGCAGGATACCGGGATAACTCCCCTGCTCTTCTTTGAAATAGTGCCGTGGGATCTTTTACGTCTGCCTGAGAGAGCAGCTGGGGCCTCAGGTTAACGTTTCATCTGAAAGACGGCACCTCCAACAGTACAGCACTCCCTCAGCACTGCACCTCCAACAGTGCAGCATTCACTCAGCACTGCACTGGAGTGTCAGCCCAGATTGTTCATTGTCCCACTCCCAACCTGGAGTGGGACAATGAACCCACAACCTTCTGACTCAGAGGTGAGGGTGCTACCCACTGAGCCACAGCTGCCACTCTAAATAAACATAGAAACATAGCAGGAGTAGGCCATTCGGCCTTTCGAACCTGCACCACCATTCAATAGCCATAAGGGCCATATCTAACTCCCTCTTGAATATATCCAATCAACTGGCATCAACAACTCTCTGCGGCAGGGAATTCCACAGTTTAACAACTCTCTGAGCGAAGAAGTTTCTCCTCATCTCAGTCCTAAATGGCCTACCCAATGTCCCCTGGTTCTGGACTTCCCCAACATTGGGAACATTCTTCCTGCATCTAACCTGTCCAGTCCTGTCAGAATTTTATATGTTTCTATGAGATCCCCCTCTCATCCATCTAAATTCCAGTGGATACAGGCTCAGTCGATCCAGTTTCTCCTCATATGTCAGTCCTGCCATCCCGGGAATCAGTCTGGTGAACCTTCGCTGCACTCCTAAAGGCTGTGGATTCAAATCTATTTCAACTGTGGGAGATGCCATCTTTCGGATGAGACGTTAAACTTGCCTTCCCTCTCAGGTGGATGTAAACAATCCCAGAACACTATTCCAAGAAGAGCACGTGAGGTATCCTTGCCGACATTTATCCCTCAACCAACATCACTAAAACAGATTATCTGGTCATTATCACAGTGCTGCTTGTGGGATCTTGCTGTGCCAAATTGGCTGCCGTATTTCCCTACATTGTAACAGTGACTACACTTCAAAAAGTACTTCATTGGTTGTAAAGCTCTTTAGGACGTCCTGAGGTTGTGAAAGGCGCTATAGAAATGCAAGTCTTTCTTTTATAACGTGACTGGACTAACTCCTCATTGTAGTTCAAACATTCAAATGAATGGACTAACGCCTTGGCAAGTGAATTTCAAATTCATTAATTTGACTCAGAGTATTTTATTTCAATTATATATTTTTTTTAAATAACAATTAACCACATATATTCCTCGTTTCCATGTTTCCACATGCGACCTGCCAGCGGAAGTCATGCTGAAGTTGCTAACAGTAGAATAGTCAGGTCCATAAGTGGGATATAGACTCGCCCCCCTGCATCCCCCTTTATCAACTGCTGCTTGGGGCAGTACTCTGTTTAAACTGAATATCTTGCCGTACATTTTTTTTCAATAATTTAATTGCTTGAGCAATGAAGTCAACCTTCATATTTATTTATTTATCCAGCTTCAGAAAAACGACACCGGTTTGTCTTGAGTGACCTTTAACGAGGATAACAAGCATGTTTTGAAAAACAACTGACTTTAAGTAGTGATAACATTCTGTGCTACGTCATCCCGCGATTCACATTTTTAAAACGTTGTCTCAGTCATAACACTGAAGAAATAAATACTTCCCCGCGCAACATCTCAATATTTACCCAACATATTTTTGCATTAGTGCTGAGCAATGTGCTGATGTGAAGTCGTCCAGATTGAATGTCGCCTCTAGGGGGCAGTGCAGCCATTGCTTGTTTTTTTTACACTGGCTGCAGTTTAACTGCAGTAAGCTTCAATGGTCCAGTGCGAACTTTTTAAACTTCATTTTTATTCCTTTTGATTGCAAAGTGGCTCGTGGGTTGTTAATATTTTTTATTAACATTAATGTCATTGGTAGAACTCAGCTCTTTCCAGTCTCCACTCATTCTAAGAACGTCTCTGCCTCATTCAAGTAGCTGCAATATAAAACATAAAAAGAAAAACCTGCAAGTACTGGAAATCAGAAACAAAAAAACAGAAATTGCATATTCAACGTCATCTGTAATGTAACAGTGTCCTTAGTGCACATGTCTATTCAGTGAAATTAATTGCTGGAGTTTGACCCCTCTGGATTTATGGATTATTCTCAGGCCGGGTTTACTATAAGTGGGAGTGGTGGGGGGGAAGCCTTCAGGATTTTGGTAAAGTCAGTTCTGGACGAGGCTTCCTCGTACTGGAGTCTGGAGGGTCGGAACATCTCAAACGCATAACCTGCTGAGCCCTGTACTCGGGCTGGTTGCACCGACTCTTCCTGTCAACGCGGAGCGACACCTGGTGGTGCTTTCGCGACATGACGCCTAGTTTCTGTAAAGTGCAGCATTATAATCACAGCCAAGCAGAATGCACCTTGATCCAAAAAGCTGCATTTGTTGAACGGTGGGAGAGTGTAATTATTGACTTGACATTTTATGCTGCATCTATTAAAACCAAGAAAACAAATAATACATTCTGATAATAAACATAACTATATATACAAATCTATGTGTGCGCTCACCGTGGCTTAATTTAATTCCCAACGTGTTTATGCAATGAAATTGATTCTTATCAGTCGTGTCCCAGACTCAGCTGTGCGTTAAGCGATAACGTGGAGAGCAAAATGTACATAAAACAACATTGACTCGGATATGTAACTCCGTGTGGGGGCGTGAGGGGGGTGGGGAGAGCGAAAAGAGAGAGTTAGAAACCAGCCTCACCCCGTCTCAATCAATTTAAAGTCTGAGTTTATGAGGGGGGTAGGGGAGAGATGCTGAACGTGTACTTTTTACTGCCGCTTTATAAATATTCCGTCCATCCCTCCACGTCAACCCGCTCCTTGACAACAATTTAAATCGTTTAACCAATACGCGTTAACACTCGTGCGGTGCGCTTTTGTTAGCTTAATTAGTTTGACAGAATACTCTGTCACCAGGAATGTATTTACTTAATGAATGTGACAGGAACTGTACTTGTAGCTGCACTGAAATAGGTCAACATAACCTCCGACTGCACCTGCATTACTCACAGTGCAAACACGACGAACACAAAGCAGGTATCACACAAATACCAACTTTCAAACCTGCACACACACACACATGTGCAGTAACTATATCTGATACATTATTATCTCCTACAGCTTCCCCAACGGATCAGTTGGTTAAGACAGAACAGGAAGCATGCGGGTTCGATCCTGTTCTGTGTTGTCAACTGAGATGGTGGCTGGGGCGCTACAAATGGCCTGATGCCCATATAGATAGATGCACAGATACAGACTCATGCACGCACACGAACTCATACATTAACATACTTACACACACATACATACGCAAATACATTTACAGATACATGTACACAATTACATTTACATATATATGCATACATACTCGCATATATAAATATAGTTACACAGATAATTACACATGCATGAACATATATATAAATACATTTACATATAAATACATAAACATGCACACATCCATACATGCACATTGTACATATATGTGCATACAAAAGCAAACATGAACACATATATAAATACATTTATATATACATGGCCAAATATATAAATGCACACATGCATGCATGTATCTACAGACACATTACACCTTCCTGCTTTCTCACCATACCCCTTGATCCCCCTAGTAGTAAGGACTTCATCTAACTCCCGTTTGAATATATTTACTGAATTGGCCTCAACTACTTTCTGTGGTAGAGAATTCCACCGGTTCACCACTCTCTGGGTGAAGAAGTTTCTCCTCATCTCGGTCCTAAATGGCTTACCCCTTATCCTTAGACTGTGACCCCTGGTTCTGGACTTACCCAACATTGGGAACATTCTTCCTGCATCTAACCTGTCTAAACCCATCAGAATTTTAAACGTTTCTATGAGGTCCCCTCTCATTCTTCTGACCTCCAGTGAATACAAGCCCAGTTGATCCAATCTTTCTTGATAGGTCAGTCCCACCATCCCGGGAATCAGTCTGGTGAATCTTCGCTGCACTCGCTCAATAGCAAGAATGTCCTTCCTCAAGTTAGGAGACCAAAACTGTACACAATACTCCAGGTGTGGCCTCACCAAGGCCCTGTACAACTGTAGCAACACCTCCCTGCCCCTGTACTCAAATCCCCTCGCTATGAAGGCCAACATGCCATTTGCTTTCTTAACCGCCTGCTGTACCTGCATGCCAACCTTCAATGTACCATGACACCCAGGTCTCGTTGCACCTCCCCTTTTCCTAATCTTTCACCATTCAGATAATAGTCTGTCTCTCTGTTTTTACCACCAAAGTGGATAACCTCACATTTATCCACATTATACTTCATCTGCCATGCATTTGCCCACTCACCTAACCTGTCCAAGTCACTCTGCAGCCTCATAGCATCCTCCTCGCAGCTCACACTGCCACCCAACTTAGTGTCATCCGCAAATTTGGAGATACTACATTTAATTCCCTCGTCTAAATCATTAATGTACAATGTAAACAGCTGGGGCCCCAGCACAGAACCTTGCGGTACCCCCTAGTCACTGCCTGCCATTCTGAAAAGTACCCATTTACTCCTACTCTTTGCTTCCTGTCTGCCAACCAGTTCTCAATCCACATCAGCACACTACCCCCAATCCCATGTGCTTTAACTTTGCACATTAATATCTTGTGTGGGACCTTGTCGAAAGCCTTCTGAAAGTCCAAATATACCACATCAACTGGTTCTCCCTTGTCCACTTTACTGGAAACATCCACAAAAAATTCCAGAAGATTTGTCAAGCATGATTTCTCTTTCACAAATCCATGCTGACTTGGACCTATCATGTCACCTTTTTCCAAATGCGCTGCTATGACATCCTTAATAATTGATTCCATCATTTTACCCACTACTGAGGTCAGGCTGACCGGTCTATAATTCCCTGTTTTCTCTCTCCCTCCTTTTTTAAAAAGTGGGGTTACATTGGCTACCCTCCACTCGATAGGAACTGATCCAGAGTCAATGGAATGTTGGAAAATGACTGTCAATGCATCCGCTATTTCCAAGGCCACCTCCTTAAGTACTTAAGTATATATAAATGTATGTATAATACATCTACACACACTTGCACGCGTAAATAAATATTACATATATACAAATACACAGGCATTACTGCACCTATACACAAATGTACACATATATAAATGTATTTGCATGCACCTGTACACACAAAAACATCCGTACAAACATAAATGCATCTAGACATACATAAATACATGCACACATACAAATATAATCACATTTGCATACATGAACAAATATATACATGGACAAATATATAACCAAATGCATACATATGCACACATACATAGATGCATTCATTTAATCACATTAACACATACATGCAGACATATAATCATAATTACTCATGCATGCCCACGTATAAATACATATACATAAATACATTTACATGTGCAGGCATATAATATATACACATAAATACACATACATAAATGCCAATATATACAAACAGATAGACGCAACTGTGTGTATATATTAGAGACTTATATATAAATGTGCATGCAGACATACATATGGAGATACATACACATGCACAAATATATGCATAGACACGTATGTATATAATAGAGAAAGTGAGAGATTGCCCATAGATTTTGATTCATTATTTTTCCAAGTATGTGCTGCTGTGTTACTAGGTTTCTCTGGGATTGTGAAGTCCATCGGCCAGTTTGGTGTCTTCAAAATACAGAGTGAAAACTCGCTAAGGTGCAAGAGTGATTTATTGGAACGGGTGAAACTCGTTCTTCCTTACTACGGTCACCATGACCATCAGCCTTTTTACAGGTCTGATTCTTGCTCTCAATCCGCTTCCAGTAACACCCGGGAAGTATTTTCTTTAGAAAGTGAAGCTTGGTGTCACGAGAAGCTCAGCACTCAGTTGGAACCAATGGCGATTATTTTGGGGGTAAAGTAGTTTATTCACTTTGCAGTGTTGAAAATAATTGTCTTACGGTAAATGTTATTTAAAAATAAAAATGGAAACAGTGTAAATGTTCCAGAACTATTCACAATAGAACTCAAATAATGTACGAGTTTCACCAGTCTAGCAACAAGTTAAATAATGGAGCGAGCACAGGTGGGGGCTGATAGACTTTTCTTTTGAAATGAGGAGCGAGGTGACATCAGCCTTCAACTATTCTTTAAAAGGATAATAATAACTCCAGTGGCTCTGGGCCGTGACGGTGTCAATCAGTTCACCACAAGTTATTTCTAGCGAAATCGTAAATGGAAGTGCGCCCAGAAAGCGATCAGAGGACATCTTCATGTTTACACATAGCGACCGCCGCAATTCCTCTCCAACCTGATGTCCGGCTTTTGAATCAGAAATTTCTGTTCGAAATACTGGCCACTACTACAGAGAGAGAATCGTGTTCAACAAGTAGGATTTACACAAGTTAACACTCACCTGTATGGTAAACTCTAACACTCACCCGTCTAACACTCACTGTATGACACTCACCTGTATGACACTCTCACCTGTATGACATTCACCCGTCTAAGACTCACTCATGTGACACTCACCCGTGTGACACTCATCTGTATGGCTCTCACCTGTGTGACACTCACCTGTATGATAACTGGTCCTACGTGTACCTGCACAAGAGAACATGATGTGCCAATTTGAGAGGTTAATTTTAAAGCGATAAACCACTTCCACGAAAAACGTCAGCTGTCAAAATTGCTGTTTACATTGTTCTAGTGGGCAGTTTCTGTAGTGAAATTGACGAATTTATTCGCTTATGAATAATTTAGATTTAACCGACAACAGAGGCTACACGAAGTATTTTCAGAGTAAGTTGAGACTTGGATATGAGGAGGAGAGAGTTGATAACTACCCACTTGAACAGTGCAGACACTGAACACCTTCACCGTGGGTGCTCGCTTTCTACATTCACCTTTTAACTAATATTCAGGCTTGCGGAACATCACACACTTTACTGTCATTCTTCTTACTTTTTTTCTTAAACCACTTTCTCCCGGAGGGCACGTGTTATTCAGGATTGCAAACCTGGTTAGGAAGATTCAAACCCATAATGACAGCAAATACTACAATTGTTTCACTGAGCACTCCATGAAACAAACCTTTGTTATTGGCACTCTAATCATTCTCTCTTGTTTCAGAATCTTTGGGGGGTGGGGGCCTTTGTTGTTGATTTGTTGACTTTAACACTTTGAGACGCGTTTTCTCACTGGCCATAGTCCAATTTCTCCCCTATTACTGATGAGAGCTTTATCTAAAAGATACCTTAAAGCGTTGGAGAAGTACCACCAGCGCTACCTCCGCAAGTTCCTGCAAATCCACTAGGAGAACAGACACACCGACCAGGCCAACATCCCCAGCATTGACGCACTGACCACACTCGACCACCTCCATTGGGCGGGCCACATCGTTCCATGCCTGACACAAGATTCCCAAAGCAAGTGATCTACTCAGAACTCCTACATGGCAAGCAAGCCCCAGGTGGGCAGAGGAAACGATTCAAGGATACCCTCAAAGCCTCCTTGTTAAAATGCAACATCCCCACCGACACCTGGGAGTTCCTGGCCAAAGACTGCCCTAAGTGGAGGAAGAGCATCCGGGAGGGTGCTGAGCACCTCGAGTCTCGTCGCCAAGAGCATGCAGAAACCAAGCGCAGGCAGTGGAAGGAGCATGCGGCAAACCAGACTCCCCACCCACCCTTTCCTTCAACCACTGTCTGTCCCACCTGTGACAGAGACTGTAATTCCCGTATTGGACTGTATAGACTGTAGAGTGGAAACAAGTCTTCCTCAATTTCGAGGGACTGCTTTTGATGATGATATCTAAAAGCGTGCTTTGCCAGTAAGTATTGGAAAGTTAACATAGAATATAACAGTTGGCCCATCGTGCCTGTGCCAGATCTTTGAAAGAGCTATCCAATTAGTCCCATTCCAACCTCGACCCCACCCCCACCCCGCCTACTCTTTCCCCGTAGCCCTGCATTTTTTCTTTTCAAGTATGTATCCAATTCCCTTTTGAAAGTTGAATTTTGAATATGATTCAAAAAAACTAGATGATCAAGTTAGCACCAGGGCACAAAAGTCGAACTGGAGCATAGTTCAAGCTCTGAGCTTTCAGCTTGACTGGGAAGAATTCCAGCCAAATCCTATTCTCCAGAATAGAAACACAAAATCTATATGCTTGCAACAAAGGGGGACTCGTTCCCAAACCAACATAAAATCTTACCCCCTGTCACGCTCCCGCCCCCTCCCTGACTATACATCGACACATGTGGGTAACATGTGGCACAAAAAACAGTTATTGGCAATTACAATCGGCTTTTTCGTGATTGTAAACAACTGTGTTGCTAAGGTTTTGCGGTAGGGATCTCACTTGATCAGCCAGTTCATCTTTCTCCGTGGGTGCTGCCATAGGCCTGGGTTTCATCTCTTTTCTGTCCATGGCCTCACCCCCTCCCTATCTCTGTAACCTCCTCTAACCCTACAACCCTCCGAGATCTCTGCGCACCACCAATTCTGGCCTCTTGCGCATCCACTGATTTTAATCGGTCTGCCATTGGTGGCCATGCCTTCAGCTGCCTGGACCCTAAGCTCTGGAATTCCCTCCCTAAACCTTTTCGCCTTGATATCTCTCTCTTCTCCTTTAAGATGCTCCTTAAAACCTACCTCTTTGACCAAGCTTTTGATCACCTGTCCCAAAATCTCCTGACGTGCCTTGGTGTCAAATTTTGTTTGATAATGATCCTGGGCAGCTCCTTGGGATGTTTAACTATGTTAATAATGTTAATAATTATAGAATAGTAGTAAGCCTGAGGATTGGGAGAGTTTCAGAAACCAGTAAAGGATGGCCAAAAAAATGATACAAAGGGAAAAAATAGAGTATGAGAGAAAACTAGCAAGAAATATAAAAACAGATTGTAAGATCTTCTACAAGTATGTAAAAAGGAAGAGAGTAGCAAAAGTAAACATTGGTCGTTTATATGCTGAGGCAGGAGAAATTATTATGGGGAATAAGGAAATGGCAGAAGCATTAAACAAATATTTTGTATCTGTCTTCACAGTAGAAGATACAAAAAGCATACCAAAAATGGTGGGGAACCAAGGGTCTAATGAGGGTGCGGAACTTAACGTAATTAATATAAGTCGAGAAAATGTACTAGAGAAACTAATGGGACTAAAAGCCAACAAATCCCCTGGATCTGACGGCCTACATCCTGGGATTTTAAAAGAGGTGGCTGCAGAGATAGTGGAGTTATTAGTTTTGAACTTCCAAAATTCCCTAGACTCTAGAACAGTCCCAGTGGATTGGAAGGTAGCAAATGTAACACTGCTATTCAAGAAAGAAGGGAGAGAGAAAACAGGGAACTACAGGCCAGTTAGCCTGACATAAGTCATTGGGAAAATGCTAGAATCCATTGTTAAGGAAGTGGTATCAGGGCACTTAGAAATTCATTATGATTAGGCAGAGTCAACATGGTTTTATGAAATGGAATTTGTGTTTGACAAATTTCATTTTTGAGGCTGTAACTGGCAGGGTAGATCAAGGGGAACCAGTGGATGTAGTATATTTGGATTTCCAAAAGGCATTTGATAAGGTGCCACATAAAAGGTTATTACACAAGATAAGGACTCATGGAGTTAGGGGTAATATAGTAGCATGGATAGAGGATTGGTTAATGGACAGAAAACAGAGAGTAAAGATAAACGGGTCTTTTTCAGGTTGAAAGGCTGTAACGAGTGGGATGCTGCAAGGTTCAGTGCTGGGGCCTCAGCTATTTACAATCTATATTAATGACCTAGATGAAGGTACCGGGTGTAATGTAAGTTTGCTGACGATACAAAGCTAGGTGGGACAGTAAGCTGTGAGGAGAACACAAAGCATCTACAAAGGGATATAGATAGACTGAGTGAGTGTGCAGTAAGGTGGTAGATCGAGTATAATGTGGGGAAATGTGAGGTTATTCACTTTGGTAGGAAGAATAGAAAAACAGAATATTTTTTAAATGGTGAGAAACTTTTAAATATTGGTGTTCATAGAGATTTGGGTCTCCTCATATAAAAACACAGAAAGCTAGCATGCAGGTACAGCAAGCAATAAGGAAGGTGAATGGCATGTTGGCCTTTATTGCAAGGGGGCTGTAATATAAGAGTAAGGAAGTCTTGCTACAATTGTACAGGGCTTGGCAAACCACACCTGGAGTACTGCACACAGTTTTGGTCTCCTTATCTAAGGAAGGATATACTTGCCTTGGAGACGGTGCAACGGAGGTTCACTAGATTGATTCCTGGGAGGTGTCTTATGATGAGAGATTGTGCAGAATGGGCCTATACTCTCTGGAGTTTAGAAGAATGAGAGGTGATCTCATTGAAACATACAAGGTTCTGAAGGGGATTGACAGGGTGGATGCTGAAAGATTGTTTCCCCTGGCTGGAGAGTCGAGAACTAGGGGACATAGTCTCAGGATAAGGGGTAGGCCATTTAAGACCGAGATGAGGAGGAATTTTTTCACTCAGAGGGTTGTGAATCTTTGGAATTCTCTTCCCCAGAGGGCTGTGGATGTTGAGTCTTTGAATATATTCAAGGCTGAGATAAGCACATTTTTGGAGTCTAGAGGAATCAAGGGATATGGAGATCGGGCGGGAAAGTGGAATTGAGGTTGAAGATCAGCCATGATCTTATTGAATAGTGGAGCAGGCTTGAGGGGCCATATGGCCCATTCCTGCACCTATTTCTTATGTTCTTAAAGATGCTATATAAATGCAAGTTTTGTTGTGTGCTATTCACAGACAGATAGGCAATAGAGAGACTACAATTGGCACAGTGTCTCTGTGTTAGGCAGGGTTTCTCCTCCTGACCATACCTATACAGTGACTTTTGCTGGAAACTGCATGTGTCAGGATTGGATTCATTTATAATGCCCTTCATGGTCCAATAGCCTGCTGACGTTCACTGTCTGGGTTCACACATTGAAGAATGACACATTGTACAAAGTATAGGGAGCTAACCAGACACACAAGGCTATGCCCCAGTAAGAGTCAATGCCTCTACAGGAGGAGGAGGAACTGGCAAACAAAATGTTTGGCAGGAATGGATATAAAATGCATCCACCCAATATTTTCCCCTCAATCAATATCACTAAAACAGATGGTCTGGTCATTATCTCATTGCTGGTTGCGGGAGCTTGCCATGCGCAAATTGGATGCCTCGTGTTCTGCATTACAACAGTGAGTACATTAAAAAGAATTTAATTTGCTGTAAAGTGCTTTAGCATCCTGAGGTCGTGAAAGGTGCTATGTAAATGCAAGTTCTTTCTTTCATTTCTTTCGTGACCCGGTACGGTACAAAGGGCCATCCTAATTGCAAGAGGCTCCAACTAACATTGGTATCAGTAGATGTGTTAGATTGTCGTAAAAACCCAATTGGCTCACTAACGTCCTTTCGGGAAGGAAACCTGTTGTCCTCACCCAGTCTGACCTACATGTGACTCCAATCCCATACCAAATCTTAGCATCATTGAATATTAGAATGATACAACACAGAAGCAGGCCATCGATCCATCGTGCCTGTGCCAGCTCTTTGAAAGAGCTATCCAATTAGTCCCACTCCCCACCTCTGTCCTCATAGCCCTGTAAATGTTTTCCTTCATGTATTTAAATGTGGTCGATTCTTTAATGCCCTATGAAGTGACCCAGCAAGCCCTTCAGTTGTACTCGGGAATGGACAATAAATGTTGGCCTTGCCAGCAACGTTTACATCCCGAGAATATATTTTTTCAAAAGCTTAGCAGTCAGGCACTGTGGAAACACAAGAGGGAACAAGATATGACCCAGTAAAAACATACAGTGTTGCCAAGGGGAAACATTGGGCTGGGGGAAAAAAAACACTGAGCAAACATGCACTGAGCATTCTCGGACAATAATTGGATTTACGTTATCACTAGTTTGCCCAGACAGTTTCTTTCTGCTGCTGCGGGATAAGGTGCCAGAAAATGCCTACCTTTGTCTCGTACCACTTCAAGCATGAAGTGCTGCCATTGGGCTGCTTTCAAAGCATCTGCTAACATTAGTTTCACATTGACTTGCTTAATAGCACTGCACTCTAGCTTGCTGTTAGATGCTCTCTGTCATGGACTGAAAGCTGTTATTATGGAGGTCCACTTTACCGATCCTATCTTCTTCTCAGCATCTCTGTATGTTGTTAATTGCTTGAAAATACTTTCCTTGTGTGTGATATTGGAAACAATGATTGGGCTTCTTGTCTAGTAACTCAAACATTTCCTTCACCTTCTGATCCAACTGCAAAGTCACAATCAATGTTTAAAAACCTAACTAACAGCTGCGCCCAACATGCAGTTTAACTTTAATGACTTTAGGTAGGTACATTTGCCTGATGATTGGGAAACCACTACAGGACACCAAATACCCCTCATTTGAATGCACAATACACCGGACAGAAAACCCGATTGGGGAAAATTGGGAGCGGCTTTCCGGCAGGGATGGGCACTATGGTTGGATGCCCAATTTCCAGATCCTCACATGCCCACACCTGCCAGTGGGAATGATCTCACCAGTCATAAAAGCTACCCGATGTCTGCGGGCACAGAGGAGGAGTAAGGGAACCACTTTGGATGGGAACAGCCAAAGATCCACACGAGCTGAGAGAATCTTTCCAAAATGAGAGAACTCCTTCCTCAGCTCAATGCTGAGTCCATCCTTCCAGGTGGAGCTGCCCTGTGGAAAACAAAATATGGAACTGTTGATGATGTTTTTCCAATGGGTACCGCATGCTTCAGTCGCTGCTATACCTCCTCCTCAGTGTAAACATATATATACTTACATACCACGTGTAGATATATACATAAATACGTCAAGGCCTTGGAGAGGGTTCTGAGGAAGATATAGTGGTACATGAAGAGACTAGAGAAGCTGGGTTCATTCTCCTAAGAGCAGAGAAGGTTAAGGGGAGATTTAATAGAAGTATTCTAAATTATGAATTTTCTTTTAGAGTAAATAAGGAGAAATTGTTTCCCATGATCTCCAGTCTAGCGTGAGTGGTGGGGAGAGGGTGATCTCCTGACATGTCTAGTGGTGGGGGCTAATCTCCTGACTAGTGTGAGTGGTGGGGGCTAATCTCCTGACTAGTGTGAGTGGTGGGGGCTAATCTCCTGACTAGTGTGAGTGGTGGGGCTAATCTCCTGACTAGTGTGAGTGGTGGGGGCTAATCTCCTGACTAGTGTGAGTGGTGGGGGCTAATTACCTGACTAGTGTGAGTGGTGGGGCTAATCTCCTGACTAGTGTGAGTGGTGGGGGCTAATGTCCTGACTAGTGTGAGTGGTGAGGGCTAATCTCCTGACTAGTGTGAGTGGTGAGGAGTGTGATCTCCAGACTAATGTGATTGGTGGGCAGTGGGTGATCTGCAGATGAGCGTAAATATTAACCAGGTGATAATATTTCCAAGGGGCTCTCTGTGGTTTGTGCATATGTTGATATTTTGGTTCTTCCCCCATCAGAGAAAGTGACCCAAGAACTGGTTCCTTCCATTTTGTAGCAGTTTGTAGGGAGAAAGAGCGTGAAATGTTCACGAGGACCGAGGTCCTGAAAAGCTCCGTTTTTGGTAAGGAGAGGGCTGTATAGAAATGTTAACACTATTAGTCTAAGTGTGTAAATACTTAACTTCTGTTATTGATTTCATGCCAGTGATTGTTAATATACTGCCGTGGCAAGAGGCTGAGAGTTCAGTACTTAATGTTATTTATTCTATAAGAGGGAGAATGTCATAGACCAAGACTAATCCCGGGTGACACGGCGTCGCTGTGGCTACAAACCTTCAGTTGTTTGTCCCCATTTGGGATGCATGTCTGGGAACACAGCCCAATGTCACAGCGACAAGGATAACTTGCAGTAAGGATAAAATCTGATTAGTCACCAGACAGTAAATGGCAGCCTTTTCCATTTTCTGGGTTTCATTTTGTGTTCAAATCCTGCACAAGCTGTTCAGTTACAACAGACCAGGATTGCCTGTTCTGCAGTTTCTATACCCATTCCTCCAAAGCTGCTTTCACATGTTGATGAACCCAGTAATCCACAAGGAAACTCTTCATCAGTGTGTTATCGCACACTAGGGGATTGTTTAGTTAAGCCAGGAGCCGATTCGATATCTATATAGAAAGACTAGTATCATATAGCATAGAGGGAGGCCATTTAGCCCATTGTGCCCGTGCTGGCTCTTTGAAAGAGATATCAAATTAGTCCCACTTCAACACACTTCCCCATATTCCTGATTTTTTTTCCTTTTCAAGTATATATCCAATTCCTTTTTGATAATTATTATTGGATCTGCCTCCATCACCCTTTCATCCAGTTTACATTCTGAAGTGATGTGCTTTATCTATTTTGTATCTATTTACCTGTAAGCATATTACAACAGGATTTATTAATTAGAGTACAGTTCTGTAAAATATAGAGCAGGTGCATTTAACATTTTGTTATGTAATTATTATATATTTGTCAGAACATGCAGTTTATTGTCCTATAATTTCACCCAGCTAAATTTCATTAGTCTCGAGATCTGTTGTGATTTTGCACCAGTAAGATATTCTTCATACCCACATGAGAGAGGCATTATATTTGGAATAACAATCATTATCACACAGGGTAAGGTGCCATACCTGGAGAACAATCACTGCATTGTACAGGGAATGACAGTCATTGCGTATTGCATGCCCCTGAGGATTAATAGCTACTTGTAGTTGATCTGTTTGCTGGATTAAATGCAGTTTTTCACTACACTGCATACTTTTATCAGAAATGGCAGAATATGAAAACCCACCGAGTTTATACTGTCTTAGGTATCTGCAGCATTTATTTCTACTTTAATGGACTATGAAACACTAAAGAATTCAGCAAATATCATACAATGCAAATCTTAAATATAATAATGGATTAATTATCTTTTTTTGATACATGCCATAATAACAGATTCTTTGTATTAGCAAACTGTGACTATCATTCATTCTCTTTCGGTCGTCGCATTGATTGAATTTGAAATAATGTCAGCCTCACATTAGGGAGCTCTCCTCTCTGACTAAATCTGAGAATTCCCAAAGAATTGCTATAATGAAACATCTTGCAGATTTTGCCTATCAAGATATCAGATCCAACCATCCTGGGAACTCTCAAAACATTTATTTCCTGGCAAGAATGAATAATGACACATGCTGTACAATTAGCATATATGAGATTGCTTTTGGAGTTTTGCAGATGCATTTGCAGAAACAGAGAATGATTAATGATATTACACCAGAACAGCTTCCCACCACGTTCAATTATAACATATACAGAGAGCCATTGTATAAGAAAAACATTGCTTTAATATAGCATTTTTCACATCCGGAAAACATCCAAAAGCATTTCACAGCCAATTAATTACTTTTGAAGTGTAGTCACTGTTGTAATGTAGGGAAACACAGCAATTTGTACGCAGCAAGCTCCCACAAACAGAATGAGGTAAATGACAAGAAAGTCTGTGTTAGTGATGTTGGTTGAGGAATAAATATTGGCCAGGACACCAGGGAGAACTCCCTTGCTCTGCTTCATGAACTGCCATCTTTTACAACCATCAGAGCAGGCAGACAGGGTCTCAGTTTAATGTCTGATCTGAAAGATGGCACTGCCGACAATACAGCACCTCCCTGATGATGATGATGATGATGCATTGAGATGTCAACCTGGATTACATAAAATATAAGAACATAAGAAATAGGAGCAGCATACGGCCCCTTGAGCCTGCTCCTCCATTTAATACAATCATGGCTGATCCAATCATGGACTCGGGTCCACTTCCCTGTCTGCTCTCCATAACCCCTTATTCCCTTATCGTTTTAAGAAACTGTCTATTTCTGTCTTAAATTTACTCAATGTTCCAACTTCAACAGCTCTCTGAGGCAGTGAATTCCACAGATCCATAACCCTCAGAGAAGAATTTCTCCTCATTTCCGTTTTAAATGGGCGGCCCCTTATTCTAAGATTATACCCTCTGGTTCTAGTATCCCCTATCAGTGGAAACATCCTCTCTGCATCCACCCCATCAAGCCCCCTCATAATCTTATACGTTTTGGTAAGATCACCTCTCATTCTTCTGAATTCCAATGAGTAGAGGCCCAAACTACTCAACCTTTCCTCATAAGTCAACCCCCTCATCTCCGGAATCAACCTTGTGAGACTTCTCTGAACTGCCTTCAAAGCAAGTATGTCCTTTCATAAATATGGAAACCAAAACTGCACGCAGTATTCCAGGTGTGGCCTCATCAATACCTTATATAGCTGTAGCAAGACTTCACTGCTTTTATACTCCATCCCCTTAGCAATAATAGCCAAGATTCCATTGGCCTTCCTGATCGCATCAGAGAGGCGGAAGTGTGAGCAGCAGGGAGTCCGGGGACGTCAGAGGCCTACAAAAGGCCCAACGCGTCGGAGAGGCGGGAGTGTGAGCAGCAAGGTGTCTGGGGATGTCGGAGGCCTACAAAAGAACCAACGCGTCGGAGAAGCGGGAATGCGAGCAGCAGGGAGTCCGGAGATGTCGAGGCCTACCGGTGCAGCTGCAGCAGGGAGGCAAAAAGAAGTAGAAAGAAATTGAAAGGTAACATCACAGCCAAGGGGGTAAGTGATTGGCTGGTGATTGGTAAGTAGTTTTTCTTTTTCTTTTCTATATCAGTAAGTAACATTTAGCATTGCTGCCAATTTAAGTTAATCTAAGGGTTAAGACATGGCAGGAGAGCTCGAACACGTGTTATGCTTCTTCTGTACTATGTGGGAAGTCAGGGACGCTTCCAGTGTCCCTGACGACTACGTGTGCGGGAAGTGTATCCGTCTCTAGCTCCTGATGGACCGCATTGCGGCACTGGAGCTGCGGGTGGATTCACTCTGGAGCATGCACGATGCTGAGAATGACGTGAATAGCACGTTTAGCGAGTTGGCCTCACCGCAGGTAAAGGGTACACAGCCAGATATTAAATGTGTGACCAACAGGAAGAGCAGTGGAATGAAGGTAGTGCAGGGATCCCCTGCGGTCATCCCCCTGCAAAACAGATACACCGCTTTGGGTACTGTTGAGGGGGATGACTCATCAGAGGAGGGCAGCAGAAGCCAAGTTCATGGCACCATGGGTGGCTCTGCTGCACAGGAGGGCAGGAAAAAGAGTGGGAGAGCTATAGTGATAGGAGATTCGATTGTAAGGGGAATAGATAGGCGTTTCTGCAGCTGCAACCGAGATTCCAGGATGGTATGTTGCCTCCCTGGTGCAAGGGTCAAGGATGTCTCGGAGCAGGTGCAGGACATTCTGAAAAGGGAGGGTGAACAGCCAGTTGTCGTGGTGCACATAGGTACCAACGATATAGGGAGAAAACGTGATGAGATCCTACAAGACGAATTTAGGGAGCTAGGAGCTAAATTAAAAAGTAGGACCTCAAAAGTAGTAATCTCAGGATTGCTACCAGTGCCACGTGCTAGTCAGAGTAGGAATTGCAGGATAGCTCAGATGAATACGTGGCTTGAGGAGTGGTGCAAAAAGGAGGGATTCAAATTCCTGGGACATTGGAACCAGTTTTGGGGGAGGTGGGACCAGTACAAACCGGATGGTCTGCACCTGGGCAGGACCGGAACCAATATCCTGGTGGGAGTGTTTGCTAGTGCTCTTGGGGAGGAGTTAAACTAACATGGCAGGGTGATGAGAACCTATGCAGGGAGACAGAGGGAAATAAAATGGAGGCAGAAGCAAAAGATAGAAAGGAGAATAGTAAAAGTGGAGGGCAGAGAAACCCAAGACAAAAAACAAAAAGGGCCACATTACAGCAAAATTCTAAAGGGGCAAAGTGTGTTAAAAAGACAAGCCTGAAGTCTCTGTGCCTCAATGCAAGTCGTATTCGGAATAAGGTGGACGAATTAACTGCGCAGACAGCAGTTAACGGATATGATGTAATTGGCTTCACGGAGACATAGCTCCAGGGTGACCAAGGCTGGAAACTCAACATCCAGGGGTATTCAACATTCAGGAAGGATAGGCAGAGAGGAAAAGGAGGCGGGGTGGCGTTGCTGGTTAAAGAGGAAATTAATGCAATAGTAAGGAGGGACATTAGCCTGGATGATGTGGAATCAGTATGGGTGGAGCTGCGGAATACCAAAGGGCAGAAAACGCTAGTGGGAGTTGTGTACAGACCACCAAACAGTAGTAGTGAGGTTGGGGACAGCATCAAACAAGAAATAAGGGATGCGTGCAATTAAGGTACAGCAGTTATCATGGGCGACTTTAATCTACATATTGATATTGCTAACCAAACTGGTAGTAATGCGGTGGAGGAGGATTTCCTGGAGTATATTAGGGATGGTTTTCTTGACCAATATGTTGAGGAACCAAAAAGAGAGTTGGCCATCCTAGACTGGGTAATGTGTAATGAGAAGGGACTAATTAGCAATCTTGTTGTGCGAGGCCCCTTGGGGAAGAGTGACCATAATATGGTAGAATTCTTTATAAAGATGGAGAGCGACACAGTTAATTCGGAAACTAGCGTCCTGAACTTAAGGAAAGGTAACTTCGACGGTATGAGGCGTGAATTGGCTAGAATAGACTGGCAAAGGATACTTAAAGGGTTGACGGTGGATAAGCAATGGCAAATATTTAAAGATCACATGGATAAACTTCAGCAATTGTACATCCCTGTCTGGAGTAAAAATAAAACGGAGAAGGTGGCTCAACCGTGGCTAACAAGGGAAATTAAGGATAGTGTTAAAACCAAGGAAGAGGCATATAAATTGGCTAGAAAAAGTAACAAACCTGAGGACTGGGAGAAATTTAGAATTCAACAGAGGAGGACTAAGGGTTTAATTAAGAATGGAAAATAGTGTACGAGAGGAAGCTTGCAGGGAACATAAAAGCTTCGATAAATATGTGAAAAGAAAAAGATTAGTGAAGACAAATGTAGGTCACTTGCAGTTGGATTCAGATGAAATTACAATGGGGAACAAAGAAATGGCAGACCAACTGAACAAATACTTTGGTTCTGTCTTCACGAAGGAAGACATGAATAACCTTCCGAATGTACTAGGGGACAGTGGGTCTAGTGAGAAGGAGGAACTGAAAGATATCCTTATTAGGCAGGACATTGTGTTAGGGAAATTGATGGGATTGAAGTATGATTAATCCCCAGGGCCTGATAGTCTGCATCCTAGAGTACTTAAGGAAGTGGCCCTAGAAATAGTGGATGCATTGATGATCATTTTCCAACAGTCTATCGACTCTGGATCAGTTCCTATGGACTGGAGGGTTGCTAATGTAACACCACTTTTTAAAAAAGGAGGGAGAGAGAAAATGGGTAATTATAGACCGATTAGCCTGACATCAGTAGTGGGGGAAAATGTTGGAATCAATCATTAAGGATGAAATAGCAGTTCATTTGGAAAGCAGTGACAGAATCAGTCCAAGTCAGCATGGATTTATGAAAGGGAAAGCATGTTTGACGAATCTTCTGGAATTTTTTGAGGATGTAACTAGCAGAATGGACAAGGGAGAACCAGTGGATGTGGTGTATTTGGACTTTCAAAAAGCTTTTGACAAGGTCCCGCAAAGAGATTGGTGTGTAAAGTCAAAGCACATGGTATTGGGGATAATGTACTAACGTGGATAGAGAACTGGTTGGCAGACAGGAAGCAGTGAGTCGGGATAAACGGGTCCTTTTTAGAATGGCAGGCAGTGACTAGTGGAGTGCCGCAGGGCTCAGTTCCGGGGAGCCCAGCTCTTTACAATATACATTAATGATTTGGATGAAGGAATTGAGTGTAATATCTCCAAGTTTGCAGATGACACTAAACTGGGTGGCGGTGTGAGCTGTGAGGGGGAACGTTAAGAGGCTGCAGGGTGACTTGGACAGGCTAGGTGAGTGGGCAAATGCATGGCAGATGCAGTATAATGTGGATAAATGTGAGGCTATTCATTTTGGGGGCAAAATCACGAAGGCAGAATATTATCTGAATGGCAGCAGATTAGGAAAAGGGGAGGTGCAACAAGACCTGAGTGCCATGGTTCATCAGTCATTGAAGGTTGGCATGCAGGTACAAGAGGCGGTGAAGAAGGCAAATGGTATGTTGGCCTTCATAGCTAGGAGATTTGAGTATAGGAGCAGGGAGGTCTTTCTGCAGTTGTACAGGGCCTTTGTGAGGCCTCACCTGGAATATTGTATTCAATTTTGGTCTCCTAATCTGAGGAAGGACATTCTTGCTATTGTGGGAGTGCAGCGAAGGTTCACCAGACTAATTCCAAGGATGGCTGGACTAATATGAGGAAAGACTGGATAAACTGGGCCTTTATTCACTGGAGTTTAGAAGGATGAGAGGGGATCTCATAGAAACGTATAAGATTCTGACAGGACTGGACAGGTTAGATGCGGGAAGAATGTTCCCGATGTTGGGGAAGTCCAGAAGTAGGGGACATAGTCTTAGGATAAGGGGTAGGCCATTTAGGACTGAGATGAGGAGAAACTTCTTCACTCAGAGTGTTGTTAAACTGTGGAATTCCCTACCGAAGAGAGTTGTTGATGCCAGTTCATTGGATATATTCAAGAGGGAGTTAGATATGGCCCTTACAGCTAAGGGGATCAAGGTGTATGGAGAGAAAGCAGGAAAGGGGTACTGAGGGAATGATCAGCCATGATCTTATTGAATGGCGGTGCAGGCTCGAAGGGCGGAATGGCTTACTCCTGCACCTATTTTCTATGTTTCTATCACTTGCTGTACCTGAATTCTAACCTTTTGTGTTTCATGCACAAGTACCCCCAGGTCTTGCTGTACTGCAGCACTTTGCAATCTTTCTCCATTTAAATAATAACTTGCTCTTTGATTTTTTCTGCCAAAGTGCATGACCTCACACTTTCCAACATTATACTCCATGTGCCAAATTTCTGCCCACTCACTTAGCCTGTCTATGTCCTTTTGCAGAATTTTTGTGTCCTCCTCACACATTGCTTTTCTTCCCATCTTTGTATCATCAACAAACGTGGCTACGTTACACTCAGTCCCTTCCTCCAAGTCGTTAATATAGATTGTAAATAGTTGGGGTCCCAGCACTTCTCCCTGCGGCACTGATTGCCAACCCGAGAATGAACCAGTTATCCCTAATCTCTGTTTTCTGTTTGTTAGCCAATCCTCTATCCATGCTAATATTGTGTGCTCAAGTCTCTGGAGTGAGACATGAACCCATGACCACCTTACTCAGAGACGAAGGCGGTACTACTATATCGAGGCTGATGCTATATAGAATACAATAAAGTTCATTTTCATCTTTGCTCCATTTACATGCTGCCAGATAGGAGCAGGAGTAGGCCATTCGGCCCCTCGAGCCTGCTCCGCCATTTAATAAGATCATGGCTGATCTGATCATGGACTCAGCTCCACTTCCCCGCCCGCTCCCCATAACCCTTTATTCCCTTATCACTCAAAAATCTGTCTATCTCCACCATAAATTTATTCAATGACCCAGCCTCCACAGCTCTCTGGGGCAGAGAATTCCATAGATTTATAACCCTCTGAGAGAAGAACTTCCTCCTCATCTCAGTTTTAAACTTACTTACTGAAAATGAATACGACCGTTGATTGAAAGTCCATTCATAAAAATAGAACTGTGTTCATTAGTGCAACAGACTGCAAATACAGTGAAAGGAATAGAGTTGTGCTTGTATGTTTTAGTGAGTGGAATGGTGGGAATAAATGAGATAAATAAATTGAGAGTAAATTAGATTTGACAGCTCTGCGTTTCCGTGCCGATATTCAACAAATACAAGCCGAAGATTAGCATGTTCTATCTATTGATGCTGCTGCCTTCCGTTCCGTCAGCTAGAGGTTTTGTCATTTTGATTTTACTTCTGAGGCTTTGTTGAAATAATGTAAGCTCGTCTTCACTCTGTGAAAACCACAATTGAAGGGCAAGAGAAACAGACCACCAGCATTGGGTAATTTAACATCTCCCTTCTGGTGACATGCTGTGAGTTTGCTGAAAAGATAAATCATTTCAGCTGCAAAAAAGATATTTCAATAATAACAAGGTTTACATCTGTATGGTTGAGGGGATGATGTCGGATCATAGGATTCTTGTTTTCTATCTCATTGGTCTAATAGCAACCAATCAGATTTCAAAACCAAAAAACAGAAATTTGCCATGACAGATACTGTTTGGGGACCAGTAATGAAGTGGCAACAACTTGCATTTATACAATGCTTTTAATGTAGTAAAATGTCCCAAAAGCACTTCACAGGAGCATCATCAAACAACATTTGACACCGAGCCACATAAGGAGATATTAGGACAGGTTGGCAAAAGCTTGGTCAAAGAGATAGGTTTTAAGGAGCATCTTAAAGGAGGAGGGAGAGATGGAGGTTCTGGGTCTAGGCTGCTGAAGACTCGGCCGCCAATGGTGGAGTGATTGAAATCGGCGATGTGCAAGAGGCCAAAATTGGAGGAGCGCTGAGATCTCAGTGACTTTTTAGAGCTGGAGGACATAGATAGGAAGGCATGAAGCCATGGAGGGATTTGAAAACAAGGTTAAGAATTTTAAAATTGAAATGTTGCCAGAGCAGGAGCTAATGTAGGCCTGCAAGCACAGGGGTGATGGGTAAACAGGACTTGATGCGAGTTCGGACAGCAGAGTTTTGGATGGGTTCAAATTCATGTAGTGGCATAGTTGAGTGCTGGGCTTCTACTTGGCATGGCAGCGGGAGGTCCATGAGTGGCAGTATCAGAGAGTGAGTGTCTATCCAGGACTTCGGAGCGGGACTGTAGTAAACACCAGAAGCTGCAATTCTGGACTACCCATGAGCAACCTCTCCAGAAATTTGATAGTACAGGTACTTGTAAAAAATGCATGTAACATATTTCCACATCTATAATTTATTTAAAATCTTGCATATGGTGCACATTTCATGTCCACAGAGCTTACTTCCTGTTTCCATGATTTTTGGTCGTGTTTTTCTGTCAACATTTCCCATTACAATTGCTTTATTGGTATTTCCCACTCAAGTGTTCTATGTCAACTGTCATGATGTAGTACTGGCTCTGGCCACCAGGTAGCTCTATGCACTGAGTTTCTGAAGTTTCTCTCCCAATTCTGTCACCATCTTGCATGTAAAAATAAATCCTCACAGTCATCAACTGACCATAGACAACACTGCGGGCAATTTATCAGTATTTTATAACATATAATAAATCTGTATCCAGATGAGCGTTTGCTGTTGTTAGAGTCAGTATATGTAGTGGAGGCATAGTCAGAAACCAAGCAGTGTTGTGTCTACTAATGAGGAATAGCCTCATAGCCCAGTCCTTGTACATCACCCAGTTCATTTTCATGCAATAAACTCATGAGAAGGTATAAGTGGAAAAAGCCACAAGTATCAATAGATTTTGATTTGGGCCCAGACTGAGAGGGCCAAGCATCAATGGAATTCCATCCTAACGTGGACTTGGGGATAGATTTCTCCTTCCATTATACATTATGGAGCAGATTTTCCTTTTACTAGGCTTGAGGGCAAAGCATCTTCTGGGCTCAGGGAGTAGAGGAAAATCAGGCGGGGAGGATCACACACTCCCAACGGAGTTCAATTAATTTAAAACCGATTTGCTGAACTCCAAATGCAGAGGCCATCAGAGCTTAACTCCTCCTTGCTCTACGGTGTGCATTTTTGTAATACATTTTTTAAAATTCCGTTCGAAAGAAAGATCTTTAATTTGTAGAGCATCTTTCAGAATGTGAAGTACTTTTGAAGTGTGGTCTCTGTTGTAATGGGAAGTACAGCAAGATCCCACAAACAGCAATGCGATTAATATCCAGATATCCTGTTTTGTGGTTGAGAGATAAATGTTAGCCAGGACACTGGGTGAACTTGCCTGCTCTTCTTCAAATAGTGTTATGGGATCTTTTACTTCCATCATGAGGGCAGAGGTGCCTATGTTTAACACCTCATCTGAAAGATGGCACATCCGACAGTGTAACACCAGGGCTTGAACCTTCTGACTCAGGGGTGAGAGTGCTACCCACTGAGCCAAGGCTGGCACCACTAAATTATATCATCATCATGATAGGCAGTCCCTCGAATCGAGGATGACTTGCTTCCATGTCAAAAAGTTCACAGGTGTTTCAATGAAGGACCCAAAATTCCAGGTCTCATACTAAATCTTGAAGGGTGGAAGATACCTGTGCATGGATTTTTTTTTAACGTGTGGTGTATATATTTTTAAATAATCCCTGTTCTACCTGATTACCAGGCCATTCCCTAAAATCATCCCCACTATTATTATTAATAACATACAAATGGACACTTGAGGTTTAATTAGAATTTGTATGGACCTGGAATCAATAATTATTTCCAGCCCATTGATCTGTGATTGAAGGTGATTGGTTTAGGCCCCCACCAGGCGATAATGGGAGTAAACAATGGCCAATAGACGGAGCGGGGTGTGTGCAGCCCAGGGTTCTGTGCTGAAAGCGCCTCCAATTAGGAAGCCATGCTCTCCAGGGGGCAGAAGCTTTGCTATTGTCCACTGGCTGAGAGTTCGGCAGCCAGGCATCAGGCGTGGGAGGGGGTCCTGGACAAAAGGGCTGTCTGCTGCCGACACATTTCAATGTCCAAGCTTCGTTCAGTTCCCAGCCCAAGGCGGGTGTTCCTCTGAGGCAAGGGTCTGACCAGGAGTAACCCCACAGGGGACATCACACCCCTACCCCGAATCGAACCGAACTCAGCCAGTTCAATCAATGCAAACCGGACTCGAACCTGTCGCTGTCCCCAGACCTGGGAAACCTCCATCCGATCGGAAAATCATTCCCTGTCTGATGACAATACAAATCCTATTGGAATCTGCCTGGATAATATTGGAACCAAAGATTGGTGTCAAAAGGTGCACTGCTTGCACACTCACACGCAATTTGTCGGCACCTTTTGCCTGGTCTGCCCTATTTCCACACTCGCTGTCTGCACTATTTACACGCTCGCTGTCTGCACTATTTACATGCTCACTGTCTGCCTGATTTACACGCTCACTGTGCACTGTTTACATACACGCTGCCTGTACTATTTCCACACTCACTGTCTGCGCTATTTCTACACTCACTGTCTGCTATTTCCACACTCACTGTCTGCGCTATTCACACACTCACTGTCTGCAGTATTAACATAGACACGGTCTGTGCTATTTACACACTCACTGTCTGCGCTATTCACACAATCACTGTCTGCAGTATTAACATAGACACGGTCTGTGCTATTTACACACTCACTGTCTGCACTATTTACATTCAGATACTGTTCACTATTTTTATATACACAATATCTGCATTATTTACACAATCATTGTCTATTAATAACACATTGCACTCAGATGCTGCATTTTTTACACAGTGTGTCCAATATTTACACTCTCATACCTTCTCTATTATTTACATAGGCACACACACTGTGGACTGTTTGCACAGTCACACACTGTCTTCACCAGTCACAGACTATTTACACACTGACATGTTACACTATTTGGCAACACTTTCACCAACCGTGGTGGGTCCGGGCCAGCCGGGGTCGGTGGTGGGTTGTGACCCCGCTCCTGGCTCCAGCCTCACTTGAAAAGAACCTTCCCTAGATTGGGCTTGTTAAGCCCGGCCTGCAAGATTCCTGGACAATTAAAAGGTAGCGGGTCTGATGACGTAATTTGAGAACGAATCATCAGCCTGTTTCCTGATGACACTAAGCTGGGTGGCGGTGTGAGCTGTGAGGAGGACGCTAAAAGGCTGCAGGGTGACTTGGACAGGTTAGGTGAGTGGGCAAATGCGTGGCAGATGCAGTATAATGTGGATAAATGTGAGGTTATCCACTTTGGTGGCAAAAATACAAAGGCAGAATATTATCTGAATGGCGGCAGATTAGGAAAAGGGAAGGTGCAACGAGACCTGGGTGTCATGGTACATCAGTCATTGAAAGTTGGCATGCAGGTACAGCAGACACTGAAGAAGGCAAATGGTATGTTGGCCTTCATAGCTAAGGGATTTGAGTGTAGGAGCAGGGAGGTCTTTCTGCAGTTGTACAGGGCCTTTGTGAGGCCTCACCTGGAATATTGTGTTCAGTTTTGGTTTCCTAATCTGAGGAAGGACATTCTTGCTATTGAGGGAGTGCAGCGAAGGTTCACGAGACTGATTCCCAGGATGGCAGGATTGACATATGAGGAGAGACTGGATCGACTGGGCCTGTATTCACTGGATTTTAAAAGGATGAGAGGAGATCTCATAGAAACATATAAAATTCTGACGGGACTGGACAGGTTAGATGCAGGAAGAATGTTCCCGATGTTGGGGAAGTCCAGAACCAGGGGACATAATCTAAGGATAAGGGGTAAGCCATTTAGGACTGAGATGAGGAGAAACTTCTTCACTCAGTGAGTTGTTAACCTGTGGAATTCCCTACCACAGAGAGTTGTTGATGCCAGTTCATTGAATATATTCAAGAAGGAGTTAGATATGGCCCTTACGGCTAAGGGGATCAAGGGGTATCGAGAGAAAGCAGGAAAGGGGTACTGAGGTGAATGATCAGCCATGATCTTATTGAATGGTGGTGCAGGCTCGAAGGGCTGAATGGCCTACTCCTGCACCTATTTTCTATGTTTCTATGTCTCCTTAAAGGGACCATGGCCACATTGATTTTAACAGTTATTCTGTCAGTGTTCTGCAGCATTGAGGTGCTGCAGACACTAACAAGCACGACACAAAGGTGCACAGCCGCACCCAGGATCTCCCATGACTCCCTGCACATGCACGGACTTTCTCTTCCCTTCCCATGGGCGGAAGAGACCTCCCCAGGAGACCGGTTGCACATTGCACAGGAGGGTACAAGCAGGAATGAAATCAGGAGGTCCTGGCTGCAAGGCGCTAACCTTTCAATGATCTCAGTAGATCACGAACCATTACCGCAAAGCCATACTGAACTTCATTCTGCTGTGCCACTCATCACATCCCCATTTCTCTGCCTTCCCTACCCTATACCTGCACATACTTACTCACACCAACTTACCTTGCAGCTCCACCCATCCTTCTCTCTCTATCTACATTATCACATCCCTATCACACTAGCCACACCTCACCCTCAGCCTTGTCCAATCATACCAACTAACAACACACAAGAGTAGACACTTGAGTCTTTTAGCCAATGTTCATGTAGACTTTCTGCTAATGTGTTGTCAAACATTGAAATCTTTATTTTGAACACTTTGCATTCTTGGCCAGGTTTGTGTGCACCTTTGGCAGTAGATTAGTGAATTATGGTGAGACATAAGGGTACCCCTCCACAATGGTGATGAGTGTGAAAGGAATGGCTTGGGCATTGCAGGGATGTGCTGCCAACCTGGTGCATCATGTGGCAGCCACAGCTTCAAGTGAAGTAAATCTGGCCATGGTGAGGCCATCCCTGGTGTCCCAGGCAACAACGTGATCAGGTGCTGATGCCTTGTGTCCTGTGCAGCATTATGTGATTGCGGAGAAGATTGGTGTTGTTGTTGGTGATGCTGGTGTGTTTAGTAATGTTGGTGTTGGGGCTGGTCGTGGTGGGATCTGAGGACAAAATTGAGATATTGTCAAGGGCACCAATGCTGATGGAATAGATGGCAGTTGAAGTTGAGATGACAGGAGCGATCTATCAATGGTGAGAGAGGTTGCTCCAAGAAGGTGACAGTGGATAGAGAGTTCACTGCAAACATTTCCAACCTGCACACAGCTCAAAGTGTCTTCCAAATACTGAAGACTTCAGCTTCTGAGATTGGAAAGAGAACAGCTGTGAAATGGTAGCTTTTATACCACACCTGCAGCGGTCAACTATTCAAAGCAATGGAAAGTCATTGAGAACCTAACACACTTACCTGATATGTTCCCTGAGAGATGTGAATTTCATTTTTTTTTAAACTTGGAAAAATGATAAGTACCTGGTAAAATTATTTTTAAAGTATTTCTTAATGATTTTAATTGGCTAGCCTGCTGCTTGGTGGCGGCTCTGTGAATCACAGCCAGAACCAGCACTTTGGAAATTTACAAGCAGCCGGGTTCAGAGTGGGATCATGTCCCGTTGTCAATCGCAGCCATTTTGACAGTGGGCCCACCACCAAATCCGCACTCGCAGGGCTGGTAAGATTCATGTGAACACATGCAATGCACTAGTGCACTATTCACACACTGAACTATTTGCACACCGACTTAGACACACAGTCCGCACTCTGACTCTCACTAACACGCACAAACACACATTGTTGGTACTAATTCAGATCCATATACAACCGCACACATAGTTTGCACAAACATACTCACAAACACCCTCTCACAAACTGTCAGCACTAGTATAGACTCCCTTACATCTTACACAACATATACCAGCTTCACTAGCACATATCTTCACATATCCACTAACACACATTCACACAATCCACCTTCTCACACACAATAATACACATACTGACGGATAATACACACACACTCTGCACCAATGCACTCACAGAAACACTGTAAACTCTCTATCTCAGAAATCTACTTACTATCTCATTCTAGCATTCTAATATGCATTCATAAACTAATGATGAAATATACACAAACTCTCAATGTCACATGAAGTCACACTCTTATTTGAACACATGCACATTCACATAGACTCAAATACATGAACAATGGTGTCTCTTCATTTTCTGTTCTCTCCCTCTATTATTTCTAGCTGTATACACAACTTCCAGAGACTTTCCACACACCATCACAATATTGAGTTCCTCAGTCTCCTGCTCCCACTGTGGATCTCTGAGTGATACCTGCCCAACTCCACTACATCCCTCCCATTCTAAACACTTGGCTCCAATGTGAAATCAATTAAAAGAGCGACATTTGGAAATCTACCACTGAAATATTGTATCAGTGCATGTACTAATATTCATACATTCTGGGGAGATTCTCCCCAGAATATAGTAAATCTTTTAAAATGTAAGCTTTCCTAATTTTGATGTCCACATCCTCTTAAAGTGCTTCAGTATTGCTGCATTGGTTTGTGATGGAGGAGTGGTGAGAGATCATGGTGGAGGTGCAACAGATGAGGGTACGGGGCTCAGAAGAGCCGAGGACCCAGAGGCAGCACGGGCCAGCCCATACTGCGATATGTGTGCGCACTAGGTCCATGCAGCAGAGCAGGTCTCCAGTCATTCTGCTTAACCCATGCCACTGGATAAAGGCCTAGCTCTGTAAGCCCATGTGGTAGCTGATGTGCAACGACCACCACATGTTAAAAAATCCATGCACAGGCATCTTCCACCCCTTCAATTGGAGTTCAGGACTGGAACATCGGGTCCTTCATTGAAACATCTGTGAACTCATGTGGAAGCAAGTCATCCTCGTTCAAAGGACTGCCTATGATGATGATGATAATATTCATACTCAAACCACACTCAGACACATACTAACCCCACTGATACCTACATATAACAGAAGACTAATATAATCATTATCATCAAAGGCTGTCCCTCGGAATCGAGGAAGACTTGCTTCCACTCCTGAAGTGAGTTCTTTGGTGGCTGAACAGTCCAATATGAGAGCCACAGACTCTGTCACAGGTGGGGCAGATAGCCGTTGAGGGAAGGGGTGGGTGGGACTGGTTTGCCGCACACTCCTTCCACTGCCTTCGCTTGATTTCTGCATGCTCTCGGTGATGAGACTCGAGGTGCTCAGCGCTCTCCCGGATGCACCTCCTCCACTTAGGGCGGTCTTTGGCCAGGGACTCCCAGGTGTCAGTGGGCATGTCGCACTTTATCCGGGAGACTTTGAGGGTGTCCTTGTAACGATTCTGCTGCCCACCTTTGGCTCGTTTGCCGTAAAGGAGTTCCGAGTAGAGCACTTGCTTTGGGAGTCTTGTGTCTGGTATGCGAACTATGTGGCCTGCCCAGCAGAGCTGATTAAGTGTGGTCAGTGCTTCAATGCTGGGGATGTTGGCCTGGACAAGGACGCTAATGTTGGTGTGCCTGTCCTCCCAAGGGATTTGTAGGATCTTGCGGAGACATTGTTGGTGGTATTTCTCCAGCGACTTGAGGTGTCTACTGAACATGGTCAATGGTCCATGAAGACTAACATCCTCACATGCATACACATTCTGATAACCTTTTAACATATCCACATACTGAAACACTGTCACATTCTCTGCATACACTCTCATATCCACATACATTACAGAATTACACACCAATGCATTTCATTCACCACCACACAGTCTAATACTGCATCTAAGACACTGAAACAAGAAAGACTAGCATTTATCATCATCATCATAGGCAGTCCCTCGATACGAGGATGACTTGCTTCCATGCCAAAAAGGAATGAGTTCACAGGTGTTTGAATGAAGGATCTAATATTCTAGATCCCGAATTACATCTTGGAGGGTGGAAGATGCCTGTGCTTGGATTTTTATAATGTGTGGTGGTCATTGCACACCAACCACCACACGAGCTTGACAGAGCTAGGTCTTGGTCCAGTGGCAAGGATTACCCAAAATTACTGGAGACCAGCTCTGCTGCACAGATCGAGCGAGCACACATATAGCAGTGTGGGCTGGCTCATGCTGCGCCTGGGCCCTCGCCTCTTCTGGGCCCCGAACTCACGCCTCTCCTGGGCCCCGGTCACTTCCTTCTACAAACTCTTGCTGCTCCTTTGCCCCTCCTGCTGTGCCTGCCCACACTGCAATCAGCACCTGACTTCGCCCTCCTGCAGTGCCGAGCCGGGCCACCGCACACTGCTCCCTCCAATACAGCCTTTCAATCACAGTAAATTTATATAGCACCTTTCACAACCTCAGGATATCCCAAAGTGCTTTACAACCAATTAAGTACTTTTGAAGTGTAGTCACTGTTATAACTTAGGAAATGTGGCAGCCAATTTCCGCACAGCGCCTCCCACAAACAGAAGTGTGATAATGACCAGATAATCTGTTTTTGTTATACTAATTGAGGGATATATATTGGCCAGGACACCAGGGATAACTCACCTGCTCTTCTTCGAAATATTGCCATGGGATCTTTTACATCCACCTGAGAGGGCAGACAGGGCCTCGGTTTAATGTCTCCGCTGAAAGACGACACCTCCGACAGTGCAGCGCTCCCTCAGCACGGTGCTGCAGTGCCAGCCTACATTTATGTGCTCAAGTCCCTGGAGTGGGATTTGAACCCACAACCTTCTAACTCAGAGGCGAGGGTGCTACTCACTGATTCACAGTTGACACTAGGAAAGGCGGCAGCCCAATTGCGCACAGCAAGCTCCCACAAACAGCAATGTGATAATGACCAGATGCTCAGTTCTTGTTATGTTGATAATCTATGACATGTTTTTGAACCAGCAGATTGGACAAAACGTGACCACCATATGTCCACTTGCACTTCAACAGTTTGCATTTATATTGTGCCTTTTACATTAAAAAAATGTAATGAGGTACTTTACAGAGAGGAAGAGGAAGAGGAAGAAAAATGGAACAGGTATTGGAATGGTACAGAACCCTGGAGGGAGAGATTAGATGGGGTGATTGAAAGCTGAGTTTTAACAGGGGTATTAAAGATGGACAGAGAAGGGGGAATTGCGCGGCAGTTCCAGAAAGTGGGGCTAACGTGGCTAAAACTCCCTGCCATTTTGAATGGATGGAAATGCCAGAGCCAGAGGAGCAAAGAGTGCACGAGGGGAGTATGAGGCTGGAGGAGGTTGCAAAGACAGAGGAGACAAAAGCAAAAGGTGGGCTTCAACAGTGCGCTGTTGGTTGAGACAAGATACTGCGAGTGACGCCAGCTGCTGTGGGATGCTGCTGTGTGTAAATGTGTTACTGTGCCGTTCCCCACATTGCAACTGTCGAGTAATTGTGTGTGTGTATCTGTGTCTGTTGATGAGGTTTTGTCGGGTTTCTAACATCCAATCCACTATCCCTACTTTAAAAGAAAAGATTTCAAATGATCTTTAATAAAAACAAAACGTGCGAGAAACATTCGGCAGGAGTCTGTGGAGAGAGACACAAGAGTTAATGGTTCAGGTCCATTTCACCGGCTCACGTTCTTATCCTGCCCCCTTCTGATTGGATAATAAAGGCAGTTCCTTTGGTTATAAATATCCCAGTCGGGAAGATTGAGATGGACCAGTCCGAATCTCATCAACAAATTTACTGTGGACTTGGAACTCGGAGGAAAAAAACACGGCACAGTTTTGCTTCTGTCTGACTCTGCCGCTCTCTGGCTGCTTTGTCGCTCTATATAACCGCTCGCTCCGTCACTGCAGCTCACTTCCTGTTGCTGTCTCTCGCACTCTCCATAGTTATCTCTCTGCCTTTCTATATAATTCTCTTTCTCTCTCTCTATCTCTTTCTCTGTCTCTATTATTATTATTATCTCTATCCCAGTCTCTCTCTGTCTCTATCCCTTACTCAGTCTCGCTCTCTCTCTTTCTCTCTGTATATATATATATTATATATATTTCTCTCCATCGCTGTCTCTCAATCTCTGCTTTTCATTCTCAGTCTCCCGCTTTGTCTCTATAATTCTAATATGAAGCTAGCTATCCGCAGTCCTCTGGCTCTTCACCTAGAACAAGCCTGAGGACTGGCGGATATAATATCTAAATTTAAGAAAGGAGATAGAACATGTCTACTATAGACCAGTCAGCTTAACATCGGTGGTTCCAAACATGTGGAATCCCTATTGAAGGCGAAACTAGAAGAACATCTAAAAACCCAAAGCATGGATTTCAAAAGGGAAAGTCTTGCTTGACCAACCTGGTTGAATTTTTTGAAGAGGTAACAGAGAGAGTTAACAAGGGTAATGCAGTAGATGTA
Source organism: Pristiophorus japonicus (assembly GCF_044704955.1). Classification (NCBI taxonomy): domain Eukaryota; kingdom Metazoa; phylum Chordata; class Chondrichthyes; family Pristiophoridae; genus Pristiophorus; species Pristiophorus japonicus. The sequence continues at coordinate 6,473,139 of NC_091992.1, read as the reverse complement.
ATTTATCTAGATTTTCAAAAGGCCTTTGATAAGGTACCATAGACTAATGAATAAGATCCAAGAATGTGGAGTCAGGGGACAGGTAACAGAATGAATAGCTAGCTGGCTTCAAGACAGAAAGCAGACAGTTGGGATAAAAGGTAGCTTTTCAGAGTGGCAGAAGGTGGGTAATGGTGTTCCACAAGGATCAGTGCTGGGGGCCACTGTTGTTCACAATTTATATTAACGGTTTAGATTTTGGAATCAAAAACACAATTTCTAAATTTGCAGATGGCACCAAATTGGGGGGATAGTCAATACTGAGGAGGATTGCAACAAATTAGAAGAAAACTTGAATAATGGGCATACAATTGGCAAATGAAATTCAACACAAATAAATGTGAGGTATTACATTTTGGTAAGAAAAATAGGGAGGTCACATATTACTTGAAAAATATGAATCTAAATGGGATAGAAGAATGTAAGAATCTTGGAGTACAAAAACACAAATCACTGAAAATAGCGACATAGGTTAACAAGGTGATGAAAAAGCAAACCACGCATTAGGGTTTATTTCTAGAAAAATTGAATTGAAAAGTAGAGAAGTTATGCTAAACTTGTATTGAACCTTGGTTAGATCACACTTGGAGTACTGCGAACAATTTGGTTGCCATATTATAAAAGGCTATAGAGGAACTGGAGAGAGTTCAAAGAAGAATTACAAGGATGATACCAACAATGCGAGGGTATACCCATCAGGACAGGTTGAACAGGCTGGGTCTCTTTTCTCTTGAAAAGAGAAGGCTGAAGGATGATCTAATAGAGGTCTTTAAAATTAAGAAAGATTTTGACAGGGTAGACACAAAGTGTTTTCAGTTGTGGGGAAGAGCAAAACTAGGTGCTATCAATATAAGATAGTCACCAAGAAATCCAATAGGAAATTCAGAAGAAACTTCTTTACCCAGAGGATGGTGAGAATGTGGAACTCACTACCACAGGGAGTGGTTGAAACGAATAGTATTGATGCATTTAAAAGCAGCTAGATAAACGTATGAGGGAGAAGGGTTATGATGCTAGAGTTAGATGAGGAAAGACGGGAGGAGGCTCGAGTGGAGCATAAACGCCGGCATGGACTGGTTGGGCCGAATGGCCTTTTTCTGTGCCGTATATCCTGTGTAATACTCTGTGTAATTCTCAGTCTCTGTCTTTCAGTCTCTCCTCTCAGTCTCTCTCACACTCTCAAAATCTCTCTCTCTCTGTCTCAGTCTTTCAGTCTCTCTATGTCTCGCTGTCTTTGCTCTTTGTGTCTCTTAGACTCTCAGTTTCTCTCACTCAGTCTCTCTCAAAATCTCTCCGTCTCAGTCTTTCTCAGTCTCTCTCTGTCTCTGCTCTGTGTCTGTCAGACTCTGTTTGTCTCTCTCTTAGTCTCTCTCTCTCTCTCTCTCTGACTCTCTGTCTGTTTCTCTCAGTCTCTCTCTCTGTCTCTGTTTCTGCTCTGTGTCTCTCAGACTATCTCAGTCTCTCTGTCTCTGCTCTCTTATGTCTCTCTCAGTCTCTCTGTCTCTCAGCCTCTCTCTCTGTCTCTCAACCTCTCTCTCTCTCTCTCTCAGACTCTCTCCCCTTCTCTCAGTCTCTCCCTCTCATTCTCTCTAATTCTCACTCTCGGGTCCATTTTGATGGGTTGGTAAGTCAATGCTCAGCCGATCTCTCCAATGTCGAGCCAACGCCAGCTTGAAGCATCTCTGTGGAAGTGAAGCCGGCCAAAGACAAGTTGAGGACAGGAGCAGACTCACTGTTGCCCTTGACAACACGTTCTCGATATCACACGTGTAAAATATAATGTGAAAAAAACATTGAAATGACGCGGATGTGACCTTGATCGTTCATAGAGCCGATGTGGTAATTGTGATCCACACGGAGATCGCACGCGCTGGGGGCAGCGGTATCTGTGTCCCATTTTTCGTCTTTAGAACATTAATATATTTGCTTGTAATCCGGATTTCCCTCCGTCAGGTGGCGACGCCAATGTAGGGAGACTCGGTATCTTGCGGGACAGCCTCGCAGCGTCAACCCAAGCCCAACCCAGTGAGAGAGGAGAGCAAAAGAGGAGTTAAACCCAGACTTTAGGGACCATTTGCCGAGCGATTAAAATCCCGGAAGATGTGCCCATAGAGAGCGAACAGGCTAAATATTTACAGAGAAATCTGCAGTTAAAGATCGGCGATAAATCAGTGAGTAGAGAAACAAACACACATACTGACTTTGAAGAGGATGGGGTCGGTTAGTGAGCAACACATTCAAAAGGAAACTCGGGAACTGTCAGGACTTGTGCAGAATATGGGGAAATATTTCAGTTCTGAACGTTTAATTAATTAAAAAACTAAAGGGCGTCACCAAACGTTGTAACGCTACGTCTTGACATTCCGGCTTTCAATATTTGCTCCTCAGCGCACCTTTGTAAGGCGTTTGAAGAAATACATTGACATGCGCTTTGAAGTTACGGCAGAAACTGTTGCAAAGTCTGTGGCCCTCACAGCCTCAAAGCAACTGTGGTGCTTGTTAAATTCGGCAAGCCCACCGCCCCCCCCGCAATGCTCCATCAGTCCGGGAGGTGGCGCCCAAGCTGCGCCAATTCTCTGCAGGGATTCCTCTCCGAAAATGGAGCCATCAACTGCTGACACCAAGCCTCGTAAATTTTGCCGGTGTGGAGCAATCGGTAATTGGCGAGGAAAAGGCTGTTTATTTCATACATTAATGGCCTGAACTTAATGCCGCCAGGTTGAGTTTAAAGTATTTAAGCACGACCTCCCATCAATCCAAACATCAAAGTGATTTTTCTTTTTAATTTCTTGGCTTGGAGTAGATGGGACTGTAAATAAACCAGTATCCGTTTATCCGGGAGGAGGGGAGAAATCTTCAGGATCACGTCTCAAACAAACCTTTTGGGATAGTTTCGCAAAAAATAAATCTACCAGGCTGCCTGACAGGACCCGCTCGATAAATCAGCGGAACGGTTTACATTTATCAGACATGGGTTTGTAAACTTTTCTCGAGTTAGGGAAATAGTGTATCCCATATCAATCCATTGGTGAGAAGGATTCATTCTGGAGAGCGGGAGATCGAAATTTTCAAATAATCGGGCTGGATAAATGTAAAATAAGTTAGGCTAATTCATTTGTGTATATCTCATGAGTTTGTATCTATCTGTGTGTGTATCTGCTGTGTGAGTAGTTCAACTGTGGCTATCTCAGCCTGTGTCTGTGTGTGTGGATATGGTTCTGTGTGAGAATATTCATCTGTAGCTGTCTTGCGAGAGTGTATGTATATGCGTGTATATCTGTATCTGTGTGTGTTTGTCCCTGTATATCCCAGACCAGATAGCTTTGAGAGTGTAGCTGTGAGTAGGTCCCTGTTTCCTCGCATGTCTGTCTGTCTGCATATATACTCCTGTGTGTGTGTGTGTTCCTGTGACGATTATCTGGACGGGATGGGATTTGATACAATGACTGCAACGCTATTTTATAACGAATTTACAGACTTGGTTGCCCGGTTGGGATCCTTTTCCTCCCCAACCTTTCTGTAACTTCAACAATTTTCCTCCTTATTCCCATTTTTCGTTCTTACGAAGAATCTTGCTCCCAGAATTGTCACTCTGGCATACATTAAGTCTGGGCACGAGACGGCCAAATCTCCCAACAGATTTTCAAACTATTTTGCAGCTCACCCTCCCCAATTTCGTTTGAAAAAAAGAATTCAATAAAATGGATTTCCTATTTTCTGTGTTGAATCGGTGCACAGTGAGGCTCGCCACAGGGGGACGAGTCATGTTCCCCGATAGATACCCAACTGATGAAAAAAAATCGTTTTGCAACATGGAAGAAATGGTTGATAATTTTGACAGATTGCCCTTATATCAATCACTTCATTGAACCCATTTCCTTGGCCGCATTGTTCCGGCTGATCACGTGCATTAAAAATGTAGTTCAGTGCAACTTAATTCGCATAAAACGGGAAGCATTGTGACACTGCACACTCTATAAAAACTAAAATCCTTTGATAATATCATGTGACGCTGTGCTGTGTCTCCTCCCCGAATCTAGATAACTAAGCGAGGCGCCTGTCTATCCACCTGAACTATAAGATCCATCAGCACCGTCCTTTCAAATTCGTTTTAAAAATACTGAGATTAGATCCCAGACCAAGGGTATACAACTGTCACTGTGTTATTGTAAAAGATGCACTAATGAATTGCAACAACACTAGTGAACATGTATTCGTGTTAAGGACAGATCGAAGCTTGTCTTGTTTGAGATGCAGACGGTGCATTCTGCTTTTTAAGAGGCCGTAATGTAAAAACAACACACACGTTCGGTCCGGATGTAACGTCAGTGGGAATCCAATTCCAACCACTCGAGTCTGTGAAAGGCAATACCTGATCCAGGCAAAGCGGACCCAAAGCAGAAGATACATTCTAAAGTTGAACCCAGTCGGACTAAACCCGGTGCTCGATGGCCTAGCAATACATGCCTTTCCAGGGAAAGTGACCCTCAAAATATTTGTGACAATTAATTTATTTCTGAGGGAGGAAAAGATCGCGCTGTATGGTGTAGAGTACAGGAGCATTTAGAGTGCTGTACATCGAGTATAAAATACAGTACCATACCGGAGTATTGGTCTAAAACAAAATATTCCCACATACTTTTCCTTCACCCCCACCACAGAGAACTCAATAATAAGTCCTTTGATTCAGTTAATCTTGGTTTTATATCTTTATCAACATCGACTGCAAGTGTTGAGCACAGTGACCTTTAATGTGGTGTATCCCTTAATAACTATGCGTGCAATTTTAAATGAGGTATTTTGCAAAGTCAAACACAGGCAAATGTTTACATACAAATACACATATCTAGTCACACAGAACACACACACAAAGGTCCGTGCTTTCATACCACTACACACCTACAACACACACTTTCAACTAAATACTCATTTCACCAGCGAAAGTTTCACTTCAAAATGTTTATTGAAAGTTGTGAGAGAACTCAATATATTTTTTTAAATTGCTGATAGATTACCCGAATAACCAACACAATTTGAGATACATTTTTTTTGTCTTTTTATTTTAAGCCGCTTCGCAGAGAGCCCGGTGAGAGATCCCATCCACTATGAGTCACCCGCACCGGGAACTGAACCAACCTGAGGTGGCAAAGCGACATTGGTTACACACCCCGCTAGCACAGGATTTCGGAAACGTTTGTTTATTTAATTTCCTTTAAGTCTGTAGTATTGTACAGTACATAACGCAGTTATTTTTTTTTAAACAGGTAACACTGGAATAGCATTGATGTAATGGATGGCACGTTTTAAAACCGTTTTCACTAAAGCAGGCGGGATAGACCTCTATAATAAAACGCTATTAGAAACTCATTCATCCTTTCTCACACACACTTTCCCAATGCGCTATATATTTCATTTACAATATATTGTGATGTTTGTGTGTAAAACGAAACAGGAAAAAAAACATTAAAATGCACGGAATTAAACTCTAATATATGTACACGCGAATTTACAACTGGTGAATAAATTAATACCGTTTTGCATATTCTGCCACCATAGCATATTTACACAAAATTACTAATTAATTACATAAATAGCAAAGATCCTTTTCTCTCGTGTGAAGGGACATTTCTCGTATGCGTTTTTTTTGTAGCGAAGTGGCCGGTCCTTTACCCCAAGTGGGTCTTTTTCGCTCTCCTGCTCCCATCCCTGTGGTGTGAACAGTTCTCAGGCTGGGTGCTGCTGCCTCTGAGCTCCCTCTCACCACACCGTTCCCCTCAGTCGGGATCTGCGCCGTGAGGTTTCTGCGTGTACTAACAGTCCCCGCTGCCCCCCAAATGGGTCCCAACAGGGGTTCACTTCGGAGAGTCCCTGGTCGGAGACGTCTCGCGGTTGCTCTCCAGGCCGCTGACCAGTCTCTGGATGTTCTGCAGCTGGTTGATGGCCTCCTTGGCGGACGGTTTCGGGGAGAGCGAGCTGCCTCCAGTCCTTAAGCTGCTGCCGCCGCCGTTGCTTTTGTGGTTGAGTTCGGAAGCCAGGCTGACCGAGACGGGGCTGGAGCCTCGGCTGCACAGTTTGCTGTCCGACCCCCCGAGAGCCGAGGGCATGGCCGTGGTGAGGAGGTTGGTGCTGGCCGGGATGGAGACGGGGATTGGGTACGGGTTGAAGCGAAGCCGGGGCCGTCCGCCGCTCAGGAACGGGTGCCGGTGGAGAGAGGAAGGCCCTCCTGAGCTGTTGGGCAACGCGGCGGCTGCAGCGGCCGCGGCCATGTACGTGTATGGGTAAGGGAAGAGCCCTCCGAAGGCAGTCATTGGGATCCCCTGTATCATAAAACAAGAAGGAGACAGGGGAAAAACAGATCTGATGAGTATCATCATACGGTGTGAAGAGCGAGAGAGCAAGATCACAGGACATGAACACCTCTTGGAGCAAAGCCCCAGGAAACAACCCCATCACTTGGAGCACAGATCTGAAGCAGCGGGCTTTGGCGGGAGGGGGGGGGGGTGGTGCTGGAATAAGTGAAAAGGAACAATAAAGGGTAGTGGAAATTGAGAACTCAAGCCCCCCAAAAGCTGTTGAGGCCGGAGGCCAATTGCTGTGAGGGATAAGATTTTTGTTGGGCAAGGGTTACGGAACCAAGGCGGGTAGATGGAGTTGAGATACAGATCAATCATACTGTCCTTGAATGGCGATACAGGCTCGAGGGGCTGAATGGCCTCCCCCTGTTCCTATATTCCTAAAAATAGGCTCAATGACACGGTTAAAGGTAAACGAACGGGATGATTTTAAATGTAGAGTTGAATTTTCGATTTGATCCCAGGGGCCAGTGATTCCGAGTATGGGCTGCCAGAGACACTGACAGCTCCACCGGCACTTTGACCTGCCACCCGGCTGCACATTAATGAGTAGAGGGGTGGACCGTTTCTGTGGAGCTACAACGGCCCCCTTCTACTGCCCCACAGGTGCAGGGCTCTCCAGTCCAACCTGTCCCACTCCCCAGGCTCCAGCTGATAATATATAACCCCGCATGCTCAGCACTGCGCGCCGTCACCTTTTTGAAACTTACAGATCAACGCCAATAAAACAGTTCATTAATTTGACAATTAAACTTATAATTGGAATAGGAACGCTAAGCGCCAGGATTGAATGAGAAAGATGGATTGGAGTTCTGTACTGAGCATTCTCTGCGGTGGATGGAGAGATGTGTTGCCGTCCGCGTGAAGATAAATGAATAAATAAAGAAGAAAATAAACCCAAATGTAACTATTTTTCTAGACTTGCAACAATCCCCGGTATCTTTACGGATCCAGTTTAAACAAACAATTGGATCTATTTGTCAAAAGACTTGATCGCCAACTAAATAAAACTCCGTGTACCATTACAATACTGGTTCATCCAGCCGCCCGAATCACAGCATTGTCAAAACAATTTGTTTAAATAACCAAAGGACGGGTTGGTTAATCAGCCCCACACATAAAATCATTAAAAAGATGTCTTCATACCTGTGACCACACACATGTAGCGCCAGTATATTATTTATATATTATAATGAATAAATCTTATATCAATATATACATAAAATATATACACAAGTATACATTTATGTAGACAGTATAGATTCAAACAAATTATAGAAATATTTCTATTGCTTTGCTTCAAAGCATAAAACATTTCAACACTCCCCACTGCAAGGTATCTGGTTCCTCCAGAAATAGCCAACCAGAGAGGAGAAATTGCTCTGGTCGTTATGTGCAGCGAGATGGTGAACTGGATGAGGAAGGGTTTGGCCATGTTGTTGCACACAGCGAGCAAAACAGCCTCTCCCTCCATCTCTGCAAAACATGGGCTCGGATTGTGGAGCCCGATTGAAAATCCCAGGGCGGGATTTGGCAATCTGTCAGCCGTCATCTTTTGCTCAGAGAGGCTGAGTGCGGATTATTGATTATTACCCACCCAACTTGGAACTTGGAACGCAGATTGAATCATTGCACGTTAAGAAGTGGAGATGCTAAAGGTACATTTCCCCAGACCCTTCAACCCGGGTAAAACATCGCTATTTTGACAATAAATCGTTGAATCTGGATTAACCCTGATCAGGGTATTTAGAATGAATGTTCCAGGTGTTACACTGGGATCCAAGTCCTGCCTGTCCATCTGTGGCTTGACTGTTGGTTCTGATATAAACACTGATTTAAATTCATACCCAACGGCCCTTAAAGTATTCTCCCCCTTTATCGGTCCAAGTATTAACTCGCAATTCATAGACTTCTCTCTCGACTGACAAAAAGCAGAGGTAACCGCAGCCGCAATAATAACTTAAAAGACATGACCCAATCATACTTCAAACTGCAGAGAATACAAAGGGAAAGGCCCTCAGAGTGAACTTGCATGTGTCTCTCTTCCCTCTCCCTGTTCCTCAATCGTTTCTCACTATTTGATTTTATTCACCTTGTTTCAATTCTTCCTCTCGCTGTTTTTCTCCAGCTTTGTATATTTCTCCCTTCCTCTTGCTGTTTGCCTTCCTCTCTGTCCTTTCTCTCATTTTCTGTTTCTCTCTCAATCTATTTCTCTCTATTTCCCCCACTCTCCTGTAATGTGCTGGAAAAGTGAAGTCGGTAGGTTTTGGCAGACCGGGTCTCATCGCTCCCCCCAAAACACCAAAACTAAAACCAGACATCACGAACAAGGGCTGAGAAAATATGAGCAGGAAGGCGAAAGAGTTTTCAACATCTTTTTAAGCAAGTCTGTATGCAAACGGCTCAATGTCTAAATTCACAAATCAAGGTTTGATTTCAATCTCTGGGAATGGGCCGTGAATTGTCAAAGTCACGCGGATCCGCCGTGTTTACATTTACTGGGAAAGTGGGATCGGGGAGCGGAGTGTGGTCAGTTAAATGCAGCACCCACCGCCTCTACAAACCGAGACTTCTTACCTGAGAAGCCAGGACGTGTTGCGAGAGGTGGAAAGGGAAGTGAGCCGCTGCGCCGGCCGAGGTCTGGGCTGAGCTGAGGGCCGCGTTGTCCAAGCCGCCGGCTCCCGATACTGAGGCCAATAAATGTCCCATCCCGGTGGCCATAGCCGAGAAAGCGCCCGGAGCGACTGCAAACTGACCCGGGTGGATAAAGAGAGGCTGTCCAACGTTTAAAGGGTTAAAAAACTGCTGGCTGTGTAACCCCGAGAAGGCCAGACTTTGCAAGTGTCCGGTGTTGAGGTGAGACGGGCCGTCAGTCTGTATCATAAGCGGGGCGTAGGTCTCTTTATTCAAACATTCACCATCCTTCTTGGCCTCGTCCTTTCTCCTCCCCTCGCCCTTGTCTCTCTCCGAGCTCCGGTGGCTGAACCCGCCGCTGTCACTCTCCCTGCGAGCGTCCAGCGAGTCCTTCTTCCTGTCCGGGATAGATCCTTGCTTCGGCCGTTCAGCCGGCTCTGGCGCCGCGTCCTCTGCCGGCGAGGTGTCGGCTCCGGGCACCGCGACTCTGGGGCTGCTGCTGACCACCGCCGAATGTTCCTCCGGCCCCTCCAGCTCCGGGTCACTGTCCGCACCCGACTTCTCGTCTGAAGTGACCGCAAGAGAAATCAAAATATAAATGATAAACGCCTTTAAAAAAATCTTCCAGAGATGAACACAATCCAATTCCCAGAAACAGGTTAGAAAGTCGGTGCATATTTAAATATAATTAATGCTATAATATTGAATATATGTCGCTCAAGAAACACAAATACATCAAATGTTCAATTCAGAACTGAAGGCATCAAAATTAATTCATCCGAGCCTTCAATATTTCCTGTGATATTCCTCTAGACCCAAAGTTAGTTATTATTTTATTATAACAAAAAATAAAATGCGTTAAAAGAAATCCGACCTTGTTTTTTTTCATATTTTCCTCATAATGTCCCCTTGTCTGTATTTAATTGGGTGTTTGGTGAAGGGAGGGATCCTGTTCTGAAAGGTGTTCTAATAACCCCATCTAGATTCCGAGGACAGGAGAGAGTGTGACTGGGCACAGGCTTGTTTTAAGTTTTATAGGCGAGACTTATTTGGAAATATTAAATTGGACTTTGCTTTCATTTCCTGTACCCAGGTCAGCAATGACTGCACAATATGAGTTAAGATTTATTCAAATATCACAGAGAATATTCTGCTTTACATTAAAATATTGATTGAAATAATGGTGAAGGAAGATGCATTTTGCACAGGGGAAGACGATTTGAATCTAAAAACCTCAGGATCGATTTCCCGAAACGGTTACGTCTGGTGTTTGCTTGTGTTGTTTTGTTACAACCTTTTTTTGTAGAACACTTTGTAGAATAACATTTTAGAACTATGTTTGATAAGGTGGGCTAAACCATTACTAAAGAAGGGCTGCTTCTCAAAACTGGGACCAACATTTAATACCACAAGCACTCGGCCGAAGTATCCAAAGACTGGATTCGGAGGCCGGGACCCGCAGTGAGTTCAACACTTAGCCAGGGACAGAAGCGCTCGGTTCGCTAGACATCAGTTTGAGAAATCCTCACGGCCCATACGGATTGATAATTTGTGTTACAATATAAATAAAAGGCACACTCTCACTCTGTGCCTTTTATATTTCAGGGTTTCTGTGTAATTTCCACTAATAAAAACGACCCATTACTCACGCGGGACTCCCACCCCTCCCCACCTCACTTATATTGGCCCTGGTGTTGAAATATTTATTTTAAAATCATCAATATCCATTAAATATAGTCTCCCTGTGTGTATGTTATTTCAACAAGATCTCCTGTTTCACAACATTAAAAAACATAACGGAATAATATTCAATGTTGGGAGAGTTAGTCACAGAATATCTCACAGTACATTCCCCAAGGAACCAGACAGACACTTATCTAATTGATTTATGGAGTTTGTGTGGAGTTTTAGGGCAATGTTCTAAGTTATCTTCATTATGATTAATACAAAGGCTTCAGCTCCTTAAAAAGTTGATGTTTGCCCGTGCGTCGGTGTCTCCTGAACCCATTTATATTAGAATTTACTGGAGCAAATAATGACTCCGGGCTTTAAAGGTTAAGCCACTCGCCCCGTGGTTAAGCCGGGGGACGCCATGCGGTCAACAAACCGCGCGCCCTTGATCTCTGGATCGGATCAGAGACTCTGCCTCCCCCACCCTTCCTATCTTTTTACCTTTGGATGCTTGGCTGAACTGCAGAGAAACAGGGTCTGCAGCCAAGGGCGAGCGCAGAGACTCCCTGGCCGGCGGCTGGTCGCTGGAGGAGGCGTCAGAATCACCACCATCGCGATCACCTTTGCATTGATCTTCATACACACGGAGGGAGGGTAGAGAGAGTTGCTTCCTGAAAATAACAAAAATTAAGTTTTTTACAGTGAGACCGATAGAGCTTAAACACTATTGTTTGAAAAGTAACACGTTTTACATTCCTGTATATAAAATATAACTTAAAGGTCAGAATAAAATGAAAAGTATAAAAACTATTCAAAGTTCACTTAAAAACAGATCCCCGCAATCCTCTTTCACACAAATTCTCAGCACTCAGTGGTGACTTTCCGTTCCCGGCCGCCAGGAGGTGCAGACGAGCAGCCTGGAGTGGCCCTCACGCCCGGCGCAGAAACGGTGCACCTTCCATGAACGCCAATCCCTGCCGGCGCAACTCAGATTGAGAACTGTCACCGAGCAGGAAGCCACTGCAGGGAAAGGGCTCACTCTCCCGCCTAAACCCCGAAGAAATGATTTCTAAATGAGCTGTTGATATCAGGAGTGATAGGGTCGGTTCCATCCTTTTACCTTTTTTCTCTTCTCCCGTTCCCAGTGTCCCTGAATCCTTTTGCAAAGGGATTGTTGTCAATTTTCAGTTGCGTTATCTGCCGAATTAAAAGAAATAAAAGATCCAGTTAATAAAACTCCAACGTGATGAGCGCACACGACCGCCGTCCCCAGGAATGTTATTTGGGGACCATTGAATGAAAATTAAACAGCGGAAGTGTGGGACTGAGCAAGACTTATACAGATCAATGGAATGGTATAATTTTACCTGTATGTGTCCTGCCCGATAGTTATCCCACAGTCACAGGTTATCTCTGTTTGTGGGAGCTTGCTCTGCGCAAATTGGCTACCTACAATTTCCTTTTATAATGTTTCCTACATTACCACAGTGATTATACTGTATTGACTGTAAAGTGCTTTGGAACGTCCTGAAGTCATGAAAGGCGCTATAGAAATGCAATATTTCTAATGTGTCCGTACGAGGGTTGAGTCATTATCCAAGGCCAGAATTGTGAATGAAATTTGATGTACATTCTATCAATGAACTCAGCCCAAGATTCGATTTGAATATTATGATATGAAATTATATGAAATAATCCACCTGTCCCTCCCGTTCCTCGGATAAAGGTGGAGCCAGCTGGTGGTGCTGGCTATTAATGGCAAAAGGACTGTCCATCTGTCCCGACAGGACAAGTTCAAACTTCAGTCCGTGGAGTCATTTTTTTTTCTCTGTAGCGTTGAGATATTTAATCTCACTTGCCAACAAGAAGGTTATGGAGCAGGCCTAAAAGGTTTTTAACAGCGTATTTACGTGATCGGGTTATGAATACTTGATACAAATTATGGTGTGTGTATATGGTATCAGCAGAGCGACAAGTGTGCCTCGCTCGCTGTGTCCGCTTCCATTATTCATAAGCCACGCTTTGCAAAAAGATGCTAATATTTTTAATGGGGCAGGACACATGAGGATTAAACACCTGAAGTCTCACCATTCTAAGTGGGATAACGCTGTGTACTTTTTACAACTTCTGAGGAACTGGCCAGATGGAGTTGGCCGGAGTGCTAATGTGTGTTCCATGTTTAAATTAGTCGGGCAACAGTATTAATTGGAATGTATGGAAAGGGGGAGCTTTGGTCACAATATCTCCCTGGCTGTAACTGTAAGTTTATCTTTAAATGTTGATACATCACGGATCGAACAAGTTTGGTATTATCAAGCAAGATCAACACAGGAGGGCCAACGTTCAGTTTCGATCAGGCCAGTCTGCAGTGATAAGTCTACATTAATCGATTGCGATTCTCGTCATAAAGTGTTGCACGAAATGCAACAGGCCCCCTCGAAGCAACACCAGGCAAAAGAGAGAAGGGAGAAAGAGCGAGGTGTATGGTCTGCGCTGAGCGCTACTTAATGCTGAACAATCACCAAGGTCTCATCCACAATCTGTTACCTCGATAGAAACTGTATACCGCCCCTGTATAGAACCCTTTACACTAACATGCAATGAACCCCGTGTATCTAAACTTTAACCGCTCTTATTGTCCTAACAATCCTCCCGCTTTCACACAAGTCGGGGGTGGGTGGAGAGGGCGATTTCATCGCGATCTCCACACCTGGAGTAAAATACTGTCGTTCACAAATAAAGATTTTATCAGTTAACCAACTATTGAATTAAAAACAGTCAAAGCTCCTGTCTTTATTTCCGTGCAAACCTTTGTCCTTATATACATGATTCTATTCACCCTAAATGTTATATAATAATAAACATACTGTTTGAGAGTTTCATTACTTTTTTAAAAACTAGCTAAGTTCGAGTCCTGCTTGAAGGTACAGATTGGAATTCCCAGGAATGCGAGACTTCAATCCTTCCTGTCTTTTCGATGTGGACACACTTGCAAACAATCCCAGGCCGCCGTCAAACAATTGTTTAAATGCAGCACAGCCATCAACAGTTTCATGAGAAGAAACTGTTCGGCCAGATGTTGCACTTAAAAACAAAATTAAACCTTTATTTAAAAAGTCTGTCGTACCACATCATGTTGGGCAACAGACAAAATAGTCTCAAAACATTTTGAATCGACGAACTGAAAATAAATCAACATGTTGAGTCGCTTCTGAATATTCCCTCCCACTGCATGAGCCAGTCCAGTTCGCTTTCCCCCAGTTCCAGGCCCCGGGGTAATGTGACAGAAGCGTGCCGGGCTCACCTTATCGTTCTGATAGGCTGTGACCGCGATGAACTCTGTCTCTGGGAACACATAGGTTCGGAAAGTGCTGTAGGGCAGTTTGAGAATATCGTTGGCGCGGACCACGTGGAACCTGGGCTGGTATTTGTGCATAGAATTCAAGATGGTCTGAGAAAACGACAGAGAACAAGACTCAGGTTAATTCCATTAAAGGGCAGCCCGCCGTTTGCCTCTTAATATCTGGGGGCCACTAAACCTAGTGAAAAGGCAAAAACAAACATCATTTATGTTGATTCTCCCGCACCCCCTCCCCCGCCCCCTCCCCACACACACAGGAGCGGGAGAGGGGTAAAGGGTTTACACCTTGGCCTGATGTAGTTTAGTAAAAACTCAATATACAAACAACATTCGAAACTTTAATCGCTCCTGCTTGTCAAGAGCAATCCTTGGTACCGTCCCTTCGATTGGTGCAAAAATGCTGCATTGAATAGGAATCCCGGCGTGTACCTGAGCAGATAAACAGTATCTTTAAACTGTCGAATAAGATGCTTAACCAGGGTATACAATATATTGATTCGGTCTCTGTTATAATCTGTGTCTCGCAATTCAAACGCTGACTGATATTAAATGCATTAAAACCAGCATTATTTATTTTTATTTTGTACATTAAAAAATAAATGGCGATCCCGAACTGCCCATTCTGGCCTGGATGTGTTTTTTGGAATATTGGATCCTGACTTGTGACAGACATCGAATGCCGAGGTCACCAATATCCTGCTATAATTTGACTTCAACTCTCGCCCCCCTTTCTCCAGCTATATTGTTTTTGAAATGATGATTATTATTAAAACATGCCTGGGACAAGGACCCTAGATTGGAATCTGTTTGAAAAGATTTTCAATAGAAGAAGAAAAATATATATATTTTCGTTTAAAAAAAACTCCCAATTCTGGCAGGCACTGAAAGCGAAACCGGCGCATTGTCTCTGACACATGAAAGACAGAGACATTGGATCTGGGCATTGATGTGTCATCTGAACTCTGTCCTGGGTTTGTATAATATAAAATGTTACAGTGCTTCCCCATTCAGAGCCCCGCCACTCAAAGCCTGGAGCAGCGAGACCAGCCTGTGAGTCTCTGAGCTCTCAAATCCCTCTGAACCGTTCCAAGATATAAATCCTTCAACATTAGACAAGAATCCTCAGCCTAGAAATATCCCAGATGCACCTTTCAAAATGATGAATATTATTTCCTATTATTTATTAATAATGTCAATGGCGTTTGCAATCCAATCACACACACAGATTGCAAACAGTCGATTGAATCTTCCACATGTTTTCCCTTCTCGCTTGGTGGATTTACAGCCTACGCTCTGACTGGAAGCCCTTACTCGGTTTTTACTTTTAATTTTTGAATATGTTGCTGGTAAAAGCGAGCGGCATTTTTTTTCACGCCTGCTGATCTAGGTCGAATGCTCTGCGCTTCAGGGCGCTTTCTGCACAGCTCTGTATTTCGTAATGGCTGCTTTTACCTCCAGTGCCGTCCCTGCAACCTTCAATCAAGTTTCCCAGACACTGCATTAAAAACACTCATTGCCCTTGCAAATAAAATGGTCACAAATGGTTTTCCATTGGCTCCTGTCCACCTCTAAAGCATCACTGAAATGATTCTTGGGAGACCCACTGGCTGGAGATAAGAGATCGCGCATTCAGTAGTTAGGCTCTCTCTACCTAGCGAGCACTCTCTGCTCTCTCTCCCTGACGCCACAAAGCCTGACCTGCTTTTCACAACTCATATCCTTAATACACTTCAGCCTGACCCCGAATCAGCGTACAGCAAAAACACAAAGGCGGAAAAGCAGTAATATTTAAAGGCATAATTACAAAATCCTTAACCTCGGCCCAGTCTCAACAGTAGATTCTTCTGAACGTCTCTCAGCCATTTGTGCTCACCCTAACTCCTAAATCAGGGAGTAATGGATTATTAACAAATATGACAGTCCCGATTCATTGTTTCAAACGGCCCTCGCCTCCCATAACAGGCAGTAGACACGCTCCAACCCCAGCAGAAATAAGGCAAATCCCTTCAAATTTTTTTCTGAAAATTCAGCAGGATTTTGGCCTGTCATGTGGAATCTTAAACGATTTGCTTCAAGAGTAAAAAAAATCACTGTAATGTTTTGGGAGGGATTGTGGCCTAGCGTATTCTGTAACATTCTGAATTGTATCGATCTTATATGGGATAATTAAAATAGGCCTGCCTGCTCCAGTATAGGCACTGGTCTGGGATTAAAGTGGCCTAGTATTTCTGAAGCCCTGATCTCACTTTGTTTCTTTTCCCAGAGAGCTGGTCGCCTATTTGCGAGTCAATCCCCCCAAATCTGTAACCAATCTCTCATAGGGGAGAGTTTGTATTTAAGGCTTTGGATCTCATGCAGAAACGGGCCAAGACGGTATATGTATGTGGCCACCGATACAAGGAAGGTTCAAATAAGTTAGCAAAATGACATGGCACGAATGTAACAATCCCAAGCAGAGGGCAGTTGTTCACTTAGATATCTCACCCCAACACTTACTTAAAAAGCGACAGTCAAAATGGAAAATATGTAAGTCGACCTACAGCAACACTTACGAATCCATGCTTGTCAGATATGTTGTTGGTCAGTTTTAGTTTGTGAAAAGTCACTGCTTTCGCCATCCACTGTTCACCGGTTGCCGGGCTGTCTGGGTGAATGTACATTCTTTTCGGCATCTCCGGGTCTGCTTTCCCCGCCACCATCCAACGCGAATTGTGAAATTTGTAACGGCAGTCATCAGCTGCCACTATGTCCATCAGTAAAATATATTTCGCCTTTTTATCCAGACCATTCACCCGCACTTTAAACGGTGGGAACATTCTCCTAAAAGAGAAATTAAACACACGAAGCAGCACATTTAATTTAATATGGAGGACGCACTGAGAAACACAGCTCAACAAAGAGCAAATATTCCAAAATAATACAACTTACAATATTATCCTTAAACAGAGCCCAGCCTCACTATACATGGAACTTACATTTTTTTCGAACAGCCCTTTTATATTAAAACTGAGAACTGTTCGATTTTATTCTTCGATTCTTAGTAAAATGAGCTGATATTTTTAACTTTATTCGTCGTTTATCTATCGCCGGTAATTCAACTCAAAGATCAGCAAAACCACAGCTGTCCCGGTGTGCATTGTGAATGAAGAATGCGCAGGGGAAGGCAGATTCTGGGGTAACTGGAGGATTTTTTCAGACAGCTGATGCAAAGTTTGGCCTTTTTTTTTTAATTATGCAATCCCGCCACGTTTGGCCGCCTTGTTTTGCAGTCGGTTCGACTCCCTTCCGAGCGGAGAGACACCGGCCGATTACAATCGGAGGTTATTATTAGCCACAGACGTATCGCTTCGAACTCACAACTTCTGTAATGGGGCAAACAGCGTCCGGGAGTAAGGGGTCTAAATAGGACCCCTTCCATAAACGTCACGGTAGTTTGCTGTAGGTTTATAATTATATTACAAGAAGAGGAAAAAGTTGTAGAAAATCAATGAACCTTTATATGGAAATTAAGACATTTAATATTAAACTGCTTTGATTGTAAAGCGTCGGGAAGGAAGTCAAACTAGCTTGACCGCCCTTTTAATGGAGATTTAAAATATACAGACAGGAATCCCAACTCCAAGCAGAAAGCAGAGTTTTTACCAGTTGCTATTTAGCCCTTTAATAAGGCACTGCACATTAAAGCGCTCGCATTTCAGTGGCAAATCCGATTCTGCCTTTGGCATCTTGTCAACTGGCTTCTCCTAAGGACTTCGCAAATTCACTAGAATTCATTTAACAGATGACTGATTCTTAATTGCAGTTTTGATTTTTTTTTAACAAAAAAAAAGATAGAAGCGAGTTGAAAAAGTTAAGCAATGATAAGAATGTGAGAAAGACGGATGCATTAACTGGGACGGACGTGTCCTCGCCGATATTCGTACCTCCCAGACTTTGTAATAACCATTTCGGTGCCGACTTTGTGAAACTGGTCCCATAGATCTTTCGCTTCCAGGTTCACTTTGGGATCGTCCTCGACCTCGTCCTCCGGTTCCAGGCTCTTGAGGGGCCGCAGGTGTGCTGACTGGTGCCCGAGAGCGGAGACGTGGATCCCGGCCTCGGCCATGTTCGCGTCCGTCAAGGGCTTGCCCAGAGCTCCGGGCAGCGAGAGAGCGGCCGCCCCGCTCGGCGGCAGCGCCAGCGCGGGGAAGAAGGAAGGTTGAGCGGCCAAGAATGCGCTCATGGGGAAATCCGCGGCTCGGTGAGCGTGGAACGGATGATAAGCCATGGTAGTCGCCGCTAAAACTGGTTCTCTCATCGGTGCATCCGGAAAAAGAAGAGGGGGGGGGGGGGAAAGGAAGATTTCTGTTGGAGGAGTCGCCTTGGCCGGATCTTCCTTACACCATCTCCTCGAACAACAGGCACAGATCGGCAATCTCTCTGTGTGTGAGTCTGTCTCTCTCTCTCACACACACACACAGATCCTTCCTACAATGATCTCCCTTCGGCTCCGTCCTGCTAATGAGCCGCCCAATTGATTGGTGATTTTACGCATTCTGACCAATTGTGTGCCTGGATAGGCGGGGTTTTGACAACTCAAGCCAGGATGGATGAGTTAAGAGAGAGGCGGGGTGGGGGGAAAGGTGTCGGATGCTCCAACCTACAGTAAGCATCACTAAGATCGCTCTTTGAAAACATGTCAACAAAATTAAATATTAACCAATGATAGAAAGGCATTCCCCCCCCCCCCCCCTCCCCCTGTCCTTCTCCCTCCCCCAGCGGTCTCCATCCTTCCCGCGTCCCGGATTAAGAGTGCCCGGCCCCGCACAGAACCTCCACGGCGCACCGCAAACACCTAGAGTCGCTAAAATCTCCAAAAAACGGCAGGTAACAACATACAGATATAAATGTGCATTTGTATAAAGATAAAATAGACGGAACTGGAACGGGATAGATTTGACATTCCCAGACTGTGTGTTATTGCAGAATGGATACACTTATGTTAAACGGCGGAATTATTCATTTTAGGCATTTTTTATGCTGGATATTTAGAGTGATATTGTCTTTCTGTGCTTCCCTCACTGTAAGTAGGTGATTGTAAAGAAAGGGGAGAGTCGGGCAATGGGGTCCTACAATTCTGCTTCCAACACCTATTAACAATTATTCACCTTCGTGTCGGTGTAACCAGCTAGATACCGAGCACAGCTTACAAACAAAGTTTAAAAAACATAAATTTGAGTTTTGATTTGTTTCTGGAATGAGTGCTTTTTTTAAGAACAAAGATTGTCAGTTTAATGTACCGATATTCTCTTTTTTTAAGTCTAAAGTTTGCAAAATCAAATTTTCCCATTTTAATTTCTTCTCACTTTACACAGTCTCTTTGCTCCTAAAATCACCAGCTCTAGAGGGGGTGAACCTCCAATATTTATGGCGGTGGGCCCCACCAGGTGGCGTAATTAGGATTTGAAATAAAGTTATTGGGAAATAAAACGCGACCTTCAATTGCAAAGCAGGCTAGCGAGAGTCTTTTTGGGGGATTGGGGGAGCGGTTAGGGTTCGCCTCTTCTACTCTGAATTTCCGTAGAACCAGCTCCTGGCAAAGAAAATGAGGACGTTGCCCGTTTTAATTTTACAGCCAGCAAGTTGCCCCAAAACGCTTCAGCGCTTTGCGAGTCGTGGGAAAAGCCGAGCGAGACGCGCCAGAAAAAGGCGCATCTGACGCCGTTTCTTAATGCCTATATATCTATCTATCCATAAATGTAACTCGGAATCTGTGCGTGTGAGGGGAGGGGGCAGATAGAGGAATAGAGGGGAAAACAGCATGAGATCTTAATTATATAGGATTGAAATTATTCCTAATCTATTTGCTTATTAACGTTAAGGGTTTGCGATGGTTAAAAAACGTAATCTCAAATAAACCAGCCATGGGAACATTTGAACGAGGGGGGAGAGGTGAGAATTCGAGGGGAGCAACACGGCAGATTCTTGGGGTGGGAAATGTAAGGTCCCTCGAACCATCTCCTCCGATTAAGTCGGACACGGCTTGTCGAGAGCGCTTGGCGCCAGTCTGCTGACGTCCAACAATAAGCACCGTCTCCTGTCACTTTGCATTAACCAAGGAAATTTTAACAGAGCCCCTCCTCTCCTCAATCACCCCCACCTCCCCGAATATCCGCCGCTGAACTAATGGAAATCAAAGCTCACCGTGTTTATCGCCAGTGTCTGTCGATTCCTAGTAGGGTAGAAAACCAGAGTTCTTTTAATTATTGCTATTTACGTTATATATAACATAGGGATCGGGGTGTGCGCGAATTGCAAGCGGAGGGGAGCAGCACTTTGGTTGGTCTTGGCTCTACCCGGCTCCTGGCCCTGTATTTCTCATCTCCCAAGTCTCAGACCCGACTGACCCGAGAATTTACTGACCTGAGCAGACCGAGAGAAACACACACACACACTCTCACACACGTCATCTACCATTTTCATGAAATGGAAAGTTTTACAATTGTTAATTTTTATTTCCCGAGAATCCCACATCTGTCCCTTTTCAGTTAGAAAATGTGAGAGTTTGCAGATCCAAACAGCCCCTGGACCGAAAGACTGAACCTTTAAAACACCCCAAACTTCATTAACAGTTCTAATAAAGTCCAATATTTTTGCAAACACAACATGTTTCATATTCAACTTGATTTTTCCCAGTCAAACATCAGGAAACTGAATATGGAGGCGGTGTCAAGAAACCCAGAGTATTTTCCTAGTCAAGTTTATCAGCCCTGTTCCGCACTATCCCCCGTGCATTATTTTCATTCTCGGATGTAGGGAAATTTTTACAATTTGCGGATAAATAAATTCCCCTTCAAGGATTTAGAATCTGTGATCTGTTAATAAAAAAGTATGTTGCCACTGGGGCGGATTGATAGCACGTATCTCGGCCCCGTCAGTGCCAAGGAGAGATAGTCATCTGGGTCTCTATCGAACAAGGTGCGATTTGCTTTTGTCTTAAGTCTTTATATCTGTTGACGAGATAGTGTCACTGGCGCCGGGCAGCTCAAATACCTGTAACAATAAAATTGCAATCTCTCCCCATTTATACTGGCCCATTGTCTTCGAAACTGCCCTCTATTCACTTATCTTGCTTAAATCAAAATGTTTAATCAAAAAATATCCAGGTACTTTTATTTTCGGTGATTACTGGTCCAGTCCCGTGAGATAACTAACTGGTCTTTAAATAACCCTCCCCCCACCTCCGGCTTCCTCCCAACTCTCCTTCTACACAATCACTTACTTGGCGGAGGAAGGACGGGTCCCAACGAGAGGCGTTTTTATTCAAGGCAATTACAGTCTCACCTAAAACTGATCACAGTGTGTGAGGTCTGGCCAGGTAGTATTCCACAGACCTCGCTAATTCTGCCACCCAATGTTTTTTTCACACGTGCATGTCCTTCTCACAAAGTTCAGCCAACGTCTGGTTCAAAGCTTCACAGAACCAAGGTTGTGCAGGTAGAAAGGCTGTAAAAAGTGTGTGTTTCAAAACAAACTGAAAATAAATGTAGAGCAGGGAGATGCTGCAAAACGTGACCCTGCATCTACAGGAGTTAGTACTATTGATGGGAAATTGAAAGTACTCGGATTAAATACACGATTTCTCCGGATATTAATGAGCCATCAGTTGGGGATATATTTTTTTTCGTAAATCTTTTATGAACCAATAAGTTATTTACTGGGGAGGTTACACCAAGGAAAGATCCGTCCAGGGATGTAAGGTCCTTTCCATTCAACAAAAATATCAATTAGAAGCCATGCACCGAAGCTGGTTTAGAAGTGACTGTAATCTGAATCCAAATGTCTATTGTAACGGATATAGAAATATCTCAGGGTCAAACAGAAAGATACAATTAAAATCGCCAATTTATAAAACGCAATTTGAAATGCACTTTTGTTATTTTTCCAAGAAACAACGAACGCACACATACAGCTCACGATAATAAAGATTCTCTGGCGAGGCCGAGCGGCTGCAGAGGTTTGGTGAAGCTGACGGATTGGGGGCGATTACTTTTCTCAATTAACCGCCAACTTGGTACGGTCCGGTTGTTAAGCGCCAGAACAAGATGATTCAGGCACCGTGTTTACAGTATTTAACCTTTGTGGCCGGTGGCATCAGGTCCAAGACACACCAGACAGCCAGGTTGTTTATTATAGAAACGTGTTCCCTGGGTCAGCCTCGCTGTTTCCAGGTCACGCTTTGGTTATTGTGGGTCTATTAACCTGGCACATTTGGAGAACAATATTGCATTTTCCCTTTAAGATACAACCTTTCTGAATATATCAAAAAGGTTATATCTAGATATATACATACTCGCACCTTTTAAAGTGGTGTGTTTAAGCTAAATCAGTTTAATAGATTTTTGTTGCATGCCAGTGGACACTGACTGATATGATCATAGAGATTATTGGGCATGTCTCTCTGTATTTTTTGAGTTATGCATTTATTTATTTAATTGCACAAGTTTTATTTATTTGAAAACACAACCCGACTTTTAAACACAACCGCGTATGTTGTTCACACGTTTCTCTCTCTGCTTCTTCACTTTATATCTTCAGCACCCAGCGCAGCACAGAAATTATACAATGATTTCAACTCCAGATACATTATAAATATTCACAGAACATTCCAAACGCGCCAGCTTAATATACCCACAGTAACCGACATATATGAAAAATGCACACAGCTACATACACAGTGCGGGCACAAATATGTACGTGTATATTCGACATATTGATTAACATATATATACATTTATGGCAAAAACGGTCCTGTTCTCTGGGTAAGTCTCATTATTTGAAGATCAGTCTGGTTACTATGGGTATATTAATCTGGCAAGTGTGGTGCGCGGTGGAGAGCAAGCCTGTACTCCTCCTTTAAGGCACAACCTTTCTGAATCGGTATCGAATAGATACTATCGATTTTTCGGTAAAGAGAAATGTGAATTAAAAATTGCAACTTTCTTTGCATTTTCATTTACAGAAACCAGTGTCAACATTTGCAGCTTTTTAAACATTGTTTTGGAAAATAATTGCAGGGGACTAACGGGGATGTTGAATCGCATACTCGGCATTCAAAGGGTTATTTAATAACACGCCTGTGTTTAAAATCCCGATGAATTATTTTAACTGAGAATTTAAGTCACCAAAAATAAATGGACGGGAGCTATAAACACTTTCTGATTATATTTTTATTTCAGTACTTACTCTCGTTCAATTTAACTGTCCCCTTTTGTGATGTATTATCTCTGCACATTGCCGTCTGAATTTAAACTTCCAACTGACATTTGAATAATTAGAAAGCTTGAATAATTCAAGTGTATGTATGTTGTTTGTGTGTCTTTTATGTATGTGTGTTTATGAGTGTGTTGTATATGCGAGTGAATGCGAGTGGGTGTTGTATGAGTGTGTTGTGTGTTTGTGTGCGAGTGTTTTTGAGTGTGATTATGTGTTGTGAGAGTGAGTGTTGTGTATTTGAGTGTGTGTGTTTGTGTACAGGTGAGTTGTGTGTGTAAGAGATTGAATGTTTGTTTTTGTCTGTGTGCTTGAGTGTGTGTGTGTGTATGTTTGTGTGCATGTGAGTGTATATTTGTGTGTGAGGATGAGTGTATTATTGTGTGTGTTTGTGTGTTTATATGTTTGTGTGTGTGTGTATGTTTGTTTGTGTGTGTATGTTTGTGTGTGTATGTGTGTGTGTATGTTTGTGTATGTGTGTGTGTATGTATGTTTGTGTGTGTGTATGTTTGTGTATATGTGTGTGTGTATGTTTGTGTATGTGTGTGTGTATGTATGTTTGTGTGTGTGTATGTTTGTGTATATGTGTGTGTGTGTGTGAGTGTTTGTGTGTTTGTGTGTGTGTGTTTGTGTATATGTGTGTGTATGTTTGTATATGCGTGTGTGTTTGTGTTTGTGTGTGTGTGTGTGTGTGTATGTTTGTGTATGCGTGTGTGTGTGTGAGTGTGTGTGTGTATGTTTTTGTGTTTGTTTGTGTGTGTGTGTGTGTGTGAGTGTGTTTGTGTGTTGCTTGGGATGTTTCTTAAAGGCGCTATATAAATACAAGTTGTTGTTGTTTTTGTGTGCAACGGAATCTAACAGATACGATTGAAATCTGGATTCAACGGAAGTGGAATCCAAACACCAAACTCCAATATTATAACGGATTCATGTACATCTGGGGATCGGTTTAGGAGATAGGGGAGCCTGAGCGGCTGATCGCCACACCAGGGCCTGCTTCCTCAGAGGACGGCAATGTCCCTCAGCATTTCTTGTTGTAAATTATATTTTATTTTGTGTATCCTCTCATCCATGTACCTATTTTTCACCTGTTCTTATTCGTATTGCACCCTAACCCTTCTGTCTTTTTTGACCGAACTCTCTTCCCCTGTAGGTTAATGTTTACTCCATTCTTTCACTAGTTTTCCCAATCATGATTATTTTTACAGCCCCCCACGGAGAGTGATATGTGTTCCCATGACAAGTCTTATCGCTAAACGCATCTTTTCTTTACCCCACACCTTCCTTTCCACTTCCCCCCTTCCCTGATACCCATTTTTATTTTCTCCTCCCCCCGCCATCCCCCCCTCCCCCCCCCCCCCCCCCATCTCTACCAATTTTAGCAGAGACAGGAGCCCTGGCGCCAGTCAGTTTAAGACCTGTCAAACTCCTTCATATTTTGTCATGTCACATGCCCACTATCAATGAAAAACCAGCAATTTAGCTCGCCTTTCCCCCGTGTTCTGGGAAGGCAGTGGTTGCGATTTGTTCCGCCCCGTCCTTAGTATCTGTGCCTTGAGTCAGCAGGACTGCCGCGTCCTGTCCAGTTACAACATTAACTGATCGATGGATCCCGAGAATCAGGAACCGCGGCCCAGTGCAAAACTGGCTTTCTCCTTCCTTGCCCCGTCTGTCTCTTTGTGTCCCTACCCCCTCTCTGTCCCTAATCCCTCTCTGTCCCTAACCCCTCACTGTCCCTACCCCTCTCTGTCCCTAACCCCTCACTGTCCCTACCCCCTCTCTGTCCCTACCCCTCTCTGTCCCTACCCCCCTCTCTGTCCCTAACCCCTCACTGTCCCTACCCCCTCTCTGTCCCTACCCCTCTCTGTCCCTAACCCTCTCTGTGTCCCTAACCCCTCTCTGTCCCTACCCCTCTCTGTGTCCTACCCCTCTCTGTGTCCCTATCCCTCTCTGTCCCTACCTCTCTCTCTGTCCCTACCCCTCTCTCTGTCCCTATCCCTCTCTGTCCTTACCCCTCTCTGTCCCTACCTCTCTCTCTGTCCCTACCCCTCTCTGTGTCCCTACCCCTCTCTGTCCCTACCCCTCTCTGTCCCTACCCTCCCTCTCTGTGCCTACCCCCTCTCTGTCCCTACCCCTCTTTGTTCCTACCCCCCTCTCTGTGTCCCTACCCCCCTGTCCCTACATCCCCTCACTGTCCCTATCCTCCCTCTCTGTCCCTACCCTCCCTCTTGGTCCTTACCCTCTATCTCTATCCCTACCCCCCTCTCTGTCCCTATCCCCCCCTCTCTGTCCCCATCCCCTCTCACTGTGGTCTCTACCCCCCTCTCTGTGTCCCTATCCCCCCCTCTCTGTCCCTATCCCCCCTCTCTGTGGTCCCTACCCCCTCTCTGTGTCCCTATCCCCCCTCTCTGTTCCTATCCCCCCTCTCTGTAGTCCCTACCCCCCTCTCTGTGCCCCTATCCCCCCTCTCTGTCCCTATCCCCCCTCTCTGTGGTCCCTACCCCCCTCTCTGTGTCCCTATCCCCCCTCTCTGTGGTCCCTACCCCCCTCTCTGTGTCCCTATCCCCCCTCTCTGTCCCTATCCCCCCTCTCTGTGGTCCCTGCCCCCCTCTCTGTGTCCCTATCCCCCCTCTCTGTGGTCCCTACCCCCCTCTCTGTGTCCCTATCCCCCCTCTCTGTCCCTATCCCCCCTCTCTGTGGTCCCTACCCCCCTCTCTGTGTCCCTATCCCCCCTCTCTGTCCCTATCCCCCCTCTCTGTGGTCCCTACCCCCTTCTCTGTGTCTCTTTCCTCAATGCCCGGCTCTCTCTCTCTCTGTCTCTCTCTCTGTCCCTATTCTCACTCTCCTTTCTGTGCCCTTCTCTCTTACTACCTGTCTCTTTCTATCTGTCCCCATCTTTCCACCTCTCTGCCTTTCCTCTTTCTGTCCCTATCAACCCCTCTGGTTATCTATCCTTCTCTGTCCCCATCTCTGCCCCTCTTTGTCCCTCTCTCTCTCTCCCTCTCTCGCTCTGCCCCTCTCTCTCTCCTCCTCTCTCTGTCCCTCTCTCTCTCCCTCTCTCTCGCCCCCTCTCTCTCGCCCCCTCTCCTGTCTTTTCTCCAAACGGTGAATCAGTCTTTAGTATAAAATCTATCACCAGTTCCCAACTCACAATCACACTCTTTGCGTCCTCCCAGTTCATTGTAACAAGAACCTCACTCCCTCCAATTCACCCTCACAATACTAGGCCTTCGAATGTTGCTCCTCCATTTCCTTTTTTCAAAAGTTTTATTAAAAACTTTCAAATGTGCTACATGGATATTAAATAAAACTGTAATAACTGATAAACGCCCACTAAAGTCCATGGGCCGGGTTCTAACTGAGCCAGTTGATGTTGACGATCGCGGGATGCTCGATTTTCACGCGGGGGTGGGGGTGGGGGGTCCCGGCTCAGGTAAACGATGATAAGTCGCTCAGCACCAACGTTCAGAATATAACTGTGATGTTAGTCTTGTAATGGCCGAGAGCATGTTTCAAACAACAGAGGCGTTCACCTTGATGTTGATGCCGGGGATCGAGGGAGATATTCTCGCGGGATCGGCAACTCTGGAGTCGGGACCGACTGCCAGGTGATGGTGTAGTGATCGAATGTCTGCGGGCCGGTGCAGCGAGAGAGGGAGAGCAAACCAGAAGACAATTAGGCCAGACACCCAGCGGAGTGAAGGAACCGGCGCAGTCTTGGCGGGACACCGGGCAACAAGTGCTGACAGCCCGGCCCTCGGTGTGTCCACCTGGATTCCCAAGCCCATTATTCCCAATCCCACTATTCCCAATCCCACTATTACCGAGCCGAGAAGCTGCTTCACCTGCATCATCACCCGGGGAGTGACACTAATAATTCATCTTTAATAACTAATCACTGATAATCATTCTTATTTCATCAGTGTTTTCACCACAGTTGCCAATCCACTCCGGTTTTAGGGAACAGTGTGTGGCTCCCAGCTAGATCCACTCCCGCCTTAGGAGGTTGAGGAGAATAACATATGAATGTTTGTTGCCATTTTCAGGTTATTTAAAAATAGAATTAAAAACTGTAGCAAATATCCTGCTGGGAGATAGAACGCTGGTGTGAGCTGGAATAGGAAATGTCTTACTGTGAGGGAACAATTCCTCCAGTCGCTATGGGAACGCCATGGCGACGTGGTGAATGAGTTCAGGAAGATTCCATTTTCCACTTTTTTAGCGAAATCGCAAAAGTGAATAGGACCAGAAATAGCGAAAGGGGGAATCTTTCGTGAACTAATTTGACACACCTGCAGACAACAAGCAATTCTTCCCCCTCCGCGAAAATCGTGAAACTATGACCTCGCGGTTAATATATCTTATTACTTATATAATATACACTTTATGTACATTCTGATATACAGAAATGAGGTCAGGAGAAAGTTTATCTATCTATCAAACTAACTAATTGTCTGTCTGTCTAACTATCTATCTATATATCTATCTAACTATCAAACTGTCTGTCTGTATCTATCTAACTATATCTATCTGCCTATCTATCTAACTATATTCTGTCTGTATCTATCTATCTATCTATTTATCTATCTATCTATCTATCTATCTATCTGTCTTGTCTATCTGTCTATCTATCTGCCTGTCTATCTATCTTTCTGTCTATCTGTCTTGTGTATTTATCTGTCTGTCTATTTACCTGTCTGTCTATCTGACTGTATATCTATCTATCTATCTGTCTGTCTATCTGTCTATCTATCATTATAAGTAAATAAATCACTAATAGGTTAGGATTTATTTCATTCTGTTGTGTTTACATTTTGGAACATACTTAGATTTTGTTTTTCTTCCAATTCAAAATGTCCCAATCCTTAAAATTCGGAATAGTTTGATCTTCCTCGAACAGATCCGGTCTGTAAAGTGTTAAGAGTAAAAATCAGACGGGAAGCCAAGACACCTGTCCGCTGATCTTTATCTCAAATCCTGTAACTAGTGCAAGAGAGAGTTAAGCAAATAACTCTATTAGCAGCGGGGTTATAGGGGGGAAAGAATTTGATATAAACCGCTAATTAGTTGGGAATGCACATTCAGCAATGGGATCGACAGTGCAGCCAACTCCCCGGGTCATTTACTGTTAGATATTATATTCATCTATTCACGGTACAGCAGCAGTAATTTGTTACACGGTTTAGATGTCATGTGCAGCCACATTATCTATTGCACACACCATAGCAGTGCATTTATCCATTGCTGGAGAAAATTAACCTGCTTCATTGCATTATCTATTAAATCGAAACACAATATTTAACATGTATTAAATCAAACGTATAATATGCAATGCATATGTATTGGACACAGAACCGATTATTAGCGAACATGTCTCACCGTGTTCACTATTTGTGTGATTTTACTCAGTGTATCCATTGAATTGTTATTTCTAGGCTGTTTAATCTATTATATTACCAATTCCTACCCTCACTAAAAGAAATGTTTAACATTTTGTCAGGCACAGAGCGCTGTGGATAGGGATAAGTTCGGTAGTTGAAACGTGATAATAATTGTGGGGAATCGTGGCGGAATCGGCGCTTAGATTATTTCTATTGTGACAGATCTCGTTTAAGCGGAATTTCTAACATTTAATTTGACGCTGTGCTGATATAAAACAATCGCAAGATATCGTACAAAGAATATTGACCATTAAAGGATGCACAGTTTCAAAATGTTACCAACCGTTTAGTTGAAATGTGCATTTTAGTTTCAGTGTTGGACTGACTGAGATTTGGAGCTGGGATGTGTCGGTGTTGCTGCATCTTGTTATTGGCTGGACTCGGCCAATTTTTTTCGAGAGCGCTAAATTGTTTGCTTAAAAAGAGGGACAATAATTCAGGTGAAGTGGATTGGAATAGGCATCCTCTTATCAAACGCCAATTACTCTTGGTGTCATGCTGTGCACGGCTTTCTTGGCGTGTTTTGGAGCACAAACTTTGTCTCCAGTCAGGCTACCTGTCGCGTCCTCGGCGGCAGGGACTGCGGTAATCTGTGCGCACTGCAGCGAGTCAGTGCGCCATCCGACCCTAATGACATGAGCCGTGGGAAGGCCCTTCGACAATCCCCAGCCCAATGAAATCACTATTCGCGGATAACACCAGCCCAGACGCTTCCAGTATATCGTTAATTTCTTCTGGTCATCTTTGTTTAAATGCTAATGACAATATTGTGTCTATATTAATATTGATAAAGGATTAAATAATGTAGGAATGTCATTTCTGACCGGATCTGATCACAATAATTCGGCTCTGAGCATTAGCATTGCAGGACATCAATTCACTTTTTGTCATTAGACAGAACTCCGGATCCAAACCATTGCATTCATTTTCAAGCTAATTGTATATTTATCCTTCAATAATATTACCGGATAAAAGCACCATTTAATACCTTCCATCGCGATTTACTTGGTACCTCAGAGAATGTCCATCTATGTCATCACTGGGAGCAGGTGAGGGACTTTGCGCCATTTCTGGGGCAGGGTTAGGCGCTACATTAATACAAGTCTCGCCATCTTCGCTATTTTTTCTCACATTTCCCACTTATTACCAAAAAAACCGTTCTGTGTACAATTCGAAAATCCGAAAAAAATAGCCTTTATGAAACTCAATCTGCCCAAATTTCTTCATGTTTGATAAAGTAATTATAAAATTCTGTCAAGGAATAAAGAGTGACGTTTTCAATTTTCTGTTATTATTTTTGCGCTGATTATTTTCTGCACAATTCCTCACTTTGTCCTTTAATCTGAGTCTGCTTGTGTCTCACACGTGTGTCCGTTTGATCAGTGCAATCTAAACCATTAAAGAGGGATTTGCTTTAAATGTCAACCCGAATCGGGATAACCAGGAGACCAGCCCCCAGTTCAGCTGATTCCGCGGTGCCATAGCTCCCTTTTTGGTTTATAAATGTTAAAGACCCGTTTTAATAGTTAAAAGAAATGTGGGGAAAAGATGAAAAGTAGACGAAAAGTGGTGGGGGACAAAATGTGCGGTAAAATCTCCGGGACACCTGATCCTTGCACCAGGTCGGGTCAGGGGGATCGTTTCAACTTGGTTAAAACCGATGCTGGAAATTAAACACATAAACATCAACAAAATAATCACCGGGACTGGAAACTTTACCACCAGAACATGGCTTCGTCTGCTGCCAGCGGAATTCCACTGATCAGGCGAAATTAACCCTCCACTCGAGAATGTAAATGTTTCTGTTTTGAAACATGTCAGTGACTATTGTGTCTCTCCCCTCCTCTCTCTAAATCGCTTCTGCTAGTGAGAATTCTCTCCTGCAGGGTATCCCTTATTCGTTATTAACAGGAATCTGAGGCTGGTCGGTAACGTTTTCAATGAGATGTAAAATAGGGAGATAGGCCCAATTTATCGACCCTTTGTCTTCTGTCTAATTTGCAACAGTTGGAAGTGCTCGCTCTGTGCTGGTGTGTGTTGGAGCCGCAAAGTTTCACAGCTCTGTCTCTGTCTCTCTCACTCTCACTCACTCTCTCTCCCTGCCAGGTGTCGGTTGGGGGCGCTGACACCAGTAACTGGGGTTTCCAACAGCAACAAAACTATCCGGGAACACAGAAAGCTGATCCCCTGCAGTCCGTTACCAACAGAAAGCAGGCGGGTACATTTCCAAACAAAACCCCACATTCTAATAACTGTCTTTAAATAGAAAGGTGTTTTTTGTTGTTTTTGCAAGCATCGACGCAAATAAAGACAATGTTGTTTGGGCTTCGGGACAGTTTCCCCTTCAGTTTTGTAACTTGCACACGCCAGGTTCGACTAGAGATGAGGCGGGGTGCGAAGTGAAAGGGGGTGGGGTGGGGTGGGGGGGCTGAGGTTAGGACGCCAGGAACCACAATCAGTGTTCGACTGAAGGGTCCTCTGCCTCCTCTTGGAGATGGGCACCCTCTCCGTTTAATCCCCCGTGTAAATTGAGCGGCCAGTACGGTAAATATTAGAGGGTTATTTACATTGCCAATGAGATTATTTCAAATAATAATCGTGTCGGATAGTTACACATGCACAAATAAGCAGGAAAACTCAGTGATGTTCGGGGACTGGTCAACACCGAGAACCAGGCAAAATAATTGGTGTAATTCATCTAATACCCTTTGTAAATGAAATTAATTTACGGTAGTCACTAAGCCATGAAATATTCCTAATCTATTATATATTGATTATTAAATTCTGAACCTCCGTTCAATGCAATGAGCATTTTTTAAAAATATATAACTTTCGTTAAGTATTAACTGATAATGGGCAGCTTTCTTTTCTTGCCCAGAACAAATGATTATTTCTTTAAAAATCATAAAATATGAACCTGTTTTAACACAACATCCCCGTGTTTATGTTCCAGGTTATATCTAATCTAAAGTACAGATAATGGGCCTTGAAAAGAGCGCCATCAAAATCTGTCGCTGCATCACTGGAAACAGCTTCATTAATATGTTACCGACAGGTTATCAGAAAGAGAAATCGTGTTTTGCGGAGACATTATTAAAATTCACTTTGAGACATCTGCAGGATTCTTCCTTTGCCACCGAGGGTTGGAGAATAAGAGGCGCTTTAGTGAGAGATCAATTTAAATCAGCCATCGAAATGTATTCGGACAGTCTGGTGCTTTTCATATCGACAGCTATTGGTCCGAAATAATGTCCGCTGCACTCTGCGGAATTGCAAGTAAGAATACGAGCGCTGGGACTGGCAAAGAGGGAAAGAAAAATGCACAGTTTGCAACAAGGCTGGAGATTGCACGGTCTCAGGGAGCGGGGGAGACGATTGATTGATGGAATAACCAGCATTAAAACCAAAGTTCAGAGTGTCTGTACCTCGGCCTGGAAAGGTGTGTGGGGGTGAGGGGGAGAGGGGCTGCAGGCGAAAACACAATAAAACAGAGATAACGAGTGAATATGTGCGTGAAAAGTAAAGTGATAAGAAATGGGAAAACTCAAAAGATAATAGAATTGTGGTCAGAAAATGTAATGCAAGAAAAATAAAATGTAACAATCGTCTCTCCTATCCGCCCTCCCCTCTCCCCTCCTCGCCGGGAATATAAACAGACAAAGGTGAAAAACACCATCCTATGACATAAATAAATACATCGATTAATATATACATATATTGATTTAAGAGAGATTAATGTACACATATTTATCAAGAGATTACTATATACATATATTGATTAAGAGATTAACATACACATACATTGATTAATGGAGAGATTAAGATGTACATATATTGATCAATAGCGATTAATATACACATATATTGATTAAGAGATGAATGTATACATAAACAAAAGTAAAATACATGAATGCTGGATATCTGAAATAAAACAGCTGGGAACTTGCTGAGTGTTGCCAGCATTTTCTTTTAATATACACATATATTGATTAATATAGAATTATATACACATATAGAATATACATATATTAATTTAGATTACTATGCACATATATTGATTAATATAGAATTATATACACATATATTGATTAATATAGATTAATCATAGAATCATAGCATGGTTACAGCACAGAAGGAGGCCATTCGGCCCATCGAACCCGTGCCGGCTCTCTCCACGAGCACCTCAGCCAGTCCCACTCCCCAGCCCTGCATTTGTTTTTCCTTCAGATAGTTATCCAACTCCCTTTTGAAAGCCACGATTGAATCTGCCTCCTCCACCCTTTCAGGCAGTGCATTCCAGACCCTAACCAATATACATATATATCGATTAATATGTTAATATACACATATTGATTAGTATACATATATATATCCTGAGCCTGTTACCTCTTTTACACTTCCTTCGCCCGCTTTTTCTCTCTTTCCCTCCATTGTCAATATCTAACGTGTTGTAACACTGCTGTGAAGCGCCTTGAGACGTTTTACTACGTTAAATAAAAGTTATTATTATTTATATTGATAAATATAGGATAATATACACATATATTGATTAATATTAGGTTAATATACACGTTTGCTCATCAACACATACGGAAATATGTACATAAAGACATAGATATAAATTGACACACATATATAAACATACTGACTACATACAGATACAAACACACATGTAAGTAAAGAGATGTCACCAGCGCGGGATTGAGCCATTAGTTTAAAGGAGCCCATGCTCCACACGGCAGTGCTGAGCACTGTGGCTGTCAGGGCCCGTGCAGTGGGCCAGTGCCGGGGCAGTCAGTGCCGGGCCGCACAGCACAGACTCGGTGCAGAAATGAGCACCACTGCCACGATGGGAGAAAATGTATTAACAGCCTCCCGCTGCCTTTGATCAGCCAACTCTGACCCCGCCTGTAAATCAGTTGAATGGTGGAGCAGGTGGATTTATTTTCAATTAAGAGTCCGGCCAGTGGCCTCTGGCTCTTGGCTCGCGGCTGGTTATTGGGCCGAATGAAGAGCGAATCCTATCGCGTCCAGCCTGATGGAGATGTGACCTGGGGCCGCCGAGGAGAGGAGACAGCCTGGGGGACGCGAGGTCTCCGCCGCGGCTCATTAGGTCATTGTCGCCGGCGAGAAGCGGCTCCAGCTCTAATCGGCCCCTTTGATCAAGAAGTTGGCGCGCACCAGCGTCTGACACCGAGAGTTTGGGGCTGGACATTTTCCCTCGGCTCTTTAAACCACGGGACCCAGCCAAGCCCGGTCCAGTATTTAAGGTCATTTAAAGTGTCATCGGTCCATTCAGCTCAGCACCAAACCCTCCCCACAGACAGAGTCCTGTCGCGTCTATTCAGCAATGCGCTGACCCGGGTAAATCTTTTTATCAGGTTCCAATTTGTGCCCGACTCGCCTCGCAATGCTATAACCAATAATGCTGCAGATCTAAGGGTTTGCCAGTATAACTAACATCCCAGACCTGCTGCACGTACCTGGGCTGCCCAGCACTGGATGACAATCCTTGGGATTGAAGAGGAGATCCCTAGCGCCCTGGTTATTGCGATCCGTTACATTATTTATTTATCTTGTATACTTTTTGTTGGTAACAAGAATGATTAGGAGGAAATACCATCATTTCAATTCACAAAAAGCCGCGTTAAAATGAGCGCGGCTTGATGCCAGAGTCTGGCATCACTGAAGAGCCGGCCACTCTCCTGGTCCCGGACAGCAATCGGGGTCAAGTCTCGGGATAAAACGCACCAACATCCGAGAATGGAAATACATGTAGAGAAACAAGATTTTGTTTTTAATTTGACAAGCCGGGTTAATATTAAATGTTTTCAATGTAATGGTATTGATTCATGTTTGGATTTTTTTTTAAATCGGAGCTTTAAGGTGTCCCAGATTGTCCCAGGCACCGCTCCCCGCATCCCCCACGCCCCGCACCCGGGCTGT
The DNA here is from genome assembly GCF_044704955.1 of Pristiophorus japonicus. NCBI lineage: Eukaryota > Metazoa > Chordata > Chondrichthyes > Pristiophoridae > Pristiophorus > Pristiophorus japonicus. The sequence goes on along the minus strand of NC_091992.1, from coordinate 6,438,442 downwards.
GAGCCCCAATGATCAGTCCGTGTCCGGAGGGGGGCAGGGGGGGAATCCCAGCCGGTAGAAGCTGGCACCCGCCCCAAATTATTGTCCCGTGGAGCGCCTTGGGACGTTCTGTTAAAGGCGCTATACAAACGCCTTGTTGTTGTTCAGTCCTGAGCCATTGATGCACTGGTGTGACTTATCACGACCATCGCTTCTCGTTCATTCGGGGTTTGAATATTTTCTGGTTTGGCGGTTGCACAGATGTATTTTTAGCGTCCATCAGCTGTCCCCAGAGTTGGGCTCCTGGATTGGTGGTTAAACTCGGGCAGAATGGGCCACAGCCCGGGCTGTAACCCTCTAACAGCTGGGCCTACACGGGGCAAACTCCTGCAGGGCTTAAATACAATTTATTCTGGGGTTGCCTTGTTAATAGTAACAGGAGCGGGCCATTCAGCCCTTCGGATCCGTATCTTAACTCCATGGACCGCCCCCCTTGCCCGCCCCCCTTGCTCCATATCCTTGACACCCTTACCCAACATAAATCTATCAATCTCAGTTTTGAATTTTTCAACTGACCCTCAGCCTCAACAGCTTTTTGAGGGCGAGATTGCTGATTTCTCATGGCGGTAAATTCGTTACTAAATGCACCCTAATGCCCCGAAGGTGCCACAATAAACGTTTCATTGATAAAGAGTTTGCTGGGGATAGGAGGTTCCATGTCCAGGCTGGCTGGTGTTTCAGTTCTCCAGGAAATGGAGATAACTGTGGACCCAAGGAACGTCCCAAACCACGGACTCTCCGCACGTCCCAGAACGACCCAGTGAGCCCGAGGGATGGGACCGCGACCTCAGGAGTATATATGACAAGAGTTAAACCACGCGAACCAAACGGTGGAAATAACACGGAGGACAGCCGAGCCTTCGAGCCGGTGCATGCTGTAGACACGGGGCATGAATACTCAAGACAGAAAGTTCAGAGAGAAACTGTTCTACATAATTCCATAAAATTACCTTCTTGCAGAGCTTTGACAGACTCGGACTCTGAACCCCAATCGATATTTGGTTCCTGTCTCCTGTCACTCCCTGATAGACTGCCACTCTGACACACTCTGCCACCGGCTCCCCACACAGACTCCTCCACCAAACTCCATTTATTTTACCATATATTTATCAAACAGGCATTGGGTAAACACGAGTCTATTAAATTGGGACCAGTCTGAAATATTTATAGTGTTTCCAAACCTGATGTCCCAAAATGTCACTAGATCGGTTGTGACGAAGAAGGCCCTTCGGCCTATCTGAGCTTCCCCGTCCCGAATACCAAACCTACCCGTCTCCCCGTTTACAGCATCGGGCTGTTTTTCCACCAGTCTGGTGTTCTAGTCTCTATACACCTTCCTGCCTCTCCCTTCCAGGTTTTGAAGGCGCCTCGTAACAGAATTTCTGATATCCTTATCAAAACATTGTAGAAATTAAATCAACATTTTATGAGATTATTTAACACTTCTGAATTCTGGAGTTTTCATAAACCGTTTACATAAACTTATAAAATGCTAATGTTTTCAAACACATTATACAGTCCACAGTCTACTATCCCAGCATTGTGCATCCGTTGGAAGCTTTGTTCTGGGATAATAGCGGGATGGGGTGGGAGAGGGTGTTTACCCGGCTAATTAAACAGAATATGTTCACATTGAGAAAGGGGAGGGTTACTCCTTACACCTGGATATCGATTCCAGTCCTTCTCAATAGGACATGGGAGGGGAAGAGAAATGGTTAAAATCCTCAAGTTCAAAACCAAACAAATTAATTTACAGGCAGTGTTCACATTTTTAGGGAGGCTTTTAGCAAACCAGCTGCCATAGTTAGGATGGGTGGATATATTTTACTGCTAAGAGTCGATTTTATGCACAAGATCCCCAAACACCGTTAATTATTCTTTATTGTACATGTATGTTGTTAAAGAACAATACCTTGTCTCACTACAAACAGTAAATACAGAAATTACAATCTATTCTGCTTCCAGTTCAAATGTTCTAATCGTATTGCTACAGCTATACAAGGTATTGGTGAGGCCACACCTGGCATACAGTGTGCAGTTTTGTTTTCCATATTGGAGGCAGTTCAGAGAAGGTTCACTAAGTTGATTCCAGGATGAGGGGGTTGACCTAAGAGGAAAGGTTGAGTAGGTTGGGACTCTACTCATTGGAATTCAGAAGAATGAGAGGTGATCTTCTCAAAACTTATAAGATTATGAGGGGGCTTGACAAGGTGGATGCAGAGAGGATGTTTCCACTGATGGGGGAGACTAGAACTAGAGAGCATGATCTTAAAACAGAGATGAGGAGAAATTTCTTCTCTCAGAGGGTTGTAAATCTGTGGAATTTGCCACCTTAAAGAGCTGTGGAAGCTGGGTCATTGAATAAATTTAAGACACAAATAGACAGTTTCTTAAATGATAAGGAGATAAGGGATTATGGGGAGTGGGCGGGGAGGTGGAGCTGAGTCCATGATCAGATCAGCCATGATCTTATTGAATGGCGGAGCAGGCTCGAGGGGCCATGTGCCTTCTCCTGTTCCTATTTCTTATGTTTTTATGTTCTTATGTATTTGTTTTACTATCTATTGAGACAGAGTATTTTTTGCTATAAATTACATATTTGATAAATTCAGTTCAGAAGGTCAGAAAAGCAATTAAAAATGCTAACACCACACTGGGATTTATTTCTAGGGGTATAGAATTCAAAAGTAGTGAAGTTATGTTAAACCTATATAGGACCCTGGTCAGACCACACTACCATGCACAGTTCTGGTCTCTGTACTGTAAAAAGGTTTTAGAGGTGACCTGATAGAGGTTTTTAAAATGATGAATGGGTTGGACAGGTTAGATGTGTGGAGAAAGTTTCCACTTGTGTGAGAATCCAAAACTAGGTGCCATAAATGCAAGATAGTTATCAATAAATGCAACAGGGTAATAAGGAGAAATGTCTTGACAGAGAGTGGTTAGAATGTGGAACTCTGTACCACAGGAAGTGGCTGAGGCAAGTAGCTTAGGTGCTTTCAAAAGGTAACTAGACGAGTACAAGAAATAAAAGGGAATAGAAAGATATGCTGAAAGTCTAAGATGAAGGAGCTGGAACGGGAGGAGACTCGTGTGGAGTATAAATACCGGCACAAACTAGTTGGGCCGAATGGCCTGTTTTTGGGCTGTGTATTCTATGTAATTCTATGTAAGATGCCAATAAAAAGAGACAAGGCTGGAGATTTACAACAGTTCTGAAAGAGAATAGTTTCAGGGGTGATGCCTTCATCAGAACTCAACACCCATTCCCACCCCAACCTGGCAAAACAGTGCACCATGCCGCACACACATGGTTAGGGTGAGACACCAGGACAGTTTGCTCAATCCCATTGTTGGCAGCTCTAGGTGATATATTGATGCACATCGACTGGTTATCTTCATCAACACCACTAGCTTTTCATCAGCTATATGAAGCTATTGTTGCTTTTCTCCCCAATGCACAGTGGTGCCCCCCCGCCCCACTCCCCCCCCCCCCCCCCCCCCGCCCCCAGCCCCCAAATGCACACATTTAATTTCTGGAACAATCTTCATTCAAGTCCACAAAACAAGATTCAATTTCTTCGATATGTTGTTCAAGATGTCCTCCCATTACAAACCTCCCAACACAAATCTCCCAGCACAAACCTTTCTCACAAATTGTCCAAACCTCCTGAAAAAGCTCCATGGCTCCTTTGGTTGAGTTGGTAACTCTGTTGTCTCCGGATTAGAACTTTGTGGATTCATAGAGCTTGAAATCCAAGTATTTAAGACTCCTGTGTAGCACCGAGGGAATGCTGCATGTTATGAGCTGTGCCTCTTTCAGTCCAGTGTGGCAGTTAAGGCAGATGTTAAAGATCCCCCTGCACTATTCAAAGGCAAGCAAATAATTTTTCCTGTTCCCCATACCTAGACGATGACAACAACAACTTGTATTTATATAGTGCTTTTAACTTAGTGAAATGTCCCAAGGCGCTTCACAGGAGTATTATGAGATAAAAAATTTGACACTGAGCCACATAATTAGAAATTAGTGCAGGTGACCAAAAGTTTGGTCAAAGTGGCATGTTTTAAGGAACATCTTGAAGGAGGAAAGAGAAATAGAGAGACAGGGAGATTAGGCAGGGAGTTCCAGAGCTTGGTGCCCAGGCAACAGAAGGCATGGCCACCAATAGTTGAACAATTATAATCAGGAATGCTCAAGAGGGCAGAATTAGAATTAGACAATAGTAGAAAGGACAAACTGCTGTCTGTGGGATGTGTCTGCTGTTTGCCTACATGACAACAGTTACTGCAGTTCAAAAATAAATGAAATGTGTGAAGTGTTTGGCTCTATATAAACACAAGTGCAATTTCCATGTAGTATAAAGATTACAAGGGGCCACATTTTAGAAATTGAAAGATCACATATATCAAGAACACTGTTGAGTTATCCAGGACTTTCTCAAGAACTTACCACATGCAGAGCCCTCTGTTCTACATCTAATCTGTGTTTTAAAGTTGATGGTGTCAATTATTTTGTTAACTTTTTGTCAGTTTTGAAGGCACCTTAAGGGTATGAGGTTATCAGACAGTTTGATGTTATACAGGTAACAATATGATGAGAATGGATTAAGGTCACTGGTGAAGTTCAGGAACATCCTCTCAAAACTGAATAGAAACATTGAAATTTATAGTGCAGAAGGAGGCCATTTTGGCCCATCATGTCCGTGCCGGCCGACAAAGAGCCGCACGGCCCTTGGTCAGCAGCCCTGAAGGTTACACATAAACCTATGAACAATAGCTAATAGTCATAGGTTCTGGGACATTATGCAGAGCCTCTGCAGTAGCAGCTGATTGGTAGCCCTACTTTACAAAATGTTGGGATGGTTAAAAAATTCCTTCTCACTGTAATATGCTAGGCACAGAATGGGTATGTAATGCATTTGGCATGGAACGAGAATGTATTCCAAATGACCCAATCAACACAAATTGTCTATAAATGACTATACAATCCATGTCCTTTCGGTAAATAGTAAATATATGTAATCCAATTGAGTGCAAAATGGGTATAAATCATCTAATTTGGCACATACTGGGTATGTGTAAGTGTATTGGGTGAAAATGGATATGTGCAATCCCATTGAAAATAGAATTGTTCAATGTGATTCCATTGGGAATGAATTGGGTACAGAGGAGATATGTGTAATCGCATTGGGTAGAGAAGGGTTACCTGTAACCTCCCTGTGTACAGAGGGAGTATCTATAATCTTACTGTGTACAGAGGGAGTATCTGTATTCTTATTATGTGCTGATTGGTGATTTTAAACCACTGGATACAGAATGGGAATGCGTAATTCATTGGCTGGAGATGGGATTTGTGAAATCTCATTGGTACAGATTGGGTTAGACACCTGCATCAGTTTCTAAGGGCCCTATCCATTTCCTTATGTTATTTGAAATCATTTTGTTCCCAATTTAAGGGTTTGGGGAGTTGGATAGGAATGTTACACATTTTAAAATGATTCAGAACATTCTGGATCTCACCTGAAGGGTCATCATTTGTCCTTGAATATGAACACTCATGATTTCAGTACAATAAACACCACAAACACACCACCAAAGCGATTGCCCACTTACCTGTTGCTCCCAGGTGATTGGGTGTTTGCTGGAGGCAGATACTCCCATCACCTTCCCATTCTGATCCAAGGCTCTTCCTCTGAATCCACGTGAATCCTGACTTGATAAACTTGTGATAACAATTGGGTATATAGTGGATATGTGACATTTTGTACAGAATGAATAACCGGTGGGTAGATGGAATTAAGATACAGATCAACCATGATCTAATTGAATGATGTGACAGGCTCGAGGGGCTCAATGGCCTCCTCCTGTTCCTACGTTCCCAATGCCACTGTCTGGATTGAGATACAAGGAGTGCCGCTGTTTGCAATGCTTAATAAGAAGCTTTTCCCTCTTTTTGTCGGGGAGTTAAGGTTGTGTTTCTGACTGACTATTCTACCTACTTCATCCTCTCATGGAGTTGGGTTGAAATCAATGTTCAGCCTTATGGTCTCTGGTTGGAGATGCCGCTCACACACTGTACACAGACATCATCTGATGTCTTAATTTTCCAATGCTTGACTTCATACAAAACCCTGCTACTTGTGTCCTAACTCACACCAAGTCCCGTTCACCCATCACCCCTGTGCTCCCCTATGGCAACACCTCAATTTTAAAATTCTCAACCTTGTTTTCAAATCCTTCATGGCCTCACCCCTCCCAACCTCTGTAACCTCTTCTAGCCCTACAACCCTCTGAGATCTATGCACTTCTCTAAATCTGGCCTCTTGTGCATCCCCGATTTTCATCGTTCCACTATTGGCGGCCGTGCCTTCAGATGCCTTGGCCCTAAGCTCTGGAATGTCCTTTGTAAACCTCTCTACCTCTCTTCCCTCCTTTAAGACATGCCTTAAAACCTACCACTTGGGCCAATCTTTTGGTCACCTGTCCTAATATCTGCTTATGGGGAATCAATGTTCAATTTTGTTTGATAAGAATCCTGTGAAATGCTTTAGGACATATTACTATATTAAAGGTGCTATACCAAATGCAAGTTGTTGTACAACAGGGCTACAGTTGAGAGTCTGCCCAGTGTGGATGAGACACCCTTTTGATGATCCCACAGTTACTGGCTGGACACAAGATGCAAAGGGTGAAAGTAAACTCTACGAATGAATCTGACAATGAATGAATAATTTCCGATCACATTACCTCACTACTAGGATATTGGAAAATAACCTGCAAAATTTTTGTTCTTAAGGAGTAGAATTTTTATTATAACTCACAATGGTGTCAGAGCCTCTGGACCTCTAATTCCTTAAAATAATGCAATTAATTATCCAGCTACATTTATTCCTATACCCAGTGAGTTGGGTATGGTGAGTTTTTGATATTATTGTCTAGCAATATTAATAAATCATTCTGAAGAATTGAGAGGAAACTTAACAGCTTTTGAAGTCAGGATTTAGATGGTGAATAAGCAAACTGCCTGTGCAAGATGGAACATGGAAAATTCCTTTTCATAATGGAGTGATAACATGGTTCTGTGCTAAAGGGAACATGGTAAAGCATGGTAAAGAAAGTGTCTATATTAAAGGGAATACCTGCATGTATTAAAGGACACTTATACTTTTGATTACAATCTGATAAATTTGATAATTTACAAGGAGCAATGTTATTGCAAAATACAGGCGTGGGAGGTGGAGGTTCTTATGGGAGTTGGAGCTGGTCACCAGTGAGGAGATAGGGGCTGCTGTCTGTATCCAGTGAAGATCCAGGGGCTGTCAGCCGTGTCCAGTGAGGAGACAGTGGTGTCTGTATCCAGTGAGGGCTGGTTCTGTACCCAGCGAGGAGACGGGTGTCTGTGTTCAGTGAGAGTCTAAAGATTGGTACTAAGGCTTTTATAATTTTCTCTGTTGTTTATATAATGAGCCGGATCCGCTGTTTAACAAATAGAGGCCCCGCTCCATGAGGATCTGAGCTCAACTTTACCAGGTGGGGGTGTGAGATCTCTGTGATCTCGGAGACATATGTGTATTGTTATATCTCGTGTGTTAGGGGGTTGCGGTTTACAATCACATATAGCGAGTCTACCAGATGTTTCAAACAAACCGCTCCCTGACTATTCATGAAATGGGAAGACCCACTGCGGAGAGGAGAGCTGACACAAGACCTCGTGCTGAAGATGGAATGGCGGTGGCTCTGGGAGAGGTGAATTAAAATATATAACTGGTGTCAGAGTGACTGAAACAAAATGCAGAGTGTTCTCCGGACATGGACTGGCAGCTCGCTCTAAACTCTCGACTTTAGTCTATTCAATATTTCCTATATAGCTTTTATTAGACACAAGTACAGCACAGGTAACACAACAGGAGGGTCAAATCAATGCAGAACTACTGAGCTAAGTGAATATCTCACTCTATGTTGATCTGTAACAGCAGAGAATTCAAACAATATATATGTGTTGGGACAAGGGAATCAAAAAACCATTTAACTGAATAAATTTGATTTTAGAACATTTGATATTTTATTGTCACTGGAAATTCCTTTAGAAGGATTTTTATATTAAGTGTATTCTTTATGTTTCGTCTAATATGAATGGTATATTGATGTTATATGAATGGTATGTTTTTGAATCATCAATGTACCAATCATATACCTGTACCATCATATAATTAATTATAGCATCATTATACTATTCAACAACAAAAACAGCTTGTATTTATATAGCACCTTTAACATAGTAAAAGGTCCCAAGGTGCTTCACAGGAAAGAAAGAAATAATGACTTGCATTTATATAGCACCTTTCTTGACCACTGGGTGTCTCAAAGCCAATTAAGTACTTTTTTGGAGTGTAGTCACTGTTATAATGTGGGAAACACTGCAGCCAACTTGCACAGAGCAAACTCCCACAAACAGCAATGTGATAATGATCAGATAATCTGTTTTTGATATGTTGATTGAGGGATAAATATTGGCCAGGAGTATTATAAGGGAAAAATTTGACACTAAGCCACATAAGGAGAAATTAGGGCAGGTGACCAAACACTTGGTCAAAGAGGTAGGTTTTAAGGAGCATATTAAAGGAGGAAAGAGAGGTTTAGGGAGACAGAGAGTCTGGTATCAATAAAAGATCAATATGCCATTCAAATACCATCAATATAACATGCCTTTTACAATACTCCTCAATAACGTCTGATTGGCACTGGATTATATATTTGTACACATTTTACATTTCCTATAATTCATGGAATGATTAATCATATAGTTAGATTAAAAGTAATTCATGAGAGAGGACCTCAATCACCAGAGAAGGTCTCACTTACTAGAAAGGATCTCAATTACATTTGTAATGTTAGTAGCGGGGATCCCAGTCACTGGAGGGAAACAACATATAATTTCAAACACAAAAAAGCATACCGACAAATGCTTCTGATTAAAAGACCAGATCCATAATGGCATTTCCAAAGGAATTCATCCAGAACCGCTCCTGACTGGCGGGTGGTTAAAGCTGAAATTGCCAGATATGCTAGATTTGGAAAAGATTGAGGTCCTATTCAGTGATTGAAATCTCATACAGTGACGAATCTCTTCCAGTGACTGGGATCCCCGCTACTAACACTACAATTGTAACTGAGGTCCTTTCTAGTAAGTGAGATCCTCTCTGGTGATTGAGGTCCTCTCTCGAATTACTTTCGATCGAAGTATATGAGAACCCATCTAATGGATGGCAGCTCTCGTAGTGAATGAGGTGCACTGTCGTGAAGATCGTCTCTAGTCAATGAGGTCCCCTCTAGTTAATACCATATCGTCCAATGTCTGAGATCCCATCCAATGGATGAGTTTCCATCAGTCCCTCTTTAATAAACAGGATGGCATCTATTGATCCCATAGTGAATGAGGTCCCCTCTCGTGACTGAGATCCCTTCAAGTGAACGAGATCCTCTCGACTGACTAAGATTACTTTAACGAATGAGATTTCCTCTAATGTCTGAAATCCCCACTAGTGAATGAGATCCTCTTTAATATCTGAGATTCCCTCTAGTGATTGTAAGTAAGGTCCCCACGAATGCCTGCTATTCCCTCCACTTTAGGTCCTTTGCACTGAATGAGATGCTCTCCAGTGGGGGTCGGCTGTACTGAATGGGGGAGAGGTAGCAGATTCTCGCTCATAAATGAGATCCGTTCCCTGCCGATTCTCGGGGATCAGCTCCAAACTTTGCCTTTTTCTCATATTCAAGTTATTTTCAATCATTTACGTTTTTTTTATTGAGTTGGATTGCCGCCACGACCAATAAAACAGAATTAACAAAATACAAACCTTCAATTATTTTAAACATACATTTTATTGTAATAAAACTGGTGAACATTTGTTTTAATAATTTGCTGATAATGGGTAGACTCCTCCGTTTATCGCCGCTTGTCCCGCTGCCGCTCTGTCTTGTTCCAATCCCCAGTACAATTTAAACAAGTGGCAAGTACTTCGGCCGATGCCCCGAGCTGCACATTTCCTGTGAAATACTGCAAACCCGGGACCAGATTGAGAATGTTTTTAAATGCCGTTTTCGATCATTCTTTTCTCATTTCTACACATCGCCCCAACGACACCGTTAGGAATAATTTTATTGACGACCTCCAGCTGCCTACACATCGCTTTGAACAAGTCACTTTGAACAGTGCTGGGTCTAACAGGGAGAGTTTATAGAGTCAAGTCACATTCTGAGCGTTTGCAGCCGCGACAAGCTCCTTGTTCAAAGTTCATGAGTTGGGCTCACATTTTGGGGTTTGTTCATTCAAGGCTTTCATTTAAACCTAAACGAGCAACGATGACTTCAGTGGAACCACAGCAACACGAATCAAGAAATAGCCCAAGACGCTGGGAGAGACACATTAACTATAACCGGTACTTGGCGCTAAGGTGCTTTTCTGTACAATCTGCTCAGTGGGTTTTTGAAATCATTTCGGATCATTTTAATTGATGTTGTTAGTATTGACTGAGACTGGTTCCCGTTAGAAAAACGCGCCCAGGAAACGCAGACTTTCTGTAATGAGTCTATACCGAGAATAATTTAACATTTTCAACTGATCAATGCTTGAAACGGCATTGTAAATAATTCTAGATCATGAAACCCCGCGCATTGATAAAACACTCGACCAGAGGAGACATACTCGCCCGTCTGCATTTACAGGCTGAGAGATCCGTGATTAGATTTATTCTGTCTCACTTTCTGTACATAATAAGATAACTTTCAAACCTGTTTTACCTATTCTGAAGCATATGTTCCACAAACAGCTAAATAAAACTGGCGGGGGGAGGAAATACAACTGATTCCGAACAACAGCCAAGGGAAATAGTTACCACTCTCAACTGTGTTTTATTTCTTAAATTAATGGCACTATCTTATTGTCCGACTCTGGGAATCGGCTGGTTGAGTGTAAATGAGATGTTGGGAGCAGAGACTGGGAAGGTTGTCTCCTCGCCAAGTTATCTGAAATGGAATTGGTTTCACCCCGGCACACACCGTACTGTGAGATTATACTGAGTTAGAGGGCTGTAAAATATACAACAAGACTCCTTGATTCTGATTTCTGCCCGATAAGTTTTGAGCCAAAGGTCAAGGTCTGCCGCAACCTGTGAACTTTGGCAATGCCGAGAACTTTCTCCAGGTAACCCGGGACCCAGCCTCGAGTCCAGGCAATCTCTGAACCGGCAAAGCATTCAGTTTTGGTTAGAGACTTTCTTGGCACTGGCTTAGAAACCTTCTGGATGAATTAAACCAATATTAATTTGATTAGAAATATCTAAAAAAAATTTGGAGGGAGAGAAGCTGGCGACACAGGAGAAGTGAGTTGGGTCTGAATGAGAATTTGATTTAGAAGGCGGACTAACTTGGCAATCTTTGATACTCTTGGAATCGAGCCAGTGGAAGTGAAGGATTAAAAGTCCAGGCCAGCAGTAAGGATGTATGTAAGTGAAGCTGCCAGCCTGCACTTTGTAGACAGCGGAATCAAGGTGAACCCATTTAAATCCCCTTCTTCCAGCGGGCCAGGCCACAGCAACTTACAATCAAAATCAAAACAGACTCCAGCAAGGAATATATTTCAGTATTAACCCGCTAATCACAAAACATATTTGTCCCCTTTCAGGATTAAATTACATTGAACAAGTTCTTCCTGTGGTGAGATTCACCGAGGAGAGTGGGGTCGGAAGACTTTTAATATTCAATGTTATCATTTTTGTTGCCTTTATTCCTGAAGCCGCTTTGATGTTATTCAATCCTCCTCAGTTACTAACAATATTGGGTGTGAGGAACTAGGAGCGATAAATCGAATTATGGAGCTGAAACTTTTGGCTGCCACTTTTTTGCGTGTGTTTGTGAGGAGTTAACTTTGCTTATTAAAAATGATAAAAATCAGACCACGGATCATCTGCATGATCCGCGGTGACTCCAGTGGGAACATAATCTGATCATAACCACATCAGCTTATACATGCAATAAAAAGTATTGATTTCCCCAGTTCATCCATCATCTTCCTTTCTCTTCAATGCTGTATGTGAAAATTTCATTTTATGTATAAGCTAAATGGCACGAGTAACTGTGCCAAATGATGACATCAAGGAGGAGTTGCTCTATATTCACCACTAAATGGGACTGCTATTTCAAAGAGACAGTACATGCGTAATGGGCTGAATGGCCACCTTCTGTACTGTAAGATTATATGATTCTGTTCTATATTGTGCAGAGAAAATCTCCTTTAGCTCAGTGGGCAACCGCCTCTGAGTCAGAAGGTTGTGGGTTCAAGTCTCACTCGGGAGACTTGAGCACATAAATCTAGACTGACACTCCAGTGCAGTGCTGAGGGAGTGCATCACTGTCGGAGGTGCACGACTTTCAGCTCTCTTAGGTGGACCTAAAAGATCCCATGGCATTATTTCGGGGAGTTTTCCCTGTGGTCCAGGGGAACATATTTATCCGTCAACCAACATCACTAAAACAGATTATCTGGTCATTATCACATTGCTTTTTGTGGGAGCTTGCTGTGCGCAAATTGGCTGCCTGTTTCCTGCATTATAACAGTGGCTACACTGCAAAGAAGTACTTCATTGGTTGTAAAGCACTTTGGGACGTCTGGTGGTCGTGAAAGATGGATATAAATGCAAGTCGTTCTTTTCTTTCTTTAAAAATCTATTTTAGTGTCACTGCCAATCACAAAATACATCATTGCAAAGCTAAAGTTGATGTTTATAAATCTACTATTTCTCTTTGTTTTCAGATTGTAACGAGATTCAAAGACTGCAACCCCAAACCAGTTTTTTTTTACATTCTGCACAACACTGCCTGTGAAATGCTGAGATAACGTGTGAACATGTCATTTTAAATACAAGCAGAAATACATGGAACTATATCTGGTAAACCGAGGCCCGTCTGCCCTCTCAGGTGGATGTAAAAGATCCCATGACACTATTCGAAGACGAGCAGGGGCGTTTTCCCCGTGTCCTGACCAATATTTATCCCTCGATCAACATCACTAATGGGATCTAGCTGTGCCCATTTGGGCTAGTAATTTCCCTCCAAAAACTAGGCATATCCAAAATACTTCATTGACTGGTGGCTGGTGTGCAGCGGCCACAACACCTTAAAAAAAATCCATGCACAGGCATCTTCCACCCTTCAGGATTTAGTTCGGACCTGGAATTTTAGGTCCATCATTGAAACACCTGTGAACTTTTTGACGTGGAAGCAAGTCATCCTCGGTTCCAGGGACTGCCTATGATGATGATGACTTCATTGGCTGTAAAGCGCTTTGGGGCGTCTTGAGGTCCCACCAGGCGCTATATAAATGCAAGTTCTTTCTATATAATAGTTTGGCACTGAAGCTCTTCAGTTCCATTGCTAAAATATTCTTTTCTCATTATCGACGCACTCGGTAATTCCACAGCATATAAAGATATAAATGGGTTTCCCAACACTTTGTTTTGCTGGAATGTAATATTAAATAAATCCGTTGCAGCTGACGGATTTTTGCCCAGGCTCTGCAATGTATGGTTACTGTCGCAGCGATTAACATTTCAATCTGTGTAGAGCATGGGTGGCAGTGCCTGCACTCTGCAAACATTGAAATATCTCTGCAGGCAAGTTTGAGAGCAGGCCAAGAGATCCAGCCGTCTCTCTCGGCCCTTCTCCATCCCCAGCTTGACGGCGCGCCGCAGTCACGCCCGGCGCAGTTGTCAGCGAGATTCCTGGGGACTCTCACACCGCCAATCTCGGTGAGTCGGCTCGGCTCCCGGCTCTGCGTCTCAGCATTGCTGCGAAGTGGAAATGGTTTCGGGCGAACAAGACGCGGTTTAAGGTGACACAGGAGACCCTTCCTTGTACCGCGGGTGTTGCCCCGGGGCCGGTTGTCTAGGCAGGGACCAGGAGGTCACGCGTGCACAGAGTATCCCTGCTCCAAGATCCAAACACAGTTACATTGCACTAAAGTCTTTGCTAAGATCAAAATAAGGTCATGCCAGTTGTCATTCCCAGCGGGATCACCCAGGGAATTTGGAAACTTCCAATTTCACACAGTGAAACTTCAATGGTGCGGGACTGCCCAACAACCCGGACCTGACTGGCCAACTGACCCGTGTCACACATTTAACACCGACACCTTGATGCACAGTGTGCAATATAACTCCCATCGCTTCCTGGCAACGCTTAGTTGTGAGATTTGTGTCGGAGATCAGAACTCTGCCTTAACTGCTCATTTTAAAGTCCACCTATTTTTACTCAGGGATGTTTGACCATTTGTTCGGCGTGGGCAGTCAGTTTTGAGAATTACAGCTGTTCTTTCACCACCCGCCCTGCTGCCTGAACAGAATCCGATTGTCTGAGCTCCACACTAACCTGGGCCAAGTCTGAAGGGAAAGGTGATTTATGGAGAGTTTGACTCCTTCGTGCTCCAAATACTTTTTTCAGCTTTCAAAATACTCACCTCTCCTCTTTCATAGACCATCTGTGAAACGAATTCTCTGTATATTTCTGATACATTTTATACAACAGGAATACGGAAACCATGTCCTCGAGATCACCCTCATAAACTCGGCCATTTAGAAGTGATGTCAAGAACACTTCTTCACCCAAATCTGGAACTCTCCCCCCTCCCCCCCCCCCCAAAAAAACAGGCGCTGGGGATCTACTGAAAAATTCAGAACTGAGATTTTAAAGAGTTTTGTTAGATAAGGATATTAAGGAATGTGCAACCAAGATGGGTAAATGGAGTTAAGATGGAGATTATCCATGATCTAATTGAATGGTGGAACAGGCTCGAGTGGCTGAATGGTCTCCTCCTGTCCCGACTGGTGTTTGAACAGTTAATGTGTTGATATTATAACAGAGAGGTTGGAGCAAATAACAAACATCTCCAGCAGAGGAAGAATTCACTAACTATCCCGAAACCAATGTCCCGCTATGTAATTCCAGGGTCAAGGAAGTCTATGCCCAAGTCATAGTATTCCTGGAATCCGTAGATATATTTATATATATTTATAAAATCTCAGCCCTGGTATCGCAATGTGTCGGATGAACATCCAAACACAACGCGTATCAGTGTGATTCGACTTTGCTATTTTCAAGCAGACATTTATTTTAAAATAAGATTAATTCCTCTTGTTAGAACAGACACAAAGTAATGAGGAAATAAGGCATTGACAGCCGCTCGCTCGTAACAGAGTCTGGAGGATCCAGTTTTAATCCTGCTACAGGTAAGGTCGACAGCCGCAAGGGTAATCAGAGTAAGAAGTCTGTTTTTGCGGGGCATGCAGTCAGTCTTTGATGGTTTTACATATTCGAACGGAGGAGGAGTAGATCGGATCAGAATTGCCTGCAGGTAACGGCGGGGCCATCTGTCGGTGATGAAACCTCACGGATATGGTTAGTGGATAGCTAAGATGTTGCAGAAATTCTCGGCCCATTGCAAACAACTGAAGAGACAGAAATGTGGATTTCATTTTTGATTTTACTGATCCCTGCTTGTGCCAAACAATGTTAAGTCACCTTAGATGAAACCCCGCTGGCTACAATCAAGCTGCCCTGAAACATTTTCAAAACAGATCATAAACATTATTAGATAGACCCAGTGCCTGATATTCACAGAGCGGTGCAGGGCTGCATCTTTCATCTCTATTTCCAGCAATTCAAAGCTAAATTTATTAAGAGTGAAAGTTTCATGGGTCGAGTCTGTCCAAGACCCGGGCAATCCCCGCCCTCATGTCTGTCAGTAATAAGCACCATAGCCTGGGAAGATTAACTCATTGCAGAGTCCCATTCCAAATCATCCTCATGATATAATTGCAGGGATCAAAGCGGAAAGGGTTAAGAGAAGAGGAGGAAGAATCTATTAAGATACATCTTGGATGAGGTAACTGCAGGCAGCTCAACCCTGACAAACTTATTAAAGTGCTTCAAGATCCAGATTCCCAACTTTTAAATTGAGAATTCAATCCACATTTTTAAGATTTTAAAAAAGCAGTTTCCACTCGCTGGTGCTGAGTACGTGAATGCATTGTGTGGGCCAATCAGAATTGGATGGTTCTATTTTCAATCCATTATCTGTATTGAGATTTTTAAAAATTCATTCTGGGGATGTGAATGTCGCTGGCAAGGCTAGCATTTATTGCCCATCTCGAGTCGCCCTCAGATTGTGGTGGTGGGCCGCCGCCTTCTTGGAACCATCGGTAGTGGCTTAATGCAGCTGGACACCTTGCTAGGCCACCCCAAAGGGCAGTTAATAGTCAGCCACGCTGGTGTGGGACTGGAGTCACATATAGGCCCAGGCCGGGTAAGGATGGCAGGGGGCATGGGGGCGGGGCGGGTGGTGAATCCTCCTGGAATACGTCCAGCCAGTTTGGCAGTGGTCACCCCTCCCCCTTCTCTAACACATGCCACCTGGCGTAAAACTAGCAGACGGGAACAACATCAACAATTTGTATTTATATAGTGCCTTTAATGTAGTGAAACATCTCAAGGCGCTTCACAGGAGTATTAGGAGATAAGAAATTTGACACCTAGCCGCATAAGTAGAAATTATCACAGATGACCAAAGAGGCATGTTTTAAGGAGTGTCTTGAAGGAGGAAAGAGAGGCGGAGAGGTTTAGGCAGGGAGTTCCAGAGCTTGGGGCCCAGGCAACAGAAGGCACGGCCACCAAAGGTTGAGTGAGAAGGGGTGGAAGGGAAAGTGTGGGTGCCCTAATAAGAGGGTACATATCCTTAAAAAGAATAAATGAAACTGGGCCTCTCTGTTTTAACCTAATTTTTTTTTCTTGTACATACAGTTAGTGATGCTGTTTACAAACATCTCTAAATTTTCAGATCAGCCATTTGTGTAGCAAGGCCTCTGACCTCTGCTCTTTGGCTGTGAGGTCTGACTCCCTGATTGATAGCACCTGAGGGACAACAAAAGCATGGATCAGTGGAGAAAAACCATGATTCACAGGACCATGAAACTGAGCACCATCGAAACCCTGGATATCATTGTAACAAAGGATAGCGAGGAGAGCAGTTTGAAAGTTTCCTTAAGAAAGAACTTTCATTTATACAGCACCTTGCACGAACTTAGGATGTGCCAAAGCACTTTACAGCCAATGAAGAACTCATGAACTGCAGTCACTGTTGTAATGTAGGAAATACGGCAGCCAATTGGTGCACAGCAAGCTCCCACAAACCGCAATGTGATAATGACCAGATAATCTATTTTTTAGTGATTTTGGTTGAAGGATAAATATTGTCCATTAGAGTTTAGCACAACCTGGCTGGTGTGTGCATGGTTAACCAGTAGAAAATGCTGGTTGAAGTCTGAGTTTGTCCTTACGCTAGGCACAAACCACAACAAAATGATGCAATTTTAATGCAACATAATCTCACAGAGAAATGACCAGGATAGCTGTAAATGGAAAATCTCGCACTATTGTCAAAGTGGCACTTGGGCTTAATTGGTGGCTCTGTCACCTCTCAGTCAGAAGGTTCTGGATTCAGGCTAATACTCGCCAATGCACTCCTGGCTGGCCTCCCACATTCTGCCCTACGTAAACAAGAGGTGATCCAAAATTCGGCACCAAGTCACGGTCACCCACCACCCCTGTGCTCGCTGACCTACATTGGCTCGCGGTTAAACGCTTCGATTTCAAAATTCTCAATTCTTATTTTCAAATCCCTCCATGGCCCTCACCCTTTCCCTATCTCTGTAATCTCCTCCAGCCCCACAACCCCCACCGAGATGTCTGCGCTCCTCTAATTCTGCTCCCCGAGCATTCCTGGTTGTAATCGCTTAACCATCGGTGGCCGTGCCTTCTGTTGCCTAGGCCCCAAGCTCTGGAACTCCCTGCCTAAACCTCTCCAACTCTCTTTCCTTCTTCAAGACGCTCCTTAATACATACCTCTTTGACCAAGCTTTTGGTCACCTACTCTAATTTCTACTTATGTGGCTTGGTGTTAAATTTTTATCGGATAACACTCCTGTGAAGTGCCTTGGGACATTTCACTATGTTAAAGGCGCTATATAAATACAAGTTGCTGTTGATACTCCAGCGCAGTGCTGAGGGGCTGCCGCATTGGTGGAGATCAGTCAGTGATGAGCACAGATCCTGTTATTGGTGCCACTGCATTAATTAAGCCTTTGTCTGTTGCAGGTTAAACCTTTAATGTGAGATGAGATAAGGAAAGTACGTTATGTTGTTAAAGATAAGGGGGCCAAAATTCAGTGCAGCCAGAAAGCTGGTGGTGTTAAGGCCTTTTTTCCCTCGATTAGCGCCGCAAAATTTGCGGTGGCCATTGGATCCAAATTCAACTTTTTGACCACAAAAAAGTGTTCCAGTCTTATTAGCCCTTCAAACCTGAAAGTTTGCAGTCTTAATTGGGGCATTATTCCCATGGGAAATTCACCCTTTGGGTGATGTGGCAGCTGCCATTGCAGCACAGACGTAAGGGAACGAGCGTATCGGTGCTGCTTTGGCAAGGATGGCCGCGGCTCTGCAAGAGTTGATGGAGTATCTAAGTGCTGTTATATCTGGTGGCTTTCAGACTGTGGCTTCTCGCATGCCGTCTCAGCTGGATGCCCTCCCGAGACCTCAGTGTTGTTTTCGCGGCTGGGTCCACCACGGGCCACGGGGGACCTTCCGGTGTGGCACCACCCCTCAGATTGGTGGTGGTGTTATTGTGCTGCCCCTGGTGAGTTATTCAGGCTCCTCGGGCCAGGATACGGATGATGCGCTCCCTCCGGCTTGCAGCATTCCTGGCCCCAGACCTGTCACTCTGTCAGTGCCTCCACACATGGCCTCGCCTGAGCCAAGTTAGACTGAACCCTCCCAAGAGGGTGTTGACCAGTCTCCATCTGGCCCTTCCAAGCCCAAAGCTGCTCGAGGGCGTCCTAGAAGGACATCTGCAGCTTCCACACAGGGAACACAGCAGCCTTCCCAAACCCATGAGGCAGCCACAGGGGATACACCGAGGCAAAGTCGCAGGTTAGGCACACGTAAGATCATCATAGGCAGTCCCTCGAAGTCAAGGAAGACTTGCTTCCACTCTAAAAGTGAGTTCTCAGGTGGCTGAACAGTCCAATGCGGGACCTACAGTCTCAGTAACAGGTGGGGCAGACAGTGGTTGAAGGAAAGGGTGGGTGGGGAGCCTGGGTTGCCGCACGCTCCTTCCGCTGTCTGTGCTTGGTTTCTGCATGCTCTCGGCGACAAGACTCGAGTTGCTCAGCGCCCTCCCGGATGCTCTTCCTCCACTTTTGGTGGACTTGGGCCAGGGATTCCCAGGTGCTGGTGGGGATGTTGCACTTTATCAAGGAGGCTTTGAGGGTGTCCTTGAAGCGTTTCCTCTGCCCACCTGGGGCTTGCTTTCCGTGTCGAGGCTCCGAGAAGAGCGCTTGCTTTGGGAGTCTCATGTCAGACATGTGGACAATGTGGCTCACCCAGCGGAGCTGATCGAGCGTGGTCAGTGCTTCGATGCTGGGTATGTTGGTCTGAACGAGAACACTGATGTTGGTGCGTCTGTCCTCATGGTGGATTTGCAGGATCTTGCGGAGGCAGTGTTAGTGGTACTTCTCCAGTGCTTTGAGGTGTCTGCTGGAAATAGTCCACGTCTCTGAGCCATATAGGAGGGTCGGTAGCACTACTGCCCTGTAGACCATAAGCTTGGTGCCAGATTTGAGGCCTTGGTCTTCAAAAACTTTCTTCCTCAGGCGACCGAAGGCTGCACTGGCACACTGACAGTGGTGCTGGATGTTGTCATCGATGTCTGCCCTTGCTGACAGTAGGCTCCCGAGGTATGAAAAATGGTCCACGTTGTCCAAAGCCTCACTGTGGATTTTGATAACCGGGGGATAGTGCTGTGTGGCGGGGTCAGGTTGGTGGAGGACTTTTGTCTTACGGATGATTAGTGTAAGGCCCATGCTTTCGTACGGCCTCAGTGAAGGTGTTGACGATGGCTTGGAGTTTGGCCTCTGAGTGTGCACAAACACAAGAGTCGTCTGTGTACTGTAGTTCGATGACAGAGGATGAGACGACCTTGGATCTATCCTGGATGCGGCGGAGGTGGAACAGATTCCCATTTGTTACTGCTCGGAATGCTGAGCTGGGGCGACGTTTCCAGTCCGAGCCCCTGGATTGAGATATCCGTTTTCTCTCTCTGAATCTCGGGTTCTCTATTTCTCTCGCTCGCTCTAGGTTTTTTTCCCCTTTTATCTTTCTCTATTCCCATTTCTTTCGCTCCCAATCAAATGTTCTCATTCTGTTTCTCATTCCCTTTCCTCACTTCTATCTCTTTCTCCTTTCTCTTTAGCTCCCTTCCCTCTCTCTCACCCTCTCTCATTCCCTCACCCTCTCTCTTTCTCTCTCACCCTCTCTCTCCTTGAATGCGGATTCTGTGCTGAACATCCTCAGGTTTGGATCTTACCTTCCTGTCTCTCTCTGCTCCCACCGCTCCGAGATCTCTGCCACTCTGCACCGGCCCTAAAAGTTGGCAGGGGCACAGTCAGCTAAAGGGCCGGCTTCTTAGCATTGAAAATGGGTCCGGGGGTGGAGCGGCAGCAGTGTGCACTTTTAGCATGTCACTACCACCGCAAACCCCACACCACCACGAGAGTCTGCGGTGGCCCACACCGCAGCAAGACCCCCCGGGCTGAATCTATATCAGGGCGGCCAGTTGAGCCCAAAGCGGCGGCCATTCAATTTTGACGAATGGCCGCTGCAAACGGGCAGTAACGGTCCTTCTTCCTGGGACCCTGAATTTCAGGGCCATGGTAACTCCACACTAGTCTGGGCTCTGATTATTGAGATTAATCCAGGAGCTGACCTGTGGACTACATCTCAATGTCCAGCCTTGGATGGGGCATGCAACAGAGGGAATCCAGGAATATGCATGAAGTGAAATCAATCGGGAAATGTTCCTGGGTCATTTTTGGGTTGGCAAACTGTAACTAGTGGGGTGCCACAGGGATCAGTGCTGGGGCCTCAACTATTAACAATCTATATTAATGACTTGGATGAAGGGATCGACTGTAATGTAGCCAAATTTGCTGATGATACAAAGATAGGTGAGAAAGCAAGTTGTGAAGAGGACACAAAGAATCTGCGACGGGATATAGACAGGTTAAGTGAGCGGGCAAAAAATTGGCAGATGGAGTATAATGTGGAGAAATGTGAGGTTATCCACTTTGGTAGGAAGAATAACAAAGCAAATTATTATTTAAATGGAGATTACAAAATGCTGCAGTACAGAGGGATCTGGGGGTTCTTGTACATTAAATACAAAAAGTTAGTATGCAGGCACAGCGAGTAATTAGGAAGCCAAATGGAATGTTGGCTTTTATTGCAAGGGGGATGGAGTATAAAAGTAGGGAAGTCCTGCTCCAAATGTACAGGGTATTAGTGACGCCATACCTGGAGTACTGCATATAATTTTAGTCTCCTTATTTAAGGAGGGATATACTTGCATTGGAGGCAGAGAAGATTCACTAGGTTGATTCCTGAGATGAAGGAGTTGTCTTATGAAGAAAGGTTGAGCAGGTTGGGCCTATACTCATTGGAGGTTAGAAGAATGAGAGGTGATCTTATTGAAATGTATAAGATGCTGAGGGGGCTTGACAGGGTAGAAGTAGAGAGGATGTTTCCCCTCGTGGGGGAATCTAGAACTAGGGGGCATAGTTTCAGGATAAGGGACCGCACATCTAAAACGGAGATGAAGAGGAATTTCTTCTCTCAGAGGGTCGTGAATCTTTGGAATTCTCTACCCTAGAGAGCTGTTGATACTGGGTCATAAGAACATAAGAATTAGGAACAGGAGTAGACCATCTAGCCCCTCGAGCCTGCTCCGCCATTCAATAAGATCATGGCTGATCTGGCCGTGGACTCAACTCCACTTACTCGCCCTCTCCCCGTAACCCTTAATTCCCTTATTGGTTAAAAATCTATCTATCTGTGACTTGAATACATTCAATGAGCTAGCCTCAACTGCTTCCTTGGGCAGAGAATTCCACAGATTCACAACCCTCTGGGAGAAGAAATTCCTTCTCAACTCGGTTTTAAATTGGCTCCCCCGTATTTTGAGGCTGTGCCCCCTAGTTCCAGTCTCCCCAACCAGTGGAAACAACCACTCTGCCTCTATCTTGTCTATCCCTTTCATGATTTTAAATGTTTCTATAAGATCACCCCTCATCCTTCTGAACTCCAACGAGTAAAGACCCAGTCTACTCAAACTATCATCATAAGGTAACCCCCTCATCTCCGGAATCAGCCTAGTGAGTCGTCTTTGTACCCCCTCCAAAGCCAGTATATCCTTCCTTAAGTAAAGTGACCAAAACTGCACGCAGTACTCCAGGTGCGGCCTTACCAATACCCTATACAGTTGCAGCAGAACGTCCCTGCTTTTGTACTCCATCCCTCTCGCAATGAAGGCCAACATTCCATTCGCCTTCCTGATTACCTGCTACACCTGCAAACTAACTTTTTGGGATTCATGCACAAGGACCCCCAGGTCCCTCTGCATCTCAGCATGTTGTAATTTCTCCCCATTCAAATAATATTCCCTTTTACTGTTTTTTTCCCCAAGGTGGATGACCCCACACTTTCCGACATTGTAGTCCATCTGCCAAACCTTCGCCCATTCGCTTAACCTATCCAAATCTCTTTGCAGCCTCTCTGTGTCCTCTACACATCCTGCTTTCCCACTAATCTTAGTGTCATCTGCAAATTTTGTTACACTACACTCTGTCCCCTCTTCCAGGTCATCTATGTATATTGTAAACAGTTGTAGCCCCAGCACCGATCCCTGTGGCACACCACTAACCGCCGATTTCCAACCCGAAAAGGACCCATTTATCCCGACTCTCTGCTTTCTGTTCGCCAGCCAATTCTCTATCCATGCTAATACATTTCCTCTGACTCCGCGTACCTCTATCTTCTGCAGTAACCTTTTGTGTGGCACCTTATCGAATGCCTTTTGGAAATCTAAATACACCACATCCATCGGTACACCTCTATCCACCATGCTCGTTATATCCTCAAAGAATTCTAGTAAATTAGTTAAACATGATTTCCCCTTCATGAATCCATGCTGCGTCTGCTTGATTGCACTATTCCTATCCAGATGTCCCGCTATTTCTTCCTTAATGATAGTTTCAAGCATTTTCCCCACTACAGATGTTAAACTAACTGGCCTATAGTTACCTGCCTTTTGTCTGCCCTCTTTTTTAAACAGAGGCGTTACATTAGCACAGTGGCGTTACATTATTGAATATATTTAAAATGGAGAGAGACAGATTTTTGAATGATAGGGGAGTAAAGGGTTATGGGAAGCGGGCAGGAAAGTGGAGTTGAGGCCAAGATCAGATCAGCCATGATCTTATTGAATGGTGGAGCAGGCTCAAGGGGCCAGGTGGCCTACTCCTGCTCCTATTTCTTATGTTCTTATCTCAACTGATGGAAGAACCAGGAATGCAATCACTCGTCTCACTTGATGTTTAAAATGCTCCCTCCTCGCCCCTAGCATTCCTAGTTGTCAGCTGTAACTTGGTGATAGCACTCTCGCCTCTGAGTCAAAAGGTTGTGGGTCTGAGCCCCTCTCCAGGGCTTAAGCATATAATCTAGGATGGTACAACGGGAGTGCTACACCGTCTTTTGGATGAGATGTTAAACAAAGATGTCCACCCTTTCAAGTGAATGTAAATGTTCCCATGGTACCATTTGAAGAAGTTTTTCCTGGTGTCCTGGCCAATGTTTATCCTTCGACCAACACCTAACACAGATGATCAAATCATTATTTGTGGGAGCTTGCTGAGCGCAAATTGGTTGAATTTCCCTACATTACAATACTTCCAAAGTACTTAATTGGCTGTAAAGCGCATTGGGACGTCCTGAGATTGTGAAAGGTGCTATATAAATGAAAGTTCTCTTTTTTCTTCTGTGCATCATTTTATTCACCAGGTGACTCTTGCCTCTCAGACACACATGTATCAATTACACCCAGCATGGGCGAGTTTCACACCTAGTCCAGGCTCTATTAACACAGCATCACTCTGCCCTGAATCCGTCAGGAAAGGAGATAGGACTCTATCAAACTAATGGTCACTAGTTTTTCTGCCAACTAAAGGCTTGAGTATCTCAAGGCAAGTTTGTGATAACTTCAACCCCTTAATGCAGCTACTGTTTTCAGTTGGGATTCTGGAGGTCCCCGAGCTGGTTCCTTGACTTTACACTGCTAAATCCGGCTCCGTTATCCCAGTGACAGAATCTGTTATGAATGTAAACTCAAGCTGACAACGGATGTCACATATATATGATCCATTAACAGTTACCATCAGGCTCTGGGCTCCATTCAATCTAGGGCCATCCTCAGCCATAGCTTTGTGAGTGCCTGAAGCCAGCTCTGTGTCATCACAGATACAATCACAGAGACACAGGCACAGAGACACATTCATACCGTCCCGGCAGCTTCTAGGCTTGATCCCCAGGCTGTGCTGAATGAATTGATCTCATTGGGGGCAGGATTCAATGCCCCTGAACTGAGGGTAGGAAAAATCAGCCAGCGTTCCAGCTCCTGATCACTTTCCACTGACTCCCGATGGAAATGTACAGGTCAGGATCAGGTGATGATAGGATTAATGTCAGCTGTGATGCTTTCACAGTTGAATACCATGTCAACATTCACATTGGTTATGTAGACACTCTACTACCAATCTGCAGCACCGCTATCACACTCCGGGACAAGACACAAAAACACTTGTGATCTGATCAATGATCTCTCTCACACCTCCAGTCTCCACCCTCGCTCCACTGCAATCTTCCTTGTGCCTGGGTGAAGTATTGAGAATGGTCATTGCTCAGGGAGCTGTCCCTCAGTAACTAGTCAATGGCCAAAACATGTTTCTTTTGTTGGTTTGTGTGGGTACCAAGTGCTCTGGTTTTTACCCAGTCCTCTTGGTCCAACTTGTCATGTACCACCTGGAACTGAGAGGGTGAAGACATACCCAACAATTGGACGTTGATCAATGCCAGTCTTGAGCTAGCCATCAGGAGGTGCTGATGGATGATGGCTCCCCGTGAGGAGCTGCCTCACATGCACTCTCCACCTCCCCACAGCAGCGATTGGCAACTCCAAATCACAGAGGACCATGCTACACTACCCGACCCAAGATCGTAATAATAACTCATTGAAATAAAGATTTACCATCTCCTCAAATACAATGTTGTTGCACATTTAATAGGAATCTAACTGAACCATTTTGGTTTATGTAGACCTGCTACTGCCAATCTGCAGCACCACTATCCCATTCCCGGACAAAACACAAAAACATTTGTGATCTGATCAGTGATCCTTCTCACACCTCCAGTCTGCACCCTCTCCATTGCAATCTTCCTTGTGTTTTCCTCTTTCATCAATACTCAGTTCTTCTCTCTTGTTCCCTCTAAGCTCAAAGTACCCTGTCCTATGCACTCTTCCTCTTCCCTGCATTCTCATTGTAGAACGTCAGGACTCATCGCACTATCTCCTCTCTTAACTCATCCTTTTCCAGGATTTCAATACCTCCCTCTGACTTTTCTTCCTCCTACACTATCTAGACTTCAAAACCCAAGCTTGGCATCACTTATCATAGAACGATACAGCCCAAAAGGAGGCCATTCATCTCATCACGTTTGTGCCGACTCTTTCAAAGAGCAATCCAGTTAGTCCCACTCCTCCTGCTCTTTCCCCTATCCCTGCAATTTTCTCTTCTTCGAGTTTTTATCCAATTCCCGTTAGAAGGCTACTATTGAATCTGTTTCCACCACCTTATCAGGCAGTGCATTCCAAATCCTAACCACTCGCTGTGTAAAATGTATTTCCTCATGTCACCTCTGGTTCTTTTGCCAATCACCTTAAATCTGCGCCCTCTGGTTACCGGTCCTTCAACCGTTGGAAACAGTTTCTCTTTATTTACTCTATTTTTAAGCACCTCTATCAAACCTCCTCTTAGCCTAAGGAGAACAACTCCAGCCTCTCCACATAACTGTAATCCCTCACCCCTGGAACCATTCTAGTAAATCTCTTCTGTACCCTCTCCAAAGCCTTCAGGTCCTTCTGAAAGTGTGCTGCCCAGAATTGGACACAATCCTCCAGCTGGGGCCAAACTAGTGTTTTATATCAATACCTGGGCCTGATCTACCTCATCTCTTTTACTCTTTTTAAATGTTGTGATGTTGTGGTGTTATGGTTTCTCATTTAACATAAAACAATGGTGCTGGTTTCAGCTCTATGTCCATGAAAGGTCCTTGCTGATTCAATTTGAGGAGCATTTCTGTAAATGACCGATATTTTACATCATCCTAGGATGTATGCAAAAATGTTACTAATAAAAAAGGGTTTGTTGACCTGCATCTGAATCCCACACTCTTCTTCCTCAGACCACCTTGCACCTCAGAGACTACCTGCTTCCATAGTGGCAGAGAGAGGAACCCAAGAATGGAGTCCAGCCCTTCGTACAACCCGACTTGTGCTGCCTACGCACCTGAACAAGGGAGACATCTTCAGTCTGGTCTTCCATGTCCTGGGATCTCTGAGCACCAGCCCTTGGTCAGCACACCACAGACCTGATGGTTACAATCAGCGAGATCTGGATATTGATGATTATTGGTCTCTTTCACTAATTACTTGATGGGATGGAGCAGTTCCAGATGCGGAGTCCCGCCATCTGTGCACAATTAATCGGGATTAATAATCCGGTAAATGGATTCAGGTGTAGTCTGAACTGCTCGCACTGAAGTGACCCGAGGACTTGAACCCTCGCCTGATTGAGTCATTCAAAATAGCAGCCATTGTTTCAAAGGTAGAAGCTGAGGGCTCTCCCCGATGGCTTGACGTGGAAATGGAGCATGTTGGGTCAGGACTAAACCAAATGATCCCAGTTTCAATCCCTGTGCTGAGTTAGCTCATCACAGCTGGTGGTGCTACACTTGACCCCATCTGCAGCACTGCATTAAGCTCCAGACACCGCACCTCAGGGAGGATATCTTGGCCGCGGAGGGGGTGCAGTTCAGATTCACCAGAATGATACCGGGGCTAAAAGAGTTACATTATGGGGACAGGTTGCATAGATTAGACTTGTATTCCCTTGAATGTAGAAGATTAAGGGGTAATATAATTGAGGTGTTTAAGATGATTAAAGGAGTTGATAGGGGAGATAGAGAGAAACTATTTCCCCTGGTGGGAAAATCCAGAACAAGGGGGCAGAATTCGAGCTAGGCAATTTATGAATGAAACCAGGAAGCACTTCTTCACACAAAAAGTGGAAAGCTGGAACTCTCTCCCCACAAAAGCTGTTAAGGCCAGGATTCAACTGAAAATTTAAAAACTGAAATTGATAAGATTTTTGTTGGGTAAGAGAATTAAGGGTTACGGAACCAAGGCGGGTAGATGGAGTTAAGTTACAGATCTGCCATGATCTAATTGAAAGGTGGAACAGGCTGGTGGGGCTGAATGGCCTCCTCCTGTTCCTATGTTCCTACAATCAGCCAGGGTACCGTACTCCCTGTTGATGACGATCCAGTCACCCTCTGGAAGGCACTGCCTGAAAGGGCGGTGGAAGCAGATTCAACAGTAACTTTCAAAAGGGAATTGGATAAATAGTTGAAAAGGAAAAACTTGCAGGACTGTGGGGAAAGAGGTTGGGAGTGGGACTAATTGGACAGCTCTTTGAAAGAGCCAACATAGGCACAATGAGCCTCCTTCCGTGCTGTCTGATTCTAACCAAACCATACTCACCTACAGTGCTGTTCCACCAAACCACCGCACGATTTCCAATAAGAACCAGCTCCAGAATGGACCTGTAACCTGTAAAAACCGACTCACTCACCCAAGTATTAACTCACAGTGATTTTAAAATGAATGGGTTTAACAGTGATAAACTTCATTTAATTCTTTGATGCGAACTGGCTGCTGATTTGTCACTGACCTGAATCAACAGCTCGAGTGTAATTCATACCAGAAATAAATGTTTTTTAATACATGAACTTGCCTTTTCTCTCTGATTCTGACTGACCAGCGTGTGCATTCCAGCATTTTCGATTTTTATTTTAGATTTCCAGTATCTTTGAATTCTCTGCTATAAACAGTGTGATATTATATGATTTATAATGCATATCATACTTATTTTATATCTTTAGCTTTAATGTTCTTTACAATGTAGTGCATATATTATACTCCCAGCATTTTCTCTCTATATAACATAAAGTATGTATTTGGACATACATTTATTACCTCTTATTCTGTCACCTACATGATGCTACATTACTCTGGACTGTATAATACGGAGATCATTCTGCATAACAGGTTCGGTGTTATATCATGTATAATAGCATCCCCTGTTATGTTGTACACTAAATAGTTTCTCTACTAACAAAACTGTAATAGTCTGTGCTATATATATTACACTGGAACCTTTTATTTTATATAACATCGATGTAACAGCTTGCTCACTCTATATCACATGCTGTAACTTGTGTAATGGCATTGTTATTCTATAGAATATATAGTATGTGTTATTGCAGATAATGTATAGTGTTTTTAAACTATATAATGTTGGCAATCAATATAATGTTTGGTATGTGTTACTCTCCATTATTCAGAGTAAAGCATGGTCTCTTCTGTTTTATGTACATCCATATTATTCTATAGATTGTAGATGTTCTGTTTTAGTCTACACACAGTGTATCCTGCCTTGGAATGATATTTTATATCAATATTTTATATCAATAGATAAGTATTTAGCTATTTTTATAATGGTCACTATATATAGGGGTGGAATTTCCTGTGCATTTGCACCACAGACACGTGTGAATGGGGCAAAAAGTACCTGGTGTAAAAGAGCGAGGAAATTCGGGCACTTAATTACGATACACCTGAATTTATCTCTATCTTTTACTCCCGCCTTTTGATCCGTGTCCAAACACATCTCAGCTGATTATAATGGCTCCTCCCTCAAGCTAAAAACCTTTCACATAAACTTGTTATCAGGGGTGTTAAATTATGCCCAGAAATTTAGGTGCAATATTTTTCTGGTTTTTAATTGTGATTTTTTTTTTTTAAAAGCCATTTAAAAAAATTTCTCCTCGCTGTGACCTACGCGATGTCCTGTTTCTTTGAAAACATTTTTACGGAAACAGCGTAAGTTACATTAAAAATTGAAAAGCTTCCCCGATTACATGTTCTTAAACATGTGTCTAATGTGCACAAATGATGGTTAAGGAGCTTGAAACTTTCATTTTCATATTTGAAGGAATAGATGGCGCGAGTTTAGCACTTTGCTTGGGCCTCGGTTGTTCACACTGATTTTTTAAGTTCCCGCGAATGCTAATGGGACTGGCAGGAAATTGAGACGTAAATTGCTCAGCAAAATGGGCGCAGCAATGGGTGAAATCCCGAGTATAACTTTTCACTGGAGAACATAGCAACAGGAGGCCATTCAGCCCCTCAAGCCTGCCATCCAATCAGATCATGCCCGATCTGTACCTCAACTTCATCTACCCCACTTTGTTCCATAACCCTTGATACCCGTACCTAACAAAAATCTATTGATCTCAGTCTTGAACATTTCAATTGAGCATCCATAGAATGAGGTCCACATTTCCACTGCCCTTTGTGTGGAAAAGTGCTCCTGATTTCACTCCTAAATTACCTAGCTCGAATTGTGCTCCCTTGTTCTGGATTCAATCACAAAAGGAAATAATGTCTCTGTATCTACCCTATCGAATTCCTTAATCATCTTAAACACCTTGATTAGATCATCCCTCAACCTTCGAAACCCAAGGGAATACATGGCAAATAAATGGAGTTGAAGTTCAGAGTAAGAGAAGCCAAGAGAACAGCAGCTAGAGGTATCTCAGAACTTTTACTAACATTCCCCGTTAAGGTGTGGCTCTGGTTTTGGTGAGGGCATGCAGCTGACTTGCAGTTTGTTCCAAGTTGACTACAGAATTGTAGCTGGGAGGCTGAAGTGTCAGGTAATATCAGAACAGTATCAAAGATATCCCAGGTCTCCTCCCCCTCCAGAATTCTCCACCTTCCTACTGGTCCTTAGGGTTGAAAATACAGATTAATGGCTAGGTGTCTGTTGTGAGCAATCCAGGTGAAAATGTATAGGGACATTAAATGAGATTGTGTGTTTTCTTTGAACACTTTTGTTTATTAGTGATAAAAATATCAGAGAGGGAGAATTTGACTAACAGTTAAGGATGACCCAACAGCAACAATTTGTATTAACATAGCGCCTTTAACGTAGTGAAACGTCCCAAAGTGCTTCACAGGAGTATTATGCGATAAAAATTTGACATCGAGCCACATAAGTAGAAATTAGCGCAGGTGCTTAGCCAAAGAGGTATGTTTTAAAGAGCGTCCTGAAGGAGGAAAGAGAGGTAGAGAGGCAGAGAGGTTTAGGCAGGAAATTACAGAGCTTGGGGCCTCGTCAATAGAATGCACGGCCACCAATGGTTGAGCAATTACAATCAGGTATGCTCAGGAGGGCAGACATCTCTGGGGGTTGTGGGGCTGGAGGAGATTACAGAGATAGGGAAGGGAGAGGCCATGGAGGGATTTGAAAGTAAGGATGAGAATTTTGAAATCGAGGCGTTGCTTAACCGGAAGCCAATGTAGGTCAGCGAACACAGGGGTGATGGATGAACAGGACTTGGTGTGAGTTAGGATATGGGTAACGAAGAGGTTGATTGCTTTCCAATCAGCTGTGGGAAGGCGGTGAACTACGATGATGGACGTGTCAGGTGACCAATGGTGGGCGTGTGGGGGCGGAGCGGTTGGAGGTCATGTGCTGAAACCTCCAGGGATACGACATGTTCCATCGTAGTTGGCGACCCGAGTCCAGGTCACCCTCCTGTGTCGGGCCTTCATAGTCCTCCAGCGTAGATATTCAAACAATATCACTACTTCAACACAAAATCAAAATACAGCGGATGCTGGAAATCTGAAAGAGAAACAGAAAATGCTGGAAATACTCAGGAGGTCAGGCAGCATCTGTGGAGAGAGAAACAGAGTCAACATTTCAGATCGATGACCCTTCGTCAGCACCTTTGACGAAAGGTCAAATTCACGACTCGGTGTGAGCACAGTTGAAGGTGTGTTTGAATAGTACAGCAAGGGACCTATTCCAGTGAGACGAACTGAAAGAAATCAGAGGACCTGGAGGGGAAGACCAAACAATGCGAGATAGTGTAAGAGAAAAAAAACAGACAAGGCAGCAAAGAAACAAAGAAAGAAAAAGATCACAAGGGGAGACAAAACATTGAGAGAGTATGTGCGCAAGAGAAAGAGAGACCAGAAAGAAACAGCAGAGATAAGCAGCTGAGAGAAGGAGGGAGTCAGAAGAAGGAGAGAGTCAGAAGGAGAGAATGGCTGAAAGAAAAAAGGCAACATTGAAAAATAGTTATATAAAAGTTAGAAATTACAGGCAGAGAGTGAAAGAAACAGATATAGGGCCCGAACGACAGCCGATGGCCGCTGAGAGACCAAACGAATGGCCTACTGCTGCACCTATTTTCTATGTTTCTATGTTTGCCAGGAAGATCCCGCTAAAAGAGGTGACAGTACAGCCCGGCAGCCAAATAACGGCTTACACCGTCAATCTAGGCGGCAGTGGGTGGGAGCTCTCAATCTCGGCGGCAAATGCGTTCCTCGCCAAAGTGCCGCCGAGGATTGAGTCGGGCCCAGGGAGTGGGGGGGAACAATGAAAAATAAAAATATCCACAATAATAAAAACACCATAATCCCTCCAGGGGACCCCATCCAGATAAAACGCTGACAAAAAATTAAAAAATGATCACTAATCTTTTTTCGCAGGTCTTCTTACTTACCGTCGGGTTAGACCTGCCCCCACGCTGCGGTCCTTCCCCCTGCTGCTGCCGACTCCCGCCTGCACCAATATGCCAGCTCGGCGGGTGGGAGGTCACTTACGCGACTTGGCCATCAGAGGGCGGTTCCCGGCGGTACTCCCCTCCTGCCGGATGCAGGCCTGGAGGAATCTGTCACCGAGGGGAGAGCGGCAAAAAAACTCGGTGGCAGGGCCACCAATTTCAGCCCCATGGAAATTGGAAAAAACAGATATACATGCAAAGAGACAACAAAGAATAAGAGAATCAGACAAAGACACAATGAGAGAAAGCAAATAATATTAGAGACAGACTGATAAAGAAATGCAGTGCACAGGCAAATGAGGCCTAAAGGCAGACTTCGCTAAGAGCTACGGGGAGTTTAGCTTGTTAAAGTACTCAGGCAGACATTTGCACAGGTCAGTTTTATAATCTATTTTATTAATCGAAATTCGGGGTGAGCAGTAACATAAGCAGCAAAAACAGTACCCAGCATCTCATTACAAAATACAGTAAGTCTGTCACTTCTAGTATTGGAACAGTAGCAAATCTACAGTTATAGGGGAGCAGGCAGCAAGGCTGAAATTTACCTACTGCAGAGCAGGAAGACTAACGCAGTATTGGCAACTTGATAATGACAGGTATGAGGAAGGGTTCAATCCCTCTACAGCCTGAATGTTTGGCTTTGATCGTGTGTGTGTGAAGGCCGGAGGCACAGTATGTCTGATAAAGAGTGACAATTCTTTCAGGACCTTTACTGTATTTACACCACAGCCCCTGATTAGGATCTAATCTGAATCAAAGAATGACGGGCGGAGAATCTGTGGTGGCGCCAGTTCATGGTCATGATTCTGTATGTGGCGAGTTCCTGATTTCGAGGGCAGGAGGGAGGGGAGGAAGTGCTGAGCAGATGGAAAAGGCTTAACGGAGTCAACAACAAAAAAAAATGGATAACTCGTGCCTGGCATCTGCCAGCAGCTGGTTATAAAGAAAGAAATAAAGACTTGCATTCTTATATAGTAACTTTTACAACCTCAGGACATCCCAATGAAGTACTTTTTGAAGTGTAGTCATTGTTGTAATGTACAAAACGCAACAGCGAATTTGTGCATAGCAAGATCCCACAAACAGCAATGTGACAATGACCAGATAATGTTTTTTTGGTGATGTTGATTGAGGGATAACTAGTGACCAGGACATAGGGGGAAAACTCCCCTGCTCTTCTTCGAAATAATGCCATGGGATCTTTTACCTGAGAGGGCAGACGGGGCCTCGGTTTAACGTCTCATCCAAAAGACAGCACTTTGGACAGGACAGCACTCTCTCAGTACTGCACTGGAGTGTCAACCTGGATTTTGTCCTTGGAGTGGGACTTGAACCCACAGCCTTCTGACTCAAGTGGCGAGAGCGTTAGCCACTGAGCCACAGTGACATTGATAGAAAGTTGCAGCAGGGCACACAGAGGCGAATCTAAAACAGAGTGGGGGAGAAAATACACTTTAAAAAAAAAAAGCAGAAAATAAAATAAAGAAATGGTTGAGATAAATGTGGAATGAATCTAAATAATGTGTCTGGGTGTTTGTAGATTGTTTTTGAATGGGCATCAGAGTGAACCCAGATCATGCAAGTATGTGACTGACTCACGCCACCAATTCAGCTGTCACTTTCACACTGAGACAACTGAAGTAAAGTGCGTTCATTTACCCTGCTTCCCTGCGTAGCGTACACTGGTCCACATTACTCATGTGCAGTACAGGGTTACTGCTCTCCGTGAAGTGACCAAAAACAAGGCCCGTGGTGATTGAGGGACCAGGTGTCCCCTCGACAGGTTGGCTTCCCTGCATCTTCTGACCATCGGCGGTAAATGTAAACAATGCTCGCCAAATGCACCCAGGCCGGGCCTGGCATTTCAAGGTGGAAGATGGGTTGATGTCTAGGCACTTCTATCATCGCTGCGCTCCATAAGGACATTCTCCCAAAATCAGGTGTGCAACTTTGGTACAAATGTGAATGTGTGAATCTACCATGTACAAGTGGAGGACTCATTTCTCACCCACAAATTAAAACAGGAACATCAGGTCGTCTCCCTGGGTGAACTCCCAGTGGTCATTGTCACTGTCAATGCTCACTCCCTTCAGAATCCTTTTTTCCAGTCCTCACTCCCTCTCACGATATTCACTCTCGCCTGTCCTCACTCCCTCAAATAATCCCTTTCAGGTATTCCCTCTCTCGGGTATTCCCCTTTCCAGAATTTACTTTTCTGGTAGCCTTTCCATCCAGTATTCCCACCCTCTGGTATTCCTTCCAACGACTATTCCCACCCTCTGCTTTATCCTCCTTACTGCAATCCCACTCTCAGTTTTCCCGTCAGCATCCTGTTCCTACTGTAATATTCTCTTCCTACAGTATTCCCTCCCACTAGCATTTCCTCCCTCTGTTACTCCAGTTTTTGGTATACTCTCCCTCTGGTATTCCCTCTACCCAGTATTCTCTCTCCCTGGTATTCCCTCCCTCTGGGAACCCCTCCTTCTCATATTCCCGCTCTGTGATATTATCTCCCTCTGCTATTTGTTTCCTATTTTCTCATTGATTTTGAAGAATACTTTGTGTTTCCCATGTGCCTCGATGATATTATCATTGTCATTATTGTCAAGCTTATGGTCGATAGGGCAGTCGTGATACCTGCCCTCCTATATGGCTCAGAGACGTGGATTATATACAGCAGACACCTCAAAGCGTTGGAAAAGTACCACCAGCACTGCCTCCGCAAGATCCTGCAAATCCAATGGGAGGACAGATGCACCAACATCAGTGCTCTCGATCAGGACAACATCCCCAGCATCGAAGCACTGACCACACTCGACCAGCTCCGTTGGGTGGGCCACATCATCCGCATGCCTGACATGAGATTCCCTAAGCAAGTGCTCTACTCAGAACTCCTGCACGGCAAGCGAGCCCCAGGTGGGCAGAGGAAACACTTCAAGGACACACTCAAAGAACTCCCTGGCTCAAGACCGCCCAAAGTGAAGGAAGACCATCCGGGAGGGTGCTGAGCACCTCGAGTCTTGTCGCCGAGAGCATGCAGAAACCAAGCGCAGTCAGTGGAAGGAGCGTGCGGCAAAACAGACTCCCCACCCACCCTTTCCTTCAACGACTGTCTGTCCCACCTGTGACAGAGACTGTAATTCCCATATTGGACTGTTCAGTCACCTAAGAACTCACTTTTAGAGTGGAAGCAAGTCTTCCTTGATTTCGAGGGACTGCCTATGATGATTGGGAGGGGGTGGGGCTGCACTGCGGAGCCTCTGAATCTGGGAACTGAATCACTGATCCAGTTTATCGCAGCGTTGTAAACCCGGCTTGACCCGCTCACCCCACCGTCCAGTCAGACGTACATAATCTATACCATGATCACAGGAACTGGCCAAACACAAACGTCACAGAGGTACTCCAATCAGACTTTGTGATAAAAACTCCTACTGTATCACCCCGCCTCCTTCACCCCCCGCTCCCCCTTCAATAAGTCAAGTGTTGGGAAACAGGAAGTTCCCATCAGGCACTAGACTGTAAGATGGCCGATAGCAATCTCCACAGACTGAAACCTTAGATTAAACATCAGGCAGATAACTAAACGTCTGGAGCATGACGTGACTCAGGGAAGATACTCATAAGGCTGGGACTGCAGGGGTAAATCATCCAGTTTGACTTGAATATAAAAAGGATTTTGCAGCTTAAATTCGCATTTATAGGGTCATTTCATGTGCAGGGTGAGATATATTTTAAATACCTGTAACTTTTCATTTCTGTCTTAAATTTTTTGATGTGATAAAAACAAGGTCAATTTAACAATAAATTGTTCAGTGGGTAAATGGCCCAGGAGAGGTGCTGCTGAGCCAGTCAGACCAGAAGGTCCCAGGTTCAATCCCCAGTCTCTCCTGCGTTAACTGAACTGGGGAAACGTGTCCAGGAAGTTACAACTGGCCTCACTAATCCTGAACTGGGGCATGGTTACCAAAGGTTCCCGCTCCTGTTTACTCTTACTTTGATGGAAAATGCATGTGCATGGTGGAAGCAATAGATCGGGTTCAGCTCTGATGCCCCTCTCAATGTTTAAATACCTAGCTGGCAGACACTGGTTAGGGTCAAGAATGGTCACTTGGACGAAATACTAGAGAACAGCCATTGTCCATGGAACCTGTATCCTAGTTAAGCCCATTCCCCAATGATGCGGTCTGTGAAACCCATTCCCCAGCAAGTGTCAGCGCACATGGAACCCATACCCACTGGAGTCAGCACCCATGGAACCCATACTCCAGTGAGAGTCGGTGTGTGTGGAACCTGTACCCCAGTGAGAGTCAGTGTGTGTGGAACCCATACCGCAGTGAGAGTCGGTGTCTGTGGGACCCATTTCCCAGTGAGAGTCAGTGTGTGTGGGACTCGTACCCCAGTGAGAGTCAGTGTGTGTGGAACCCGTACCCCAGTGAGAGTCAGTGTGTGTGGGATCCGCACCCCAGTGAGATTCAGTGTCTGTAGGACCCGTACCCCAGTGAGAGTCAGCACCCATAGAACCCGTACCACAGTGAGAGTTAGCACTTTCAGGAGAGAAAGGGAGAACCCTGGCCTAAAAATAAATGATTTTTGAAAAAAATAAGCTATTCTGCGAAGTTACAACAACCTCATCATCTCTGGTTGCCTCAGAAACGCTCCTCACCCTGACCAACTTGTTTAGCGATGATCCATTCAGCAAACCTCTGCTTTGCTGTTTGTGGTCTGTGTGTTGTGGTTGCTCGGGTTGTCTCTCCAGGGAGCAGCTCAGTCCGAGCAAGAAAACCAATGGCTGCTGATTACATCGGTGGCCTTGGACTCAGACAGGATTCCAGTGGCTGACGCACACAGGCTCCAGCCCCTCGCCCACACTTACACCGTCACGACCCGCAATCTGTGGGATGGCCAAATCACGTTATGTTTGTGGAATCGTTCCAGAGTCTGTGTCGTCGGGAATGGGGGCACTGGCTTCTCAAACTGCCCAGGTCTTGCCAGGAAGGCCCGGGCTTGGGTCCTCCACTGAGTTCAAAGGTCATTTAAAGGATGGTGCCCACCTCAGTGGGGAGCTGGCCCATTATTAAAAAAAATTAAGTTTTACCACAATTTAAAAACAAAATCCTTTGAGCAGGAGATGCTGCCATAGCCTAGCCACTATGTACTGGTGTTAGATCATAGCCTGGCAGTCTAGCCACGGTGTACTGATGCTACACCATAGCCTGGCAGTGCTGCTACAGTGTACCATAGGCTGACAGCACAGTGTCAGTGGGCCAGGGCTTTTTGCTATAGCCTTGCAGTGTGGTGCCAATGTCTCAGAGTGTTATGCCACAGCCTGGAAGGATATGGGTCGTGTGTTGGATTGCTCACATGGTGCTATCCGAGATTTTGCTTGGGATTGAAGGGAGGAGAAGGAGGAACATTGGAGGATGACTTGCTCCTCGCCCACTCACGTGCACGCTGTGCCGTGCTCTGAAGTGCTGGTAGAGGGGCACTGCCAACCTCCCAGCCCAAGAAAAGCACTGCGGCAGAGGGACCGATCCTGCAGAACTTCTTTTTTTCTTCACAAAAGGAATTCGTTTTGGAATAACACAAATATTTACAAAAAAGGAAATGATTTCTTTTCACAGCAGGTTTTGCTGCTGGTTTGTTGATTCCCTGGGCAATTTCGAATTTCTTTTTTAAATAAAGGCTTAATGGGCCTGGCGCGGGACACAGCAGAATTGGGATGTTCTAAGCTCGGTCCCTGGTCTCAGCTGGGATGGCCGCACACAGCATCTGCCTCCCGCCCTGGTCTAGGGAGGTGAAAATAGACAGCCTAGTTCCTGCTCCTGACGCTATCCAATGACCCTTCAGGAGGGAAGCTTGTGTGGTCATCAGGTGAGGAAGGGACTGAGGTTTCCCTCGCACCCTTCCTGCAAAGCTGAGTTAACAATCCCTCTCTGGACTCATGAAAATGGCAACTGGAATCAATCCCAGAGGATTAATAGCACTCATCAAACCCGTAGCCCAGTGAAAGACAGTGTGTGTGGGACCCGTATCCCAGTGAGTGTCAGTGCGTGTGGGACCTGTACCCCAGTGAGAGTCAGTGTTTGTGGGGCCCATACCCCAGTGAGAGTCAGTGTGTGTGGGACCTGTACCCCAGTGAGAGTCAGTGTTTGTGGGACCCATACCCCAGTGAGAGTCAGTGTGTGTGGGACCCGTACCCCAGTGAGAGTCAGTGTGTGTGGGATCCGTACCCCAGTGAGAGTCAGTGTGTGTGGGACCTGTACCTCAGTGAGAGTCAGTGTGCGGGGGACCCGTACCCCAATGAGAGTCAGTGTGCGTGGGACCTGTACCCCAATGAGAGGCAGTGTGTGTGGAACCCATACCCCAGTGAGAGTCAGTGTGTGTGGAACCCATACCCCAGTGAGAGTTAGTGTGTGTGGGACCTGTACCCCAGTGAGAGTCAGTGTGCGGGGGACCCATACCCCAGTGAGAGTCAGTGTGCGTGGGACCCGTACCCCAATGAGAGGCAGTGTGTGTGGAACCCATACCCCAGTGAGAGTCAGTGTGTGTGGAACCCATACCCCAGTGAGTGTCAGTGTGTGTGGGACCCGTACCCCAGTGAGAGTCAGTGTGTGTGGGACTTGTACTCAGTGAGAGTCAGTGTGCGTGGGACCTGTACCCCAATGAGAGGCAGTGTGTGTGGAACCCATACCCCAATGAGAGGCAGTGTGTGTGGGACCCGTACCCCAGTGAGAGTCAGTGTGTGTGGGACTTGTACTCAGTGAGAGTCAGTGTGCGTGGGACCTGTACCCCAATGAGAGGCAGTGTGTGTGGAACCCGTACCCCAATGAGAGGCAGTGTGTGTGGGACCCGTACCCCAGTGAGAGTCAGTGTCTGTGGAACCCGTACCCCAGTGAGAGTCAGTGCGTGTGGGATCCATACCCCAGTGAGAGTCAGTGTGTGTGGGATCCGTACCCCAGTAAGAGTCAGTGTGTGTGGGACCCGTACCCCAGTGAGAGTCAGTGTGTGTGGGGCCCGTACCCCAGTGAGAGTCAGTGTCTGTGGAACCTTTACGCCAGTGAGAATCAGTGTCTGTGGAACCTTTATCCATTGAGAGTCAGTGTCTGTGGAACCTTTACCCCAGTGAGAGTCTGTGTCTCTGGAACCTGTACCCCAGTGAGCATCAGCACCCGTGGAACCTGCAGAGATTCTGAGGGGGATTTACAGGGTAGATGATGAAAGGTTGTTTCCCATGGCTGGAGACTCTAGAACTAGGGGGCACAGTCTCAGGATAAGGGTTCGGCCATTCAAAACCAAAATGAGGAATTTTATCTCTCAGAGAGTTGTGAATCTTTGGAATTCTCTACCCCAAAGGGCTGTGGATGCTGATTTTTTTGAGTATATTCAAGGCTGAGACAAATAGATTTTTGGATATTAAGGGAATCAAGGGATATGGAGATCGGGCAGGAAAGTGGAGTTGAGGTCAAAGATCAGCCAGGATCTTATTGAATGGCGGAGCAAGCTCGAGGAGCCATATGGCTGACTCCTGATGCTAATTTCTATGTTCTTATGTAGCCCAGGGAGAGTCAGCACCCATGGGACCCGTATCCCAGGGAGAGTCAGCACCCATGGGACCCGTATCCCAGGGAGAGTCAGCACCCATGGGACCCGTAGCCCAGGGAGAGTCAGCACCCATGGAACCAGTAGCCCAGGGAGAGTCAGCACCCATGGGACCCGTAGCCCAGGGAGAGTCAGCACCCATGGAACCCGTAGCCCAGGGAGAGTCAGCACCCATGGAACCCGTATCCCAGGGAGAGTCAGCACCCATGGAACCCGTAGCCCAGGGAGAGTCAGCACCCATGGAACCCGTAGCCCAGGGAGAGTCAGCACCCATGGAACCCGTAGCCCAGGGAGAGTCAGCACCCATGGGACCCGTAGCCCAGGGAGAGTCAGCACCCATGGAACCCGTATCCCAGGGAGAGTCAGCACCCATGGAACCCGTAGCCCAGGGAGAGTCAGCACCCATGGAACCCGTAGCCCAGGGAGAGTCAGCACCCATGGGACCCGTAGCCCAGGGAGAGTCAGCACCCATGGAACCCGTAGCCCAGGGAGAGTCAGCACCCATGGAACCCGTAGCCCAGGGAGAGTCAGCACCCTTGGAACCTGTAGCCCAGGGAGAGTCAGCACCCGTGGAACCCGTATTCCAGGGAGAGTCAGCACTTCAAAAGAAGAGTGACTAAACTAGATGGAGGAAAGAAAGCCAAGGTAGAAATCCAGCTTACCCATTAGTAGCTGCCAGTACATAAAGGGATTTTTGGGAACCTTCCCACTGATACTCTTCAGTAATCTCTCCCCCCAGAATTCCATTCACATCCTTTTTAATTTTTTCCAATGATTTAAAAAAGATATATATTTACCCTGTGAGTCTTGACAACATCACTGGGGGAGTGGGAGCACAGAGGCCTCAGAGTCTGGGAACCGAATATACAGATGACTGCTCTTAATCCAGTTTACTCCTGTGATTCTTGTTGCTACGACAGTACACACACTGGCCCCGAAACTTCCCTGACCGACTCCTACCACCCCTCCCTACCACCATTCCAGGGAGGTCAGCAGCACTCACAGCTTTAACGGGAATATTAGAAATGTAAAGGGAGTCAGTGGGCAGATCCCTCCCTGTGCTGTTTAATAATGATAGAAGCCCAGTCACAGAAATCCACAGAAGGGACGAGAACGCTTCAGATAACGGCAGGTTCTCGATAAAACCTAAACAGTGTCAACTGAAGGCTCCGAGTGAGCCACGATAAGGCAACAAAAATACCCCCACAGGAGTAAAACAACCCTCGCTTTGCAAGATGCTTAGATTCTTAAACAGAAACAAACATGACGTGAAGTAGATGTCAGCACAGCCAGGACTTAGCAGCTCCAAGCGCTCCCGTTTGTCAGTGTCTGAAATTGGTGGGGATTCAGAGACATCTGGAGAATCGGAAAGCCCTATGGGCACTTTCACATTTCACAAGTCAGTGCGAACCGGGAGTTAAAGAGTTAATCCTGCGATTGCCCCCCCCCCCCCACCCCGCCCCTCTCCCCCCCGCCAATTCCGATGATAGTGTCTCACTGCGGCAGTTACCGGAGGGGGCAGAGCTAGATAATATCCGGTGTTCCCTTTTGTTGGCCTATCCAGCATCGGCTGCAATCAACCTTGTGCAAAAAAAAAAGGTAACCGGCTCCGATGTTGGGGAGGGGGTCGGGAGGTCGGGGGGAGGTGCTCAGTTGAAACTGGTTGGGAAGAGGCTGAGTGGCTGGTTCTCGTTGGTGGGCAGTGGTGAGCGGTAGCCCTCGAAGTTGCGCGGGATGCTTCCGCTAGTGGAGCCGGAGCTGTTGCTCAGGGTCTCGATACTCCCTTCACGCTGGAGCTCTGCAAGGAAACAGGAGAGAAACGTTTCAGCCAACACGTCACAGGAGATCAACAGGAAATCACACCCTCCCTGGAAACTTTTCCCTTGGATTTTCTTTGCTAACTTCCCCTCTCCTGAAGGCGGAGAATCATCTCGGGGGTACAGCTCCGCAAGTACCTGCGACCAATGTTCCCTCTAATTTTTGTTGGGCTGCGCCGCCCATTCACAATTTCCTGCATGCGCGTTTTTTCCCTTTACCCTCGAGCACTCTCACTGGGGTACAGAAATCATTGCCACCCTCCCCCTGGTATCTCACACAAGTGGGCATTCCTTGGGTGGGTTGAGACTAGGAAAGAGGAAGAAAGAAAGGAAAACTTGAATTAATACGCCTTTCACAACCTTACTATGTTCCAAAAAGTTTTATGTCATAAAGTATTGTCACTGCTGCAACGTGGAAAACATGGCAGCTAATGCGCAATGTCCTACCAAAAGCAACGAGATAAATGACCAGATAGTCTGTTTTTAGTGATGTTGGTCGAGCGATAAATATTGGCCCAGGACACCGCCTCCGAACTTATAGCCCCCGCCAAGAGCCCTGGCAATTGGCTCTCAAAACCCAGGCAACTCGCTCCTACTGCTGCTTACATGCCGGATTGAATTCCGTGGGCCTGGAGGCTTGGACAGATCTCATCTTAGTTCTGTTTGGATAAATTCTAAATCAGAACCGCATGATCTGTTGGTACCAGCAGCTGGCAATACCTGGGAATTTATGGGAACATTGATTTAAACCTTATTGTGCCCCACGGAGTCCATGGTGAGAACGCCAGCCTGAACGCCCCTGCCTCAAGCAGTGAGTTTTAGCAGTCGCCCTGACTGTGAGAGACATCACAGGCGAGCTCGATATTGCCTTCGCCTAATGTTCACACTTAAGCATTTCCCAGCAGACGTCATTGGATAGCGATCAGAAAGAAAGATCTTGCATTTCTATCGCAGCTTTCACTACAAAGTGCTTTACAGCCAATGAAGTACTTTTGAAGTGTAGCCACTGTTGTAATGTAGGAAACGCAGAAGCCTATTTGTACTCAGCAAGCTCTGCAAATAGCAGTGTGATAAATAAGAATATAAGAATTAGGAGCAGGAGTAGGCCATGCTCAAGCCTGCTCCGCCATTCAATAAGATCATGGCTGATCTTTTACCTCAACTCCATCTTCGGCATTATCCCCATATCCCTTGATTCCATTACTTCCCAAAAATGTATCGACCTCTGTCTTGAATATACTCAATGACTGAACATTGACAGCCCTCTGGGGTAGAGAATTCCAAAGATTCACCACTCTTTGAGTGAAGAAATTTCTCCTCATCTCAGTCCTGAATGGCCGACCCTTTATTCTGAGACTGTGACCCCTTATTCTAGACTCTCCAGCCAGGGGAAACATTTTCCCAGCATTAATCCCGTCAAGCCCCTTAAGAATTTTATATGTTTCAAATAGAGCACTTCTCATTCTTCTAAACTCGAGGGAATATAGGCCTAGTCTACTCAATCTCGCCTCATAGGGTAATCCCCCCCATCCCAGGAATCAGTCTAGTGAACCTTTGTTGCACTCCCTCTAAGGCAAGTATGTCTTTCCTTAGGCAAGGAGACCAGAACTGTACACAGTACTCCAGGTGTGGCCTCACCAATGCCCTGTGTAATTGTAGTAAGACTTCTTTACTCTTATACTCTAATTCCTTTGTAACAAAAGTTAATATACCATTTGCTTTCTTAATTGCTTGCTGTAACTGCGTGTTACCTTTCTGTGATTCATTTACAAGGACACCCAGGTCCCTCTGAATGCAAACCATTCAAAAAATGCTCTGCTTTTTTGTTTTTTCTACCAAAGTGGATAATTTCACACTTCCCCACGTTGTATTCCATTTGCCATGTTCTCGCCCGCTCAGTCAACCTGTCTATATCTCTCTGCAGTCTCTAATGATTTTTTAGTGATGTTGGTTGAGGGATAAATATTGGTCAGGACACTGAGGAGAACTCCCTTGCACTTCTTCAAAATAATGCTGTGGGATCTTTTAAGTTTATCTGAGAGGGCAAATGGGGCATCAGTTTAACGTCTCATCCAAGAGCAGGAAGCCTGGCTGATTTCCACCTGCCGCTCCCCCCCCCCCCCACCCC
Source organism: Pristiophorus japonicus (assembly GCF_044704955.1). NCBI lineage: Eukaryota > Metazoa > Chordata > Chondrichthyes > Pristiophoridae > Pristiophorus > Pristiophorus japonicus. The sequence goes on along the minus strand of NC_091992.1, from coordinate 6,394,885 downwards.
GTGCACTCAGGGGGCACAGCGGCCAACTCGGGTGTGTCACCAGAGCTGAATCAGCGAACTGGGCCACAGGCCAGGGATTGAACCAGACCTGTGTGGCTCAGTCCCAAACTGGGCTGTGAAATTACCCACTGAGTCATCGGGTACTGGAAGCTACTTTTTTCAGTGAAAGCCACAGTGATGACTCTGTTAAAGAGTGCTGGGAGAGTGTAAAAAATACGTCAAAGAATGCGCTACTCTCCACTCACTGGCTCACTGCCTCGGCTAAAAAGCTCTCAGCAAGAGGCAACATCTGGAATCTATGCTTGTAGTTTGCCTTTGATTATTGGACTGAGCGTTTCATCATCATTATAGGCAGCCCCTCGAAATCAAGGAAGACTTGCTTCCACTCTAAAAGTGAGTTCTCAGGTGACTGTACTCTCCAATACGGGAATTACAGTCTCTGTCACAGGTGGGACAGACAGTCATTGAGGGAAAGGGTGGGTGGGCAGTCTGGCTTTCCGCACGTTCCTTCTGCTGTCTACGTTTGGTTTCTGCATGCTCTTGACGACGAGACTCGAGGTGCTCTGCGCCCTCCCGGATGCTCTTCTTCCACTTAGGGCGGTCTTGGGCCAGGGAATCCCAGGTGCCGGTGGGGATGTTGCACTTTGTCTGCCCACCTGGGGCTCGCTTGCCATGTAGGAGTTCCGAGTAGAGCGCTTGCTTTGGGAGTCTCGTGTCAGGCATGCGGACGATATGGCCCGCCCAACGGAACTGGTCGAGTGTGGTCAGTGCTTCGATGCTGGGGATGATGGTCTGATCGAGAACACTGACGTTGGTGCGTCTATCCTCCCAGTGGATTTGTAGGATCATGCGGAGGCAGCGCTGGTGGTACTTCTCCAGCACTTTGAGGTGTCTACTGTAGAGGGTCCACATCTCTAAGCCATATAGGAGGGCAGGTATCACTACTGCCCTGTCGACCATAAGCTTGATGCTAGATTTGAGGTCTTGGTCTTCAAAAACTCTCTTCCTCAGACGACCCAAAGCCTGCGCTGGCACATTGGAGGCAGTGTTGGATCTCGTCGTCAATGTCTGCCCTTGCTGATAGTAGGATCCTGAGGTATGGAAAATGGTCCAATTTGTCTACGGCTGCGCAATGAATTTTGATGACCGGGGGGGGCAGTGCTGTGTGGCGGGGTCAGGTTGGTGGAGGACCTTTGTCATACAGATGTTTATTGTATGTCCCATGCTTTCATACGCCTCGGTGAAGATGCTGACGCTGGTTTGGAGTTCGGCCTCTGAATGTGCGCAGGCGCAAGTGTCGTCCACGTACTGTAGTTCGATGACAGAGGATGGATCTAGCCTGGAGGTGACGAAGATTGAACTACAGTTTAGTTCCACTCCAGCGGGGAGCTTGTTGAGAGTGAGATGGAGTATTGCAGCGAGGAAGATCGAGAAGAGCGTTGGTACGATCCATGCATCTGGAATCTATGCTTTTAGTTTGCTTTTGATTATTGGACTGAGTGTTTAATCTATTTCACGCTCCTGCACACTGCAGCCACTGTTTCCTGATCCAGGGAAAAGGGGAGGGGGCAGGTGCTGTGCTCCTGCGCTCACATTCATGCCGTTCTGCCACCCTCTAACAGGAGCTGTGGTGGGGATTGTTGTGTGTCTGTAAAGCATGCACTCCCTTGTTCCGCCACCAGGGAGTGCATCCCCTGAAGTCCCAAGGGATCCCAGTATCCCTTGGGAGCACTGTATATAAGCCGGCCTCTAAGGCCTGTTCCTCACTCTGGAGTGTCTTAATAAAAACTGAGGTCACTGTTACTTTAACCTCCCTGTGTGCAGTCTCATCTGTGTAAGGAACACAATAACTGGCGACGAGTATTCGAATCCAACGCAAAGATGCAGCAAACTGGGCATCCTGGAGAAGTTCTCGGAGGGTGAGGACTGGGAAACCGATGTCGAATGGCTAGACCAGTACTTTGTAGCCAACGAGCTGGACGGAGAAGGAAGCGCTGCAAAAAGGAGAGCGGTCCTCCTCTGCGGGGCACCGACCTACAGCCTCATGAAGAATCTTCTAGCTCCGGTGAAATCCACAGATAAGTCGTATGAGGAGCTGTGTACACTGGTTTGGGAGCATCTTAACCCGCAGGAGAGCGTGCTGATGGCGAGATATTGGTTCTATACGTGCCAGCAATCTGAAGGTCAGGAAGTGGCGAGCTACGTCGCCGAGCTAAGGCGACTTGCAGGACAATGTGAGTTTGATGGCTACCTGGAGCAAATGCTCAGAGACTTCTTTGTACTGGGCATTGGCCACGAGACCATCCTACGAAAACTTTTGACTGCAGAGACACCGACTTTCAGTAAGGCCATTGCGATAGCACAGGCGTTTATGTCCACCAGTGCTAACACCAAACAAATCTCTCAGCACACAAGTGCTAGCAATGTTCATAAATTAACTGGAACTGTGTTTGCGAGCAGAAATGTACAGGCAGAAATCACGAGTCTGCAACTGCCAACAGGCCTCAGGTGACCCAGATGACTCAGAATCCATAACAAAGGATAAATGCAAGGCAATTCACACCTTGTTGGCGTTGTGGAGGCTTCCATTCAGCCTATTCATGCCGCTCCAAAGGGTATGTTTGCAAGAGCTGTGGAACAATGGGGAACCTCCAACGAGCTTGCAAATGAGCTACAAGCTCTGCAAAACCTGCTAACCACCACGTGGCAGAGGAAGATCGGTCCATGGTGGATCAAAGCAATTTTGAGCCTCAAAGGAGGCAGATGCTGACGGGGTGCATACATTTTTGACGAAATGTCCACCTATAATGCTAAATGTAAAATTGAATGGCTTACCCATAGCCATGGAACTGGACACTGGCGCTAGCCAATCCATCATGAGTAAAAAGATGTTTGAGAGACTGTGGTGCAACAAGGCATTCAGACCAGCCCTGAGCCCCATCCACATGAAATTGAGAATGTACACCAAAGAGCTTATCACTGTCCTGGGCAGCGCCATGGTCAAGGTCACCTACGAGGGCACGGTGCACGATCTGGCACTCTGGATTGTCCCGGGTGATGGCCCCACACTGCTTGGAAGGAGTTGGCTGGGCAAAATCCGCTGGAACTGGGATGACATCCGAGCGCTATCACATGTCGATGAGGCCTCATGTACCCAGGTCCTTAACAAATGTCCTTCCCTTTTTGAGCCAGTCATTAGAAACTTTTCCGGAGCGAAGGTGCGGATCCACTTGGTCCCAGAGGCACGACCCATTCACCACAAGGCGCGAGCGGTACCTCACATGATGAGGAAGAGAGTGGAAATCGAGCTGGACAGGCTGCAACGCGAGGGCATCATCTCCCCAGTGGAATTCAGCGAGTGGGCCAGCCTGATTGATCGAGTACTCAAAAGTGATGGCACGGTCAGGATCTGCGGCGATTATAAAGTAACTATTAATCGTTTCTCGCTGCAGGACCAATACCCGCTACCTAAGGCAGATGACCTATTTGCGACGCTGGCAGGAGGCAAGAGGTTCACCAAGCTCGACCTGACTTCGGCCTACATGACGCAGGAGCTGGAGGAGTCTTCGAAGGGCCTCACCTGCATCAACACGCACAAGGGACTGTTCATCTACAACAGATGCCTGTTTGGAATTCGGTCGGCTGCAGCGATCTGCCAGAGAAAACATGGAGAGCCTACTCAAGTCGGTACCACGCACAGTGGTTTTTCAGGACGACATACTGGTCACGGGTCGGGACACCGTCGAGCACCTACAAAACCTGGAGGAGGTCCTCCAGCGACTGAATAGTGTAGGGCTGCGGCTGAAGAGGTCGAAGTACGTCTTCATGGAAACAGAAGTAGAGTTTTTGAGGAGAAAGATCGCGGCGGACGGCATTCGGCCCACAGACGCCAAGACAGAGGCTATCAGGAACGTGCTCAGGCCACACAACGTCACGGAGCTGCGGTCGTTCCTGGGACTCCTCAACTATTTTGGTAACTTCCTACCGGGGCTAAGCACCCTCTTAGAGCCCCTACACGTGTTATTGCGTAAAGGTGAGAACTGGATATGGGGGAAAAAAAAACAAGTAATTGCTTTTGAGAAAGCCAGAAACATTTTATGCTCCAACAAGCTGCTTGTATTGTATAACCCATGTACAAGACTTGTGCTAGCATGTGATGCGTCGTCGTACGGAGTCGGGTGTGTATTTCAAGCTAACATTGCGGGGAAGTTGCAACCTGTCGCCTATGCCTCCAGGAGCTTGTCTAAGGCCGAGAGGGCCTACAGCATGATTGAGAAAGAGGCATTAGCGTGTGTGTTCGGGGTAAAGAAAATGCATCAGTACCTGTTTGGCCTCAAATTTGAGCTGGAAACCCATCACAAGCCCCTCATATCCCTGTTCGCTGAAAACAAGGGGTTAAATACAAATGCCTCAGCCCACATACGCTGATAGCGTGAGTGCTGAGGGCTATCAGCGTATAACTATACCATCCGCCACAGGCCAGGCACCGAGAACTGTGCGGATGCTCTCAGTCGGCTACCATTGCCCACCACGGATGTGGAAATGGCGCAGCCTGCAAACTTGTTGATAGTGGCGCAGCCTGCAGACTTGTTGATGGTCATGGAAGCATTTGAAAATAATAAATCACCCGTCACGGCCCGCCAGATTAGAACTTGGACCAGCCAAGATCCTCTGCTGTCCCTAGTAAAAAACTGTGTACTGCATGGGAGCTGGGCCAGCATCCCCGTTAAAATGCAAGAGCTAATCAAGCCGTTCCAGCAGCGAAAGGACAAGCTGTCCATTCAGGCAGACTGCCTGTTGTGGGGTAACCGTGTAGTGCTACCCAAAAAGGGCAGGGAGACGTTCATCTCGGATCTCCATAGCACACACCCGGGTACAGTAATGATGAAAGCGATAGCCAGGTCCCACGTGTGGTGGCCCGGTATCGACTCTGACTTAGAGTCCTGTGTACGGCAATTCAGCGTGTGTGCTCAGTTGAGCAACGTGCCCAGAGAGGCACCACTAAGTTTGTGGTCCTGGCCCTCCAGACCATGGTCAAGGATCCATGTTGACTATGTGGGCCTGTTTTTCGGTAAAATGTTCCTGGTGGTGGTGGGTGCTTTTTCAAAATGGATTGAATGTGAAATAATGTCGGGAAGCACCGCCACTGCCACCATTGACAGCCTGAGGGCCATGTTTGCCACCCAGAGCCTGCCTGACATACTGGTCACTGACAATGGGCCAAGTTTCACCAGTGCCGAATTTAAAGAATTCATGACCCGCAATGTGATCAAACATGTCACCTCGGTCCCGTTTAAACCAGCCTCCAATGGGCAGGCAGAGCGGGCAGTACAATCAAACAGAGCCTTAAACAAGTCACAGAAGGCTCACTCCAAACCTGCCTGTCCCGAGTACTGCTCAGCTACCGCACGAGACCCCACTCGCTCACAGGGGTGCCCCCGGCTGAGCTATTCATGAAAAGGACACAAAACCAGACTCTCGCTGGTTCACCCAACCTGCATAATCAGGTAGAGAGCAGGCGGCAGCAACAAAATGTAAACGATGGTCGCGCCACTGTGTCACGGGAAATTGATCTAAATGACCCTGTGTATGTGCTAAACTATGGACATGGTCCCAAGTGGATCGCGGGCACGGTGATAGCTAAAGAAGGGAGTATGGTGTTTGTAGTCAAACTAGACAATGGACAAATTTGCAGAAAGCACCTGGACCAAACGAGGCTGCGGTCCACAGATTGCCCTGAACAACCTACAGTAGATCAGAACTGTACACAGTGCTCCAGGTGTGGCCTCACCAATGCCCTGTATAATTGTAGTAAGACTTCTTTACTGTTATACTCTAATCACTTTGTAACAAAGCCCAACATACCATTTGCTTTCTTAATTGCTTGCTGTACCTGCATGTTAACTTTCTGTGATTCATGTACAGGGACACCCAGGTCCCTCTGAATGCAAACATTTCCTAGTCTCTCACCATTCAAAAAAATATTCTGCTTTTTTGTTTTTCCTCCCAAGGTGGATAACTTCACACTTCTCCACATTGTATTCCAGTTGCCATGTTCTCGCCCACTCAGTCAATCTGTCTATGTCTCTCTGCAGCCTCTAATGTTTTTTTTTAGGGATTTTGGTTGAGGGATAAATATTGGTCAGGACACTGGGGAGAACTCTCTTGCTCTTCTATCACCAATGATGTCTCCGCAAGATCCTGCAAATCCCATGGGAGGACATGCGCACCAACATCAGTGTCCTCGTCCAGGCGAACATCCCCAGCATTGAAGCACTGACCACACTCGATCAGCTTCGCTGGGCAGGCCACATAGTTCGCATGCCGGACACGAGATTCCCAAAGCAAATGCTTTATGCGGAGCTCCTTCACGGCAAACGAGCCAAAGGTGGGCAGCGGAAACATTACTAAGACACCCTCAAAGCCTCTCTGATAAAGTGCGACATCACCACTGACACCTGGGAATCCCTGGCCAAAGACCGCCCTAAGTGGCGAAAGTGCATCCAGGAGGGCGCTGAGCACTTTGAGAGTCAACGCCGAGAGCGTGAAGAGGTCAAGCGCAGGCAGCGGAAGGAGCGTGCGGCAAACCAGTCCCACCCACCCCTTCCCTCGGCGACTGTCTGCCCCACCTGTGACAGAGTCTGTGTCTCTCGTATTGGACTGTTCAGCCACAAAGAGTGGAAGCAAGTCTTCCTCGATTCCGAGGGACTGCCTATGATGATGATGATGATGATGATGATCTTCTTCGAAATAATGCTGTGGGATTGTTTACGTCGACCCGAGAGGGCAGATGGGGCATCAGTTTAATGTCTCATCCAAGAGTAGGAACCCTGGCTAATTCCTCCCCCCCACCCCCGCACGCACTCGGGGCACAGCGGCCAACTCGGGTGCGTCACCAGAGCTGAATCAGTGAACTGGGCACAGGCCAGGGATTGAACCAACGTAAAAAATACGTCGAAGAGTGCATTACTCTCCACTTACTGGTTCACTGCCTCGGCTAAAAAGCTCTCAGCAAGAGGCAACATCTAGAATCTATGCTTGTAGTTTGCTTTTGATTATTGAACTGAGTGTTTAATCTATTTCGCGCTTCCACACACTGCAGCTACTATTTCGTGATCCAGGGAAAAGGGGAGGGGGCAAGTGCTGTGTTTCTGGGCCCACGTTAATGCTGTTCTGCCATCCTCCAACAGTTAGAGTCGGCCATTCGGCCCCTCGAGCCTGCTCCGCCATTCAATGTGAGCGTGGCTGTTCTACCTCAACTCCACTTTCCTGCACTGTCCCCATATCCCTTGATTCCCTTAATATTCCAAGACTGGGAGCTGATCAAGGAGTGCCAGACACAAATCTATCCATAGCTCATTCAGACTTACAAAGCACTCAGACCAGCAAAACCACAACCTTGGCCCGATTGATGCTGCAGGCAGAAGATGGAGAAGGCACAAGTGCCAAGAAATGTTGGGTTGAGGTCAGTAACTCAGCATTGGTGGGGTCACAGGAACTGACACTCCACAGCACATGGTATCCAGCACAGCCAACCACTGCCTCTGTGCCAGAAAACACTTTTTATTTTGAGGCTATTTCTATACTCCTTAAACTGTGCCTTCAATTTTTTGCCCTTCATATCAGCTCTCAGCCCCCCACCCTCGGCACTAAAGGGGTCATTTTCAGACTGCCTGCTGGCAGCGAGATGCATCATCCACTGGTAGGCCGATAGAATCCTCAGATTTAGGCACTCAAATAAGATCGTCACTGATAAATCCAATACTTATCCAGAGAGCGGTTGGAATGCGGAACTCGCTACTGCAGGGAGTGGTTGAGGCAAATAGAATAGATATATTTAAGGGAAGCTAGATAAGTACACGAGGGAGAAAGGAATAGAGGGTTATGCTGATGGGGTGAGATGAAGAAGGGTGGAGGAGGCTCGAGTGGAGCATAAACATCGGCACAGACCAGTTGGGCTGAATGGCCTGTTTCTGTGCTGTAAATACTATGTAATGTTAAAGGTTTATGATACGGGCTTCCAATGGGCGACGCCCCAGGCCAGTAGTGCAGAAATGGAAAATTATCCATTTGGAGTACAAACAAGTAATCGTGCACATGCCCTTGATCGCTGAATGTTGCACCATTGTTAGTGGGCCTGGGATCCCAAAGCATGTCCTGAACAGTCAGGGAGAGGGATTTTGAAATGCTACGATTCCGGTACATATGCCAGGATCGCACCTGCCATTGATCTCCAGCGCTGACCCTAAGAGGAAATGAGGTCAGAGGGAGGAACATGGCAGGCACATCCCACCCAACACAGGCCAGAAGGCCTGGGGTCTAATGTCATCTGTGGGGGAGAGAAGGGTGGAGGGTGAGAGAGGGTCAGGTCCACTCCCCCATTAAGAAGAATGAACCTGTCTCTTGACCCCCTTTATAAGTAGGCTGATGATACCACTAATAAAAAATGAATGACCTTTCTTCGAGAGATCCAAGCCTGGTCTGCTAAGGTGGGCCTATTCTGAGGTCAGATATGGGAATGAGAGACAAATTCTGGGGCGTCTCTTCTACTACGAGCTGGGACCCAAAGTTCTCTGTCCACCAGCTGTAAAGGGTCTGACATGAGGTGCCTTTGAGCAGTCACATCCTAATTCCTGTCAATTCTGATCCATAGCTTAAAGCTGCTCATAGGTTGACACTAAACTGGCAACTTCATCCAGAGATGACATTCAGGGTACGTCTACATGGGAGATTGGAATGGAGAAGTTGGGCTGCTCTTCAGAGCCTGGGATTGTGACACATAGAATAACACAGCACAGAAGGTCATTCGGTCCATTGAACCGTGTCGGCTCTTTGAAAGAGCTCTCCAATTAGTCCCATGTCCCAGCTCTTTACCCACAGCCCTGCAATTTTTTTTTCCTTTTCAAGTATATATCCAATTCCCCGTTGAAAGTTTCTATTGATTCTGCTTCCACCACCCTTTCCAGGCAGCGCATTCATGGGACAGAATAATGAGAGCTTGATCCTAAATCTAACCACAAAGAAAGGCCGCTTGGGTAAGGGACCTGAGCACGGGTAGTGTTGTGGGACTGTACGCCAGCCAGAGCTAATGTCTTTGGGGAGAGGAGGGGTGAAAACTGCGAGAAAATAAAACTACAAACACAGCCTTGTTTCTCTCTGTGGACCTCTAGGTTTTCTATCAGAAACACGCATCTTAGTTCAGTGATTCCCTCTCTGTCTCCGTGCTGAATTCAGGAAGTTAAGGCCCTGATTTGATTCTGTGATGACACTAATGAACTATCCCACACTAATACTCGACTTATCCCGTCTGATTTTTCATCTTCATCTGGCGCTGGAAGCAGCTGTCTCTGGTTAGATGTCTCCTGTCTGGGCATTGGCTGCACATTGAAAAATAAACACAGGCCAAAGCTGCAATCAGACTTGGTGCCTTTTTCCTACTGCAGCCTGCTCCTGAATTTAGAATCCATGCTTTGTGCGATTTCTTGTTTCCATTACCCACTCCCTCTTCCTACTCTTCCCCTCCGGCGGGGGGGGGGGGGGGTCCCCTGTCCATTTGCTCTCTTTGGTGTGGGAGAGAAGGTGAGTGGCCCATTCTGTGTTCAGCTGACAACACAATGAGATGGCCAGTTTCCCAGACAAGGAGTGGGAGGAATGTATTTACCACTGGGGACTGGGCGGAGCAGTTGGCTATTACACTATCCCTGGCACCTCTGGGAAGCCACACTGAATCTGGCATAGACTGGCGGGATCTTCCAGCTGTGAGAATTCAGCATGGAATGAGGTTTGGGAAGTGTCTTAGAAATGCACACTACAATCATTAGGCACTAAATTGAGAATCTCACTCCTGAGTCTCCACAAAGGATGGCTGGTGTGGTGAGAATGGGAATGTCATCGTGGTGTCATAGTGGGCATCCTTCCGAGGTGCGGGTTAGGGCTCATTGTTGGTGGAGTGTAGAGGGAGCCTTGCAGTGCATTGAAGCTACGTGACTTCTGGGGAAAATAGGATGTTGTTGCAACAAAGCTGGCCTTGTATTCAGAAGAGCAGAAAATGGATTGACCACATTTGATGCTTATGAGGTCACTCTTTAGCTGCTTGGCATTATTAGCTAAACAGAAATGTCCCTCGGTTCCGCTGCTGGCACTGCCCGCTGTGGTAGTGAGCCACACAGAACAGGAGATCCTGCATTCGCTTGCTGCTCTGTGCTGGGTTAGCTGGTCTCAGCAGAAACAACTGGTGCTTTACAATTGAGGGAAACTCCGCCAGGCTAAGGAAAAAATTAATCTGCCACTTACAATCTTACAGCACAGGAGGAGGTCATTCGGCCCATCGTGCCTGTGCCGACTCTTTGAAAGAGCGATCCAATTAGTCCCACTCCCCCCATGCTCTTTCCCCACAGCCCTACAAATTCTTCCATTTCAAGTATTTACCTAATTTCCTTTTGAAAGTTACTATTGAATCTGCTTCCACCGCTCTTCAAGCAGTGCATTCAGATCATAACAACTCGCTGCATAAAAATATTTCTCCCCATCTCTCCTCTGGTTCTTCTGCCAATTATTTAAAATCTGGTTACCGACCCTCCTACCAATGGAAACAGTTTCCCCTTATTTACTCTTTCAAGACCCTCATAATTTTGAAGACCTCTATTAAATCTAACCATAAACTTCTCTGCCCTAAGGAGAACAACCTCAGCTTCTCCAGTCTCTCCACATAACAGAACTTCCTCATCCCTGGTATCTCCAGTAGTAGTCAATTCTATCAATGATTCCTACTGGAAGAAGCATGTCTGGGTATCAGATGAGAACAGGATTGGATTCGGCTCTGATGCCCCACCTACTACCGGTTGACACTCCAGTGCAGTACCAAGGGAGTGTTGTACTGTTGGAGGTGTCATCCTTCAGATGATACATTAAAACTGAGGTCTGTTATGCCGAAGAAGAGCAGGGAGTTCTCATGGCGCCTTGCCCCAACATCCCTCCCTCAATCAACACAACCAAAAATAGATTAACTGGTCAGACATCTCATTATTGATTGCTGGGCCTTGCTGTGCACATGATCACTTCTGTGTTTATCTCTTTAACCTAGGTCCTCAGCTTTGGAATACCCTCCTGAAACATCTCCGCCTCTCTTTCCTCCTTTAAGACATTCCTTAAAACCAACCTCTGACCAAACTTTTAGTCACCTGTCCTAATGTCTCCTTATGTAGCTCGTTGTCAAATTTTATTTGATGACGCTCCTGTGAAATGTTTTGGGAACGTTTTACTATGTTAAAGGCGCAATATAAAGGTAAGTTGTTGTTGATTAATGATTACCTACAATAATAACACTGACTTACAGCAATTCATTGCATGCGAAGTGCATTGGGATGTTTGTGAGAGATGTGAAAAATCACTATATAAATGCAAATCTTTCTTAATTCAACCCCCCCCCCCCCCCCCCCCCCCCATTAAGACTTCTTGCTGGGGCACTGTTCCCTCACCCAACCCAGTGACAAAACAGGATCATGCTTGACTTTAGATGCCCCCATGGTCAACCAGCCTACTGATATTCACTGTCTAAGCTCACACATCAAGTATGGACTCTTGGGTGAAGTGCCTGTGTAACCATAACCCAGGATAAGGCAGCATCTTCAGAAGAATGAAGTTAGAAAAACTGAAAATCTTAAATAGCTTTTTAACCTGATATAGGTGGAGTCTTTCACTGGTAAGTGCTCATATACTTTTGTTTGTTGTGGATTCAGGTCCCACTCCAGAGACTTGAGCACTGAATCCAGGCTGACACTCCCAGTGCAGTGCTGAGGGAGTGCTGCACTGTCGGCGGGGCAGTACTGAGGGAGCGCTGCACTGTCGGAGGGGCTGTACTGAGGGAGCGCTGCACTGTCGGCGGGGCAGTACTGAGGGAGCACTGTACTGTCGGCGGGGCAGTACTGAGGGAGCGCTGCACTGTCGGAGGGGCAATACTGAGGGAGCGCTGCACTGTCGGCGGGGCAGTACTGAGGGAGCGCCGCACTGTAGAGGGGCAGTACTGAGGGAACGCTGCATTGTCGGAGGGGCAATACTGAGGGAGCGCTGCACTGTCGGCGGGGCAGTACTGAGGGAGCGCCGCACTGTCAGAGGGGCAGTACTGAGGGAGCGCTGCACTGTCGGCGGGGCAGTACTGAGGGAGCGCTGCACTGTCGGAGGGGCAGTACTGAGGGAGTGCCACACTGTCAGCGGTGCCGTCTTTCGGATGAGAAGTTAAACACATGACACTATTTCAAAGAAGAGCAGGGAAGTGCCCCACGGTGCCCGACCAATATTTATCCCTCAACCAACACTTCTAAACAACCCAAATTATCTGGTCATTATCCCATTGCTGTTTGTGGGAGCTTGCTGTGCACAAGTTGGCTGCCGTGTTTCCTACATTACAACAGTGACTACTCTTCATTGGTTGTAAAGCGCCTTGGGACGTCCCGAGGTCGCGAAAGGCGCTATAGAAATGGAAGTTCCTGTATACTGGAGCCTAACATACGTCATAGGATTAACTGTGCCAAACTCTACCCCCGGTGCAGAGTCTCAATCAATGGGAGCATGGGTTTGGAGAATTGGTCTTTGCATGTCAGCAGCCCAATCAATTTTAATGACTGGATAATCAGGAGCACCATGAATCAGATCTGCTGACATCTGTGCCCAGTTCTCTTATCTCCGCTCCCCTCAGGTGAGATCCTTGCAAAATTTATCCTCCTATATCCCTAAGGTAATGCTCTCTGAGGGTACTCGCTGTAGAGTGGCATAGAGGATTCCAGGGATTGACAGGCACACTGCAGGCAGTCATGGCACAGATCCCCACAGTAAGGGAGACAAGAGCAATTGGATAAGCCTGGGAGTGGACATTGCCCTCGACAGGTATTGTACTTAAAGTTTGCATTGTTTTAAAACCTTATTTTGAAAATACATGGTCATTTTAACTGCCCATCATTTCTTCCAGTGCACACCCTTCATCTCCATTCAATCCTTCATTTCAGGATCTTTCCCCAGTTCAATCATCTCTGAATGGCCAGTCACACTGCCTTCAATTTCTCTCCATACTTCTCCCTGTGCTCCCATTAATCATTCTTACTTTGCTCTTTTACTCAAAATAACCCATGTTATTCCCACTTCAACAGCTCAGTGTCGAGCGTGCTTCCTTCCATTCCACTCCCTCCTCTCCTGAAGATGCTGATCCTTCGTGTGTGAACTTAAGGGAGTGACGTGTGTGGGAGCGTCGACAGGCTATTTGACTGTAGGGGGCACGACAGCAGACGTCCGGCTGACTTTCCCAGTCGCTAACCCACAGGGGACGAGGACAATTGTACCTTACAGATACCGCCCCCTGAAGAGGGACAGTTAAATCAACAGAGACCGAGGATTGAACTTAGAATGTGCCTGACTGCACAGCTCAGTAACACACCAGGCCGCGCACTGCACTTGCAGCCCTCAGCCTGCCCGACAGCACGTGAACATTTCAACATACAGTGCAGTAACGTTGACCTCTTGTAGCCTACTCATCCGTCCCAGGAATGCAAGTACATAGCGCCACACTGAGCCAAGCCCAGCCTGCGCAGACACGATGGGCCGCAATGGCCTCCTTCTGCACTGCAAATTTCTATGTTTCTATGATGCCCACTCACTAGGCCAGGTCATCGTCTCCTTGTAATTTCTCCTGACCATGGTTCCCCTTCTCAGCAGAATTGTGTGGGTGCGAATTCCACAATTATTTTATATGGTAGTTTACGTGGGCATGGCATTGGAGTGCACTGAACTATGGCGTTTGCGAGTGTCAGAAATGCTTGTCGGCATAGGAGGTTTTGAAGTCGCTTGGTTGCAACAGGGGGTCACGACCTTTAATTACTGCCATCTTAACACTTCCCATAAGGGCTATGGAAAATAATTTAGCAGTTATTCAACTTTCAGTTTTTTTTTCTCACGTTTAAAAATAATCTGCTCTTTTATGGGAAATGTGATTTTTGTTCCCAGTGCTTTGTTTTGATAGCTGGGAGAGGTGTGTGGGTCGTAGCTGGGTGAGAGGAGCTGACAACTGGAGCCCAGCAACAACTGAATCCAACAAGCTCAGCGTTAAAGCAGGGCCAACGATGATTAACTACCGGCTCGATCCCTGCTCACTGATGTATCTCTGCTTTATGGACTCTGGTTTTCAGATAAATTGTTTTACAGTCCACCCCAATTTCACTGAGCACCGCAAATTCCACGAGGGTTTTCCCGATCTCCTGCCATAACTTGGTGGGAGATCAACAGAACCCCCCACAGCACCCACTCGAAGAAATGTCAGTTTTCAGCTGATTACAACAACAACCGCTTGCATTTATATAGCGGCTTTAGCATAATAAAACGTCCCAAGGCACTTCACAGGAGCCTAATCAGATAAAAATGTAACACCGAGCCAAAGGAGGAGACATTAGGACAGTTAAGGGGTGACCAAAAGCTTGGTTAAAGAGCTAGGTTTTGAGGAGCATCTTAAAGGAGAGGTGGAGATACAGGGCTAGAATCTACACTTTTGTACTTATCGCCCAAAAATGGGCGTTATTTCCAGCGTGGGAGTTAAAAAGGGGTTTTCAGATCGTCGGCTTCTCGCCCATTCTCAAAACACCTAGTTTCCATTTTTGAAAATGGCCGTTACCGTGAGCGATATCATATGGGCGTTAGCGTAAAATTTTTTTGACGTTCTGCCATAAAATGTGGCCGTCCTTAGCAACGGCATGGCAACGTTCGATTCCCGCGATTCAGGAGGTCAAGGGTCATCATGACTTGTGCAGAAGAGGAGACAGAGATGGAGGGAGCTCAGAGGCACTGAAAGTGTGTGTGGCTGTGGTGTGTGCTTGCCTGGCTGTTGTGGGAGGAACGATGGAGATTCACCAGCAGCAAAAAGCCTACTAAGAACCAAGAACATAGTTGGCACCTAGTTTTTGTCCAACAAATAAGATATAACATGAAAGGGATGGAGGAGGCCCTGGAGCAGGTAGCTAGGAACACTGGTGGCAGAGGTCTCCCAGTGGTCCCGGAGCCCCGCACTGCACCCCAAGGTGACGCACCCCCATTGCCAACCACACGAGAGCCAGCAGCAACATCTTGTTTATGGCTCGGAACATGTTCCCACCTCGGGACCGTCCTCTCCCGTCCCAAGCAGCACTTCGGCCGTCACCCCCGCCTCCCCTCCCCCCGCCCAATGAAGCATCGCCTGAGGACCTCCTCAGCCAGGCGGCTTGGAGTCAGGAGGGGAAGGGGTAGAGGTGGGGAGGAGAAGCGGGGGGTAGGGGGGGTGAGGGGGTGGAGGGGGAGGGTTGGTTTGTACAGAAAAACTGACGATTTCAGACTACTGTTCGGTTTAAATGTTTATTATTTAATAAAACCTTGTAGCACATTGGCTCAGATAGCTGCACCATTACATGCTGGTGATTCCTTAACATCAAAGGGTATAATCACACTTGACTTCAATCAACTTAAACTTTAACTGTCACCAAGGTGATGCTCACCATTGACCTGCACACCCAGCAGTGTGTCAGCCTTGTAAATAACACCAACGTTCTTTCAGGCAAAGCGATCATTGATGAGCTCCTGATGTAAGGCTCTTGCAGCTATCATGCCACCATGGGGCCTTTCATGCAGTCTATAGGAGGGCAGGGGCATGGCTTCAGCATCAGCCTGATTGTCTGGGATGATGTCAGCATCTGCCTCCTCGTCTTTCTCTTCCTCTCTCTGGTGAGGTGGACTGTCAGACTCATCAAGCAATTTTTGTCCCCTCCTGACAGCCAACTGGTGTAGCATGGAGCACACTACCATGACCTGAGCTACCTGCTCAAGGTGGTATTGGAGCTCACCTCCTGAGTGGTCCAGGCATCTAAAGTGCTGCTTCTGCACTCCAATGGTTTTCTCCACGATATTGCGAGTTGCTCTGTGGCTCTCGTTGTATCACCTCTCGGCCTCGGTGTGGGAGTCACTCAGGGGGGGTCATCAGCCAGGTGGCGAGGCCATATCCTTTGCCCCAAGCATCCAGCATTGACCTTGTGGTTCATTGTTAAACAAGTCAGATACAGTGCTCTCATGCAGGATGTGAGCATCATGGATGCTGCCCGGAAATTGAGCATTCACTGTCAGTATAATTTGCTGGTGGTCGACAATCAGCTGGACATTCAGGGAGCGGAATCCCTTGCGGTTCCTGAAAACCTCAGCATCATGATGTGCATACAGTCTATTGGTCCCTGCACCTTGGGGAAGTTTGCAATTCTGGAGACTCCTAGAGCCCTCTCACTCTGTGCCTCCCTGGTCATAGGGAAGCTGATCAAGTCCCTCCTGTGTGCGTACAGGGCTTCAGTGACCTGTCTAATGCAGCGATGTGTGGCATGCTGAGAAAGTCCGCAAATGTCGCCAGCCGTGGTCTGAAAAGAACCCGAGGCGTAGAACGACAGTGCCGCGGTGAC
This sequence comes from Pristiophorus japonicus, assembly GCF_044704955.1. Taxonomy (NCBI): domain Eukaryota; kingdom Metazoa; phylum Chordata; class Chondrichthyes; family Pristiophoridae; genus Pristiophorus; species Pristiophorus japonicus. The sequence goes on along the minus strand of NC_091992.1, from coordinate 6,378,434 downwards.
TTTGACCTCGACGGACAGTGCAGTACTGATGGTGCTGGCAGGCTGCAGATCTGTCCTTATCAGCTGGCATACCTCAATGATAACCTCTTTGTGCAAGTGCAGTCTCCAAAGGCAGATGGTGTCAGGCAAGTCGAGGTAAGAATGCTTCTCCTTGTACTTGCAGGGAGTGTAATGTCTGGTCCTCCTCATCTGTCTGTCACTTCTTACATTGGGCACATAATGCAGTGGAGCGTTCCTTCGGCGATGTCGAGTCTGCTGCATATATTTGGTCACCAAGAGAGGGTGAGAAAGGACAGGCCACATTGCAATAGCTCTATGTTTTCCATCCATTGCTTACAAATAAGGAATGTCCCGACAAACACACCTCTTCAATTCCAATCGGTCACAGTATGGTCAAGATGTTTTTAGAGATGTTCACATCAACTCCAACGACCTGCAGAGTACATCCGAACTCCGCTAAGGTTGAAGCATAGCAGCCTTTTAAAGGACACGACGTGTGATCTAGAACATGGCGTCCAAACCACTGTGATTCGTTCTGGTTAGTTCCACTTATTGTGGGCGATATGTGTGCAAGGTGGTGAAATTGACGATGGGCGATCTCCATGCCCGCTAGTTTGGGTAAATATGCTCTTTACGACAAAAAACAGTGGGCGGGCGTTAATATTGGATCTCGGTGTTAATTCTGTGTAGAAAGTAATGCCGGGCGATATTATGGGCGTTGAATTTGCCCATTCTGCTGATTCCGCCCCCAAAAAGTGGGCCGGCGGTAATATTTTTTCTCGCCGTTAAGCACAAGGAGAAAGTAATGCTCGGCGATAAGTTTCCGAAAAATGCCCGCCAGTTTCCATTTTGTGCTAAAATGGGCGATATATGGGGGTTATACGTCATTTCAGTGGTAAAATGGGCGTTAAGCAGGCAAAGAAAGTGGAGGTTCTAGCCCTTAGAGCATGGGGCCTAGAAAGCTGAAGGCATAGTCACCAATGGTGGGGTGAAGGAAGTGGGGGATGCACAAATGGTCTGCATTGGAGGAGTGCAAAGATCTCGGAGGGTTGTAGGGCTGAAGGAGGTTACAGAGTTGGGGAGGGGTGAAGCCATAGAAGGATTTGAACACAAAGATGAGAAGTTTAATATCGAGGAATTGCCAGACCGGGAGCTTACATAGGATATATAACACCGAAACAGGCCATTCGGCCCAACCAGTCCATGCCAGCATTTATGCTCCACTCGAGCCTCCTCCAGTCTTTCCTCATCTAAATCTATCACCATAACCCTCTACTCCCTTCTCCCTCATATACTTGTCTAGCTTACCCTTAAATGCATCTATACTATTCGTTTCAGCCACTCCCTGTGGTAGCGAGTTCCACATTCTCACCACTTTTTGGGTAAAGAAGTTTCTTCTGAATTCCCTATTGGATTTCTTGGTGACTATCTTATATTGATGACCTCTAGTTATGCTCTTCCCCACAAGTGGAAACATTCTCTCTGTATCCACTCTAGCAAATCCCTCTCATAATTTTAAAGACCTCTATTAGGTCATCCTTCAGCCTTCTTTTTTCAAGAGAAAAGAGACCCAGCCTGTTCATCCTTTCCTGATATGTATACTCTCACATTTCTGGCATCATCCTTGTAAATCTTCTCTGCACCCTCTCCAGTGCCTCCATCCTTTTTATAATATGGCGACCAGAACTGTACGCAGTACTCAAAGTGTGGTCTAACCAAGGTTCGATACAGGTTTAGCAGAACTTCCCTACTTTTCAATTCTATACCTCGAGAAATAAACCCTTGTGCTTGGTTTGCTTTTTTATGGCCTTGCTGATCTATGTCGCAACATTTAGTGATTTGTGTAGTTGTACTCCAAGATCCCTTTGTTCCTCTACCCCACCTAGACTCACACTCTCCAAGTAATAAGTGACCTCCCTATTATTCCTACCAAAATGTAATGCCTCACATTTATCTGTGTTGAACTTCATTTGCCAATTCTATGCCCATTCTGCAAGTTTATTAATGTCCTCCTGTAATTTGTTGTAGTTCTCCTCAGTATTGACTATCACTCCCAATTTGGTATCATCCGCAAATTTAGAAATTGTGTTTTTGATTCCAAAGTCTAAATTGTTAATATAAATTGTGACCAACAGTGGCCCCAGCACTGATCCGTATGGAACACCACTATCCACCTTCTGCCACTGTGAATAGCTACCTTTTACCCCTATTGTCTGTTTTCTGTCTTGAAGCCAGCTAGCTATCCATTTTGCTACTTGACCTCTGACTCCGCACTCTCTGACCTTGCTCATCAGTCTATTATGGGGTACCTTATCGAAGGCCTTTTGAAAATCTAGATAAATTACATCGACTGCATTACCATTATCTACTCTCTCTATTATCCCTTCAAGGAATTCAATGAAGTTGGTCAAGCAAGACTTTCTCTTTTGAAATCCATGCTGACTAATCATTATTATATTTTTGGTTTCTAGATGGTCTTCTATTTTCTCCTTTGGTAGGGATTCCATTATTTTTCTGACCACCGATGTTAAGCTGACTGGTCTATAATTCCCTGGACATGTCCTATCCCCCTTCTTAAATATAGGTATTACGTTGGCTATCTGCCAGTCCTCTGGCACTACAGCTTTTTCAAATGAATTATTAAATATGTGTGGTAATGCCTTTGTTATCTCTTCCATTGATTCTTTAAAAATGCGCGGATGCAATCCATCAGGACCAGGGATTTTACCCTCTTTGAGTTTGATTAGTTTATTTAATATATCTCCTCTTTTTATTTTAAATGTACTTATCTCATCATCCAATATTCTATCTCCCTGGTAAATACTGAAGGAAAATAATGATTTAATATTTCTGCCAGCCCTCGTATCGTTACCTGTGGTATTATCCTGTCTATCCCTCAATGGCGCTATTCCTATCCCAACCCTCCCTTTTTATTGATGTGCCCATAAAATATTTTACTATTTTGTTTTATGTTCCTTGATAATTTAATTTCATAGTTCCTCTTTGCCTTCCTAATTGTTTTTTTGACTTCTCTCCTAATCTTTTCGTATTCTCTCTTTTCATGCACTCCGCTGCTGTCGATGTACAGGCAACTCTCGATTATCCGAGTCTCTCGGGGATTGGGCTATTCTGGGTAAACGATTTTTCCGTTATGGTGAGTCTACATTTTAAAGTTAAAACTTTAATGAATAAATACAATCGTTAGGGCGAGTTTACATTTATGTTAAAACTTTAATGAATCAATACAATCAGCTACAAACAGTAACAAAAGATGGACATTACCAGCATACATGTACAGATTCTGTGCCTGGAACCCGGTGCCGGCACTGCCCCCGGTCCCAACATCAGCGGCAGCCGCGAGAAACAGTGGCTGCAGCAATGCACACTCACACACACAGCAGCAAAGCAAGGGCAGAGGAGGGTGAGTTTTACAGTGAGTGAGAGAGAGAGAGTGTATGAGAGAGAGAATATGTGAGTGTGAGAGAGAGAGTGTGTGTGAGAGAGAGAGTGTGTGTGTGTGAGAGAGAGAATATGTGAGTAAGAGAGAGAGAGTGTGTGTGTGAGAGAGAGAATATGCGAGTGTGAGAGAGAGTGTGTGTGAGAGAGAGTGTGTGTGTGTGTGAGAGTGTGTGTGTGTGAGAGAGAGAATATGTGAGTGAGAGAGAGAGAGTGTGTGTGTGTGAGAGAGAGTGTGTGTGTGAGAGTGTGTGTGTGAGAGAGAGAGAATATGTGAGTGAGAGAGAGAGAGTGTGTGTGAGAGAGAGAATGCGAGTGTGAGAGAGAGTGTGTGTGAGAGAGAGAATATGCGAGTGTGAGAGAGTGTGAGTGAGAGAGAGAATATGTGAGTGTGAGGGAGAGTGTGTGTGTGAGAGAGAGAGAATATGTGAGTGTGAGAGAGAGAGTGTGTGTGAGAGAGAGAATATGTGAGTGTGAGTGTGTGTGTGAGAGAGAGAATATGTGAGTGAGAGAGAGAGTGTGTGTGTGAGAGAGAATATGTGAGTGTGAGTGAGAGAGAGAGAGAGAGAGAGTGTGTGTGAGAGAGAGAATATGTGAGTGTGAGAGAGAGTGTGTTTGTGAGAGAGAGAATATGCGAGTGAGAGAGAGAGAGAGTGTGTGTGAGAGAGAGAATATGCGAGTGTGAGTGAGAGAGAGAGAGAGAGAGTGTGTGTGAGAGAGAGAATATGTGAGTGTGAGAGAGAGTGTGTGTGTGAGAGAGAGAATATGTGAGTGAGAGAGAGAGAGTGTGTGTGAGAGAGAGAATATGTGAGTGTGAGAGAGAGTGAGTGTGAGAGAGTGTGTGTGTGAGAGAGAGAATATGTGAGTGTGAGAGAGAGAGTATGAGAGTGAGAGAGAGAGTGTGTGTGAGAGAGAGAATATGCGAGTGTGAGAGAGAGAGAGTGTGTGTGAGAGAGAGAATATGTGAGTGTGAGAGAGAGTGTGTGTGAGAGAGAGAATATGTGAGTGTGAGAGAGAGTGTGTGTGTGAGAGAGAGAATATGTGAGTGAGAGAGAGAGAGTGTGTGTGAGAGAGAGAATATGAGTGTGAGTGTGTGTGAGAGAGAGAATATGTGAGTGTGAGAGAGAGTGTGTGTGTGAGAAAGAATATGTGAGTGTGAGAGAGAGAGTGTGTGTGAGAGAGAGAATATGTGAGTGTGAGAGTGTGTGTGTGAGAGAGAGAATATGTGAGTGAGAGAGAGAGTGTGTGTGTGAGAGAGACTATGTGAGTGTGAGAGAGAGAGTGTGTGTGAGAGAGAGAATATGTGAGTGTGAGAGAGAGTGTGTGTTTGTGAGAGAGAGAATATGCGAGTGTGAGTGAGAGAGAGAGAGAGAGAGTGTGTATGAGAGAGAGAATGGGCAAATACAAATGAGCGCAGTGTTTGGAAGGAGATTTTTCCAAATTATTTGGGGCTGTCTTTTCACTTATTAGCAACAGAATTTAAAATCCTGTTACAACGGTTTTCCGTTGGATCCGTGTACGGATAATCGAGAGTTGCCTGTACTTAATGTATGCCTCTCTCCTTATCTCAATTGTTCTTTTGAAGGGCGGAGCAGGCTCGAGGAGCCAATGGCCTACTCCTGCTCCTATTTCTTATGTTGTTATAAGATCTTTTAAAAAGGAATTGCTTGATAAAGACCATTAAAGGGTATGAGGAACAATAACAACAACGTGTATTTCTATAGCACCTTTAACATAGTAAAATGTCCCAAGGCACTTCACAGGAACGTTATAAACCAATATGAAACTGAGCCACATAAGGAGATATTAGGGCAGATGACCAAAAGCTTGGTTAAAGCGGTAGGTTTTAAGGAGCATTTTAAGAGAGGTCAAGGGAATTCCAGAGCTTAGGGCTTTAGAAGCTGAAAGCACGGCCACTAATGGTTGAACGATTAAAACCGGGTTGCTCAAGCGGCCAGAATTGGAGGAGCGGAGATCTCGAAGGGTTACAGGGTTGGAGGAGTTAAGAGAGATAGGGAGGGGCCGAGGCCAGAAAGGGATTTGAAAACGAGGATGAGAATTTTAAAATTGAGGTGTTGCTTAACTGGGAGAGTGGAATTATACTGAGTAACTAATATGGAGTAAAACACCAGTGCAGACTTTGATGGCTCGAATAGCCTGTTTTGGTCCCATAATCTTCTATTCTGCTCCAACTTCAGAAGAACATAAGAAATAGGAGCAGGAGGAGGGCATATGGCTCCTCGAGCCTGCTCCGCCATTCAAATAAGATCATGGCTGATCTGATCTTGGCCACAACTCCATTTTTCCTGCCTGTTCCCCATAACCCTTGACTCCCCTATAGTTCAAGAATCTGTCTAACTCAGCCTTAAATATATTCAATGACCCAGCCTCCACAGCTCTCTGTGGTAGAGAATTGCAAAGATTCACGACCCTCTGAGAGAAGAACTTCCTCCTCATCTCCGTCTTAAATGGGCGACCCCTTATTCTGAAACTATGCCCTCTAGTTCTAGATTCCCCCACGAGGGAAAACATCCTCTCGGCATCCACCTGTCAAGCCCCCTCAGAATCTTAAAAGTTTCAATAAGATCACCTCTCATTTTTCTATACTCCAATGAGTACAGGTCCAACCTGCTCAATCTTTCCTCATAAGACAACCCCTTAATCCCAGGAATCAACCTGGTGAACCTTCTCTGAACTGTCTCCAATTCAGAAGCTCCCTATCACACAAGTGTGACTTTCTATTTCATATACCAGCCGTCCTATGGCCTAAGTGAGATTGGCTATTAGGGGTGAAATAGGGGTTTACAGTTGTTTACTGTGGGCCCATGCCCATTCGGAACTGCATTGTGACTGTGCAAATTAATTTTAATTGGAACCTCGGAACAGGAGTTGGCCATTCAGCCCCTCGAGCTTGTTCCACCATTCAATCAGATCATGCCTGATCTGTATCCCAACTCCATTTTCCCGCCTTTGTTCCACATCCATTGATACCCTTACTTAACAAAAATCTTTCGATCTCTGTCTTGAAAATTTCAATTGACCCCCAGCACCCACAGCCTTTTGGAGGAGTGAGCTCCAGATTTCCATTACCTTTTGTGTAGAAAAAGTGCTTCCTGAAATCACCCCTGAATGGTCCAGCTCTAAATTGAAGATTATCTCCCCTTGGCGTGGACTCCCCCACCAGAGGAAATTGGTTTTCTGTATCCATACTATTGAATCCTTGAAACATGTTAAATACCTCAATTAGATCCCCACCCAACCTTCTAAACTCAAGGGAATAGAAGGCAAGTTTATGCAACACGTCCCCATAATTTCATCCTTTAAGCCCTTATGTAAATACCTTACGGCCAGTAGAGTGTGGAGAATTTTCATCCATCAATCTGGGCTGAATTCATACCCACATCATGAATGATGTTTATACTGGAGAACACCTGTCAGCGGGCAGCCAGATGGCACAGCATGCCAGCACCCTAAACCGCAGATTGGAGACCTTGGCTCAACTCCCAGCTTCAGCTGACCGATCTAGTCTCCAAATGGCACTTTGCGGATCTCTGCCATGTGCAATTCTGAGTGGACTTGAGGGGACCGACTCAATAGGAGGCAAGAGATATATAGGCCAGAACACACTGTCTATCAGCTGAGCACAAGAAGCGGTACAGGTGAGGGTCACAGAACTGGAGTACTGCGTACAGTTTTGGTCTCCGTATTTAAGGAAGGATGTACTTGCATTGGAGGCTGTTCAGAGAAGGTTCACTAGGTTGATTCCGGAGATGAGGGGGTTGACTTAAGAAGATAGATTGAGTGGGTTGGGCCTATACACATTGGAGTTCAGAAGAATGAGAGGTGATCTTATTGAAACTTATAAGATAATGAGGGGGCTTGACAAGATGGATGCAGAGAGGATATTTTCACTCATAGGGGAAACTAAAACTAGGAGACATAGTCTAAGAATAAGTGGCCGCCCATTTAAAACTGAGATGAGGAGAAATTTTCTCTCAGAGGATTGTAAATCTGTGGAATTCTTTGCCCCAGAGAGCTGTGGAAGCTGGGTCATTGAATATATTTAAGGCGGATATAGACAGATTTCTGAGCGATAAGGGAGTAAAGGGTTACAGGGAGCGGGCAGGGAAGTGGAACTGAGTCCATGATCAGATCAGCATTGATCTTATTAAATGGCGGAGCAGGCTCGAGGGGCCAAATGGCCAACTCCTGCTCCTATTTCTTATGTTCTTATGTAACTGACAGCCACGGCAGTTGACTACTTGCAGCCTCCAGGGTCATGGGATGTTTGAAGGGGAGGAAAAAAAGCTGGACGAATACCAATCCATAATGAGACATGTACCTATTTACACACTCTCTCCTGTTCCCACAATCTGCATTGGGCCAGCTAAATTAACTCACCAGCCACTTACAACTGCTGCCCCCATCAATACTATCGTGACATTTCCCACAGATTTTTAATTTAGCCTTTTTGTTATATTAGAAAGACTGTCACATTTCAGATTTTTTGAGTAAATTATTATTGATGGAAAGGATTTGGGGATCGAGTTGTTTTGTATTTTAAAAGAAAGTGCATTCACACAGGTTTTTAAAAAGAAGGCCACAGGCTGCAGGCATTGAAGGTACGGATTAAAGCCAGGCGGGCCAGTTTGTGGAATGTCACAGCTCACCGTCTATTTCAATTTGATACCATGAGGGTCAACTGTCTCATCCCAAACTCATCAATCAACAACAACTTGCATTTATATTGAACCATCACCTTCTCAAGGGTGATTAGGAACCGGCAATAAATGCTGGCCTTGCCAGCGATGCCCACATTCCAGGAACAAATTAAAAAAAATTAGATACTGGCTAGTACACTAGTTATGTTAGTGGACTAGTAATCCAGAGTCCTGAACTAATAATCAAGTAGAACGTGAGTTCAAATCCCACTGTGGCACCATTCAGTTTAAAAATAAATCGCAAAATAAAGCTCCCATCGGTAGAAGTGACCATGGAGCTGTGGGATTGTCGTAACTAACTGGTTCACTAATCTCCTTTAGGCAAGCATCCGATGGGGTCTGGCTTTATATGTGGCTCTAGTCCCACACCAATGGGGTTGCCTAGCAAGCCATTCAACTTCTATCAGGGGTTCTCGAAGAAGGCCAACCACAACCTTGTAAGAGGAAGTCGGGATGGGCAATAAATGCCTGTCTTACCAGCGGCGCCCACATCCTGAGAATTATTTTGTTTAAAGTACAGGCATACACCAGAACATAAGTCACCCAAAACCACTCATGGGAGTGAGCAGCACCACTGAACCCCAAAGGATGTCTGAGGTAGGCCTCACATTTATTACCAGGGCAGTCTGATCAATGCTCTCCATCCCTGGTCATCATAGGCAGTCCCTCAGAATCAAGGAGGACTTGCCTCCACTCCCAAAATGAGTTCCTTGATGGTTGAACAGTTTGATACGAGAGCCATAGACCCTGTTACAGGTGGGACAGACATTCGTCGAGGGAAGTGGTCGGTGGGGCTGGTTTGCCGCGCGCTCCTTCTGCTGCCTGCACCTGGCCTCTTCATGCTCTTTGCGTCGAGACTTGAAGAGCACAACGCCCTCCCGGATGGACTTTCTCCACCTCGGATGGTCTGCGGCCAGGGTCTCCCAGGTGTCAGTGGCGATGTCGCACTTAACCAGGGAGGCTTTGAGGGTGTCCTTATAACGTTTCCGCTGTCCTCCTTTGGCTCATTTACCATGGATGTGCCAGGACCTGAATCCATCCTAGACTGACAGGGCGAGTTGACAGTAAAAAATCAAAAATAAAACGAGTTTGGGTTGTTTCAAACCCGCTCTCAGTGGATGTAGGCACACAACATAAAACAAACACACCAGTAATGTGGAGCTGTTGGCAATCTCGCCGAAGGTTACCACAAAGAGATGGTTGATGTAAGAAATGGAAATGTAAGGGGCATTTTTCCACAGAGCATGACTGGGGTGGATAAAATGTTCCTTTCATCAGCCGAAAATCCTCAAAATCCAAACAAAAATGAGAAAAAGCCATCAGAATCAATCGCCATATCAAATTTTGCAATCTCTACCCCAAGGCTGGTTCGCAGGTCAATTCTTAACTAGATTGGCAAGTTACTTGAATGATTAAAGACAGAGTGATACAGGCAAGGGCAGCTCAGCTGGGAGTGTTGTCAGAACATACTTTATACCAAAACAAAGAACACAAGCAGATGTACACGAGCATTATTACAACAGCGCCTCCCTCCAAAAAGGAGAGTTACAAGAGTAACAACAACATGCATTTATATACCGACTTTAACATAGTAAAATGTCCCAAGGCACTTCACAGGAGCGTTATCAGACAATATTTGACACTGAGCCACATAAGGAGATTATTAGGACAGGTGCTCAAAAGCTCGGTCAAAGAGGTAGGTTTTAAGGAGCATCTTAAAGGAGAGGAGAGAGGTAGAGGTTTAGGGAGGAAATTCCAGACCTTTGGGCCTCGGCAGCAGAACGCATGACCGCCAATGGGGATGCGATGAAAATCGGGCATGCCCAAGAGGACAGAATTGGAGGAGCGCAGAATCATAGAAATTTACGGCACAGAAGGAGGCCATTCGGCCCATCGTGTCTGTGCTGGCCGAGAAAGAGCTATCCAGCCCAATCCCACTTTCCAACTCTTGGTCCTTAGCCTTGTAGGCTCTGGCACTTCAAGTGCATATCCAAGTACAAGAGATCGCGAAGGGTTGTAGGCACTGGTGGAGGTTACAGAGAAAGGGAGCGGCAAGGCCGTGGTGGGATTGGTAAACAAGGATGAGAAATTTAAAATCGTGACGTTGCCGAACCAGGAGTACAGGCGTGGTGGGTGAACGCGAATTGATACGGATTAGGTTATGAGCAGCAGAGTTTGATTTCACCAGTTTGATACTGGTACCTGTTAAGAGTGCCAGGAGGCTTAGCGATCCAAGTTTTGAACTAAATTTTTTTTGAATTATTCAATAATTTGAATCAAGCAATGTAAACTTTACAGCAAGGAGGGAATTTAGGGCTAACAAATGGAATGATCAGATAATTTGAATTAAGACTATACCATGCTGAACTTGTGTCGATGTGAAGCCCAAACTGCTTTGTATCAATACTAACGGTGTGATAAACTGGCCTGTAATTCAGGTGGTGGAACAGTGCACAGTTCGGCAGCTTACCGCGCTTCCTATAGGCGGTGCCGATAGGTCAGCGACACCATCTCTCTCACTGGGTCAATGAACCGGCCCATCACACTTTGCCCCTGCTCTCGTCCAATGATTAAGCAGAGACCGCCCTGCTTTGTAAAGTAACTCTCCTCTCTCCCCCCCGCCGCCCCCCGCCCCCTCAACCCGCTCTCCTGCAAATTGGTCTAAAGAACCATTTGCCGAGAGGGCAGAACTCATTCTACCCACAAGTGACAGAGCGGCAGGCTGCATAAACGATACAATGACATCAAGTCCTGATGTGTCAGTGAAGGGGAAGCTGGGGCAGCTCTGAATAGAAGAGATTCTTCCTCATCATCTCATACTGTCACTGTGAATTACAGTCAGGCTCGCGGGCAATGAATGCAGCATTCTCGAATCAGTGCGACACAATTCTCTCCTTGGAGTGGAGGAAAATGCTGGCCACTCTTTTCACACACTGGCCTTTCTTGCAAAGTGCCGGCCTTTTCAGATCCAACCTTAATGTTTGCTCCTTCCCTTTTCTATCTTTAGTGTCTCTTAAGTAGTGAGTGCAGCATCTAAGAGCAGACAGCTGGCCCCAGGCTCCACACACGGAGAACTGGGACAATTATTTTTAATAAAAGAACAGGAGGATCTCAGATTAGCTGTTCATCGCTGAGCCTCTCTGATGTGGAATGTATCATCAGAATTAGAAACTAGACGTTTTAGAAATCACACCTAGGGCAGGAGTGGCAGTGTTAGAAAAGACTGCTCTCACACCCCGCCCCAGACGCAATGGTTTCAAACCACTAAGTGTACTGCCCAGTTTAATACTACAGCCCCACGAAGGTCCGATCACCAGACAACAACTGAGCTTGGGTTATGTACAAACATACAAAACTGACGGGCAGGAAAAGACCAGCTGGTCCATCAAGCCACCCCTCATCATGATGTCCAGAGCATCATGACTGAACACTTCCTCGCTACCCCCACCCCACCCCCTCACTCCGCCATGTAATCTCCTCCTGGGAGAGGAAAAAAACTAGAGAAAAAACCCAGGATCAATAAGGGAAATACTCGGGAAAATTCCTCTCCGACCCCTACAGCCAATCAAAACGAGTCCAGGAAATTACATGGACCAAGTGTTACCTATCAAGACACTTGCCTTCATTTGTTAAGGGAAGGTCGTCTCTGACTAACCCGATGGAATTTTTCAAGGAGATAACCAGGAGGGTCGATGAAGGCAAAGCGTATGATGTAGTGTCTATGGATTTTAGGAAAGTTTTGATAAGGTCCCACATGGCAGACTGGTCACAAAAGTAAAAGCCCATGGGATCCAGGGCAAAGTGGCAAGTTGGATCCAAAGTTGGCTCAGAGGCAGGAAGCAAAGTGTAATGGTTGATGGGTATTTTTGCGACTGGAAGGATGTTTCCAGTGGGGTTCTGCAGGACTCAGAACTAGATCCCTTGCTTTTTGCGATATACATCAATGATCTAGACTTGAATATAGGGGTAAGATTAAGAAGTTTGCGGATGATAAAATCGACTGTGTGGTTGATAATGAAGAAGAAAGCTGCGGACTGCAGGAAGATATCAATCAACTGGTCAGGTGGGCAGAACAGTGGCAAATGGAATTTAATCCAGAGAAGTGTGAGGTAATGTATTTGGGGAGGGCTAGCAAGGATAGGTAATACACATTAAATGGTGGGATACTGAGAAGTGTAGAGGAACAAAGGGACCTTGGAGTGCATGTCCACAGATCCCTGAAAGTAGTAGGTCAGGTAGATAAGGTGGTTAAGAAGGCATATGGAATGCTTGCTTTATTAGCTGAGGCATAGAATACAAGAGCAGGGTGGTTATGCTTGAACTGTATAAAGCACTAGTTAGGCCACAGCTAGAGTACTGCGTGCAGTTCTGGTCACCGCATTACAGGAAGGACATGATTGCACTGGAGAGGGTACAGAGGACATTTACGAGGATGTTGCCGGGAGTGGAGATTCTAAGCTACGAGGACAGATTAGATTTGGATTTGTTTTAATTGGAACAGAGGAGGCTGAGGGGAGACCTCATTGAGGTGTATAAAATTATGAGGGGCCTGGATATAGTGGATAGAAAGGGCCTATTTCCTTTAGCAGAGGGTCAACAACCAGGGGGTATAAATTTAAAGTAATTGGTAGCGGGGGAAGGGATTTGAGGGGAAATTTCTTCACACAGACGGTTGTGGGGGTCTGGAACTCAATGTCTGAAAGAGTGGTAGAGACAGAAACCCTCACCACATTGAGAAAGTACTTGGATATGTACCTGAAGTGCTGTAACCTGCAGGGCTACGGACCTAGAGCTGGAAAGTGGGATTAGACTGGATAGCTTCTTGTTGGTCGGCATGGATACGATGGGCCGAAATGGCCTCCTTCCGTGCTGTAAACTTATGATTCTATGGTATGATTATATCTCTGTCCCAGTCAAGAATCGGTCTGGTCCGGGGGCGGGGGGTGGCAGGTATTAGGACGAGTCTTTGTCCATGATTAAATCCAATGAACCCTCCCCCCGCACGTGTCGTTATCAGTTGAGGATTGGGTGGATGCCACACTGATCACCTCCTATTTGAATAGCTTGCTGACACTCGCTGTCCCAGAGATTCCCTCTGGAGAAACAGCCACTCTGATAAGGTGCTGGATAGCAGCTGCAATTATGGCCCAGCATGGAGAGCAGAGGACATGACAAGGAGGGCACGTAAAGATTAGGCTGCTTCAGTTCTCTTGTCACATGAAACAGCTCAATAAATGGGTTAATTTTGGAAATGGAAAATTTCATCAAGTTTCTGGCACATGTGAACACATAAAAGCACCACTTAAATCACCAAGTTTTGGCTGGTTTGTAATCTTTCCTAAATTTCACCATTCTCTTGTATCACATAATATTCTCTTGGGCAGAGACTGGGGGTAGGCAGGGACTGGGGGTGGGAGTGGGCAGGGACCAGGGGTGGGCAGTGACTGGGGGGGGGGATGGGCAGGAACCAGGGGTGGACAGGGACTGGGGGGGGCGGGGGGGCAGGGACCGGGGTTGGGTAGGGACTGGGGGTGGGTGGGCTGGGCAGGAACTGCGGGGTGGGGGGGGGTGGGCAGGGTCTTGGGCTGGGCAGGGACCGGGGATTGGGCAGGGACTGGGGGTGGGGTTGGGCAGAGCATGGGGCGGGCAGGGACTGGGGCTGGGCAGGGGCTGGGGGTGGGCAGAGACTGGGGGTGGGGCTGGGCAGGGACTGGGGGTGGGCAGAGATTGGGGGTGGGGCTGGGCAGAGCATGGGGCGGGCAGGGACTGGGCAGGGGCTGGGCAGGGACTGGGGGTGGGCAGAGACTGGGGTTGGGGCTGGGCAGGGACTGGGGGTGGGCAGAGACTGGGGGTGGGGCTGGGCAGGGACTGGGGGTGGGCAGAGACTGGGGGTGGGGCTGGGCAGGCACTGGGGGAGGGCAGAGACTGGGAGTGGGGCTGGGCAGGGACTGGGGGTGGGCAGAGACTAGGGCCTTAATTACAGCAACTGACACAATATTCATCCTCTTACATCCTCAATGTGTTGTGAAGCGAAGACTCATCTCCTACTCTATCTAACAATCATTCCTCGGAACTCAAAACTGTGGAATTCTTTACTCAGTCTTCGCTGCCTCCAACAAGCTTTGAAAATCTAATCTTGGCGTCACCCAATCACTTCTTCATGATTTGACTCACCTTCACTTTTGCTCTTTTGGACCTTGGCGTGTACTGCATTATGGACTCTGACCTTTAACATCCTTGGCCTGAGGTACAGCTCACCCAACCCCGAGTATAAGCAGGTATTTGTTAATTATCAGCCAGAAAATTGCAGAGGTTCCCAGCATCTCCACCAAGAGCAGTGAGGAAGAAAGATGTGGACACTTGCTCAGTCAAAGAAATTCTCCAAGTGCAGCACACAGTGAATTGATTTCAGAGCGTCTGTTTGTTGTTGTTGTTCAGTCCAATTCTGAACCTCTAGACCTTTTGCGATACAAAGTGCACCTAGCTTTTGCCCCCAGTTTGGGCTGGCCTCAATGAAAAGAGCCACGTACATGCACCTCGAACATCTGCTCACCACAAAGGCAGGACAAAGTTCGAGCAGCAAGTCTCTGAAATGAGGAGTGAGGCAGGGAATGAAAACTGGATCGGTTTCTTTCATGCCTTTTAAAAAAAAACCTGCATTCGCTGGCCCCAGAAATCCCATTTAACCTTTTTGTAACCTTTGGGATGTTTAGATAGTTGCGTGAGGGCCGGGGACAGAGAAGGAGCTAATGTTTTGATCAGGAAAATTGTAATTTGTAACAAAAATGCATGTGGAGAGAGAGAAAGAGCGAGCTACCCAGAACAGACTGGTGCTGTGGCCCAGATTAATTCCTGAGTCAGCTCGGGATGGCCGTCGTCTCCTCACCAATTGGTTTTCCCCTTCTTCCTTGAAGGTGCTGATTGGTTCAGGATCAATTCCACTGCAGCTCACCCTAGGGTGAGTTAGTCCTCATGAAAGAGCCCGGTGACACCTGGCTGGCTATGTGACCGTGATGGGTGGAGCCTAGTGATGCCTTTGGATGATGCCCACCCACACTCTCGCTGCCTGGTGGGGGTTACTGGATAATAAACAGGAATAGAGGTGACACGGAGCCTAGCTCAGGACAGTACGGATTTGGTGTGGGAGCTTGGGTTTACAACGTGGCCTAAGGCATCAAGGCAGCTTGGAGAAAGTCTCAAATATTCTCCTTGCATTCGACCCTATTGGTTGCCACATTGCCCCCGCACCAGCCTCCATTTCCAGATTTCTTCCAGCAACCTCTCCATGTGGTTAACTGCTTTCTGTTTTGGCCTAACCGTCTCTCTGGAGATCCAGGCTAGGAACTCCCAGGGGGGTAAGATTATACAAATGCTCTCCTGGCCAGCCTCCTACCGACCACCCTCAGTGAACTGCACCCCATCCAAAACTCTGCTGGCCGTATCCTAACTCGTGCCAAGTCCCGTTCACCCATCACCCGAGCTCACTGACCCACATTGGCTCCCGGTCTGGCAATGCCTCAATTGTAAAATTCTCATCCATGTGCTCAAACCCCTCCAAGGCCTCGCCCCTTCCAATCTCTGTGACCACCTCCAGCCCTCCGAGATCTCTGCATATCCAAATCTGGTTTCTTGCGCATCCCTGAATTCATTCGCACGAGGCAATGGCGACCGTGCCTTCAGCCGCCAAGATCCTCAACTCTGGAACTCCCTCCCTAAACCTCAGCGCCTCTCTCTCCCCCCCTTTAAGTCGCTCCTTAAAACCTACCTCTTTTTACTGAGCTGTTGGTCACCTGTCGTATTATCTCTTTATGTGGGTGGGTGTCAAACTTTGTCCAATAACGCTGCTGTGAAGCGACTTGGGACAGTTTTACTGTTAAAGGCGCTATATAAATGCACGTTGTTGTAGTGAGGTGGATAGGAGCAACTGGCAGCCCCAGGAACTGAAAGCGCCGACCCCGCTCTGGGCAAGAGTTTGAAGGGGTCCCTTACCCATCCTGTGCCTGCCAGGTGGCCAGATGGTCAAAGCAGACGGTCATTTCAGCGCTGATTACTGCCGGTGAGCAGTCCTGTACGTGAGGGGGTTAAAGCCACAACCGGAATGGTAGATTATAAACACTTGCTGCATGAAAAATGGTTCATCGGATCAGCACAGGATGTGTGTCCTTCTGACCGGATGCCTGGAAGCTGTCACTGATTTCAATAAATGAATCTCTTTGTAACAAGACCAACACTGGGTCATCCACAACAGCTTAAAAAAGAGACCATTTTGAAAATGAACTGTTAAACCATTAGAGATTGTTTATTCTAGTTTTACCCAAAGTTTCCCCCGCATCTCATTTACCAAATTTACCATTCGTGTTGCTTTAACCCTTTCCTGTACAGGTTATTTTTTTTGTGCAGGTTGACAGTGTATTTGCTGTCCTATGACCAACATTAACCCTCGGACTGCCTGTAGGTTCAGGTAAACTCCAGTCTCCCTGTACCGACCGTTTCCATAGGATTTTAGCTCATGCACCAAAATGATTAAACAAATTAGTATAACAACAACAACTTATATTTATATAGCACTTTTAATGCAGTAAAACATTCCAAGCCACTTCACAGGGGTGTGAAAAAAAACAAACAAATAAATTTGACACTGAGCCACAAAAGAAGAAATTACGACAGGTGACCAAAAGCTTGGTCAAAGAGGTAGGTTTTAAGGAGCGTGTTAAAGGAGGAGAGAGAGGCAGAGAGGTGGAGAGGTTTAGGGAGGGAGTTCCAGAGCTTAGGGCCCAGGCAGCTGAAGGCACGGCCACCAATGGTTGAGCGATTATAATCAGAGATGCTCAAAAGGGCAGTATTTGAGGAACGCAGACATCTCAGGGGGTTGTGGGGCTGGAGGAGATTACAGAGATAGGGAGGGGTGAGGCCATGGAGGGATTTGTAAACAAGGATGAGAATTTTGAAATCGAGGCGTTGCGAGAGAGCCAATGTAGTTCAGCAAGCACAGGGGGTGATGAGTGAACGGGACTTGGTGCGAGTTAGGACACAGGCTGCCGAGTTTTGGATGACGGTAGTATTTCCTACATTACAACAGTGACTACATTTCAAAAGTACTTCACTGGCTGGGACATTATGAAACTTGACTCTTGTGAAAAGCGTTATATAAATACAAGATATTTCTTAAATACAGTAATAAAACTTGTCAAAAATCAGCAATGGCTCCTTTGATGTAAATTAACTCTTAAATTCTAAACACCTAAAACACATTTCACACAATAAAATGTTAAACCAGTCCTGCTTTTTCCTCCTTGTTCTCTCCTCTTCCCAAATCTTTCTCTGCCTCTTGTGTTTTTATTTTAATTATACTCTTTTTCTAATTAACAGCCAACTGTAACCTTTTCAACAACAAGTTTAAAGAATTTTTAAGGTAGGAAATGAGGAAAATCTCTGTAAGCTCCCCCAACCCTACAGCCCTCCGAGAACTCTGCACTCCTCCAATTCTTGCATCTTGTGTATCCCCAATTTCAATTGCTTCACCATTGGCGGCCATACCTTCCGCTGCCTAGACCCTAAGCTATAGAATTCCCTCCATGAACCTCTCTCACCTCCTTTAAGTTGCTCCTTAAAATCTACCACTTTGACCAATGTTTTGGTCAGCTGTCCTAGTATCTCGGTGGCTCGGTGTCAAATTTTGTTTTGATAATGCTGCAGGCAAGTGGCTTGGGATGTTTTACTACGCCAAAGGCGTTATATAAATTAAAGTTGTTGTCGTTTTCCATCAAGTGATACCCATAGATCCAGAACACCTTTTACATCCATCCACCAGGCTCGACAGTGTTGAGAATGCAATTTTATCTTCTCAGAGGGTGGGCACAGGCCACAGGGAGCTTGCCGAGTTGGGCAGAAAGGACACAGCTGAAGTTCCCTCAATCTGCTGTGTTGCTGCAAATGCCCAAACCCTGTGCCAGGAATATCCCAGTCCTACCGGGGTGGGGGTGGAAATAGATGGGGGGGGGGGGAGCAACACATTATAAAGCACAATAGGTAATTTGCTGTGGCACTGAGCCATTAAGGTGTGTTGAATATGTTAATGCTCATTTCACTTTCCCCTTCCACAAGAAGCCCAGACCATCTGTAAGCGATTTCAGACATGCCTGGATAGCCCGTGGCTCACGGGATCTGACTGTGCGTGCTGTTCGTATCAGGCTCTTGTCAGGATCGTATTATCTGATCAGTGCTGCACCACAAGTAAAGACCAAATGTACAGAAATAGTAACCTTCCCTCCTCTAATTCGCCCTTCCCCGCAGCAACTCTTTCAAACCCAGGAATGGAAATAGTGGCTCTAAGCCCAGGTTCTGGTCACTGGGGCTGCACAGAACTCATGTCTGAAAAATGAATCCAAAAAACCCGCTGCGCTAAAGCATCCGCCTCCATGAACACACCGACCTAAAGCCCTTATAGATATTCTGCATCTGCCTGCTCATTTTGAGAGAGGGGGGAGAGAGAGAGAGAGAGAGAGAGAGAGAGAAATCCTAAATCCTTTAAAGCAACATGGAGAGGGGAAGAACCCTTCAGTATTCCCTTCTGAAAACGATCATCCCTCATCAGCATCTGTATTTGTCTGGTGAACGTATTTTGGCCTACGCAGCCCCCATGGTTGCTGGACTCAGCTGTCTGTAAATACTGAAAGGGCAGGGTGTGCGGCTGTACCGACGGGGTTAACGATACAATATGGTTCTCACTATTTTCCCCGGGGTTACATTACCCACATAAAGAAAAAAGAATTTGCATTTATATAGTGCTTTCACAACTACAGGATGTCCCAAGGCGCTTTGTAGGAAACGTAACAGTCAATTTGTGCACAGCAAGCTCCCACATACAACAATGTGATAATGGCCAGATCATTTGTTTCTTCGTGATGTTGGTTGAGGGATAAATATTGGCCAGGACACCAGAGAGAACTCCCCTGCTCGTCTTCAAAATAGTGGCATGGAATCTTTGACATCCACCTGAGTGGGCACACGGTGCAGCACTCCCTCAGTACTGGAGTGTCAGCCTAGATTATGGGCTCACGTCTGCGTACAAGACCAGTGTAACACACTCACCAGTGGGTCTCCGACACCATGCCATATGATCTAGTCCTTAGATATTCCCACTGGCTTCCCTATTTGCAGCATTTTGGAAACAGATTTTTCGATTTAAAAAAAAAACTTTGATCCAGAAATAAAGTCACTGCCAAGTCATCAAGGGGTCAAAGTATAAAACATCTTTGACCCTCGTTTCTGAAATTTCCCATCAGAAACAATGAGCTCACAGCTGGTGAGTGCAGAGTATTAGCCACAGGAACCGGACAGATATTAATAAATCGCCCCAGTTCATGACATTACTGGTCTCTTATCTGTCCGTTATTTCAGGGTTAAATCATCCTGGTAATGCTCAGGAATCGGAGTGGCATCACCACCTCAGGCGTTCGATACCGCAATAAATCGTCCCTTTCATGAGGGTTAATCGCTTCAAAATGATGATTTTCTAGGCCAGCTTTTCCCCGTCCTCTCCTGAGTGGCTGGGGTCTGGTCACATGAATGCTGACAGCCCATGGGTACCTCATCCAAGTGGCCACTCTTCATGCACGAAACTAGCCCAAGAACAGTGTAACTTAAAAGATTGCCATTATTCGCAGGGGGTCTGTAGGAGTGTGACAATATTTATAAGGGGATCTGAGAACCATATCAATATTTACAAAAGAGTCCCTTTAGTGCCACAATATTGACAAGGGGTTCCCTTTAGTGTTTTAGCATTTACTAGGAGTTACCTTTAATGTGTCAGTATTTACTGGGGGGTCAGATATCATCTCAAATACAGTGTGCCATTCTGATCACCCAATCAAGCAAAGGATATTAGTGGTATGTGGCGGCCATTTTTGACGTGTCACGTTCCAAGTACAGATCGCCTCTGACTGAGTCTCCCAGGTTAACCATCTGTCTCCCCTCTTCCCCGCCCTCTGGCTCCCCTCTTCCCCGCCCTCTGGCTCCCCTCTTCCCTGCCCTCTGGCTCCCCTCTTCCCCGCCCTCTGGCTCCCCTCTTCCCCGCCCTCGGTTTCTCTTACTCTACTCCCTCGGTTTCCCCTCTGAACCCATTCACGGGCGGCCTCTTGGCTCTCGGAACTTCTCACACATCAGCTGCTGGCGTGAAACCACGAGCAAAAATACTCAACTGCAGCGAACCCAACCTTTATAAAGTATGCACTAAATTTGCAGATGTCATGTGGTCATATGTCATGTGATCAGACATCACGTGATCAGATTGTCACGTGATCAAACTTCCAGGAATTCCTTCAGCAAGAGTTAACCACCCTGCTCAGTGCCCCTGGCCTAGTGAGGTCTCCCACAGTTGATCGTGATGCAGTGACTGACCTCTCTTTAAAGTGCCAGAGCTGGATTCAGCTGTGATGCCTTCCATCGTCGGATATCGCTGTTCAGGATCACACACACGCTGAATGGCCACTTGGTTAAGCAACTGGAAGGCCTGTGCATGTATGTACAGACTCAACGCTTTTACATTGCACTATACACACTATCATTTCAAACATTATACATATTATGCACCACGTTGTAAGGTATTGACAACTATATGTACTGCATAGAAATTCTATAAATCTTGTTCAAACTCGAGCTCAGACTCTCATTTTGATATGAAGAACTCCTGCCCCGAGACCTCTCTCCGGCCCAGGGCTACACAGCTTCTCCTCGGGACTAATCGAGTTATTACTGCAGCGGCTTGGAATGGTGCGGGCTGTAACCCACGGCAACCATGCCTGTGCATTCGCAGGGCCGTCGATGGAGAAACAGTCTGGAGTGAACAGGTTCGAGGACTGACAGCGGCCTCTCCCCATCCTCCCGGAGCCAGCCCCAGAGGAAGGAAGCTGCTCTCCCGGCGGAGCAGGGCGAAGGGATCACTCAGCACACACTCAGCACACTGTTGTCCCGTACGTTAGCCACTAGCCACATGTGGCTAATTGGGAATCCAGATGTGGCTAATTGCATTTCTGATTCGTGAATAAAAAAGAGTAATAGACGCACCGTCGCTGGCCATGTGATCCCATACTCACATCGCAGTGTGTACGTGTGAACTTTAACCTTTTTGCGTGTTTGTTGGTAAAACGGTGAGAAGAAAAGCAGAGCCTGCAAGTGTTTTTTTGATTGCCCTTGGTTAGTGAATGGTGGTAGATGTTTGTTAAGTAAATATACATGTAAAGTAACGGTTTCTCCTCAAATCAGTGCATGTGGCTAAAAAGATGTTGCTGCAGCCTCGTATGTGGCTAGTCAGCAATTCCTATTGGACGACACTGACCGAGTGAACCTGGTGCCGTCTATATCAGGGTCTGGGGCTGACACTGATGAGCTGGGGAAGCTACAGGAGAGGACCGGAGAGTTTGCGTTTGTAAATTGGGTACATAAGATGACCAACCAGTACCCCAAGTGCCACACTCGATCTCTTCCAATAAATTCACTGTTATTTTGATCGAACCCTCAGGATTGCAATCCCAGACTGACTGATTCGGAGTGGGGGAGAGGATAATATTGCGAATATTCTCACTTCCGGACACGATCTTTGGTAATCCACTGCTTGCAGCTTTTGTGCTAACGGACATGCAAGTCGGTGTCAGTAACATACATGTCGGTGTCATCGACTTTCGAAATGTCGCCCTTAGAAAACAGTTTCTTCACCAACTCCTGGAGTCTCAAGACTCAGTGCAGGAGTTGCACTGTGCCTGGACCGTATTAGGTGGAAATTCCTCCCTTGTTAAAGTTATCCAGCGGACAGAGTTGTATATTCCAATTAACTGAGCTCAGGTACAAACACATTATACCTCGTACTGTACTAGATCCCTCCGTTTGTTAAATCGTTGTTAACCCAACATGCTGTCAGGGGAAGGTAGCATGATAAGATGCTCAAAGTCGATGTTAAAATTCTCATCTTTGTGTTCCAATTCCTCCGTGGCCTCGCCACCACCCTTAGGAGGCCAGAATTGGAGGTGCGCAGAGATCTCGGAGGGTTGTAGGGCTGGAGGAGGTTACAGAGATAGGGAGGGGCCAAGTCATGGAGGGATTTGAATACAAGGATGAGAATTTGAAAATCTAATTTTAACATCTTACCCATCGTGCTACCTTCCCCTGTGCGCATGTTGGGTGTACAGTGGTTTAACAAATAGCGCAGAGGGATCTGGTATAAGGTATAAGTGCTTGTATGGATGGCGACGTCTACAGTGCAATACCATCGGTTACAGAGCTTCACCTGATAGGACACATTTGGGGGGCGATGGTCAGTGCCCAGATTGTGGCCACATGATGGACTCATCCAATGGACAGAAAATCACATGGGCTACAAATCTGGTGTGGTGACCCCTGCCCACAAGTTTCTAATTTGCATTCTCATCGTGTGAAACCCTGCCTCGGGATCACAACATGGTAAACCTCACCCCATAGATGCTTCTGTGTATTAATCCCTACCCTGATTATGTTATCCTGACTACCTCGCACCACAAAGGTTTAAAGCTACGTTTTGTACAAAGCTCCAGTGCGGAGGGGGGGTTGCGCGATTGCTCGATGTGGTCAGTAATGAATTTTATGTTACATTAAAGCCATATAAATGGTCGGCCCAGCGCAGACAACAAGTGGCCAGGCATTAGGGGCTAATCTAATGATGTAAAAATAGAGACAGTACCAATTATATAGCAGCCCGTACCACACTGCTGCAGGGACTCCCAATGAATAGCTACAAATCAAATTACAGGCTAATAGACGCACTACAAGAGGGGGCAGTCAATGCTAACTGCATTACAGCCTTGTGACCTTTCTGCTCTGAGCTGCACGGTCCAGACTCAGACTTGCATCCCTCTGAAATATGAAAGAGCCTGTTGTTAAGGGAAAGCGGTGGACCAAGGCAGTGTCCCTAAATGAGTTAAACACTCTGCTGTCAAAGTGCTCGTTTCCCTTTATTTATGTGACACTGTCTCGATTCCCAGCTCAGCCTTTCCATTTGAAATGCCCGCACACGAGCGACAGTAAACGGCATCCACTTTCTGTTACCTTGTTCTCCTCCGGTCCGACAAATCCTCCGAGATCTCTGCGCTCCTCCAATTCTGGCCTCTTCAGCATCCCCAATTTTCATCCCTCCACCAGTGGCGGCCGTGCCTTCAGCTGCCTGGGCTCTCAGCTCTGGAATTCCCTCCCTAAACCTCTCCCCTCTCTCTCCTCCTTTAAGACGCTCTTGAAACCTACCTCTTTGACCAAGCTGTTGGCCATCTGTCCCAATATGTGGCTCAGTCTCAAATTTTGTTTAATTACGCTCATGTGAAGCGCTGTGGGACATTTTACTACAATAATGGTACTTTATAACTGCAAGTTATTGCTGCTTTCGAATGTTAAAAAAATTATTAGAACATTTCCTCCTATTCCACCCCCTCCAGTCCTATAATCGGCCACCTCTACTTTCCCTCATCATCATAGGCAGTCCCTCGAAATCGAAGAAGACTTGCTTCCACTCTAAAAGTGAGTTCTTAGGTGACTGAACAGTCCAATATGGGAATTACAGTCTCTGTCACAGGTAGGACAGACGGTGGTTGAAGGAAAGGGTGGGTGGGGAGTCTGATTTGTCGCACGCTCCTTCCGCTGCCTGCGCTGGGGTTCTGCATGCTCTCGGTGACGAGACTCGAGATGCTCAGCGCCCTCCCGGATGCACCTCCTCCATCGAGGTCAATCTTTGGCCAGGGATTCCCAGATGTAGGTGGGGTGTTGCATTTTATCAAGGAGTCTTTGAGGGTGTCCTTGAAACGTTTCCTCTGCCCACGTTGGGCTCGTTTGCCGTGTAAGAGTTCCAAGTAGAGTGTTGCTTTGGGGGTCTTGTGTCAGGCATGCGAACAATGTGGCCCGCCCAACGGAGCTGGTCGAGTGTGGTCAGTGCTTTGATGCTGGGGATGTTGGCCTGGTCGAGGACGCTAACATTGGTGCATCTGTCCTCCCAGGAGATTTGTAGGATTTTGTGGAGACATCGTTGGTGGTATTTCTCCAGCGATTTGAGGTGTCTACTGTATATGGTCCACATCTCTGAGATACATAGGAGGATACATACACGGGGAGATATAATTCCAGCCACACCGAACCTCTGACACCTGCACACACGCATTGTGCAGCCAGGCTCACCTGCTATCGTTCAGGAGCAGGAACCCTGACCGATTTCTTTCCCACTGCCTAGCCCAGGCCTGTACACCATAAGTTTGGTGGCAGATTTGAGAGCCTGATCTTCGAACACGCTTTTCCTCAGGCAGTCGAAGGCTGCGCTGGTGCACTGGAGGCGGTGTTGAACCTCGCAGTCGATGTCTGCCCTTGTTGATAATAGGCTCCCGAGGTATGGAAAGTGGTCCACGTTGTCCAGGGCTGCTCTACTTTCTCTAGGCCAGGCAGCATTTGTGGCCTGGGCTAGGCAGTGGGAAAGAAATCGGTCAGGGTTCCTGCTCCTGAACGATAGCAGGTGAGCCTGGCTGCACAATGCGTGTGTGCAGGTGTCAGAGGTTCGGTGTGGGTGGAATTATATCTCCCCGTGATCACCGGCTTCAGGAGAAGAGGACAGAATTTGGGGGAGTCCTTGAAGTTATCAACAGGTGGGCAAATGGGATAGTGGGACAATGGGCCTGCTCCTCCCTCACCTCCACACGGAACGGTTAGTGTTGCCAACCCTCCAAAGATTGTGCTGGAGTCTCCAGGAATTGAAGATTCATCTCCAGGACATTGCTGCGAGCACCACCCGGGAGAATAATTATCGGGGAATTTTATTTGACCACTTTCTCTTATTAGTTGTAAAACTATAGGAGATGGAAAAAATGGTTCTTTGACTTAAAGTCAATAATCATCCAACTGGCTAACGATGTGTGTTTGTTTTCCAATTGGCATAGGGCGGAGCCCTGTGAGAATGGGTGTGTCGGGCGACCAATGGCATGAGGCAGGGTGGTTGGAGGCAAGAGGTCATGTGATGAAATCTCCAGTAATAAGTCCAACCAGAGTTGGCGACCCTGGGCATGACCCCAATATCAGGCACTCGCTCTGTCAGGGGTTCAAAGCCAGTTACTTCCTCAAAGGGAGGACAGCCGAGGGTGCAGAACAACAAGAGGCAAAGAGGTAAACCTGACCTTGAATAAATACAGAGCTAGAACAGGCAAGTACATGGACAGTGCAGGAAGTGTGCACTACAAGATGGCCGCCGGGGTGGCAGCTCCCTAGGGAGCTCCCCTGCCAAAACAACTTTATCCTTGTCATCTTCCACCATCCAACAATTTTTCATCCCCAACCTCCCCCCTCCCAATGTCTAAACTTCCTCTAGCCTTAATAAACCCTAATCCCACAAATTCAGCCTACCTCAGGCACGAACTTTCCCTCCGAACCTCCACATGCGCCAATACATCCCCAGCATCGAAGCATTGACCACGCTCAATCAGCTCCGATCGGCGGGCCACGTAGTCCGCATGCCTGATACAAGACTCCCGAAACAGGCACTCTGCTCTGAGCTCCGTCACGGCAAGTGAACCCCAGGAGGGCAGAGAAAACGCTTCAAGGACATCCTCAAAGCCTCACTGAAGAAATGTAACATCCCCACCGACTCTTGGGAATCCCTGGCCCATGACCGCTCAAAGTGGAGAAGGAAGCATTCGGCAACACTTCGAGTCTCTTCGTCGGGAGCACGCGGAAGTACAAACAGCGGAAGGAGCGTACGACAAACCAAGCACCCCACCCACCCATCCCTTCAACCACCACCTGCGACAGAGTCTGTAGATCCCGACTCATCAGCCACCTTAGAACTCATGTTAGTGTGGAAGCAAGTCATCCTCAACTCCGAGAGACTGCCTGAGAAGAATCCCCCTCCCCCCAGCAACAGATCAGCTCCTGGTCATCTGCAGGCCTCAGGCTTTCTGTTCTAAATATGCCAAATAAGGTGGTTGTACATTGACAATGCTGCTTGTGGGGGAGGGGGTATTATGTGGGGTCCTCGGAGTTGGAGAGTCACATGATAAGATACAGCGAGGCTGCCCGGCCTATCTCCCAGCATTTCTGCAGTTCTTACACTAAAAATGGATTAATGGATGTCAGACTGGAAGCCTGTCAGCACATTCTTGAATGTTTTTCATGAAGGCATTATTTAGCAACAATCTACTGGCCTGAGTACCTTCTCCATGAGAGTAGTAAAGAGCATTTGAGCCAGTGCAGTCTCTGTCAACACACATTTCCATCCTCATTCCACCCATACCCCCCATCCCAATTTATAATTACCACCAATAAGTTAACGGATCAAAACATACCAGACTCAGCAACTAGCTCAAGTTATTGAGAGGAATTCCAATTACGTAACGAGGCTGCTGGATTGCTTTGGAAGATAAGACAGAATGTTAAGATTGTCAAGTTAGCAGCAATCGGCTGTAGGATTTGCCAATTCCAATTCCAATTCCAGACAGGGGGTCGGGATCAGGACCAGGCAGACGGTGGGGTCAAGGGGCGCGTTCTGATGGTTGCTTTGCTGTTAATAAAACCTTAATAACCCCAGTAACATGACAACCTCCACGTCACGAGGCACAGAGGTAAGGGGAATAGATCAAAAGGCTTCTGGTAACTGGTTTGTATTGAACCATTTTCTAGAAAGTTTACTTGAAAAAACGGATGGTCCAACCCATAAGCAGACAGCTGGCAATCCCATCGACCTCTGATTGGCCAAAATCTCCCAATCCAGTAATTAACTTACCTTCAGGAAATCTCAGCGGGTCAGGCAGCGTCTGTGGAGAGGAAGCAGAGTTAACGTTTCGGGTCGACGACCCTTCGTCAGAACTGGAGAGTGTTCGGAAAGAACACATTCTTAACAAGCGCGTTACAGCCTTCTGGACTCAATATCAGGTTCAACAATTTCAGAGCGTAACCGCTGCCAATCTTTGGCTCCCTTCCCTCCCCACCCACCCACCCCTGCCCCCGAGCACGTTTCTTTTTTTCTCCTCGTCTCTAATGGCAGCTGGTCATTACTCCGCCATTCACACCCGATCCTGACTAATGTTTTTCTAACTCCTGCCATTACCATTTCTATTTGGCCCATCATCTCTTTTGACTCTCTAATCTCTCCTGCCTTCCACCCTATCAGAGACCTTCCCTTTTGTTCTTCCTTCCCCTCTCCCTTTCGGTGCTTGTTAAAAATGTGTTCTTTCCGAACACTCTCCAGTTCTGACGAAGGGTCGTCGACCGGAAACGTTAACTCTGCTTCCTCTCCACAGACGCTGCCTGACCCGCTGAGATTGCCAGCATTTTCTGTTTTGATTCCAGATTCCAGCATCCGCAGTATCTTGCTTTTGTATTGCCTGGCCTTGCATTGATTCTGGGCATGGAGATCAAAGGTACTGAGTGTGGAGGCACAATGTGAATAGGCAAGGAGGGAGATGGAGGGGGGAATCTGATGCAACATTGTGAGTCAGACCACGCACTCGAGTGTTTGCATTGGATTTGTTCAAATTAGATCAACTTTGAGTGATCATGCTGCAACCTGGGAGTGTTGGAAGTTTCATGTGACCTGACCTGTTACGATGAACGCTGCCAGACCAGTCGATGTGGGCGGGGTTTGAATCAGCGCCAGTATAAGCGAGACTCCACTGAACGTGACCTGATGGCGGAGATCCTGACGGTCCCTGAATTCAAGTCACACGAACGGATTGGCTGCCTGTTTTACACGTTGGCCAATGGGGCGGGGTGTAAAACGGATGGTCACTTTCTATCCAGGGCGGGGTGGGGGGGGGTTAGGTTCCCCCCAATAAAACTCACATCGCAGATAATTTAGCACCTGCACAGTGCCCTCCAAATGTAATGAGGATAGACTTTCTCACAGTGCCATGCAAACCTAGAGGGAAGATTACCGCACAATGCTGTAAAAACTAATAAAGGAAATGGAAATTCATTGGCTATTTTAAAATATTGACGGATACATTTACGATTTGTGCCTAAATCTGTCGATGCTCATATAATTTGGCTTTTGTTGCGAGGTGAAGATAATAGTTACCCAGGGTAAGAGGATCCCCAGGTTATTATTTCAGCCTCATTGCAAGGTCTATGTCGGAGGATTATGCACCAAGGTGACTCCTTCCTTACCTGTTCCGGAGCCCACGATGTCCCTGCTGGGTGATTCAGACATGGCGTCTGCCAGACGCTCTCGGAGCCCTTCGTCTGTGTTATCGATCGAAGACATGTGACGCAGTCCAAAGCTCTCCGGCCAACTGCCGCACACCTCCAGCATTGTCACGCTGCGGTCAAACGTTCCTGAAACAAGAGAAGATGCCGGGGTGTCATTTACGCTCACTCCTTCTTCAAACTTCTCCCTCCGAGGAGTCTCCCACCTCGACCCAACATCTGGCTCCAGTAGAGCAGGTGGGCGAGCTCAGAGTTCGCCACAGTTTCAGCAACACTGGTGGCCCTGCCTCGTGTTTTTATATACACAGTGGCTCATTGAGGGAGTTTAGTACATGACTCATTTGAGACATGATGTGTGGGGAGCGGAGCATGGCTCAGGAGGAACAGGTGACTTTGGGCCTCTGGTTCCCAAAGCTCTCCCCCATTGGGGGTTTTCCTCGCCTCACGTCTGTGTCTGTTGTCGACACATTGATAGAGATTGATCGCTGTGATTGGTCAACAACTCCATTATTGTTGGATCATGTGACCACCAGGATGGTAGAAGGCGAACTAGATGAACCTTGGTCTGTTTCTGTCCAGCAAGTCCTATGTTCCTTGTCTCATACTTGATTTGTTCCAAGTTAAGAGAGAGTTTATGTTATCAGCACATACTCACTAGGAAGCAGCTTGCTACTGGACCTGAATGTCTTAACTTATGAACTGTCAGATATCAAGGAGATTTGTGCTTCCAATCTGGTCAAACTCTAGTACCATATGGTTCTCTCCCCCTTCCCCCCCAACAATTTTTGATGGGAACAGTTCTGCTCATAGCACCCACCCTCCAGTACCTCATCCTAGCGACCATTCCTCATGTTTGAGCTCAGACAGTGAGGCTTGGCAGATTATTCACATTTTGCCACATGGGTCATAGGAACCTGGATGAGATTTGCCTCCATTGCCCGAGGGCACTAAAGCAAACTGCAGTGCTCTGATCAGTTCGATGACCACCCAGTGGGCAGTGCTTTCAGCCACTGAGCCAGAGGGCTCCTGCTCTCAGAGTTGGAAGGAGAGGGTTTAAACCCGCTGTGTTACCCAGTTTTTTGATCTAATTACATTTAATATAATTACAATATAGTGGAATAGTCGAGCACAGGAGGCCATTTGGCCCATCGTGCCTGCGCCACCTCTTTGAAAGAGCAATTAGTTCCACTCCCCTGTCTTTCCCCAAAGTCCTGAAAATGTTTCCTTTTCAAGCATATATTAAATTCCATTTTGAAAGTTACTACTGAATCTGTTTCCACCATCTTTTCAGGCAGTGCATTCCAGATTATAACAACTCGTTGCATAAAAAAACTCTCCTCATCTCCCCCTCTGGTTCTTTTCCCAATTACCTTAAATCTGTGTCCCTCTGGTTACCGACCCTCCTGCCATTGGAGACAGTTTCTCCTTATTTACTCTATCAAAATCCTTCGTGATTTTGAACACCTCTATTAAGTCGCCCCATATCCTTCTCTGCTCTAAGGAGAACAATGCCATAACCTGCTAGTCTTCTGAAATTATTTTGTGTTGCATTTCACCATTTTTCCTTGCTGCTGTTAGGCACACACTGGCCACCCTGTGCAGGAAGTGTGCTGGCCCTGTGATAAAGCAGGGAAGTGATTAAGTGCTCAGTGTTCTAAGGATAGATTGCTGGTCAGTTGCGGCCATCGAGTGGGGCTGTGCAGCCTCACCACACACCGATGGCCGCTGACAGGTGCTGGGAGACTGGGCGGCCAGGGGAGGCGGGAGGAGGGTTGAGCACTCTGACCCACGAGAGCACTGTGCCGGCTCTGCTGGTAAACGCTCAGGGAGCTGGCTCCGCGACCTGTTTGCAAAGTGGCTCAGATACGGCGTGCCGCTATAATGACAGCGTTAAGAGGGGGTGACCAGGATCTGGCCTCTGCAGGCACCTACAGATATCGCAGTGACTCAGAGTAAATGTCTGCACTGTGAGGCTCTGGGGAACAAGTAATTGAGATACCCCTGTGGAGACAGTGAGGTTCTCCTATCATGTTCTTCAGTGCATCCATTAGAAAGAAAAGAAAAAGGAAGACTTGCATTTTTATAGTCGCTTTCACAACCACCAGTCGTCTCAAAGCGCTTTACAGCCAATTAAGTACATCCTTTTGAAGTGTAGTCACTGTTGAATTGTAGGAAACGCGACAGCCAATTTGCGCACAGCAAGCAGCAATGTGGTAATAAGCAATTAACCTGTTTTTTTGTTATGTTGGTTGAGGGATAAATATTGGCCAGGACACCGGGGATAACAACCACTGCTGTTCTTCAAAATAGTGCCATGGGATCTTTTACGTCCACCTGAGAGAGCAGACGGGGCCTCGGTTTAACGTCTCATCCGAAAGACGTACACATATTTTAGGTTACAAACTTTTTTTAAACCAGCGCACAATGCCCTGGAACACTGATGTATGGTACCACAGCCCGGGTGGAGGGGGCGCGGGGATAACGTTGGTCTCAGCTGCAGTGAAATATGGGGGAGCACCATAGGAATGTGGGGGGGGGGGGTGGAGCAGATTTCCCCCCAGGCCACTGTCACAAACCTCCTTACGACAGCCTCACAGCTAAGAGTCGGTCAGCATCTATTGGACATGGGGATTGTGTGGGAAGGAGAGGGTGCGCATGGCTGCAGACAGTTTCGTCTAGCTCCCCCTATTGGTATCAGAACTCCGTTCCCTTTATGAGACCCCTGTCCCCTCTGTGCCATATCTCGTTGCTGAGAGCATGCAGAAATCAACTGCAGGCAGCGGAAGGAGCGTGTGGCAAATCAGACTCCCCACCCACCCTTTCCTCCAACCACTGTGACACAGATTGTGGTTCTCGTATTGTACTGTACAGCCACCTAAAAACTCATGCTAAGAGTGGAAGCAAGTCTTCCTCGATTCCGAGGGACTGCCTATGATGATGATATTTGTCCGGGGGAGGGGAGTGGGGGCCCTAAGAAATCGAACCTGGGATCCTTTTGGTCTGTATAGCTCTGTGCCATAATGCCACTGCACTTAATCACTGCACTACCAGTTTCAAAAGGGAAGCTGTCCTTTCTAACACCATCACCGCTGCCCTAGGTGTGATGTTCCAAAATACCTCACTTGTTATTTTGATAGCATATTACCTATTGTAAAATACGTAAACACAAAAACACACACATATACGCACGCACATATATACAAACAGACACACATATACACAGACACATATACACAGGCAAAAACACAGACACACATATAAACATACAAAAACACAAAATATAAACACGCATATATATACACACAGACAAAAAACACAAAAAGGCACAGACATGCATACACACACACACAGAGACCAAAACAAACACACACACACATAACACAAACGCACACATTCACCTTAACTTAATCACACCCACAGGAACACACGTGCATTTACCCACTAAACCAATGGGAAACTATGCACTGATTCCCATGTGTTATTTTTACTCTCTCCACCTGCAGCAGTCACTGCAGGTTCGGGCTCCAACCTCGACGTGACCTGTCTATATCCTAATGAGGATATAGACAGGTCGTGCTTTTCTTTCACCATCCCACTGAGGAACAGGGGCTCCCTGTAGAGTTGAGAGGAAAAGCAGAAAAGAACAAAACTATGGGAACACCATTCCCAACCCCCCCTCCGCTTAACACAACAGACAGGGAAGAGAGTGAGTCACTGCAATCCTCCTCTAAATATACAAACTAGAGGCTTCAAACAATTCCCCCCGGTTTGTGCCGCTAATAATAATTGTATTTGGGTTTCTGCCCAAAGTCGAGAGTCTCCACAACGTTGTCTACCCGTCAAATAAGAGGCTTCACTGGGCACAATTCTTAGGATTGCCAACCCGCCAAGACTGGAGTTCAGAAGAATGAGAGGGGACCTCATAGAAACGTTTAAAATTCTGACAGGTTTAGACAGGTTAGATGCAGGAAGAATGTTCCCAATGTTGGGGAAGTCCAGAACCAGGGGTTACAGTCCAAGGATAAGGGGTAAGCCATTTAGGACCGAGATGAGGAGAGACTTCTTCACCCAGAGAGTGGTGAACCTGTGGAATTCTCTGCCACAGAAAGTGGTTGGGGCCAATTCATTAAATATATTCAAAAGGCAGTTAGATGTAGTCCTTACTACTCGGGGGATCAAGGGGTATGGCGAGAAAGCAGGAAGGGGGTACTGAAGTTTCATGTTCAGCCATGAACTCATTGAATGGCGGTGCAGGCTAGAAGGGCTAAATGGCCTACTCCTGCACCTATTTTCTATGTTTCTATGACTGTCCTGGAGTCTCCAGGAATTGAAGATTCATCTCCAAGACAGTGCTGCGAGTAACACCCAGGAGAAAAATCATCGGGGCATTGAGCAAAATTGTGTTTTTCCATTTCTTTGAACACTTACATTTATTAATTATAAAAATATTGGAGATGGGGCAAAAAAGGCTGCTTGACTGAGAGTCAAGATTAATCCAATTGGGTAACAAAGAGTCTGTTTCCCTTTCCAATTGGTTGTGGGAAGATAGTGCATCTGGAGGATGGACCAATGGTGGGAGTGTGGGGGTGGGGCTGTTCGAAGCGCGCGGTCATGTGATGAAACCTCCAGGAATACACCCAGCCACAGTTGACAACCCCTTTGTGTAACAGGAGGGAGCGAAAAGCCCATCAAAAAAAAAGCTCTCTTGCTCTTGAAACAAGCTGTGAAACATACAGGTGTCCATTGCGCCTTACATTCTTGCCTGTGGCGCTGACCGTTGGCCAACATAGACACAGCTCGTCTTCTGATGGTGTTCACGTTTTTGGTGCTGGGCCGATGCCCCAAAGACACAGCCGTGACTGAACTGAGTGCGGCTGATTCTGAGGGAGAGTTACATAAACCAATCTATTGCTGTAACCTCCTCCAGTCCTACAACCCTCCGAGATCTCTGTGCCCCTCCGATTCTAGCCTCTTGCACATCCCTGATTTTCATCGTTCCACCATTGGCGGCCATGCCTTCATCGAAGTTCTGGAATTGCCTCCCTAAACCTCTCCCCCTCCCTCTCCTCCTTTAAGACGCTGCTTAAAACCTACCTCTTTGACGAAGCCTTTGGACATCTCTCCAATATCTCCTTATGTGGATAATTTTTTTTTATAACGTTCCCGTGAAGCTCCTTGGGATGTCTTACTATGGCAAATGGGCAACATAAATGCAATTTTTGTTGTATAATTGCAGCATTTTTGTTCCTGCCAACTAAATGCGTGGGATCATCAAAAAAAAGGACCAGCTGCCATGCCCCACTGGCGAGAGGCAATCAAAGTGCCCAAGGGTAATGCCCATAGAAACATAGAAACTAGGTGCAGGAGTAGGCCATTCGGCCCTTCTAGCCTGCACCGCCATTCAATGAGTTCATGGCTGAACATGCAACCTCAGTACCCCATTCCTGCTTTCTCGCCATATCCCTTGATCCCCCGAGTAGTAAGGACTACATCTAACTCCTTTTTGAATATATTTAGTGAATTGGCCTCAACAACTTTCTGTGGTAGAGAATTCCACAGGTTCACCACTCTCTGGGTGAAGAAGTTTCTCCTCATCTCGGTCCTAAATGGCTTACCCCTTATCCTTAGACTGTGACCCCTGGTTCTGGACTTCCCCCAACATTGGGAACATTCTTCCTACATCTAACCTGTCTGAACCCATCAGAATTTTAAACGTTTCTATGAGGTCCCCTCTCATTCTTCTGAACTCCAGTGAATACAAGCCCAGTTGATCCAGTCTTTCTTGATAGGTCAGTCCCGCCATCCCGGGAATCAGTCTGGTGAACCTTCGCTGCACTCCCTCAATAGCAAGAATGTCCTTCCTCAAGTTAGGAGACTAAAACTGTACATAATACTCCAGGTGTGGCCTCACCAAGGCCCTGTACAACTGTAGCAACACTTCCCTGCCCCTGTACTCAAATCCCCTCGCTATGAAGGCCAACATGCCATTTTCTTTCTTAACCGCCTGCTGTACCTGCATGCCAACCTTCAATGACTGATGTACCATGACACCCAGGTCTCGTTGCACCTCCCCTTTTCCTAATCTGTCACCATTCAGATAATAGTCTGTCTCTCTGTTTTTACCACCAAAGTGGATAACCTCACATTTATCCACATTATACTTCATCTGCCATGCATTTGCCCACTCACCTAACCTATCCAAGTCACTCTGCAGCCTCATAGCATCCTCCTCGCAGCTCACACTGCCACCCAACTTACTGTCATCCCATCACACCAGGGGGCACAGATGAGCATTTAAACAAAAAAACTCAAGAGATCCAATCATTCCAATGTTTTGTTGGGAGATCAAGGACCTTAAACTGCTTGAAATTAAAAATTTGGTGTGAATTTTGTGTCTGTCAAGAGGCTAATTCCTATTAATCTCCTAAACTAGCCTATAAGATGTAGATGACCAAACATGAGGCCTCCTGTTCTTGTGTCTGTCTCATGTCCTAACTTACAAATTTATTTGTGACACAGAAACCCAGCTCTTAAATCCATTGGCACCTGCAAGTGGCCCAATTCTTACACCCTACTCCCTGGCGTCAATACAGTGCTGGTTTTTCAGACTGACTGTGAGAGCGCTAGGAATTCATGCAATAAAGGTACAGCAGTTATCATGGGCGACTTTAATCTACATAGAGATTGGGCTAACCAAATTGGTAGCTATACGGTGGGAGAAGAATTTCCTGGAGTGTATTAGAGATGGTTTTCTAGACCAATATGCAGAGGAGCCAACTAGAGGGCTGGCCATCCTAGACTGGGTGATGTGTAATGAGAAAGGACTAATTAACAATCTTGGTGTGCGAGGCCCCTTGGGGAAGAGTGACCATAATATGGTAGAATTCTTTATTAAGATGGAGAGTGACACAGTTAATTCAGAGACTAGGGTCCTGAACTTAAGGAAAGGTAACTTCGATGGTATGAGACGTGAATTGGCTAGAATAGACTGGCGAATGATACTTAAAGGGTTGACGGTTGATAGGCAATGGCAGACATTTAAAGATCACATGGATGAACTTCAAACATTTGTACATCCCTGTCTGGAGTAAAAATAAATCGGGGAAGGTGGCTCAACCGTGGCTAACAAGGGAAAGTAGGGATAGTGTTAAATCCAAAGAAGAGGCATATAAATTGGCCAGAAAAAGCAGCAAACCTGAGGACTGAGAGAAATTTAGAATTCAGCAGAGGAGGACAAAGGGTTTAATTAGGAGGGGGAAAATAGAGTATGAGTGGAAGCTTGCTGGGAACATAAAAACTGACTGCAAACGTTTTTATAGATATGTGAAGAGAAAAAGATTAATGAAGACAAACGTAGTTCCCTTGCAGTGAGAATCGGGTGAATTTATAATGGGGAACAAAGAAATGGCAGACCAACTGAACAAATACTTTGGTTCTGTCTTCACGAAAGAAGACACAAATAACCTTCCGGAAATACTAGGGGACCGAGGATCTCGCGAGAAGGAGGAACTGAAGGATATCTTTATTAGTCAGGAAATTGTGTTAGGGAAATTGATGGGATTGAAGGCCGATAAATCCCCAGGGCCTGATAGTCTGCAACCCAGAATACTGAAGGAAGTGGCCCTAGAATTAATGGATGCATTGGTGATCATTTTCTAACAGTCTATCGACTCTGGATCAGTTCCTATGGACTGGAGGGTAGCTAGTGTAGCACCACTTTTTTAAAAATGAGGGAGAGAGAAAATGGGGAATTATAGACCGGTTAGCCTGACATCGGTAGTGGAGAAAATGTTGGAATCAATTATTAAAGATGAAATAGCAGCGCATTTGGAAAGCAGTGACAGGATCGGTCCAAGTCAGCATGGATTTATGAAAGGGAAATCATGCTTGCCAAATCTTCTAGAATTTTTGAGGATGTAACGAGTAGAGTGGACAAGGGAGAACCAGTGGATGTGGTGTATTTGGACTTTCAAAAGGCTTTTGACAAGGTCCCACACAAGAGATTGGTGTGCAAAATTAAAGTACATGGTATTGGGGGTAATGTATTGACATGGATAGAGAACTGGTTGGCAGACAAGAAGCAGAGGGTCGGGATAAAGGGGTCCTTTTCAGAATGGCAGGCAGTGACTAGTGGGGTGCCGCAGGGTTCAGTGCTGGGACCCCAGCTATTTACAATATACATCAATGATCTAGATGAAGGAATTGAGTGTAATATCTCCAAGTTTGCAGATGACACTAAACTGGGTGGCAGTGTGAGCTGTGAGGAGGATGCTAAGAGGCTGCAGTGTGACTTGGACAGGTTAGGTGAGTGGGCAAATGCGTGGCAGATGCAGTATAATGTGGATAAATGTGAGGTTATCCACTTTGGGGGCAAAAACATTAAGGCAGAATATTATCTGAATGGCAGCAGATTAGGAAAAGGGGAGGTGCAACAAGACTTGGGTGTCATGGTACATCAGTCATTGAAAGTTGGCATGCAGGTACAGCAGGCGGTGAAGAAGGCAAATAGCATGTTGGCCTTCATAGCTGGAGGATTTGATTATAGGAGCAGGGAGATCTTACTGCAGTTGTACAGAGCCTTGGTGAGGCCTCACCTGGAATATTGTGTTCAGTTTTGATCTCCTAATCTGAGGAAGGACATTCTTGCTATTGAGGGAGTACAGCGAAGGTTCACCAGACTGATTCCCGGGATGTCAGGACTGACATATGAGGAAAGACTGGATCAACTGGGCTTGTATACACTGGAGTTTAGAAGAATGAGAGGGGATCTCATAGAAACATATAAAATTCTGGCGGGCTGGACAGGTTAGATGCAGGAAGAATGTTCCCGATGTTGGGGAAGTCCAGAACCAGGGGTCACAGTCTAAGGATAAGGGGTAAGCCATTTAGGACCGAGATGAGGAGAAACTTCTTCACTCTGAGAATTGTGAACCTGTGGAATTCTCTACCGCAGAGAGTTGTTGATGCCAGTTCATTAGATATATTCAAGAGGGAGTTAGATATGGCCCTTACGGCTAAAGAGATCAAGGGGTATGGAGAGAAAGCAGGAAAGGGGTACTGAGGTGAATGATCAGCCATGATATTATTGAATGGTGGTACAGGTTCGAAGGGCCGAATGGCCTACTCCTGCACCTATTTTTTATGTTTCTATGAAGAGGTGATTTTTACATTCAAGTCCCACTCGAGGCTATAACATTAAATCCACACTGACACTCTCACTGCAGTACTGAAGCAGTGTCAGAGGTACCATCTTTTAGATGAGACATTAAATCGAGGCCCCGTCAGCCCCCTCAGTTGGACGTAAAACATCCCACGGCACTATTGTAAGAAGAGCAGGGCCTTCCCCTCAGTGTCCTGACCAATATTTATCCCTTATCCAACATCATTAAAAACAGATGATCTGGTCATGATCACATTGCTGTTTGTGGGAGCTTGCTGTGTGCAAATTGGTTGCCATGTTTCCTACATTACAGTACTTCCCACCTGAAACAGCGCAGATTGGTCGGATGCAGAGAAAAGAGGGCAAATCATTACTGTCATAGTTTTTATGCTGTCTTGTGCCTTACTAGAAAGTACCATAATTCCATATTTATGAACCATTCTATTATTGCAAGGTACGGATGCATTCCTTCTGAGATGTGATTGAATTGGGTTGGACTCTCCTTACAGTCCATTAGACATTGTTTTCAGCTTACTTTCCTAAAATTTTCAGTTAAAAAGTATTTCATTGGCTGTAAAACGTTTTGGGAAGTCCCGAGGTTGTGAAGGGTGCTATAGAAATGCAAGTTCTTCCTTTCCTTTTTTAGGTGACCTCTCACAGGATGCGTTCGGTTCCTTGTGCAATTGCACCGTTCTTGCGCCGCCCTGAACTGGGTCTCCGCCTTTTCCCGACGTTCGTGCAGGCTCCTGTTGGGAGTTCTGACGGTTATAGCATCAGAATCTGCGAGTAGTCTCGGGTCCTTACTTGGGGTTTACAGGGAATTTGAACCGAGCTCTGCCAGAGTGCAAAGTAGGGTTGCCAACTCTCCAGGATTGTCCTGGAGTCTCCAGGAATTAAAGATTAATCTCCCGGACTCTGCTGTGAGCAACACCCCAGAGAAAAATCATCGGGGGCTCGAAAAGAAAGGGTTTTTTTTTGTTTTCTTTTTATTATTTATAAAAATATTGGAGAGGGGATAAAAAGATTGTTCGACTGACAGTGAAACGTCCACTCGGATGATTTAGAGTCTGTTTGCTTTCCAATTGGCTGTGGGAGGCGGTGCGGTGTGAGGATGGGCGGGTCGGGCAATCAATGGCGGGGGTATGGTTACGGGGCCGTTGGCAGGCATTGTGTGATGAAAGCTCCAGGAATTCGACCAAACAGAGGAACCCGAGTGCAAAGCGTTCTCGAGTCTGGAATTGTGAGGTGATGCCACTTATTGGTGTCAGTGAGAGGGTAAAAAAAAAATGTCTGCCCTTCGTCTCCAGCACCTGGGACTGAACACACACAGCTCCGCAGTCAAGGCCACGACCCGTGTCGGTGAACTCTGGGTCTCAGTCCTCTAGGTTCGTTCCTCGCCTCTCTTTGTTAACTTTGCAGATTTTGCTTTGAATGCCTTTGGTTGAATCTGTGTGCGAACACTCCTGTTCTCATTTATCCCTCCACAGCCGACAAATTTATCACAACAAGAATCCACAGCTGAAACCCTATATCGCTCAGCCTCGGATACTGGTCCTCTAGGATGGATTGTAACTCAACCTTCTCGCTTTAACCTCGGCCTTTTTACCACACCCCCCACCCCCCCCCCCTCCCCACTCTCTCTCTGCCTTCACTAAAGGTCTGTGTTTTCTCAGAGAAAGCTAATCCTGTCTCTGTTTTCTTTTTAACAGAATGGATCCTCCTGGACAAAGGCCTGTGGCCGAACACCATCCCCTGCAAGGCTGGCCTGGCTGCCTAAAGGTATCCCCTCAACGCAGGGGCAAGGTCCTGCCCTTGTCAGTTGTATTATGTGGCAGACAATTGGTGTCTAAATGGGGGCAGGCAGTGTTTGTAGGTGGGATGATTGAGTGAAGAAATTATTATACCTGACATGGCCCTGCCCAAGGCTTCAG
Source organism: Pristiophorus japonicus (assembly GCF_044704955.1). Classification (NCBI taxonomy): domain Eukaryota; kingdom Metazoa; phylum Chordata; class Chondrichthyes; family Pristiophoridae; genus Pristiophorus; species Pristiophorus japonicus. The sequence continues at coordinate 6,338,973 of NC_091992.1, read as the reverse complement.
ACCTTTCAACATGTCTCTTTCTGTTTCTAAACTGATTTTTTCTTCTTCTCAATCTCTACCTGCAGAAAAAGCGTCAATGCAGAGGTTTGCCGTAACTGCAAGAAGGTCATTTAATTCTCTGCAGACATTTTAATAAACTACTGCGTGGATTTCACTCCCAAATTGAGTGATAGTAATTCTTTTCAATTTTTAACTTTTAAATATTCAAAATTGTTGAGAATCTTGCCACAGTCCGAAGCACTTTTGCCCGTTTGGTGGCACAGACCCAAACCTACCTCTGCATCGCTGTGTCACATTTACACTAAACTTGCATTCCTATCGCACCTTTCACAACCTCAGGACGTCCCAAAGTGCTTCACAGCCAATGAAGCACTTTTGGAGTGTAGTCACTGTTGCAAGGTAGGAAACGTGGCAGCCAATTTGCACACAGCAAGGTCCTAAATACAGCAATGTGATGTGATGGTGGTTGCAGGATAAATGAGGGGAGAACTCCCCTGCTCTTCTTTCAATAGTGCCATAGGATCTTTACATACACCTGACAGGACTGATGGGGCCTCGGTTTAATGTCTCATGTGAAAGACAGTACCTCCGACAGTGCAGCTCTCCCTCAGTACTGCGCTGGGGGTGTCAGCCTAGATTATGTGCTCAAGTCTCTGGAGTGAGACTTGAACCCACGACATTCCGACTCAGAGGCGAGAGTGCTACCCACTGAGCCACGGTTGACACTAACTTGTGCCCCTGCTCTCTGCACATGCAGGAGGCGGTGCCTCTAGTTCTCAAACCGGCCTCCATTAGACCCTGCATGAGACAGGCACAGTACAACGCTGCCACCTTCAATCTTAAAAAGAAATTCTTCAATAGTTAATAAAAGCCAGGGTCGCCAGACTCTGTACTGACTCTGACTTGGTCCGGTGTAAGTTGGAGGCTCCATCACAACTTTAAGCAGCCTGATGTACTGAACTCCCTCACCACATTTACAAGGCACCGTGGGATTGTGGGGTGGTGGCAGATCCCGATCCCCAGCGAGCCTCTGCTGGCAGCTGCTGAACAGAGGCCAGCCAGTAAGTTCACTTTAAGTGGAGCCACGTGTTGAGTGATCCCGACTCTATAACAAGGTGAAAGGGCTGATAAAACCAATGGCTGCTTTTGGGACCCTGAGAGATTAAAGCATAATTCGCTTTTCCTCCCCTCTCATTTTCCTTTTTAACTTGTAGGCCCTGATTTTCAGAAAATCTGCACGGTTTTGCCATTACAGGGTATTGGAACATCAGGGCTTGTCATTCTTGTACTTGTGTTAGATGGGAGTGGGTCTTGTACTCACAACCTCCTAGTTGGGAACTAGAAGCTGATTGGCAGGTACTGTCCCGATGGGAGTGGGTCTTGTACTCACAACCTCCTAGTTGGGAACTAGAAGCTGATTGGCAGGTACTGTCCCACTACTTCGCACAGCATGGGGACTTGTGAAATCTGCTTCCTAGTTACACGTCTTTTAAAACTCTACCCCAGTGCTATTGTTGTCCTACCTCTTGGTCATTCCACTAGGAGACCTGCCACCAGGAATGCCCTCTCCTACCCCACTCAGTTTTCCATCCTGTTAGACGAGGATAAGGAATTGCGCGTCAGCCGTGGCTCAGTGGGTAGTACTTCCGCCTCTGAGTCAAGTTTGTGGATTCAAGACTCACTCCGAAGACTTGAGCACATAATCTAGTCCGCCGCTCGTGCAGTACTGAGAGAATGCTGCTCTGAAAATGCTGTCTTTCGAATGAGATGTTAAACCGAGGCCCCGTCTGCCTTCTCGGGTGAACGTAAAAGATCCCGTGCCACGATTCGAAGAAGAGCCTGGGGAGTTCTCCCCCGGTGTCCCGGGGCCAATATTTATGGCTCAATCCACATCACGAAAGCAGATGATCAGGTCATTATCACATTGCTGTTTGTGGGAGCTTGCTGTGTGCAAATTAGCTGCTGCATTTCGTACATTACAACAGTGACTGCATTTCAGAAATATTTCATTGGCTCTAAAGCGCTTTGGGATGTCCTGAGTTGTGAAAGGCACTATATAAATGCAAGTTATTTCTTTGTTTTACTCTTCAAGTGCAGCCAGTGTGAATTTTAAACATGTTGGTCCTACTCTAGAACTCCCGAAATCCAAGCGGAGTAGCAAGCCGACCTTCTCGACCTTTGTTGCTCCGTTGTGAAACACCAAGTCATGTTTACTATTTAAAAGGCACTGCGTGAACGAAAGTTGTTGAGCGGGAATCATATTCACCCCCAATCCGGGGAATTCAAGGCTCCAGCATTTGACCCTTGGGACAATCTCATTACTGGAGGCCACAGCACAGCGAGGAACTGCGGGAGAACATCACTGCCGTCTGTGATGTTCCACTCTGTCCATTCAGCATATCTTCTAAAATAGACACTCCTAGCGCTATCGTAGAGTTTGGTGGGAGGAAGGGTGGAACGGTACAGGGTGAGGAAAGGGGGATTAATGGTTCCAGTACCACCTGCCCTAAAGAGAGAGGTTCCTGACGGGGGTCCGAGAGAAACGGGAATATGTTTCATTTGTTTCCTCGGCGATATTTCATTTCTCAAAACTCATGAAGTATTAAGAGGAATCTGCAGGCAGGCAGTTGGGAGGCCGGTGAGATAGGATGCTAGTGCCGTGTACAGGATCTCAAACCACTTGCTTGGCCAATATCCACTTCATCTACACGGCCTACTTATTATGGGAAGTGAAGAATTTGGTATCAGCAGCCAAGGCAACCCTGAATTATATACTTCCTTCAAAAAATAAACCTCTTGGTGAAGCAACGTTCTCATTAAAGTCACCGAGACACACAAGGAGAGTGCCAGTTCGAAGGTTGTGATCGGTCCAGTTAAAGGGATGGAGGAAGATAGAGAGAGAGAGGGGAGGGATTATGCTATTTGTGGATTAAAATTAAAACTTTACCGTTAGGTTAACACTGAACAGTGAAGTGTGCAGTGACATCTGTGTCTGTAATCAGCGGCTTGGCTTTCAACCACTGCCAACTAAAACAGAAAAATATCAAATCCACTTTACAGATCATCGCAGCAGCTCAGGGTCTGCCAAAGCAAACAGTCAAAGTCTGAAGTTTGCTTTACAAACCTGTGATTGGGGAGTTGAGAGGGGGCAAGCTTCCAGGAAAGCAATCGCAGTGAGCTTCAGCCCCCAGCCCCGGCATAAATCTATCACACAGCCTACAATGTGCCCATGAAACCAGGCACTAAAGATGCCAGCACTCTCGATGACAGAACATGCGAGTACCAAGGTGGCCAGTGAACATGACAGTCAAAAAAAGTACTATTTTAGCCCAGTTGTCTCCCCATCTCTTCTGAAAGTGCCGATTCTCACTGGGATATGGGTTACATCGGCACTGATTCCTGTTGGGGGTACAGGTTCTGGGTGTGGGTATGATCTGATAGCCATTACAGAGACTTAGTTGCAAGGTGATCAGGACTGGGAATTAAATATTCAGGGGTACTTGACAATCCGGAAGGACAGACAGAAAGGAGGTGGGGTAGCTCTATTGATAAAGAATTGAATCACTGCAATAGTGAGAAACGATATTGGCTCAAATGATAAGGGTGTTGAAACAGTTTGGGTGAAGATAAGGAACAATAAGGGGAAAAAATCACTGGTGGGTGTAGTCTATAGGCCCCCTAACAGTAGCAACTCTGTTGATCGGAGCATAAACCAGGAAATAGTGGTGGCTTGTAAAAAGGGAACAGCAATAATCATGGGTGATTTTAACCTCCATATTGATTGGACAAATCAAATTGGTCAGGGTAGCCTTGAGGAGGAGTTCATAGAGTGCATAAGGGACAGGTTCCTTGAGCAGTATGTAACGGAACCAACCAGGGGGCAGGCTATCCTAGATCTGGTCCTGTGTAATGAGACAGGATTAATAAACAATCTCCTAGTAAAGGATCTAAAGGAATGAGTGATCATAGCATGATTGAATTTCAAATCAAGATGGGTGAGAAAGTTGGATCTCTAACCAGCGTACTAAGCTTAAATAAAGGACACTATGAAGGTATGAGAGCAGAGTTGGGTAAAGTGGACTGGGAAAATAGATTAAAGTGTGGGATGGTTGATGAATAGTGGTGTACATTTAAGGAGATATTTCACAACTCTCAAGAAAAATATATTCCAGTGAAGAGGAAAGGGTGTAAGAGAAAAGGTAGCCATCCGTGGCTAACTAAGGAAATTAAGGACGGTATCCAATTAAAAACAAGGGCATACAAAGTGGCCCAAAGTGGGAGGACAGAAGACTGGGAAGCTTTTAAAAGCCAGCACTATAAAAAATGATTAAGAAAGGGAAGATACACTATGAAAATAAACGAGCACAAAATAGAAAAAAAGAAAGCAAGAGTTTCTATAGGTATATAAAAAGGAAAAGAATGGCTAAAGTAAATGTTTGTCCCTTAGAGGACGAGACCGGGGAATTAGTAATGAGGAACATGGAGATGGCAGAAACTCTGAAGGGAAGTCTTACTACAGCTATATAAGGTATTGGTGAGGCCACACCTGGAATACTGCGTGCAGTTTTAGTTTCCATATTTACGAAAGGATATACCGTATATACTCGCGTATCCTACGATCTCACGTATCATGCGACCCCTAAATTTTCGTCCCCAAAACATAATTTTATCATATATCTCATGTATCATGCGAGTCACTTTTTTGAGATACCAGATGCCACTAGGCTAGGCTTTCAAACAAGTTTAACAAGTACCCAACACGTAACAAGTACCCTAACACATAACAACGATCGAATACAGACCTTAACAACCGAATCATGAAACATCGAGTGGATTCTGTTGTGAAAGCTGTTCGCGAATCGAACACCGATACAGCAATCATTCCAGCTGACTTGACGAGCGTCGTTCAGCCACAGCCTCTACTGTGTTTGCGGGTAAAAGAAGCATGGGCTGAGATAGATGGAGCCTCTAATAATGCAGCAAACTTCAGAGGGAGTTGTGGGTGGCGATCTCTAGACCACAGCAAAGATACAGTACAAGTGACAATAGAGGCTGCAATCCAGCACAGGAGATACCTGCTGAGATTCAGCGTGGATACGGTCTGCTTAACAGCCTAACAGCCTAATCTTGGCCAGCACTTCACATCCGCAAATTTTGTATCTCGCGTATCATGCGACCCCCCAAATTTAGGTTACAATTTAGGTCTTCAAAAGTCGCATGATACGCGAGTATATACGGTACTTGCTTTGGAGGCAGTTTAGAGAAGGTTCACTTGGTTAATTCCGGGGATGAGGGGGTTGACTTATGAAGAAAGGTTGAGTAGGTTGGGCCTCTACTCATTGGAATTCAGAAGAATGAGAGGTGATCTTATCGAAATGTATAAGATTATGAGGGGGCTTGACAAGGTGGATGCAGAGAGGATGTTTCCACTGATGGGGGAGACTAGAACTAGAGGGCAAGATCTTAGAATAAGGGGCCGCCCATTTAAAACAGAGATGAGGAGAAATTTCATCTCTCAAAGGGTTGTAAATCTGTGGAATTCGCTGTCCTGGGGAGCTGTGGAAGCTGGGACATTGAATAAATTTAAGACAGAAATAGAGAGTTTCTTAAACGATAAGGGGATAAGGGGTTATGGGGAGCGAGCAGAGAAGTGGAGCTGAGTCCATGATCAGATCAGCCATGATCTTATTGAATGGCGGAGCGGCTCGAGGAGGCCGTATGGCCTACTCCTGTTCCTATTTCTTATGTTCTTATAGATCTCCTGGACCTGATGGCTTGCATCCTCGGGTCTTAAGAGAAGTAGCGGCAGATTTTGGATGCATTGGTTGTAATTTACCAAAATTCCCTGGATTCTGGGGAGGTCCCGGCAGATTGGAAAACTGTAAATGTAACGCCCCTATTCAAAAAAGGAGGCAGACAAAAAGCAGGAAACTCTAGACCAGTTGGAGTCCATTATTAAAGAAGCAGTAGCAGGACATTTGGAAAAGCAAAATTCGGTCAGGCAGAGTCAGCATGGATTTATGAAGAGAAAGTTATTTTGACAAATTTGCTGGAGTTCTTCGAGGATGTAACGAACAGGGTGGATAAAGGGGAACCAGTGGATGTGGTGTATTTGGACTTCCAGAAGGCATTTGACAAGGTGCCACATTAAAGGTTACTGCACAAGATAAAAGTTCACGGGGTTGGGGGTAATATATTAGCATGGATAGAGGATTGGCTGATTAACAAAAAACAGAGAGTCGCGATAAATGGTCCAGTCTCTGGTTGGTAACCAGTAACTAGTGGGGTGCCGCAGGGATCAGTGCTGGGATCCCAACTATTTACAATCTATATTAACGACTTGGAAGAAGGGACTGAGTGTAATGTAGCCAAGATGGCTGACGATACAAAGATGGGAGGAAAAGCAATGTGTGAGGAGGACACAAAAAACCTGCAAAAGGACACAGGCAGGCTAAGTGAGTGGGCAAAAATTTGGCAGATGGAGTATAATGTTGGAAAGTGTGAGGTCATGCACTTTGGCAGAAAAAATTCAAGAGCAAGTTATTATTTAAATGGAGAAAGATTGCAAAGTGCCGCAGTACAGCGGTACCTGGGAGTACTTGTGCATGAAAAGCAAAAGGATAGCATGCAGGTACAGCAAGTGATCAGGAAGGCCAATGGAATCTTAGCCTTTATTGCAAAGGGGACGGAGTACAAAAGCAGGGAAGTCTTGCTACAGCTATATAAGGTATTGGTGAGGTCACACTTGAAATACTGCGTGCAGTTTTGGTTTCCATATTTACAAAAGGATATACTTGCTTTGGAGACAGTTCAGAGCAGGTTCACTAGGTTGATTCCAGGGATGAGGGGGTTGACTTAAGAGGAAAGGTTGAGTAGGTTGGGCCTCTACTCATTGGAATTCAGAAGAATGAGAGGTGATCTTATCGAAACGTATAAGATTATGAGGGGGCTTGACAAGGTGGATGCAGAGAGGAAGTTTCCACTGATGGAGGAGACTAGAACTAGAGGGCATGATCTTAGAATAAGGGGCCGCCCATTTAAAAGGGATGAGGAGAAATTTCTTCTCTCAGAGGGTTGTAAATCTGTGGAATTCGCTGCCTCAGAGAGCTGTGGAAGCTGGGACATTGAATAAAGTTAAGACAGAAATAGACAGTTTCTTAAACGATAAGGGGATAAGGGGTTATAGGGAGCGGGCGGGGAAGTGGAGCTGTGTCCATGATCAGATCAGCCATGATCTTATTGAATGGCGGAGCAGGCTCGAGGGGCCGTATGGCCTACTCCTGTTCGTATTTCTTATGTTCTTATGTTCCACAGACATTGAATCTTTGGGGTATGGGTTCCACAGGCGGTGACACTTACTGGGGTACGGGTCCCACACACACTGACTCTCACTGGGGTATGGATCCCACACACACTGACTCTCACTGGGGTATGAGTCCCACACACACTGATTCTCACTGGGGTACGGGTTGCACAGACACTGACTCTCACTGGGGTACGGGTTCCACACACTGACTCTCACTGGGGAACAGGTATCACGGATGCTGACTCTCACTGGTTTATGAATTCCATGGGTGCTGAGTCTCATTGGGGTAGGGGTTCAACAGGGGCCGACTTTCGTTGACCTACTGGTTCTGTAGGTGCCAAGCAGTCCCCAGTGTCTTACCCAAGTGGTCATTCCTAATGTATGAGCCTCGACAGTGAACATGATATTCAACCATGGTGGGCACCACAATCAAGTCCAATCCTACCCTTAGTATCCACGTAGGCACATTTTCAGCAGAGGTTATTAGAAGTTGGTTAGGAGTGGGCACCCAGTAGAATTTCCCTAAACCAAAGTGATGAGGTAATTCCAAGCTCAACTGTTGCTTTGACTGAGATCAGCTAAGTCAGCATAGTCCAGGGACCGAACCTAACACTTTCCCGGTGTGCATGGCCCACACCCAAACTGCGCCTGTCACGGCCACTGGACGTCTCAAAGTGCTTTACAGCCAATTACGTACTTTTGGAGTGTAGTCACTGTTGTAATGTGGGAAATGCGGCAGCTAATTTGCGCACAGCAAGCTCCCACAAACAGCAATGTGATGATGACCCGTTAATCTGTTTTTTGTTATGTTGATTGAGGGATCAATATTGGCCAGGACACTGGGGATAACTCTTCGAAATAGTGCCATGGGACCTATTGAGGGAGTGCAGCGAAGGTTCACCAGACTGATTCCCGGGATGGCCGGACTGACATATGAGGAGAGACTGGATCAACTGGGCCTTTATACATTGGAGTTTAGAAGGATGAGAGGGGATCTCATAGAAACATACAAGATTCTGATGGGACTGGATAGGTTAGATGCGGGTAGATTGTTCCCAATGTTGGGGAAGTCCAGAACCAGGGGACACAGTCTTAGGATAAGGGGTAGGCCATTTAGGACTGAGATGAGGAGAAATTTCTTCACTCAGAGAGTTGTCAACCTGTGGAATTCCCTGCCGCAGAGAGTTGTTGATGCCAGTTCATTGGATATATTCAAGAGGGAGTTAGATATGGTCCTTATGGCTCAGGGGATCGAGGGGTATGGAGAGAAAGCAGGAAAGGGGTACTGAGGGAATGATCAGCCATGATCTTATCGAATGGTGGTGCAGGCTCGAAGGGCCGAATGGCCTACTCCTGCACCTATTTTCTATGTTTCTATGTCTATGTTTCTTTTACCTTCATCTGAGGGAGCAGACGGGGCCTCGGTTTGACGTCTCATCTGAAAGACTTTAGAAATGGGTTGTTAGGGGACTCCGAACTCACAGATTCAACTCTACGAGTTAGTAGTCTCAGGACAGGGTTTGGGTAATAGGGAACTGTGCCCTTAGGATTTTTCATCTATTATTGTACTGAAATAATAGTGTTAAAGAATGAGGAACCTTTAATGCACAGAGAAACTTCAATTCTATTCTAATTCTTGCTTTAAGTAAACCTTCCCATTGCTGAGGTGGAGACTTTTATTGTGCTGCTACAACAACTTGCCTTTATATAGCGCCTTTAACGTAGTAAAATGTCCGAAGACGCTTCACAGGTGTGTTATCGAACAAAATTTGACACCGAGCCACGTAAAGGGATATTCGGACAGGCTGGGTCAAAGAGGTAGGTTTTAAGGACCGTCTTAAAGGAGGGGAGAGAGGTAGATGGGCAGAGAAGTTTAGTGTGGGAATTCCAGAGCTTAGCTGATGGCACAGCCGCCAATGGAGGGGGCGATGAAAATGGGGGGATGAGCAAGAGGCCAGAATTGGAGGAGATCTCGGAGGGTTGTAGGGCTGGAGGACGTTACAGAGATAGGGAGGGGCAAGGCCGTGGAGGGATTGAAAACAAGGATGAGAATTTTAAAATGGAGACAAATGGAGGAACAGTTTGAATCCCAGGCTGTAGGGTGTCAACGAGCGTGCCCCAACCTGGGGCACGATGTATATACTGCAGACGGCGAGTTTCTGATCTTGCGGCTTCAGTGACACAGCGAGTTCCATTTGGGACAGTCAAGGTGTTGTGGCAGAACTGGGTATAGAGTGGCACTGACCAGTTCCTAGGCACAGGTGCCCGCTCTCAGCCAGCGGTCTGTCGTGCATTGGCGCCAAGGCAAAGTTCCCACAAGCGGTGATGTAAAATATATAAAACGTGGAACAAAAAAATCTCAGCAGGCTAATTTTACTTAAACACATCACTGCATTTTCTAACGTGACATCGGAGCTCCAGATAATGTATACAAAGTATCAGTCTATTGTAAACATACTCATTCACAATTTACAGAGATTTCCATTCACAAAAAAAAATTACCCTGAGTAAGGGACTATCCACAAATTTATCGCTTTTGCTCAGGAGCATTTACTCCTTCCCAAAAACAATGAGCAAATATAAAAAGGGTATTCAGAGTGTGAGCCCTTTTCCGCGCCCGAGTAGTTCTTTAATTGGAAAGTGACCGTGATTACAGAGGTTTCCTAAACAGTGCCAAGAAAAATACTTCAAGTCTCATTTTCAGTCTCTGGTCTGTACTGAGTTAGTTGGTTTTAAGCTGAGGCACCACTCGAGGTGCGAAGATTTCAGTGCAGTACTGAGTCAGTGCTGCACTGTCAGAGGTGCCAACTTTCAGATGAGACACTAAACCGAGGTGCTTTACTGACCCACTCCTGTGGAACCCCTGTAAATATTGACACACACCCAGAGACCCTTTGCAAATACTGACACACTCCCAGGCAGCCCCTGTAAATACTGACACACTCCCGGGGAACCCCTGTAAATACTGACACACTCCCGGAGAACCCCTGTAAATACTGACAACACTCCCGGGGAGCCCCTGTAAATACTGACATACTCTCCTTGGAACCCCTGTAAATACTGACAACATTCCCGGGGAGCCCCTGTAAATACTGACACACTCCCGGGGAACCCCTGTAAATACTGACAACATTCCCGGGGAGCCCCTATAAATACTGACACGCTCCCGGGGACCTCTGTAAATACTGACACACTCCTGGGGAACCCCTGTAAATACTGACAACATTCCCGGGGAGCCCCTATAAATACTGACACGCTCCCGGGGACCTCTGTAAATACTGACACACTCCTGGGAAACCCCTGTAAATACTGACACACTCCTGGGGAACCCCTGTAAGTACTAACACACTTCTGGGGAACCCCTGTAAATACTGACACATTCCCAGGGACCCCCTGTAAATACTGACACACTCCGGGGACCCCCTGTAAATACTGACACATTCCCAGGGACCCCCTGTAAATACTGACACACTCCAGGGACCCCCTGTAAATACTGACACACACCCGGAGACCCCCTGTAAATACTGACACATTCCCAGCGACCCTCTGTAAATACGGACACACTCCGGGGACCCCCTGTAAATACTGACACACTGGGGACCAACTAGGAAAGGTTCCATCACTGGAAAACCTTATCCACCCGCAACCCCCCATCCCCCTCCCCCCACCTACTCCTCCAGGAGCTGGTTACAGAACGACCCTGGACCTGGGTGCTCTGCATGGTACAATGTACTTGCGCAATTACAAATGCCACATCTCCAACATTCTAAAACTTTGGCTTGACCGTGATGACCTGTGCGCTGGGAATGATGGGCCTTCTCTGTGTAGCCTGTTTACAGGAAGATGGGCTTGAGTTGGAGTAGAGCAGGACAGTAACGCAGTCCCCTGAGTCTCTCCAGACACAAGGTGCAGTGTAAAAGCAGTTTCTCAGAGTCTGTCAGAGATAAGAAAGAACGATCTGAAAGATACTGGACATGTGGCGTGGGTGAAAGAGGGGACTGGGCAGTGGAGCAAGCAGGCAGTAGCCTCACTGCATGCCAATCCCTCCCGCTGGGCATCAGACTGGCATCAAGTGCCCGGGATACCGCTGCACCTTTTGAGGCAGATTATAAATGCTGGGGGGATGTACATACTTCTGGAGCTCTCGGCTTGTCTGGACTGACGACAAAGAAAGCGAAACTTGTATTTCAGCAGCCCCTTTCACAACCTCAGGACGTCCCAAAGTGCTTTTCAGCCAATGAAGTACTTTCTTGTTTAAGTGTAGTCACTGTTGTAATGTGGGAAACGCAACCGGCAATTTGCGCACAGCAAGCTCCCACACACATCAATGAGATAATGGCCAGATCATCTGATTTTAATTGAATTTGGTTGAGGGATAAATATTGGCCAGGACACCAGGAGAACTTTGCTGCTTCAAAATAGTGCCCTGGGATCTTTTACATCCACTTTGAGAGGGCACACCTCAGTTTAACGTCTCATCCAAAAGACGGCACCTCCGACAGTGCAGCGCTCCCTCAGCACTGCGCAGGGAGTATCAGCCTGGATTATGGGCTCAAGTCCCTGGAGTGGCACTGGAACATACGACCTTCTGACTCAGAGGGGAGAGCGCTACCCACTGGGCCGGGGCTCATTTGGCCTGCGGACAATAGTTTGGACTCCCTTGGTCTAAATCCCTACATGAAGACTGACCACTTTGAGCGTGGGACTAGAGAGCTGACAGCACTCACAAAATCACATTCCATCTGGGAATAAGCACTTCCAGGAGAGGATGGAAAGAAACACAATAATTTGCATTTATATAGCGCCTTTAACATAGTAAAACATCCCAAGGAGCTTCCCAGGAGTGTAATCTGACAAAATTTGACACTGAGCCACATAAGGAGATATTAGAAACATAGAAAATAGGTGCAGGAGTAGGCCATTCGGCTCTTCGAGCCTGCACTACCATTCAATATGATCATGGCTGATCATGCAACTTCAGTACTCCATTCCTGCTTTCTCTGCATACCCCTTGATCCCTTTAGCCATAAGGGCCACATCTAACTCCCTTTTGAATATATCTAACGAACTGGCCTCAACAACTTTCTGTGGTAGAGAATTCCACAGGTTCACAATTCTCTGAGTGAAGAAGTTTTTCCTCATCTCGGTCCTAAATGGCTTACCCCTTATCCTTAGACTGTGACCCCTGGTTCTGGACTTCCCCAACATTGGGAACATTCTTCCTGCATCTAACCTGTCCAATCCTGCTTTCTCTCAGCCATGATCATATTGAATGGTGTGCTCGAAGGGCCAAATGGCCTACTCCTGCACCTACTTTCTATGTCTCTGTTTCTATCCTGTCAGAATTTTATATGTTTCTGTGAGATCCCCTCATAGGTGACCAAAGAAGTCAGTTTTAAGGAGTGTCTTAAAGGAGGAGAGATAGAGGGAGAGAATTCCAGAGCTGGAGAAAACAGTGAAAAGCTCCAGTGATCTATGGAGGCAGAGCAGGCACTAATACTACTGCAGACTCGGCCAATCTCACTCCCCCCCCCCCCACCCGCTGTGCTAATTTGTTCAATTAGCCATGGTCCTCAGGTTGGAATTCACTGAAAAATGCTGCCTGCTCTGTCAACAGATTAACTAACAATAAACTACATTTTACAGACACGCTGCTTAAAGGACTATCAGTGGCAGACAAAGGAACGTCCATGTCAAACACGGGAGCTGGGGGGGGGGGGGGGGGAAGTGTGCAGGGCAGCTTTCTTTACAGCTCCCTGGATAAGCCAGTGGCTGGGGGGATTCGCACACTCACAGCAAGGTCAGCACTAAACTTCGCACCTCAAGCTGTGGCGTCTAACACCACTGACCCTTTCTGGCGACATAAATCTTCTAGAGAAGCCGGGGGATTATCTGGCTAAGAGCGTTACCCATGTCGTGTGAGGTGGCTGTGCCAGCTGCAATGGAACTTTACGGCTGCAAGTACTGGTAAACAAACAGCCAGTGCTGCAGTGTCACTCGACCCTGGTTAGTGCCCGACATCTGCCCCATTATTGTGCTACCCAAAACAGCTTCCCCCTCCAGCTCCAGCTTCAGTTACTTTGCAATGACACATTTACACTTGACACTCTTCCATCCAGTCAGTCGGTGGGTGGGGGGGGGGGGGAATCGGGAGAGGGGGGGGGGGCGTGCAGTGGGTTCAGCACTAGTGCATTGACATTATTAAAGTGTCTCCACTTTTAAACAACCCCAATGAGTCTCCTCTCTTTTTTCAGGAATACATTTACCAGCTCTCCTGGCTCAGAGGGCAGCACTCTCGCCTTTGCGTCAGTGGGTCGTGGGTTCGAAGCCCCATTCCAGAGACTTGAGCACAAACTCTCGGCTGACAGTTCAGCACAGTACTGAGGGAGCGCTGCACTGTCGGAAGTGCCGTCTTTCAGGTGAGACATGAAACGGAGGCCCCCTCTGCCCTCTCCGATAGACGCAAATGATCCCACGGCACTATTTTGAAGAAGAACGGGGAGTTCTCCCCGGTGTCCCAGTCAATATTTATCTCTCAACCAACATCAATAAAACAGATCACCTGGACATGACTTCATTGCTGTTTGTGGGAGCTTGCTTGTGCGCAAATTAGCTGTTGCATTTCCTACATTACAACAGTGACTACACCTTAAAAGTATTTCATTGGCTGTAAAGCGCTTTAGGACGTCCTGTGGACGTGAAAGGAGCTACAGTTTTTTCTTTTAATGAAGTGGAGACACCAAGACCCTTTGTGAATACCAGCGCTGTACTAGCAGGGTGCTGGAACGGGAAGACACTGCCATACCATGCTATGCCAGCTGGGTGAACTAGACCATTACAGGACAGTTATACGCCAGCCATCGCCGTCGGTCACAGCGATACGTAAAATAATCTGTTCAAAGAAGCCCGAGTATCTCCTCATCTACATCTAAAGGTGCAATTCCAAGGAGGAATGTGGTCAGACTTATCCTTGAGAGTATTGATTAACCTGTGGAGTGGACTGATCCCAAATGACATTACACAGAAACATGTACACACACACTCTCCCAGCTCCACTCTATGGCCCCATTCAATCACCGCCCATTAACTGTTAAAAATTCATCTCAAGTTAGGGTTGCCAGCTCTGGTTGGACATATTCCTGGAGGTTTCATCACATGACCCCCAGCCTCCACTTCCAGTCAAACAGCCTTTTTCCCCACATCCAAATTTTTAACAAAAGGATCCAAAGAAAATGAAAAGACACAATTTTGTATTAATCCCCCTATGATTTTTCTCCCGGGTCTTGCTCGCAGTAGTGTCCTGAAGATTAATCATTAATTCCTGGAGACTCCAAGACAATCCTGGAAGGTTGGCAACCCTACCACCACAAGAGGTTTTGCATGACATATATCTCCAATACTTGCACAGGAAAACAACCCGCAACTTCGCATATACTGCGGCTTGAACACAGAGAGAAGCAGGTCGGGGGGATTCGGCAAGGAGTTAGGAGCGCAGTTGACCAAAGGTCTGATTGAGAAAGTAGGTACTGGGGAGACTTTTGAAGGTGGGATTGAGGTAATAAGGTGAAGTGGTTTAGGAAGGGAATTCCAGTGTGATGGACTGTGATGAGTGAAACCTCTGCACCAGTGGCCACATTTTAAAAAGGCAGGATAGGGAGGATCTGCCAGGGTGGACATGTTTGCGCTATCACAGCGGGCAGCTCCTACACAACACTGGCAAAGCCGATTCCTTCGAAAAGCCCAAAATGTAAAATTCCTCTTTCTCCATGATTAGTTAGTCAGATTCTAACAGTACTTTTTCAATTGTAGTCACTGTTGTAATGTTGGAAATGCAGCAACCAATTTGCGCGTGGCATGATCCCACAAACAGCAATGTGATAATGACCAGATAATCTGTTTTAGTGATGCTGCTTGAGGGATAAACATTGGCCCCAGGACACCGGGGAGAACTCCCTGCTCTTCTTCAAAATAGTGCAATGGGATCTTTTACGTCCACTTGAGAGGACAGTGCCTCGGTTTAACATCTCATCCGAAAGACAGCACCTCCGACAGTGCAGCACTCCCTCTGCGCTGCACTGGAGTGTCAGCCTGGATTGTGTGCTCAAGTCCCTGGAGTGGGATTTGAACCCACAACCTTCTGACTCAGAGGTGTGAGTGCTGCCCACTGAGCCACTGCTGACACCTTACTCTGCCTGATCTCCATCTGTGGGCAAATGGCACATCTCTCCACCTGTGATAAACAACGATCCTTGTGACCGAGTATCCGTACTGAGGCGAGCCAGACCTCAGCTGTGCTCGAGTAGAGGCCCAGGCACATTAGGAGACAAATCTTCCCAGACCTGCAGTTGCTGTCTTTGGAAGGAAAAGAGATTAATGATGAATCACTCAGTGAGATTTAGAGCAGTTAAGGATCTTAACCAATTTAATCTCACCTAACACACAATCAGATCAGGACGCCGTGTGTGCAAATTCATTGCACAGACTGGAATCAGCCCTTTTTAGGTCAGATTTACTAAGCTTATTATTTCAAAAGCAGATCTGTGTCTTTCCTGCTTTCTCACTATTAATGCTACACAGGGCAATATCGAGAAATTCTATTTGCCCAAGATATTGCATTGTTGTCGTTCCAGTTCCACGATATTGTGTCACCCAGGGACACATCATACACACTTCCAATGTGAAATATCGTGGGACGTGTGGCCCACAGCAGTGCTTCAAGAGGTGAAAGTGGGGAGTGGCGGGGGGAAGGAACTGCCAGGAGGAATTGAGGGGATTTGAGAAATGTTTCTCCTCATTTTCTTTTAGGTGCGCGGCCCGTTCAGTTTCGGGCTGCACTGGACCGGCAAACAGCTGCGCAGTCGCACAGCTTGGAGGGAACACTGGGCTGGAGTACCAGTGTGAATTGAGAGGGGGGTGGGGGGGGTTGAGTGCCTGACTGGAGGGAGGTGCTGGAGAAGAATCTCAAAGTGTACTCTGCAGGAGTGTTATCAGCCAAAATTTGACACTGAGCCACATAAGGAGATATTACGACAGATGATCAAAAGTTTGGTGAAAGAGGTAGGTTTTAAGGAGCGACATTAAAGGTGGTAGGAGAGGCAGAAAGGTTTAGGGAGGGAATTCCAGAGCTTGGGGCCCAGGCAGCTGAAGGCACAGCCGCCAATGGTGGAGCGATTAAAATGGGGGACGTGCAAAAGGCCAGAATTTGAGGATGACAGAGATCTTAGCAGGGTTGTGGGGCGAGAGGAGGTTACAGAGATAGGGAGGGGCAAGACCATGGAGGGATCTGAACAGGAGGAGGAGAATTTTAAAATCGAGGTGTTGCCGGACCAGGAGCCAATGTAGGGCAGCGAGCACAGGGGGTGGCCGAGGAACGGGGCTTGGTGCGTGTTGAATACAGGCAGCAGAGCTTTAGATGAGCTGATGTTTACTGAGGGTGGATCGCTTGGATCTCGTAGCCTTCCTGGTTTGAATGGCTCAGTAACACACTGGGTGTTGTACTTCCTGAATGATCCATTGGGAGGAGCTCCACAAATAAAGGATATATTTAAAAATATATTTTTTTAATTGAATTGTATTTGTTGAGAATAATTCGGTGAACCTTGGTGCTGATTGCCGTTTCCTTGCCTCTCTATAAACTCACTATAAATAGACATTTGTCTCCAACCCTGGCTTGATTAAATTAATTTATTTTTGCTTACAAAATCTTAGCCTCTGATCCCTTCATCTATAATCTCACATGCTCTCCTGTCACGGCAGGTTAGCAACTGTGTCACTGGCTGTCCGATCGAGAAGGAAAAATTGGATTTTTTTGATGAAAACAATATCTGATATTGTCTGACTCGAAGGAGCACATCTGAGCCTTGGAGAGTTGTAATTTGAGGAGAATTAGAAGCTGGCTGCTGCGGAAATTATTGACAACATCACTGAAAATAATTTATCACAGATACATTTCCTTACTCTCGACTGTAATCTAATCTACTGTGGGTTTAGGCCCAGGGTTGAGATGAAGAGGATGTTAATCAGCTCTATATAAAAAAAATAACAAAAACTCTCTGCATCTCTCTGTGTTGAACAAAAGTGCATACCCTGACTGGAGGAATACAGTTACTTGTGGGGCCAGTTGAACTATAGGAGAATTGACAAAATTACGTGAAAGAAACTGCCAAAGTTCATCTGTACAAACAGTTTAAATTCCCAGCGGCACATGGTAAAAAAAAAACAGGACGTTTGCCTTAAGAAGGGGAAATCTCTTCCTCCCTTTCTCCCACCCCTCTCGGGAATACCGTGACCCTTCCCCATGCAGGGAGACAGGGTTCGACTGGCGGCGCGCCTGTACCCCATCTAAGTGAGCATTCTTCACGTGCGAGCAGAAATAGGCCACAGGATTACAACCTAGCCGGATTCTGCCCATGCCCACACTTATGCACTATCCAGCAGGGCGTCATTTATATGGCGCCTTTCACGACCACCGGATGACCCAAAGCACTTTACAGCCAATGAAGTATTTTTTAAAGTGTAGTCACTGTTATAATGTAGGAAACGTGACAGCCAATTTGCACACAGCGAGCTTCCACAAACAGCAATGTGATAATCACCAGGTAATCTATTTTACTGAGAGATAAATATTGGCCAGGACACCCGGGGATAACTCCCCTGCTCTTCATCAAAATAGTATGATAGGATCTGTTACGTCCACTTGAGTGGGCAGACAGGGCCTTGGTTTAACGTCTCATCCGGAAGACGGCACCTCTGACAGTGCAACGCTCCCTCAGCACTGCACTGGGAGTGTCAGCCGAGATTTCTGTGCTCAAGTCTCTGGAGCGGTACTTGAACCCACAACCTTCTGACTCAGAGGCGAGAGTGCCACCAACTAAGCCATGGCTAACATATTCAAGACTGAGTAATTTATTTATTTTGTCTTATAACACTGCTGTGAAGCGCCTTGGGATGTTTTACTATGTTAAAGGCGCTATATAAATAAGTTGTTGTTGTTGAATATATTCAAGACTGAGATCGATAGATTTTTGGTCACAAAGGAAATCAAGGGGCATAGGAGTCAGGTGGGAAAATGGAGTTGATGTAGAAGTTCAGCCATAATCTTATTGAATGACCAGGTAGGTTCGAGGGGCCATATGATCTACTCCTGCTCCTAATAAGTTTTTCCTGCTCTGTGTAGTCAAGCTGCTTTGCATTGTGCCTTGAACGAAAAGAAAAATAAAATAATCCACAAGTTGCACCGTTTAATTTAGTGCTGATTCAAGAATATTCTCAGATGTTGCTTTGACAGAATATTAAAATGTAGCCGCCCCCACTATGGTGACAACAGTAACACCTGTGAGCCCATCTTTTTCTGGTGTGAAGAGTGTCATCCTCGTTATGAGGGATGGCCCAGTAGTCGTAGGTGACAATACCACTTTAAGAGCAGGAGGGTTCACTTCTCAACTTACTTCTATGCTCTGCTGCTGAGCACCTCAGTGATCAAGGTGACCTATGATCCTTATATTTCACTTGTGAATTCTTGACAGTCACTTTGGGCCAGCACTATACTTGAACTCTGACCTCCTGAGGTGGTAGCTGAGAACGTTACAACCGTAAACTATCAGCAAAATAACTGAGGCACCTCATTACTCACTACTAACGCGCACTTTTACAAGTTTACCGATACTGGTTTAATGACTGAGATCAGATGATATATGAAGTAGTGACGACTGTCACGGACACCCCTTCGGTGTTGCACACATATACATGCGTGCACAGCCCCCTTAAAATGGACCGACAAACCGTCAGTGCTATCAATGATTTTAAGTAGTCTGATGGCGAGACTCAGGTCTTTTTCCAACCCGCCTTCTCTTCTGAAGGCACTCATTCCTTGCTTGGCTCCACAGAAGCCAAGTGGGTGAGCCTGGACAGTCAGTGTCAAGCAAGCTATTTGACCGTGGGGGTATCACAGACAAACCTGCTCCTCTCGCCGCCCAACAATCACACACACAGGCGCACTCTGCAGTAGGAGTTACTGGACAGTGATCAGTAGCAGAAAGACTGGCTGCTTTATCCCCCTCCCTAAGGGGGCACTGAGGTGTATTGTTACCAATGTTCCCTCGATTGTTTTTGGGGGGGGGGGGGGGAGAGCTGCGCAGCCCATTCAAACTTCTGTGCACGTGCGTTATTTTGCATTGTAAAGCTGTCTCACCGGCTGCGCGGGACCTCAAGACCATTGTGCAGCCGTGCCACTTAAAGGGAACATTGATTGTTAACCACCTGCCCCTCTCTCCAATCACCACCTCTGATAAATCAGCACAGAGCAAGGGATGATTCCTGGTTTGTACGGCTCATCGATTTAACCAGTTCAGCCATAGGGGGAGCTATAATTATTTTTAATGTCCTGTGTTCTGCTGTCGCACAACCTTGAGTGTCGATTGACCTCAGTACCACAGTCAAAAACAGCACAGAAAGAGACAAAGTTATTGTCCCAACAATACCTCAAAAGCCTGCATCATGTACAGGAGATTATCCAACGTGCTTTATATTAAGGAAGGTAAACAGCAGAAGGTGGGGCGGGGAGGGGGAGAGAAACTGAATGCACGATTAAAGAGAGAAGGTTTTCAACAGCAAAGAGTGAGGTGGCAAAGTTGGAGTAGCTAAAGGAAGGAATTCCAGAGGTGAGGTCACTGTGGCTGACACAGACTAGATTTGCATTCTCCTGAGTTTAGAAGATTAAGTGGTGATCTAATTGAGGTGTTTAAGATGATTAAAGGACAAGATAGGGGAGATAGAGCGAAACTATTTCCTCTGGTGAGGGAGTCCAGAACAAGGGGGGTATAACCTTAAAATTCTGCAGATGCTGGAATCTGAAATTAAAAACATAAAATGCTGGAAATCTCAGCGGGTCAAGCAGCATCTGTGGAGAGAAACAGAGTTAACGTTTCAGGTCTGTGAGCTGGAAAAGTTCGAGCTGTAACAGATTCTTAAGGAAATGCAGGGGTACAACCTTAACATTGGAGCCAGGGTAATAAAAACAGAAAATGCTGGAAATCTCAGCGTTAACTCGGTTTTTCGCCACAGATGCTGCCTGACCCGTTGAGATTTCCAGCATTTTCTGTTTTTATTTCAGATTTCAGCATCCGCAGTATTTTGCTTTTGTATTAGAGCTGGGGTGCTGAGGGGTGATGTGAGGAAGCACTTTGTCACACAAAGGGCAGTGGAAATCTGCAATTCTCTCCCCCAAAAAGCTGTTGAGTCAATTGAAAATGTCAAAACTGGGATTGATAGATTTCTGTTAGGTAAGGGTTATTAAGACCCTATTGAAGGATATACAACCAAGGCAGGTAGATGGAGTTAAGATACAGATCAGCCATGATCTGACGGAATGGTGGAACAGGCTGAATGACCTCATCCTGTTCCCAAGAAAGAATAGCTACTGCTGGTGGATTGTGAAGGAGCAGGGAAGAAGGTGTAACTGGGAATTAAAGGGCCGCAGGGTACATGTGGGGTCTTATGGCTGAGAGGAGATTACTGAGGTAGAACAGATTGAGGGATTTGAAAGCACGGATCTTGAAATCAATTTGCTGGAGTATGGGACGTCAGTGAAGCTTGGTGATGGGAGTATGGTACTTTACACAAATCCATCCTGACTCTCTCTGATCAGCTCAAATTTGTTCCAAATGCTCCATCACTCTGTCCCTGATGATAGATTCCAGTAACTTCCCCACAACTGACGGTAAACAGACAGGTCTGTAAGTACCTGGTTTCGCTCTCCTACAACAACAACAACTTGTATTTATATAACGCCTTTAACGTAGTGAAAGGTCCCAAGGCGCTTCACAGGAGTATGATAAGACAAAAAATTTGACACCAAGCTGCATGAGTATAAATTAGTGCAGGTGACCAAAAAAATTGGTCAAAGCAGTAGGTTATAAAGAGCATCTTGAAGGAGGAAAGAGAGATAGAGAGGTGGAGAGGTTTAAGCACGGAATTCCAGAGCCTAAGCAGGGGTGTTCTCCCTAGTGTCCTGACCAATCAGGGATGCTCAAGAGGGCAGAATTAGAGGAGCGCCGACATCTCGGAGGTTTGTGGGACTGGAGGAGATTACAGAGATAGGGATTTGAAAATAAGGATGAGAATTTTGAAATCGAGACGTTGCTTAACCGGAAGCCAATGTAGGTCGGCGAGCACAGAGGTGATGGGTGAGCGGGACTTGGTGCGAGTTAGGACACGGGCAGCTGAGTTTTGGATCACCTCTAGCTTACACAGGGTAGAATGTAGGAGGCCAGCTAGGAGTGCGTTTAAATAGTCAAGTCTAGGGATAACATTCTTAACTAATGGAATGACATTTACAATTCTCCGATCCAATGGCACAATTCCCAAAACAAGAGAGCTTTGGAAGATTATGATTAAAGCACCTGCAATTTCCTCACCTACTTCTTTTAATACCCCGTGGTAGAACCCATCAGGTCCTGGAGATTTGCCGATCTTAAGTCTCATTATTTTCTTCATTACCTCTTTTGTACTTATATTAAAGCCAGTAAGTTCCTCTCCTTGATTTATTTTTAGTTTCATTTGTACCACTGGTATTTTGTCCTCTTCCTCTACTCATTTAACAAGTCTGCCATTTCCTTACTGCCGGTTACAGTATCCCCTGCGTCTATCTTTAATAGGCCCACATTTCCCTCAGTCAATCTTCTTCTCAACATATTTATAAAAACGTTTACTGTTAGCCTTGATACCCCTTGCATGCATTTATTGTTGTATTCCTTTTTACCGATCTTAATACTTTCTTTGTATCTTGTTGTGGTTCTCCCAGTCTGGATTTCCTTTGCACTGGTGTAATGTTCCCTCTCATATGATGTGGCCAACGTGGCCCCTTTAATGTACATGGCTCAAGCGCGGCCCATTCAAAGCTTTGCACCTGCGCAGTTTTTGCGTTTAAAAGCCGGTGAGCCAGTTACGCGGGAGCTCCAGACTGCGTGGCCATGCAGATTAATGGGAGCATTGCTTGTGTGAACCTCTTCTTTTAGCTTTATACCAGCTCTCACCTCATTCGTTGACCATGGTTGCCTAACGCCTGACAAAACATTGCCTCAAGTTGCCAAGACAAACTCTCCACTCACGCCGACTGGTTCTGGCGTAAAGGAAGCCTGCTCCTGGGAGATAACTCTACTCCAGGAGCAAGTGGGAGGGGAATTATTGGTGAATTGCTGCCAAGTTCAGGTCCTCAGCCCATACGCAATCCACCTCGTGGCTTGCCCATCGCATTCTGCCCAATCTCGGTCCTCTTGTCTGTCCACTCAACCCAGTCTAGGTCCTCTCTCCTTCCAATGCCTCTCCCAGGAACCTTAAATCACTTGGTTAGACCTGAGCAGCCGCTCCAATCTCGGACAATAACCAATACTCAACCAGGTTTAGCTAAAAAATGATTGAAAACAAGCCTCGGTTCTCAAAGTGTCATTACTAGGAGCTCAGGGTGAAACATAGAAAATAGGTGCAGGAGTAGGCCATTCGGCCCTTCGAGCCTGCACCACCATTCAATATGATCATGGCTGATCATACAACTTCAGTACCCCATTCCTGCTTTCTCTCTATACCTTGATCCCTTTAGCCGTAACTCCCTTTTGAATATATCTAACGAACTAGCCCCAACAACTTTCTGTGATAAAGAATTCCACATGCCCACAACTCTCTGAGTGAAGAAGTTTCTCCTCATCTCAGTCCTAAATGGCTTACCCCTTATCCTTAGACTGTGACCCCTGATTCTGGACTTCCCCAACATCGGGAACATTCTTCCTGCATCTAACCTGTCCAATCCCATCAGAATTTTATATGTTTCTATGAGATCCCCTCTCATCCTTCTAAACTCCATTGAATACAAGCCTAGTCGATCCAGTCTTTCTTCATATGTGAAATGATGAACTTTGAGACCCATGTACGTACAAATCTCAAGTCAAGTTAGAATATATGCGATTGCATTTCACTTGTACATGACATACTCAGAGCCACACGAATAATATTCTCACATTTGATTGGAATGTGTTTCCCGTGAACCTCTCTCCCAGTTCAGATTCTCTGAACTGACTGTTCACTCACATTTTCTTCTTTTCCTCCATTATTTCTTCTCTCTTGCTGGAATACAGTTCCGATTGTCAGGCGTCATCCTTGGCTCAGTGGTCGCACTCTCACTTCTGAGATTGTGGGTTGAAGCACATAATCTAGGCTGACACTCCCAGTGCAGTACTGAGGGAGCGCTGCACTGTCAGAGGTGCCATCTTTCAGATGAGATGTTAAACCGAAGCCCGCCTGCTCTCTCAGATGGACGTAAATGATCCCGTGGCACTATTTTGAGGAAGAGCAGGGGTGTTCTCCCCAGCCCGGCCAATATTTATCCCTCAACCAACACTTAAAACAGATTATCTGGTCATTATCACATTGCTGTTTGTGGGACCTTGTTGTGTACAAATTGGTTGCTGTGTTTCCTGATGGTTTTGGCTGCGAAGTATTTTAGCCTGAGGTCATGAAAGGGGCTATAGAAATGCAAGTTTTTCTTTCACAGTCACTCATCAGCCTCTAGTACTTCATCAATTGTCCATTCTCCACATGTGAGCCTCGGCACTGAGGATTGTGGGGGGTCTGGCAGAGCTGGCCCTCCATCACAGCCGAGCTCAATCCTCTCCCCACACAATGCCAACAGTATACGCACAACTTTCAGGAGGAGTCGATGGATAGTAAACATAGAAACATAGAAAATAGGTGCAGGAGTAGGCCATTTGGCCCTTCGAGCCTGCACCACCATTCAATATGATCATGGCTGATCATTCCCTCAGTACTCCTTTCCTGCTTTCTCTCCATACCCTTGATCCCTTTAGCCGTAAGGGCCATATCTAACTCCCTCTTGAATATATCCAATGAACTGGCATCAGCAACTCTCTGTGGCAGAGAATTCCACAGGTTAACATTCTTCCTGCATCTAACCTGTCCAGTCCCGTCAGAATTTTATATGTTTCTATGAGATCCCCTCTCATCCTTCTAAACTCCAGTGAATACAGGCCCAGTCGATCCATGTCAGTCCTGCCATCCCGGGAATCAGTCTGGTGAACCTTCGCTGCACTCCCTCAATAGCAAGAACGTCCTTCCTCAGATTAGGAGACCAAAACCGAACACAATATTCCAGGTGAGGCCTCACCAAGGCCCTGTACAACTGCAGTAAGACCTCCCTGCTCCTATACTCAAATCTCTTCGCTATGAAGGCCAACATACCATTTGCCTTCTTCACCGCCTGCTGAACCTGCATGCCAACTTTCAATGACTGATGTACCATGACACCGAGGTCTCGCTGCACCTCCCCTTTTCCTAATCTGCTGCCATTCAGATAATATTCTGCCTTTGTGTTTTTGCCACCAAAGTGGATAACCTCACATTTATCCACATTATACTGCATCTGCCACGCATTTGCCCACTCACCTAACCTGTCCAAGTCACCCTGCAGTCCTCCTCACAGCTCACACCGCCACCCAGCTTAGTGTCATCTGCAAACTTGGAGATATTACACTCAATTCCCTCATCCAAATCATTAATGTATATTAATGTATAGTAATAGTAACCAGGAGTGGGAACCCTGACTGACTTTCCCTCCTCTCTAGCCCATGAGCACTAGCTACACCTACTGAAGCCCCTCTACCACTGCTAATTGCACTGCCCTGGGAGCTCATGCCTGGTCTGCATGCTCAGTACGACACCAGCTGGTGCACAGACAGTTTCTTAACCGATAAGGGATTAAGGGGTTATGGGGATTGGGCAGGGAAGTGGACTTGAGTCCATGATCGGATCAGCCATGATCATATTAAATGGCATAGCAGACTCGTTGGGCCGTATGGCCGACTCTTGCTCCTATTTCTTCTGTTCTTATTTATACACTGAACCGTCGGTGGTGGGTTTGGCTGAGTAAGGCTCCTGTGATGTGTCCTTTGAAAGATGCAGCGCGATTTTGTATAACAACACTGCCACTTCTAATGGGAAAAAAGGACATGACGGCATCTTTGGGCCACTCTCTCGAGTGAGGACATCCCAAGTAGGCGGGCTGTTGCTTCAAGCCTGGATCTGCAAGACACCCCTGCAGCTCTCAATCTTAATTACAGGAGCAATTCACAGGACAGACTCCAAACAACACTCACACTGAAAGCCACTCTCAGGGAGGCACTGCAAAAACAAACTTCAGTAGTTACAAGCTGGTCCTTTTACTGACAGGCGGTGCTGGGTATAAGCAAACACTCCCAGCTGATGATGTGTCAGATATATGACTTGTTTGGTTATCTGGATGGCCTGTTTGCTGACTCGGACTCCCGGAGCCACAGGTTAACCCCAGCTCCTCCTCCACATTAGTTCTATCTGCTCTGCCCCCCACCCCCATGGTAAAGTTCAGCAGCATCATCATCATGGTCATGTGTTGTTCATAATGAAATTAGTCACTTCGGGTAAAAACATGCCCACTGTCTGAAATCTCAGTTTCTCGAACTGGGGTGGGTCGGTCCCGTGAGGTCATCTGATTCTGTCCAGCTGGCACAGACCACAAGCACCGTCTCCAGAGTTTGATGTTTTTACTGTATTCACTGATTTGCGAGCCTGTTGACGTACATCAATAAATGTTTTTTTGCAACGCTAGTACTGGCTTTCCTTTGGAGATGTGCCTCTGCATCAGCTCATCTGCTGGTGAAACCCTCATCCATGCCTTTGTTGTCAGCTGTGGCTCAGTGGGTAGCACACTCGCCTCTGAGTCAGAAGGTTGTGGTTCAAGTCCCATTCCAGGCATTTGAGCACACAAAAAAAAATCTAGGCTGACATTCCAGTGCAGTGCTGAGGGAGCATTGCACTGTCGGATGAGACGTTAAACCGAGGTCCCGCCTGCTCTCTCAAGTGGACGTACAAGATCCCATGGCACTATTTCATAGAAGAGCAGTGGAGTTATCCCCGGTGTCCTGGACAATATTTACTACTATACGATACTACGATAGGCAGTCACTCGGAATTGAGGAAGACTTGCTTCCACTCCTGAAGTGAGTTCTTTGGTGGCTGAACAGTTCCCAATACGAGAGCCACAAACTCTGTCACAGGTGGGACAGACAGTCGTCGAGGGAAAGGGTGGGTGGGACTGGTTTGCCGCACGCTCCTTCCGCTGCCTGCGCTTGACCTATTCACGCTCTCGGCGTTAAAATTTGAAGAGCTCAACGCCCTCCCGGATACACTTTCTCCACCTAGGACAGTCTTCGGCCAGGGACTCCCAGGTGTCAGTGGTGATGTCGCAGTTTATCAGGGAGGCTTTGAGGGTGTCCTTGTAACGTTTCCGCTGCCCACCTTTGGCTCGTTTGCTGTGATGGAGCTCCGCATAGAGCATTTGCTTTGGGAGTCTTGTGTCTGGCATGCGAACTATGTGGCCTGCCCAGCGAAGCTGATCGAGTGTGGTCAGTGCTTCAATGCTGGGGATGTTAGTCTTGACGAGGACACTGAGTTTGGTGCGCCTGTGCTCCCAGAGAATTTGCAGAATCTTGCGGAGACATCGTTGGTGATATATCTCCAGCGACTTGAGGTGTCTTCTGTACATCGTCCATGCCTCTGATCCATACAGGAGGGTGGGTATTACAAAGCCCTGTAGACCATGAGCTTGGTGGTAGATTTGAGGGCCTGGTCTTCAAACACTCTTTTCCTCAGGCGGCCGAAGGCTGCACTGGCGCACTGGAGGCGATATTGAACCACCGCATCAATGTCTGCCTTTGTTGATAAGAGGCTCCCGAGGTATGGGAAATGGTCCACGTTGTCAAGGCCATGCCACAATATTTACCTCTCAATCAACATAGCCCAAAAAAAAATGATCTGGTCATTATCACATTTATGCTTGTGGGAGCTTGCTTGTGCACAAATTGGCTGCCACATTTCCTACATCATAGGCGGTCCCTCGAACGAGGATGACTTGCTTCCACACCAAAAGGGATAAGTTCACAGATGTTTCAATGGAGGACCCAATATTCCAGTCCTGAACTCCAGGGGTGGAAGATGCCGGTGCGTGGATTTTTTTAACATGTGGTGACCATTGCACACCAGGCTCATCCAGTGGCAAGGGTTAATCAGGATGACTGGAGACCAGTTTTCTACATTACAACAGTGACTGCACTCCAAAAGTACTTCATTGGCTGTAAAACACTTTGAGGCGTCCAGTAGTCGTGAAAGGCACTATATAAATCAAAGTCTTTTTTTTGTTGCCACTAGACTTGACTATGCCAGTTACCCACCTCCCACCCTCCGTAAACTTCAGCTTATCCAAACCTCTGCTGTCCATATCCCAACTTACAGCAGTCCCGCTCACCCATCACCCCTGTGCTCGCTGACCTACAGTGGCTCCCAGTCCGGCAATGCCTCAATTTTAAAATTCTCATCCTTGTTTTTAAATCCCTCCATGACCTCCTCCTCATCTCTGTAACCACCTCCAGCCCTACAACCCTCCGAGATCTCTGTCCTCCTCTAATTCTGGTAAACTGTGCATCCCCGATTTCCATCGCTCCACCCTAAGCTCTGGAACTCCCTCCCTAAATCTTACTGCCTCTCTCTATTCCATTAAGTCGCTTCTTAAAACCGACCTTTGATGAAACCTTTGGTCAGCTGTCCTAATACCTCCTTATGTGGCTCGGTGTCAATTTTTGTCTGATTACATCCCTGCGAAGTGCCTTGGGGTGTTTTCTCTATGTTAAAGGTGCTATATAAATGCAAGTTGTTGTTGCTGTTGCCTGCAATTCACACTCGACCAGCTCCGTTGGGCGGGCCTCATTGTTCGCATGCCTTACACAAGACTCCCAAAGCAAGCATACATAAGAACATAAGAACATAAGAATTAGGAACAGGAGTAGGCCATCTAGCCCCTCGAGCCTGCTCTGCCATTCAACAAGATCATGGCTGATCTGGCCGTGGACTCAGCTCCACTTACCCGCCCGCTCCCCGTAACCCTTAATTCCATTATTGGTTAAAAATCTATCTATCTGTGATTTGAATACATTCAATGAGCTAAAAACACAATCCCTCCGTGGTCTTGAACCACCACCCTGTCAGTTAACAGTCAGTTAATAAATGAACGTGCTAACCGATTGCACCACAGAGATGTGCTCTACTTGGAATTCCTATAAGGCAAGCGAGCCCCAGGTGGACAGAGGAAACGTTTCAAGGACACCCTCAAAGCCTCCTTGATAAAGTGCAACATCCCCACCGACACCTGGGAGTCCCTGGCCAAAGACCGCCCTTAGTGGAGGAAGTGCATCCGGGAGGGCGCTGAGCACCTCGAGTCTCGTCACCGAGAGCATGCAGAAAACAAGCGCAGGCAGCGGAAGGAGCGTGCGGCAAACCAGTCCCACCCACCCTTTCCTCCAACCACTGTCTGTCCCACCTGACAGAGACTGTAATTCCCGTATTGGACTGTACAGTCACTTGAGAACTCACTTTTAGAGTGGAAGCAAGTCTTCCTCAGTTTCGAGGGACTGCCTATGATGATGATGCCTGCAGTGTCCAGGCGATGGATGGGTTCATTGTTCACAGTTGCCCAATGCAGCCTGATAGGGTTAACACTTAGCGATGACATTGTTGTTATAATCACATCAGTAGGTTGACCAGCCTTAAGATAACGTGAGCCCTCTTCAACCATTAACACAGAGCCTGTTATTCAGAACCTGAACTGGGACTAGCCAAGATTGCGTGAAATATCAACGAACTGCAGAGGAAGTAAACACATTGTGGGGAATAGAAGTTTACATTTTCATTTGAAAAACAGATTTTGACACCTTCCCTCTGTCTCGTCGCCCCTCCCCCCCCCCATACTCTCTTAGCAACTGGCTGATTGAATTGTTGAATGACCTTTGACCCATCACAGTCTGTAGCCTTCAAGCCACCCTGCCATGTAGTGATTGGCTCTCCTGCAGTTTTATGAAGTTGTTCTTTGCTAATAAAACACTAACTGCTGGGCTTAAGTGCTGCTTCATGACCCCCTGGTTACCACCTAGCGATGACCTCATGACCCTACTTCAGAAGCCTAAACAAGGCCCGATGCAAATGACCATATTTTATACTTTCGCTCTAGGCTGAGCTCTGAAGCAAATGTAACATTTCCCGTGTCGAAGCAAGAAGAGGCAGACGAGGGACTGTGTAGATGCCCTAGTATCTTGCTGGGGTTGTTGGCAGTGTTTCCCTGACCTCTAGAATCCCCAGAATGAGGCCAATAACACTCTTCTATCAACATCACCTTTTTATTCCAGTGAGGCTGCTCATCGAATCAAGCACGAGCATGCTGTTCTGAATTTGGATAATTCAATGGCAATTCTAGAGAAATTAATGTTCCACACTGCTCCCTCTGTGCCCCACCCCCCCCTCCCCCCGCTCCACCAAAAGTTCCCAACTGCTACCGAATGAGCTGATAAACAGAAAGATTTGGATTTATATATTCATGACCTCAGGACATCCCAAAGTGCATGACAGCCAATGAAGTACTTTTTGAAGTGTAGTCACTGTTGGAATGTAGGAAACGCGGCAGCAAATTTGCGCACAGCAAGCTCCCACAAACAGCAATATAATGACCAGAGAATCTGTTTTTTTAGTGATGTTGATTGATGAACAAATATTGGCCAGGAGTGTCAGCCTGGATATTTGTGCTCAAGTCTCTGGAGTGGGACTTGAACCCACAACCTTCAGGCTCCGATCCTGGATAGGGTTGCCATTGCCAACCCTCCAGGATTGTCCTGGAGTCTCCAGGAATTGAAGCGTAATTACCTGGAATCTGCTGTGAGCAGCAACCAGGAGAAAAAACCTATGGGGGCGTTAAAAGCATTTTCTGTGAACACTTTTGTTTTTTTTTGCATTCTAAAGATATTGGGGGGGGGGAGGGGGTGGGGGGGGGAGAAGCTGTTTGGCTGGGTGGGGTGGTGGGTCAGGTGACATAACCTCCAGGAATCCGTCCAACCAGAATTGGCAGCCCTAATCCTGAGCCATGTCTCCCAGATGCCTTCTGTGTATGGAGATGTCAACGGCAGGGAGATTTACGAGGAAAAAGAGTGAGACCGACTGCAAACCCACTCAAACACCCGTGTTTACTGTTAAAACAGGTCGGGTTGTGCAGTCGCTTTTACTGACAGGCGGGTTGACTAGGCCCCACACCAGGGGCATTTTTGCCTCTGCTAATAATACTTTTTAATAATAGCCTGGCTGACTTTTCTTTTGTGCCAGTAATGATTCTCAGAGACCTTGTTGTCGTGGAAACCTGTTGCAACGAGCAACAATGTACTGTATCGTCTGGCGAATAAGGCAGGGCCTAATGGTCACCCCTGCTCACAACATCATCACTTGAATTGTGGCTCCACCAATGTTGGCGAGAGATCGTAGTGGAGGTGCGGCAAATGAGGGTACAGGGTCCAGAATGTGCCGAGGGCCCAGGGGCAGCACGGGCCCAGCCCACACTGCGATATGTGTGCGCTCTAAGTTCGTGCAGCAGAGCTGATCTCCATTTGTCCTGGTTAACCCTTGCCACTGGATAAAGGCCGAGCTCTGTCAAGCCCGTGTGGTGGCTGGTGTGCAACAGTCACCACACGTTAAAAAAATCCACGCACAGGCATCTTCCACCCTTCAACTGGAGTTCAGGACTGGTACATCGGGTCCTTCATTGAAACATCTGTGAACTCGTGTGGAAGCAAGTTATCCTCGTTCGAGGGACTGCCGATGATGATGATGACTCCCCTCCTCACCTGACGTGTGGACTCATGCAGCAGCGGCCAATTCAGCAGCTCCCCCATCAGCAAGGAAGTGAGATGTTAAAGGCAGAGTCACCTGCGTCCCTTTCATTCCTGTGTAAGTGGCAGAAGTAGAGTTGTCAACCCAGGAATTAAAGACTAGTCTCCTGGACACTGCTGCAAGCAATATCCAGGAGAAAAATCATTGGGGCTTTTGAAAACGATGCTTTAAAAAAATAATTACTTGAACACTTTTGTTTATTAGTTGTAAAAAAATCATACATGTCTGACTGACAGTCAAGAATCATCCAATCGGGTAACGAAGAGTCTATTTGCTTTTCAATTGGCCATGGGAAAGCGGGGTGCCGTGAGGATGGACATGTTGGGCAACCAAGTTGGGGCACTTGGAGGCAGGAGATCATGGCCTCCAGGAATATGTCCAACCAGAGTTGGCAACCCCAGGCAGAGCTCACCTTCTTGGGCAGGAGAATTCCTGCTGCAGACCATGGCCAATATCCAATCTACAAACTCTGGCAATCCGGTCCTTGATGTCCAGGTGAATCACTTCGATTTGTGCTCGTATTTCTCATTTTCTGGTTTGTTTTGAATCAATTTTTCGGAGGTTTGGAAAGTGTTGTTTAAGAAGCAACCTATATTTACATAGCACAGTATCACGTTCCTCAAAAACATCGCAAAGCTCTTACACATACAATGAATAACTAAAGTACATTCACTGTTGTCATGCTGAGGAAGCTTGGCAGACATTTCGCACACAGTAAGATCTCACAAACAGCAATGAGACAAATGGCTGGTTAATGTGTGTTTGGTGGAGTTGATTGAAGGACGAAAGTTGACCAGAACTCCAGGAGAACTCCCTATGCTTTGTCAAGAAGTGTCACGAAGGTCTCTAACATCCACTGGAACAGGGTTTCAGTTTAACATTTCATTCAAAAGACAGCACTCCCTTAGTGTGCTTTAACTCACAACCAGGATGACACCTGCTGTCTATTGCTGGATCAGTCCTTAATCACATCTGTATCTGTTACCATCCACAGCGTGAGATATATGTAAATTAACCAGTAGCATAAACCTCTGGGAAATACACCATGGACACTGCTTCTCTGGCCCCTGGATGGTGCCTGGCAGCAGGAGAGTCAAGTAGGCAAAAGGGAGGTGAGAAAGTACTTTAAAATAGCAGTTCGGTTACCTTTACAAATAAAAGGGAATAAAGAAAATGAACTGAAATGAGACCATACAGCTCCTTATGAATCATGCAGTGTTTGTCTGGACGATTCTGTAACCATTGAGGGCTGATGCCGGATACGCAGTTAATGATGAGTAATCACTCTCTAAGGACTCTGCTCGTACAACATACTAAAAGACGATGATTAAAGTTCTTATTGATATACAGACCATGAGGCCCTGGGTTCAATTCCCCAGTCTGTGCGGAATTAGCTGATCTCTGTGAGGGTAACAGTTCAGGTCTACAATTGTCCTCAAACCCCCTCTGGGCTGGGGGAGAAGGGTAATAAGCCTGGCTCCTGCTCCTGATTGCTGTCAGACTGGTAGTGATGACCTCCCGGGTCGAATAGCCTGCTAATGCTCACTATCTAGGCTTATACATCAAATAAAATGGCTACTTGTGTGAGGTGCTGGAGGGCAATCAGTGCCCCTGGATCTGTCCCCTAGTACTTTCAGCAGAGGATGAGAGAAAATTAATGCAAGACAGGCTAAGATTTTAGACAGCGCTCAAAGCATTAACTGGCACATTCAAGTTTATTTGCCATAAATTTGCATTTAAGACAATAACTGCTGCTTTAACCTTACAGGTCCAAAGTCCAGAAATGAAGAACCATGGCATTTAAAAATCACAACAAAAATGAGTTTATTGGAAGAGTGCTGGCTTCGGCCCCACAGTGATTGCAGCTGCACACTTACACAGGCTCTCACTGCTACGCTGCGTATCTGAGCACACCAGGATAGTCATTGGATGCTCTAATATGGTCAGTATCGCAGGTTCCCCAGCACAAGCACAAAGGCATCAAAGCAAACAATCAACAACAACAACAACCTGCATTTATGTAGCGCCTTTAACGTAGTAAAATGTCCCAAGGCGCTTCACAGGAGTGTTATCAGACAATATCTGACACTGAGCCATTAAAGGAGATGTTAGGACAGGTGACCAAAAGCTTGGTGAAAGAGGTAGGTTTTAAGGAGAGTTTTAAAGAAGGAGAAGAGGGAAATATACAGGAGAGGTCGAAGGAGAGAATTACAGAGCTCAGGGCCCCATGGCAGCAGAAGACATGGCTGCTAACAGTGGTGCGCAGAAAATTGAGCACGCACAAGAGTCCGATATTGGAGCATCTCAGAAATTTCGGAGGGTTGTCGGGTTGGAGTTGGTTACAGTGATAGGGAGGGGCGAGGCTATGGAGGGATTTTAAAACATAGGAACTGGAGGAGGCTATTCAGCCCCTCGAGCCTGTTCCACCATTCAATGAGATCATGGCTGATCTGTATCCCAACTCCATCCACCCGCCCTGGCTCCCTTAATACCCTCGGCTCGCAAATATCTATTGATCTCAGATTTAAAATGATTAATTGAGCCCCAGCATTTACCACAATTTCTACAACCCTTTGTGTGAAGAAGTGTTTCCTAACCTCTCTCCAGAATGGCCTGGCTCTGATTTTAAGGTTATGTCCCCTTGTCCTGCACTCTAAGACAAATGGAAAACAAACCCTATTCAGAAAGCCATGAACAGACCAACATAACTCAGTCCTGACGAAAGGTTCACACTCAAAACATTAATCCATCTTTCCCTACAGAAGTTGACAGATTTGCTGTGTATTTCCAACATATTCTGGTTTTACTTCCGGTTTTCAGCATTTATATTTTCTTACCTCATCAGCTAGAGCTTAGTTTTGTTGTAATATTATTATTGTTAGATTAGGGTAAACAATTCTAACGATTTTTTAAACATGATTATGGCAAGGATAAAGGGCACAGGGTCTCTGAAACAACAACTTGCATTTATATAGTGCCTTTAACGTAGAAATATGTCCCAAGGCACTTTTACAGAAGTGTGAGGAGAAAACAGACACAGAACCAAAAAGCGAGCTATTAGAAGGGGGTGACCAAAGGTTTCTGCCACTCCTGAGACCAGAGCACAAAAACTAACACACTCCCAGTGCTGGGACTGAGGCAACACTGCACTGTCGGAGGTGCTGTCTTTTAGATGAGTCACTAAACCGATGCCCCGTCTGCCCTCTCAGGTGGACGTAAAAGAGTGGTTAGTTCTCCTGGTGTCCCGGCCAATATTTATCCCTCAACCAACATCACTAAAACAGATTATCTGATCATAATCTCATTACTGTTCGTTGGAACTTACCATGCACAAATTGGCTGCCACGTTTCCAACATTACAACAGTAACTACACTTCAAAAAGCACTTATTTGCCTATAAAGTGCTTTGGGGAGTGAAAGGCTCTATATGAATGCAAGTTCTTCTGGCAAAGAGTGTGTTTTAAAGAGCATTTTAAAGAAGGAGAGGAAGATAGAGAGCCATGGAGGGATTTAAAAGCAAGAATGATCATTTTAAATTTGAGGTGTTGGGGAACTGGGAGCCTGTGTGGGTCACCGAGGACAGGTGATAAATGAACAGGCCTTAGTGCAGGATAGGATTGGGCAGCAGATTTTTTGATGCTGAAGTTTGTGGAGGGTGGAGGATGGGAGGCTGGTCAGGGGAGTATTGGAGTAATCAAGTCTAGAGGTGTCAAAGGGACGGATGAGGGTTTGTGCAACAGTGAGGCTGAGGCAGGGTTAGAGGCGGGTGATGTTACGGGGGTGGAAATAGGCAGTCTTAGTGATGGGAGGATGTGGGGTCAGAATCTCAGCATGGAGTTGAACAGGACGCTGAAGGTCAGTCTCGGTCTGCTTGAAACAATGGCAAGGTAGGGGAATAAAGTCGATGGCGAGTGTATGGAGTCTGTTGTGGGGACCAAAGACAATTATGGCTCGTCCATGACGGGATGTGGGACAGCAGAAAGGCAATTGTGAGGGTCGAGAGACTTGGAGGAAAGGTAGAGCTGAATGTCATCAGCATACATGGAGAAGCTGATGTCTCCTGTTTGCGTATGATGACATCAAGATGTGGATATAGAAAGGAGGAGCCTCAGTTTACAACCGTGGAGGACACTGGGCGTGATGCCAGAGTGAGAAGCGAAGCCATCGTTGGTGGTGCTTGGGATAGGTATGAGTGGAACCGAGTGAAGGCAATCCCACCGAGATGGACAAAGGAAAAGAGGCGCTTATGCTTAATTTACCGTACAAACACCCCCCTCCCCTTCCCTTCAAATAAAGTTTCTTCGGATTGGGTTATGGCCCGGGAACATCAATGATGTGCTCTGCCCCTTGTATATTCAGGGCCATGACAGCACAGTGCAACTGCAACAGGACATAGCTCTCAGAGTGACCTTGCCAGGAGCACAGTAAGAATCTGAGAAATTGTGCTGGGGATAAGGAGAGATGGCTATGGGGTAGAATGCAGGTTTTATTCATGCTGTCCCCCAATTACTGTTCAATATGGCCTCACACCAGCTCACTGTGCTGATCTGCTCCTCCGGTCCCGATATACAGGCAGCCTCGCGGGACAGGCTGGGGGACAATAATGGTTGCGGCTCTACTCAACATCAACGCCAACCCTTGAGGATAAATGAAAGATCAGGAAAGGCGCCCATGCTATCTCTGTGACACTGCAGTATCATTAAGTATTATATTGTTGGATACAAAAGGGAGCAATGCAACAACTAGTAACAGTCTTGTATTAGCTCGTGCCATGGCTTATTTTCTAAACACATCACCAATGTAGCACTGAGCCCTCCAGCTAGTAGGTTCCAAGGTTGATCCCTGGTCAATGCTGATTGAGTGCTGCAAAGCCACTGGCCTGGTAAGTGCAATCGTCAGCTAGGGTTCCCATTCCTGACATCATAAAGCGCCGCTGATGTGGACATCAAGCAAGGACAGAATCTGGCTCAGCAGTGATGCCCACCACAGTCAACCAGCCAGCTGACCACGACTGTCTGGGCCCCGCACGAGAGAGCATTTGGATGAGGTGCCGGAGAGTTGCTAGCACTGCACCCCAGTACTTTAAGGGGAGGGGGTTGGGGGCAGGGGAGAGAAGATGGTGGAATTTCTCGTTCAATCCATTGCCTGAATATAAATAGTTTTTTTCATCAAATTTCAAAGGAGGCTTTAATAAATGAGAACAGCTCTGTCCTGACATTACACAGTGCAGCTCAATCTCAAACTGACTGCGAGGACTCTCTAATCTCCTGTGATTTATAGTGGGCTCTTCCTGCATCTCTGTGTTTGGGGAGGGCTGCATATGTTCAGAGACAGGCTGGCGTCCCCACTCTCTCCGGCAGCTCCTGCTGCTCTACCTCCACATTGATTTACTTAACTCCTAGCAAGGTTGTATCTTAAAATAACGTACAGTTAAATTGCATTAAAACATCATTCATAATTTTTTTTTCTTTAAACATTCTCATCTGGTATTAATGTTACTCTTCTTAATTGCTTGTACAAAGAGTAGTCAGAATGTTGGCCTTCAAATCCTGACCTTGTGTCGACATTTTACCCACAGTTGGGAGAAACATGTGCCATTTGGAGGCCCCCTCCCCTCGCCTTCCCCCCCGGTGTAGCTTTTTTTTTTAAACACTCATTACAAAACTGTGAATTATTAAACAATCCCAAGATAGAATTTGACAGAACACACGCAAACGCACAGAAGTACAGAAACGCGTGGATACACACACGTGGCGTGCACACGCAGGAACGCACGCAGGCTTACGTTTTCTGGATAAGACATTAAACCGAGGCCCCGTCTGCTCTCTCAGGTGGATGTAAACGATCCCATGGCCACTATTTCGAAGAGGCGCAGGGGATTTCTCCCCGCTGTCCTGGGCCAGTATTTATCCCTCAATCATCATCACTAAAACAGATTATCTGGTCATAACTTCACTGCTGTGCTTGCTGTGCGCAAATTGGCTGCTGCGTTTCCTACATTACAACAGTGACTGCACTTCAAAACAAAAAGTGCTGAAATGGCTGTAAAGCGCTTTGGGATGTCCTGAGATCTTGAAAGGCACTGCTTAAATGCAAGTCTTTTTTCCTTCCATCTCAACATGAACTGTTTGATTTTTGATCCTTTTTTTTTCTCCTGCAGGTCCTCAACCTTGGTGGGGCTTGGTGCTGCGGTCACTACCAGCCTCCTCTCTACCTCCCCCAAGTGGCCACTCTTAAGGCGGGAACCCAGACAGTGAAGGTCAGTTGGTCATCCCCCATGGTGGGGGGGGGGCGGGGGGGGAACTCGATCCTGATTCTGTCCTCACCCCATAGCATGTACACGTGCACACCTGCCTGCAGAGGCCCCTGGATGCTGATCAGGAGCAGGAGCCCTGGCGGATTTTTTTCCCTCCCCTAACCCAGGCCAACTGCGACACTCACACCGTGGTCTGGCGCCAGGATCAGCTAACGCACCACAGATCAGGGACCAACCCTGGTACCATGAGCTTTGTTTTGCTGCTCTGATCTGGTTGGCCCGGGCACACACAATTCAGAGTTTGTCTGATTTGGAGGAACAGATGAAACGGACCAGAAATTGGCAATTCTATAATTAGGTAAGGGACACGGCATTCAATGTCACTAAACTCAATGGAAACTTCAAGATCCAACAGCCTAACTACAATCAATTTACAAATACTTGATCTCGGTACACAAAATTGTAGAGAACCTTTCCTTTTTGGGGGAATGATACAATGGGAAACAGATGCTGGCTGATTAAAGACATGCAGATAGTGAACGGGCTGGCGCTTGTATCATTTTACATACTGTTTTTTAGTGAGCAGCTTTCTCGCTCTCAGTTTCCCTGACAATCCATATATTAAGTCATAACATGCCCCTCCCGAGGGGGCTGTTACAGACCTGCATCTTGCATTCAATCAAATACAGTAATAGTGACAAGGCAGTCAGCAGATGGGCTGTCTGCTGGTGAAGGCCATGCAAGTTGTGGAATTCTAACATGACGGGGGGTGGGGGTCCATTGCATCTCTCCTCCCTGCTTTAAAAAGCCTTATTGAGAATTCTTCTTTCTGACCCTATCTTAGTCCCCTCCCCCTCCCCAAGTCGTTCCCTTTTTGTGCCCAGCATCTGCAGTGTCTTTGGGATGAGACGTAAAACCGAGGCCCCGTCCGCCATCTCAGGTGGACTGGAAGATGAGCTGTCTGTCTGAAGAAGTCTGTCCTGGGTTAATATTTACCCCTCAACCAACATCACTAAGAAAAACAGATTAGTGGGGTAGTGGGGAAAATGTTGGAATCAATTATTAAAGATGTAATAGCAGTGCATTTGGAAAGCAGTGACAGGTTCGGTCCAAGTCAGCATGGATTTATGAAAGGGAAATCATGCTTGACAAAACTTCTAGAATTTTTTGAGGATGTAACTAGTAGAGTGGACAAGGAAGAACAAGTGGATGTGGTGTATTTGGATTTCAAAAGGCTTTTGACAAGGTCCCACACAAGAGATTAAAGTGCAAAATTAAAGCACATGGTATTGGGGGTAATGTATTGATGTGGATAGAGAACTGGTTGGCAGACAGAAGCAAAGAGTAGGAATAAACGGGTCCTTTTCAGAATGGCAGACAGTGACTCGTGGGGTACCGCAAGGTTCAGTGCTGTGTCCCCAGCTATTTACAATATACATTAATAATTTAGATGAAGGAATTGAATGTAATGTCTCCAAGTTTGCAGATGACACTAAGCTGGGTGGCGGTGTGAGCTGTGAGGAGGATGCTAAGAGGCTGCAGAGTGACTTGGACAGGTTAGGTGAATGGGCAAATGCATGGCGGATGCAGTATAATGTAGAGAAATGTGAAGTTATCCACTTTGGTGGCAAAATCAGGAAGGCAGAATATTATCTGAATG
This sequence comes from Pristiophorus japonicus, assembly GCF_044704955.1. NCBI lineage: Eukaryota > Metazoa > Chordata > Chondrichthyes > Pristiophoridae > Pristiophorus > Pristiophorus japonicus. Next base: position 6,299,952 of record NC_091992.1, on the reverse strand, counting down.
GTGACAGATTAGGAAAAGGAGAGGTGCAACGAGACCTGGGTGTCATGGTACATCAGTCATTGAAAGTTGGCATGTAGGTACAGCAGGCGGTGAAGAAGGCAAATGGCATGTTGGCCTTCATAGCGAGAGGATTTGAGTATAGGAGCAGGGAGGTCTTACTGCAGTTGTACAGGGCCTTGGTGAGGCCACACCTTGACTATTGTGTTCAGTTTTGGTCTCCTAATCTGAGGAAGGACATTCTTGCTATTGAGGGAGTGCAGCGAAGGTTCACCAGACTGATTCCCGGGATGGCAGGACTGACGTGAAGAAAGACTGTATCGACTAGGCTTATATTCACTGGAATTTAGAAGAATGAGAGGGGATCGCATAGAAACATAAAATTCTGACAGGATTGGACAGGTTAGATGCAGGAAGAATGTTCCCGATGTTGGGGAAGTCCAGAACCAGGGGTCACAGTCTAAGGATAAGGGGTAAACCATTTAGGACTAAGATGGGGGGAAACTTCTTCGCTCAGAGAATTATGAACCTGTGGAATTCTCTACCACAGAAAGTTGTTGAGGCCAGTTCGTTAGATATATTCAAAAGGAAGTTAGATGTGGCCCGTAAGGTTCAAGGGATCAAAGGGGTATGGAGAGAAAGCAGGAATGGGGTACTAAAGTTGCAAAAATGATCAGCCATGGTCATATTGAATGGTGGTGCAAGCTCAAAGGGCCGAATGGCCTACACCGGCACCTATTTTCTATGTTTCTACCTGGTTATTTATCTCATTGCTATTTGTGGGAGCTTGCTGTGTGCAAATCGTCTGCTGCGATTGCTACATTACAACAGTGACTACACTTCAGTAATATCTCATTGGCTGTGAAGCGCTCTGAGAAGTCCTGAGGCCATGAAAGGCGCTATAGAAATGCAAGTTCTTTCTTTCTCTAAATTCTTATGCCTTGCTGAGGGCTTCGAGAGGTTCTCTGTCTACGAGGAGTGCTGCCACTTACTTATGCCCGATACTAGACACCCAAAACAAGCACTCTACTCAGAGCTCTGACACAGCAAGCGAGCCCCAGGTGGGCAGAGGAAACGCTTCAAGGACACCCTCAAAGCCTCCTTGAAAAAATGCAACATCCCCACCGACACCTGGGAATCCCTGGCCCAAGACCACTCAAAGTGGAGGAGAAGCATCCGGGAAGGCGTCGAACACATCGAGTCTCTTCGCCAGGAGCACGCGGAAGCCAAGCGCAAACAGCGGAAGGAGCGCACGACAACCCAAGCACCCCACCCACCCGTCCCTCCAACCACCGTCTGTCCCACCTGTGACAGAGACTGTAGGTCCCGCACTGGACTCATCAGTCACCTGAGAATTCATATTAGTGTGGAAGCAAGTCATCCTCGACTCTAGGGGACTGCCTAAGAAGAGATAGGCTCCCAAGAAACATGTCAAGTTAGGGCTTCTGTAGTTTTGGGTCATGGGACAGCAATGTCCCTGTGATGAGATCAGTGATGTCGAATTTGGTCATCATAGGCGGTCCCTCGAACGAGGATGACTTGCTTCCACGAGAGTTCACAGATGTTTCAATGAAGGACCCAATGTTCCAGTCCTGAACTCCCAATTGAAGGGTGGAAGATGCCTGTGCATGGATTTTTTTAACATGTAGTGACCATTGCACATCAGCCACCACATGGGCTTGAGCGCACAAGTATCTGACTCGAAGGCCATGGTGCTACGACCGAGCCACTGTGACAATGAGAGTTGGAGCTCTGCGCGGTGTGGACAGGCAAATGCAGTGAGGCCGTGCTCCGGCATGGGACCGCAGTGAGGCACTTACTGGCACTGACCATTTCAGCTGCTTCGCAACTCACAACTGTTGGGCAAGAAGTGGTCGATTTTAACCTTTTGTTCATTTTGTTCAATAATGCTGCAGTGAAGCACCTTGGGGTGTTTTACTATGTTAAAGGTGCTATATAAATGCAAGTTATTCTTGTTTTTGTGCCCCGTTAAAGAGAAGGGAGACAGAGTGATGCCATGAGCGAACTGACTGAGTCAAAGAGAAAAATGAGAGAGCCAGTCACCCTGGGGTTCCCTTGTGCACCTCTTGGTCAACACGAGCGTTTCCTTGTGCAGATAACAGGAAATGATACAGGAAGACATGAAGGAAAATAAAATACATTAAAACAGAAAGGTTTCCGTGATTGTCTTGGGAGTCTGTGGCACTCAATTATAAATGACACTGCCTTTAGGCTCGGGAGGGGAATAAATTCAACTACCCAATGATTTGTAATCCGGTGACTCCTGCTGTGTGTGTGTGTGTGTGTGTATGTATGTTTGCTGTATGTGTTTGCTGTATGTATGTGTATGTGTGTGTATGTATGTTTGCCGTATGTATGTGTGTGTGTGTGTGCATGTATGTTTGCCGTATGTATGTGTGTGTGTGTGTCTGTATGTTTGCTGTGTGTGTGTGTGTGTGTGTGTGTGTGTGTGTGTGTATGTTTGCTGTATGTATGTGTATGTGTATGTGTGTGTGTGCATAGTTAGGTGCGGACAGGATTGGGCGCAGTTGCAATACCCCTCATGGTTGAATAGCCCATTGACCTTCCAGGTTTAGGTAGCATGGAATGGTCACTTTGGGTTGAGGCACTGCAAGGTGTCCGACGACCCGTGTACCCCAGCAACAACCAGTGCTGTCCAGAGAGGAGGGGGAAACTAGGGGGAAAAGTACAGCTTCATCAGCTTAAAAAAAGAAACTTGAGAAACTTTCCGTCTCTGCCACTTCCTTTCACACCACGGCCTGGCCTTTCCCTGACATCAGCACATTCCCTCTTTCTGAGAAATTCCAAACAGCATTTCCTCGACAAAGATCAAACCGTGGGATAAATTTCTCTGGGAATCCTCCTCCTCACCGCCCGCGACTGCAGGTACTAAGAATAAACTGAATCCCAGAAAGCCTTTGGACCCAGAAAGATTCTATGGGAAAAACCTCGGTAATCCTAAACACAAGTGTTTTGCAGAGTCAGAACCTTGCAGTCGATCAAACGCTCAGGCAGAAGCGTCAGCAATTTTAACTCATCAGCTATTCGACTGCATTAAATACCGATATGCTGGCGGGGACAGATAGATTCATCACTCCTCCCCCCCTCCCCCCAAACACGCAGTGAGCTCGAGTGGTGGGAAAAATCAGTACCCGGGTCACCTCCAAACCTTCTTGTCCACCTCCCACTGGCCAACCAAAGGTACTGGCAGCCAGGGGCCCCAGACTTCCACTGCCTGGCCGAGAGGCAGGTTGTGACTGGGAGGCAACAACAACAACTTGTATTTATCGAGTGCCTTTACCGCAATAAAATGTCCCATGGCGCTTCACAAGAGTATGGTAAGACAAAGGGCGGGGGGGGGGGGAGAAACTGGCCTCCCTCGAGCACCTCCGCGGGGCAATAACAGAGGGCAACCCGCTCTGCAACCGGGCACGACGAGATCATGATGTCACCCGGTGCGCAGCGCCCAAGTATCGCCCCGAAGGCAAATTATGGTTATGCCCCCTGCAGCATCACCGGGCGACAACACCGGCAGCTGCAGGAGGCGTTGTAAGGTCGGCCGGTCACTAGGGGAGCGGTAGTTAAAGGGACTGCCGATGACGTAAGTGAAAAATCTTTTCTGACCTCTCTGTACATTTTGTTTTACCTTTTCTTTGGCCGCGATTGATCAGTCCTGCACTCTGTTAGCGCTCTGCCACTACCGCCCCTCTTGCCCGCTTTAGCTCTCCAAGGGAAGTGGTGGCGCTTGATTTTGCACTCCACTGCCTTCCTGGAGTGTTAAAGTGGAAGTTCTCGTCAGCTTCACTTGCGTAGCGCCCGCGATACTTTTGCGCTCCCGCAAGTTATTGCCCCAAACGGGCGCCACGCAATTTCTATCCCTTAGTGTATTATAGTGATCGCATCTCAGAACGTGTTTTATACAGTCACAGTTAACAAGTAAGGTTCAGCAATATCTGTTATGTCAGTTAGTGTTACAGTGAGGAATGTGGATATATCTGTTACAGTGCGGGGTGTGGGGTATATCAGTGTTACACTGAGGGGTGTGGGGTATATCCGTGTTACACTGAGGGGTGTGGGGTATATCAGTGTTACACTGAGGGGTGTGGGGTATATCCGTGTTACACTGAGGGGTGTGCTGTATATCAGTGTTACAGTGAGGGGTGTGGGCTATATCAGTGTTACAGTGAGGGATGTGGGATATATCAGTGTTACAGTGAGGGGTGTGGAGTATATGAGTGTTACACTGAGGGGTGTGGTGTATATCAGTGTTACAGTGAGGGGTGTGGGCTATATCAGTGTTACAGTGAGGGGTGTGGGGTATATCCGTATTACACTGAGTGGTGTGGTGTATATCAGTGTTACAGTGAGGGGTGTGGGCTATATCAGTGTTACAGTGAGGGATGTGGGGTATATCAGTGTTACAGTGAGGGGTATATCAGCGTTACAGTGAGGGGTGTGGGATATATCACAGTGTTACAGTGAGCGGTGCGGCGTATATGTGTTATAGTAGCGTTGTGGGATATATGTTACAGTGAGGAGTGTGGGATATATCAGTGTTACAGTGAGGAGTGCGGGGTATATCAGTGTTACAGTGAGAGGTGTGGGGTATATCAGTGTTACAGTGAGAGGTGTGGGATATATGTTACAGTGAGGAGTGCGGGGTATATCAGTGTTACAGTGAGGAGTGTGGGATATATCAGTGTTACAGTGAGGAGTGCGGGGTATATCAGTGTTACAGTGAGAGGTGTGGGGTATATCAGTGTTACAGTGAGGGGTGTGGGGTATATCAGTGTTACAGTGAGGAGTGCGGAGTATATCAGTGTTACAGTGAGGGTTGTGGGGTATATCAGTGTTACAGTGAGGGCTGTGGGGTATATCAGTGTTACAGTGAGGAGTGCGGGGTATATCAGTATTACAGTGAGAGGTGCGGGGTATATCAGTGTTACAGTGAGGGGTGCGGGGTATATCAGTGTTACAGTGAGAGGTGTGGGATATATCAGTGTTACAGTGAGGAGTGCGGGGTATATCAGTGTTACAGTGAGGGGTGTGGGATATATCAGTGTTACAGTGAGGAGTGCGGGGTATATCAGTGTTACAGTGAGAGGTGTGGGGTATATCACAGTGTTACAGTGAGGGGTGCGGGGTATATCAGTGTTACAGTGAGGGGTGTGGGATATATCAGTGTTACAGTGAGGAGTGCGGGGTATATCAGTGTTACAGTGAGAGGTGTGGGGTATATCACAGTGTTACAGTGAGGGGTGCGGGGTATATCAGTGTTACAGTGAGGGGTGTGGGATATATCAGTGTTACAGTGAGGAGTGCGGGGTATATCAGTGTTACAGTGAGGGGTGTGAGATATATCAGTGTTACAGTGAGGAGTGCGGGGTATATCAGTGTTACAGTGAGAGGTGTGGGGTATATCACAGTGTTACAGTGAGGGGTGCGGGGTATATCAGTGTTACAGTGAGGGGTGTGGGATATATCAGTGTTACAGTGAGGAGTACGGGGTATATCAGTGTTACAGTGAGAGGTGTGGGGTATATCAGTGTTACAGTGAGAGGTGTGGGGTATATCAGTGTTACAGTGAGGGGTGTGGGATATATCAGTGTTACAGTGAGGAGTGCGGGGTATATCAGTTTTACAGTGAGAGGTGTGGGGTATATCAGTGTTCTGAAGAAGGCTCACCGACCCAAAACGTTAACTCTGTTTCTCTCTCCACAGATGTTGCCTAACCTGCTGAGATTTCCAGCATTTTCTGTTTTTATTACAATGAGGGGTGTGGGGTATATCAGAGTGTTACAGTAAGGGGTGTGGGGTATATCATTGTGTTACAGTTAAGTGTGTGGGGTATATCAATGTTACAGTGAGGGGTGCGGGGTATATCAGTGTTACAGTGAGAGGTGTGGGATATATCTGTGTGACAGTGAGGGGTGCGGGGTATATCCATGTTACAGTGCAGCATATCATGGAGTGTACTGCTTTTTTTTATTCCAGCTTACAGCACTCCCTATGAATAAAGTCCTTGTGAACCAGCTGTAATAAAATCAGACCTTTTACAGATGGATTTCTAAATCAAAACTGAACGACTTCTCACTAAACTCTGAGAGACAGTGACCAGGCTCTGTGTTTCATCGCACTGTTTCCTGTGCAGCTTTCAAAATAACATCTGCAGAAGTGATTTCTGCCTGTGAATTCTTAAACTGGAGATGTGGGATTAAAAAGTGGAATCAGTGTCGGACGCTGAAATACTCGAATGGTGAAGTGTCTCTACTCACGTGGGCTCACTGTCCTGGCCCAGTGTTCACACTTCATTGCAGAGGTTGCTGTTGCTTGTTGACTAGTGAGCCCGCCAGTAACTCACCTGAGTGGCCATTCTTTATGGGCTTCGACAGCAAGTGCCACCAGGTCATTCGACCTTGGAGGGAATCACGTCTGAACCCAATTGCAACATACAGCGTGAGCGCCTTCTAGCAGCGATGACTGGATAGCAATCAGGAGCAGGAACACTGGCTGTTTCTTTGTTCCTCTCCAGTCCAGTCCAGTCCAGTCCAAGGGTTCTGTCTTAAACGGCAGTGGAAGTGGTTTCAATAGTAACTTCCAAATGAGAATTGGAGGTATACTTTGAAAAGGAAACATTTTCAGGGCTATGGGGAAAGAGGGGCCAGTGGGACTAGTTGGATAGCTGTTTCACAGAGCCGGTACAGGCATAATGGGCCAAATGGCCTCCTTCTGTGCTGTAATGCTAAGGCCACATGACTAATTCCTACTGTTACCCCAGCAGAACTCAGCGCAGGCCGATGATGTAATGTAGCTCAGTACCATATCGTGCAGTGCCTGTATCTACTGAGCCACTGGGGCATTCCCTTACATTAAATGCTGTCCTCAGGTAAGAGAGGTACTGCCCTCATTGTCTGAGGGTTAACTTATGACGGCAGCAGTCTATACTTGTCTCATCCCCCCCCCCCTTCGGGCTGGAGGTCTCCCCAACATGAGAACTGCCTGCCCTTTTACCCGTTTCATATCCCTTCCGAATGTTTTACCAAAGGACTTGTTAAATGTCCGGCCAAAGGTCTAACTTTAGCAATGCCCGATTGTGAGATTGAGCAGAAGTGGTGGGAAGCTCACTGACTGTCGGAAGGCACGGAGCGCCGGCCTGCACCCTGGAAGATGCTTCGCTTCCCTGACTCCTTTGTGTCTGAACCCCACGGGGAGAAAACACTCATTCGGCTGCCAGAGATCGCGAGTTGAACGCCCCACTGGAAATTGTGGCGACTCTTCCGAGTGAACTGCAGACCGGCCAGTCCCAAGGACACAGCTAAAAGTGGGAAAAGTATGGGACAAACATTTTGTTCCCAGGCTTTTTTTATTTACACATTTCTATTTAAAATTTTTTTAAAGTTGTCAGTTCCCTGGTCCCAGAGTGCCTGCCTTCCCTCAGGAGCCCTTGGGTTATGTGAAAGTGCTCCATGCCAAGACACTCTGGAGGCAGAGTGCAGCCTTGCCTTTGCTCGCTAAGTGACATATTCCTGACGTACTGTGTGGTCAGTGAGCGGATCTATGGAGGCCTGAATCCCAGCCAATGCTTGCACTTCAGCTTCCTGACCTGGCAGTCATTCAGAGAGCCCCTGCTAAGTGCTATTTCCTAAATACACCAGCATTTCATAACAGTCTCACCACACTGCTTTCCTCTACAACCCAGCTCAGAGAGTCGGCATCCTTTCTGGTTAACCTCCATAGACTGCATTTGGAAACTATCAGGAACCAGATCAACACATCCCTCGCCCCCTCCCTTTTATTCTAACATGTTTAAATCTTCCCACAGTGTCTCATAGACAAATGCTGGAAGGGGGATTTTTCACAGATTTTGTTGAACAACTGCATCTAATTAAGGTGACAATAAATTGCACTGCTTTCCGCCGAGCCGCTTGCTTCTGAAGTGACGAACACTCAACTGTTGAACATTTTTTAAGGTGTTTTATTGTGTTTTAAAGCAGGACATTTCATCAAAGTGAGGGATCTCAGCACAGAGCGGTCAGTCACAAAGCTGGTCACCCCCAGGTTAGCCACATACAGCTGGAAGGAGAATAAAGACCTTTTTTACACTATCTCATCGTACACTCTTAGGTTAGATGCAGAGTAAAGCTTCCTTTGCAGTATCCCTTACTTAAATTCAAGATCAGGCACAACACGGGGTTAGATACAGAGTAAAGCTCCCTCTACTCTGTCCCATCAAACATTCCCAGGGCATGTACAGCACGGGGTTAGATACAGAGTAAAACTCCCTCTACACTGTCCCATCAAACACTCCCAGGGCAGGTACAGGGGGTTAGATACAGAGTAAAAATCCCTCTACACTGTCCCCTCAAACACTCCCGGGGCAGGTACAGCACGGGGTTAGATACAGAGTAAAACTCCCTCTACACTGTCCCATCAAACACTCCCAGGGCAGGCACAGCACGGGTTAGATACAGAATGGCACTTTCTCTGCAATGTCTCAATGTTCCTTAGACCCAGCCTTGGTATATTGCCCCTCACTGCACGTAAAGGGGAGTTTCTCCATTTCCCACATCTGCCATCCCTCTGTTAGCTTTGCTGAGGGCTATTGATAAGTTAGTGCCCTGAAATTCTGCCAAGATTCTTCCCCGTTTTATTTAGCTCCAGCCATATTCCGATGGGGAGCGTGTGCGGGCATCCGCCCCTGCAGCATGTTAAACGGGTGTGTTTGGAGGAGTTCCTGGGTTACTGTGGAAATTCTGCCCACTGTGCCCTTATAATGCCTCAGGTGTTGAGTTCTGTTGAGGCCTTTACGAAAGGCCCCGAACCTTTGCCAAGCTAAGATAATCAATCCCAGAGGGATTTAATTGCCTCAAATGGCTCCATTAAGAGCCGAAGAAGTAAAAACAGCTTTGCTGTTGGTCCCTCCCACCAGCTCTCAGTTGGGGTTGGCACCATTAGTGCATCTTTGCAGGTGTTGGTGGCACACTACTGTTGCCAACTCTGGTTGGGTGTATTCCTGGAGGTTTCATCACATGACCTCCCACCTCGAGCTGTCCCGCCCCTACACTCCCGCCATTGGTCCATCCTCCAGATGCACTGCCTTCCCGCAGCCAACTGGAAAGCAAACAGACTCTTTTTTACTGTTGTAGATGTGGACTTGTATTTACTCTGTACAGCCACCAGAGGGCTCATCCCCTGGAGTCTAAAGGGATCCCAATATCCCTTGGGAGCACAGGTATTTAAGGAGGCTTCACAGGTTGGAGAGGCACCCTGGAGACCTGCAATAAAAGACTAAGGTTACACTTTACTTTGAGCTCACAGTGTTCAGTCTGACTCTTTCTCCATACACTACAGTTACCCAACTGGATTAATCTTGACTCTCAGACAAACAGCCTTTTTTGCCCCATCTCCAATACTTTGATCACTAATAAATTAAAATGTTCAAAGAAAATGAAAAAACCCACAATTCAGTTTTAATGCCCCGATGATTTTTCTCTGGGGTGGTGCTCGCAGCAATGTCCTGAGGTTAACTTCAATTCCTGGAGACTCCAGGGCAATCCTGGAGGGTTGGCAACCTGATGGCCCACTCCAACCGTGCTGATGACCCCTTCCTGTGAGGTTTGGGATGGGATTTGTGCCTCTGCGTTTGGTCGGCTGAAAGCTGCATCAAACCTCCGCCAGCTAAAAGGGACTCCCGGAATTTCAGGGACTTTGGTGACAAATGTTACTGCTGGGTACGGTAGTGGTTATGTTACTGGACTGGTAATCCAGAGAAAGTGAGTTCAAAGCCCGCCATGGAAGTTTGAGAACTTGAATTCAGTTTGAGAAATCTGGAAATTAAAAAGCTGGTATTGATAAAAGTCACCACCAAGTCATTGGGATTGTCATAAAAACCCAACTGGTTCACTGATGGCCTTTCGGGAAATCTGTGACCTTACCGGTTTGGGCCTATAATGTGACTGGTCCCACAGCAACATGGTTGACTCTGAGCTGCCCTCTGTAGTGGCCTAGCAAGCCCTTCAGTTGTGTCTCTAGGGATGGGCAATAAATGCCGGTCTTGCCAGCAATGCCCACATCCTGAAAATGAATTTTTAAAAATTGAGCTATGAGCCCAAAAGGATGTTATGAACTGGGTTTAGACTGACCAAATTAATTTAACAGTGACTTATTAAAAGTAATTTTATCCTGCGCTCCATGCCCTGCCTGGGTCTAGTTGCACTCAGTCTGTGGCCAAGAAACTGCAGGGTTGGAGCTTTCAACCTAGTTCAAAGCCAAGAAGAGGGTGAGGCTCGAGACAAGGGGCTCAAGGCCCATGTGCCATTTTACATGCATGAGGCTAGACATTTAGGTCTAGATTTTCTGATTGCTGTTATCTTAACCCTTTTATTGTAAAGGGGATCACACCAAATGAAAAATCCAGGCTTGAGTGTCTGCAGGCAGTTCGACCCTGGGCCACGGCCTCACCTCAGGCCCACACGTGCAGTTTGTAGCAAGGGTCAAAGTGTTGTGACCCTTCCCTAGCCAGGAGCACTGATGATAAGTAAGGGGAGCACCAGGCTTGGCTGCAATGCCCTCCACAGTCAAACAGCTTACTGTCTACGCCCACACCTGAAGAAGTGGCGACTTGGACGAGGTGCCAGAATGCAGCTATATCATCCCTGGGACTGTACTCCAACCAGGAGTCAACACCTTCAGGAGAGGGAGAGAGAGAAAGGGCAGAAAATTGGGATGGGAAAATGAAACAGAAATTTCCCAACAGGCAGTGTGCAGCCGGTGGATGGTCATGGGGTCCTGTGAGCCTGCTGTGTGACCCTTGATCCCTGCAGGATATGAGGCTGAATTCAGCACTCGGGTGAATTTATTGGATATTGTGCATGGGCAGGGAACAAAGTGTCTTAACATCCAATAAAATGCCACGATCAAGGCAGGTCAGGCATCCCATCTGTTGCGAATATCAGAGGTTTTTATATATATTACAAGTGAAAATTTAAACTACAAAAACAGACAGAACCCTGTGCCTGTGGACTATTAGTAAGTAATTTGTTTAAGTAACTTAATTAGCATCCGTCCTGTTTAATAAATGACCTGGCTTCCCCATCCCTAAACGCAAATGCTACTCCCAAACACAAGGTCAGTTGATTATATAATTAATTAAAGGTGGCGGGACAGCTTGCTGGGACACATGTCTCATGCCACAGCACCGGGAGACGTGGCTTAGTGCACTCAATGTCTCGCACAATTGTAGTGTTGCCAACCCTCCAGGATTGCCCTGGAGTCTCCAGGAATTGAAGGTTAATCTCCCGGACACTGCTGCGAGCAACACCCGGGACAAAAATCACAGGGGCAGTCACAAAAATTGTGTTTTTAAAAAAAAGTTTTCCCCATTTTTGTTTATTAGTTATAAAAATATTGGAGATTGGAAAAACTTATGCTTGACTGACAGTCAAGATACATTCAATCGTGCAACAAAGAGTGTGTTCACTTTCCCATTGGCCTTAGGCAGATGGAGTGCCACGAGGATGGACATGTCAGGCGACCAATGGTGGGAGCATGGGGGCGGCGACAGTGGGGATGGACGTGTTGGGGGACCAATGGCTGGAGCGTGGGGACGGGACGCTGTGACAATGTGTCAGGTGATCTTATTGATCTTGTTGAATGGCGGAGCAGGCTCGAGGGGCTAGATGAACTACTCCTGTTCCTAATTCTTATGTTCTTATGTTCTTATTAATGTTGGGAAGTCCAGAACCAGGGGTCACAGTCTAAGGATCAGGGGCAAGCCATTTAGGACCGAGATGAGGAGAAACTTCTTCACCCAGAGAGTGGTGAACCTGTGGAATTCTCTACCACAGAAAGATGTTGAGACCAATTCACTAAATATATTCAAAAAGGAGTTAGATGTAGTCCTTACTACTCGGGGGATCAAGGGGTATGGCGAGAAAGCAGGAATGGGGTACTGAAGTTGCATGTTCAGCCATGAACTCATTGAATGGCGGTGCAGGCTCGAAGGGCCGAATGGCCTACTCCTGCACCTATTTTCTATGTTTCTATGACCAAGGGCGGGAGCATGGGGGGGGGGGGGGGGAGACGTTGTGAGGATGTGTCAGGCGACCAATGGCGGGAGTGTGGGGGCGGCGACAGTGGGGATGGACGTGTTGGAGGACCAATGGCGGGAGTGTGGGGGCGGGGCACCACGAAGATTGACGTGTTGGGGGACCAATGGCGGGAGTGCGGGGGCGGAGCACCGCAAGGTTGTGTTAGGTTACCAATGGCGGGAGCGTGGGGGCATGGTAATTGGAGGCTGGAGGTCATGTGCTGAAACCGCGAGGAACTCGTCCAGCCAGAGTTGGCAACTCTACCCATTACGGACTAGGATCTCAGTCACTCTTGCTCTGCACAGGTAATCAGCGTTAACTGCCCGCTTCCCCACCGGGAGAAACGGTCAGTCACAAGTGTCTCTTTGAGCCACTCCTGGATTCCCCCTGGTGACTGGTTTCAGGGGGGCACTGGTGGAGGTCTGGAGGGTGACCATCTCAAAAATCCTCCACATTATACTGCGACACCTTCCACAATCTCTAACGCTGCGGTGTCACGTTGTGTTGGTGCTCAGTAGACTGCAGCACAGGATGGTTTGCATCCATCATTTCCTCTCATGCCCAGCTCCCGATCCCATGTGTGCATGAGGGATAGACTTGATGTTTCCATGCCTTTGTTACCTCTACACTTTCCTGATTGACCTCCCATCCTCCAAAAACTTCAGCTCATCCAAAACTCTGCTGTCTGTATTCTATTCCACACCAAAGGCCCAATTTTGGCCATGACTTGCATCAATTTTTTTGGAGTAAGTTAAAAAAATGCCATTTCCCCCCCAAAATTTGCTCCAGAGTAATTCAGTGAGGTCCGATTTTTTTTAGGTCAGTTTCGTTTTCAAAAGGGGGCGTTCCCAGACACTTACGCCAGTTTTGGCCATTTATGCCACTCTGGCCAGCAAAAACTTACTCCAAATCCACTTAGGTCAGCGTATATAGCCAGCTCTGATAAACACTGCGGGCAGTTAAGAAATTGGCACAGGTTCTTACATTTAAAGCACCAACACTTACAAAGCACGAAATTAAGCACAAAAATAAGCATTCAATAACAAATAAAAAATAGGAGGAAGCTGACGACCTGCACCAAGACTTACAAAAAAGCACTAAACACACCACAAAAAGTAATAAGCAATCAATCAATAACAAATAAAAAAATAGAAGCCCTTTCTTTATGCCAGAATCAAGTTTTTTTTTAAAGTTCCCCCCCCCCCCCCCCATCAAAACACTCTTTCTTCCCCGCCCACCCCACCAAAAACTCTTCTCCTCCACCCCGCAATCAAAACTCTCAAGCACAACCATCAATGAATAAAAAATAAAACCGAAGTCCTACCTCGCCCGGGAACTCAGCGGGCCGGCCAGCCGACAGGTGCGGGAGGCCACTTGGCCGGGGATAGGGTGCGGTGAGATCGGGGCGTCCCTTCGGCCGGGGATAGGTGCTGCGAGCATCGGGTCCTGCTCACAGCCCACAGGACACGCTGGGAGGACAGGAGCATGCACGCAAACTTCACTGCGCATGCGCAGGCACTGTTTTCGGCACTGGCCTGTTGCTCCGCCCCCCACTTCACAATGCACGCCACGCTGGGACTCCGGGGACTCGGAAGAACAGCCAGGATGGGGTGACTTTTTTCCGACGTCATTTCCAGAGCCCAAAGTCGGCGCACTTAAGGTAAATGCGCTGAAAAAAGGGGTTGGACAAAATTGAGCCCCAAGTCCCTCTCACCCATCAACCCTGTACTCGCTGACCTACACTGGCTCTCAGTCCTCCAACATTTCCAATTTAGAATTTTCAACCTTGTGTTCAAATCCCTTCACAACTGCACCTCTACCTTTTTTTGTTGTTTATTCAATCATGGGATGTGGGCATTGCCCATCCCTAATTGCCCTTGAGAAGGTGGTGGTGAGGTGTTTTCTTGAACCGCTGAAGTCCGTGTGGTGAAGATACTCCCACTGTGCTGTTAGCGAGGGAGTTCCAGGAATTTGACCCACTGACGATCAAGGAACGGTGACATATTTTCAAGTCACGATGTTGTGTGATTTGGTGGGGAACTTGGAGGTGATGGTGTTCCCATGCACCTACCATCCTTGTCCTTCCGGGTGGTAGTGGGTTTGGGTGGTGCTGTTGAAGAAGCCTTGGCGAGTTGCTGCAGTGCATCTTGCTGCAGTGCATCCAGCAACTACAGGCCAGTCAGTTTAATCTCGGTAGAGGGGAAGCTTTTAGAAACAGTGATCAGGGACAAAATTTACAGTCACTTGGATAGGGGTGGATTAATTAAGAAAAGCCAGCACGGATTTGTTAAAGGCAAATCGTGTTTAACCAACTTGATCGAGTTTTTTGATGAGGTAACAGAGAGGGTTGATGAGGGTAATGTGGTTGAGGTGGTGTACATGGATTTCCAAAAGGCGTTTGACAAAGTGCCACATAATAGGCTTGCCAGCAAAATTGAAGCCCATGGAATAAAAGGGACAGTGACAGTGTGGATACAAAATTGGCTAAGTGACAGGAAACAGAGAGTAGTGGTGAACGGTTGTTTTTCGGACTGGAGCAAGGTATACAATGGTGTTCCCCAGGGGTCGGTTCTAGGACCATTGCTTTCCTTAATAGATAAATGACTTTGACATGGGTGTACAGGGCCCAATTTCAAAATTTGCAGATGGCATCAAAACTTGGAAGTATAGTGAACAGTTGGGAGGAGAGTGATAGACTTCAGAAAGATGTAGACAGGCTGGCGAAATGGGTGGACACGTGGCAGATGAAATTTAACGCAGCAAAATGTGAAGTGATGCATTTTGGTAGAAAGAATGAGGAAGGGACATTTAAACTAAATGGTACAATCCTAAACGGAGTGCACCAACAGGGAGACCTGGGGGTATGTGTGCATAAATCATTGAAGGTGGCAGGGCAGGTTGAGAAAGCAGTTAAAAAGGCTTACGGGATCCTGGGCTTCATAAATAGGGATGTAGGGTACAAAAGTGTGAAAATTATGATGAACTTGTATAAGGCACTGGTTTGGCCCCAACTGGAGTACTGTGTCCAATTCTGGGAACCACACTGTAGGAAAGATGTGAGGGCCTTAGAGAAGGATTTAAGAGAATTATTCCAGGGATGAGGGACTTCAGTTATGTTGATAGATTGGAGAATCTGGGGTTGTTCTCCTTGGAGGAGAGAAGATTGAGAGAAGATTTGATAGAGGTGTTCAAAATCGTGAGGGGTCTGGACAGAGTAGAGAGAAACTGTTCCCATTGGCAGAAGGGGCGAGAACCAGAGGACACAGATTTAAGGTGATTGGCAAAAGAACCAAAAGCGATGCAAGAAAAAAAAAATTTACACAGTGAGTGATTAGAATCTGGAATGCACAGCCTGAAAGGGTGATGGAGCCAGACTCAACTTTATCTTTCAAAAGGGAATTGGATAAGTAGCTGAAGGAAAAATAAAATGCAGAGCTATGTGGAAAGGGCGGGAGAATGCGACTAACTGAGAGTCGGCACGGGCTCAACGGGCCGAATGGCCTTCTTCCGTTCTGTAACCATTCTATGATACACACTGCAGCCATGTTGCGGCATCTTCTGACCTTATGATAGTGGGAAGGTCATTGATGAAGCAGCTGAAGATTGTTGGGACTAGGACACTGCCCTGAGGAACTCCTTCAGTGATATCCTGGGGCTGAGATGATTGTATTCCAACAACCACAACCATCTTCCTTTGTGCTGGGTACGACTCCAGCCAGTGGAGACTTTGCCCCTTGATCCCCACTGACTTCAGTGTTACCTATCTCTGGACCCTCCGAGAACTCTTGTGCCTCCGACTATGGCCTCTCGTTTATCACCCACTCCTAACCATTGGTGGCCGTGCCTTCAGCTGCCTAGGCCCCAAGCTCTGGAATTCCCTCCCTAAACATCTCTGTCTCTCTCCTCTTTTAAGAGCTTCCTTAAATCCTACCTCTTTGACCAAGTTTTTAGTCACCCCTCCTAATCTCTCCTTGTTTGGCTAGATGTCAATTAAAGCACTTGGGGCCTACCTTAAAGGCCCTATGCTAATGCAAGTTGTTGCTGTTGACATTATCAAATAAAACAAACCTTCTGATTGGTAAATCTGTTTGAAGGTTTACACTGGGTCGCGCGTTCTGAGCAAGGACCATCACGTGGGGCAGGAGCAATTTGAAAAACACAAGCAGGACGCACAGAAGTGAAGCAGAAATTTAGGTTTCAAAGGGTTAACCTTTATCAAGGTGCATTTCTGTTTTTCCCCAAACTGAAGGGAAAGTTCGAAAAAAATTAAATGATAATTAACACTGACAGATTTGAGGCAGGAGAGAGCGATAGAGAGAGAGGTCCCACGTATGGGATCTGAAAGCCACTGAGCACAAAGGGGTTAAAGCAAATATCAGTGCACATGAATAATGACATTAATAATGATATACATGATTGAACCGTTTGGGAGTCGCCTCACAAACAAGGACACAGAAGACCTTGTGCACATTCCTCACTCACCAGGCGCCAAGTTTTACCAAACTGTTGTTTAACTGGGCTCCTCACTGCAGTACTGATTCATGTTCGAATAATCATCCATTGTGTTAATACATACAAAAGGCACAGGCCAGCATTACTGTGAAGCATGTTGTGTAAGCTCATTACCCTCAGGCCATAGCAGTGCACACACAATTACTTACACACACACACCAGTAGGGTCATTTTACTGGTATCACTGGTACAGTAACAATATAATCAACATCTTTCTTCTCACAAGTTGCGCTTGAAGTTCAAGCAAAGTTTAAAGGTGAAAAGGTCAAGTTTCATGCCTGGGCTGTTCGAAGGAGGGTGGAAGTATGTAGGGGTCTCCCGATTAATATAATCAGCACGGTTAACCAATCTCATGTTGCAATACATTCCTTCGAAGACTATGACCTATCTATTGGGAAATGTCGTACCTAACAGGAGCATATTGTACACCAAACTTGGTAGATTAGTGTATGCAACTAACAAAACACCAACAGTAACTAACGTTGACGATGATACGTGTATTGTATGGGAGCAGAATGCCATTTAATCAGCAGATATGTAACTCTGTACGATACCAACATGGCTGATCCTGACTCACATATTCACCCTCTACTAGAACAGGCATACAATTCACCCAGTTTACAGTGTTACAGGAGTTAACGATTCATGAATGATAAAGAACTAGATATAAGGAGTTAACACAAGTGATAAAGTATGAGATACAAGGAGTTAACAATAAAGATTCATGTGATACGGTATTAGATGTAAGGAATTAACACAGAGACACAAGTGATACAGCACTCGATAGTAGTTAACTGTCAATGTTTGCCTGGCAAGTACCATGTGCAAACCAGAGCAAACACTGAGGTACTCACGAGCGAATTGTTATCTTTTACCTTGTGTGTATTGCACATGTGCAAGATTGTTACAGACAAGTGAGAGTACAAGAAGAGCGAGAACTGCCAGCATTGGTCCAGTCTGTACCTGTACAGGAGCGGATAGTGAGATATATACGGACTGCTTCTAAACAGCAGCAATTTTGCTGGCTTTACTCGGAGTGTACGATAGGATAAATTCACCATTCCTGTGCTCCAAGATGGAGACGTATCGCACCATTTTTCTGATCCTGCTCCTATCATCACGGCTCCCTGTGTATGCAGGATCAATGAATTTACCCATATTCATTCAGGAGGTGAATTACGCCGAGAGTTACATTCTGACTTCTGAACATATATAAAGTATGTAGGCTGCTCTCAGAGTAGACTTTTTTTTTTAAAAAGCATGTGCAGCTGTGAAACAGCCATCACAGATGCGCAAAATGGGTCACTCGGAACATGAGCAGAACAAACTCTGCTTTGAAAGAAAGATTTGTATTTATATAGTGCCGTTCACGACTTCAGGACGTCCCAAAGCGCTTTACAGACAATTAAGTAATTTTTGAAGTGTAGTCATTGTTGTAATGTAGGAACAGCAGCATCCAAATTATGAACAGCAAGCTCCCACAAAAAAACAATGTGATAATGACCAGATAATCTGTTTCAGTGATGTTGGTTGAAGGATAAATATTGTCCAGGATACTGGGAGAACACCTATGCTCTTCACCTTTTACGTTCACCTGAGAGAGCAGACGGGGCTTCGGTTTAAAGTCACATCCAAAAGATGGCACCTCCAAAGACACTCCTCGGAGTGTCATCCTAGATTTGTGTGCTCAAGTCTCTGGAGTGGGACTTGAACTGACAACCTTCTAATTCAGAGGCAAGAGCTCTGCCAACGGAGCCACAGCCAACACGTTCATTCTTGCACCGTGTAAAAATATTCAGTACTCGATATCTGATCCTTCCCTAAAAATTCCCCTGCCTCCCAATCATCTAGCCTGCGTTGTTCAAAAGACTTCTTTTTGGAGTTAATGAAGTTTAGGATAAAGTATGGAATGTGCTTAAGAGGCTCTGGAAAAGGTTCAAAAGAGAGCCACCTGATTCATAGATAGTTTAAGGGCCCATAGTTATCAGGATGGGCTTAGAGACTGGGATGTTCCACCTTGAAAAAGTGTAGAATTCGAAGGGGTATGATTGTGGTTGTTGAAATAATGAAGGAATAAGACGGTGTCCATGTTGATGGGTTATTTGAGCTAGATATGCAGGGGAGAACTAGAGGGCATCAGTAAAAGTTATGCAAGCAGAGAGTTAGATTAGATGCTAGGAAGTTTTCTTTGCAGAGTCGTTGACCTCTGGAATAGGTTTCCAGCGCGTGCGGTGAGTATGGATTTGCTACAAGCGTTCACAAGGAAATTGGACAAGTTTCTGCGCGTGAAAGACATCTCTAGTTAGAGATGGAAGGTGGGTTAACACAAACTAGTGATATCAGTCACTGGGGTTCTCCTGCAGCTTACTGGATTGCCTATGGGGCTGAGAGAGAAATTTCCCAGAGGTGTTGTCCTAAATTGGCACAAGGTGTTTTTATCCCCACTGGTATTTTGCCTCACCCAGGACATTGTGTGCTTGAGGGGATGAGGTAGGGTTGCCAACCCTCCAGGACTGCCCTGGAGTCTCCAGGAATTAAAGATTCATTTCCTGGACACTGCTGTGAGGAACATGGGAGAACAATCATAAGGTCTTAAAAAAATTGTATTGTCTTAATTTACTTTGAACATTTTTACTTATTAGTTACAAAAATATTGGTGATGGAGAAATAGTCTATTTGTTTGCGTGGGGTAGTTGGAGGCAGGAGGTCACGTGATGAAACCTTCAGGAATATGTCCAACCAGAGTTGACAACCATTGGACAACCCAATCAGCTGTGGCTCAGTGGGTAGCACTCTCGCCTCTGAATCAGAAGGTTATGGGTTCAAGTCCCGCTCCAGGAACTTGAGCACATAAATCTAGGCTGACACTCCAGTTCCAGTGCAGTACTGAGGGAGTGCTGCACTGTCGGAGGTGCCGCCTTTTGGATGAGACATTAAACCGAGGCCCCGTCTGCTCTCTCATGTGGACATAAAAGATCCCATGGCACTATTTTGAAGAAGAGCAGGGGAGTTATCCCCGGTGTCCTGGGGCCAATATTTATCCCTCAATCAACATAACAAAAACAGATTATCTGGTCATTATCACACTGCTGTCTGTCGGAGCTTGCTGTGCGCAAATTGGCTACCGCGCTTCCCACATTACAACAGTGACTACACTCCAAAATTACTTCATTGGCTGTAAAACACTTTGAGATGTCCAGTGGTTGTGATAGGCGCTATATAAATGTAAATCATTTTTTCTTTCTTTCTATCGTTCACTCCATTGCAAGGGAAAGGAATGCGCCCTAGCTGGTCTATTCCTGCCCTTTTCTTATGTTCAAAAAATGATGTACCATTAAAATATAATATTCCAGCTGATTGAGAAGAGTGGAAAAAACATTCTAGACAAAAAATCCACAAAATGAAATATGCTCAATCTGTACTATCATACATCTCAATTGGATTGATTAAAGCAGGAGGAATAACCCAAACTTTTAACCAGTGTGAAGGATACCACGTATTAGCAAATAATTCTGAACCCTTTCGATAAAACCCTCTCTCATCTCACACATCAGTGACTCCTACTCCACCAGGAATGAACAGCATCTATCTCAAGTTAACGATGAAACTTTACAAATATTAATAGGAAGTTTGGTGGAATTGAGCCACGTGATTGGATGGTGAGCAGGCACCAATAAATACAGATCTACCTTTTTAGAACCTTATTTAAATATTGAGAATGCTCTCTTGAAGACAGATTACACCATGGAATGATCTGATGTTCGCTAGACATTCACTGGTCAGAAACACTCAGAAAACTTTCTTCCAAAATGTCTTTTATCAACACAGTATTTAAATCTTGTGGAACAAGGAAACTGGTTGAACTGGCCCAGTGCCTTCTTTGAATATGCTGATTTCCAATTTGGTGCAACTACAATGGAATATTTGCCCTCAAGGAACAAAAGGTTTATTTCTTTCCTCTTCTTAAATTTAACTTCTTTCACTTCCTTTCATTTACAAACTGAAGTTCCACTTTAGGTGTCAGCCGTAGCTCAGTAGGTAGCACTCTCACCTCTCAGTCAGAAGGATGTGGGTTCAAGCCCCTCTCCACAGACTTGAGCACATAATCCAGGCCGACATTCCGGTACAGTACTGAAGGAGTGTTGCACTGCTGGGAGGTGCCATCTTTCGGATGAGATGTTAAACCAAGTCTGCCCTCTTAGGTGGACGTAAAAGATCCCATTGCACTGTTCATAGAATCATACAGCACAGGAGACCGCCATTTGGCCCATCGTGCCTGTGCCAGCTCTTTGAAAGACCTATCTCACTCCCCTGCTCTTTACTCATAGGAAGCAGGGGTGTTCTCCCAGCGTCCTGGCCAATATTTATCCCTCAACCAACATCACTAATGCAGATGATTTGGTCATTGCTGCTTGTGGAAAGTTGCTGAGAGCAAATTGGTTGTTGCCTTTCCTACATTACAACACTTCAAAAGTGCTTCATTGGCTGTAAAGCACTTTAAGACGTCCTGAGGTTGTGAAAGGCACTACATAAATGCAAGTTATTTACTTTTATTTGTCTTTTCATCCTGTATCATTGCCCACACGAGGAGGTCCTCTGAACTAAGATATCTGCCATTGCTGATTGGAGGCCTGAGATGGAGAGAGAGAGAGATCGGCTTGGATCCACTTGCACACGATTCCTGACTGGGATCAATGGCACTGTGGAGATGAACATGCTATGTTCCGAATGACACGTGTAACCCATGCCACGTGATATCAGGCAGCGGAAAGAGAGTGCGGCAAACCTGTCCCATCCTCCCTTACCCTCAACGACTATCTGTCCCACCTGTGATAGGGACTCTTGTATTGGACTGTTCAGCCACCTAAAGACTCATTTTTAAGAGTGGAAGCAAGTCTTCCTCGATTCCGAGGGACTGCCTATGATGACAGGACACCAGAGTGCCAGGTGCAACACTCCAAATTTTTCCAAACTATCCTGAGCCAATCAATTCAGACCGAATCTGGTTTTATCAAATATACTTTGCTTCTCATCTTCAGTGAGTATTGAAGCTGATATTTAGAAAGGTTTGGCATGGTGCTCTAGGCATTCCGTAACTGTTCTAAGCAGGTGCCATGACCAGGTGTACCTTGCACTGCACCTTTAAGACTCAAATTTCATTTAATGGGAGTCAATGATCCTTACTCAACCATGGGACTATGAAAGTACTTCTGTGAATGTGGGCGAAGTGAGTAATATTCCTCTTTTAATGGATAATTGGGCTGCCTATGATTGGTGGTCCACTCCTGAAATCAGGAGATACACGGCTGTGAAATGTGATTTCTGAGAATGGAATTTCATTAGTAAGTCATTAATTATCCTTGTTATATCCTTGGAGAGGACCACCCTGTGGCTTTTAATAAAGACTTTACATAGAATTTACAGCACAGAAACAGGCCATTCGGTCCAACTGGTCTGTACTGGTGTTTCATGCTCCGCACGAGCTGCCTCCCACCCGACATCATCTCACCCCATCAACATATCCTTCTATTCCTTTCTCCCTCATGTATTTATCCAGCTTCCCTTTGAATGCATCTGTGCTATTCGCTTCAACCACTCCCTGTGGTAGCGAGTTCCACATTCTCACCACTCTCTGGGTAAAGAAGTTTCTCTTGACATATTTCCTTTATTTTACGGGAAATGCCAGGTCCCTGGAGACAACGTTTGAAAAGCGCAAAATCTCTGGACCCTTGTCAACCCTGAATTCTGAATCAACAACAGCAACCTGACAATCCAGCACGATGGCCACTTTCGACAACTTCCAGCCCTCCTATACACGTTTTATTTCCAGCTTTCCCAGTGCTTTGCCTCCAAGTTCAAAGTATTCCAAATATAACTCATCGGCTAAGATGATTGGTGGACTCCATCAATCAGCTACTATCTTTATTTATGGGTTATATTAAAAAAAACTCCAGAATTTAAAATCCATTTGGAGCAAAAAAAACTTCCTGGTGCTTTTGAAGACAAGAACAGCATTAAATAACGAGTGTGTCGTTGCCTTTGATTCTTCTGATAGTTTTAAATTATTGCTCCTTCAGGTCATCTGTGAGGGGCAGCATCTTTTTAAAGCCCGCCAAGTCCCTAAAGGAAAACAGAACATTTATTGGTGGAAATGATGCAACGTTTATAATGAGGGCTGCCTGAGAATTTCTCTCGTTTATTTAGACCCTTTCTGTTTGGCCTAGTTTGGCAAAGTAAGACGTCAAATGAGCCAACTGTCAGCCTTTCCCACAGGGTTATAGCCCAAGCATTGAAGTTCAATCCTCTTGGGCCAGCAAGTACACTTCATCTTCATCCTCACCCAGCCACCTGAAGTTCCACTGCACAGGTATGTGCTTTGTGCGTCATGGGGCTGGACTACCAACATAACTTTGGGGTGTATAATACCTTACTGTATGGTTCCACCATTGGCGGCCATGCCTTCAGCTACTTAGGCCCCAAGCTCTGGAATTCCCTCCCTAAACATCTCCGCCTCTCTACCTCTTTCTTCCTTTAGATTGCTCCTTAAATTCCAACTCTGAGACCAAACCTGTCCTAATATCTCTTTATGTGGCTTGGTGTCAAATTTTGCCTGCTAATGCTCCTGTGAAGCAGTTTGGGATGTTTTCCTATGTTAACGGCACGATATTCATACAAATTGTTGTAGTTGTATCCAAGGGATGGATTGATAGATTGGCTTTCCAATGATGCAAATGGCACATGACTTTGCAACATGACCACCAAGCTCAGGCCTTAATTGACAAAATTATAAGTATCTTTTTCCCCAGGACTCTAACATTCTCAAAAGTGTTATACAGACACTAAGTAATGTTGCATTGAATATGGTAAGAGTGAGACAGTACAAATTTCTGCCAATCCAACTCTGAGTAGCACTGCCCGGAAGAGCTGCTCCCAGTGTGTAACGCTCCTGGTTACAACACCAGCGCAAGTTTTGATTCTTGACCGACCCGTACGCCCCGAAGCACATCCTGGGATGCCTGGGAAATCAGGCGGTGCAACGATCCCGACTCCTAAGGTAAGTGTGATTGTTTTTAAAACATTTCTTTTGCGATTTGTGTTGTGGTGGCATGGGCAATGTTTTGGGAATGTTTTTGTGGATTTTTTTTTAAGTTCCCCCCCCCCCCCCCACCCCCCCGGCCAGGCTTCTCTCGCAGTGCTCCCGGCCCGGCTCTTTAGCTCGGGAGTTTCCCATCCTAACGCCCCACGAGGGGTGTACAACACTTCCCTTAGCACTGCGCTCCTGATTCAGGGCCCAGCTGCCCAAACTTACCTACTGAGGGCCAAACTATTCCCGGGTGCTAACGTTGCTGCCCCCATTATCGTCCCCAAAACATCAAAGCTGAAAATCCAGCCCATAGACTTTTTCCGGAGGAATTACACTCATGAACTGTCCATCATGCGGGCTTTGTCGTGCTCCAGACCGAGTCCTCGTGGAATTTTTTACCACCCGAGTGCGCTTTGAGTAATGATCATTTGAAAGAAGTGCAGTACCAACTTCCAAGGTCGTGGTGCAGACACGACGAGACTGTAACAGCTGTCTGATCCATTCTCATTACAAACTTAACTAGGCAGCCTCGATGCTTTCAACTGCTTCACTTCAGCCTATGGTTTTGATTAAATGCTCTACTTAAAGGGGCAATGCCTGCATGGTACAAGTCTTGCAGGCTAAGGGAAGGGTCTGACAACATCACTGCTATTGATCGCACCGGGGGTTACAAATTTATTATTTGAAAATCTCTTTTAAAAGAAATAAGAACACAAATAGCAGATGCTAAAAGTCTGTGCCTCAGCATGTCCCCATGTCAAAAATCTACAACAGATTCCAAAATGATGGCACTGCAGGAGGGATTTGCAGAGCAGCCTGCTTCCAGGCCCTTTCAGATCCCATGCAAGTCTAAACGCTACCTAATGCAACAACACCATCCATCAAATGACTACAATCGAAGGTCCTCAGGTTTGAGCCCTGCTCTGTGCTCAATTAGCTGACCTCAGCTGTGGGAGCACAACAATTGGCCTGAGTGTTACTGGGATACAGAGCTACCAATTGGCCTGAGTGTTACTGGGATACAGAGCTACCAATTGGCCTGAGTGTTACTGGGATACAAAGCTACCAATTGGCTTGAGTGTTACTGGGATACAAAGCTACCAATTGGCCTGAGTGTTACTGGGATACAGAGTTACTCAGTGACTCCTACTGGACACTCGGAGTGAACCTGGCTTCACTTCATCTGTGGTTTTGATTTACTGTATTTCTTTCAAGAAGAAACGTCCTCAGAGCACAAGTATTGTAAGCCAACCGGGCATGCTTACATCCAGTCATACGATTGTTGGCGATCGTATCAAGGGCTACTCACGGCCCAATAAAATGTCATGGCTCATATCTATAGAATGACCACTTGGAAGAGGTATTGGATAGCTTCCTCAACTCATGGGATCGTAGCTTGCATGAAGAAAAAAAGGGCACAGAAACAGAGAGGGGAAAAAATTTATATTCCTCGTGCAATCTTATTCTGCCCATTCTGCATCTTTGGAGGTACTTGTCCACAGGTACGAGATCCTCACACCAAGTTCCAGTCACCCATCACCCTTGTGCTCGCTGACCTTATTTTCAAATCCCTCCATGGCCTCGTCACTCCCTATCTCTGTCGTCTCCTCCAACCCCCCGAGATGTCGGCACTCCTCTAATTCTGCCCTCTTGAGCAGCCCTGATTGTAATCGCTCAACCATTGGTGGCTATGTCTTCTGTTGCCTAGGCCCCAAGCTCTGGAACTCCCCGCCTAAACATCTCCGCCTCTCTATCTCTCTTTCCTCCTTCAAAACACTCCTTAAAACATACCTCTTTGACCAAGCACCTGCGCTAATTTCTACTTATTCGGCTCAGTGTCAAATTTGTTATCTCTCAATCCTCCTGTGAAACGCCTTGGGACGTTAAAGGCGCTATATAACTACAAGTTGTTGTTGTTGTTGAATACCAGAGTGAGATAAATGATAAGCTAGCTGCTGAGTGAAGGGGCATGACTGGTGAACTCAGGGTTAAAAACAATTAAAAAAAAACAGGTCATAAACCTATGAATTCCAAGGTCATGACATTATGAGGCGTGAGATTTTAGAATGAAAAGCATGTGAGAGACACAGAGGGCTACTGTGTACTGTGTCAGAGGCAAAATGTAACTGTAATGAGTTTAGTGCTGAGAATCACAAGTCCGAAATAAGACTGTGCAACACTGTTTGTGGAATGGATCCTGAGGATAATAAATTAGATGAGAATGATACTAATTAATAGAGAATATACAGAGTTCACAAGGTTGTTACTTTCAGTATTCAATTGCAGAAGAGTGTAATGAGCTCCCCCGCCCCCCGCCCCACCCGCACCAACTTTCTGCCACATTTTCCTCCTCCTCTCCTGAAGCCTGTGACTCCTTGCTGGGGTCGGGTTTTATAGGTGCCGACCACTCACCGCTACCCTGCTCAAATGACTCTGAGAGGGAATGCCAGTAGGCAATTCACCAATGGCTTGACACTGTCCTCCACCAACGTCCGTACACACACCTTTCAGCAGCGATAGTCGCAGGGAGCAAGAGCCCTGCCTGATTGTTCTTTGCCCTAATCTGGAGGCTCTGACACTAAATGCCACCGTCCAATTGTTGCTTTAGCTGGGATGATAACTCAGCAGAGACAGGGGCTTGAAACTATGACTCTTTGGTGTGTATGTATCCTGGTGCTACACCGACGGTGCCGTTAACACTAACTCACCGGGTAAACCACTAATGAATCCACCTTTCTCCGACATGTCTCCATCTGGATTCGAAGAGACTTCCAGCTTCTTCCTCTACCTTCACTTCTAACAACCAGTGTGAGGATCACTTCGTCACCAAGATAGGGACCATTCATTTCACAGCCCCCATTGCTTCCCCCTGCCCCCTGTCAACTCATAGACCCTTCCATGAATCCTACCTCTTGCTCCTCCGACCCCATTCCCACTAAGTTCCTCACCCCCAACTTCCCTACTTGGCCCCAGGTCCAAGTCAGCATGGATTTGTGAAAGGGAAATCATGCTTGACAAATCTTCTGGAATTTTTTGAGGATGTTTCCAGGAGAGTGGACAAGGGAGAACCAGTTGATGTGGTGTATTTGGACTTTCAGAAGGCTTTCGACAAGGTCCCACACAAGAGATTAATGTGCAAAGTTAAAGCACATGGGATTGGGGGTAGTGTGTTGACATGGATTGAGAACTGGTTGTCAGACAGGAAGCAAAGAGTAGGAGTAAATGGGTACTTTTCAGAATGGCAGGCAGTGACTAGTGGGGTACCGCAAGGTTCTGTGCTGGGGCCCCAGCTGTTTACATTGTACATTAATGACTTAGACGTGGGGATTAAATGTAGTATCTCCAAATTTGCGGATGACACTAAGTTGGGTGGCAGTGTGAGCTGCGAGGAGGATGCTATGAGGCTGCAGAGTGACTTGGACAGGTTAGGTGAGTGGGCAAATGCATGGCAGATGAAGTATAATGTGGATAAATGTGAGGTTATCCACTTAAGTGGTAAAAACAGAGAGACAGACTATTATCTGAATGGTGACATATTAGAAAAAGGGGAGGTGCAACGAGACCTGGGTGTCATGGTACATCAGTCATTGAAGGTTGGCATGCAGGTACAGCAGGCGGTTAAGAACGCAAATGGCATGTTGGCCTTCATAGCGAGGGGATTTGAGTACAGGGGCAGAGAGGTGTTGCTACAGTTGTACAGGGCCTTGGTGAGGCCACACCTGGAGTATTGTGTACAGTTTTGGTCTCCTAACTTGTGGAAGGACATTCTTGCTATTGAGGGAGTGGAGCGAAGGTTCACCAGACTGATTCCCGGGATGATGGGACTGACATATCAAGAAAGACTGGATCAACTGGGCTTGTATTCACGGAGTTCAGAAGAATGAGAGGGGATCTCGTAGAAACGTTTAAAATTCTGACGGGTTTAGACAGGTTAGATGCAGGAAGAATGTTCCCAATATTGGGGAAGTCCAGAACAAGGGGTCACAATCTAAGGATAAGGGGCAAGCCATTTAGGACCGAGATGAGGAGAAACTTCTTCACCCAGAGAGTGGTGAACCTGTGGAATTCTCTACCACAGAAAGTTGTTGAGGCCAATTCACTAAATATATTCAAGAAGGAGTTAGATGTAGTCCTTACTGCTAGGGCGATCAAGGGGTATGGCGAGAAAGCAGGAATGGGGTACTGAAGTTGCATGTTCAGCCATGAACTCATTGAATGGCGGTGCAGGCTCGAAGGGCTGAATGGCCTACTCCTGCACCTATTTTGTATGTTTCTATGCCCCCCATGCCAGTTGATATTGTAAATGTATTTCCTCTCTAAGTGTCAGCTGTGGCTCAGTGGACAGCACACTCGCTTCCGAGTCAGAAGGTTGTGGGATCAAGCCCCACTCCAGGGACTTGAGCACATTAATCTAGACTGACACTCCGAGAGAGTGCTGCACTGTCGGAGGTGCCGTCGTTCGGATGAGGTGCTAAACCGGGGCCCCGTCTGCTCTCTCAGATGGTCATAAAAGATCCCAGGGCATTATTTCGAAGAAGAGCAGGTGAGTTATCCCCGGTGTTCTGGGGCAAATATTTATCCTTCAATCAACATATCAAAAACAGATTATCTGGTCATTATCACATTGCTGCTTGTGGGAGCATCCTGTGCGTAAATTGGCTGCTGCGTTTCCCACAATACAACAGTCAGTAACTACACTTCTAAAGTATTTCATTGGCTGTAAAACGCTTTGAACGTCCGGTGGTTATGAAAGGCGCTATATAAATGCATGTCTTTCTTTTCTTTCTCTTCAGGCAGTGTCTCCCTTCTCTTTATCAAACCACTGTCATCACCCCCTCCTCCAAAAATCCACCTTTCACTCCTCTGTCCTTGCTAAGTACTGCCCCATTTCCAACTTCCCTTTCCTCTACTTTGTTCATGAATGTGTTATTGCCTCCCAGTTTGATACCTATCTTTCTCAACTGCTTATTTGAATCTCTTCAATCTGCCCCTTGTACAGTACTGAAGCAGCCCTACCCAAAGTCACAAACAACATTTTATCTAACTGTGCAGTACTGTGCTATTTTCTCTTGAAAAAAGACGGCTGAGGGGTGACCTAATAGAGATCTTTAAAATGATGAAAGGTTTTGATAGAGTGGATAGAGAGAGAATATTTCTACTTGTGGGGAAGAGCACAACTAGAGGCCATCTATATAAGATAGTCACCAAGAAATCCAATAGGAAATTCAGAAGAAAATTATTTACCCAAAGAATGGTGAGAATGTGGATTTCTCTACCACAGGGAGTGATTGTAACGAGTACTGTAGTATCGATGCATTTAAGGGGAGGCTAGACAAATATATGAGAGAGAAGGGAATAGAGGGTTATGCTGATAAGATTTAGATGAGGAAAGACAGGAGGAGGCTCGAGTGGAGCATGAACGCTGGCATGGACTGGTTGGGCCGAATGGCCTGTTTCTGTGCCGTATATCCGATGTAATCCTATGTAAAACTCACCTTTTCTACAGCCTTTCACACAGTCAATCACACTATCTTCCTCCACCTCCTCTCTTCCATTGTCTAACATGGTGGGACTGCCCTCACTTGGTTTTATTTTTACCTATCGAATCTTATTCAGTGCATTTTTAGCAAAAGCTTCTCTTTCCACTCCTGCACCACTATCTTTGGAATCCCCTCAGGATCCATCCTTGATTCCACTGCGCCCCCCCCACCGCCTTTCCTCATCTACATGTTGCCCGTTGGTACCATCGTCTGCACAGATGGGGTCAGCTTTCACAAGTACACTGCTGGCACCAAGCTAACCTCCACCATGTGTCTTGACCCCTCCACTGCCTCTGCGCTGCCAAACTGCTCGTCTGACATCCAGTCTTGGATGAGTCTTAACCTCCTCAGCTAAACATTGGGAAGGAATTGAATCCATCATCTTCAGCCCCTGCCACAAACTCCGCTCACATACAACTGACTCCTCGACCAGTGTCTCAGGCTAAAAGCAGACTGTTTGCAACCTTGGTGGCCTGTATGATCCTGAGCTGATTCTCTGACCCCACGCCCCCTCCATCACAAAGATCACCCACTTCCACCCCCGCTTGTTATAAATCTCTCACTATTACAAGGTCTCATCGTTATTACAACCCCCTAATTATAACATCAATGGAGCCACATTTCAATCAGCAAACCTCCATCGCAAAGAAGTCAGGACTTTAACAGCCCCATGAGATTATACCAACAAACCTTCCTTTTTATTTTCTCCCCGTCATATTAACTGCTTGCTGAGACTGGTAAATGTTTTGTCCTATTTGATAAAGGGGCTGAGTGGTGGAGTTATCCTCCCACCCGAGAAAACTAAGAGTTGATGTTTCTGAATCGGCCTCAATTATTTATGGGTAAGGAGCTGACGGTCCACTGCGACAATAAAGCTGTGTCACATTCAAAAGGCTATTTTTAATTTTATTTTTCATTTGCTTCCATGCTCAGCCATTTATATATTTTAACTGATTTCTTGTAGTTTCTAATTTATCTAAAAAAGCGTAAACGGACAAGGACGAGTCTAACTAGCGGCAGACGTTGTTAGATGACCTGCTACAGCAAAATGTGGCTGCAGAATTGCATAGAATGTGCAGCACAGAAACAGGCCATTCGGTGTCCATGCTCCACGTGAGTCTCCTTCCTCCCCAACATTGTGCTTCATTCAGCCCCACCTCAGAACTGCACCCTGGTCCTGCACAGCTTCCCGTCCTGTCACCTCGCGGAGTGAGCTCGCTAATCTAGTGCCAATTTTGCACCATGTTATAGCACGTGCATGACATCAGCTCTCCTCCCTCCTTCTGTAACCCAGCCATGCGGGGAATCAAAGATCCAAACCCAAGTCTGAACACAATGTGCATCAGTGTTAATGTCTTACAAGGAATCAAGGGATATGTGGCTAGTGTGGGAAGGTGGAGTTGAGGTAGAAGATCAGCCATGATCTTATCAAATGGTGGAGCAGGCTCGAAGGACTACTCCTGTTCCTATTTCATATGTTCTTACACCCATTCAATAGATTTGGCCAATTTTAGTAGAACAGGATATACTTCTGTACATAATTCAATGAAAAAGAAATGGACAGATTTAAAGGCAAATGAAACAAAACTCACGGGTTTAATCGGCAGTTCGTTTCCTACCTATACTTTGTCACAAACACCACGTTCAGGACTACAATACTGATGATTTGAATCCCTCCATGGCCTCGCTCCTCTATCCCTGTAACCACCTCCAGCCCTCCAACAATTCTGGCCTCTTGCTCATCCCTGATTTTAATTGCTCCACCATTGGTGGCCGTACCTTCAGCTGCCTGGGCCCAAAGCTCTCGAATTACATCCCGACCTCTCTCTCCTCTGTTAAGACGCTCCTTACAACCTACCTCTTCCTGTTCTAATATCCCATTATGTGGCTCGGTGTCAAATATTGTCTGATTACGCTCATGCAAAGCACCTTGGGATGTTTTACTACGTTAAAGGTGCTATATAAAGGCAAGTTGTTATCGTTTGGTAGGTCTCTACTCCCTATACTGGGGTGGATACTGACATAATACTGAGATCTCCCACAGCAGCAGGGCTGCTTGTCACTTGAACTTGTTTGCTTTGGTCGAGTGAGTTGTGTCTGATCTCTGCTCAGCCGCGAGACAGAACACACTGTGGAAATGAGGCATCCCATTCCCTGGAACTGGTGGGGACAGGATGGGCAGGTAACTGGTGGAGCCCAACTCATTACGTCTCAATCACGACTTTCTCCGTTCAGGACAGTGAATGGGCAACAAGAGAAACACTTGGGTTTGGTGTAAAATAGGGGAAAATATTATCAAAAGAGTTCAAATGCAATTTAAATATGATGCTGTCACATTTAAGACCAAATTGTGCAGTTTGAAAAAGAACCGCAAATGCTGAAAATCTGAAATGAAAATGGGGCCAAGTTTGCCCCTCCGGTTAAAACGGCTCACCTCCATGAGGTGCACCGACTTTATAGTTGAGAAACGGCTCCAAAAACTTACCTCGGTATTCTCCCCGCTCCTTGGAACGTTGCAGGCCTTGGCATAGTGCAGCACAAGCAGTGGGAGGCGGAGCCATGTCTGCGCTGAAAACAGTGCCGGGACCTCTGCACATGCACGCGAGAGTGTGCGCGCATGTGCAGTAGCTCCTCGCCCCCACAGTCTCTGCATGTGCTCTGCAGGCTGTGCGGGAGGGGCCCAAACCACGCCGCCCCTAGCCCTGGCCGAATGGGGCCCCTCATCGGTGGCCCGCTGCCTTATCCAGCCACACCAGTAAAAGGAGGTCTGAGAGAACCAGAACCCCAGCAGGTCATCAGTGAAACCCTGCAGCTGGTTACAAGGGAATCAGTTTAGAAGAAGTAGATTGGGTTCGGTTAGGTGTCCAATGTCTGAAACAAATGGGAAGCATGGAGACAAATCATGCTGGCAATGTTCACAAGGCCACACAATGCAAGGAGTAAGTGCACTGCACTTGATCTATACATTGTGCTGAGTATTTATATGCCATTGGTTAGAATAAAGTAGGAGCCAGCAAAATACTTCTACTGAAGGTACTGAAAGGGACTGTGTAGGAGTAGTTTGGACATGGTTACTTTGTTTTTATTTGTTATTGATTGATTGAACCTACAAGGGAGCAAGCTATCTTAGATCTGGTCCTGTGTAATGAGACAGGGATAATAAACGATCTCCTCGTAAAAGATCCTCTCGGAATGAGTGATCACAGTATGGTTGAATTTGTAATACTGATTGAGGATGAGGAAGTCGTGTCTCAAACGAGCGTACTATGCTTAAACAAAGGGGACTATAGTGGGATGAGGGCAGAGTTGGCTAAAGTAGACTGGGAACACAGACTAAATGGTGATTTGAAATAAAGTAAATGAGTTGACGGCACAAATCATTACAAATGGGTATGATTTGATGGCCATTACAGAAACGTGGTTGCAGGGTGGCCAAGACTGGGAATTAAACATACAGGGATATCTGACAATTCGGAAAGATAGACAAGAAGGGAAAGGAGGTGGGGTAGCTCTGTTAATAAAGGATGATATCAGGGCAGTTGTGAGAGACGATATTGGCTCTAATGAACAAAATGTTGAATCATTGTGGGTGGAGATTAGAGATAGTAAGGGGAAAAAGTCACTGGTGGGCATAGTTTATAAGCCCCCAAATAATAACTTCACGGTGGGACGGACAATAATCAGGGGAATAATGGAGACATGTGAAAAAGGAATGGCAGTAATCATGGGGGTTTTAACCTACATATTGATTGGTCAAATCAAATCGCATGGGGTAGCCTTGAGGAGAAATTCATAGAATGCATACGGGATTGTTTCTTAGAACAGTATGTTACAGAACCTACAAGGGAGCAAGCTATCTTAGATCTGGTCCTGTGTAATGAGACAGGAATAATAAATGATCTCCCAGCAAAAGATCCTCTCGGAATGAGTGATCACAGTATGGTTGAATTTGTAATACAGATTGAGGGTGAGGAAGTAGTGTCTCAAATGAACGTAATATGCTTAAACAAAGGGGACTACAGTGGGATGAGGGCAGAGTTGGCTAAAGTAGACTGGGAACACAGACTAAACGGTGGCACAATTGAGGAACAATGGAGGACTTTTAAGGAGCTCTTTCATAGTGCTCAACAAAAATATATTCCAGTGAAAAAGAAGGGCAGTAAGAGAAGGGATAACCAGCCATGGATAATCAAGGAAATAAAGGAGAGTATCAAATTAAAAACCAATGCGTATAAGGTGGCCAAGGTTAGTGGGAAACTAGAAGATTGGGAACATTTTAAACGACAGCAAAGAATGACAAAGAAAGCAATAAAGAAAGGAAATATAGATGATGAAAGTAAACTTGCGCAAAACATAAAAACAGATAGTAAAAGCTTTTACCGATATATAAAACGGAAAAGAGTGACTAAAGTAAATGTTTGGTCCCTTAGAAGATGAGAAGGGGAATTTAATAATGGGAAATGTAGAAATGGCTGAGACCTTAAACAATTATTTTGCTTCGGTCTTCACAGTGGAAGACACAGAAACCATGCCAAAAATTGCTGGTCCAGGAATGTGGGAAGGGAGGACCTTGAGACAATCACTATCACTAGGGGGGTAGTGCTGGACAGGCTAATGGGACTCAAGGTAGACAAGTCCCCTGGTCCTGATGAAATGCATCCCAGGGTATTAAAAGAGATGGCAGAAGTTATAGCAGATGCATTCGTTATAATCTACCAAAATTCTCTGGACTCTGGGGAGGTATCAGTGGATTAAAGCAGCTAATGTAACGCCTCTGTTTAAAAAAGGGGGCAGACAAAAGACAGGTAACTATAGGCCGGTTAGTTTAACATCTGTAGTGGGGAAAATGCTTGAAGCTATCATTAAGGAAGAAATAGCGGGATATCTAGATAGGAATAGTGCAATCAAGCAGACGCAACATGGATTCATGAAGAGGAAATCATGTTTAACTAATTTACTGGAATTCTTTGAGGATAGAACGAGCATGGTGGATAGAGGTGTACCGATGGATGTGGTGTATTTAGATTTCCAAAAGTCATTCGATAAGGTGCCACACAAAAGGTTACTGCAGAAGATAAAGGTACGCGGAGTCAGAGGAAATGTATTAGCATGGATCGAGAATTGGCTGGCGAACAGAAAGCAGAGAGTCGGGATAAATGGATCCTTTTTGGGTTGGAAATCGGTGGTTAGTGGTGTGCCACAGGGATCGGTGCTGGGACCACAACTGTTTACGATATACATAGATGACCTGGAAGAGGGGACAGAGTGTAGTGTAACAAAATTTGCAGATGACACAAAGATTAGTGGGAAAGCGGGTTGTGTAGAGGACACAGAGAGGCTGCAAAGAGATTTAGATAGGTTAAGCGAATGGGCTAAGGGTTGGCAGATGGAATACAATGTCGGAAAGTGTGAGGTCATCCACCTTGGAAAAAAAAAACAGTAAAAGGGAATATTATTTGAATGGGGAGAAATTACAACATGCTGCGGTGCAGAGGGACCTGGGGGTCCTTGTGCATGAATCCCAAAAAGTTAGTTTGCAGGTGCAGCAGGTAATCAGGAAGGCGAATGGAATGTTGGCCTTTATTGCGAGAGGGATGGAGTACAAAAGCAGGGAGGTCCTGCTGCAACTGTACAGGGTATTAGTGAGGCCGCACCTGGAGTACTGTGTGCAGTTTTGGTCACCTTACTTAAGGAAGGATATACTAGCTTTGGAGGGGGTACAGAGATGATTCACTAGGCTGATACCGGAGATGAGGGGGTACCTTATGATGATAGTTTGAGTAGACTGGGTCTTTACTCGTTGGAGTTCAGAAGGATGAGGGGTGATCTTATAGAAACATTTAAAATAATGAAAGGGATAGACAAGATAGAGGCAGAGAGGTTGTTTCCATTGGTAGGGGAGACTAGAACTAGGGGGCACAGCCTCAAAATACAGGGGAGCCAATTTAAAACCGAGTTGAGAAGGAATTTCTTCTCCCAGAGGGTTGTGAATCTGTGGAATTCTCTGCCCAAGGAAGCAGTTGAGGCTAGCTCATTGAATGTATTCAAATCACAGATAGATAGATTTTGAACCAATAAGGGAATTAAGGGTTATGGGGAGCGGGCAGGTAAGTGGAGCTGAGTCCACGGCCAGATCAGCCATGATCTTATTGAATGGCGGAGCAGGCTCGAGGGGCTAGATGGCCTACTCCTGTTCCTAATTCTTATGTTCTTATGATTGCTTATTACTTTGGTCTTGGTGCTTTAGGTGGAGGGTTCCTTCTATTTTTTATTTATTAATTAATTGCTTATTACTTTTTGTGCTTTGTTTAGTGCTTTGTAAGTCTAGGTGCTCGTTGTAGGTCCTCTCAGCTTCCTTGTATTTTTTATTTGTTATTGAATGCTTATTTTTGTGCTTTGTTTAGTGCTTTGTGCTTTAAATGTACTTATGCTTCTTTAATGTTGTTGTGAAGATGTTTAGTGCTTTGCAAGGTCCTCTCACCCCCCACCCCGCTATCTCTGGCTACCTGCGCTGATTTCTTTACTCATCGCAAGGTTTTTCTGTGCGGCCACAAGTGGCCACATACGCTAGCCTAAGTTAGTTTGGAGTAACTTTTAGCTGTACAAACTTGCTTAAATGGCCAAAACAGGCGTAAGTGGCTGGTAATGCCCCCTTTTGGAAAAAAAGCGAAACTAAAAAAAACCTAACTAGCTCACTTACACTGGAGCAAATTAAATGGGCAGAATTGCGATTTTTAAAATACTCCAAAAAAAGTCTAGTTGCTCCAAAAAAAACGGAGCAACTCCTGGGCAAACTTGGGCCCAGAGAGTGGTGGAGAACAGGGCACGAGGCAACTGGAAGAACAAAGACCAGCTCATATGTCAGGACCCACCGGAAATGTTCACCTTTCTTCTTTTTAGATACTGACTGGCCCTGCATTTTCTATTTGTACTTCAGTGAAAGAAAGAAGGAACTTGCATTTATATAGTGCCTGTCACGACCTCAGGATGTCCCTGTTGTAATGCAGGAAACGCAACAGTCAATTTCCACACAGCAAGCTCCCACAAACAGCAATGTGATCATGACAGACATTGGGCGACACACAGGTGGTAACTCCCCTTCTCTTCTTCGAAATAGTACCACGGGATCATTTACATTTACCTGAGAGGGCAGACGGGGCCTCGGTTTAACGTCTCATCCAAAAGGTGGCACCTCCGACAGTGCAACAATCCCTCAGCATGGCACTGGAACGTCAGTCTAGATTTTCTGCTAAAGTCACTGGAATGGGACTTGAATTCACAATTTTCTGACTCAGAGGCGAGAGTGTGACCAACTGAGCCACAGCTGACACAGTGAAAGGTGTGTTTGAACCAGGTGAAAAATTCTAATGTGCTCGTCACTCTTGGTTTTGTTTTAAAAGCCTGGTCTCCGGCCAGCAGCTCATATGCAAATTCTACATGTGTTTCCGAACCTGGCTGTATGACACGTGGTTCACACATCGCTCCATGCAGATGAAAGTGCTTGCCAAAAGCAGACTGTGCGTTGCTCTATTCTGACAAAGAAGCGTTAAGCCATATCTTGCCTTTGCAGATGCTATACAAGTTGCTGCATATTCCCATCATTTTCTGTTTGATTTTGCCAGTAAGACACAAACCCAATTTTATGTCGGTGGTGGGAATTGAACCCTTTCTTTGACCGGGCGGGGGGGGGGGGGCGGGAGGGGGGAGCTTGCTGGCGAAGGAACTTGTAATTGAAATGGTTAATTGAGACGTTTGCATGTCGAAAAGCTTTCGCTGCATATAGTATCGTCTCCAGTGCAGTGGACGCAGGAGCAAGAGGCAGCTGGATGAGAAAGGAGGGCATGTCAATTCTAATCAGCAGAAATGGCTTTTCACTGTAGCTATTTGCAACCCTCCAAGGAGCCACAGAGGCTGCCCATTAAAACCCTGTTAAATCACTTCTGATGTTGTTGGGAGCGGAGAGCTGGAATAGCGCGAATGCTGAACCCTCTCTGCCTGAAGCTGTTCACTGGTACTGTCAATACTATGAGCAGTAAGGTGCAAGATGAACAACAACCTAATTCCTCGATCAAAGTTTTATAAGCTCCCTGGGCGAGAGAGATGCGTGGGTGATCAGACAAGCCAGCAGCTCACCGCTCTCACACAGACCTTCAGCTCGGAACCCTTCAAGATCTTTTGTTTTAAAGCAAGGTTCGTCTTTTTCTCAGCGTTTTTATAAAAAAGAGATCAAAATAATAAAAGTCAGATGGGTGCAATCCCCCTGGGTCTGAGAAATTTCATCCGATAAATTAAAAATATTAATAAAAACAGCCACTTCAGCAAAAGAGCCAC
This sequence comes from Pristiophorus japonicus, assembly GCF_044704955.1. Taxonomy (NCBI): domain Eukaryota; kingdom Metazoa; phylum Chordata; class Chondrichthyes; family Pristiophoridae; genus Pristiophorus; species Pristiophorus japonicus. The sequence goes on along the minus strand of NC_091992.1, from coordinate 6,262,378 downwards.
TGACACAATACCAAACCAGTTGGCATGGTGACCATTATATATTGCAATACCATTTTAGTTGATTGGATGCAGTTACTGTTCTGGATGAATTTAATTTGATATTTGCCATCACTCTTCTCACTACTTAAAGCGGAAGTTAACTTTATTGGCAAATACTAAATACATCCTACATTACAACAGTGACTACACTTCAAAAGTATTTTGTTGGCTGTAAAGCGCTTTGGGACGTCCTGAGGTCATGAAAGATACTATATAAATGCAAATCTTTCTTTCTTACTGTCCCTGATCAGTATTTAAAGTGGATGATAATTATACTATACATCTACCCCTTTAAATACTTATCAGTGAAAAGTAAGAAGTCCCATGTGCTATACAGCCAATAAAGTATTTTTGCAGTGTAGTCACTTGTAATGTAGGAAACGTGGCAGCCAATTTTTTGCACAGCAAGCTCCCACAACAGTAATGTGATAATGACCAGATAATTGTTTTAGTGATGTTAATTGAGGGTTAAATATTCGCCAGGACACCAGGGATAACTCCCCTGTTCTTCTTCGAAATTGTGCCATGGGATCTTTTACACCCACTTGAGAGCAGACAGGGCCTCGGTTTATTGTCGCCAAAAGACGACACCTCTGACAGTGCAGCACTCCCTCAGTACTGCACTGAGTGTCAGCCCAGACTTTTGTGCTTAAGTCCCTGGAATGGTACTTGAAATCACAACCTCTAACTGAGATGCAAGGGTGCTACCCAGTGAGCCACAGCTGACATAATGAAAACATTTGCCCAACGAGCTGCCTATCCCTTTAATGTTCTTTTATTTTAAGTTCCTCAGGTGGCTCAGATTGCAAATGGACCGAGTGCAGTGTTAATTCATTTGGGAAAAAGGGCTGTTTAACTGAAGTTGAGAATCATCGAATTGAGTAACGATAAAGAGTCTGTTCGTTTCTCAATTGGCCATGGAAAGGCGTTGTGGTGTGAGAATGGACATGTTGGACAGCCTATGATGGGAGCTTGGGGGTGGGGCAGTGGGAGATGGGAGGGCATGTGATGAAACCTCTAGAAATACATCCAACCAGAGATGGAAACCCTACCTCTAGCATTTGAATGTCTTCAGTGTGTCTTGGTGACCAGAACTGACACAGTACTCCAGGTGGGGTCCGACCAGCACAATATACAATTTGGTTGTGTTTGACTGGTACTCTACTCTGCTGGCTTTGTAGTTCAGCATTAGGTTGGCTTTGTTGGCAGCTGCTCTGTGTTGGTTGGGTATGTTGAATGTTGAATCTATGCAACTCCCTTTTGCTTTTTTTCCTTGACTATTTTAGTATCATTCATGGAGTTGATAGGGTGCAGTACTTTACACTGGCTACATTCAATCTCATCTCCCATTGTTCTGCCACTATATATTTTGGGGTAACGTTTCCACTTTACGCTGATTAGGATGCAGTTCAAGTTTCCGCTAAAAATCATTTGCATAATCACAAACGTAAAATCTTCAATGAACCAGCGCAATCGGGCAGTGTAATAGAACGTAATAGTTTCTTTTTTTTCCAGTAAAAAGTATTCCTTGATGTATTTAAGAGTGATCACCTCTCATTAATTCAAAATGGGTTTATAACAAAAAAGAAGCATTTTGAGTAACTGTGTCAAGCCCTCCACCAGTGAGTAACCTGGTTTAAAAATCACTGAAAATAACTTTAAAAACATGCTGATCCCACGTACTACTTTCATTCGTGTACAATGGTTGGTTTCTTAGTAAATTAAGTATTTTTTTGATTTGAAAAAACTTTAATGCTGGTGCCTAAGAGAATGAGCACATTTTAAAGAGTCTTCCCGAACCAGCGCGATTGGCAGAATCTTGTCATGTTGACCGGGGGTTATGGCCAGTTTTGTGGATGGGGCCTGAGCCGGCAAATTTAATCTTAAACCAGCGTAAAAGATCACGGAAAACATGAATGCAAGTGGTTCACGGCGTAACTCACCCATGTTTAAAATTCCCTGATCTTTTGCGCTGGTTTGGCCGATTCTGCCCGGACTGCGCTGCGGTGAAGGAGTGGATACCCAACCCCATTCTGTTTTCCAATCTGCACAACGCTCTTGGCCAGTGTAACATTTCAGCATTAGGGAGAAGGGTCACTGTCATGTATGTAACTTTCATGTAACAACACTGCAATACTGTATATACTTGAGAAATGCACACATTGACCACAGAGGGTGAACTTGTGGGAGACACTCCTCACCTGGTCATCCAGATATATAAAGGGAGGTCCCACGCAGGGTCATCACTTCTTGGTACTGTGAATAAAGGTGCAGGTCACAGAATGACCTTGTCCATAGAATGTGCCTCGTGTGGATTTGTGGTATTGTGTAAGGACTTTACAGTGGCGACGAGAAACGGGAATCAACGACCCACGAGAATGGCCACCGGTAGCAGAGGAACAGTACTGTGGTGGTGAGGACTGGGACGATTTCATTGAGAAGCTTCAGCAGAGTTTTGTCACGAAGGACTGGCTGGGAGATGCAGCGGCCGACAAGCGAAGGGCTCATCTACTGACCAGATGTGGATCTAAGACTTACGCGCTCATGAAAGACCTGCTAGCACCCGAGAAGCCGGCGGACAAAACCTTTGAAGAGCTCAGCAAGCTAATCAGTGAGCACCTCAAACCGGCGAGCAGCATACACATGGCCCGACACAGATTTTATACCCACTGACGTCGGGAAGGACAGAGCATACCGGACTTCGTTGCGAACCTCCGGCGCTTGGCCAGCCTCTAAGTTCAGACGTCTGCAGGGGGGAGATGCTAAGGGATTTCTTTATTGAGGGCATCGGTCATGCCGGGATTTTCAGAAGGTTAATCGAGACCAAGGACTTGACCGTGGAAGTGGCGGCGTTACTGGTTCAGACTTTTATGTCGGGGAGGAGGAAACCAAGATAATATGCGCGCGCAAATCTGACTCCAACATAGCAATGGATCAGGGGGTCAATATCATAAACACGACTCAGAGCCCAGCAGGCAGGCAAGAACAGTTCGACACACCCCAAGCAGCAATTGACCCCAGAACAGGTTTTCAACACAGACAATGGCAGGCTGAACGGACATTTACGCCATCCCAGTGGACAATGCGTTCTGGGATGGGGCCATTGACACCCGCTAACAGGGTGCTCAAGAGCAGTCAAAGGTACAATCAGCGAGGAATGCCTGGTAACAGCTTTTTTGTTCACAACAATGGGAATCTCAGTTCATGCTGGAGGTGTGGGGGCAGACATGTTGCTAGGACTTGCAGGTTTCAACAGTTCGCCTGCAGAAATTGTATCCTCACTGGCCATTTAGCTAGAATGTGCAGGAAGCCTGCGACCAGGCTAATTTACGAGGCGGATGGACCAGAAGAGGGGTCTGCGAGGCAGGGTGACGCGTGGGGCAAATCAATGGACGCTGAAGTTCAGCGGGTTCATGTAGCAAACTTTCACAGCTCATATACCAAAACGCCACTTATGATGATGAAGGTCCAATTAAACGGCATCCCGGTACGCATGGAGCTGGACACGGGGGCCAGCCAGTCACTCATGAGCGTTCAACAATTCGAAAAGTTATGGCCACTCAAAGCCAGTAGACCCAAACTAGAACGCATTGAGACTCAACTATGGACGTACACTGAAGAAATCATTCCAGTGCTAGGTAGTGCAATGTTGGCTGTCACACAATGGATCAGTGAACTGGCTGCCGCTCTGGATTGTCCTCGGCAATGGTCCCGCATTGTTGGGGAGGAGCTGGTTAGCTGAGATGAACTGGAAATGGGGGGGATGTGCAGACAGTGTCAACTGTGGAGCGAAGTTCATGCTCACAGGTCCTACAGCAATTTGAGTCGCTATTCCAACCTGGCGTCGGGACGTTCAAAGGTACCAAAGTAGTGATTCGAATCACCCGGACGCCAGACCAGTGCACCACAAAGCCAGAGCTGTGCCGTATGTGATGCGGGAGAAAACTGAAAGCGAATTGGACCGTTTGCTGAGAGAGGTCATCATCTCGCCCGTTGAATTCAGCGACTGGGCGAGCCCCATTGTTCCCGTCCTAAAAGCGGATGGCTCGGTCAGGATCTGTGGCGACTACAAGGGTGTCCCTACAAGATCAATACCTGCTTCCGAGAGCGGAGGATCTTTTTGCCACGCTGGCAGGTGGCAAACTGTTCACCAAGTTGGACCTCACGTCAGCCTACATGACCCAAGAACTGGCCGATGAATCCAAACTACTGACCACAATCACCACGCACAAGGGACTGTTTGTTTACAACAGGTGCCCATTTGGCATTCGATCAGCGGCTGCGATCTTTCAAAGAAACATGGAAAGCCTGCTCAAATCCATTCCTGGAACGGTCGTATTCCAGGACGATATCCTCATCATGGGTCGGGAAACCGAGGGACACCTCCACAATCTGGAAGAGGTGCTATGCCGACTGGACCGGGTCGGCCTGCGACTCAAGAAACCTAAGTGTGTGTTTTTGGCTCCCGAAGTTGAGTTTCTGGGCAGGAGGGTTGCTGCAGACGGGATTCGGTCTACCGAATCCAAAACAGAGGCGATTCGACGAGCGCCCAGGCCCTGCAACAGATCGGAGTTGCGTTCATTTCTGGGACTCTTGAATTATTTTGGGAACTTTCTGCCGAACTTAAGCACAACATTGTTGGAGCCGCTACATGTGCTCCTGCGTAAGGGTTGCGATTGGTTTTGGGGGGACTGTCAAGAACGGGCTTTCAATCGGGCGCGTAACCTACTCTGTTCAAATAGGTTGTTGACCCTGTACAAACCCCTGTAAGAAATTGGTTCTGACATGTGATGCATCGTCCGTGTTGCAGCAGGGCAATGCTGAGGTGCAACTCCAACCTGTGGCTTATGCCTCCAGGTCGCTCTCTCAAGCAGAACGTGGATATGGGATGGTTGAGAAGGAAGCACTCGCATGTGTCTATGGGGTGAAAAAGATGCACCAGCACCTTTTTGGCAGGAGGTTCGAATTAGAAATGGACCACAAGCCGTTAACATCCCTGTTGTCAGACAGCAAGGCCGTCAATGCCAATGCGTCAGCTCACATACAGGAATGGGCTCTCATGCTGGCTGTGTATGACTACACCATACGGCGCCAGCCAGGTACTGAAAATTGTGCTGACGCGCTCAGCAGGCTTCCACTGGCCACCACTGAGGGGGCAGCGGAGCAAAGCGCTGAGATGGTCATGGCCGTTGATGCCTTTGACAGCGCAGGCTCCCTCATCACAGCCCGCCAGATCAAAATCTGGACAAACAGAAATCCCCTCCTATCCCTGATTAAGAAATGTGTCCTGACTGGGGATTGGGCGCCCGCACACGGAGCATGCCCTGAGGAGGTCAGACCGTTTCACAGGCGGATGGATGAGCTCGCCATCCAAGCCGACTGCCTACTATGGGGCAGCCAGGTAGTCATGCCCCAGAGGGGCAGGGAAGCTTTCATCAGGGAACTCCACAGCGAGCACCCAGGCATCGTGCTGATGAAGGCCATTGCCCGGTCACACGTTTGATGGACGGGAAATGATTCAGATCTGGAACACTGTGTTCGCAGGTGCACGACGTGTGTTCAGCTGGGAAATGCCCCCAGGGAGGCCCCGCTCAGCCCGTGGCCCTGGCCCACCAGGCCATGGTCACGCATACTACGCGGGCCCGTTCATGGGGAAAATGTTTCTCATCATGGTTGATGCGTACTCGAAATGGATCGAATGCATCATTTTGAATTCGTGCACGACATCCACCACAGTGGACAGTCTGCGCGCAGTCTTTGCGACCCACGGTTTGCCGGACATCCTTGTTAGCGATAATGGCCCATGTTTCACTAGCTATGAATTCCGGGAGTTCATGTCGGGTAATGGCGTCGGGTAATGGCATCAACCATGTCAGGACAGCACCGTTCAAGCCGGCCTCCAATGGCCTGGCGGAACGTGCAGTCCAAATGATAAAACAAGGCATGCTCAGGATTCAAGGTCCCTCCCTTCAATGCCGCCTATCGCGCCTCCTGCTGGCCTATAGGTCCCGACCGCACTCGCTCACGGGGGTCCCGCCCGCGGAGCTCCTTATGAAACATACACTCAAAACTCGGCTGTCCCTCATTCATCCTGTCTTGTACGACATTGTTGAAGGCAAGCGCCAGTCCCAAAATGAGTACCATGACCATAATTCAAGGGGGAGATGTATAGAAATTGGTGACCCCGTATTTGTTCTCAATCACGCTTTAGAGCCCAAATGGCTTGAAGATACTGTAACAGACAAAGAGGGGAATAGGGTCATCGTGGTTAAACTTAACAATGGGCAGACATGCCGCAAGCATCTGGACCAAGTAAAAAAAAAGGTTCAGCATGGACTCTGAGAAAGATCATGAGACGGTATTCACACCACCGCCAGTGAACGAGCAGCATGCACAGTCCCTGCGGTCAGCCCGGACAGGCCGGAATCATCACAGGAGACAGACATGCAGGCCAAGGCTCAACAGCCGGCGCTCCACGAGGGAGCGCAGACCACCCGAAAAACTTAACCTGTGATCCCAATAAGACGTTGGGGGGAGGTGATGTCATGTATGTAACCTTCATGTAACTGTAACCTTCATGTAACAACACTGCATACTGTATACACCTAAGTAATGCACACCTTGACCACAGGGGGTGAACTTGTGGGAGACACTCCTCACCTGGTCATCCAGGTATATAAAGGGAGGTCCCACGCAGGGTCATCACTTCTTGGTCCTGTGAATAAAGGTGCAGGTCACAGAGTGACCTTGTCCAAAGAATGTGCCTCGTGTGGATTTGTGGTATTGTGTAAGGACTTTACAGTTACAAATCCTGTTGAACACATAATGCTGGGATAACTTTTTTAATTTAAAAAAAGTAAGGGACATCAGAATTGGTGCAATTTTAAACTAAAATGTATGAAGCTCACTTGGAATTGGTGGACGTTGTCCTGAGTCTACACTGGGCCTGAATCAGTCCAGAAATGGGCTGGGCTTACATTTACTGTTCCCATTCATCTTTCGGACCAGATAGTCCTCTTTTTGAGTAGGCTGCCTGAGATTTAAACAGGACAACTAATAAAGGTCTTTCTTTTAACATATTTTTGTGGCTTACGATGAGGAGGAATTAAATTTTAGGGACATAGGAACAGGAGTCGGCCATTCAACCCCTCGAGCCTGTTCCGCCATTCAATTAGATCATGGCTGATCTGTATCTTAACTCCATCGAGCTGCCTTGGTTCCAAAACCCTTAACCTACAACAATCTTCAATTGACCCCCAGCCTCAACAGCTTTTTGGAGGAGAGAGTTCCAGATTTTCACTACCCTTCTAGACGTCACCCCTGAACGGCCTGGCTCTAGTTTTAAGCTTACGCCTCCTTGTTCTGGACTCCCCCAGAGGTATTAAAGGTTCTCAATTAATTTTCATCAGCCACGAAGCAAATGTCAAAAGCCCGTTCCTGATTGGCTGCCCTCCCCCAACGCCCCGCTCCCTCCTCCGCTCCTGATCCCACCCTGCCTTGTCCAGTTCGGATTTCCACTGGCCCTAAACGAGCCAGCTGAGAGTTCACAGACAGTCAGCACAGCTTGTCTCCAGAGTTGAAATGTTTATGAGTGGAGATGCCGTACAAATCAACAGTTCCAGATAAATATTTAAAAAAACATCGAAGATGTAAAACCACAAAAGAAACAACAACACTTGACGGGGGGAAAATAAAACGCAGGCCATCCACGCAACTGCCATTTTGGGAAAGAGAGAATTCTGGTAAGGTTGCTGCTGTGAATAGAGCCTGTATCACAGGGTCAGCCAGGGTACTGGCTGCACTCTTCCAAAGGCCAAAGCACCAGCTTCCCATCGCCCTCGAACAGCCAGAGCGCCGGGAAATTCATTCACTGCTAAATATTTTGGGAGGAGGGCGAAGACTAACATCCCAGTATCCCCGAGTTATTTGTGAACTTATATTTACATAGGGATATGTGCTCCAGATAAATTTGGTTTTAATCCTGTCCCAGAGAGCATTTTATTATACCCAGCACAGTCTCGGATATCCTCAAGGCCCAAAGCAAAATGAGAAGGCAAGTTCAGTGACATGGTTAAGGCAGGTCTAATTGTTGAGGTCACTGTGACTGCTATTTGTTGATGGACTCTAATCTTTCATTTAAGCACTGTGCTGTTAGGTCTCTATATTGTTTTCAATGTAATTTAGTTTCCTGTTACAGGATCCCTGATCTCTGTTATCTTCATTCTGCTGGGGAAGTGGGGCAGCCTGGGCCTCTTGTCACTCGTGTTGTGCAGTCCAACAGCATCCCCCTCCCCTGCTGGTAAAGAGCGTGAGGAGGAAACAGCTCCCCTGCTGGTGCAATAGATAAATGCATCAACTGGTGTGCTACTGAGCTTTTCTTGGGCCCATGGAAAAAAAAACCAAGGATGCAGAAAGGCCACAGCTGGAGTACTGCATGCAGTTCTGGTCACCACATTACAGGAAAGATGTGATTGCACTAGAGAGAGTACAGAGGAGATTTATGAGGATGTTGCCGGGAGTGGAGAATATTAGCTATGAGGAAAGATTGGATAGACTGGGTTTGTTTTCTTTGGAACAGAGGAGGCTGAGGGGAGACCTGATTGAGGTGTATAAAATTATGAGGGGCTTGTTTAGAGTGGATAGGAAGGACCTATTTCCCCTTGGCAGAGGGGTCAACAACCGGGGGCATAGATTTAAAGTAATTGGTAGAAGGTTTAAAGGGGATTTGAGGGCAATGTTTTTCACCCAGAGAATGGTGGGGGCTCAGGAACTCACTGACTGAAAGGGTGGTAGAGGCAGAAACCCTCACCTCATTTAAAAAGTACTTGGATGTGCACTTGAAGTGCCATAACCTACAGGGCTACGGACCTAGAGCTGGAAAGTGGGACTAGGCCGGATAGCTCTTAGCTGGCCAGTGCGGACACGGTGGGCCGAATGGCCTCCTTCCGTGCTGTAAATTTCTACTTGGCCCATCAAACACTTCCCTCTAGCACTCCAGCCCACCCAGCCCAGCATGCAATCCACCCTGCCTGCCATCCAACTCACTCCAAAATTCAAGAGTGGACTACTCAAAACTCACATTATATATAAAGAGTAAAATTAAATGTGAAATCGCAGTAATTGTAAAAGCACAGCCCCATGTCCCTGCTAAAATACAAAGCCTAGCAATTCTATGAGAGGCATTTTAAAGGTTCTCTTGTGTTGCATTAGTTACTGTGCTGGGAAGTGTGTGAGAGTGTGTGTCTTCCAGCACTAGTCTCACGCAGTAGTGTTAAAGTACACTTGCCAGATTCACTAGGCTCAGCAGCCAGGGAATTCCTGATATGCGCTCCAGGTGAGCAAAGCTCCATGCAGGGTGCACAAATCCATAAAATTACTCCTCGTTGGTGAACACTGGAAACCAGGAAGGTCCTAGGTGTAATGTATTTGCTTCATGGGTTCTTTGCTTCAGAATTCATAGCAACACATTGCTATTAAGAACTAATTGTTCCATTAACAAAGGTTCAACAATCATACGACACATTATCAGTTCATCCACTAGGCTCACAACTGCATACCATTGTGGATGACCTAGATCTAACGGACTGGGGTTTTATTGAGTCTTGTGAACATCATGTGACTGGCTAAGCCACTCGCAATACAAACCTGTGAGCATACATTACACGAGGTTCAATCCCAGTCTGTGTTTGCTTAACTGATCCCAAGAGGCAGCAAGTACGAGGGTTAATTCAATTTGGAATTTTTTTTTTAGCCCTGATTCCTGACCCTGGGTGGGGTGTAGGAATGATACTGGCACCCATTAAAAACATAACCCATTGTGAGCCAGTGTCTTCAGAATAGGAAAAGACTGGAAGGGGAATGGGTGTCCATGGCAGTGTCAACCATCACTGTAAGCGCAATATTCACCAAACCCATCTCAATCCGGTCACCAAATATTGGGGTTTACTTTCTTCTAAAATGTGGACCGTGCTGGCTTAATGTAACTCCAATCCCTGGAATCCCCAAGTTCCTCTGCAGCTTTCTAAATGCGCGGCTGATTTCTATTGGACAACCTCTGCGGACGGACACTCCATGAGCTTGCAAAGCTGAGTACTGTCAAGCAGAAATGCGCAAACCTACAAAAAAAAAGTACAATTAAAATGTGAAACATCAGAAACAGATATTCCTCTTTAAAAAATGTCCACCTTAAAACAGCAAGCCTTCTTTTTCCATCTCTCAGCTCCCCCCCGCCCGCCCCGCCACTCTGACTGGAGTCTCCTTCTCTCCTGATGTGGTCGTACAGAGTGTGCCTACTGGGAGCGAGTTGATTCGCAGGAAGAATAGGAAAAGGAATGCGAGACTGCCTAATCCGACCTGACACACTGGCTCTAGCTAGAGAGAAACTTAGCATGTCAGTCGGGTCGGCAAAGGTCAACTAGACAGTCAATAAAATATTCAATAAAGCACTCTGATATCATGGATCTAATACTTCCCAAAAAGGCTGAAATCCCTAATTTCTCTACATGCAATTTAAATGGGATTTGCTGATGCGTTCAAAGCATGCACAATTAACATTTTACAACCTAAGTTGCTATTACACCAATGGTCTGAGGAGATTCTTCTGGAGAGCACAAACGTAGAAGGAAGAAAACACTGCCCGCCCAAATTTTTTAACTTACATTTATTTTCCAGGTTTTCTGCAACAAGAAATCTTGTTCTGCTTTCTGTTTTACCCGGAGTATTTATTTTATTCTCCAAACTATCGTCGAGTGCCTTACTGCTGTGGGTTATGACTGGCGCTTACTGCTGTAGGTTATGACTGGCGAGCTGCCATTCCTGTTGATTCTGCATCCTGGCAATGGAATCACATGCCACAGGACATCTCAATATGTGCTTCACTAAGTGCTCCTTCACTGGCTGCTCCCACACTTTGGCAACTATAGGAACGCCCTTGGACCTTTGACAAGAAGAGTTTCCTGAAATGAGTCCGCGGCAATCCCAACCCAGTGCCCAACAGGCCCACTGCACAAAAACTCCCTCCAATTCAGCCCCCAATTTGCAATCTGATTTTGAAAGTGTGGTGAGGAAAAGGGCACTCTTGAAAGTGCAAGAGAGAGTAGAGTTTAAGCTCTAACTTCTTCCAGTTCCGATGAAAGGTTATCTACGTGAAACGTTAACTCTGTTTCTCTCTCCGTAGATGCTGCCTGACCCACTGAGTGTTTCCAGCATTTTCTGTTTTCATTTCAGATTTCCAGCATCCGCAGTATTTTAACTTTGTGACAGAGTAGAGGGAACTTTACTCTGTATTGAACCATGATCTGGGGCAGGTGTGCTTGATGCTGACACTGGGGCAGAAATTTGAACTTGGAAGAGGGTAAGGAGTGGTGGGGCGGGGGTTCGGGCGAGCAGCGCAGGGCTGGGCCCCTCAGGTCCTGCTGCATTTAACGGCAGAGCCTGACTAACATTTTGCTTCTCTGTTTCCCAGCTGCACCCAGCCAGATGGAGAGGCTGGTCGGCTGTCGGGACGCACCAGGCCACAGAGAGGAGGGAAGGTGGGGTCGGAAAGCTGGAGACCGTTGGAGGGGTTGGAAGGATGGAGAATGGAGGATGGGGGGGGGGGGGGGGAGGGGGCATCAGAAGCCGGGGGGTCGGAAGGCTGGAGGGGGGAATCGGAAGGCCGGGGGGGGGGGGCAGGGGGGGGGTGAATTGGAATCTGGAAGGGGGATTGGAGATCAGAAGGGAATTGGGGGTCAGAAATTCGGAGGGGGGATTGACCAGGGGGAGGGGGGATTGACCAGGGGTTGGGGGGTGGGTGGGGGGGGGGGGGAAAGAGATCAAAAGGGTCGGGTGGTGTCTGATTTCGAGCAGGTTAGCTGCCTGTCCCCGTTAAAACCAGAAGTGTAGGCCGAGCAGACTAGGTCTATATTCTTTAGAGTTTAGAAGAATGTGAGGTGATCTCAGTGAAACACAAAATTCTTACAGGGCTTGACAGGGTAGATGCAGGGAGGATGTTTCCCCCGGGTGGAGAGTCTTGAACCAGGGGGTCACAGTCTCAGAATAAGGGGTCGGCCATTTAGGACTGAGATGAGGAGAAGTTTCCTGAGAGTGGTGAATCTTTGTAATTCTCTACCCCAGGGGGCTGTGGATGCTCAGTCGTTGAGTATATTCAAGACAGAGATCAATAGATTTTTGGATGTTAAGGGTATCAAGGGATATGGGGACAGTGCAGGAAAGTGGAGTTGAGGTGGAAGATCAGCCATGGTCTCATTGAATGGCAGAGCAGGCTCGAGGGGCCGAATGGCCGACTCTTGCTCCTATTTCTTAAGTTTCTTACGTTCTTATATGGCCAGTTGGAGTCGGGATTCAGATTTTTAAAATTTTTTAACTTTCCAACCGATCCCAACCTGTGTTTTTTGGGGTTAAAATCCCCCCCCCCACCCCCCGGGTCTCTGAACTAGAACGTGTTCCATTCCCCAGCAATAACATGCCCACAAAGGCCACACAAAAATGCCCAGCTTCTCTGCAAAGTCCACAGTTCTAGAAGTGTGCATCACCTGACATAACGAGTAATGCTCCACAAGCATTGGGTACGTACACAATGTTCAAACTAAATCTGCTTGTAAGGACTAGTAACCACATTAAAATGTATCTCCAAATAATAGTGCACAAACATATGATATCAATGGAATATACAGTAGTGAGCTACGCATGGAAAACATCCAAAAGGTGGATAATGGCCTCTTCCCATTCACAAGCCACCTCTCCCTCCACTGTATCTTTTACGTCTCGCCACCCCCTGCCCCCCCACTCCCCCAGTGTTCTCTCTCACTTTCCCTAAAGGTGCCGACTCAGCAGGGGTTCAGTTCCATGGGAATCTGCTGCCCTCATGTATCGCACACGTTGGTCGGGTAACCAACTCTCCAGGATTCCTGATGCAAGCGAGCCCCAGGTGGGCAGAGGAAACGTTTCAAGGACACCCTCAAAGCCTTCTTGATGAAGTGCAACATCCCCACTGACACCTGGGAGTCCCTGGCCAAAGACCGCCCTAAGTGGAGGAAGAGCATTCGGGAGGGCGCTGAGCACCTCGAGTCTCGTCGCCGAGGACATGCAGAAACCAAGCGCAGGCAGCGGAGGGAGCGTGCGGCAAACCAGACTCCCCCTCCCACCCTTTCCTTCAACCACTGTCTGTCCCAGCTGTGACAGAGACTCCTGTATTGGACTGTACAGTCAACTGAGAACTCACTTTTAGAGTGGAACATAAGAACATATAAGAACATAAGAATTAGGAACAGGAGTAGGCCATCTAGCCACTCGAGCCTGCTCCGCCATTCAACAAGATCATGGCTGATCTGGCCGTGGACTCAGCTCCACTTACCCACCTGCTCCCTGTAACCCTTAATTCCATTATTGGTTAAAAATCTATCTATCTGTGACTTGAATACATTCAATGAGCTAGCCTCAACTGCTTCCTTGGGCAGAGAATTCCATAGATTCACAACCCTCTGGAGAAGAAATTCCTTCTCAACTCGGTTTTAAATTGGCTTCCCCGTATTTTGAGGCTGTGCCCCCTAGTTCTAGTCTCCCCGACCAGTGGAAACAACCTCTCTGCCTCTATCTTGTCTATCCCTTTCATGATTTTAAATGTTTCTATAAGATCACCCCTCATCCTTCTGAACTCCAACGAGTAAAGACCCAGTCTACTCAATCTATCATCATAAGGTAACTCCCCCATCTCCGGAATCAGCCTAGTGAATCATCTCTGTACCCCCTCCAAAGCTAGTATATCCTTCCTTAAGTCAGGTGACCAAAACTGCACGCAGTACTCCAGGTGCGGCCTCACCAATACCCTACACAGTTGCAGCAGGACCTCCCTGCTTTTGTACTCCATCCCTCTCACAATGAAGGCCAACATTCCATTTGCCTTCCTGATTACCTGCTGCACCTGCAAACGAACTTTTTGGGATTCATGCACAAGGACCCCCAGGTCCCTCTGCACCGCAGCATGTTGTAATTTCTCCCTATTCAAATAATATTCCCTTTTACTGTTTTTTTCCCCAAGGTGGATGACCTCACACTTTCCGACATTGTATTCCATCTGTCAAACCTTAGCCCATTCGCTTAACCTATCTAAATCTCTTTGTAGCCTCTCTGTGTCCTCTACACAATCCGCTTTCCCACTAAGCTTTGTGTCATCTGCAAATTTTGTTACACTACACTCTGTCCCCTCTTCCAGGTCATCTATGTATATCATAAACAGTTGTGGTCCCAGCACCGATCCCTGTGGCACACCACTAACCACCGATTTCCAACCCGAAAAGGACCTATTTATCCCGACTCTCTGCTTTCTGTTCGCCAGCCAATTCTCGATCCATGCTAATACATTTCCTCTGACTCCGCGTACCTTTATCTTCTGCAGTAACCTTTTGTGTGGCACCTTATCGAATGCCTTTTGGAAATCTAAATACACCACATCCATCGGTATACCTCTATCCACCATGTCGCTATATCCTCAAAGCAAGTCTTCCTCGATTTCAAGGGACTGCCTATGATGATGATTGGCCTGGAGTCTCCTGGACTTGAAGATTAATCTTCAGGACATTACTGTGAGCAACCCCGGGAGAAAACTCATAGGGGCATTAAAACAAAATTGTGGATTTTTTTCCCATTTTCTTTGAACTCTTTTGATTATTAATTATAAAAATATTGCAGACGGGGGTTAAGGCTGTTTGACTGACAGTCAAGGTACATCTAATTGGGTATCAAAGAATTATTTGGCTTTGCGATTGGCGTGGGAAGGCAGGGCGCCATGTGTAATGTTCCCGTTAAGCTGTGCGGCCCCACTGCTGTCTGGAGGTCCCGTGCATGCCGCTTGCTGGCTTTACAATGGAAAAAATGCATATGCGGGGAAATTTGAATGGGCCGCGCACCCAAAAAAAATGAGAGAGAACATTGACTATGGGGGTGGACATATCGGAAGACCAATGGCGGGAGTGTGGGGGTGGGGCGGTTAGAGGCAGAAGATCATGTGATGAAACCTCCAGGAATAGATTCAATCAGAGTTGGCAACCGTACATATAAGGACAGACTTTGCACATTTGCTAGACAGCGTTGACCAAGGAAGACATCATAGACAAGCCCCACTCTATCCCCTGAGGGTGCACAAATGTAGTTTCCAGCAGAAGTCACTGGGGAGCAATCAGGAGTGGAGACTCAGGCTGATTTTCCTGTTCCCTGCACTAGACTTACTTAGGTCATTTGTAGCAATCCAACTCAGATCACCTCGAATTCTTTGCGTAACTACTTCTTAGTTTCTCACCTCTGTTGGCATCAGCTCTCAACCGAGACAGCTGCACTCCCAAGCAGCTTCAATCCACAGCCTCCAGCCAAGGCACCATTCCTGCGGATTCAAAGTCAACCGTGATGGGTCAGCAGAGCTGAAGCTGGGTCTGGATGAAGCAGATTTTACTGATGGACGGATCCACTTAGAATTGTTGAAATTGAGTGTCGCAGTATGTCAGGGCAGCTGGAAAATCTACCTTTGAATCGATCCAAATTACTTTGCTCGTCTCTCTCCAATACCTGTTAAGGGCCCAGATGAACTGCATTAGCGAAGGACAAGTGATGTTTTTGTGGACATGAGTGGTCCATCTCACCTCTCAATCCTTCTGCAACCTCTCTACCTCCACTGCTATCTTTCTTGTCTCTATGCTATCAATACTACAGTGGCTAGTTCTCCTCAGAGCTTTTCTCTCATTCATGCTCAGCTCCAAATACCTCATCTTGGCATGGTTCCTCCTCTCCATTCTCATTGCATTGACGTTCTGCATTTGTGGCCTCCCAAAGTCTCCTACGCCAACTCTTACCTTCTCAAAATTCTAAAACTAGGGCACTCTTTCCTTCCCTCCTGGAATCTACAGGTTTCTGAAATCCAAGCTTAGCGCTACCAAATCACTATTTCTGTAATTATGCCAGCAACCTTGCTAGGCTTCTGCACTATGGACTTTAGCCCTTCACCTGGCTTTTTCAATAAAAAAGTAACAAAAGTTCATGATCATGAGCATTAATTTGTTAATTATCTCAACCCATTCTTTTATTGATGATTCCAGCCGACAATCATCAACTTCCTTCATGTTACAAGTCCTCAGAGCTCACAACTGACAGTCCTCCTGCAGGACAACACTTCAATTACTGGATCTTGATCTCCTTCATGCCCTTTAATGGCCAATGAAGATCTTCCCATTCTGCAAAGACACAGTTTCTTCATGACTTTTGCAAATCTAACAGCTACCACTCCTAGCTTTGATGGCTTCACCCTTTGTCCATGTATTGATGTTTTTGGCCTCATTATCTCCCATGACCTCAAATGGAACTCCCATATCTCTTCCATTCCTAAAGTGGCCTTCAAAGAAGCTGAGTTTCCTCTTTCACGCCAAAGATTACCTTTCCCCATGATAACTCTTAACTCTGAAGGTCAAATCCACAATCCAATCCTTGAAAACTGCTTCCATATCTGGGGTGGGTCTTTGAACAGAGGCTGGGTATACTGCAGCGAGTGTCTCACCTCCTGACTCCCCAAAGTCTTTCCATCATCTACAAGACACAAGTCAGGAGTGTGATGGAACAATCTCCACTTGCCTGGATGAGTGCAGCTCCAACAACACTCAAGAAGCTCGACACCATCCAGGACAAAGCAGCCCGTTTGATTGGCACCCCATCCACCACCTTAAACATTCACTCCCTCCACCACCGGCGCACCGTGGCTGCAGTGTGTACCATCTACAAGATGCACTGCAGCAACTCACCAAGGCTTCTTCAGCAGGACCTCCCAAACCCACGACCTCTACCATCTAGAAGGGCAAGGGCAGCTGGTACATGGGAATACCATCATTTCCAAATTCCCCTCCAAGTCACACACCATCCAGACTTGGAAATATATTTCAGTGTTCCTTCATTGTCACTGGGTCAAAATCCTGGAACTCCCTACCAGCACTATGGGAGAACCTTCTCCACATGGACTGCAGCGGTTCAAGAATGCAATTCACCACCAACTTCTCAAGAGCGATTTGGGATGGGCAATAAATGCTGGTTTTGCCAGCGACATCCACATTCCAGGAACGAATAGAAAAAAAATGGTTCACCCCGACAATACTCTACGCGATATAAACGGTTTGTGACAGTATTGGTGACATGCTGCACATTGCAAAGGAAGAGGGGAAACTCCACATAAATAATAGCATTCATCTCACCGGCCCCTTAAACTGATCACCCACAGGCAACCTACATGTCTGTGTGGAAATTCTGTTAAACACAGCGGTGGAGATTGCCTCTCACTGACTTACCACCATGTGACACAGCTGTTACTTAACTGTACTTTTAGCCCATTAGGAATCAGCACTCAGAGCATTAAACTCTGACTGTCACTCTTTATAATATTTCTGCAGAATCCATTCAGCACCAGGCAACAATACAGCCTCAGTGTTCGCACAGAATGATCTGCTTGTCCCTGGGTCCTGGCAGTAACAAATAGTTACAGATCGCGTATTAACAGCTTTTGATTTCTACACAAAAATATTCCTCAATGAGAAGAGTTTCTTACATTTTTTTACACCCACACACCTCAGTACTATTTCATTTCGTGACCTGGTGCAAATCAGTGCCAAGAAGTTTCCAGCCTATGTGTGTCTTGTTCTGCCCTTGCTGAGATAATAACACATTTTTAGAAAGGTTTTACATTCATACACGTATGTAAAGAGAGTGGAAACTGCAATGCTGTGCAGATAGTGGTCTCACCTGGTGCTGCCTAGATTACAAAAGACTTGTATTTATATAGCGCCTTTCATGACTACTGGTTGGTCAAAGCGCTTTACAGCCAATGAAGTACTTTTTGAAGTGTAGTCACTGTTGTAAAGCAGGAAACGTGGCAGCCAATTTGCGCACAGCAAGCCCCCACAAACAGCAATGTGATAATGACCAGATCAACTGTTTTAGTGTTGTTGACTGAGGGATAAATATTGGTCAGGATACCGGGGATATCTCCCCTGCTCTTCTTCGAAATAATGCCATGGGATCTTTTACATCCACCTGGGAGGGCTGACGGGGCCTTGGTTTATCGTCTTATCTGAAAGACGACACCTCTGACATTGCAACACTCCCTCAGCACTGCACTGTCAGCTTAGATTTTTGTGTTCAAGTCTCTAGAGTGGGACTTGAACCCACAACCTTCTGACTCAGAGGCCAGCTTCAAAATAGGCAGGTGGTGAGATGGTGCAGGCAGGCAGCATGCCAATACACTGCAGGGAGGGAGTGCATTGTGGCCCCAAACTGACCAATCCCTTGTCTGAGCTCAGTTACCTGATCTCAGCCCGGCCTTTGTTGGGATGTTACAATTTGCCTCAGTGGTCCTGAGTGAGTGAGGAGAAGGCTCCTGATCCTGATCGCTATCCAATGAGTCCTGCATGTGTGAACATTGGGCAAGGGCATGATTGGGCTCTTCCACCATTGGAAGACCTGCTGACAGCCAATGTCTAGAGTTAAAAGTAAGGAAAAGTTGCTTGGGTGAGGTACACAGTGAGGTCTGATGCCAACCCAGTTGCTACCTAGATGCACCAACCAAAGGCTGGACAATGCCATGTAAGAAGAGAGGGAAAATCAAAGATAAGAGTCATTCGGGGGTCAATCTTGTTGATTCCCCCAGCAGTAAATCTGCAGAGCAGTGCTCGCGGAAGCCTGGGAACTGGTTGTCGATTGATCAGCCAGTGACAGGGCACACGTGGTGTGGAAAAGCAGAGAGTGGAGAAGATGCAAGAGTGAAGCTTGTGCTGATAACAGATAGAAAAGGAGTCTGGGATTGTGAGATCCCATTTATTATCAATTGAAGATGACTTGCTTCATGTTAGCCATGTACACTGTAAGGTACAAATATAGGCGAGGGAACGCAAGTAATTAACGACACCATCAATGATCTCGCCTCATTGAGGATCTTCATCGTCACAGGAAATCTATTGTTTTGATTCAATAATTGTTAGGTTAGATGAAATGACAGAAACCATGGATAGAATGTGGAAGGTAAAGCCTGCAGTTTCTCCTAAGGTAACCCGCCTATCTTCACAGCGAGGGGGAAGGGGGATGGTGCATGGGGGCGGGCATGAACCAGATGAGGCAAGAAAACCATGAAAAATATTTCACAAAAAGCTCCTGCCAATCACTGCCAGATACAAGATGAACCCTGTTCCAGATTGAGATGGTCGCAACTCATTTCACTTTGAAACCTTAGCAGCAGAGAGGCAAATGTATCCCACCTTTCGGAGCTGGGTTTGAACTTTTGAGTTCCAAAGGTGAAGGGTCACAGCTTCACACAAACTCCAATCTAATTTCCACTTCATCTGGAGTTAAAACCTACGGAACAAGTCAGATGCCTCAGATTGTGGGAACGAGGAGGTGACCACTTTATAAAGACCACATTCATCCCACATCTTCACACCCCCTCAAAGTCAGTGATAAGGAACAAAGATCACTCAAATATTCCACGGCATAATTTAGCACAGAATGTGCTATATCACTATTGTCCGTGGCAGTATGCGGGTTGAAGCTACCTGCCATCAGTGATAGTGTTTATTGGTAAATGGAACAGTGCCCCTGCATGAATCGGAGTTTAAAAAAGGCAAATCACACTGCATGATATTAGTGTATGAGAGCCCCCTGTTCACTATTTTAGAGATGTTAACCTGATTTTATTGAAGTGCTGTTTCAGATTATGGAATTATAATTAATTTGCAATCAAAGTTCATTTTCCTCCAGCATTTGAGGCCAGTTTTTTTTAAAGTTAAACAAAGAATACTTTTACAGTGCACAGTTGAATTTTACTATTAAAACCAGTTAACACAAACCTCTCATTATAACAAACTGTTCCCATGGCCCCAGCAGAAACTCCATTAGTCAGCAGAGGGCCTCAAACCTTAGTAAGAAGATTTCCCAATGTGAGTTACTTTATCCCACCACTGACAGAGACTTGGACTGTGTGTATAACAGGACTGAATGTCCCAGCACTGACTCTGTGTAACAGGACTGAGTGTCCCAGCACTGACTGTGTGTAATACAGGACTGAGTGTCCCAGCATTGACTGGGTGTAACAGGACTGAGTGTCCCAGCACTGACTCTGTGTAACAGGACTGAGTGTCCCAGCACTGACTGTGTGTAATACAGGACTGAGTGTCCCAGCACTGACTGTGTGTAATACAGGACTGAGTGTCCCAGCACTGACTGTGTGTAATACAGGATTGAGTGTCCCAGCACTGACTGTGTGTAATACAGGACTGAGTGTCCCAGCACTGACTGTGTGTAATACAGGACTGAGTGTCCCAGTACTGACTGTGTGTAATACAGGACTGAGTGTCCCAGCACTGACTGTGTGTAATACAGGACTGAGTGTCCCAGCACTGACTGTGTGTAATACAGGACTGAGTGTCCCAGCAGTGACTGTGTAACAGGACTGACTGTCCCAGCATTGACTGGGTGTAACAGGACTGAGTGTCCCAGCAGTGACTGTGTAACAGGACTGACTGTCCCAGCATTGACTGGGTGTAACAGGACTGAGTGTCCTAGCACTGACTGGGTGTAATACAGGACTGAGTGTCCCAGCACTGACTGGGTGTAACAGGACTGACTGTCCCAGCACTGACTGGGTGTAACAGGACTGACTGTCCCAGCACTGGCTGTGTGTGTAATAGGACTGACTATCCCAGCATTGACTGTGTGTGTAATAGGACTGACTGTCCCAGCACTGACTGTGTGTGCGTAACAGGACTGAATGTCCCAGTAAATTGTGTAAGGAGTAAAATTGGGATGTAGTAAGTTTGCTTAGGTTAGGACACCGCCATAAATTTGCTTGCTTCAGTGTTGCGAGTACTGATCTAATTGTGTACAAATTAAGCACACCTTGGTTTCTGATGTACATTCCCTAAATCAGAGATACCCTGTAAAGTACCCTCTTCAGAGAATTGGGTGTTGCAATGGGCTCGCTACCTCTCTTTCCTCTTTTAAGACGCTCCTTAAAACCTACCTCTTTGACCAAGCTTTTAATCATTGGCTCCAATATTCTCTTATGTGGCTCGGTGGCAAATTTTGTTTGAGAACGTTCCTGAGAAGCGCCTTGGATTGTTTGACTATGTTAAATGCACTCTATAGTTATGCGTGGAAAGAAAAGGACAGACTTGCATTTATATAGCACCTTTCACGACCACTGGATGTCTCAAAACGCTTTACAGCCAATGAAGTACTTTTGGAGTGTAGTCACTGTTGTAATGTAGGAAACGCGGCAGCCAACTTGCGCACAGCAAGCTTCCACAAACAGCAATGTGATCATGACCAGATAATCTGTTTTTGTTATGTTGATTGAATGATATATATTGGCCAGGACATTGGGGATAACTTCCCTGCTCTTCTTCGAAATAGTGCCGTGGGATCTTTTACGTACACTTGAGAGAGCAGACGGGATCTCGGTTTAACATCTCATCCAAAAGACGGCACCTCTGACAGTGCAGCACTCCCTCAGTACTGAATTGGAGTGCCGGCCTAGATTTTTCGTGCTCAAGTTCCTGGAGTGGGACTTGAACCCATAACTTTCTGACTCGGAGGCGAGAGTGCTGCCCAATGAGCCACAGCTGACACTGTTGTAATGTGGGAAACGCGGCAGCCACTTTGCGCACAAGCAAGTTCCCACAAACAGCAATGTGAGTGTAAAGCATCAAGCGTTAGGGGCAGGGATAGGAAAATGGGGCGGGGAGGATATCAAGCCTGTGACGCCAATTTTCCTATCTGCGATCCAGCCATCCGATGCTTTACGCCCATGTATTAAAGAGGAAAATCGGCCCCAGACTTTCTCTGAGACTTGAGCTGAAATGCAGCCTGGACGAACAGGTTGAAAGTCTCGCCTACTGGCTGCAGGTGGAATGAGTGTGAGCAGACACAACTCAGTTTTCAGTCAACATGTTTCCACTGCACAAAAAAATCTGGCTCTCACTCGGCACTCTCGCTCACGCTGCAACCGCAGCTGATTTGGGGAATGGAGATTTTTTTTAAAACCATGCTAGTGCACGGGAGGAGTTCTTCGGAGATTGGGGCCTAGGCACATTGTTGGGGCAAAACAGAGAGAACTTCGCTCTGCATTTGTCTATCCGACACTTGACCCGGAAACAGCTGATGCTGAGAGCCTGAGTTGGGAACTGTTCCATGACCAAGCATGGCGAACACAAAAAATACCCGCACTCACTATAACACTCTGTGTATGGACCCTACAGGCAACATCACGGAGGGGAGGGTGTGGGGGGGAGCTGTGCCTTGTGCGGTTTTGCAGGAGTTTAGCTGCGAGGAGGTGGCCCAGTCAGAAAACATGGAAGTACCCAGGCGACGCTTAGAAACCTTTTCTTTTTTCCTTCCGCCAAAACCCCCCGTTCAAAGGTAACTGGAGACAGGGATGAAATCTTGATAAATCCACAGGAAACAGCAGAGGCTAATACTGGACAGATGACAGATCCCAGATTCCTGTACTCTTGCAGCCAAGTCGGGAGGCTTTATATCAAACACTGGCGCTTTTTGTTGGCTGTCCACCCTCAGCCCAGCATCGATTAAAATGCTGGCAGAAAATGAAAACTGGCTATTCAAGGTCTGCCCTGAGGTCCTAATTTCAAATCAAATGTAACAGTGGCACACAGGAACAATGGGTCCCAGTCCTCCAGCCTCAGTTGAAACTTTTTTTTTTTGTCACATTTTACAAAGAAATCCCCTCAAAAGCTCTCGCAGTAC
The DNA here is from genome assembly GCF_044704955.1 of Pristiophorus japonicus. Lineage (NCBI taxonomy): Eukaryota > Metazoa > Chordata > Chondrichthyes > Pristiophoridae > Pristiophorus > Pristiophorus japonicus. The sequence continues at coordinate 6,239,560 of NC_091992.1, read as the reverse complement.
AATGGCACTCCAGACTCGAGCCGAGCCCCGGAATGGCTAAAAGTCACACACAGACACATTTTACAGACACTTTTTACACGCGGCTCTTGTCAGTCCGGACAATCAGCGGCTTTTCTTCCTTCAAAATATTTTACATTTATTTTCTGAGCTGCTTGAACTCTGCCATTTTGGTCCTTTTGAAAGGACGATGGTGCGAGCAGTCACAGCACTGATTATGATGATAATCACATTTTATTTAAAACTACCCACCCCTGTCAGCGAACACGAGGAGGTCCAGAGCAGTGAGGCCCACGGCGCCATGGTGTAAGGAGTGACTTATTCCCACAGTTACTGCTTAGTGCTGCATTTAGCTCAAGGGCCCGCCCTCAGGGGGGGTCAGTGCCGGAAGACAAGTGAGACAGCGACAGCATGTCGAGAATCTCCCCAGAATATAGTACATTTTTAAAAATGTAAGCTTTCCTAATTTTGAAGTCCACATCCTCTTAAAGTGTTTCTGTATTGCTGCACTGGTTAGTGACGGAGGAGCGGCGAGAGATTGTGGCGGAGGTGCGACAGATGAGGGTACGGGGCCCAGAAGAGCCGAGGGCCCAGGGGCAGCACGGGCCAGCCCACACTGCGATATGTGTGCGCACTAGGTCCGTGCAGCAGAGCAGGTCTCCAGTCGTCCTGGTTAACCCTTGCCACTGGATAAAGGCCCAGCTCTGTCAAGCCCATGTGGTGGCTGATGTGCACACGTTAAAAAAATCCACGCATAGGCATCTTCCACCCCCTCAATTGGAGTTCAGGGTCCTTCATTTAAACATCTGTCTCCAGTTATCCTCGTTCGAGGGACCGCCTATGATGATGATAATGTTTGCTGGTTTGGAGTAGCCTCGAAGGTGTCAGCCGTGGCTCAGTCTGTTTTACTCGCGCCACTGAGTCAGTTGTGGGTTCAAGTCCCACTCCAGAGACTTGAGCACACAAACCAAGCTAACACTTCCAGTGCCAGTACTGAGGGGAGCGCTGCACTGTAAGAGGTGCCGTCTTATCGGATGAGACGTTAAACCGAGGCCCCGTCTGCCCTCTCAGGTGGACATAAAAGATCTCACGGCGCTATTCGAAGAAGAGTAAGGGAGTTCTCCCTGGTGTCCTGGTCAATACTTGTCCCTCAACCAACATCACTAAAAACAGATTATCTGGTCATGATCACATTGCTGTTTATGGAATCTTGCTGTGCGCAAGTTGGCTGACGCATTTCCTACATTACCACAGTGACGACACTTCAAAATAGTACTTCAGTGGCTGTAAAGCGCTTTGGGACATCCTGAGGTCGTGAAAGGCGCTATAGAAATGCACGTTCTTTCTTTCAAGTCTTACTTATTCCCACAATTGTGCAAGGCCCAGAGTTACTACTGAGTTCAGCACTGCCCTCACGGGGTAAGTGAGGCAACGGCTGTGAGCTTGGTGGCATGGCTTTCCCCTCTGGTCCTTGATGGCAGTGGTCAATTACATTACTGTCTGCCACCTGCAGTGCTGGCTGCCACAGGTAGGGTTGCTAACAATGTTTCATCTATTTTTTTGGGGTGTGCGGACCCTTTAATGGGCTAGATGGCCTAATCAAAATTTCACGCATGCGCGGTTATTTACATTGAAAAACCAGTCAGCGGGGGACCTCCAGACTGCTGCACGGCCACACAGCTTGGTGGCAACATTGGTTGCCAACTCTCCAGGATTGCCCCGGAGTTTCCAGGAATGAAAGACTAATCTGCAGGACACTGCTGTGAGCAATCCGCAAGTAAAATCATTGCGGCATTAAGAAAGTTGTGCTTTTTTGAAAAAAAATTCTTGGATCATTTTTGTTTACTGGTTATAGAAATATTGGACATGGGGGGGAAAAAAATGGTGTTTGACTGAGAGTCAAGAATCATCCAACTGGATAATGAAGAGTCTTTTGGCTTTCCAATTGGCCTGGGGAGGTGGGCCGCCGCGAGGATGGGTATGTCGGGCGACCAATGGGAGGAGTGTGGGGGGGCCGGGCGGTTGGCGGTGGGAGGTCATGTGACGACACCTCCAGGAATATGTCCAACCAGAGTTGGCAATATTTCTGACGGCCGCAGACTGCTGCTTTGGGACCAATTCCGTAACATTAACAAGCACTCAAAAGCTGAATGAGAAACATGTCTAGTGGAAGTGGTTCTAATTATAAATAAGAAATACCCATTAAATCCTCCTTTTAGCAGCTGGGCTTCAGGAGGCAAGAAGAGTTCATGATTTTTTGTTGAAAAGAATTTAGCAGCGGGCTGGTTGATTTTTTTATTCATTCTCAGGAAGTGGGCATCGCTGGCAAAGCGGGCATTTATTACCCATCCCCAGTTGTCCTTGTACAACTGAGTGGCTTGCTAGGCCATTTCAGAGGGCAGTTAAGAGTCAACCATGTTGGTGGGACTGGAGTCACATAGAGGCCCAGACCGGGTAAGGACGGCAGGTTTCCTTCCCTAAAGGACATTAGTGAACCAGTTGGGTTTTTGCAACAATTTGATAGCTTCATGGTCACTTTTGTTTTTAAACAGATTTTTAAAACTGAATTCAAATTCTCAAACTGCGATGGTAGTATTTGATCTCTCGTACTTCTGGTTTATTAGTCCAGGCCTCTGGATTGCTAACATAACCTTTGCTCTATTGTACCTGGTGCAGTGAGGCAGACACTGACCTTTCCTCTCAGGGACCTGAGTTCAATACAACCTGGCCCTGATAGGATGGCAATCTCCTCTGGCTACAAGACTCTGTGCAATATTCGGCCCAAAACTGGCAATCTCGCTCAGAGAGGTGTGAGAAATGGGAATTTGGCAGTAAGGAATGTTCCTTTGAGGGTGAAGTTGAGGTACACTGTTGAGCAGAATAGGAGCTTTACGTGACACTCCTGACCCCACAAGAATAATTTTAGCGCTCAGCACGAACGGCCTCTGCTGTCCCGCCAGGATCCACATCAGAACGTTGAAATGGCATCGGAGAAAATGTACGTTGCAGGACATGGTTACTGATGCTCCCGCCCGATTCACGCGGGCGAATCGGCTGCCCAGCTGAAGGCTCCGGGAAAGGTGGCAGTCGAGGGGGAATAGGGTGGTAAGTCTATCACCTCCATTTTTAACTCTGCTGCTGCCCGCATTCCGCTGGGTGGAGGGAGTTAAAATCTAACCCGTCCAGTTAATTGGGATGAATATATTAAATCCAGACAGAATTTCTGGTAAGTTCCAGCTGCTAACAAAATATTTACTTGCTGCATTTCTTGAAGTGATGTAAACTGTGTAAAGTTTGTGAGTGGAAGAAGTTAAACACTGAATATAATGAAGCTATTCCCCGTAGAGTTTGACGCAATAAATCTTCTCAAATATCTGCTTTTCGTAAATAAATTGGGCTGAGAACTGATTTTGCAAAAAATAAAGCGTTCACAATGTTGAGGGCTCCCTTTGTAGATGTTTCCGGAAGAAGTTGTAAACAGAGACAGCTTTAAGCAAGCGAAATCTGTGACTTTGACAGGAGGCTGAGGTTGGGCCATACATCAGAGAGGCGTAGGGTGAGGAAGTGTTTGGGAAACAGTTAGTAAATCATGTGCTGGCCAGTCAGACTGTCTCTAACAGCGGGGAAGAGCCACTGCCAGAAAGGCAGCTATTTGCAAGCTATCCACACGCAAGACTCTCTCGGCCTACATAGGTTCAACACCAGTAAATTAACACGCCCAGCGGGGCAGCCATTAATGTGGTCAACCTCAGCTGCCCCCCTGCAGTCATGAGCTAGAGTCCCAAGGCTCCCCCAAGACCATAAATCTGCTGGCAACGAGGGCCAAGTTTGATCAACGTTCTCGGCAGCGCACGAGTGTCATTGGCGAGGTCTAAGGGCATGGCTGTACCGTCTTTCCAGCTGGGAGAGGAGAGAGGAAGCCAAGAAGTGGAGAAATCTTGAGTAAGAAATCAAAGGTGGAGAAAAGAGGAGGCGAAAAATCTCAAGTGAAAACTGGATTCAAACCGCAACAGGGATGCTATTTCATTCTCTCAGCTCCCCCCAGCACTGGTTTTGAAGGGCCAAAATCCTTTAGACAGAGTTTACTGTGACTAAAAATCATTTTCAGGACTGCATCTCCACCTTTCCTCCTTTAAGTCGCTCCTTAAAACCTACCTCTTTGATCAAGCGTTCGGTCACCTGCCCACCAATATCACCTTGGGTGGCTCGGTGTCAAATTTTGTTTGATAATCGCACCTGTGAAGTGCCTGTAGGATGTTTTACTACATTGTGACGGGATTGGACAGGTTAGATGCAGGAAGAATGTTCCCGTTGCTGGAGAGTTCCAGAACCAGGGGTCACAGTCTAAGAATAAGGGGTAAGTCGTTTAGGACCGAGATGTGGAGAAACTTCTTCACTCAGAGAGTGGTTAACCTGTGGAATTCTCTACCGCAGAAAGTTATTGAGGCCAGTTCGTTAGATATATTCAAAAGGGAGTTAGATATGACCCTTACGGCCAAAGAGATCAAGGGGTATGGAGCGGAAGCAGGAAAGGGGTACTGAGGTTGAATGATCAGCCATGATCTTATTGAATGGTGGTACAGGCTCGAAGGGCCGAATGGCCTGCTCCTGCACCTAATTTCTATGTTTCTATTAAAGGTGCTATATAAATACAAGTTGTTGCTGTTGCAAATGGTCATAAGGCGCCGTTTTAGTCACACTTTGGGACTGTCAGATAAAAATTCTCCCTTGCCCCTTTTTGCAGTTTGTTGGTCCCTGGGCCTCACACCTTCATCCAGTGCAGAGAAGGACACGGGCCTCTCGTGAAGCTCAGTGAGCTCGAGCAGACGTGCCCGAGCAGCTGGCGTGACTCACCAATCGGTGTTTGCAATCCCCCTCCTCTCTGGAACAGCACCTGAGCTTCCACTTGGTGCATCTCAATCTCAATAGAAATATTCAATATTTATTACATTTAAAATAACCAATCACGATTCAGGACATTGATTTGCAAACTGAGGGCATGGACACAAGCAAATCCAGTTTTAGTGATGTTGGTTGAGGGATATTTTCAGGACACCGGGGAGAATTTCCCTGCTCTTCTTCGAATTGGGATCGTTGACATCGACCTGAGAGGGCAGACGGGGCCCTCGGTTTAGCATCTCATCTGAAAGATGGCACCACTCGCACTGCGGCACTCCCACAGCAGTGCATTGGGAGTGTCACCCTGGATTTTGTGCTCAAGTCTCTGGAATGGGACTTGAACCAACAACCTTCTGACTCAGAGGCGAGAGTGCTACCCACTGAGCCATAGCCAGCACCTTGCTTGGCAAGGCACTCTCATGCACCTTTGAGCTATTGACGTAACAGCAACAGTGACTGACGAAATAAAGCTACGATCGTAGCTGTTTGTCAGCCACGAAACGTTGCAAGGTGCAAAGTGCAAGGAGGGAAGGCAAACTGAAACAAAGAATAAAAATACTTCTGCAAGAGGGGTAATAAAAAGGATTAATAAAATAGATATACTGGGCTTGAAACTGCCTTTCGCCCGGATTGGGGGTGGTAACCTTCTAGGGCGTTACTTCCCGTGTCCGGCCAACAAGTCCCGTCCCCGACGCGGAATTGGGAAGTGCGACCCTCCATGGAAGCGGATCGCAGTCTTCGGCACTCCGCTTCCTTGGAGGACCACTCCCGGGGCGGCAGCACGACACTGAGTCTAACGCCGTGTGAGGGAGGCCAGCACTATGCGAAAGCTCCACGTAGTGCTGAAGTGCTGCAACGCCCCTCCCCTTCGATTAAAGGGGAGGGCTGCTGTGTACTCTGCAGGCCCTTTGGTGGCCGCCACTGGGCCACCAGGAGGCGATCGACTGGGCCAGCAACCCGGCACCCAAAGTAGAGTGCCGGGCTACGAGATGGCAGTCCAGTCGATGCGAAGGCCGCCATTGTCGGACCGACTCAAATAAAAGGGGCGCCCCTGTGGCGGATGTCTGGCGGCCTGCGGGGCAATAAGGGGTCGGCTTGCCGGTCCGGGGCACGAATCACGTGGAGCGGCGCTGCCGGGACAGTGCCCCCAAACCTCCGGAGCAACTTCCCCAGAGCCCCCCTCCCCTGGGCGAAAATGCCATCGGAGGCACTAACGGGCCGATAAAAAGGGTAAATTTCATCTCCACTGTTTTTAAAAGAGACAAAAGTTGAGCCCATTAATCACAGAATGATACAGCACAGAAGGAGGCCATTCGGCCCATCGTGCCTATGTCAGCTCTGTGAACGAACTATCCAATTCGTCCCACTCCCCTGTTATTTCCCCATCGCCCTGCAAATTGCTCACCTTCAAGTATTTATCCAATTCCATTTTGAAAGTTAGTATTGAATCTGCTTCCTTTCATGCAGCACATTCCAGAGCATAACAACTTGGTGCATAAAAATATTTCTCCTCATCACGCCTCTAGTTTTTTTGTCACTTAACCTTAAATCTGTGTCCTCTGGTTACCGACCAATGTTCTGCCAGTGGAAACAGTTTCTCCTTATTTACACTTATCAAAACCGTTCATGATTTTGAACTCCTCTATTAAATCTCCCTGCAAATTAAAATGCTCCAGATAAATAAATACCTACCTGATCCAAGCACAGAATCTCAATGGCCCCAAACAATTCTCACTGCCTCACTGTCATACCTCAGGGTTTCTGACCAGTTGTCCACACGCTGCGCTTAATTGCAATATATTTTCAAAACCAGTTTCTAAATGCTGTTGCTAGGATCAAGGGGTATGGCGAGAAAGCAGGAATGGGGTACTGAAGTTGAATGTTCAGCCATGAACTCATTGAATGGCGGTGCAGGCTAGAAGGGCCGAATGGCCTACTCCTGCACCTATTTTCTATGTTTCTATGTTTACACCAAATCAAACTGCATCTGTGCAGGCAACACTACTTGTATTCCATGTCGAGTCATTTATTTCGAAGCTGCATGCAACTACTTCTGATCAATGAGCTCATTGCTTTTAGCATATACCAATATTCAATCAGCCAGTCGGGAATGGTTAGTTCGTTGCATCTGTGATGTGATGTCACTCAGGCCAGCTGATATCTTCGATTCACCTGTGCAGCAAAGTTAAGATCATTCCTTCATGTTCTCAAATCTCAGTAAAACCGATCATCTAGTTATTCAACTCATGCGGGGACATCGTTAGTCTAGAACGGCTGTTGGATTTGCCTTCATGACAAGTCAGTGCATCCCAAAGAGTACTTCACTGTGTGAAGTGCTTTGAAAGGTTTGCATGATGCCATGAGGTGGATAAATACAAGGATTTCTTTCTTCTTTCACTGCTAAAGCATTGCACGTTGTTCCTCCAATGTGTTTCCCCCCTGTCCCTTTTCTTCCCTGTGTAAAGCTTCACTGCAGACAGTATTTAGCAGTCTTAAATTATTCTGTTGTCACAAAGATGTAACACAACATTCATTTTTTTTTTTTAAATCTCTTCTTTTGGAAATGGGAATTACCAAGAAAGAAAAGACTTGCATTTCGACAGCGCCATTCACAACCACAGGACATCCCAAAGCGCTTTACAACCAATGAAGTATTTTTTATTTAAATGTAGTCACTGTTGTCAGGTACAAAACGCGGCAGCTAATTTGTGCACAGCAAGCTCCCACAAACAGCAAAGTGATAATGACCAAATAATCTGTTTTGATGTTGGTTGAGAGATAAATATTGGCCCCAGGACACCGGGGAGAACTCCCCAGCTCTTCTTCGAATAGTGCCTTGGGATCTTTTACGTCCACTTGAGAGGGCCTTGGTTTAATGCCTCTTTAAGGTGGTTGTGGGACCGAGTAGCTGCAAACTTCAAATACTTTGTTAACTGCAATTCAAAGGTCAAAACAGAGCTCCTGCAAAGGCGTTTTGGGTAAAGGCCCTGCACTAGACCAAACGATACTGTGCTGGGTTAGCTGGACAGAGGGTGTCCTCAGCATATGTGCAAGGCAGTGAGACAAGAAACGTCCCCAGCATTCTTCGCCTTCCTCATAAGGATCATTACCACCTCACAAATCATCAGAGGAAATGTTAGCCCCCAAACTGATCGCCCACACATTGCTGGTAACATCACCTCTGGTGGGGGCATGGGTGTAGCATGGCACTTATCTGCCCCAAGGACTGCAAAATGGTACAGGATACTGATAAACCGAAATGGTAGAAACATACCAATTAGTCTTCTACACAAATGATGAAATGTTGGAGAAACTATGGTTGCAGGTGCACTCAACTGACTGAGATTACAGCTCTTTGCTTTCAGAGTCACACACACCAATCCCCAGCAGTTTAGTGGAGGGGCATTATATTTTTTGTATCTCTATCAGTGACATACAGTAGAAGGATGAGATATGGAATAGTTGGTGCCATCTTGTTACTCTGAGCTTGGTGGAGAAGTCACTCCCCGCTGAGGAAACAAGGTCAGAGTTCAGCCCCAGTAGCCATACTGTTGGTGTTCATGGCTGAGGGAAAAGGATGCCGGTGAGGGGATATCAGGTAGGGGTGGTGCCTGTTGCGGGAGTTAGATAAGGTGGCTTTGCCGTTGATACAAAGTCTGTGGAAAGAATAACTATGCCTCTACATCGTAATGCACTGGGTACTCATTTTTAAAAAACAAGCCAGACTGAGGATTGAATCTGTGATCTACTGGTCCATTAGAATCACAGAATATTACAGCACAGAGACAGGCCATTTGGCCCATCATGCTGGCACTAGTGTGTTTCTCCACGAGCCACTAGTCTAATCCCACCCTCCTGCTCATTCTCCATACTCTTTAATGCTCCTCTTTTTCAAGTAACGACCTAGTTCCCATTTTAAAAGAATTCATGGACTCTACTTCAACAATAGTGTGTGGCAGAGAATTCCACTCTCGGTGTAAATAATTATTTTCTGTGTCCTGTCGTTACCATCTCTCGGATTAGAGAAAAAATCTATCATCATTTTCCTTATCATTATAACCATCATAATCTTGACTTTCATTAGGTCACCACTTAAATTTCGCAGCTCTAATGAAAAAGAGCACCAATTCCTTGAGGATCTATTCAGAACCGTAACCTCTCATCCCTGCTTACATCCAAGTGAATCTACCTTGCATCTTTTCCATTATTCTGATATTCTTTCTATAATGGGAGTGCCCAAAACGGCACACATTGCTGAAACTGGAGCCTAACTAAGATCTTTCATAAGATACTGTTACACCAGTCTTTTACCAAGCAACCATTCAGAGAAGCTCCATTTGGATGCTCTGATGTCCACGTTACATTGTACAATTTTCTGTGAAGCCCGCTCAAAAAATCCTGACTCTCCAGTCGACAACTGATTGACCCTGAAAGATGGGCAGTGGTCAATTGTACAAACCCAGCTCATCCGTCAAGTGAAACAATCAACAAACAAACCCAAGGGGAGAAAACGGGAAGCCAGTCCAAGCCACACACCCAGATATCTCCCAATCAGCAGGAGCCAGGATGTATAAATATATTATTCCTGGTGCGCGAACCCCCTGTAAACATGGACACGGTCCTGGGTACTCTCTGCAAACATTGTCACACATCAGAGAAAGTTCTGCAAATACTGACACACTCCTGGGGGTCCCCTACAAACACTGACACACTCCTGGGGGCCCCCTGCAAATACTGGCACACTCCTGAGTCCTGGGGGCTCCCTACAAATACTGACACACTCCCGGGGCACCCTACAAATACTGACACACTACTGAGTCCTGAGAGCCCCCGACAAATACTGACAGACTCCTGGGGCCACCTACAAATACTGGCCGTTCGGTGAGTCGGGAGGCCCAGTGAGTTCGGCAAGTCGGGAGGTCGGTGAGTCGGGAGGCCCGCGAGTCAGGAGGTCGGCGAGTTCGGTGAGTTGGGAGGTCGGTGAGTTTGGGAGGTCGGTGAGTTCGGCGAGTCGGGAGGCCCCGTAAGTTCATGAGGTCGGCGAGTCGAGAGGTTGGCGAGTTCGGTGAGTCGGGAGGTCGGTGAGTTCGGCGAGTCGGGGGTCGGCGAGTCAGGAGGCCCCGTAAGTTCATGAGGTCAGCGATTCGGCGAGTTCGGTGAGTCGGGAGGTCGGCGAGTTCGGGAGGTCGGCGAGTCGGGAGGTCGGCGAGACGGGGAGGTCGGCGAGTTCGGGGAGTCGGGAGGTCGGCAAGTTCGGGAGGTCGGTGAGTTCGGGAGGTCGGCGAGTTCGGCGAGTCGGGAGGTCGGCGAGTTCGGGAGGTCGGCGAGTCGGGAGGTCGGCGAGTTCGGGAGGTCGGTGAGTCGGGAGGTCGGCGAGTCGGGAGGTCGGCGAGTTCGGGAGGTCGGCGAGTCGGGAGGTCGGCGAGTCGGGAGGTCGGCGAGTTCGGCGAGTCGGGAGGTCGGCGAGTCGGGAGGTCGGCGAGTCGGGAGGTCGGCGAGTTCGGGAGGTCGGCGAGTCGGGAGGTCGGCGAGTTCGGGAGGTCGGCGAGTTCGGGAGGTCGGTGAGTTTGGGAGGTCAGCGAGACGGGGAGGTCGGCGAGTTCGGGGAGTCGGGAGGTCGGCGAGTTCGGGAGGTCGGTGAGTCGGGAGGTCGGTGAGTTCGGGAGGTCGGTGAGTCGGGAGGTCGGTGAGTTTGGGAGGTCGGCGAGACGGGGAGGTCGGCGAGTCGGGAGGTCGGTGAGTTCGGGAGGTCAGCGAGACGGGGAGGTCGGCGAGTCGGGAGGTCGGTGAGTTCGGGAGGTCGGTGAGTTTGGGAGGTCGGCGAGACGGGGAGGTCGGCGAGTCGGGAGGTCGGTGAGTCGGGAGGTCGGTGAGTTCGGGAGGTCAGCGAGACGGGGAGGTCGGCGAGTTCGGGAGGTCGGTGAGTCGGGAGGTCAGCGAGACGGGGAGGTCGGCGAGTTCGGGAGGTCGGTGAGTCGGGAGGTCGGTGAGTTTGGGAGGTCGGCGAGACGGGGAGGTCGGCGAGTTCGGGAGATCGGCGAGTCGGGAGGTCGGCGAGACGGGGAGGCCGGCGAGTTCGGGAGGTCAGCGAGACGGGGAGGTCGGCGAGTTCGGGAGGTCGGTGAGTTTGGGAGGTCAGCGAGACGGGGAGGTCGGCGAGTTTGGCGAGTTCGGTGAGTCGGGAGGTCGGGGAGTCTGGGAGGTCGGTGAGTTCGGTGAGTCGGCGAGTTCGGGAGGTCGATGAGTTCGGGAGGTCGATGAGTTCGGGAGGTCGATGAGTTCGGGAGGTCGATGAGTTCGGGAGGTCGATGAGTCGGGTGGTCGGTGAGTCGGGAGGCCCGGAGGTCCGAGTATTCGGGAGGTCAGGAGTCTGAGGAGCGGGAGGAGCGGGAGGCCCGGAGGTCGGCGAGGAGTTCACTTCTGGTGAGGAGCTCACAGCCCTCGGTCAGGTAGGTAAGTGATTAGCTGTTTGATTGGTAAGAATCTCTCTTTCTCTTTTTAACCAGATAAATCTAAATAGAGGGATGGCAGGGCAGCTGAGTCCTGTGGAGTGCATATCCTGCAGCATGTGGGAAGTCCTGGACGCTTCACGCGGCCAAGACAACCATGGCTGCAGGAGGTGTCTCCAGCTTCAACTACTCGAGCTCTGCGTTTTGGAGCTTGAGCAGCGGGTAGAGTCACTACGGTGCATCCGCGAGGCTGAGAGCTATGTGCATAGCATGTTTCACGAGGTGGTCACCCCACAGCTTAAAAACGTGCAGGCAGAGGGGAAGTGGGTGAACACCAGACGGATGAAGAACTCTAGGCAGGTAGTGCAGCAGTCCCCCTCCGAGTCCATCTCGCTTTCAAACCGATATTCTCTTTTGAGTACCGGTGAAGGTGATGGTGCCTCTGGGGAATGCAGCCAGAGCCAAGTCCAAGGTACCACGGGTGGCTCAGCTGCACAGGGCGGAGGGACAAAGAATAAAAGAGCTGTAGTGGTAGGGGATTCAATAGTTAGGGGAACAGACAGGCGTTTCTGCGGCCGTAGACGTGACTCCAGGATGGTATGATGCCTCCCTGGTGCCAGGATCAAGGATGTCACAGTGCAGACGCAGGGCATTCTGTGGGGGAAAGGGAAAAGAGGTTGTGGTCCATATCGGGACCAATGACATAGGAAGAAAGACGGATGAGGTCCTGCAGGCAGAATTTAGGTAGCTAGGAGGAAAATTAAAGGGTAGGACCTCAACAGTAGTAATCTCCGGGTTACTACCGGTGCCACATGCTAATGAATACAAGAATAGAAGGATAGAGAGGATGAACATGCGGCTGGAGAGTTGGTGTAGGAGGGAGGGCTTTAAATTCCTGAGGCATTGGGACCGTTTCTGGGGGAGATGGGAACTACAAACCAAGCGGGTTGCATCGCAACAGCGCCGGGACCAATATCCTCGTATGGAGTTTTGCTAGTGCTATTAGGGAGGGTTTAAACTTGCTTGGCAGGGGAATGGGAACCTGAGAACAAATTCAATAGGGAAGGAAGTAAAGCTGAAATTGGATAGCAAGAATTTAGAAAGCAAATCTGTATGACATAGGAAACAGGGGTTAGTAAGTAGCAATCAAGGAGGTCTTCCTGTGCTAAATGGTAGATACTTTAATGTAAGGAGTATAGTGAATAAGGCGGATGAGCTAAGAGCACAGGTAGACACTTGGGAGTATGACATTATAGCCATTACAGAGACATGGCTGAAAGAGGGGCAGGTTTGGCAGATCAATATTCCTGGTTACAGGATTTTTAGACAAGACAGAGAGGGGGTAAAAAGGAGGGGGGGGGGCGTCGTGGTATTGATTAAAGAAACTATTACAGCTGCTGGGAGGGATGATATGTTCGAGGGATCATCAAATGAGGCCATATGGGTCGAATTGAAAAATAAAAAGGGGCAATCACACTGTTAGGCGTGTATTATAGACCCCCAAACAGTGGGAGGGAGATAGAGGAGCAAATATGTGGGCAAATTTCTGTGAAGTCCAAAAACCTTAGGGTAGTAATAGTCGGGGATTTTAACTATCCTAATATTGATTGGGTCAAATATAGTGAGAAGGGTATAGAGGGTGTGGAATTCTTAAAATGCATTCAAGAGAACTTTTTTTTAATCAGTATGTAACAAGCCCAACACGGGAGGGGGCAGTTTTGGATTTCGTTTTGTGGAATGAAGTTGGGCAGGTGGAAGGGGTATTAGTGGGAGAGCACTTGGGTGCCAGTGACCATGATTCAGTCAGATTTAAGGTTGTTATAAATAAGGACAAGGATAGACCAGGAATAAAAGTCCCAAATTGGGGAAAAGCTAACTTTGCTAAATTGAGAAGTGATTTGGATTGGAAACAGCTATTTGTAGGTAAATCAGTGTCTGGAGGCATTCAAGGAGGAAATCTGGAGGGCTGAGGCCAAACATGTGCCCTTAAAGAAAAAGGGTGGGAATAACAATTCTAGAGACCCCTGGATGTCTGGGGACTTACAGGGGAGGATAAAGAAAAAAAAAGGGAAGCTTATATCATATACCGACGGCTACATACTGTCGAATCTTTGGAGGAATATAGAAAGTTCAGAGGTAAAATTAAAAAGGATATTAGGAATGCTAAGAGAGCATGAAAAATTGTTGCCACGTAAAATTAAGGAAAACCCAAAGATGTTCTATGAATATATTAAGAGCAAGAGGATAAATGAAGAAAGGGTAGGACCTATTAGAGATCATGAGGGTAATCTGTGTGTGGAGGCAGAAGATGTTGGTATGGCTCTTAATGAATAGTTTGCATCTGTTTTCACAAAGGAAAGGGGCAATGCAGATACTGCTATCGAGGAGGAGTGTGAAATTCTGGATGAAATAAACATAGTGAGAGAGGCGATATTAAGGGGGCTAGCAGCTCTGAAAGTAGATAAGTTCCCAGACCTGGATGAAATGCATCCCAGACCACTGAGCAAAGTAAGAGAGGAAATAGCAGAGGCCTTGACCGTCATTTTCCAGTCATCTTTGGATTTGGGCGTGGTACCGGAGGACTGCTAATGTGGTACCCTTGTTTAAGAAGGGAGAAAGGGATAGGCCGAGTAATTATAGGCCTGTCAGCCTAACCTCAGTGGTGGGAAAATTATTGGAAAAAATCCTGAAAGACAGGATAAATCTACATTTAGAAAGGCAAGGATTAATTAGGGACAGTCAGCACAGATTTGTTAAGGGAAGATCGTGTTTGACTAACCTGATTGAATTTTTTGAGGAGTTAACTAGGAGGGTCGATGAGGGTAGTGCGTATGATGTAGTGTATGTGGACTTTAGCAAGCTTTTGATAAGGTCTCACATGGTAGACTAGTCACAAAGGTTAAAGCCCATGGGATCCAGGGCAAGTTGGATCCAAAATTGGCTTAGAGGTAGGAAGCAAAGGGTAATGGTTGATGGATGTTTTTGTGACTGGAAGGATGTTTCTAGTGGGGTTCTGCAGGGCTCAGTACTGGGTCCCTTGCTTTTTGTGGTATACATCAATGATCTAGATTTGAATATAGGGAGTATGATTAAGAAGTTTGCAGACGACACTAAAATTGGCTGTGAGGTGGATAATGAAGAGGAAAGTCATGGGCTGCAGGAGGATATCAATCTACTTGTCAGGTGGGCAGAGCAGTGGCAAATGGAATTTAATTCAGAGAAGTGTGAGGTGATGCACTTGGGGAAGGCTAATAAAGAAAGGATATACACATTAAATAGTAGGCCACTTAGAAGTGTAGATGAACAAAGGAACCTTGGAGTGCTTGTCCAAAGATCTCTGAAAGTAGCAGGCCAGGTGGATAAGGTGGTTAAGAAGGCATACGGAATGCTTGCCTTTATTGGCCAAGGCATAGAATACAAGAGCAGGGAGGTTATACTTAAATTGTATAATACTCTGGTTAGGCCACAGCTGGAATATTGTGTGCAGTTCTGGTCGCCGTATTATAGGAAGGACATGATTGCACTAGAGAGGGTACAGAGGAGATTTACTAGAATGCTGCCTGGAATGGAGAATCTTAGCTCTGAGGACAGATTGGATAGGGCTGGGTTTGTTCTCATTGGAACAGAGGAGGTTGAGAGGAGACCTCATTGAGGTGAATAAAATTTTGAGGGGCCTGGATATAGTGGATAGCAAGGGCCTATTTCCTTGGTGGAGGTGTCAATTACGAGGGAGCATAGTTTTAAGGAGGTTGGTAGAAGGTTTAGAGGGGAGTTGAGGGGAAGTTTCTTCACACAGAGGGTTGTGGGGGTCTGGAACTCACTGCCTGGAAGGGTGGTGGATGCAGAAACCCTCACCACATTTAAAAGGTGCTTGGATGGGCACTTGAAGTGCCGTAACCTGCAGGGTTACGGACCTAGAGCTGGTAAGTGGGATTAGACTGGATAACCTCTTGTTGGCTGGTGCAGATACAATAGTAAGTACTGCAGGGAATCGAATACTGCCAGAGTGATCTCCTGGACTAATTTCGATCGCCTGGATGGGTCGGTGTTGGGGGAGAAGGCAGACTTCTCTTCCTCGAGGTGGACTCCCTGATATAAGGAGTCGACACCCGCTGTCTGTATAACGACCACGGAATCACACAGACGAAAACTTCGGTTCAACCGGTTTTTATTCAAGCATGCAGGGGAAATGTTCCGATGAACAGTTTCCAGAACAACAGTTTATAATGACAGATATACATATTCTGATGTGCGACCCTCCTACAAAACCATCGATTGGTCTACTGCTATCAGTAAAGTTACATTGATTTGCTGACTCTTACCAGACTAGCTCGGAGTGGTTCTTCCCCACCTGTCCTTCTCTCATCACATGTCACCCTTCTAGAATGTGTTATTCAATGGTATCACTTTGCCTCAGTTTCTCATGATGTGTGAAGTAACCTTACTTCCCAGGGTTTGCTATCTTGTTCCCAAAACACCTGCTTTCTTATCCGGTTCCCAAGAGAACTTCAGTCATAATGTCCTAGTTTCTCATCAGATTCAGATGCTGTTTACAATCTAGGTTCCAGGCTGTTGACTCTCCACTGCCCTTGGTGGATGAGCTTATTCAGAATGTAAATCTATATTAAGGTTAACACAACGGATGGTTCATTACCCATCAGGCTTCGCTGCAATGTAAGCGAGTGTATAAGCGTGCTTTATATACATAAGCGTGCTTTACATTGTTCAATATTACAATCCATACCGTAAGACAGAAGAACTCGTGATTCCTCAGAACCTCCTAATACTGATAAGCCTTCTTAATCTGGACCATTTTACGTGTCAGATCAATTCACAACCTTCAGTATCTCCATTCTTGACCCTCGGTCTGTCTCCACTCTAGTGACCGCTCTTTATCCCCTTACAGTCGGAAAGGAATTTTCCCAGATTTTTTTTCCCCAATTGGCCTGGGTTTTTATCTGGTTTTTTGCCTCTCCCAGGTGATCGCCTAGCTCCGGTTGGGATGGAGTGTAGAATGTTGCGGTGCAAGGGGTGTCACAGTTGTGTGGGTGGACTGGTTGGGCCAGGTGCTCTTTGCCTTTCCGCCATTGTTCATAGGTTTATATGTAACTTTCAGGGCTGCTGACCGAGGGCCGTGTGGCTCTTTGTCGGCCGGTGCGGACACAATGGGCCGGAATGGTCTCCTTCTGCACTGTAGATTTCTGTGTTTCTAAATGCTGAAACATTCCTGGGGCGACCTGCAAATAATGACACATTGCAGGGAATCCTCTGTAAATACTGATACACTCCTCCTGTTCCCTACAAATACTGACATCATCCTAAAGGACCCCCTGCAAATATTCCTGGATCCCCCTCCAAATATCAAAACACTCCTGGGGATCTCTGTCCTAACATCCAAAAGACCATACAGTTACCCAAAGGAAAACAGTACTGTCATTGCAGAATATGTTTTTACTAATATACAGCAACAGAAATAACATGCCAGTGAGTCACCAAATACAAAAGCCATTGTGTTCAGTATAGCTGGTCATGATGGACAGAAATCTAATGATTTCCCAGAAAACTATATACTGTATGATAACTTGAGGAATTTGGAGATTGTCAAGTGAACATCAGGGAACAGCAGTCCAGTGATCCCGGACCAGCACCCCACAGGTCGTGCCACCTTGGCATGATACTAAGTAAACTTCTATAAATCTGCTCATTTGTGGGCTGGCACCAGATAAAATGACATCAACAACTTGTATTTATATAGCGCCTTTTATGTGGTAAAACGTCCCAGGAGCGTTATCAAACACAATTATACATAAGGAGATAGTAGGCCAGGTGACCAAAAGCTTGGTCAAACAGCTAGATTTTAAGGAGCGTTTTAAAGGAGGAGAGAGGGGGAGAGGTTTCGTGAGGGAATTCCAGAGCTTGGGGCACAGGCAGTTGAAGGCACGGCCGCCAATGGTAGAGCGAAGATAAAAACTTGATGGGATTTCAACTATGCCCTCTGTGCTGCTAGTCCAAGACCAGAACCACTGGTTTACCGTACCCTGATGTTCAATCGACTTTCTCCAAATTCCTCAAGTTATCATGACCACGAACGCTGCAGTATTATCCTTAAAAACCCAACTTGTTCACTAAAGTCTTTCAGGTGAAGGGGACCTACCACCCCTACCTGGTCTGGCATACATGTGATTCCAGTATCACACTGCGTGGTTAATGTCCCCACGACAACAAAGGATGGGCAGTAAATACTGCCTTGCCAGTGCTGCCCACATTCCAAGGACAAAAAAGGAAATAAAACCAGCACACATTTCTAACATCAGATACCAAAGCGCCAGATAAAAGTCCAAAAATGAAATCTGGAAATCAGTAAAATCCCTTGATGCTGTCAGTAGAAATGTTTCCCTTAAAGGTCTCACCAGGTTTATTAAAGAGCAAATCACTCAATTTAAAAAAAACAAAAAAAACCCTCATGAACCACTGTTAAGAGGATGAAGGGAAGTCACTTATTTGACTTCAAAGTAAGCTGGTCACTCATGCAGGGTTTAATGATGAGCGCTCTGTAAATAAGGTCTTTAACTTAGAAACTTTGGGAGTGCTTGTCGATTAAAGGGTTTTTAATTTGATGCCTGTTGAGTGCTGTCTCCATCTTCTCGTCACCTGTGCAACAAGCTTCTGGGTGTCTCAGAGGAAGTGGGCCTATACCGTGGAATCAAGGAGGGCAAAAGAGAGCCAAGCCTGTGACCTTTAGGGTCAGGGGGTTGTAACCTCGGTCCTGAACAGTGAAGTGGAAGTCTTTAAGGATATGCCTGATGGCTTCAGGTAGTTTTAGATTACCTCATTTCCCAAGTCTAATGCAATAGGAAATCAGATCGGATCTGGGGCTGGGGCTAGGGACAGATAGTAAAGCACTGGGTTTGTACACATGTGTGTGCTGATTAGAGGGATTGGACTTAAATTAACGTGTCCTAGCTAAATGCCTGATTACTTGTACGCACTCACAAAAAAGATTGGAAATGCAAGTCCGAATCCCTGAGTAATAAATGTCAGGAAATCTTCAGAAACTGCAATTTGCTACTCAATGCTTCAATTTGTTTTTAAAAAGGTCAACACTGGGTCCCCCGTTTCTTTCTCTGTTCAACTACTTCTGCTGGGTGACAGCGCCCTGTCAATATTAGTAACAGGCCTGTTTAACACATGGCTCTAAAATTCCTCCATTCTCTATTTTAACAAAGATGTTTATTGGATAATGGGCTCTCGGTGGTTCAAGTGCATGTTAGGTATCGGTGGGGGACTATTTTTTCCACTCAGCTTCCGCTCTGAGGGCATCAAGTGTTACCCTTGCTCATCTCGCCCTGTTAGCGGTGAGGGTAATATTTTTTCACTCAATTCCCGCACCAAGGGTTTCAGGTGTTTGCTTTGCTTGTCAGCTGGCTGTTCAATGGAGAACAGCACAGAGGCGAGATGTTTCATTGGGTGGCACCAGTCCTTGTGCAGAAAGTGCCCGCAGGCAGGCTCCTGCGAAGGTGCCAATGCTGGTGGAAGGTGCTGTCTGCAGCACGGGCTGTTGTCAATTTGATTTTGGACGTTGGTTTTTAAATCGGTCACACGTTGCTGGTTGAGGGATAACCAGGACACCATCACTAAACCAGATTATTTGGTCATTATCACATTGCTGTCTGTGGGAGCTTGCTGTGCGCAAAGTGGCTGCTGTGTTTCCTACGTTACAATAGTGACAACTCTTCAAAAGTACTTCATAGGCTGTAAAGCGCTTTGAGATATCCTGAGGTTGTGAAAGGCACTATATAAGTCTTTCTTTCTTTCATTCCACAAACACTGATGGGGACATGGCTGGTGTTATTTATGAGTATGTCATGGCGCACAGAATCACGATTAACATATTTAAAGCCTGACTACCATTAAAGCTGTTTAGCAGCCACACGAGCAATGGCTACATGAGCAGTGGTAACATGTCACTAGTCACGCGAGCAGTGGCTACACAGGCAGCCCTGAATAATTCCTGGAGTTCTGTTCCACACATGCCCCTCACCCTCCAGTATTGCTGATTTAAACGCTCCCACCTTTGAACAGTAGCTTGTCAATGATTCGACACTGGGTAAGAGTATCTTCATATCGCGATGTCTCATCTAAAGGAAGCGACAATGTTAGCTGGAAAAATTACTTTTTAAAAAAGATAATTTTTTTTAAATTCTAGTTTCCTTGGGCCTTGGGCATCGCAGTCCAAGTACGGTGATAGCTGGACATTTACTATCTGCACTTGTCTGGTTGTTGCGACACTTGAGTGGCACAGTGCAGTGATGCACCAATACACTGGGGGGCAGTTTTAATCTAACCCGTCCGTAGAGAAATTGACAGGATCGGGTTCAACGCTGGTTTTACACACCGCCTGAACCCGTGGGTTTCCCGCCCGTGAGTTGGGTTAAAGTTACCAAACTGTGTTTTGGTTATGGTGCCATTATTCCACAGAACAATTGTGAACCCATTATGCTAGGGCCATTGGGAGACAACTTAAACACCTGATCATTTCGGAGTTGTATCGCCCTCGTACATCGTCAGTGACACAGGCAGAGCGGGGCCAGCCTGCCATGTGCTCTGGGTTGAGAAATGGGACACGGTGATTTAAAGAAGGGATGGCATGGAGAAGGAGGATGCGAGTCTATATGTAGCATTTTCTACACAGTAGGTTTCCTTTCCCACTGGGTCAGAACAGTGGGTGCTGCCAACTGAAGATGATACCGTTTCTCACAGGGACATAGGGGAAGCGAAGCCCACACTGCCTCCTGCACTTATCAACCATTAAAAAGGTGGAATAAGGAGAGAGAAAAAATGAGACATTTGGGAACAGGAGGGCATATCTACGCTCTCAACAGAAGAATGGCATATGGCACATCAGGAATGTGAGGAGGGCAGGTAGAAACAGCTGTTCACGTTCTGTGACTCCATCGCAAATTCCAACATTGTAGGGTAAAATTTGACTTGGGCAGGAATGCAGAACAGACAGGAACCATCTGCCACCAGTTATATACTCATTCCACCGAAGTCAATGGAACGGATTATTGGACGGGACGCACAACAGGCAGCCGATGCGATACCTCTCCGCCCAAGTTAAATTTAATCTCCATTATGTTTTAGCCAATGTCTAAGTGAGGCACCAATCATGAAAATCCATCATGGGTCGAATGGCCTCCTTCTGTGCTGTAAACTTCTATGATTCTATGAAGCTTTTGGCATCTCTAGACTATCCACTCATTACGTTATGCTGGGTGGATTAATAAGAACATAAGAACATAAGAAATAGGAACAGAAGTAGGCCATACGGCCCCTCGAGCCTGCTCCGCCATTCAATAAGATCATGGCTGATCTGATCATGGACTCAACTCCACTTCCCCGCCCGCTCCCCATAACCTCTTATCGTTTAAGAAACTGTCTATTTCTGTCTTAAATTTATTCAATGTCCCAGCTTCCACAGCTCTCTGAGGCAGCGAATTCCACAGATTTACAACCCTCAGAGAAGAAATTTCTCCTCATCCCTGTTTTAAACGGGCGGCCTCTTATTCTAAGATCATGCCCTCTAGTTCTAGTCTCCCCCATCAGTAGAAACATCCTCTCTGCATCCACCTTGTCAAGCCCCCTCATAATCTTATACGTTTCGATACTCTCATTCTTCTGAATTCCACTGAATAGAGGCCAAACCTACTCAACCTTTCCTCATAAGTCAACCCCTTCATCCCCAGAATCAACCTAGTGAATCTTCTCAGAACTGCCTCCAAAGCAAGTATATCCTTTCGTAAATATGGAAACCAAAACTGCACGCAGTATTCCAGGTGTGGCTTCACCAATACCTTATATAGCTGTAGTAAGACTTCCCTGCTTTTATACTCCGTCCCCTTTGCAATAAAGGCCAAGATACCATTGGCCTTCCTGATCACTTGCTGTACCTGCATACTATCCTTTTGTGTTTCATGCACAAGTACCCCCAGGTCCTGCTGTACTGCGGCACTTTGCAATCTTTCTCCATTTAAATAATAACTTGCTCTTTGATTTTTTTTCTGCCAAAGTGCATGACTTCACACTTTCCAACATTATACTCCATCTGCCAAATTTTTGCCCACTCACTTAGCCTGTCTATATGTTCTTTTGCAGATTTTTTGTGTCCTCCTCACACGTTGCTTTTCCTCCCATCTTTGTATCATCAACAAATTTGGCTACGTTACACTCAATCCCTTCTTCCAAGTCGTTAATATAGATTGTAAATAGGTGGGGTCCCAGCACTGATCCCTGCGGCACCCCACAGTTACTGGTTGCCAACCAGAGAATGAACCATTTATCCCGACTCTCTGTTTTCTGTTAGTTAGCCATCCATGCTAATATATTACCCTTAACCCCAACATTAAGATTCCACCACAGTCTGAGAAGGGTTAATGCTAGGCTTGGCATTTCCTACCCTCTGGCAAACCAGAACCTTGCTTTAAGTGCAGCTATTTCACCACATGGACGAACTACCTGTTTTATTAATTACTTGTGAATAGCTTGTTCATCGGGATTCAATGCATGGCGAGGCAAAGCTTCCACTTAATTTAATTCAAACTAAGGTTGCGCTGGCATCCTACCCACAGGGAGGAAATCTACAGTGACAAAGACCCGCACTACCTGCGGAGAGATGGTCAATTTCACTCAAGCAAGGACCTGGTAAGTGAAGGGTCTGTAAATGGGAATAAACGAAAACCCCCAAAGCCATTTACGTTAATTCCTAGAAACTCAATTCCTGTGTCGTCACTGCAAGTTATCGTTAGTGATGAATTTGTACCTGATCTGCACCCTACAACCAGTTTGCAGCCTAAACGACGCAAAGTCAATAAGCAATGTTTGAAATTTTCTCCAGAGCAAA
The DNA here is from genome assembly GCF_044704955.1 of Pristiophorus japonicus. Taxonomy (NCBI): domain Eukaryota; kingdom Metazoa; phylum Chordata; class Chondrichthyes; family Pristiophoridae; genus Pristiophorus; species Pristiophorus japonicus. Next base: position 6,217,315 of record NC_091992.1, on the reverse strand, counting down.
GACAGTTAACACGGAGGCAATGGGCAACATTCCCGCTCAGCTGCGCAGACGTCTGGCGGTCTCGTGGAGGCCGCTTGCCGGCTTCTCAATGGGAGATATTGAATGGACCGCGCAGCCCGTTAAAGGGGCCACGCACCAAATAAAATAATTAGGGGGAACATTGGCAATGGGTCCCTGGGAATGACATAGAATGTACAGCACAGATACAGGCCATTCGGCCCAACTAGTCTACACCATGTTGATGTTCCACATGGGCCTCTCATCCTACTTTATCTCACCCTAGCCGCATAACCTATTCCTTTCTCCCTCATGTGTTTATCTAGTTTCACTTTAAATGCATCTATGCTCTTCACTATCACAACTCCTTGTGGTAGCAAGTTCCACATTTTAACCATGCTTTTAATTCATCCTGAATATCTTGCTGAATTTATTAGTGACGCTCTTATATTTATGATGATTGCAAGGCAGTGCCCTAATCTTTAGATTCACACAACAGTTAGAAACCAGTTGCAGAACTTTCTTTTGTCATCTGCTCTACCCCCCATCGCCCCACCCCCACAAGGTTAGATTATAGCCGAGATCTTTTCCATGGTTAGAAAATACACCGTTCCAATATTACTGGAGAAGCTCCATTCCATTTTGGTCAAGTTTCATGCCTGCAGTGCAGATGCTGATTATTACTGTGTGCATTGTCCTGACGATGTTCAGAGAAGCGGAGTACTGACTGCGAAGCGAGAAGTCAATCCTCTGGTCAGTAAACAGCTCCTCAACATTCCTGGAACACAATGAGATTCCATCTTTAGGACCGGATGAGACTGCATTCTGACGGAATGTGTGGAGCTATCAGCGCTCAGATCACAAACCACATGCACCACGAGGTCTAACTGTACCTAGCTAATCCAAATCATTTAGATAAGCCACCTCAAAGGCCAAGTAAGGTTACAGACTGTTCACTGAGATTAGAGAAATGGGATATGCACAGATTTGATGATTTGAAAGATTTATTTCTGTACTGGTCCTAAATGAGGAACAAAACCTTTCTAATAAAAATTCTTGCATCTGTCATGAATAAGAATATTAGTTTTCTCCTTCCTCATTGGCTAAGTCTGTGTTTATCTTCGTTTTAACTGGTCATTTTAACCAATCTATTTTTCCATAACCTTTCTTCCCAATACAAACAACCTATAATCACATTCCAACAACAATTTGTTGTTAATCCAATCACATTCTGTCAAAAAAACAACCCAGTCATGTTCCACCAAAAAGATGCTACCCAATTCTCTGAGATAGTCACTATGGCAGTTCCTCACCAATTCCACTGTTCAGTCCAAAAAATAAAATATATCATACAAGAAATACAGGTGGGGGGGAGGTAGCGTGATAAACAAATCTGCGGAAATGGGTGAGAGAGGGCACACTGTTCAGTGGATGATGGAGGGAAAAAGAACGAGAACCCTGTTGTGGGGTGCTGCATTGATGGCTGTGCTGGGAGCAGGATGAATGTTTACTGTCAGGGCTTGTGAGGTCCACAACAGGATATTGTTTGCCTCACCATGACCAATGTACCGGGGTTGCTGTTATACGACCAGTTGGGTGTAAATTGAGTATCAGTGCAGATCCAGCAACCAGTTGGTGAAATAACATCACCATTACTTTTGAGTCACAACACTGTAGCACTTCATACAACAAGGACCTAGTTGTACATGTCAGCTCCAGCAAATAATGTCGCTCAACATAGTTACTGGCTGAGAAAGTAATGCTGGCTGGAGCACCAGGAGAACTCTCTTTTCTTCTTTGAATTATTTTTTTATTTGTTCCTGAGATGTGGGCATCGCTGCCAAGGCCAGCATTTATTGCCCATCCCTAATTGCCCTAGAGTAGGTGGTGGTGATGAGTCGCCTTCTTGAATCGCTGCAGTCCATGTAGTGAATGTACTCCCACAGTGCTGTTGGGGAGGGAGTTCCAGGATTTTGAGCCAGTGATGATGAAGAAACGGCGATATATTTCCAAGTCAGGATGGTGTGTGACTTGGAGGGGAACTTGGAGGTGATGGTATTCCCATGCGCCTGCTGCCCTTGTCCTTCTAGGTGGTAGAGGTCGTGGGTTTGGGAGGAGCTATCGAAGATGCCTTGACAAGTTGCTGCAGTGCATCTTGTAGATGGTACACACTGCAGCCACGGTGCGCGGGTGGGAATGAATGCTGCCATCGATCTTTAACAGCACCTGAACAGGCAGACAGGCCTTGGTTTAATGTCACATCTGAAGGATGGCATCTCTCAAACCATGCAGTACTCCCTCAGTACAGCACTGGAGGATCAACCTAGCTTTTACGCTCAGGCCCTGATGTAGAGCTCGAAATCCCACCATCGACCGATCCAGGAGACATTAAGTTTAAACCTTGAAATACACAGAAATCAATACGTACAAATTATATATGGGGGGAGGAACAGATTGAGTTGAAGTGAATTACAACTTTGAACTTGTGGGATCTGATCAAGTTGTTTGATCTGGAACTCTCTCCCCAAAAGGCTGTGGAGGCTGGGGGTCAATTATAAAATGTCGTAACTGAGATTGATACATCTTTGTTAGGTAAGGCTATTAAGGGATATAAAACCCTTGGTAAATGGAGTTAAGATACAGATCAGCCATGATCTAATTGAAGAGTGAGACAGAGTCGAGGGCTGAATGGCCTTCTCCTGTTCCTGTTTGTTAGGGATTAAACTTCCTTACGAAATATAAAGGAAATTAATCCAGGAATAGGGATGGAAGTTTGTAATAACAAGGTTTGAAAAAACGTTGTTTGTTTTAACAAACGCTCCGTAACAATGAGAATATTCTGATAAGGCTTGTTACGAGAAGCTTGCAATTACAGAGATGGTTATGAGGTTCAACTGTATCGTTTAGAAAATTAAATAGTGCAAATTTCAAGGGCAAACAGGTTAATAACCTCTTAACAAACACCGACTATGCACGCTGATGAAATTACTGTAACAGGAACTCAAAGAAAGAACGTGAGGCGGAGATTGCTAAATGTGCTGCTTCCTTTCGGAAGGGCCACTTTATTTGACTCAATGAGACACATAAAGGGCCTGGATCTGCAGTTACAATTCGCTGTTTATCTTCCTCCTTTCCCACCCCCACCTCAAACGGAAGTCCATGTGGAACAGCCTGGCTAGCCTCGGCCTAACATCCCCCATCTGGAAGGAGACTAACCAGCCTCTGGGCTACTTTCAACCCTTCCCAGCTGTTGGGTTTGGCTTTTTTTTGTTTTTGCGAGGTTGAGAGAGCATATTTGTATAAATGATTGCCATATCTCCAGCCAGCTGTTGACCCCACTCTGGTCCTATGCATGGCATGTTTTTCATTTCGCCTCACCGCAGTCTGGAGCTGACCTCAGTGCAGTTAGCACGCTAACGACCAGCCTTACGTGTGAATGCCGGGATGGAGCAGACAAAAGATGCACAGTGTAGTAGTTCCTGAGGCCGGTGTTTCGCTGCAGGCTAGATTCAGGGACCTCAGTCAGGAGAGGTAGGATCAGTGCACAGTCAGGAGGTGCAGAGGTGGCCGCTTGCTGGATAGCTCACTTAAAGGCTTTTATTGATGGGACTTGATAAAATCTCAAAAAACAAAATACAGACCGAGCTCGACAGGAGATTTCGGCTGGTTCATTTAAAGAAAAGGAAAAAGCACGCACTGTTGAAGATTCAAAAACCATTTTACTCAATGAGTTACTTTGTGGAGTGCAGTGACTGCTGTAATGTGCAAAAACGTAGCATCACCAACAACTTACAGTCAGTGATGAAATGAGTGACCAGTCAATCTGTTTTATGGTACTGTTTGAGGGAGGATGTTTGGGCAGCAGAGCACCAGGACACTGTCCCGATCTTCTTCCAATAATGCTATGGGATCTTTGAGGTCTCTTCCTGAACAGGTCGATGTCAGCTTAGTGTCTTATCTGAATCATGGCACTTCTGACCAAAATACTGCTCTGGAATATCAGCCTAGATCAATCTTGCCTCTGAGTCAGAAGGTTGTGGGTTCAAGTCCCACTCCAGAGACTTGAGCACAAAAATCTAGGCTGACCCTCCAGTGCAGTGCTGAGGGAGTCTTTCAGATGAGATGTTAAACCGAGGCCCTGTCTGCTCTCTCAGGTGAATGTAAATATCTGATGGCACTATTTTGAAGAAGAGCAGGGGAGTTATCCCCGGTGTCCTGGCCAATATGTATCCCTCAATCAACATAACAAAAACAGATTATCTGGTCATTATCGCATTGCTGTTTTGTGGGAGCTTACTGTGCGCAAATTGGCTGCCGCGTTTTCCACATTGCAATAGTGAATACACTTTAAAAGTATTCATTAGTTGTAAATTGGTGGTTGTGACAGGTGCTATAGAAATACAAGTCTTTCTTTTTAGGTTATGAGCTCCTGACCTGGTGTGAGTATAACTCTCACAACTTTCTGACCCAGAGAGTGCTGCCAATTGAGCCAAGCTGGTACCTCCAGAATGGCCAGCTCGGTAGAACCTGCCATCATGCTGGATACCAAGTGCAGAGCACCAGCTGTTGCAATGCAAACTTCTGCAGGGCTTTTAAAAAGTTGTTTTATCATAATAAGTATTAATACTATCAGATAAAACAAATGATAAAATAAAGAGTAGTGGTAGAAACCATGGCATTGTTGCAATACTGTTGATAGGTGCCCTCTGGTGCCTCACTTAATTGGTCATTCTTCATGTTGTGAGTGTTGATAGTGAGTGCTGGTCGGCTATTCAACTGACGAGCCTGATCCCATTATCACCCAGCAATCAGTAGGTCTCACTGGATAGCGCTGGCAGCGGGAACCATGTTGAGAAACAATGAGGCCCAGTGTCCTGCTCCTAGCGCCTCCCTGGTGAAAATCAGCAAACAGCATTGATTGAGGATGAGGCCTGGCACTTTCATGGTTTAGTCGAACGTGGAGCGGTGCACAGGTACACCTGTGACAGAGACTGTAATTCCTGTATTGGACTGTTCAGTCACCGAAGAACTTATTTTTAGAGTGGAAGCAAGTCTTCCTCGATTTCTAGAGACTGGCTATGATGATTTAGGCTTCACGGAATTTGGTGGCCCCTGTTAGGCAGAGATTATTTTCCACGAGTATTATGAATGCTCTTGTACCTCCTTGACTTCTTTAACCTCACCATTGGCAGCCGTGCCTTCAGCTGCCTGGGCCCTAAGCTCTGGAATTCCCTCGCTAAACCTCTCCACCTTTCTATCCTCCTTTAAGAAGTTCCTTAAAGCCTACCTCTTTAATCAATCCTTTGGCCCGGTGTCAATTCTTGTCTGATTTACTCAGCCGTGCAGCGCCCTGGGACATTTTACTATGTTAAAGGTACGGTGGCATAGTGATTATGTTGCTGGACCAGTAATCCAGAGGCCTGGGCTAATGATCCGGAGATTGAGTTCAAATCCCACCTGGGGAATTTAAATTCAATTCTTACATTAAATAAATCTGGAATAAAAAGCTCACATCAGTAATCAGTACACTACTGGAGTGTTGTAAAAACCCATCTGGTTCACTAATGCCCTTTAGGGAAGGCAATCTGCTGTCCATACCTGGTTTGGCCTATATGTGACTCCAGACCCACAGCAATATAGTTGACTCATAACTGCCCTCTGAAATGCAAAAGCAAAGTACTGCGGATGCTAGAATCTGAAATAAAAACAGAAAATGCTGGAGATCTCAGCGGGTCAGGCAGCATCTGTGGAGAGAGAAACAGAGTTAACGTTTGTTTCCCTCTCCACAGATGCTGCCTGACCTGCTGAGATTTCCAGCATTTCCTGGCTTTATGGCCTCTGAAATAGCCTAGCAAGCCACTCAGTTGTATAAGGCCACCTTCTCGCGGGCAATTAGGGATGGGCAATAAATGCTGGCCTTGCTGGCGAAGCCCACATCCCGTGAATGAATCGAAAAATATATAAATGCAAATTGTTGTAGTATCTCAGAACATTTCCCCCAAAGTCAAACAAGTGGCTTCTGATTGAGATATCCTGGGGTGTCTTAGAATGCAGAAACAAAAGCAGCTGCTGTATTGAAGTAAACCGCTGCCACTTGGTGCTAGCGATCTGAGCTGTCTGTGTACTGAGCGGCAGCACGGCTGAAAACATGTCAAGATTAGGGCACAACCTCTGAGATTTTCTCTCCGGCTGCTATGCAAATGCTTGCAGCCAAATATGAAACATCAGCTGCAGACAACCTCGCTGGTTTGCAAATCTCGCATTCGAACCTGGCTTCGGGCTGCCCAAACTGCAGGAAATCCAAGCTCGGGACACATCACCACCAAATCACTGCCCAATCACCAACCCCAATGATCCGCTTTGCAAATGCAAGAGATTCAAAAAGAGTGTTGTTTGTGTTCCCTTGATGTCTGTTCTCAACACTGACAGGTGCTCATAGGAACGGAGACCTCGAGGGCAAAAAATAAACAACGCCCCTTGCCTGCTCGCTCACCTCAGTGCTGAGCGAGGACTCTGCAGCGAGGTGGGTTCAGTACAGTGTTCGGCACACACGATCATATTATCAGTTTTGATCAAATGCTGCCTTTCCCTTTCTGCCTCAAAAAGAACACTGTATTTTTTACATTTCTTTCCACTCAAGTTGCCTTTAACCACCCAAAATTATTCAATGAGAACAGACTTTATTTCTGAAGTTTGTTGGTGATGTCAATTCATTTTTTAAACAGAAGCTGTTAAATAATTAAGTATTTATATGCAAAGAGGGATTTCTCTGATTGCTACAAGCACTTTATATAATTTATTAGCTGCGGTTTCTAATGGGACTACTAGCTTTCTCAGACTTTCGCTGAGCCATTACTGAGGGTCTCACTGGGGGGGTCTCACTGACCATTACTGAGGGTCTCACTGGGGGGTCTCACTGATCATTACTGAGGGTCTCACTGGGGGGTCTCACTGACCATTACTGAGGGTCTCACTGGGGGGTCTCACTGACCATTACTGAGGGTCTCACTGGGGGGGTCTCACTGACCATTACTGAGGGTTTCACTGGGGGGGTCTCACTGACCATTACTGAGGGTCTCATTGACCATTACTGAAGGTCTCACTGACAGTCACTGGGGGTCTCAGTGGGCCGTTACTGGGGGTCATCTCTGACCGTCACTGAGGGTCTCACTGACCGTCACTGGGGGAGTCACTGGGGGTCCCACTGAACGTTTTTGAGAGTCTCACTGGTGGTCTCACTGACCGTCACTGAGGGTTTCACTGACCGTTACTGGGGGTCTTGGGGCTGTCACTGGGGTTCTCACTGACCGACACTGAGGGTCTCATTGGGGGTCTCAATGACCATTACTGAGGGTCTCACTGACCGTCATTGGGGGTCTCAATGACCGTTACTGAGGGTCTCACTGACCGTCACTGAGGGTCTCACTGAGAGTCTCAATGGGGATCTCACTGACCGTTACTGGGGGTCTCACTGACCGTCACTGAGGGTCTCACTGACCGTCATTGGGGGTCTCACTGACCGTTACTGGGGGTCTCACTGACCGTCACTGGGGGACTCACTGACCGTCACTGAGGGTCTCACTGAGAGTCTCACTGGGGGTCTCACTGACCGTCACTGAGGGTCTCACTGAAGGTCCCACTGACCATTACTGGGGGTCTTGGGGCTGTCACTGGGGGTCTCACTGACCGTTACTGGGGGACTCACTGACCGTCACTGGGGGACTCACTGACCGTCACTGAGGGTCTCACTAAGAGTCTCACTGGGGGTCTCACTGACCGTTACTGGGGGTCTCACTGACCAACACTGAGGGTCTCACTGACCGTCACTGGGGGTCTCACTGAGAGTCTCACTGTGGGTCTCACTGACCGTTACTGGGGGTCTCACTGACCGTCACTGGGGGTCTCACTGACCATTACTGAGGGTCTCACTGAGAGTCTCACTGGGGGTCTCACTGACCGTTACTGGGGGTCTCACTGACCATCACTGAGGGTCTCACTGACCGTCACTGAGAGTCTCACTGGGGGTCTCACTGACCGTTACTGGGGGTCTCACTGACCGTCACTGAGGGTCTCACTGACCGTCACTGGGGGTCTCACTGAGAGTCTCACTGATCGTTACTGGGGGTCTCACTGACCCGTTACTGGGGGTCTCAATGACCGTCACTGAGGGTCTCACTGACCGTTACTGAGGGTCTCACTGAGAGTCTCACTGACCGTTACTGGGGGTCTCACTGACCCGTTACTGGGGGTCTCACTGATCGTCACTGAGGGTCTCACTGACCGTCACTGAGGGTCTCAGTGGGCCGTTAATGGGGGTCTCACTGACCGTCACTGAGAGTCTCACTGGGGGTCTCACTGACCGTTACTGGGGGTCTCACTGACCGTCACTGAGGGTCTCAGTGGGCTGTTACTGAGGGTCTCACTGACCGTCACTGGGGGTCTCACTGACCGTCACTGAGGGTCTCAGTGGGCCGTTACTGGGGGTCTCACTGACCGTCACGGAGGTTCTCACTGGGGGTCTCACTGACCGTCACTGGGGGTCTCAGTGGGCCGTTGGTCACCGCTGCATTGAATAGAATGAATTGGTTCAGGTCACTGCAGCACGGAATTGGGCATCGCCTGATCGTAAGCTGCAGAACTATCCAAACTTACCGATGCGAGCCTGCTCGTTCTAATCACTGTCAGATAATGCACACCAACATCTTTTGGTCATTGGCTGTATTCGTTTTGTTGGAGCAAATTGCTGGAACTGTCTGGGAAGGCTATGCTACACCACAAATAAACTGATGAGCCTTGATGAGTAACAGCACCTTGGATAAGCAGCCAGTCATATGACTGCAGTTCTAACTGGGTTGTCCTCAGTTTCTGAATCTCTGTACTCTACATGAACTCAGTCTGTGCACAGTGAGCTCCTGCCCTCTGCATGAATAGGTAGAAACATAGAAACATAGAAAATAGGTGCAGGAGTAGGCCATTCGGCCCTTCTAGCCTGCACCACCATTCAATGAGTTCATGGCTGAACATTCAACTTCAGTACCCCATACCTGCTTTCTCGCCATATCCCTTGATCCCCCTAGTAGTAAGGACCTCATCTAACTCCTTTTTGAATATATTTAGTGAATTGGCCTCAACAACTTTCTGTGGTAGAGAATTCCACAGGTTCACCACTCTCTGGGTGAAGAAGTTCCTCCGCATCTCGGTCCTAAATGGCTTACCCCTTATCCTTAGACTGTGACCTCTGGTTCTGGACTTCCCCAACATTGGGAACATTCTTCCTGCATCTAACCTGTCTAACCCCGTCAGAATTTTAAATGTTTCTATGAGGTCCCCTCTCATTCTTCTGAACTCCAGTGAATACAAGCCCAGTTGATCCAGTCTTTCTTGATAGGTCAGTCCCGCCATCCCGGGAATCAGTCTGGTGAACCTTCGCTGCACTCCCTCAATAGCAAGAATGTCCTTCCTCAGGTTAGGAGACCAAAACTGTACACAATACTCCAGGTGTGGCCTCACCAATGCCCTGTACAACTGTAGCAACACCTCCCTGCCCCTGTACTCAAATCCCCTTGCTATGAAAGCCAACATGCCATTTGCTTTCTTAACCGCCTGCTGCACCTGCATGCCAACCTTCAATGACTGATGTACCATGACACCCAGGTCTCTTTGCACCTCCCCTTTTCCTAATCTGTCACCATTCAGATAATAGTCTGTCTCTCTGTTTTTACCACCAAAGTGGATAACCTCACATTTATCCACATTATACTTCATCTGCCATGCATTTGCCCACTCACCTAACCTATCCAAGTCGCTCTGCAGCCTCACAGCATCCTCCTCGCAGCTCACACTGCCACCCATCTTAGTGTCATCCGCAAATTTGGAGATACTACATTTAATCCCCTCATCTAAATAATTAATGTACAGTGTAAACAGCTGGGGCCCCAGCACAGAACCTTGCGGTACCCCACTAGTCACTGCCTGCCATTCTGAAAAGTACCCATTTACTCCTACTCTTTGCTTCCTGTCTGACAACCAGTTCTCAATCCATGTCAGTACACTACCCCCAATCCCATGTGCTCTAACTTTGCACATCAATCTCTTGTGTGGGACCTTGTCGAACGCCTTCTGAAAGTCCAAATATACCACATCAACTGGTTCTCCCTTGTCCACTCTACTGGAAACATCCTCAAAAAATTCCAGAAGATTTGTCAAGCATGATTTCCCTTTCACAAATCCATGCTGACTTGGACCTATCATGTCACCTCTTTCCAAATGCACTGCTATGACATCCTTAATAATTGATTCCATCATTTTACCCACTACCGATGTCAGGCTGACCGGTCTATAATTCCCTGTTTTCTCTCTCCCTCCTTTTTTAAAAAGTGGGGTTACATTGGCTACCCTCCACTCCATAGGAACTGATCCAGAGTCAATGGAATGTTGGAAAATGACTGTCAACGCATCCACTATTTCCAAGGCCACCTCCTTAAGTACTCTGGGATGCAGTCCATCAGGCCCTGGGGATTTATCGGCCTTCAATCCCATCAATTTCCCCAACACAATTTCCCGGTTAATAAGGATTTCCCTCAGTTCCTCCTCCTTACTAGACCCCCCGACCCCTTTTATAACCGGAAGGTTGTTCGTGTCCTCCTTCGTGAATACCGAACCAAAGTACTTGTTCAATTGGTCCGCCATTTCTTTGTTCCCCGTTATGACTTCCCCTGATTCTGACTGCAGGGGACCTACGTTTGTCTTTACTAACCTTTTTCTCTTTACATATCTATAGAAACTTTTGTAATCCGTCTTAATGTTCCCTGCAAGCTTCTTCTCATACTCCATTTTCCCTGCCCTAATCAAACCCTTTGCCCTCCTCTGCTGAGTTCTAAATTTCTCCCAGTCCCCAGGTTCGCTGCTATTTCTGGCCAATTTGTATGCCACTTCCTTGGCTTTAATACTATCCCTGATTTCCCTTGATAGCCACGGTTGAGCCACCTTCCCTTTTTTATTTTTATGCCAGACAGGAATGTACAATTGTTGTAGTTCATCCATGCGGTCTCTAAATGTCTGCCATTGCCCATCCACAGTCAACCCCTTAAGTATCATTCGTCAATCCATCCCAGCCAATTCACGCCTCATACCTTCAAAGTTAGCCTTCTTTAAGTTCTGGACCATGGTCTCTGAATTAACTGTTTCATTCTCCATCCCAATGCAGAATTCCACCATATTATGGTCACTCTTCCCCAATGGGCCTCGCACAACGAGATTGCTAATTAATCCTCTCTCATTACATAACACCCAGTCTAAGATGGCCTCCCCCCTAGTTGGTTCCTCGACATATTGGTCTAAAAAACCATCCCTTATGCACTCCAGGAAATCCTCCTCCACCGTATTGCTTCCAGTTTGGTTAGCCCAATCTATGTGCATATTAAAGTCACCCATTATAACTGCTGCACCTTTATTGCACGCACCCCTAATTTCATGTTTGATGTCCTCCCCAACATCACTACTACCGTTTGGAGGTCTGTACACAACTCCCACTAACGTTTTTTGCCCTTTGGTGTTCTGCAGCTCTACCCATATAGATTCCACATCATCCAAGCTAATGTCCTTCCTAACTATTGCCTTAATCTCCTCCTTAACCAGCAATGCTACCCCACCTCCTTTTCCTTTTATTCTATCCTTCCTGTAGCGTGTAATCATTTCTACTCCCGAGCTACTGCCTCATCAAGCTCTTCAAAAAACATAAAAAGGAACGGCAGTTAGTTCACATAATTACTATAAAGAAAGAAAAATCCCCCTCCTCTCCGGAAGGTGCTGCCTTTCGCTGGGTGTCAGGTACACAGGCCTGGTGGCCTTCCCATATTTCGCCCAAGTGTCCCGATCTTCGTCTGTGAGCCGAGGCAGTGTCTGCTGATGTGCTTTACGATCATTGGGGGGGGGGGGGGATTTTCCCGCGACACTGAGCACTGACCCTGGAATGGAAATACCTGGCATTTCTTTCTCCTCCATAGCACAGGGGACCTGAAGCCTCAACTCAAGCCTAGGCCCTAAGTTCTGGAATCCTCTCTCTATACCTCTCTGCCTCATTACCTCTCTCTCCTACTTTAAGACACTCCTTAAAACCTACCTTTTTGACCAAGCTTTTGAACACCTGTCCCAAGAGCTCATGTGGTTCGGTGTCAGATTTTGTCTGATAACGCTGCTGTGAGGCGGCGTGAAATGTTTTACAATGTTAAGGGGGTGACATTGGGTGCCTTTGCGCTTCCCGTTCGCGCTTGATTAACGCACCACTTCCTTCTTGGAGCGCAAACAACAAATTTTTGAACTGATTAGCGCCTGCCACTAATTTTTCAAACTTTTAAAAGTTCGCGCCCCAAACAGGGCGATGCCCAATTTCACCCCCTAAAGGTCCTATAGAATGGTACCAGGGATGAGGGACCAGTGATGTGGAGAGACTGGAGAGGCTGGGGTTGTTCTCCTCAGAGCACAGAAGTTTAAGAGGGGATTTGATAGAGCTCTTCAAAATCAGGAATGTTTCCAGTGGCAGAAGGGTCGGTTACCAGAGGACACAGATTTAAAGTGATTACCAAAAGACCAGATGCAACATGAGGAAACACAGTTTTACGCAGCGAGTTGTTGTGATTTGGAATGCACTGCCTGAAAAGGGCAGTGGAAGCAGATTCAATAGTAACTTTCAAAAGAGAATTGGATAAATACTTGAAAGGAAACAATTCACAAGGTTATGGGGAAAGGGCAGGGAAGAACATGCCCTGATTTAGGAACTCAATGGGTGGAGAACTGAAGACAGAACCTGTGTCCCTGAACCCTGTGACATTGAGGCTTGCTGTATTCTCCTGGCACTGACCCACACCATTAGTGCAAGAGGAAAACACGGCTGGTACATTGCAGTTTGCAGGCTGTGGGGAAAGGACAGGGGAGTGAGACTAATTGGATAGCTCTTTCAAAGAGTCAGTACAAATGGCCTCCTTCTGTGCTGTATCATTCTATGATTCTATGCTCTTAGAAGGTTATGATGGCCTAGTGGTTATGGTACTGGACTAGCAACCTAGAAGTCCTGAGTTCAAATCCCACCATGTCAAGTTGTGAATTTGAAACAATCTGGTATATTAATGAACAAGATGATTGCAGTGAAAACCCAATAGGTTCACTAATGGTGACGGAAGGGACCTGACCCAGTCTAACCTACGTGTGACTCCATTCCCACACTATGGGTTCACTCTTAATATCGTGGGGTTGGGCAAGAAATATTGCCTTGTGAGTATTTACCCACATTCCAAGAACAAAAATAGATTTAAAAAAGTTTCCTTGCATTTATTTTAGAAATTTCCAGATAACCCACTGAAATGTTCCAGACTCCTCCATCTCTGTCGCACCTCATCACAGCAGGGGAGAAGGAAGAGGGAGACTGGACAGGTGGGTCCATCCAAAACCAAAGAGACAATAAAATCATTCCCCATTATTTTGTCTCCCCTTCCCCGCTAGGTGCCCCCTCTCCCATCACTAAGGTGAGCAGATGCCATGTTCCTGGATTAATGCAAATGCTTGATCCTTGGATGAGAGGACTGTCCTATGAGGAGAGATTGAGTACATTGGGCCTATATTCTCTGGGGAGTTTAGAAGAGTGAGAGGTGATCTCATTGAAACATATAAAATTCTGAGGAGGATTGACAGGGTAGATGCTGAGAAGTTGTTTCCCCTGGTTGGTGAGTCTAGAACCAGGGGTCATAGTTTCAGGTTAAGGGGTCGGCCATTTAAGACTGAGATGAGGAGGAATTTCTTCACTCAAAAGGTTCTGAATGTTTGGAATTCTCTACCCCAGAAGGCTGTGGATGCTCAGTCATTGAGTATATTCAAGACTGAGATAGATAGATTTTTGGATATGGGGATTGGGTGAGAAAGTGGAGTTGAGGTCAAAGTTGAGCCATGGTTGTACGGCCAACTTCAGCTCCTAGTTCTTATGATTCCATCACCGGCCAGTGGAGGTGAGTGAATACTCGCAATGGTTGACTCAGTATATTGCTCAAAGGGCAACCCTCACCTCACCACCCCCACCTCCACCTCCAGCACTAAGTGGGCAGGGAACCCAGGCCTCACCCCACAGTCTAAAACTCCTGGACCAACAATTGTATTTTTTAAAATAAACCGTAAGGAAAGGCCAGCACAGTTGGAGATTGATGGGCCAAAATTCAGGCATGCCGGAGAGCTGGCCCACCTATCATTTCCCACCTAGTTTTACTGCCGGGAGCGTGGAGGTGGCCGTCCGATCCATTTTCAGGTCTTTGAAGATTTTTTTATGTTGGACCGGAAGTCGGTCATAAAGGGGGCAGAAGTGCGGCGGTAAATGAGGCTGAGGGGTGGAAGTGGGGGCGGGATTGGGACACCGCCGCTGTTAATCAGCCTTAAACGGACCCTGAATTTCGGCCCCTGAGTATCAATGAGAAAACCTTCCCATTTCGCATCAGTGATAATTGTCGTCAGTTCAAACTAGAGGTCTGCTTACGATTTTGGTTGTGTTTGTTGTGTTAGCGATATGATTAAAATATCGCTAAAAAGCCATTGGGGGTGAAATTGTTCTTCGACGAAAGCGCGAAATGGACGCTAGCGAATCGGCAGCTAGCTTTACTGCATCCGATTTTCCTCTCCATGACTTGAATGGACCCGGGTGGGTGTAAAACAGGCTGCCGATCCTCTCGTGTCCATTTGCGGTAGCGCCAAAGACCAATTTCACCCTCATTGTCTACCAAGAACCGATAGTCTGAATGTCAATGGGACCCATTTCTCTCAAACTTGAGGCCAAGCGAACAAAGCTGTCACACATCTGGTAAGCAGAGCCGAGTGTTGGCCACGGCTGGCAATTGAACCTGCGACCGCAGCAGGAAGCCTCACCTGAAATTAGCCAAACTCATTCACTATATGTGGGTTTAATTTAAATAATCATTACCATTTCCTGATTTTCTTTTCCTCCACACTTTCTGCAACAAACCTCCGATTACAAATGAAAGACACAGGTCAAGGCAATGGACCTGATTAACAAGCTAGGAACACAGCCTGTTTCTGGAGGCCTCACTGAACTTAAACCTGTCTTGAAGTAAATGTTTTCATTCAGATGATCACCTTCATATTAAAGTTTACCAGCTGCCATTGCACAAATTAAGAAGGGACTGCGTGTCCGTGCTACAAATTTCAGATATGCGCTAGATACTCTGAGTTCAGCGTCACTGGTCTTCCCTGGAAGTGAACCCTGCATTCCTTACAATCAGGAGTGTCCTTTCAATACCCAATATCTAGACATGGAATACTGTGTCCCAGATGGGCTTCCTGCTATTTGGATTGAACACGACAAGTCATCTGTATGTACCCTCAAATGCAATTCTCCAATTTTCCTAAAGGTAGACTAATTAACATTTTAATGCGATGAGGCCAGACATAAATTGGTAACATGCTTTACTTTACAGTCAGTTAAGTGAATATACAGAGGAACAGTTATAGCAAATCTCACCTTATGTTAAGTTAAAGTCAATCCTTCCTTGTAATAAAGAGATTAATAAACCCCGGCACACTGTCCCAGTTCGTGGGCAAAGTAGCACTTCGGTTTGGTCAACCCCAACATGGAACTGGACCAACACTTGCTCTGGTCCTGGTCAGCTCTCTTCTTGAGGGAGACTGGTTCAGGCCCTAACATGTCTCTCACACCACTGACCCAGGACATCAATTCCCCAAATATTTTGTTTCTTCTCTGGATCAGATGTTGAAGATTGGGGCTGGATTTTTGGACATTTGCTGCCTCTGTTTTTGTGGCATTGGCGGCGCGGTAAGCTTTTCTGGGTGGACGGTCAGCTTCCAGCGCCCCGCCGGGGTTTTCGGGGCCGGTTTCGTTGGGGCACGAAGCATTACCGCCCGGAAGAGGTGAGCCAGTGTGCAATGCCCCTGGTTGCGACACCGACTCGATTCTTGGCTCCCGCCTGATCTGTTGCACTCCATAGAGCGCCGTGCTGAGACCGCCTGTGAAAGCGGGAGGTCCGAGCTGCAGTGGCTGTAGGGAGGTAAGTAATGTCCACCTCAGGTTAGTGTGATTGTTTCTAATTTTATTTTTTTGCGCTTTATCTTGTGGTGGAGTGAGTTATTTGTTGGGAATGTTTTGGGTGTTTTTTTTCCTTCTCAGGCCTCTCTCAGAGCGCTCCGAGGCCGACTGTTTAGCTGGGGAGTTTCACGTGCTCAGCCGGCCTAGCGCCCTAAGAGAGGTGTGTAATGCCTCCCTTAGCGCACCGCCCCACACTCAGGCCCCAGCTGCTGAATATTGCTGACTGAGGCGCAAACTGTTCCTGGGCGCAAACTTTACTGCCCTGCCGACATTACCGCCCCGAAATGAGCAAAGCCGAAAATCCAGCCCTAATTGATCTCTGACTCCTTCCCTGTTGGGGAGCTGATCTGCCAATACAACCGGCCCTTTAAATGTCGTTTCACCAGAGATCAAAAAGGATAAGATGTTCCAGTCTCTGATGTGTGAACAGTTAATGGCATGTTTTATAATGGATGTTCATTGTCTCAGGCAATCTCAGTAGATACTTCATCTGACTTCCGATTTGCATTCCCAGTGTGTGGCTGTCCTGTGAAGCTGACTCCTTAAGAGCAAAATTTAACTTGAAAGTTGCATTTTAATATAAATCACACCAAGTCTCCTCTGTGGCACAATGGTCCCAAAATGTGACAGTGTGAGGTCGGGCGAGGTGGGGAGGAGGGACACCAGATGCATCCCACAAAACTCAATGGCCTTCCCAAATGAATCTTCAACATCAGATATCGAGCTGTGTGTTACAATCACACAGCAGTGACAATATAAAATTCACTCTGAGATCAAACCCCAGTAATGATCAGCTTCACATAGAAGAGCCAGTCTAAAACATAGTTCACATGCATGGCTGAAATCCATTTGGAGACAGGGAAAAGGGAGAATATTTGTTTCTGTGAGCCAAGAGTGATGAAATTGTAAAACTGCTCTATATAAATCTCCTCCTTCCCGGTTTTGAATCAGACAGTCTGCGGGGTTTAAAAAGTAAACTGGACACCAAAATGCTAATTTTCAACAAAAAAAGTGTGCAATTAGTTCCACGTATTTCTGCGTTTTATGATGTGGAGGCGATAACTACTAATGCTATTAAAGAAGAAGGCAAGTTCAAAGTCGTCCCCATTTTATAGCGAGGAAAATAATAGACTCTGCAGAATTTTAATTAAAATGTCAATTTTCCTGCCAGTGTGGGGTGATGTTTCCCTCCCAGCCCGACTGCTCCGGGAAATGTCCCACAGCAGCTCCATAACAGCAGGGGTGACAACTTCAAACTGACTGTACAGCCGCTCAGGAGCTCTGGAACTCGGCAAAGCCGCGTGATCGGCTAGGATGCAGATTCCAAAATCACTCAACCTAGAATTTCCTTCCCCTTTATGGTTTGCAAGGAATTTTCACTGTCAACCAAGCAGCTCAAGCTGAGATCCCACCTCTGGTGAGTCTTGGACTTCGGGGAAGGGGCGGAGGGGTGAGAGGCAAGTCCAAGCGAACCAACATTTCCCCCAAATTCTGCCCCTGCCCCAGTGAGAATCGCAGAGCAAGGAATCGAGCTGAGCCATCTAAATGGGTGACGTCATCTGGGAGACACCCTGAATAAACCAGTCCGAAGGCACTCAGTTCTAACACTACATTCAGGGCAAAATATTCACCTCTGTGCAACAGTACCAACTCAGTCTGGCCCTGACTACGGACTCATAAAGCTTTTGCAGCGCAGGTGCTGAGTCAGAAGGGTTCAAGTCCCACTCCAGAGACTTGAGCATCAAACCGAGGCCGACACTTTAGTGCAAAACAGCAATAAAATAATTGACCTAGGGGAGTACTGCATTGTCAGAGGGGCTGTACTGAGGGAGCGCCGCACTGTCGGAGGGGCAGTACTGAGAGAGCGCCGCACTGTCAGAGGGGCTGTACTGAGGGAGTGCCGCACTGTTGGAGGGGCAGTACTGATGGAGCGCCGCACTGTCGGAGGGGCAGTACTGAGGGAGCGGCGCACTGTCAGAGGGGCTGTACTGAGGGAATGCCGCACTGTTGGAAGGGCAGTACTGAGGGAGCGCCGCACTGTCGGAAGGGCAGTACTGAGGGAGCGCCGCACTGTCGGAGGGGCAGTACTGAGGGAGCGCTGTTACACAGGGGGAGCAAGGCAGGAGGGCAGTGATAAATCCAGGTAGCATGCTTTTGTATGTCGTCCAGCTAGGTGGGACTGCACTCGCCTGGTTCCATTCTTATCTATCTAATCATAGTCAGAGAATCACCTACAACGGCTTCTCTTCCCACTCCCACATCGTCACAGCTGGTGTCCCCCAAGGATCTATCCTTGGCCCCCTCCTATTACTCATGATGCCTCTTGGCGACATCATCTGAAAAAACAGCGCCAGTTACCACATGTACACTGACGACACTCAGCTCTACCTCACCACTACTTCTCCCGACCCCTACACAGTCTCGATAAATTGTCAGACTGCTTGTCCGACATCCAGTTCTAGATGAGCAGAAATTTTCTCCAATTAAATATTGGGAAGACTGAAGCCATTGTTTTCGGTTCCCATCACAAACTCCGTTCCCTAGCCAATGACTCCATCCCTCTCCCCAACTTCTGACTGAGACTGAACCGCACTGTTCGCAACCTTGGTGTCATATTTGACCCTGAAATGAGCTTTTGACCACATATCCGCAACATATCTAAGACCGCCTATTTCCACCTCCGTAACATCGCCCGTCTCCACCCCTGCCTCAGCTCATCCGCTGCTGAAGCCCTCATCCATGCCTTTGTTACTTCTGGACTTGACTATTCCAACGCACTCCTGGTTGGCCTCCCACATTCTACCCTACGTAAAGTAGAGGTGATCCAAAACTCGGCTGCCGGTGTCCTAACTTGCACCAAGTCCCGCTCACCCACCACTCCTGAGCTCGCTGACCTATATTGGTTCCCGGTTAAGCAATGCCTCGATTTCAAAATTCTCATCCTTGTTTTCAAATCCCTCCATGGCCTCGCCCCCTCCCTATCTCTGTAATCTCCCCCAGCCCCACAACCTCCCGAAATGTGTGCGCTCCTCTAATTTTTCTTGAGCATCCCTGATTATAATTGCTCAACCGTTGCTGCCTTCTGTTGTCTAGGCCCTAAGCTCTGGAATTCTCTACCTAAACCTCTCCGCCTCTCTTTCCTCCTTCAAGCCGCTCCTTAAAACCTACCTCTTTGACGAAACCTTTGGTCACCTGCCTTATGTGGCTCGGAATCAAATTTTTGTCTCAGAATATTCCTGTGAAGTGTCTTGGGACGTTTCACTATGTTAAAGGTGCTATATAAATACAAATTGTTGTTGTATGAGCATGGAGCAATGATGAATGAAATATGCGGACATGCCACTAAACACCTATCATCAGGGTGCTGCTCCCGAGGGAGGCTGGGGTCCAGAAACAGGGTAAAGCTGTTCATGTGGGGTGCATGGGCAGGAGGTGAAATATTCTGCATTCTCATCCAATCAACGACAAAAGCCGAGCAGAGCATCTCCCAAAAAACTGTGTCTTTGCCATTTGGCGAAAGCACAAGGCATTTCCATTGCAGTTGCACTACAAATCGAACAACTGTATCTTGAGAGCAGCATTTTACCATCGTCCTTTTCAGACTCAGTTCAATGCTGGATGTTTACTGTAACGCACACGTCATTATAAAGTTTGAAAACGCTCATCTCCTGAGTGCATGGGTGAGGCTTACGCTGTTGAAGCACTGAATGTAGCCCCCTGACTGTGCTGTTAGCTGATCGCAGCCTGGACAACAGCAAGGGGTGCTATAAAAGAAAAATCAGCCAGGGATCCAGCTTCGATGTGACCAGTGAAACTTGCTACAAGTATGTGTGAAGGTCATGTAAAAAAGCAGGTTTGAGCTTGACAGTGATGCAACCTTGAATATCTTGCCAAAACTCTCTACAAGAATGGCCACTTTGGCAAGGTACGGTTTCAGCGGAAAGCACGACACTACATGAATAGAACAGAACCATTGCATTTTACAGCACAGGAGGCCATTCGGCCCTCTGAAAGAGCTATCCATTTAATCCCATTCTCCTGCTCTTTCCCCGTAACCTTTTAAATTTTTCTTTTCAAATTGTTATCCGTTACCCTTTTAAAGCCTATTAATATGGATTACGCTTCCACCACTGTTTTCGATATGGCATTCTATGTTCTAACAATCAGCTGCCAAAGAGAATTTCTCCTAACCTCTCTCTCCAACTTTTTGCTGATGATTTTAAACTGATTGACTCCTGTTATTTGCCTTAGTTGGGGTGTAACAAAGGTTCACTTAATTCCTGGGCTGAGAGGATTGTCCTATGAGGAGAGATTGAGTAGATGAGCCTATATTCACTGGAGTTTAAAAGAGTGAGAGTGAAGTCATTGAAACATATATCATTCTTAGAAGGCTTGACAGGATAGCAGTTGGGAGGATGCTTCACCTAGCTGGAGAGTCTACAACTATGGGCTCAATTTTCCTCAATTATCTGTGCCGTTTTTTGGGCATGCACTGTTTTTTTTGAGTAAATAAAAATCTCCAAGATTCCCCAAAGTTTCTGCGCCAGCATAATTCACTTAGGTTACGATTTTTTCGCGTCATGGGCGGGCGTAACCTGGTGTCTGCGCCAGTTTTTCCAGATTTAAGCAAGTTTGGCCAACTTATATTTTTCCTAGGACGGCGAATGTGACCACTTCCAAAAAATCTTCTGGACACTTTAGAAAAATCGGGGCACATTACAAAATTGGCGCAGAAAGACGCCATTGTTTTTAGCCGAAGTTTTGGAGGGAGTCAAGAAGGTAGAGAATACGCATCATAAATCTTAATTTTTTCAAAGTCAAAAGGAAAAAATTCGAAGTCTAATGCAATTCTTGAATTTTTGATTTTTTTTTCAACCTATCACCCCACCAGGATCAAGGGTCGGCCGGCAGAATCACTCCCTCGCCCAGACACAAGGTCTTCCACCCCGCCTCCCCCCACCCCGCCTCCCCCCCCCCCATGCTCCTTTCGAAGCCGAGCTCCAAGCCCGTGTCCGGGCAAGGGAGCGATTCTGCCGGCCAATGCTCTGACCCTTGAGCTCGGTGAGGAGATGTTCAGTGCGTTTGGAGGTGTGGTGGTACTTTGAAAAAAATCAAAAATTCAAGAATTGCATTACACTTTCTTGCCCCAAATGTCTTCATTGAATGCCTAGCTTCCCGTTCTAAGCAAGGCTATTGCACGTGCACAGACCAGGGTGTGGTCCATACTAGGGCGTGCACCTTGGAGAGAGGAGAGGTGTGAATGCTTTGTCCTGCTGTTTGGAGGCTGTTGCAAAGCTACAATTTAATTATGGGACAATATTGACAATGCCATGCCTCGTGCAAGCCTTCTGCATGATGTGCTGCGGTGGAGAAGACTGATTAGGCAGCATCACCTGAGGAACCTCAGAGCACATAGGATGATGGGCAGGAGGCCTTACCCACATCGGGTATATCGAGACAGGCGTTCATACCTGCACCTGAGTGAGGCAGACTGTGCGAGAAAAGGCTGCATTTCCTCAAAGAAGTTGTAACCGAGATCTGTGAGTTAATAAAAGCAGACCTGCACCCTTGAAGCATCAGGAGGACTGCTTTGTCAGTTGAAGTAAAGTTACAGCTGCACTTTCATTCTATGCATCTGGATCATTCCAGGCCACAACTGGGGATGTGTGTGCCATTTCTCAACATGCAACAAACATCTGCATTCGGCAGGTGACTGCTGCACTATATGCCCGGAGGAATGGTACATAAAGTTCCCCATGACAGCCCAGGCAATGCGTGACAGGCTGTGGGCTTGCTGGCTTCCCCAAGGTACAGAACTGCATTGATTGTACCCACATCGTCTTGCGAGCATCTTTGGAGGATTCCGAGATGTACAGGAACAGAAAAGGCTTCCACTCCATGAACATGCAGCTTGTCTGTGACGACACGCATTGCATCATGGCAGTTGGTGTGAGATACCCTGGGAGCACCCATGATGCTTTCATCCTACGCCGAGCGTTATATCTGCCATGTTTCAGCAGCAGCCAGAAGGGCAGAGCTGGCTGCTGGGAGACAACAGGTATGGCCAAGCCACCTGGCTCATGACGTCCCTACGCGAAACCCGGACGGAAGCTGACCGGGAATACAACATGTCGCACATTGTGACGCACAGCATAATAGAGAGGAACATTGGCATCTTGAAGCAGCGTTTCCGATGCCTGGACCATTCCGGAGGCTACTTGCAATACTCCCCTGAGATTGTCGGTAAGTTCACTGTTGTCTGCTGCATGCTGCATAACTTAGCCACAATGAGGCAGCAGCAGCTGGTCGCAGAAGACCCACCTGAGGTGAGAGTGGCTGGTGATGAGGAAGAAAATGCAGATGGCGAGGAGGAGGAGGACGAGAAAGGCATGCAACTACCTGAAGCCAGAGCATGACAGCGGAGGAGGGCAGGCTGTTGTGCCCCTTTAACGAGTGCTCAGGCCTTGCACCAGCAGCTCATCCGTGAACGCTTTGCTGCCTGAAGGCTCAGCGGCAACTATTCCAAATGGACCATGTTTACTATTTGGACCTGTTCCATAATGTTGTGTTGCAGTGGCGCAGCGTTTCTCGAGTTGGTACCAAGCTTATTCTGTCGAGCATCTCGGGTAATGCGCACTTCTTGTTGGGGGGGGGGGCTTGGGTAGTCGGTAATGTGGAAGGCCCGGCTTGGGCCTCTTCAGAGGCTGGTCTGGGGACTGGAGTGGGAGTGGCAGTTGATTCCATTAATGGCATGTTCCCTTATTGCAGTAGCTAACTCCGACATTCCCTCCCTCATGTTCACCGACAGTGTATCAACTACCTGTGACATTCCCTCCCTCATGATCCCGGACATCGTTCCCATTTCTCGTGAGAGTGTTGTTACTTCTCCCGACAGTCTCGATACCTCATCACCCACCCCACTGATGGTGTCCAGGAGTGATCGTGTAAGGGCAATGCCCTCCCCACTCATTGCCATCATCTGAACCACATCTGTTACATCCTGCATCTCAGGAGAGCGCTGTCGAGCTCTCCTTCCCCTCCTCACCGTGGGTGTGCCTTGCTGCACCTCACTGGGACCCGCAGCCTCGGACAGTGTGAAACCATGAAATGTCCCAACACTCGCACTACTCAGGAAAGAGCCTGGCACCCCAATGGGCAGCACCTGCACCTCCTCCAGAGTGAGTACAAGAGTGGGGGCTTCATCCTCCCCCTCCCCCTCACCCCATGCTCTTGGTCTGGAAGGTGGGATTGGAAGATGTTCTCCTCTTCTGGCTCGTCCACGTTTGAATCTTCTTCTGCATCAGCTTCAGGGGTTGGTCACACGATCTATAAAATATAACAGAACAGACAAATGGTTAGCAGCAGAGGAGGGGGCAGGATGGCATGAGTGGACTCATATAGTACAGGTGGCAGGCTCATTTGAAGGACCACAATGAATCATAGCACATTGCATCAACCAAAGCATGGCTAGCCTGCGCAGTACTTAACATTTAGCAAAGGCAAACTGTGGAATTTGCAGGATTTACCCTCTCCTTCGAGTGTGGACCCAGCTTGTGCAGTGATGGTTGCTTTTCTCTAGACAGGACCCATCAAAGCAGCGACCCTCTCTTCCAAGGGTGTCAGTGGGTGCAGATTTGCCGGGCCTCCTCCTGTTTGAGTTCTTTCCCTTTTGTTGTGTGCCACCTTCCTCTGTAAAGATGAAAATATAACTTTTTAGAGAGGGTGTCTTTCTGCTGGGTAGGACATATACAGATGGTCACATTTACAATTGCAATTCCAGTGAATAAATGAAAATATTACTTACACTAATTGCTTGACCAAGGTCCTGCCACTTCTTTTTGCACTGGCCTCCAGACCTCGGGATGGTCACCATAGTAATCTTGGAAAGTTGGTTCCAACGTTTCTTCATTTCTTTTAGTGGAACTTTAATTTGCTGGTGTCCAGCTCGTGCCATCTGGCCTCAGTTACAGTAACCAGTGCCTCCACTTCGTCCTGTGAGAAATTCTTGGTCCTTGAGCCGCGTTGCATCTTGTATTACAGCTCCGATTTTTTTTCCACTCAGAATTAAAGTTCTCACACACAACTGACTCTTTAAAAATGGCTGAATGCAGACTGGGAGGTGTACTGGGCATGCGCGCCCGTACCAGTCACGTAGAAAACATCATTATTTTTTTGTGCATGCGCAGAAGGGGGGGGCATCCTTTTTTCAGCGCAGACATTAGGCTCCACCCACCCCAAAGCTCAAGGACAGGCTGCGTGATGCCAATTTCAAAAATTAGAACGGGGAAACGTTACTTTTTTTTTGGCGTAGTTGGGCCCCCAAAAAAACGGACATAACTCTTCAAATATGCAAAAAAACGGCATTCGGGAAAATTGAGCCCTCGGGGTTATAGCCTCAGGATATAGGTTGACCATTTAGGACTGAGATGAGGAGAAATCTCTTCACTCAGAGGGTTGTGAATCTTTTCACTTCTCTACCCCAGAGGACTGTGGATGTTCAGTTATTGAGTATATTTAAGACAGATTTGTGAGCATTAAGGGAATCAAGGGAAATGGGGATAGGACGGGAAGGTGGAATTGAGGTAGAAGATCAGCCCTGATCTTACTGAATGATAATGCAGGCTCGAGGGGTCGAATGGCCTACTCCTGCTCCTATTTCTAATGTTCTTACTGGTACTCACCAAGCAGTACAAGTAGTTTCACTGATTTAACTTTTTCAAACCTTCATAATTTTGAATACTTCCATCAGATCTTAAACCTTTCTGTTCTGATAAAAAGAACCCCAGTTTTTCTGGTCTCTCCTCATAACTAAAGCTTCTCACCCTTAGTGAATCTCTTCTGCACCTTTGGCATCTGTGGTCCAAAACTGGACACAATATTCCAACTGCAGCCTAAGGTGATCACCTCTTCGCTTTTGTACTCTATGCCCCTGTTTATAAAACCTAGGATATCATTTGCTTCTTCAACTTGTCCTTCCACTTTTATAGGTTTGTATATCTGAAGGCCTAAAGCCTGACTGCTCTCCTGCTCCTTTAAAACATTGTTTTATTTAGTGTTTTTTGTATTTCCTCTTCTATTCTTTCTTCCTAAATGGATCACCTTGCAATTCTCTGCATTAAGTTTCATCTAACATCTATCTGCCCAATCTATGGGCCTGTCTATGTCTTTCTGAAATGGCAGAAAACCTCTATACAGCTAACCACACTCCTCACTTTTCTGTGATCTGCAAATTTTGATATTGTGCTCCCTATACCCTAAGATCAATGGCCCCAGCAGTGCTCCCCGGGGATCACCACTGATTACATCCACTAACCACTACTCTGTGTTTCCGGTCAATAGTCAAATCCTTCAAGAGAGGAGGGGAGAAAATGGGGTGGCGGGGGGTGGGGAGGGGGAAAACGGTAGAAGGCTGGGATTTGACATCAGCGTTGCACAATCGAATCTGTCTCTCATTTAGCTGCCTTTCACTTGACTGTGTCTCTAATAACTTGCACCAGTTTTGAATCTTCATCTTCCAGATAGCTAAGTTGATTTCATTTGCAGCAAACTGTCTTTGTTTGTAAGTCAGATTCGGGTATTACACGATACAACTTTAACACAATTAAAGGCATTAGAGGCGAAATCTAATAACGTAATGTTAAACCCAACACAGAAACGAGCTGCAAGAGGCTGTACTGGTACAGAGCCTATTACAAACAGTGAACTTTAACCTTTGGCAAGCCACCAATGGTGCTATGAAGGTCGCTGTCAGCAGTCTACAAACCTGGTCTGTAAATCAGAGTCACAAGCTGCTGATTTATTTTGCTGAAGCTTCTGGCGTGATCTGTGAACAAAGTTCGCACTAAATGCTGCTTTTAATAAGACAGTTTCCCCCCCACCTAATTCAACGCGACACGATCACACGGGCAGATTATCAGGTGCTGACTAAGTGTCCAGCCTCCAACCCTACAACCCTCCGAGATCTCTGTGCCCCTCCAATTCTGGCCTCTTGTTTTTCCCTGATCGTCATCGCTCTACCATTGGCAGCTGTGCCTTCAGCTGCCTCGGTCCTAACCTCTGTATTTCCCTCTCGAAACCTCTCTGCATCTCTCTCTCCACCTTTAAGACGTTCCTTAAAATCTACCTCTTTGACCAAGTTTTTGGTCACCTGCCCTAATATCTTGTTATGTGGCTCGGCGTCAAATTTTCTTTTCATAATGCTCCTGTGAAGCGCCTTGGGACGTTTTACATTAAAGGCGCTAAATAAATGCAAGTTGTTGTTTCAAAGCTGCAGTCTGAATTATTGCAATTAAGTTAAAAAGGGGAGGCCTTCATAATTACAACAACAACTTGTATTTATATAGTGCCTTTAACGCAGTAAGATGTCTGTCCCAAGATGCTTCACGGGAGTATTAATAAAACAAAAAAAAATTAGTACAAAGAAAAAGAATAAGAATTACAAATGCTGGAAATCTGAAATATTACAACAAAAGAAATGTCAGAAGTACACAGCAGGCCAGTTAGCATCTGTAAAAGAGAAAAGTCAGGTTTACATTTCGGTGTGAACACTTGGACTGTGCATTTCCTACATTTTCTGCTTTCATTTCAGCCCTTCGCAATGCTGGTCCATCCTACAGAGTCAGCACATCGTCCCAAGTGCAATAACTTACATGTACACTGTTGCTTTCTACAAGGAATCAAGTCATTTTCATACCATAACTTGAAAACAATGTTTGTTAACAGCTGCATCAGTAAATGTACGGCAGATTGTTTGTGAATCCTTTGCTAATATTTGTATCTCATTTATTGATATGGTTAAAAAAGATTGCACCAACTGCGTCACATTTTAGATTGAAATAAAATCTGAAACTGCCAGAACTCTTATCAACTTCGGAAAGTGAAAGATGGGCTAACGTTTCAAGTGGGTCCGAAATCGTTCACCTGTCTTTCTGCTTTCAGATACTGTCTGACCTGCTGTGCATTTCAGATTTATAATGTTAGCATTTTTTCTTTTCATTTCTTCTTGTGCGCAGGATAAACACGTGACTAAATGTGGACAGTAATAGAATGGCGGCTGATTTTCTGGGTAAGATGGTGTCAGCCGTGGCTCAGTGGGTAGCACTCGCACCTCTGAGTCAGAAGATTGTCGGTTCAAAGCTGGTCTGTAAATGAGAGTCACAAGCTGCTGATTGTGGGAGATGGCCGGGGTTTCAGTAGTGAGGTGGGGCACCCCCACCCGATGGTAGGAGTGGAGGTTGTTTCTGAATACATGGGACAGACTGGTGCCAGAGATGTGCCCATTGGCCATGGGCACCCGATCACCCTTGAATAACATTCGGAAAGCTGCTCGCTGACCCCGCAAACTTCAGTGGTGCAAAGGAAATGAAAGAAAGACCTTGCATTTATATAGCGCCTTTCACGACCTTAAGATGTCTCAAAGCACTTTATAACCAATGAAGTACTTTTGAAGTGTAGTCACTGTTGTAATTGTAGGTTTGAACTACATTCGAACATATGCCAAGAGTAGGATCAGAAAATATTTACAAGTCCCTCCAGCACAGCCCGTAGTTTTGAACAGTGTCTGAGCACTTTGCTTGCAACTGAACTCTTGTAGCAGACTCCAAAGTATTTTATCCATTTAACACTGGGTTACTGCAGTCTGCCTTTCAGTACTCAAGAGAACCCTGCGCCCATACATTACAATTATCTTTATTCTTTATGATCGATTTAGGAGGCCCCAAGCTGATGAATGATTTGTTTCCACCTTCTGGTCAAAGACTTTTCTCCTGAAGCGGAGTGTCATGCAAGCCAAACAGATACTTGTTTATCTCCCTAACCGAGTTGCTTCAGTCTGTTTGGTCCGGCTCTCTTATTCGGGCATCTTAACTCAATTAAAAGGAAATGAAGACTGTCTGACCGATGCATGAACCACTATTCAGCTGAGGGCAGTACGTTTAAAGCTGGCATATATCATTTGCAGTAATTGCCAGCAGGTGACTTCCGACTTGAAACTACTCTTAAGCTCCCCAAAATTTATGTCATTAAAGGCCCAGTGTGTCAGTTTGTTATGTCACTTGCAAGTGAAGAATTGAACTTGTAAACCATCTACGCTGGTGGAATTGTAGAGAACAGACATCGTCTTGCTATCTTGTGCATGTTCAGATCAGTTTTTTTTTTTATTTCCCCTCCCGAAGGTATTGACCCTTGGCTGAGGTATGATTTCACAGGCACTGACTCCAGAACCTTACCCGAGCAAGTCAATCTTCATGTGTGAGCCTCGAGTGTGTCTGCAGGCTATTCAATGCTGGGGTTTCACAGCTGAGCCAGATCCTATCCTCACGTTCACATGTGCACTTTCCAGTCAGGATGACTCGAGGGCCATTGAAGCTGCAATCATGGCTAATTATTTCGTCTCGTCAGCCAAGTCACGCTGAGACGTTGTGGAGCAGCCCCACAGTTGTTCGTGCCTGTGCTGGCTCGCTGAAAGAGCTATCCAATTGATCCCACTCGCCTGCTCTTTCCCTATTGACCTGCACATTTTCCCCCTCCAAGTATTTATCCAATTCCCTTTTGAAAGTTACTGTTGAATCTGCTTCCACCGCCCTTTCAGGCAGTGCATTCCACATCATAAACAACTCGCTGCGTTAAAAAAAGGAAAGGTGCCCTTCTCCCCAAATCCTTCGCTCCTCCAACACTGTGCAATTCTCAATCTCCCTTCATCATCATGGGCAGCCGATCCTTCAGGCATTGCAGTCCTGCCTTTGGAACTCTCTCCAAAAATTATGATTCCTTGATTTCTTTCTCATCTTTCAGAAACCTATCTCTTCACTGATGCTTTCACACAATTATCCCCTTAACTTGCTCCTCTGTCTCCTTCCTTTCCTCTTGTAAAGTGCTCTAAGACATACTCAGGATGCTTTAAAACATACTAGAGATGCTCTAACAATAACTATCGTTTATATCGCACCTTTAATGCAGTAAAACGTTCCAAGGTGCTTCACAGGAGCGTTATCATACAAAGTTTGACACTGAACCACAGAAGGAGATATTAGGACAGATTTTCAAAAGCTTGGTCATAGAGGTCAGTTTTAAAGTGCGTCTTAAAAGAGGAGAGGTAGAGAGGCGGAGAGGTTTAGGGAGGGATTTCTAAGACATACTCGGGGTGCTCCAAGACATACTGGGGGCGGGGCTGTGAATTACAAGTTATTGTTTTCAAGAGCAGAATGGAGCAGCAGTAGCAGAGGGCTGGAGGTAGATCACCTAAACACTCTCTTGAATAGGAAATGGGGAAATGTAAATTTAAAGAACGTTTGTGTTGGATGAACGGCTTTTTTTTTTCAGGGTGTCAAAAAATACATTATCTCTACGTATGTATTGTGTGAATAACCCACCACAACTTGGACTGCACATGGATACAGCAATGAATATCCCGTGGCATCTATCTGTAACAAACTCACTGCAATGCTGATAGCACATGTGTTATATCTTTGACTGTGCACATGGTATATCTGTTCAGGTGGATGTTAAAGGTCT
This sequence comes from Pristiophorus japonicus, assembly GCF_044704955.1. Classification (NCBI taxonomy): domain Eukaryota; kingdom Metazoa; phylum Chordata; class Chondrichthyes; family Pristiophoridae; genus Pristiophorus; species Pristiophorus japonicus. The sequence continues at coordinate 6,187,710 of NC_091992.1, read as the reverse complement.
CACAGAGATCCTGGCTGGGAGTATTCTGCGTCTGCATTCGTGAGCACCTTGGCTTTCGTTCCCCATTCCCTTTAACGGGAAATAAATTATGGGCTGGCGAATTCAAAACGGAAAAAATCCTGAGAGTCACATTGTTATTTGAAGAAGAAAGGGGAGCTCTCCTGGTTGACATTCCTCCCTCAATCAGCATCACTAAAAAACTGGTCATTTACTGCTGGTCGCTGTCTGTGGGATCTTGCTGCCGAGTTCGCCAACGTGACAACAATCATTGCATTTCAAAGTAATTGATTTCAGATGTCTCTGAGAGATGCGATAAGGCACCGCAAAAATGCAAATCTTTCTAAAAGCAAACAGTCGATAGAAACCAAAAACCATCCAACGGTTGGGTCGTTTCTAACCCATTTGCTAAAGTTTTCTTCAGGGCATGAAAAATGTTTCCCAGGTTCTAAGGGGGCCGCAAGTCATTAGATTTTTTGGGGGTCAGGCACATTGTGTCCCATGAATTCTGTACTCCATATTTTTTTTGCATTGTTTGATTTACGATCGCTTGCTGTTCCGACATGCCAATTAATAAAACACCATTTTGTACAACAACAACAAAAACAACTTGTATTTATATAGCATCTTTAACGTGGAAAACATCCCGAAGAGTTACACAGGAGAGTTAGCAAACAAAATTTTGACACCAAGCCACATAAGGACATATTAGGACAGATGGAGTTAGGTTTTAAAGAGTGCCTTACAGGAGGAGAGAGAGTTAGAGAGACGGTTTAGGGAGGGAGTTCCAGAGCTTAGGACCTTGGCAGCTGAAGGTAGTTAATACTGTCTTTTGGAAATTAGAAAAGGGGGATCCTCAAAAATGAGTCATATTTCCTTGGAGTCCCCAGGAGTGTGTCATTAGTTGCAGGGGAGGTTCCCAGGAGTGTGTCATTAGGAGATACCTGGGAATGCATCAATATTATCAGGGGATCCCCGGGAGTGTGTCAATATCTGCAGGGGATCCACAGGGCTGTGTCAATATCTGCAAGACATCCCCAGAAGTGTGTCAATATTTGCTGGCGATCCCCAGAAGTGTGTCAATATTTGCAGGGGATCCCCAGGAGCGTGTCAATTTTTGCCAGGAGTCTCCGACAGAAAAGTTTTGTAAATCACCTTTGTTTGAGGGCCAGCACCATCCGGGGACCATACCCCAGGGCGTGTGTCACTCTCTTCAGCGCAGAATCACAGGGGAGGAACTAGAGTAAAAGAACTTTGCTCGGAAGGAAATTTCTTTGCTTTATAGGAAGGGTGCCCTCACCCTTCCACCTACAAATATGAATTTAATAAAATGGGTCCTGGAAGCTGAGTATTCTTTGACATAGGTTACAGGAAATAAAATAGATTTTAAAATGGAATTCGGAGTTAAAAAAAAATGTATTAAAGGAAATCCCTCAGAGTTGAAGAGCTACCGAGTTGCAGCAGGAATCCAGGACTGACACCACAGCCAGCATCAAAGTCCTGTCGTGCCACTCTGTGGTACAAGTGCCCTCTCAGCAGTTGCCAGATTCTATCTCTGCGCTATTTCTCTTCCCCCTGTTCAGTGAGTTCTTTCACCCTGTCCCAAAGCGTGGGCTCGACGCCACTAATGCAGCAGTAAACTCCTGCTGTGCGATAAGGGAGGTGGACAGCTGAGGGTTGAGAATTAATCAACCTTACAGATTAAGGCTAAATAAAGCTGAAGAATGGGCACAAGCTCTGGGTGTTCATTAACTACACGAGTGCCGGGTTAGTGCACGGAGCTACACGGGCTGCAGGACAGCAAAGACTTTACTGCATCAAGTAACCGTTCCAATTATCATAGCAATGGTGGAAAAGATTCATTAACAGACGACTTTTAAAATCACAACTTACATGTATATAGCACCTTCAACATAGTAAAACGTCCCAAGGCACACCAGAGAAGCATTATCAAACAAAATTTGACACCAAGCCACATAATCTAACTTTTGAAATTGTGGGCATCTTTGTAATATGACATGCTAGTTTCATTGGACAGATATCCAACTGATACCTCTCTGAAGCAGTATGGTTATGATTAGATTGGCAGGGCTGAACATCCTGGAATAGATAGCCTACAATAGGGCTCGAACTATGAAAAGAGATGTCTTTAAAATTATGAAAGTGGTTTGATAGGGTAGATGTAGAAAATATGTTTCTACTTGTGGAGGAGACCAAAACTAAGGGCAGTAGATAGGTACTAATAATTCCAATTCAGAAGAAATGTATTTACCCAGAGAGTGGTGAGAATGTGGAACTTGCGACCACAGGGAGGGGTTGAGGCAAATAACACTGATGCATTAAAGGGGAGGCTAGATAAGTACATGAGGGAGAAAGGAATTGAAGGATATGCTGATAGGGTGAGATGAAATAGGGTGGGAGGAGGTTTGTGTGGTTCATAAACATGTCATAGACCAGTTGGGCCAAATGGTCTGTTTCTGTGCTACAATTCTATGCAATGTTATTTTAATTCCCCGAGCCCATTCAATTTTCTCCACTTCTCTCCAATTTACTCTAGCTAGGGTAGGGGCCCACTGGGAGCCATCATCATCATCTTGGGCAGTTCCTCGGAGCCGAGGATGACTTGCTTCCAATCTAAAAGGAAGTTCTCAGGTGACTGAGGAGTCCAATGCGGGACCTACAGTCCCTGTCAGTGGTTGAAGGAAAGGGTGGGTGGGGAGCCTGGGTTGATGCACGCTCCTTCCACTGTCTACGCTTGGTTTCTGCTTGTTCTTGGCGATGGGACTCGAGGTGCTTAACACCCTCCTGGATGCTCTTTCCCTATTTTGGGCGGTTGTGGGCCAGGGATTCCCAGGAGTTGGTGGGGATGTTGCACTTTATCAAGGAGGCTTTGAGGGTGTCCTTGAAGCGTTTCCTCTGCCCACCTGGGACTCGCTTGCTGTGTCGAAGCTCCGTGTAGAGCGCTTGCTTTGGGAGTCTTGTGACGGGCATGTGGACGATGTGGCCCACCCAACGGAGCTGGTTGAGCATGGTCAATGCTTCGATGCTGGGGATGTTGGCCTGAGCAAGAACACTGACATTGGTGCGTCTATCCTGCCAATGGATTTGCAGGATCTTGCGGAGGCAGCGCTGGTGGTACTTCTCCAGCGTTTTGAGGTGTCTGCTGTATATGGTCCAGGTCTCTGAGACATAAAGGAGGGCGGGGATATCACGACTGCCCTGTAGACCATAAGCTTGGTGCTGGATCTGAGGTTCTGGTCTTCAAAAAAAAAAAGAGGGCCATCACCACTGTGCTGACCTACATTTTCTCCCAGTCTGGCAAAGCCTTGATTTTAAAATTCACACTCGTGTGTTCAAATCCCTCCATGGCTTCGCACCTCCCTATCTCTGTAACCACCTCCAGCCCTACAACTCTCTGAGATCTTTGCGCTCCTCCACTTCTGGCCTCTTGCGCACCCCTGATTTACATTGCTCGAACACTGCCGGCCTTGCTTTCAGTTGCCTCAGCGCTAAGCTCTGGAATTCCCTCCCTAAACCTCCCTACCTCTCTCTCCTTTAAGTCTCTCCTTAAAACCTCTCTCTTTGACCAAGGTTCCCTGTCCTAATGTGGTTTGGTGTCAAATTTTGTCTCAAAACGGTCCTATGAAGTGCCTTGGAACGTTTTTACTACGTTAAAGGCATCACATAAATGCAACCATTTGTTGTTGTTGCACCATGACACGGGGGTAATCGGACAACTCTCCGGCAGTAATGATATGAACCTCGCCATTAGTGGCACAAAGCAGCAATGCGGGGCAGTTTGTGCCTTCACTTCTGATCTTTACTGCCAGCTGATGAGGCTTCACACTGGCACCATGAACTGGTAGAATTATCCCTCTATGTTGAGATAACTGTGTGCATCAGCCCATTTCACAACTCACTCGCACATGCTGTTATTTTAACTGACAGCAACAAGACTTCAACACACACCTTAGAGTCACAGGCACTCGTTGAGGACCGAATAGGTTAAAAGGCAGACTTCATACACAAAGAAAATGAGTTAACTTTAAAGGAGGGTGGGGGAGGGAAGGAAATATACTCTTGCACGTTCCTTAGACACCAATCAAAATGCAATGTTCTGCACTAATTTACTGCGACAGCTTTGGGAGGCGTTTGGGTTCAGCCTCACTATTTTGGCATTTGCATAAAGAAGCCTGAAACAGCAGTGCCCTTTATCTCGGGAGCCAATTACTGGGCAGAAGAGCAATCACATGGTGTGCACATTTAAATTAAGGAAATTAGAAACCGAGTACATCACTGCAATTAATTTAAATCTCCGCCAAAATATGTAATTGTTTTAATTACTCATGTTTCTGCTTTGCAATCCACATTTACCTTATTCAAATCAGACTTGTACTGTTCCCCCAGAGTGCCAATGGTTTAAATCAGAGGATTGTTTAAATGACACAAAGGCTGTGAATAAAAACACTCGCGGGTCAACTGCACCTTATTTCAATCTCATTACTGCTTGTATTTTAAAAACACAGAATGGAAATAACAGTTCTTGGTTTAACCTCCTTTTTTTGAGGATGGGGTCCACCTTTTTATTATTTCCCCCGCCTTCCATGGGCCTCGCCTTGCATCATCTCTCGTCAAGTTGTGAGCTGCGCCCTTCTCCCATGCCTCCTTGGTGGTGCCCTAAAAGAGATCGCTAGGGGCTTCAGGAGACCGGGCTGGACAGCCCTCTCACCGCCTGCCCCCACTTTCCCCGCTTTCCTTGGCTGGCCTCCAGTCACCATCTCCTTCCCACAAAGATCAGCAATTGAGTAAGTGGAGAATTGCAGGCATGAGACTGTATTCTGGTGCAGTCCCTTCGAATCATGAAACAGACTTGATGTGTGATGAGTGAGCCTGTTGCTAACATGAACTTGAACAAGTTTACTGATTATACAAAGATGAGTAGCAAAGCAAATTGTGAGGAGGACACAAAAAATCTGCAAAGGGATATAGACAGGCTAAGTGATTGGGCAAAAATTTGGCAGATGGAGTATAATGTGGGAAAATGTGAGGTTATCCATTTTGGCAGAAAAAATAGAAAAGAAAATTATAATTTAAATGGTGAAAAATTGCAAAGTGCTGCAGTACAGAGGGACCTGGGGGTCCTTGTGCATGAAACACAAAATGTTAGTATGTAGGTATAGCAAGTAATCAGGAAGGCAAATGGAATGTTGGCCTTTGTTGCAAGGGGGATAGAGTATAAAAACAGAGAAGTCCTGCTACAACTGTACAGTGTACTGGTGAGGCCATAGCTGGGGTACAGCGTACAGTTCTGGTCTTGGTATTTAAGGAAGGACATACTTGCATTGGAGGTTGTTCAGAGAAGGTTCACTGGGTTGATTCCGGAGATGAGGGAGTTAACATGAATATAGGTTGAGTAGATTGGACCTATACACATTGGAGTTCAGAAGAATGAGAGGTGATCTTATTGAAACATATAAGATAATAAGGGGGCTCGACAAGGTAGATGCAGAGAGGATATTTCCACTCATTGGGGAAACTAGAACAAGGGGGCATAGTTTCAGAATAATGGGTCACCCATTTAAAACAGAGGGCGAGGAGGAATTTCTTCTCTGAGTTGTAAATCTGTGGAATTCTCTGCCCCGGAGAGCTGTGGAGGCTGGGTCATTAAATATATTTAAGGCGGAGATAGACAGATTTTTGAGCAATAAGGGAGTAAAGGGTTATGGAGAGCGGGCGGGGAAGTGGAGCTGAGTCCATGATCAGATCAGCCATGATTTTATTGAATGACAGAGCATACTCGAGGGGCCAAATGGCTGACTCCTGCTCCTATTTCTTATGTTAACCTAGTTGCACAAGGCTTGGAAGAGCTGTGATGTATGCAGTAACACCTCAAAACTTCATAGGTATTTCATATAAAAAGTAGATCGTTCCTAATTAAAACTATTTCTCACATCTCCGCATCAGTCAAAACACATGGATCTTGAAGTTTTATTGTGGGATAAGGGTGTATGATGCTTAACACGCTTGTCTGAGATTTCTCCGGTGGGTATTTGAATGGAGAATTTAACTCATTTAAAATAAACAGAGCAACGCCCCTGTATAATGATGGAAAGCAGTTTCAAACAAAAGTAAAGAAAGATAGGAAAGAAAGATTTATATTTATAAAGCACTTTTCCCGACCAAAGGATGTCCCAAAGTACTTAGAAACATAGAAAATAGGTGCAGGAGTAGGCCATTCGGCCCTTCGAGCCTGCACCGCCATTCAATGAGTTCATGGCTGAACATGCAACTTCAGTACCCCATTCCTGCTTTCTTGCCATATCCCTTGATCCCCCTAGTAGTAAGGACTACATCTAACTCCTTTTTGAATATATTTAGTGAATTGGCCTCAACAACTTTCTGTGGTAGAGAATTCCACAGGTTCACCACTCTCTGGGTGAAGAAGTTTCTCCTCATCTCGGTCCTAAATGGCTTACCCCTTATCCTTAGACTGTGACCTCTGGTTCTGGACTTCCCCAACATTGAGAACATTCTTCCTACATCTAACCTGTCTAAACCCGTCAGAATTTTAAACGTTTCTATGAGATCCCCTCTCATTCTTCTGAACTCCAGTGAATACAAGCCCAGTTGATCCAGTCTTTCTTGATATGTCAGTCCCGCCATCCCGGGAATCAGTCTGGTGAACCTTCACTGCACTCCCTGAATAGCAAGAATGTCCTTCCTCAAGTTAGGAGACCAAAACTGTACACAATACTCCAGGTGTGGCCTCACCAAGGCCCTGTACAACTGTAGCATCACCTCCCTGCCCCTGTACTCAAATCCCCTCGCTATCAAGGCCAACATGCCATTTGTTTTCTTAATCGCCTGCTGTACCTGCATACCAACCTTAATTGACTGATGTACCATGACACCCAGGTCTCGTTGCACCTCCCCTTTTCCTAATCTGTCACCATTCAGATAATAGTCTGTCTCTCTGTTTTTATCACCAAAGTGGATAACCTCACATTTATCCACATTATACTTCATCTGCCATGCATTTGCCCACTCACCTAACCTATCCAAGTCACTCTGCCTCATAGCATCCTCCTCGCAGCTCACACTGCCACCCAACTTAGTGTCATCCGCAAATTTGGAGATACTACATTTAATCCCCTCGTCTAAATCATTAATGTACAATGTAAACGGCTGGGGCCCCAGCACAGAACCTTGCGGTACCCCACTAGTCACTGCCTGCCATTCTGAAAAGTACCCATTTACTCCTACTCTTGGCTTCCTGTCTGACAACCAGTTCTCAATCCACGTCAGCACACTACCCCCAATCCCATGTGCTTTAACTTTGCACATTAATCTCTTGCGTGGGACCTTGGCGAAAGCCTTCTGAAAGTCCAAATATACCACATCAACTGGTTCTCCCTTGTCCACTCTGCTGGAAACATCCCCAAAAAATTCCAGAAGATTTGTCAAGCATGATTTCCCTTTCACAAATCCATGCTGACTTGGACCTATCATGTCACCTCTTTCCAAATGCGCTGCTATGACATCCTTAATAATTGATTCCATCATTTTACCCACTACCGATGTCAGGCTGACCGGTCTATAATTCCCTGTTTTCTCTCTCTCTCCTTTTTTGAATTGTAGTCACTGTTGCAAAGTAGGAAACATGGCAGCCAATTTGCACATAGCAAGGTCCCACAAACAGCAATGGTACAATGACCAGATAATGCGTTTTTTTTAGTGATGTGGGTTGAAAGATCCCTGCTGCAGCCTAGACTTTCCTCCTCCAACCCCGGCAGGGAAGCAGTCAGCCATCCCTTCACCTCCCCGCCATGTGTACCTGACAGCAGGGGGTAGGGTCCAGCAATTGGCCCGATTTGCCTGTCGACCCCAGGGAGCCCAGGAGAGATCCCTGGGACAGTAGAAGGCTTGCTGAATCTTCTTTTAGAGGGAGAAGGCCCAGTAGTGGGCAACTGCCTTTCTCTCAGGGACACAAAATCAATTGGGGTTCTTCTGCCCCCTTAACAACAGCATTTATAAAGTGCCTTTAACTTAAACCATAATCTTAAGCTCATCCAAAGCTGCCCATATCCTAACTCACATCAAGTCCCGTTCACCCATCACCCCGTGCTAACTGAACGCCACTGGATCCCCGTCTGTCAATGCCTTAATTTAAAAATTCTCATCCTTGTTTTCAAATCCCTCCATGGCCTTGCCCCTTCCTACCTCTAAAACCTCCTCCAGCCCCACAAACCTCCAAGATCTCTGCGCTCCTCCAATTCTGGCCTCTTAGGTATCCCTGATTTTAATCGCCCCACCACTGACGGCCGTGCCTTCAGCTGCCTGGGCCCCAAGCTCTAGAATTCCCTCCCTAAACCTCGCCACCTGTCTCTCCTCCTTTAAGATGCTTCTTAAAACCTATATCCAAGCTTTTCGTCATCTGTCCTACAATCTCATATGGCTCGGAGTCAAATTTTGTTTGCTAATGCCCCTGTGAAGCACCTTGGGACATTTTACTACGTTAAAGGATTTATATAAGTGCAACCTGTTGTTGCTAGTGAAGAGCATCTGGGAGAACGCTGAGCACCTCGAGTCTCGTCGCCAAGAGCATGCAGAAAACAAGCGCAGGCAGCGGAAGGAGCGTGCGGCAAACCAGACTCCCCACCCACCCTTTCCTCCAACCACTGTCTGTCCCACCTGTGACAGAGACTGTAATTCCCGTATTGGACTGTACAGTCACCTGAGAACTCACTTTTAGAGTGGAAGCAAGGCTTCCTCAATTTCGAGGGACTGCCTATGATGATGATGATGAAAATGAAATCTTCCCCTGCTCTTCTTCAAAATAGTGTCATGGGAGCTTTTGTGTCCACCTGAGTGGGCAGACAGGGCATCGGTTTAACGTCACAACCTTTCCTGCTATTGGAAGTAGGACACCGGTGAACAGAATCAGCAATAAAACAACTTGCACATATATTAATCGGGCTCGATTTTGATGGCGTCCACTGTTGAATAGCCTGCAGACACTCACTGCCAAGACCAATGCAAGACTGAATGGTAACCTACCAGCCGTGGAACAGTATCCCAGAGAGAAAGGCAATGCCTTTGGAATGGGATAGAGAGAGAGAAATGGGAGACATAAAATTATACATGTCTGTCTATCTGTCTGACCCCAATGGCACTGAAATGTACTGTGAAGGTTTCTTTTAAATGAAGGTAAGCCCATTGGGTTTTTACCTCATGCTTGAGAAAGTGTCCTGGATGTTTGTGCTCTGATGTGGGAAGCTATTTCCTGCTCGATGATGCAAAAACATAATGCAAAGCGATGATAATCGTGTCATGAATATTCCGACTGTTTAATAAAAATGTTCATCTATTTTTCAGCTAAATCCAATTGCAGTCTTCATGTCTGTTCCCCCACCCCCCAAAAAAAAATCACAAAGCAGAATTCTTACATGTGCTACAGCAAACTCATCAAAGCTTCTTTAGCCAGACGTCATTCAGTTCGCGATTTTATGGATTTCTGGATTCCGGTGACTCAGAATCTCCAAGAAAGCCACAAGCAACGTGAGCTCGGGCTGAGGCCCTGCACCCACACATGAACTTTGGAAAGCATGGTTACTGGCTGTTGCTGCAAACAGCCCAAACTGAATGAGGACAATGTGATTTTCCACAAGGATGATCAAACAAGAGTGCAAATGCAATTGAGTTGTCGAGCTAATAATACAACGGGGAAGGAGTCAAAGGAGAATCAAAATGCTGTGTCAGATTACGTGGGTGAGTGCAAGTGTATAAGTGAATAGGTGTGAGTGCGAGCGTGTGAATATGGCTGACTGTGCACAATCCCGTCATCTGTCACTTATCTTGGTTTAAAACCTACCTCTGCTTTCAGCTGCAGCCACAGCACACTGGTGGTGGAGGGTCCGCGGGGGGCAGGGGGGATGTTGAGTCCAGTGGCAGAGTCATCAAGGAAATCAACTGCTCTGTCCTGTGGATGGTGTTGAAATTCTCGAGCATTGTTGCAGCTGCATGAAGACAGACTGGATCGACTAGGTTTATATTCACTGGAGTTTAGAAGAATGAGAGGGGATCTCATAGAAACATATAAAATTCTGACGGGACTGGACAGGTTAGATGCAGGAAACATAGAAACATTGAAAATAGGTGCAGGAGTAGGCCATTCGGCCCTTTGAGCCTGCACCACCATTCAATAAGATCATGGCTGATCATTCCCTCAGTACTCCTTTCCTGCTTTCTCTCCATACCCCTTGATCCCCTTTAGCCGTAAGGGCCATATCTAACTCCCTCTTGAATATATCCAAAGAACTGGCATCAACAACTCTCTGAGGCGGGGAATTCCACAGGTTAACAACTCTCTGAGTGAAGAAGTTTCTCCTCATCTCAGTCCTAAATGGCCAATCCCTTATCCTAAGACTATGTCCCCTGGTTCTGGACTTCCCCAACGTCGGGAACATTCCTCCCGCATCTAACCTGTCCAGTCCCATCAGAATCTTATACGTTTCTATGAGATCCCCTCTCATCCTTTTAAACTCCAGTGAATACAGGCCCAGTTGATCCAGTCTCTCCTCATATGACAGTCCAGCCATCCCTGGAATCAGTCTGGTGAACCTTCGCTGCACTCCCTCAATAGCAAGAATGTCCTTCCTCAGATTAGGAGACCAAAACTGAACAGAATATTCCAGGTGAGGCCTCACTAAAGCCCTGTACAACTGCAGTAAGACCTCCCTGCTCCTACAGTCAAATCCCCTAGCTATGAAGGGCAACATACCATTTGCCTTCTTCACCGCCTGCTGTACTTGCATGCCCACTTTCAGTGACTGATGAGCCATGACACCCAGGTCTTGTTGCACCTCCCTTTTTCCTAATCTGCCACCATTCAGATAATATTCTGCCTTCGTGTTTTTGCCCCCAAAATGGATAACCTCACATTTATCCATATTATACTGCATCTGCCATGCATTTGCCCACTCATCTAACCTGTCCAAGTCACTCTTAGCGTCCTCCTCACAGCTCACACCACCACCCAGTTTAGTGTCATCCGCAAACTTGGAGATATTATACTCAATTCCTTCATCTAAATCGTTAATGTATATTGTAAAGAGCTGGGGTCCCAGCACTGAGCCCTCCACTAGTCACTGCCTGCCATTCTGAAAATGGCCCATTTATCCTGACTCTCTGCTTCCTGTCTGCCAATCAGTTCTCTATCCACGTCAGTACATTACCCCCAATACCATGCGCTTTGATTTTGCACACCAATCTCTTGTGCGGGACCTTGTCAAAAGCCCTTTGAAAGTCCAAATACACCACATCCACTGGTTCTCCCTTGTCTACTCTGCTAGTTACATCCTCAAAAAATTCCAGAAGATTCGTCAAGCATGATTTCCCTTGCATAAATCCATGCTGACTTGGTCCGATCCTGTCACTGCTTTCCAAATGCGCTGCTGTTTCATCCTTAATAATTGATTCCAACATTTTCCCCACGACTGATGTCAGGCTAACCGGTCTATAATTACCCATTTTCTCTCTCACTCCTTTTTTAAAAAGTGGTGTTACATTAGCTACCCTCCAGTCCATAGGAACCGATCCAGAGTCGATAGACTGTTGGAAAATGATCATCAATGCACCCACTATTTCTAGGGCCACTTCCTTAAGTACTCTAGGATGCAGACTATCAGGCCCCAGGGATTTATCGGCCTTCAATCCCATCAATTTCCCTAACACAATTTCCCGCTTAATAAGGATATCCTTCAGTTCAGGAAGAATGTTCCCGATGTTGGGGAAGTCCAGAACCAGGGTCACAGTCTAAGGATAAGGAGTAAGCTGTTTAGGACCGAGATGAGGAGAAACTTCTTCAGGCAGAGAGTTGTGAACCTGTGGAATTCTCTACCACAGAAAGTTGTTGAGGCCAGTTCATTAGATATATTCAAAAGGGATGTGGCCCTTAGAGCAAAAGGGATTAAGGAGTATGGAAAGAAAGCAGGAATGGGGTACTGAAGTTGCATGATCAGCCATGATCATATTGAATGGTGGTGCAGGCTCGAAGGGCCGAATGGACTACTCCTGCACTATGTTTCCATGTTTCTGCATTCATCCTGTGACTGGCGAGTATTCCAGCACACTCGTGACTTGGTGGAGAGGCTTTGAAGGGTCAGGAGCCATTTGTCAGAGAGTAGCGAGTCTCGAACCTGCTCATGTAACCACAGTGTTGACGTGGCTGGTCCAGTTCAGCTTCTGGTCAGGAGTGACCCTCAGGCTATTCGAGGTGAAGTCGTGGGTGATGTTGGTGCCACTGAAGGTGAAGGGGAGGTGGCTGGATTTTCTCTTTTCAAGATGGGTACCTATGTGGCATGAATGTTGCCTACCATGCCTGGATGTGATCTAGATCCTGTTGTAGGCTGATATGAGCTGCTTCATTTTCAATGGCAATGAGACAGGACGGTTGATGTGGCGAAATGGAAACAAATGCCACACTGGTAAAGTGGGGGTCACTTCTCTGAGCTAAAGCACATGGTTGGGACAACGTAGAAGGAGCTTTACTCTGCGAGGAATGCTTGGTACTGACAGCTGAGCAGCTGAATTGAAAAGTCCTCTATTTCCCTAAAATAACATCCTTCACTTTGACGAACACTTAAAAACTCTTTTAAAAATGAGCAATTGCCGATGCAGTGCATGTGAGCACCAGCTGCAGATCACAGAAGGATGTGATGCCACCTTGTTTTCTCTCCCTCACGTTCCCCTCTCAGCTGCATTGTTTTTGGAATGCACAAGTCTGCCAGATGTTGTCCTTCGAAGACTTAGGTTGTTGGGGCAGAGCATAAGGAGCTTTACCATGCATCTCTCCCATATACATAGCCTAGAAGTGCTCAATGCTGACACTGGGTGCATAAAGAGGGGAATGCTCCATTCCCCAGTACTGACATACCTCACATTGATGAGCATAAAGAAAATCATGTTATGTCAATGGTTGTTCATACCAGAGTTTTGTTGCAAAATTGTAAAATTGTCATCCTTGTTTTCAAATTCCTCCATGGACTCGCCCCTCCACATCTCTGTAACCTCCTCTAGCTTTACAACCCTCTGGGATCGCTGCACTCCTCCAATTCTGGCCTCTTGCGCATCCCTGATTTTAATCGCTCCACCATTGGCGTCCATGCTATCAGTTAGGGAGGCTCTAAGCTTTGGAATTCCCTCCCTAAACCTCTTTGCTTCTCTACCTCTCTTTCTTCCTTCAAGACACTCACAGTGTCAGATGAGGTTTAGTGGGTAGCACACTCGCCTCGGAGTCACAAGGTTGTGGGTTCAAGTCCCACTCCAGGAACTTGAGCACATAAATCTAGTCCGACACTCCAGTGCAGTGCTGAGGGAGTGCTGCAGTGTCAGAGGTCCGTCTTTCGGATGAGACGTTAAACCGAGGCCCCGTCTGCCCTCTGAGGTGGATGTAAAAGATCCCATGGCAGTATTTTGAAGAAATCCCCTGTGTCCTGGCCAATATTTTTATCCCTCAATCAACATTACAAAAAAACATATTATCTGGTCATCATCACATTGCTGTTTGTGGGAGCTTGCTGTGCACAAGTCAGCTGCCGCGTTTCCTACATTACAACAGTGACCACACTCCAAAAGTATTTAATTGGCTGTAAAATGCTTTCCGGTGGTCGTGAAAGGCACTATATAAATGCAAGTCTTTCTTTTTAAACCTACCTCTTTGACCAAGCTTTTGGTTATCTTCCTAATATCTCCCTATGTGGCTTGGTTTTGTTTGATAATATTCCTGTGAAGCGCTTTGGGACATTTTACTACATTAAAGGCATTATATAAATGCAGGTTGTTTGCTGAAGGTAGGGAATTTTGAATTGAAGAGAAAGTGGCCTTGAAATGGCTGTGTGTGAATATTAGTGAATGAATGCTTCACACGTCCATACAAAATTCCTTTGCAGGATATTTTAATGGAGGTGCTAACCCATTTAAAACAACATCTTTGTTTTAAAAGTGTTCAAAGGAATTTCACACCAACATGTTGAGAGCTGGTATGCGAACATTCACACCATAATTTTAAAGTCAGTGTTTCATTGCACCTTCTGCTAATGAGAGTCCTAACAGGAACCCGTTCTATCAGAGTCTGTGCGAGACAGCAAGAGGCAAGTGAACCTACACTCTTCAACAGACAATTAGTTTAGTGATTCTGCTGCAGGGCTGAATGACCTGGAGATTTCCCTGGAGTTACAGTTCTGCAGTCTTCCTGTCTCACAGAATCAATAGTATCTGGCATTCTGTACATAAAGGAGTCATGCAACATGCGCAGTTCAACAAGCATGCAACACGGAACTTCCTGGGCTTATCTTGAAGCATTCTGCTGGAGCAAAACGGACGCTCGACTCAAAAAAATCCACGCGTTTCATGTGAAGGAAAAGAAAGCGAGTCTCAGCCTTGCAGGGAATGTTAGCTGAACGGCAGCAGTGTCTGGAGACTGTTGTGGGGTTACGACCTTTCTGCATATTCATAAAAAGGGCCTCATTCATCATAATTCATCTGAAAACGTTAACCAAGCTAATGGGAGTGATGTGTGAAAAGTGATTGGACGGTTGGAAATCTGTCTCTTGGCTCTGATGGAGAGGCTCTAATTGATTTCATTGTGTGGTAAATAACCCGCCTGCACACAGCATCAGATCATTATCTAACTGCATTTCAATTGATTTGCAGTAATCGCAGCACGTTTTTTTTATAAACATAAGATGCGTTGAGAGCTTACTGTACAGAACGGTGCAGGACCCTGATAAGATCAGAGAACACCTGGGTTGAAAGGACAATGTGCTGCACATACAGACAGACACGATATCTGTTATTTTCGCAACATTAAAGAGAAGACAATGACCTTCCATTTGAGAAAACCGTCCCCAATCTACAAAATGAACTTTTTGCTTTTTCCCCCTAGCCAAAAGGGCAGGACTTTCTCCTGCAATCTACAGATTTTGGAGCCCAAGTTTGGCATCACACAGCGATTATCATACCTTTTCCCTCTTCTCACCCTGAATGGTACCCTGTATTACGGGCCTTGGTTTGAGAACAATGGACTTTTAGCGCAGAGAAAATTTTAAATTACATCTAATCTACGGGAGTGGGACTAATTGAATAGCTCTACCAAAGAGCCTGCACATGCACAATGGGCCCAATGGATTCCTTCTGTGCTGTATCATTCAAATTCCTGGGGCATTGGAACCGGTTCTGGGGGAGTTGGGACCAGTACAAACCGGACAGTCTGCACCTGGGCAGGACCGGAACCAATGTCCTAGGGGGAGTGTTTGCTAGTGCTGTTGGGGAAGAGTTAAAGTAATATGGCAGGGGGATGGGAACCAATGCAGGGAGACAGAGGGAAACAAAAAGGAGACACAAGTAAAAGACAGAAAGGAGATGAGGAAAAGTGGAGGGCAGAGAAACACAAGGCAAAGAACAAAAAGGGCCACTGTACAGCAAAATTCTAAAAGGACAAAGGGTGTTAAAAAAACAAGCCTGAAGGCTTTGTGTCTTAATGCAAGGAATATCCGTAATAAGGTGGATGAATTAACTGTGCAAATAGATGTTAACAAATATGATGTGATTGGGATTACAGAGACGTGGCTCCAGGATGATCAGGGCTGGGAACGCAACATCCAGGGGTATTCAACATTCAGGAAGGATAGAATAAAAGGAAAAGGAGGTGGGGTAGCATTGCTGGTTAAAAAGGAGATTAATGCAATAGTTAGGAAGGACATTAGCTTGGATGATGTGGAATCTATATGGGT
The DNA here is from genome assembly GCF_044704955.1 of Pristiophorus japonicus. Classification (NCBI taxonomy): domain Eukaryota; kingdom Metazoa; phylum Chordata; class Chondrichthyes; family Pristiophoridae; genus Pristiophorus; species Pristiophorus japonicus. The sequence goes on along the minus strand of NC_091992.1, from coordinate 6,171,922 downwards.
AGAGCTGCAGAACACCAAAGAGCAAAAAACATTAGTGGGAGTTGTGTACAGACCTCCAAACAGTAGTAGTGATGTTGGGGAGGACATCAAACAGGAAATTAGGGGTGCATGCAATAAAGGTGCAGCAGTTATAATGGGTGACTTTAATATGCACATAGATTGGGCTAACCAAACTGGAAGCAATACGGTGGAGGAGGATTTCCTGGAGTGCATAAGGGATGGTTTTCTAGACCAATATGTCGAGGAACCAACTAGGGGGGAGGCCATCTTAGACTGGGTGTTGTGTAATGAGAGAGGATTAATTAGCAATCTCGTTGTGCGAGGCCCCTTGGGGAAGAGTGACCATAATATGGTGGAATTCTGCATTAGGATGGAGAATGAAACAGTTAATTCAGAGACCATGGTCCAGAACTTAAAGAAGGGTAACTGTGAAGGTATGAGGCGTGAATTGGCTAGGATAGATTGCCGAATGATACTTAAAGGGTTGACTGTGGATGGACAATGGCAGACATTTAGAGACCGCATGGATGAACTACAACAGTTGTACATTCCTGTTTGGCGTAAAAATAAAAAAGGGAAGGTGGCTCAACCGTGGCTATCAAGGGAAATCAGGGATAGTATTAAAGCCAAGGAAGAGGCATACAAATTGGCCAGAAATAGCAGCGAACCTGGGGACTGGGAGAAATTTAGAACTCAGCAGAGGAGGACAAAGGGTTTGATTAGGGCAGGGAAAATGGAGTACGAGAAGAAGCTTGCAGGGAACATTAAGACGGATTGCAAAAGTTTCTATAGATATGTAAAGAGAAAAAGGTTAGTAAAGACAAACGTAGGTCCCCTGCAGTCAGAATCAGGGGAAGTCATAACGGGGAACAAAGAAATGGCAGACCAATTGAACAAGTACTTTGGTTCGGTATTCACTAAGGAGGACACAAACAACCTTCCGGATATAAAAGGGGTCAGAGGGTCTAGTAAGGAGGAGGAACTGAGGGAAATCCTTATTAGTTGGGAAATTGTGTTGGGGAAATTGATGGGATTGAAGGCCGATAAATCCCCAGAGCCTGATGGACTGCATCCCAGAGTACTTAAGGCGGTGGCCTTGGAAATAGCGGATGCATTGACAGTCATTTTCCAACATTCCATTGACTCTGGATCAGTTCCTATGGAGTGGAGGGTAGCCAATGTAACCCCACTTTTTAAAAAAGGAGGGAGAGAGAAAACAAGGAATTATAGACCGGTCAGCCTGACCTCAGTAGTGGCTAAAATGATGGCATCAATTATTAAGGATGTCATAGCAACGCATTTGGAAGGAGGTGACATGATAGGTCCAAGTCAGCATGGATTTGTGAAAGGGAAATCATGCTTGACAAATCTTCTGAAATTTTTTGAGGATGTTTCCAGTAGAGTGGACAAGGGAGAACCAGTTGATGTGGTATATTTGGACTTTCAGAAGGCTTTCGACAAGGTCCCACACAAGAGATTAATGTGCAAAGTTAAAACACATGGGATTGGGGGTAGTGTGCTGACGTGGATTGAGAACTGGTTGTCAGACAGGAAGCAAAGAGTAGGAGTAAATGGGTACTTTTCAGAATGGCAGGCAGTGACTAGTGGGGTACCGCAAGGTTCTGTGCTGGGGCCCCAGCTGTTTACACTGCACATTAATGATTTAGACGAGGGGATTAAATGTAGTATCTCCAAATTTGCGGATGACACTAAGTTGGGTGCCAGTGTGAGCTGCGAGGAGGATGCTATGAGGCTGCAGAGTGACTTTGATAGGTTAGGTGAGTGGGCAAATGCATGGCAGATGAAGTATAATGTGGATAAATGTAAGGTTATCCACTTTGGTGGTAAAAACAGAGAGACAGACTATTATCTGAATGGTGACTGATTAGGAAAAGGGGAGTGCAACGAGACCTGGGTGTCATGGTATATCAGTCATTGAAGGCTGGCATGCAGGTACAGCAGGCGGTTAAGAAAGCAAATGGCATGTTGGCCTTCATACCGAGGGGATTTGAGTACAGGGGCAGGGAGGCGTTGCTACAGTTGTACAGGGCCTTGGTGAGGCCACACCTGGAGTATTGTGTACAGTTTTGGTCTCCTAACTTGAGGAAGGACATTCTTGCTATTGAGGGAGTGCAGCGAAGATTCACCAGACTGATTCCCGGGATGGCGGGACTGACATATCAAGAAAGACTGGATCAACTGGGCTTGTATTCACTGGAGTTCAGAAGAATGAGAGGGGATCTCATAGAAACGTTCAAAATTCTGATGGGTTCAGACAGGTTAGATGCAGGAAGAATGTTCCCAATGTTGGGCAAGTCCAGAACCAGGGGTCACAGTCTAAGGATAAGGGGTAAGCCATTTAGGACCGAGATGAGGAGAAACTTCTTCACCCAGAGAGTGGTGAACCTGTGGAATTCTCTACCACAGAAAGTTGTTGAGGCCAATTCACTAAATATATTCAAAAAGGAGTTAGATGAAGTCCTTACTACTAGGGGGATCTAGGGGTATGGCGAGAAAGCAGGAATGGGGTACTGAAGTTGCATGTTCAGCCATGAACTCATTGAATGCGGTGCAGGCTAGAAGGGCCGAATGGCCTACTCCTGCACCTATTTTCTATGTTTCTAACCTTGGATATATGTACTATAAGCTTGTGAATGATACAAATCGGTTTAAATGCTTGGCTTGCTGATCCCATCTCTAATTTTGGAGAATCTTTCTGACTCTTGGGTGTTTCAAACTTGAATGACTTTTGAGAAACCGGGGTTCCCACGTACAGAGTGAGTGCAGATATCCAAGTGGGAACAGAGGAACACTGTCAGACTTCAGGCCAAAGTGTGTGCTTATGCCACAGGAGGCAAACACCTCGGACTGGTTACAATAAATAATATACTGAACCAAACATTTTCTCTTGTTTCTAAGCTGGGGCAGTCTAAACAGAAGCTGGAGTTGCCTACATTGCATACATAGAAGGTAGGGCACAGAAACAGGCTATTCGGCCCAACTGGTCTATGCTGGTGGTTATACTCCACAAGAGCCTCCTCTAATTACCTCTTCCCACCCTGCCCCCTTACGCCTCTATTCCTTCCCCCTTCCATATGCCACAAGGCTCCCAAAGCAAGCGCTCTACTCGGAACTCCTTCACGGCAAGCGAACCCAAGGTGGGCAGAGGAAACGTTTCAAGGACACCCTCAAAACCTCCTTGATAAAATGCAACATCCCCACCGACACCTGGGAGTCCTTGGCCAAAGACCGCCCTAAGTGGAGGAAGTGCATCCGGGAGGGCGCTGAGCACCTTGAGTCTCGTCACCGAGAGCATGCAGAAACCAAGCGCAGGCAGCGGAAGGAGCGTGCAGCAAATCAGACTCCCCACCCACCCTTTCCTTCAACCACTGTCTGCCCCACCTGTGACAGCGACTGTAATTCCCTTATTGGACTGTACAGTCACCTAAGAACTCATTTTTAGAGTGGAAGCAAGTCTTCCTCGATTCCGAGGGACTATGATGATGATGAAATGCATAAGTGCCATCTGTTTCAACAAACGAGTTCCACTGTGAGAGCTGTCTAACCTAATAGCAGAGTTATCTTAAGAATAAATAATATGTTAGCAGTGGAAAAAATGGAAATTTATGATGTGAACTTTAGATTTTAAAAAGCGAGTTCAGGGAGTAGCTGAATCAGAAAGGTTCCAGATTCGATCCTCAAGTCTGAGCTGACTTAGCTGATCAAAGCCAGGCCACTGATGGGATACTACAATTAGCCTCAGTGCCCCTGAGTTAGGAAGGAGAAAATTGGTCAGGATTCCCTTTCCTGATTGATATTCATTGACCTCTGGTGGAAACACGCAAGGCAAAGACAGAAAATGTGAGAAATACGCAGTAAATCCAATGTCAATCCGAATGAGAAAAGGCAGGAAGCAATTTGGGTGGAGACCATTCATCAGATGCTGACAGTCCTGTTTCCTATTTCCATCATTAAATCACAAAATACTATTGGACAAAGCTCTGCTTATGGGGGGGCCTCCTACTTGCCCTCGTGTTACCAGCCTTTCATGCAGACCTTTGGGAATGACTTCAGGTGCTCTCTTAAGGCATTTCAGAGTATGCGTTCCTCTGCTTGTTATTTTTAATGAAAAAGTAGACATGAGTTATAGGAACAGGAGGAGGCCATTCAGCCCCTCGAGCCTGTTCCGCCATTCAATGAGATCATGGCTGATCTGCAATCTAACTCCATATACCCGCCTTTGGCCCATAACCCCTGAATACCTTTGGCTAACAAAAAGCTATCAATCTCCAATTTAAAATTAAGAATTGATCTAGCATCAATTGCCGTTTGAGAAAGAGTTCCAAACTTCTACCACCCTTTGGCCAGAATCTTACCAGCCCTGCAAGGTGGGCCCACTGTCCAAATGGCCCTGATTGACAGCGAGTTGGAAGTCTGCTCTGAACCCGCCTCCATGTCAGTTTCTCAATTGCGGGGTCTGCGTGCAGATCGCAGACCTACAGCAAGCGGTGGCCTAGTCAATTAAGATGCTTAATAGGTACTTTATAAGGTAATTAAAAGGATTTTAACCAGGTACTTACCATTTTACTAAGTTTTTGACGAGTTTGCTATCCCTCAGACAACAGGCTAGCTTAGTGTATCGGGTTCTCAATGACTTTCCATTGCTCTGACTAGCTGACAGCTGCAGAAGTGGTATAAAAGCTACCATTTCACAGCTGTTCACTTTCCAATGTTATAAGCTGAAGCCTTCAGGATTTGGAAGACACTTTGAGCTGTATGCAGGTTGGAAGTGTTTGTAGTGAACTCTCTATCCACTGACACCTCCTTGGGAGAAACCTCTCTCACCACTGACAGATCACTTCTGTCATTTGAACCTCACCTGCCATCTATTCCAGCAGCATCGTTGGCTTTGAAAAAATCTCACCCTGGTCCTCAGAATCCCAACATGATCAGCACCAACACCAGCTTCACAACGACACCAACCTTTTCCGCAATCACCCGATGCTGCACAGGACACAGGGCATCAGCACCCGACCACGTTGCTGCCATGGACGGCAGGGATGGCCTTACCATGGCCACACCTACTTCACTTGACGCTGTATATCCTGGCTGCCACATGATGCGCCAGGTTGGCACCACCACACAACAGCTCCAGAAAGCATCCCTGCAATGCCCAAGCCATTCCTTTCACAATCATCACCATTGTGGGGGGTACCCTTATGTCTCACCATAACTCACTAAGCCATTTCCAAAGGTGCACATAAATCTGTCCAAGAATGCAAAGCGTTCAAAATAAAGATTTCAATGTTTGATAACACATCAACATAAACTTTACATGAACATTGGCTAAAGGCCCCAAGTGCCTCCCCTTGTGTTATGTTAGTTGGTATGATTGGACAAGGATGAGGATGAGTGTGAGGGGTGGCTAGTGATATGGGGATGTGATAATGTAGATAGAGAGGGATGGTGGAGGTGCAAGGTAAGTTGGTGTGAGTAAGAATGTGTAGGGGTAGGGTGGGGAAGGCAGAGTGATGGAGATGTGATGAGTAGCATTGCAGAATGAGGTTGAGTGTGGCTTTGCAGTAACGTTTCGTGATCTACTGAGATCATTGAAAGGTTTGCGCCACTGCAGCCAGCTCCTCGTGACAATATTTCTTGTGCCCTCCTGTGCAATGTGCAACCAGGCTGTGTTGGTCTCCGTTGCCCATTGGAAGGGAAGAGGACCTCCCTGTGTGCTGTGACTCTCTCCATAAGCATCTGGAGGGAGTTGTGGGAGAGTCTGGGTGCAGCCGTGCACCTCTGTGCAGTGCTTGTCAGTGTTTGCAGCACCTCAATGCTGCAGAACATTGACAGAACTGTCAAAATTAATGCAGGCATGGTCCCTTTAAGGAAACCGGCTGGTGACGCGTCATCAAATGACATCATCAGACCCGCTTTCTGTTAATTGGCTGGGAAATTCACAGGGCGGGCTTAACAAGCCCAATCTGGAGAAGATTGTTTTGAGAGGGCGGGCTACAGAGAGAAGCGGGTTCCCCGCACGCCGTTTGCCACAGTTTTGCCCATTCACTTAATCTATCGATATCCCTTTGTAATTTTATGCTTTCATCTACACTGCCTGCATCTGTGTCTCATCGGCAAATTTGGATATATGACTTTTTATGCCATCGTGTAAGTCAGTAATAAATATTATGAACAGTTGAGGCCCCAACACAGATCCCTGTGGGACACCACTAGTCACATCCTGCCAATTTGAGCTTAAAGTAGGAACAGAAAAATAACTTAATCCTCAGTCTCTTAAAGAGAAGGAGTTTGGCAGAAGGTATTATATGCAATGCAAGTCCCCCCATCTGCTCATTATCACATTGCTGTTTGTGGGAGCTTGCTGTGCGCAAATTGGCTGCTGCATTTTCTACATTACAACAGTGACTATACTTCAAAAAATACTTTGTTGGCTGTAAAGCGCTTTGGGACATCCGGTGTTCGTGATAGGCGCTGTATAAATGCAAATCTTTCTTTCTTTAAACATATTTCAATTCATTGCCAGAAAATTCAGTTCTACAGTGACTCTTTGAAGTACATCCCTTGGGAAATACCGACTTATAACTCCTTGACAGCAGCCAGGAACATCCGTTTGTTTTTCAAAACCCCCATCAACCATTATAACCTCTGGAAACATCCAGCCAGGATTGAATAGTAGTATTATTTGATTACCTGGATTAACAGTCCATGGAAGGAGTGTGCTTGATGGCCAAATGGCCTTATCCTGTTCTTTACGCTCTTATTTCTTGTGCCGAGCTTGTGCAATTTATATTGAACAAAAATCCTTTGAATGAAGCTTTAAATCCACAAGATACGCACTTCAGAAGGGTGGCAGTTTGAACCCCACACCAGAAGTGGAGTCCAGAATCTAGGCTGACATTTCAGTGCCAATCAATGGGAATGTTGCATTGACAGAGTGATGCCTTCAGCCGAGATGTTAAATCGAGGTCCTATTTATCTTTTCAAGTGGACATTCATGGTCCCTGGTACTATTTAAAGAGCAGGAAGTTCTCCCACAGCCTTGGCCAACACACACCACCTAAAAAAATGACCTGGTCTTTCCCTGTTGACTGTGGAGAATGACCATCATGTTTGTCAGTCAAACAAAAGATACTGAATTCAAAAACTAGTTCAAAGTGTGAAACACCTTGAGGTGTTTTGATGTTGTGACAAGGTGCTATATAAATGCAAGTATTCCTTTCTTAAGTACCAGAAACTCTGGTAAAGTGCCTTTGCACCCTCTCTAAGGCATTGCCATCTTTCCTAAAGTGTGGTGCCTAGAATTGGACACAATATTCCAGCTGAGGCCTAACCAGTGATTTATAAAGGTTTGGTGTAACGTCCTTGCCTTTGTACTCTATGCTTCTATTTATAAAGCCAAGGATCCTATACACTTTCTTTTAAACAGCGTTCACAATTTGTCTGTCACCTTCGGATGAAAGGTGGACGTATTCCAGAGGATTTCTTGTACGGAGAACTTGCAGATGTTTCAAGGCTGCTGCGCGATCTAGGCTGAGGTTCAAAGATGTTTGCAAGAGGGACTTAAAAGCTTTAACATCGACATCGCAAGCTGGGAACATGTGGCGAACAACAGGCCGAACTGAAGGGCTGTGCTGCATCAGGAAAAGTCAAAGATGCTGAAGAGAGGTGTCTGAGAGAGGAAAGAGAGCAATGGAGGAAAACACAAATTTCAAGAGCTTATACTGCGATGGCCCTGTGATTTACGCCTCCACCATCTGTGGCAAGGAATAGTCCATTATACACATTCACCAGTAGTCATTCGAGAATTGGATTCTTCAGCTTACAGCATTATCATCATCATCATAGGCGATCCCTCGAACGAGGATGACTTGCTTCCACATCAAAAGGGATGAGTTCGCAGATGTTTCAATGAAGGACCAGATATTCCGATCCTGAACTCCTCAGACAAGCGGCTGCCATACATACTTCCTTCAGGACTGATATCGTTTTTAATAGTTTGATTGCAACAGTTCTATACAATGTTTATTCATGGAATATGGGGGTACTTGTGCATGAAACACAAAAGGATAGCATGCAGGTACAGCAAGTGATCAGGAAGGTCAATGGAATCTTGGCCTTTATTGCAAAGGGGATGGAGTATAAAAGCAGGGAAGTCTTGCTACAGCTATACAGGGTATTGGTGAGGCCACACCTGGAATACTGCGTGCAGTTTTGGTTTCCATATTTACGAAAGGATATACTTGCTTTGGAGGCAGTTCAGAGAAGGTTCACTCGGTTGATTCCGGAGATGAGGGGGTTGACTTATGAGGAAAGGTTGAGGAGGTTGGGCCTCTACTCATTGGAATTCAGAAGAATGAGAGGTGATCTTATCGAAACGTATAAGATTATGAGGGGGCTTGACAAGGTGGATGCAGAGAGGATGTTTCCACTGATAGGGGAGACTAGAATTGGGGGCATGGTCTTAGAATAAGGGGCTGCCCATTTAAAACGGAGATGAGGAGAAATTTCTTCTCTGAGGGTTGTAAATCTGTGGAATTTGTTGCCTCAGAGAGCTGTGGAAGCTGGGACATTGAATAAATTTAAGACAGAAATAGACAGTTTCTTAAACGATAAGGGGAAAAGGGGAGCGGGCAGGGAAGTGGACCTGAGTCCATGATCGGATCAGCCATGATGGTATTGAATGGCGGAGCAGGCTCGAGGGGCCGAATGGCCTACTCCTGCTCCTATTTCTTATGTTGTTAATATCATACAGGGGAAAGCTGCTACACGTGGCTGCCTCCCAGGCATGTGGTCTTTCCCCATCGTGTGGTCCTATTGGGATTCTCTACTCAGTAATTGGATTGAGAGGCAGCTTCAGCACGGCTGCACAAAAGGACCTGTACATCTACCATCCAATGCCAACCGTAGAAATTAAGTGTCGCAACGAAAATGAATTGGACGAGGTGTATGCTGCTGTGCCATGCACTGGGTAGAATACAGCCTGTTGGGAATGCATATGCCATTCATCACCGTAATCTGTAAGTCTGTTTAAATGGTGGCTTGTGCACACATGCCTCAGACCAGGCTGCTCCTTCACCATAGGCACCTGAAATGCTTTTATAATTAAATCAAAATGTCCAGGATAGCGCAGATGAATACGTGGCTTGAGCAGTGGTGCAGCAGGGAGGGATTCAAATTCCTGGGGCAATGGAACCGGTTCTGGGGGAGGTGGGACCAGTACAAACCGGACGGTCTGCACCTGGGCAGGACCGGAACCAATGTCCTAGGGGGAGTGTTTGCTAGTGCTGTTGGGGAGGAGTTAAACTAATATGGCAGGGGGATGGGAACCAATGCAGGGAGACAGAGGGAAACAAAAAGGAGGCAAAAGCAAAAGACAGAAAGGATATGAGGAAAAGTGGAGGGCAGAGAAACACAAGGCAAAGAACAAAAAGGGTCACTGTACAGCAAAATTCTAAAAGGACAAAGGGTGTTAAAAAAACAAGCCTGAAGGCTTTGTGTCTTAATGCAAGGAGTATCCGCAATAAGGTGGATGAATTAACTGTGCAAATAGATGTTAACAAATATGATGTGATTGGGATTACGGAGACGTGGCTCCAGGATGATCAGGGCTGGGAACTCAACATCCAGGGGTATTCAACATTCAGGAAAGATAGAATAAAAGGAAAAGGAGGTGGGGTAGCATTGCTGGTTAAGGAGCAAATGAAGGCAATAGTTCGGAAGGACATTAGCTTGGATGATGTGGAATCTATATGGGTAGAGCTGCAGAATACCAAAGGGCAAAAAACATTAGTGGGAGTTGTGAACAGACCTCCAAACAGTAGTAGTGATGTTGGGGAGGGCATCAAACATGAAATTAGGGGTGCGTGCAATAAAGGTGCAGCAGTTATAATGGGTGACTTTAATATGCACATAGATTGGGTTAACCAAACTGGAAGCAATACAGTGGAGGAGGATTTCCTGGAGTGCATAAGGGATGGTTTTTTAGACCAATATGTCGAGGAACCAACTAGCGGGGAGGCCATCTTAGACTGGGTGTTGTGTAATGAGAGAGGATTAATTAGCAATCTCGTTGTGCGAGGCCCCTTGGGGAAGAGTGACCATAATATGGTGGAATTCTGCATTAGGATGGAGAATGAAACAGTTAATTCGAGACCATGGTCCAGAACTTAAAGAAGGGTAACTGTGAAGGTATGAGGCGTGAATTGGCTAGGATAGATTGGCGAATGATACTGAAGGGGTTGACTGTGGATGGACAATGGCAGACATTTAGAGACCGCATGGATGAACTACAACAATTGTACATTCCTGTCTGGCGTAAAAATAAAAAAGGGAAGGTGGCTCAACCGTGGCTATCAAGGAAAATCAGGGATAGCATTAAAGCCAAGGAAGTGGCATACAAATTGGCCAGAAATAGCAGCGAACCCGGGGACTGGGAGAAATTTAGAACTCAGCAGAGGAAGACAAAGGGTTTGATTAGGGCAGGGAAAATGGAGTACGAGAAGAAGTTTGCAGGGAACAGTAAGACGGATTGCAAAAGTTTCTATAGATATGTAAAGAGAAAAAGGTTAGTAAAGACAAACGTAGGTCCCCTGCAGTCAGAATCAGGGGAAGTCATAACGGGGAATAAAGAAATGGCGGACCAATTGAACAAGTACTTTGGTTCGGTATTCACTGAGGAGGACACAAACAACCTTCCGGATATAAAAGGGGTCGGAGGGTCTAGTAAGGAGGAGGAACTGAGGGAAATCCTTATTAGTCGGGAAATTGTGTTGGGGAAATTGATGGGATTGAAGGCCGATAAATCCCCAGGGCCTGATGGACTGCATCCCAGAGTACTTAAGGAGGTGGCCTTGGAAATAGTGGATGCATTGACAGTCATTTTCCAACATTCCATTGACTCTGGATCAGTTCCTATGGAGTGGAGGGTAGCCAATGTAACCCCACTTTTTAAAAAAGGAGGGAGAGAGAAAACAGGGAATTATAGACCGGTCAGCCTGACATCGGTAGTGGGTAAAATGATGGAATCAATTATTAAGGATGTCATAGCAGTGCATTTGGAAAGAGGTAATATGATAGGTCCAAGTCAGCATGGATTTGTGAAAGGGAAATCATGCTTGACAAATCTTCTGAAATTTTTTGAGGATGTTTCCAGCAGAGTGGACAAGGGAGAACCAGTTGATGTGGTATATTTTGACTTTCAGAAGGCTTTCGACAAGGTCCCACACAAGAGATTAATGTGCAAAGTTAAAGCACATGGGATTGGGGGTAGTGTGCTGACATGGATTGAGAACTGGTTGTCAGACAGGAAGCAAAGAGTAGGAGTAAATGGGGACTTTTCAGAATGGCAGGCAGTGACTAGTGGGGTACCGCAAGGTTCTGTGCTGGGGCCCCAGCTGTTTACACTGTACATTAATGATTTAGACGAGGGGATTAAATGTAGTATCTCCAAATTTGCGGATGACACTAAGTTGGGTGCCAGTGTGAGCTGCAAGGAGGATGCTATGAGGCTGCAGAGCGACTTGGATAGGTTAGGTGAGTGGGCAAATGCATGGCAGATGAAGTATAATGTGGATAAATGTGAGGTTATCCACTTTGGTGGTAAAAACAGAGAGACAGACTATTATCTGAATGGTGACAGATTAGGAAAAGGGGAGGTGCAAAGAGACCTGGGTGTCATGGTACATCAGTCATTGAAGGTTGGCATGCAGGTACAGCAGGCGGTTAAGAAAGCAAATGGCATGTTGGCCTTCATAGCGAGGGGATTTGAGTGCAGGGGCAGGGAGGTGTTGCTACAATTGTACAGGGCCTTGGTGAGGCCACACGTGGAGTATTGTGTACAGTTTTGGTCTCCTAACCTGAGGAAGGACATTCTTGCTATTGAGGGAGTGCAGCGAAGGTTCACCAGACTGATTCCCGGGATGGCGGGACTGACCTATCAAGAAAGACTGGATCAACTGGGCTTGTATTCACTGGAGTTCAGAAGAATGAGAGGGGACCTCATAGAAACGTTTAAAATTCTGACGGGGTTAGACAGGTTAGATGCAGGAAGAATGTTCCCAATGTTGGGGAAGTCCAGAACCAGGGGACACAGTCTAAGGATAAGGGGGAAGCCATTTAGGACCGAGATGAGGAGGAATTTCTTCACCCAGAGAGTGGTGAACCTGTGGAATTCTCTACCACAGAAAGATGTTGAGGCCAATTCACTAAATATATTCAAAAAGGAGTTAGATGAAGTCCTTACTACTAGGGGAATCAAAGGGTATGGTGAGAAAGCAGGAATGGGGTACTGAAGTTGCATGTTCAGCCATGAACTCATTGAATGGCGGTGCAGGCTCGAAGGGCCGAATGGCCTACTCCTGCACCTATTTTCTATGTTTCTATGTTTCTCTGTTTCTATTTATGGCAATGAAGTGACTGACTCCAACTGCTGTGGATTTCTCTCAGGTTACAATAAATTTATTGTAATATTTGGTGTCTAATCCAACAAAGTGATTCATGATTCCGTTGAATTTAATACAAGAGGCGTATATCTCTGCAAAGCCACCAGTGAGAGGTTCCCAGCCAAGTAATTACAATTAAGCTCAGAGGATTAGATGCAAGATTTCTGCAAATTCACAATAAATTAGCAGTTGTCAGAAAAATAGTGTGTTTCAACAGCAAAACTGAAATAAAATAAAAATTGCCATCAACTTCATGGGGAATCAATTCAAATATAGGTTTAACTTTCCTCTTGTAAATCGAGAACGGTGCTACATTCACTGGGTTATTAGTCCATGTCCCTCTACAGTCTCTCGCCGTTCCTTCGCCCCAATCTCACCGCTCCTGCCGTATCTGCCCACGCTCCAATCGCCGACCTGGACCTTGATGACATCAGTCTCCGCAGCCGTCGCCCTCCTGCACCAGCTCGTGCTGCTCCCTGAAGCAGTATGCCTCCACGCTACTCCAGAGGCCGCTCACCGCTCCTTTTATGGCTCCGACAATGATCGGGGCCCAGGAGAGGCGAGAGCTCGGGGCCAGGGGCCCAGAACCAGCACGGGCCAGCCCACACTGCGACATGTGTGTGCACTCGCTCCGTGCAGCAGAGCAGGTCTCCAGTCGTCTTGGATAACCGTTGTCATTGGATCAAGGCCTAGCTCTGTCAAGCCCCTTTGGTGGCTGGTGTGCAACGGCCACCACACGTTAAAAAAAATCCACGCACAGGCATCTTTCCACCCTTCAGGATGTAGTTCGGGACCTGGATGTATTAGGTCCTTCATTGAAACACCTGTGAACTCATCCTTTTTTGGCGTGGAAGCAGGTTGTCCTCGTTTTGGGGGACTGCCTATGATGATGATATTAGTCCAGTAACATAACTATTATACTACCATACTCTGTTGTCATTGGGGACTTAAGGGGACAGAATGTGGGAATTGCTGTTGGATAAAGAAAGAAAGGAAAGTGAACAAGAAACAGAGATGCACATAGCTCAACAACATCAACGTCGACAATGTCAAGCAGATTATGTAACTGGTTTGGGATCAAATTTGCCATTAAGATCACCAGCCTCCACTTGACTGTGGAGGTGCCACACTGATGCAGATATGGGGGCACCAATATTCACCTCCATGGTAGTTTTGGTCACAGACTTGAGGCTCTCCCATCCCACGGAGATCCCAATCTCAGTAGTATCACTGAGGGCAGCTTTCTAATAGATGCCAGAACTTTCTCCACAGGGAAGGAGAGTTACTCTGGGACTGCTCCTCTGCGTATCTGAACAGCCGCTCAGCTTCAGTTGGTTTCAGGGAGACCATCAGAGGTAAACAGAGAAAGTTCATCGTTAAATATGTGCAAATTGTTTAAATTCCTGGTAATCATTACTGATAAACCTGGAGTGATTATGTTCCAATACCGAGTCCCTTCACTCAGGATATGGAAATCATCTATCAATGTCACAGAGCGCACTGGTTTTTACTTGTCTGTGACATCCGTTATTGGCAAAAACAAACATGGAAGACAACCGGTTGTAAAATCTCTCCAGGTTTTGGTTTGGCTTGTGCTAAGAACACATAAACGTTCATTTCCAATACCAAAATGTTACGATTAGGAGTTCCACTTCAACATCAGCAGTCTGATCAACGATAACAGTTCTGAGACTCTTTACACTTTTATGTGGAGAGAATTTTAGTTCATGGTAGGTGACCTTAGAGGTATCTAAGACAGTTAACAGTATAGAAAAGGAAATCTAGAACATTACTTCAAAATAACTACAGGCTGTATAACAGCTAGGAAACACAGATTCAAGTCGAGAAATGCAAATTTAGGACTGATACAAGAAAGATCGTCACACAAAGAGTGATCAACATGTAGGATAGACTCCAGGTGGATAAGGTATGATTGGAGAGAGCGAGCGAGAGAAAACATGCATTTAGATCGCACCTTTCATGACCACGTGACACCTCAAAGCACTTCACAGCCAATGTAGTACTTTTGAATTGTAGTCATTATAATGTAGTTAAATGTGGTAGCCAATATACACACAGCAAGGTACCAAAAACAGCAATAAACTAAATGACCAGATAAGCTCTTATAGTGACGTTGGTTACAGCATAAATGTTGGCTAGGACACTGAAAGAACTCCCCTGTTCTTCTTCAAATCGTGTCATGGAATCTTTTATGTCCACCTGAGAGGGCAGACAGTGTAACGTCTCATCCAAAGGACGACACCTCCGACAGTGCAGCACTCCTCAGCACTGCACTCGAGTGTCAGCCTCGATTGTGTGTCTCAGGAGACTATTCTATTTTCTTCTAATTCAGCTGTAAAATACACAAAAAATATTCATCAAAACGGATAGGAGCAATGTAAAAAATGGCATGGTCCTGATCGCCACTGTATCATGAGAGGTGATAAGCAAGCTATGGGTCTGTACCCTTGAAACAGAGAGGTGGAACAATCAGTGGATAGAAATACCATTAACCTGGCAATAGTTGAGTTTGTAAAAACCCTCACATGGATCATGTTATCTCATCTTGAATCCAGTTAGACAGCTAGGCCTCTTTTCACTCTGACTTGTTCAGAGGCACTTTTCCTGAGACATTAAACTGAGATCATGTCTGGTTCAGGTACATATTAAGGTCCCACGGCACCAAGTCAGTTTCTCCTGGTGTCCTGCCCAACATTCTTGCCTCAACCAACACCACAAAAAAGCTGGGAATTGTGATGGTACAGAATGGTGGCTGCAACTGTCTGTATAGCAATCATTGCACTTTGAAATCAAATTCACCGTATGAAGTGTTTTCAGACATTTCGTTGACATGTTGGAGAGCTACATAAATGCAAACCTTGATTTAATATTCTCCAAATATCTGCCTTTGGCTTTCCCCATCTGAAATCTTTAGGGTCAATGAACACCTGCACCGGAGATCAGCTCAAACATCAAACTCTATGCAGATCAGTGTCCTCAATGACTGCAAAACATTCTCACAAGTAATCACTTATCCAATCTCATACCTTTTTAATCTGTCAGATTGCAGTAAATCTCTTTTCCTGAGGTTGTGCCAAGAGCTTTGCGTGTAGTTTCTCGGTTGCCCAGCATGTGTATTTTTAGTTAGATCTAATTCAGTTTTAACCATGCACTGAGTACAACCACCTTTATAAATTTGTCTGACTCATCAAAGTTTCTGACCAGGTTTAGATTTGCTCTCTTTTAATATAGCTCAATGACTAAATCAGTATTAAAAATGGAGTTGCATTGTGGCTTCTGTGGAAATAAAAAGGTCATTTAGAAGCAAACTGGCACATAACAAAAATAGCTATACAGGGTACAGCTGGACATAAAATCAGGGAATGAGACAGCACAGGAGGCCATTTGGTCCATCGTGCCTGTGTCGGCTCTTTGAAAGAGCGATCCAATTAGTCCCATTCCCCTGCCCTTTCCCCCAGCCCTGCAAGTTGTTCTACTTTCCAAGCATCTATTCAATTCCCTTTTGTAAGTTACTATTGAATCTGCTTCCACCATCCTTTCAGGCAGTGCATTCCAAATCATAACCACTCGCTGCGTAAAAATATTTCTCCTCCTCACGCCACTGGTTCTTTTGCCACTTACCTTAAATCTGTGTCCTCTGGCTCATCATCGTCATCATCATAGGCAGTCCCTTGAAATCGAGGAAGACTTGCGTCCACTCTAAAAGTGAGTTCTCAGGTGACTGAACAGTCCAATATGGGAATTACAGTCTCTGTCACAGGTGGGACAGACAGTGGTTGAGGGAAAGGGTGGGTGGGGAGTCTAGTTTGCCGCACGCTCCTTCCGCTGCCTGCGTTTGTTTTCTGCGTGCTCTCGGCGACGAGACTCGAGGTGCTCAGCGCCCTCCCGGATGCTCTTCCTCCACTTAGGGTGGTCTTTGGGCAGGGACGCCCAGGTGACGGTGGGGATGTTGCACTTTATCAAGGAGGCTTTGAGGATGTCCTCGAAATGTTTCCTCTGCCCACCTTGGGCTCGTTTGCCATGTAAGAGTTCTGAGTAGAGCGCTTGTTTTGGGAGTCTTGTGTCAGGCATGCAGGCTACGAACCAGTGAAAACAGTTTCTCCTTATTTATTCTTATCAAAACCATTCATGATTTTGAACTCCTCTATTAAATCTCCCCGCGAGTTAAAATGCTCCAGATAAATGAATATCTGATCCAAGCACAGAATCTCAATGGACCCAAACAATTCTCACTGCCTTACTGTCATGCCTCTGAGTTTCTGGCCAGTTTTCTACAGAAAGGATTTGGAAATGAATTACATTTAAGACGTGTGTTTTAAATTAAAGTGGATTCATATAGGTTTACAAATCTCCTTACAGCTATGTGTGGTAGCCACTGAGACAAAGAGGACCTACATGTTAATGAACCAGGCAGTAAAGATGCATTTATGTAACGGCCAGGGACAATTCATCATCTCGCCTTAGGCTTCCGACAAACATCCGCACCTATTATTGTTAGTCATTTGAACCCAGCATGGTGTCTGCCAAGAATCCACTCTTGTTAAAGTGAGAGTTAGATAGTTTTCTGACAGGACAACAAGTGAATCACTGAATTGGGAAGAAGTTGGAGAGATGGTTTACCAACTTCCTGTGGTCAGAAGTAACAAAAAGGAGAGAACAATCTAAGTTCAGGGCGAGTCTGGATGGCCTGCTGAGAGAAAGGCCTAGTCAGTTAATTGGAAGACTAGTGTCAACCAAGCTGAGTTAGCAGGAAACCAGGTTTAACCCAGAACATCAGAGCCACTTAAGAAACAGCGAGATGCTGTAATGAAGGGACAGTAACATAGGTATTTTGGACAAGACAACAAAAATAGCTTCTTTATTTAGAAGAACGACTTGCATTGCTATAGAGCTTTTCACAACATCAGAACATCCCAAAGCGCTTTACAGCCAATGAAATACTTTTGAAGTGTAGTCACTGTTGTAATATAGGAAATGCAGCAGCCAATATGCACACAGCAAGCTCCCACAAAGAACAATGCGTTAATGATCAGATAATCTGTTTTTCTTTAGTGATGTTGATCGAGGGACAAATATTGGCCCAGGACACCAGAGAGAACTCTCCTGCTCTTATTCAAAATACTGCCATGGGATCTTTTCTGTCCACCTGAGAGAGCAGACGGGGCCTCGGTTTAACGTTTCATCCGAAAATCGGCACCTCCGGCAGTGCGGCGCTCCCTCAGCACTGCACTGGAGGGTCAGCCTAGATTTTTGTGCTCAAGTCTCTGGAGTGGGACTTGAACCCACAACCTTCTGACTCAGAGGCAAGAGTGCTGCCCACTGAGCTACGGCTGACACTGAGAGTCTATCTGGTGAAGAGTTTTTCTATTTCCTACTTTTCGTTTATTATTCTTTCTCCCTTTCAGGAATCTTTTTCAATAATTCACTCCATAGCCAATGTGGAGGGCAGCTCACCAGCCTGTGTCAGTACCGCTCCATAAACAGGGAGCAGGAAATGTGTGAACAGTTTGGGTGTTTTACTCTTCTTCCCTGTAGGGAATTGCGAGCTTTCAACTCAATGCACTCCATCTTGGAATGGATAGAACTAGGAACTCATGGCTTGGGAAAAAGCATAGAAAAACCTGTTGTCCAACACTGAAGTCTCTCCCTATCCCCCCCAATACTATATTTCTCCAATCCCAACACCCACCACCCCAGTCTGCGACGTGTTGCCTCCTGCTGTGGATTACTTGCCAGCCAAGCTTTGGTACCGAGCTCAAATACCCATTCTTCAAGTGTGTGCGGTGGTACTGAGCGTTGGTAGGCTTTTCCTGCGGGAAAGGTGTAATGTATGTATGCCTGGGTTTACCTGCCACCAGGGGGAGTGACCGTCGGAGGTCATTGGGCCACAGACACACACGTGCAGCCCTTGTATATAAAGAAAGCTTCCATGTTTAATCCTCACTGAGAGCTAATAAAGTAGAGTCAGGTCGCACCTGATTGAGTACACAGTACTAAGCCTATTGCGTTATTGCATACACAACAAAAGGCATCACACCCACAGCCAATCGTGATGCCCACATCCTTACATGAGTGTCAGAAACCCTAGCTGATTTCTCCCCTTCCTAGCCCATTGATGTCAAGACCAATTGCAACACCTTAACTGCTGTCCTGGCCGAAGTCAGTTAATTGAGCATAGACTGGGGACTGTCCTGGACTTTTTGTTCGTGTGGCTTCAGTGCTACACTGGGCAGTGCCTCTGCCCACAAGACCATGAAGGGAATCCCTCTACAATCTAATTTTAGAATATTTGGCATCAGGACCAATCAAATTTTATTTGAGCTATCGTATTCAATACTGAGAGCTCTGCTGTGGATTTCAGACACACGGTCTATGATTTTGCCTAGCGAGCTTACAGAACGGGGTGGGGTTAGAGAGCTTGGGGGGGGGCGTGGTTTAACAGAGCTGGGGTGGGGGTGGTGACAGAACTGGGCAGGGTTACAGAGCTGGGCAGGGGGGGGAGGGGGTGACAGAGCAGCGGGGGCAGGGTTACAGAGCGGGGGCAGGGTTACAGTGCGGGGGCAGGGTTACAGAGCGGGGGCAGGGTTACAGAGCGGGGGCAGGGTTACAGAGCGGGGGCAGGGTTACAGAGCGGGGGCAGGGTTACAGAGCGGGGGCAGGGTTACAGAGCGGGGGCAGGGTTACAGAGCGGGGAAGGGTTACAGAGCGGGGCAGGGTTACAGGGTGGCCCAGTCTCAGTCAGTTCCCAGTGGACATTGTCCAGAGAACAAAACTGCCCCAATTTGGCATTAACTGACAATCTCATTCAGAGACCACAAGTTGGCTGGTGCGGGAAACAGAAAATTGTCACATTGGTGCGGTCAGGGGTACTTCTCTGAGGCTGGAACTGAGAAACATTGCTGGGCAGAGTGGAGAAAGCTTGCTGTGTCACACCTGATGCTTACGTGGCAAATGTTCCATTCCCCAGAATGAACATCTCATATCTCTATCACAATAAAACAATTAAAAACAGAAACACAGAGTGTGTTGGGAAACACTGCTGGGGATAACAGGCTCACAGCTTGTCAATCTGCTTCAGTAAGGCTCGGGTCACAGGCGTATAATTACACACAATTTTCCAAAGCGACACATCGTTAACCGTCTTTCCAGCCAGGACTGGAACAGATGCTCGCAGATTGGTGCTACACCTCTGTGAAGTTATCTCTGAATGTTGTTTTTGTTTGCTAATTACAGAGATCTATTTATTCGTTTTGTTAAAATTCTAATTGAATCAGGTCACTTAATTCACCAAATACCACAAGGTTTCTGAAACGTTGTAATTTTAAATCATGAAATCGCCGAGAGCATGCAGAAATCAAGCGCAGGCAGCGGAAAGAACATGTGGCAAATCAGTCCCACCCACCCTTCCCCTCAACGACTATTTGTCCCAACTGTGACAGAGACTGTGGTTCTCATATTGGACTGTTCAGCCACCTAAGGACTCATTTAAAGTGGAAGCAAGTCTTCCTCGATTCTGAGGGGCTGCCTATGATGATTGTTAAAATTCTAATTGAATCAGGTCACTTAATTCATCAAATACCACACGGTTTCTGAAACGTTGTAATTTAAAATCACGAAAACTAGTTACCCAGTGTTTAGGCTGTCGACACATTGCCTGCAATTTAAAGCAGAGGGCTGTGCTGAGAGGAGACATGAGAAAATAACCCAACGTCTTGTCTTTGTAACAGGTAGAATTATTTGCATTATGCTCCGGTTTTCATTCGCAAAAGAATATTTAATCCACTGTTTTACGTTTCCATCTCTCTTTTACAGTGACAAATGTCCTAAGGTAAGACTTCTTCTGGTTGCTATGTGTGGCACAGCTGGCTGAGACATAGTGCAATCATACAGACCAGGAGGTGCCACTGAAGAGCCATAGAAATTTAGGGCAAAGAAAGAGTCCATGCAACCCATCCCAGCTCGGTGGTAGCACTCTCATCTGTGAGGGAGGTTGAGGCCATTCAGCCCTTCGAGCTGATCTGCACCTCAAATTCATAGACCCGCCTTTTGCCCACACCTCTTAATACCGTTGTGAGGTCAAGTCCCACTCCAGAGACTTGAGCACATAATCTCGAGGGTGACACTCCAGTGCAGTGCTGATGAGTGCTGCACTGTCGGAGGGGCCGTCTTTTGGATGAGATGTTAAACTGAGGCCCTGTCTTCCCTTGCAGGTGGATGTAACGGGGCCAGTGGCACTATTTGAAGAAGTGCAGGGGAGTTCTCCCCAGTGTCATGGTCAACACTTATCCTTCAACCACCATCACTTAAAATGGATCATCTGGTTATTTATCTCATTGCTCTTTGCTGGACCTTGCTGTGTGCAGATTTTGCTGCCACTTTCCCTACATGTGCTTTCTGACCTACATTGGCTCCCAGTTAAACAATGCCTCGATTTCAAAATTCTCATCCTTGTTTACAAATCACTCCATGGCCTTGCCCCTCCCTATCTCTAATCTTTTTCAGCCTCACGACGCCACAAGATGTCTGTGCTCCTCAAATTCTGGCCTCTTGAACATCCCTCATTATAACTGCTCAACCATCGGTGGATGTGCCTTCAGCTGCCTGGGCCCTAAGCTCTGCAACTCCCTCCCTAAACCTCTCCGCCTCTCTTTCCTCCTTTAAAATGCTCCTTAAAACCTAGCTCTTTAAACAAGCTGTTGGTCATCTGCCTTAATTTCTTCTTTTGTAGCTCGGTGTCAAATTTATCTGTTTTGTCTTGTAACATTGTTGTGAAGCACCTTGGGACGTTTTACTACATTAAAGGCGCTATATAAATAAAAGTTATTACAACTTCAGTGACTGAAGTTCAAAAGTACTTAATTGGCTCTAAAGCGCGTTGGGACGTCCTGAGGTACGAGAGGTGCTGTATAAATCCAAGTTCTTTCTTTCATCGCATCTGTGCCAGTTCTTTGCTAAAGTCTGCACCAGGTTTGATCTCCAGTCTTGGTGAATTGGAAAGAAGGAAGAGAAGTAAGAAAAGAGAAGATAAAGGGGAGGAGTAAGATTAGAATACATGCATATTTTCAATTGCAACAAATGATGTCAGGAGTCTGTGTAGTGAGTGCAGGATGAGATGCTGCAGACATCCTCCCGAATGCCTGGGATTGGGTTGATGACCATTTCAGCTCTTTTTCTACCATTCCGTAGTCAAATCCTTTTTCTCTTATTTCATGTACCGTAAAGAATGCACAAGCTTAACAGAATGGCCAATTTAATGGCACTTGGGAGATTAGTTTGAAAGTTTCGTTGAATAGACTTAAGCGACAGATCATTTTTCTGTAATGTGTACGATTATTTACATTTTGCTTTGGTTTGCCTTTGGAGAGAGGGAAGAGGGGCTTTAAAAAAAAAATCTCCAATATTTCTCCGAATTTAAGTGGCCATCCTACCTTCAGTGAATACTATACTGAGGTAAGAATCTTTCCAGTTGCTCTGGGTACAACATCTAAACGTGCTCCTCTATTGGGTGAGTGTGTAAACATATTTTTTCAGAACTAGCTAAAATTATTAGCAATAATGAGTGAAGGAAATCGGCACAAAAGCATTTACAATACTGACACCAAAACAACATTCTATATTTATATCGAACCTTTAACATAAAACACAGTCCAAGCTGCTTAAATAGATGGTTTACGAAAAATAGACACCGAGCCAGGAAAGGCGTGGTCCAAGTGATGGATTTTGAGAAGGTTTTTAAAGGATGAAGAAATGGAAGATTTGCATTTCTATAGTGCCTTTCAAGGCCGCAGGACGTCCCAAAACAACTTACAGCCAATGAAGTACTTTTTGAAGTGTAGTCACTGTTGTAATGTAGGAAACGCAGCGGCCAATTTGCACAGCAAGCTCCCACAAACAGCAATGAGATTAATGACCAGATAATCTTTTTTTTCGTGATGTTGGTTGAGGGCTAAATACTGGCCCAGGACAGAGAGAGGTACAGAGGCATAAGGGTTTAGGGACATAGTAACCTTAGGAATCGTCTTCCCCTCCTGTTTGACTGAGTTCTGGATCGGCAAATGCAGATATGAAGTATATATTTTGATGAACATTCCTCCTTTCCTGCCCATCCCATGTTCCACATTTCTCATTTCACTGGTGCTATTCAGTCAGTAGGGTGGGAAATCCCAGAGCTCCTTGAAGCTGGAGTTAGTATCAAAACCTTGGCGGGAGGGGTGGGGGGGGGTGGAGATCAAAGGACGAGTTCTAATGTTTACTTTACTGTTGATGAAAATATTTCGAAAACCTTAATCATTATATCAGAAGACATGGAAACACGTGGGAAAAATTAACTAGAGAAGATGTTTCCATTAACGAGACTAGATGTTTCTACTTGTAGGGGAGGCCAAAACTAAGGGCCATAAATATAAGATAATCATTAATAAATCCGATAGGGAATTCAGGAGAATATTCTTTGCCCAGAGAGTGGTCAGAATGTGGAACTCGCTACCACAGGGAGCAGTTGAATCGAATAGTATTGATGCATTTAAGGGCAAGCTCAGTGAGTACATAAGGGATAAAGGAATAGAAGGATATGCTGATAGGGTTAGATGAAGTAGGGTGGGAGGAGGCTCTCGTGTGGAGCATAAAACACCAGTGTAGACCAGTTGGGCCGAATGGCCTGTTTCTGTGCTGTAAATTCTATGTCATTCTATTTTTTGAAGAATAGACTTTGGGGTTGGTTTTATATGACAAATTCGCAGATACCCACTGAAAAAACGGAATGCATTGTTCAAAACTAGACAGGTGTCAATCGTACAGAGTCAGGCCTGCCTCTCCTTGGTCAGCTACAAGGAGATGAACTTGATGTCAGTGAGAGGGGCACCGACTGGTCAGATCTCTCCCCTTCCCCAGATGAGATTGGCAAAACTCCCCCTGTATGCAATCTGAATTCTGAATATCAATCAAGTCTGCAACCTGAACTCAGCTTTCCCAGTCTTTGGGAGGTGGGGGCATTCAATATACTGGCATCAGCGGTAACAGGCCTGGCTGAATACATATACAACACCCTCACCCAGAGGGTGGTGGGGGTCTGGAACTCACTGCCTGAAAGGGTGGACAAGGCAGAAACCCTCACCACATTTAAAAAGTACTTGGATATGCACCTGAAATGCCGTAACCTACAAGGTTACGGACCAAGAGCTGGAAAGTGGGGTTAGGCTGGGTAGCTCTTTGTTGGCCGGCATGGACACGATGGGCCAAAATGGCCTCCTTCCATGCTGTAAATTTCTATATAGTTCATCAAACAAGAAGCTGGACGTTTCACGAGCATCTCAAACTGGAACAGTGAAAGGGTTAAATGGTACAATATCTGCGCATGAAATGTTCAAAGCAGTAAAAGTGTGTGGGAATGCGACCAGATTGCACTGATAGGCCTGAAAATTGAACTCAGCTCGCAGTGAGCGTGAGGCTTAGCAGAAAGTTAATGAACTAAAAGCGACCTTGATCAGTGAGTCAGAGACTGGGATGCAGGGCACTCCCCTCCCATGCTGCCAACCTTTGCAGTGACATTCATCAATTTCCCCCCTTGATCTCTCAACCACAACACATATGTTTTCTAATCAGTTTCTCGGCCTGAAGCGCACCTCCCAACCATCCCACATATTGTAGAACGCCATCCAGCAAGGGTTAACCCTTTGAGGATAATTATGGTATTTACCAGTCTATTGGAAACAATATGATGAGGGTTTTATTAAAGTATTAATATTAAAATAATAGCTGAAAATGGAAAAAATTGACTTTATGGGTCAGAAAGAAAAAGAATGGATGACAAAGGAAGGGGAGTGCTACAAGTGATAAAACAACATGAACATAATAAACTGGGACATATTTAACAGAGCAAGATTACAAGATAGATATGGATGAGGAAGACCAGTCAACCCATCTAAATTCATTTATGCAGAAAGGGCTTACAGTCCCCTCACACCATATCCTGGAGCCATTTACAGTACAGCAGGAGCCACTCAGTCCATCGTGTCTGCCAGCTTTATCTTCTGCCAATTCCCAACAATCCCAAACTAAGTGAAGAACTTCCTGGTATCAGTCCTAAATTTGCTGTTCCTTGGTTTGACTCTGTGCCTTCTTTTGCTATAGTCACAGGGGCCGAAATTTCCCCGGGCGGTAATGGGTCGATAAGTCCTTTCCGACTGGGGGGGGAAAGGCAGATGGTCTGACCCATGCGGAATTGCCCCCGGGCCGGGGGCACCCCGTGTTTCTGCCCCGCCCGGCGTTCTGACCCGTTGTTGGGCACACACTGACCCCTTACCGCCTGGCGGCGACCCCTTTCCACCCTGCGAGAGAAATTGTCCTGCGGGAGCGGAGCCGCCGGTCAGTACCCCCGACAGCTTCTCCCGGTGGGAAGCTGCCAGTGGCTGGGCAGTACATCTGCCTTCCGCCCCACTCCCGACTCGTTCTGCCCCAAAAACCGGCCCAATGATTTTTTTTAAAGAAAGGAGGACAATTTTCCTCTATTCTCCGCCCCATTGATTCGGTAATTCATCACATAATTCGAATTATCCGCCCCACACAGGGCGGAGGGCACTCTCGGCCCCACAGTGTTTTGATTTACCTTGTCTATTTTGCCCATTATTTTAAATATTTGTGTGATAAGACCTTTAAGTTGCCCTTTTAAGGTGGTAATGACAAGTTTCTCTAATCTTTCCTTGTAGCTTAGTCCGCTGAAGCTAGGCATCAGCCGTGTGATTTTGTGATTGTAGTTGTATAATAACTGGACACGTGCAGCATCAATTCTATATATACCCTCACACTTTCTTCAATTCACTGGTCTCTCAGTGATGATTTTAAAAGTGCTCCAGTATATCATTACCCTGAGAAAGACTGAAGAACTTACTCAATGTAGAGTTTGTCTACTCCTGATAAGACTGGAATATTTCTGCAGTTCAAACCTAGAAATAATCTGTCTTCACTAAAGAAGAGGATTCTGCCAATGTCACAGTAAAATTGTAGGGCCAACCCGACCTGCGAGAGGACACCACCGCAGGTCGGGAGGATAAAAGAGCAACATCGTGGGCCACCCTGACCTGCATACCACGACAACTTCTAGCGCAAGTCGTTCCAAGCGTGCGACGACTTCAAGGTGGGCGACTGGGTGACGTCATCAAGGCCCAGGTCGTCGTTTAAAGCGTGGGCAGGAACATCGGCGGGGCCCAGGCACAGCGGAAGAAGGGAAGGTCGGGGCGGATGAGCGGCGAGAGAGCGCGGCGGAGGTGCGGCAAATGATTGAGGCAGAGGAGCGGTCAGAGATCGTGGCTGAGATGTGGCAAAGGATGAGCGGCGAATGTTTGGTGCGGAGGTGCGGTGACAGATCGCAGCGGAGGTGCGGCGAATGTTTTGTGGCGGAGGAACGGCGACGAGCGATCGTGGTGGAGGCGCAGCGAATGTTTGTGGCGGAGGAGCGATGAAAGATCGTGGCGGAAGTGCGGCAAATGATGGTGCGGGGCCAGAAGAGTCGAGGGCCCAGGGACAGCATGGGCCAGCCTACACTGCGATGTGTGTGTGTACTAGGTCCGTGCAGCGGAGCAGGTTTCCAGTCGTCCTGGTTTACCCTTGCCATTAGATAAAGGCCTAGCTCTGTCAAGCCCGTGTGGTGGATGATGTGCAACGGTCACCACGTTAAAAAAATCCACGCACAGGCATCTTCCACCCCTGGAGTTCAGGACTGAAATATCGGGTCCTCCATTGAAACATCTGTGAACTCATCCCTTTTGGTGTGGAAGCAAGTCATCCTCGTTTAGAGTGATTGCTTATGATGAAAGAAGTAGAGAAATTGGATAGGATAAAAATAGATAGAGGAGGTACTTAAAAAGTTGGTAGCACTAAAGTAGAAAAGTCACCCGGCCTGGATGAGATGCATCCTTGGTTGCTGAGGGAAGTAAGAGTGGAAATTGCAGAGGCTCTGGCCACAATCTTCCAATTCTCCTTAGACATGGGAGTTGTGCCAGAGGACTGGAGGATTGGAAATGTTACAACCTGTTCAAAAAAGGAGAGAGGATTAAACCCGGCAACTATAGGTCAGTCTGCCTGACATTGGTGGTGGAGGAACTTAGAGACAATAATCCGGGACAAAATTAATAGGCACTTGTAAAAACATGGGTTAATAAATGAATAAGGGGCCGCCCATTTAAGACTGAGATGAGGAGGAATTTCTTCTCTCAGAGGGTTGTAAATCTATGAAATTCTCTGCCCAGAGAGCTGTGAAGGCTGGGTCACTGAATATATTTAAGGCGGAGAGACAGACAGATTTTTTTAGCGATAAAGGAATAAAGGATTACAGGGAGCGGGCAGGGATCTTATTGAATGGCGAAGCAGGCTCGAGGGGCCAGGTGGTCTACTCCTGCTCCTATTTCTTATGTTCTTATGAAAGCCAGCAGACATTTGTTAAAGGCAAATAATTTCAAAGTTGGCAGACGACACGGAACTCAGAAATGTACTAAACAGTGAAGAGGATAGTAACCGACTTCAGGAGGACACAGACAGACTGGTGAAATGGGCAGACACATGGCAGATGACATTTAATGCAGAGAAGTGCTAAGTGATTCATTCTGAAAGGAAGAATGAGGAAACCTTTTTTAAACACAGCGAGTTATGATGATCTGGAACGCACTGCCTGTAAGGGCAGTGGAAACAGATTCAATAATAATTTTCAAAAGGGAATTGGATAAATACTTGAAGGGAAAAAAAATTGCAGGGTTCTGTGGACAGAGCAGGGGAGTGGGACTAATGGGATCGCTCTTTCAAAGAGCTGGCACAGGCACGATGAGCCGAATGGCCTACTTCTGTGCTGTATCATTCTGTGATTCTACGAAGAAGTCCGTTGCATTTTCTATAGAGATCACAGATAATATTCGGTGACTACCTGCCCTAATAGATTACATGAGCCAACACTTAAAAAGAGAAACTTTCTTACAGTAGCAGCATCGGGAATTCAGGAGAGAGGGCGAAAGAAGTGTTTTCGAACAGAAGCGCACCGCTCCACATGCACTAAAAAAATAATTCAAAAACGGTTCAGCAATGGCTTAATGAGCAAATGAATTACTACAATGATGTAGAAAAATACCTGCTCGGATGTCATACTCAATAGGTTGGCCGTTGCTGGGTTGCCAGTTCGTTGTGCTGTGCTGTGCTGTCCCACTACTGCATACTATTCCTGGCACTGAAACGTAAATATAAAGTTCAGAATTGGCCAGGACTCGATCAATGGCGTTTCATGGGATTGAAAGTTCTTCTACATCCCATTGGCCCCTTTATTGCCAGTACAATGCTAGAGTTCTTATTTCTCCCGCCCATACATTATTTTTTTTGTTGTTGGTTTAATACAGGATGGTGCTTCATGCAAAGACTGCTTAATAGCTGGATTGTCCTCATGGTAGGCAATTCTCTGGAATCGCTCACCAACTAGTTAGATGTTTGGATGGGTGGGGGCGGGTATTGATGGAAGGATGAGCTAGGTGGGCCATATCTGTGGAAGCAAGTCATCCTCGTTCGAGGGACCGCCTAGGATGATAATGATGATGTGATCTGTTATCTGTTCTTATCCTTTTGATCTTTGAGTTCAACTGTTCAAGATAGAGATCGATAGATTTTTTGGACATTAAGGAAATCAAGGGATATGGGGATAGTGCAGGAAAGTGGAACTGATGGAGAAGATCAGCCCTGATCTTATTGAATGGCGGAACAGACTCGAGGGGCCGAATGGCCGACTCTTGCTCCTATTTCTTATGTTCTTATGTAACTGTAAAACTGTGCTCTCTCAGGATAATTCATCTGATTGTTTGAATTTAACGTTACTTGAAAACAATTACCCCACATGCCCCAAAAAATGAGAAATGATTGTGCCAAACATTTTGTGATATGAGACTCTGTCTTTCGGATGAGACGTGCGTCTGGTCTCTCAGGTGAACGTAAAGGATCCCTCCGCACGATTCAAAAGAAGGTAGCGTCTCCCCAGTGTCCTAGTCAATATTTATTCCTCAACCATCAACATTGAAACAGATTATCTGGTCGTTATCATATGGCTGCTTCTGGGATCTTGCTGTGTGCAAAATAGTTGCTGCTTTTCCTACGTTATCAGCGCAGACTAGTTGGGCCTGATTTTGTGCTGTATATTCTATGTATTTACAACAGTGACTGCACTGCAAAAGTACTTAATTGGCTTTTAGATGTCTGTACTAAATTATAAACTGTTAAATCTCTAACTTCTTTCAGTTTTGACAAAGGGTCATCGACCTGAAACATTAACTGTGTCTCTCGCTCCACAGATGCTGCCTGGCCTGCTGAGTATTTCCAGCATTTTCTGTTTTTGCCACAATGGACTCGTCCTGGCTTATAGACAGAAGGGATCTTGGCAATCCCATCAGTATCGTGATGATGTAACTGTCACTGATACCAGTTGTTACTGCACATGTATTTCATTTTAATGGTAAGACTCACCAATGAGAGGTTAATGACCTCCCACCACCCCCTCAAACACTTAATGTAAGAACATAAGAAATAGGAGCAGGAGTCGTCCATACGGTCCCTCGAGCCTGCTCCGCCATTCAATACGATCATGGCTGATCCGATCATGGACTCAGGTTAACTTCCCTGCCCGCTCCCCATAACCCCTTATTCCCTTATTGTTTAAGAAACTGTCTATCTCTATTTTAAATTTATTCAATGACCCAGCTTCCATAGCTCTCTGAGGCAGCAAATTTCACAGATTTACAACCCTCAGAGAAGAAATTCCTCCCTACTTTCTCTCCCTATCCCTCCCAGAGGATGGTGGGGGTCAGGAACTCACTGCCTGAAAGGGTGGTAGAGGCAGAAGCCCGCATCACATTTAAAAAGTACTTGGATGTGCATTTAAAGAACCGTAATCTACAGGGCTATGGACCAAGAGCTGGAAGATGGGATTAGGCTGGATAGCTCTTTTTCGAGCGACACGGATACGATGGGCTGAATGGCTTCCTGTGTTGTAATTTTTCTATGATTCTATGATTTCTATCCTGACGGCACTGACTCTTATTGGAGTATTGTTCCATGGGAGCCAGCCACTCTCCAGTACCTCATCCAAGTGGCTATTCGGGTGTAAGCCATGCCATTGTGCGGCAGCAGACTATTCTACCAGAGCATACACCGCAACTGAGCCTAATCCAATCCTCTGCCAATGTCCGTAGACGCACACCATCCAACAGGGGTCAATGAACAGCAAACAGGAGTGACCACCCTGCCTGACTTTTCTCTCCTTAGCCCAAAAGTATTCATAGTGCTCCTGCTGCTCTCCCGGCTGAGATCAACTAACTGCACACAGAATGGGCTGGACTGTGGGGCCCACCTGGTTTGCACAGCTCAGTATTGGATCCGTCCATACCGGATTCCGTTTACCCATTGGCAGAGCTGAAAATGACCCTTGAACATGCTTTAAAAACATCTCCTAATCCTACAGCAAGGCAAGTGGGCCATTCTCTGCACATTGCTTTTCACTGAACACATTTACTTCATCCCAAAAAACCAGGAAATGCAAACAAATAAAACCACTTGCAGTTGTGTTCGCATTCTCTGTTGTACAGTCACTTCACATCCACTAACACGGATGATAGCTTTTAAAAATAGGACTTTCAAAATGAGAGCAGCTCTCGAATTGTTTCTGAATGTAGTTTTGAACTCGCTGTGATTTTGCACACTACCCAAGTAACCCCGAGAGCTAATTAAAGCTTTTCATGTTAACTTTTTTTTAACAAGACCCGTTTCTCATTACATTCTATAAAAGATTTAACTGCTGATTCCCTCCGTAATTATTACTGTCGTCTACAGACAAAGGTCTGCTTTTTTTTTTCTCCTCCAAACCTATGCAAATCCTAAGGTAATTCATTACGTTAAATGAAGAAATATGGCCATTTGGTTCCCTTTGCGGGTCAAAGCCTCTCAATCTGTCCTTGTTAAGCCACCGCCAAATGTACATCTGACTGAGCATGTGCACCAGCTGCCAGCAGACATCAAAGCTGTGGTGCGTGAGGGAAAACAAGAACCAGCACTAGAGGCCCCTCTGTGTCACGCGCTCAGGGCTCATCTACTGCTCTCCCCAACCAGTCACATTGACTTCCTATGTGGAAGTATATAGTGCGCCCATTTCCTATTGATCCAAACTGATCAGCTATCACCAGCCACACTCACTTCCTATTCACCAGCATCCAAGTGCTGATTAAATTCATTTTCTACTGCGCTGAATGAAACTTATTGATCCAAGATCAAATTATTAATTCTATTTATTGTTTACTGATTCAAATTGCTGATCACACTCACTTCTGTTTGATACCAATTAACTCAGCCATTGTGTTCACTTCCTGTGGCCCTAAATCAAATCACAGATTAACTTCCTAATGATCCAAACTGTACTGCAAACAGCATTAACATCGTGTTGACTGAATCCACATCCTGCTGATACAAATCAGGTTTTCAATCACATTCACCCTTACCAATCCTAACCAAATCACCAATCACATTTAACCTTACTGATCCCAACAAATCACCAATCACATTCACCCTTACTGATCCCAACCAAATCACCAATCACATTCACTCTTACCGATCCCAACCAAGTCACCAATCACATTCAACCTTACTGATCCCAACCAAATTATGTCTTCGCAGCAAGTTGAAATCTATCCCAATGGGTTGGGAGCACCAACAGAGGGCACCATGGATTGTCTGCCCCAGGATCCAGGCAGCTCCCTTCTTAACGTTTGCAGCGATCCCACACTTACTGCACAAGCCAGCAACCTATTTAAAAGATACAGGATCCTGTGTGAAAAGAAACATTTCCAGGCCATGATTCATCTACAATATCTCTCGCATTCTCTCTCTTACATCTTGAGCGATAAGCAGCTGCCCGGAGTATTCCAGGGAGAAAATAACCTACAAACAGAGAGGCTCGTATCTGCACTAGTTCATAACTCACACTTTCTGTATAGTTTCGACCTTTTTTGGTGAATTCTGCGCTAACTGTGAAGGATGTAATTTTGTCAGAGACTGACGTGCACCGAAGCACTGACATCAGGGACGCAGAAGGCCTTCCTGCCCACGAAAACAAACCCACACGGGCACTGCACTGTATAACCCAAGCTTCTGTTCCCCAGATCAAGAAGGAAAAGGCCTGCATATGCTCAGGAATCTCCCAAAGCACTTCACAGCCATTTAATTATTTTTGAAGTGTTATTTTGTAGGCAAACACAGCAACTAATTAATCTGTTTTGGTGGGAGTGGTTGAGGGATGAATACTGGCCAGGATGCTGGAAGAATTTCCTTCTCTTCCTGAAATAGTGCTATGGGACCTAAACAGGTGGATAGGACTTAACATATCAATGTGTTTAGAAAAAAGCTCAAGAATGGAACTTGAACTCACAACCTTCTAACTCAGAGGCAAGAGCTCCTTTTATATACTGAAACAGTTACCTCTGGAGACCACCGAGGACCTATCTGACTCCCTTCTATTCCTCATTTAGATGCTGCCCTTCGGGATGTCATGCTGCACATGTACGCTGACGATGCCTAGCTCTACCTCACCACCATCACTATCGATCCCTCCACTGCCTCTGTGTCGTTAGCCAGCTCACTTGACATCCAATGTTAGTGTCAGCTGTGGCTCAGTGGGTCGCACTCTCGCCTCTGAGCCAGAAGTTTGTGGGTTCAAGTCCCACTCCAGGGACTTGAGCACAATATTCTAGGCTGACATTCCAGTACCATACTGAGGGAGTGCTGCATTATTGGAGATATAGGGGCCGACATTGCCCCCTTTTTAAAGGCCCGTTACCACCTCCGAGAGCTGTAACGGGACGGTAAAGCCTTTTCGTCCAGGGGCAGGTGGAGGGTGCAACCCGTCTGCAATTGTCCCTGAGCCGGGAGCGCCGAAAATGGGTTTCTGCCCCGCCCCGTGCGCCGATCCCTTACCACCCGTCACCGACCCCTTTTGCACCCTGCGGGGGGAATTGCCCCGCACGAGCGAGGTCGGCTCCCCTGACAGCTTTGCGGGGCTCGAAGCTGCCGGTGCGGCCGCCCTTAAAGGGGAGGGTATACCGCCACGTCCGCCTTGCGCCTCGCTGCCGACTCTGACCCGCCCTGCTCCCGCCTCCAACAGCGCCCGAGAGAGCCCGGGGGGCTTCCCAAAAAAACAAAGTCCCGAATATCGCTCCATTCTCCACCCCATATTTACGGGCGCTAAATCTTCAGTTAGTTTAAATTATCCGCCCCAAAAGGAGTGGAGGGCAATTTCAGACCCATATTCTTTCATGGAGACGTTACACTGAGGCCCCGTCTGCCCCCTCAGGTGGAAGTAAAAGATCCCATAACACTATTTCAAAGAAGAGTAGGGGAGTTCTCCCTGGTGTCCTGGCCAATATTTATCCCTCAATCAATTGCTGTTTGTGGGAGCTTGCTGTGCGCAAACTGGCTGCCATGTTTCCTACATTACAACAGTGACTACACTTCAAAAAGTATCGCATTGACTGTAAAGTGCTTTGGGTTGTCTGGTGGTTGTGAAAGGCGCTGTAGAAATGTAAGTCTTTCGTTTTCAATCTAGGATGGGCTGCAATTTCCTTCATTGAGAAAACTGATGCCATTGTATTGTCCCCCACCACAAACTCCATTTCCTTGTCGCAGATCCCATCCCTCTCCCAGGTCACTGTCTCAGGCTGAACCAGACTGTTTACAAACTTGCCGTCCTGTATTTGATCCAAGCTGAGCTTCTATCACCATACTCTCTCCATTGCAAAGACCGCATAAGTCCACCTCTGTAACATCCCCCCCTCTCCGTGCCTGCCTTGGCCCATCCACTGCTGAAACCCTGATCCATACTTTTGTCAACTCCAGACTCGACTATACTAATACTTACCTGGCCAGCCTCCTGTCCTTCACCATCCCTGCACCCCACTACCCTAACCCAACCCATCCACCCGCAGCCCTGCCCCCCCATCCCACCCCCCCATAAACTTGAGTGGAGAAGGTTACATAAATAGAGAAAATGCTGGAAAACACTCAGCTGGTCAGACAGCATCGATGGAGAGGAGAGACAGAGTTAGCATTTCAGGTCGATGACCTTTTATCAGAATTAATCAAATAGTTCTGCTGAGGGTTTTCAGCATTTCAGTTTTCATTTCAGATTTCCAGCATTCACAGTATTTTGCTTTTGTAAGATTAATGCACCTTGGTGTATTTTACCGGAAAGTAGTTGAGACCAGGACCATTGGAGGGCCTTTCCTTCGAGTATTCTCATAGAGATGATATGTGTAGGCGACTGATGCAAATAGGAAAAATGCGGAGGGAAAGTCTGGAGATAAATAAACAAACATTTGCTCCCATTTACAGAGAGAAACAGCTCTTCCCACATCCTATTAACAGCTTCATCACGATGTGAACAAAAAACTTACAGCCCTGCGATTTTGTTAGCGATTTAATCTTGCAAATCTTTCGTTTTGTTGTGTAAAAAATGACTAATAACAGTCTAGCTGCCAGACTGATGAATGCCTTCCCTTCATTTATGCTGAAGTACTCACATGAAAAAACAGCCAAATTGCCCGATGTCACACAAACTAAGATTTATTTGTAGAAAATTGCCGTCGGAAAGAAGGGGAGATAAAATAGCAGAGCAATAAAGAGCGAAGGAGAGAGGACAGCAGTGTAATCCAAGCAAGAAAGATCATCCAGGAGATTACGATATGGCAGAGATGGAGTGGAGAAGAGAGCGACAGTAAATTCAAGTCAAACATGGGGAATAAATGCACTGTAGCCCATGGTCAGTTCTTATTTCAAAATCTTTGAAGGCTGGCTTTCCCCGTTTGCTAAAGATAATTATACAGTATCTAAATATATATATATTTTGTAAAGAACTGATACAAGTATTGATTACTTTCTCTTCCTTTTCTCTGCCAAAGCCAAGAGGCCAGCCCGGAGACATCCTCCTGCTCCCATTGGAACATCAGAAAAGTTAAGGATGAGAAAAAGCTATTTGGCCCACCGAAGCTCTTATCTCTAGCATTCAAATTCTCACTGTGTCTGCACTACCCTGCCTGGTAGATTTAAACATCTATTTATCATCCCTTTGCATAATGAAATGTGTTCAGTATCTGACTTAAGTTTCACTGGCTTATAGTTATTGTCTCTGGCCCCATTATCCTGCTTTATTTTAAAGTAACATTCAGGACTTAACCTATCCAAACCATTTAATATTGATATGCTTCATCTCTCATTAACTGTCCTCTCTCCAGGTTGTGGAAACTGCTTTTTTGACGCCTTTTCATAATTCATCCCCATTACACTTGGAATCATTCTGCTTACTCTTCTCTACACCCTCTCTCGTGCTTGTATATCCTCTTTTGTAGCAAGGTGACTAGAACAATACAGGGTACAAGTGCAGTCTGATCAGTGCACCTTACATCCTCAGTACAACTTCAGTCGATTTGTATTCTCTGCCAATGTGTTCCTGGGGTAACAGATCCTCGGTGTGCTATCTGTGAAGAAGATGGAAACTGGTTCCTTATACACGTCTTTATAAACGGTTTTATGATCTTGTTATACTCAGCGCACAGAAGCAATCTTCACTTGCTATCCGAGGTGCCCGAGAGCAGGATAACTCTGTGATATTCTATCCTTCCCCCGGAATCTCTTTAGTGAGTCCCTGTGATAGCATGCCCAGGATTGCGTCGGTAGGAATCATGGTTCCAAATCAAGATCCCACCTCTCTCTGGTGATATTGTAGCGTAACACCATGCCAACCTCTCATATACATCACAAATGACCAATCTGGATGGTCGCGAATTCTCTAACCTCGTCACTTTCAAAGTACAGAATACTCTGCAATTTTCAAAAACCTCCATGCTTCCCACTGAGTAATATTAGTAGCAATTATTTCATATCAATTTTAATATGAGTTTTCAGGGCTGGAGTTGACTCTGAACTGTCTCAGCAGCTTGCTGATGTACCAATGCGCTGCCATTCCCTAAATGTGCACATTGCTGCCTTTCATATTGGTTTTCTTTATTCATCATCATCATAGGCAGTCCCTTGGAATCGAGGAAGACTTGTTCCCACTCCCAAAGTGAGTTCTCTGATGGCTGAACAGTCCAATACAAGAGCCACAGACCCTGTTACAGGTGGGACAGAGATTCATCGTGGGAAGGGGTTGGTGGGGCTGGTTTGCCACACGTTCCTTCCGCTGCCTGCGCTTGACCTCTTCACGCTCTTTGCGTTGAGACTTGAAGAGCTCAATGCCCTCCCGGGTGCACTTTCTCCACCTCGGGCGGTGTTCGGCCAGGGTCTCCCAGGTGTCAGTGGTGATGTCGCACTTTATCAGGGAGGCTTTGAGGGTTTTCCTGTAATGTTTCCGCTGCCCACCTTTGGCTCGTTTACCATGAAGGGGCTCTGCATAAAGCATTTACTTAGGGAGTCTCGTATCTGGCATGCGAACTATGTGGCCTGCCCAGATAAGCTGATCGAGTATGGCCAGTGCTTCAATGCTGGGGATGTTGGCCTGGTCGAGGACACTGATGTTGGTGCGCCTGTCCACCCAGGGGATTTGCAGGATCTTGCGGAGACATCGTTGGTGATATATCTCCAGCGACTTGAGGTGCCTTCTGTACATTGTTCATGCCTCAGATCCATACAGGAGGACGGGTATTACGACAGCCCTGTAGACCATGAGCTTGGTGGTAGATTTGAGGGCCTGGTCTTCAAACACTCTTTTCCTTATTAACATCCTACTGAACCTCACACACCATTCCAAATGCCATCTCACCATTCAGTACAAGGTTCCCTACCTGTGTACATGTGGCAGGCCTCCACTTGGCATCTTGCCCTTACTGACATGGTTCAAATTGAGAACCCACCATGCCAATGAGCCCTCATACTCCGGATACACAATTTTTCTGGCAACAACAACTTGCACCTATTTAGCACCTTTGACGTAGGAAAAACATCCCAAGACATGTCACAGGAGCATTATCAGACAACATTTGACACCGAGCCACAGAAAGAGGTATTTGGACATGGAGATAGATTTTAAGGAGCGACGCAAAGGAGGAGCGAGGCGGCGAGGTTTAGGGATGGAATTCCAGAGCTTAGGGCCCAGGCAGCTGAAGGCACACCGGTCTAAGGTGGTGCAATTAAAATCGGGGATGCACAAGAGGCCAGAACTGGGTGTGCGCAGAGATCTCAGACACTTGTAGGGCTGAAGGCGGTTAGAGGGTTTGGGAGAGGCAAGGGCACAGAGGAACAGCTCTTAAATTTGACAGCAAACTAGTAACAAAAACGTAGTATGATTATCGGTGTGCCTCAGAGCCATGACAGATGAATGTCGCACAGTGTGGTGGCTTTGTTCTGGTGAGGTATGTGTCTAGATGCAGTATAACTATAAACAGCGTTGTTTTTCGGATTGTGTGGGTCACAGTGTATCGCACAATTGTCTGCATCATGCATTATTAGGTAACTTGTGCCTGTAAGCTAAAATGTAATTTAAAAAAAGAAGTCTAGTGTAACTCTGATGAATTATGAATTCTGCTTCTGGTATAATCCATTTTGGGTGCTGGCAGCAGGAGCACATATAACTAGGTTTTAACGGCTCCTTAAATCTTTGATTTTTATTTCTTCTGTGCCAATCATTGACAACAAAGTCACG
Source organism: Pristiophorus japonicus (assembly GCF_044704955.1). Lineage (NCBI taxonomy): Eukaryota > Metazoa > Chordata > Chondrichthyes > Pristiophoridae > Pristiophorus > Pristiophorus japonicus. The sequence continues at coordinate 6,134,743 of NC_091992.1, read as the reverse complement.
CTGCCTTGACCTAATAATATAATATTCATGATATATTCCTACAAGAACGGTAGCAGGATTGAAAGGGAAAATAAGTCTGGGGAGGGGGGCAAAGAGTAATTTTTGTGCAACATACTCTCATTTTATGGAGTAAAATAATAAATCTAATGAAAGCATACATGGAAAAATTCAAATGTGTGTCAGTGACTTATCAATGCTCCCGTGGTAGAACATTGCAAGTTGACGTAATTTGACCCAAATAACAAGGTACGGAGATGTCCTGTATGTAGCAACAGTTTGAACCCCTCCTGTGAACAGCAAAGTGATTGGCGGGGAGCAACTGGAGTGGAGATCACGTCAATCAGCTACAGCGAGAGCCAAGTCCGCACTGACATCAGCAACAGTGTGTCCAATCAGGCAAGGGGGCTGCGGTGTTCAACAGCATGGGGCAACTTAAAAGGCAATCCCTGCTTAAAAGTTGAGCGGCCGATATCGCACACCGTTCAGGGCGACGGGAAGGGGCAGAGAGAAAAGGCAGAGGAAAGAATGAAAGGGCAATGAGGAAGGATGGAGGATGGAGGGAAAAGTGATAGATAAGACAGATAGCAGGAGACAATAAATAAAATCAATGCTTAAAGAGACAAGGTCTTCCCGCTCCCTGGGAGCTGTGTAAGGAGAAACAGTGTCCGTTTGTGGCTGGCGATAATACTTTCCATTCAATGGAGATTGCAGCTTGCTGATTCATATGATTGCAGGCCGGCGCCCTGCTGGCGAGCCTCTCCACTGAAATTAAATCCACTCTCTTCAGTTATAAATTATAATGCTCTATAAACAACACTCCCACTGGGAATTGAGAGAGATCTGTGCACAGTCCGCTCACTGTTTCTCGCTCTGCTCCTCTGCCGCAAACAAGGGCGCACTGTGTGTCTGCTGCTGTCAGGGTTTCTGCAGTACTTTACGCACTGTTTGATGTTTGGGACAGAGAATGGGAGTGGGAAAGAAACAAAAGCCAGAGGGGGAAGAGAGAGAGAGAGAGAGAGAGAGAGAGAGAAAAACAAGATAGGAAGGAAGAAAGAAAGAAGTGCAACAAGTAAATAAGGAAGAATAATAATAAATAGGAACAGAGAATTCGAATACATTCAAGTGTACAGGAAACTGATCAGGTAGATTTAAAAATTCTCATCCTTGTGTTCAAATCGCTCCATGGCCTCGCCCCTCCCTATCTCTGTAACCTCCTCCAGTCCTACAACACCCTGAGATTCTGTGCTCCTCTAATTCTGGCCTCTTGTGCATGCCCCTGATTTTAATCGCTCTCACATTGGCGGCCGTGCCTTCAGCTGCCTGGGCCCCAAGCTCTGGAATTCCCTCCCTAAACCTCTCCGCCTCTCTCTCCTCCTTTAAGACGCTCCTTAAAACCTACTTCTTTGACCAGTGATTTGCTCACACATCCTAATATCTCTTTATGTGGCTTGGTGTTAAATGTTTTCTCTGTGAAGGTGCTGTATAAGTACAAGGTGTTGTTGCAGAGAAGAGAATGAAGAGCAGGAGGAGAGGCAGGGGAACGCAGTTTGTTCATCGACCTGGAGCCATGCCTGAGCCGGAGATGCACACCTGGCAGCAACACCAGAGTAAACGTGTGAGACTCACTCAGACTAGGAGGACCCATTTCCTTGAATGGAGCTTGGCAAATCTGGTCAGTTTATCTCTGGTGTGGTTCCCCACTGCGTGAGACTCCAGCCTCACGAGTCGGCAGCATGAGCGCAGCACCAGAGCGAGTGTAAAAATCGGCCAAGGGCAGAGAGCAAGATGAATACAGAGAAGGGGAACGAATTGTTAAAAAAAGCTGCATATATATATTACACACATTTATAAACTAATGAGCGTGGAAAGAGAAAAGGAAGGAAGGAAGATGCAGGGGACAACAGGTCCCAAACAGAATCTAATGGGAAAAACTGCCCACATTTTGTCCCACCCCGCCCATTCGTTGTGTTCGCTATGGGAGGAATGCTAACTGTTTCCATATCAGTGCCACTTTTGAGACTGACACGTGTTTACTTGCCCTCCCTCTGTAGACGCGCATCATCTCTGCTCAGCACCTTCCTCCCCTTGACTCGAGTGAGATCAGCATTGAACAGGATATCGCTCTGAGGAAGGCGAACGATAGCGTCAAGCCCACTCCCTGTCAATCTGTGGGATTTCCTGCTTTTCTGGAGGTCACACTGGACCTGGTGCACAGAGAATGCCAGGTACAGCGTTCTTGCTGGGCACCAAAAACTGTCATCTACCCAAGAGCTTCCTACCTGTTTAACGTAGCCTTTGCTCTGGGGGTTCTGATAGTAGGAAATGGAACATTAGAGGAAAACAAGAGCAACTGAATGGCTTAACCTTCATTTAAAAAAGGTCACCTCAACTCACATTGGGGGTTATTTTAATTTTTGACCACCGGGCGAAAAGCAGGTGATTACAAATCGGCAGCCCGTTTCACACCTCTCAATATTCTTTACCAAAATCGGGCAAGGTGTATAACAGGGCTGCCGATTCACTACCACATGTTCTTAACCTGCCGATAAAAAATTGTAATTATCCCAAATGTGTCGGAGACAGAAGCTGTTGCATTTTTTTACATTGCAGCTAGTATGAAATAGGAACATAGGGACACAAGAACAGGAGCAGGCCATTCAGCCCCTCGAGCCTTTTCCGCCATTCAGTTAGATTATGGCTGATTTGTATCTTAACTCCATCTACCCGCCTTGGTTCCATAGTCCTTAATATCTTTGCCGAACAAATTTATATTGTTATCTCAGATTAAGTTGGAGAAAACTCCTTACCTGCAACAGTGCTGGACTAACTGCGGTCTTGATTAAGATCAGCTAAATCAGCACAGACCAGGGATAGAACCTGGGACCGATATGGTCTGGATTGCTCAGTACTACATCCAGTAACACATTCACCAACTGATCCATCAGGCAAGTCTGCCTTAGGTTTATAAGATGTTAAGCAGGACACGGCATCAGCAAGGGCTTTATGCCAGCAGAATTCTATTCACAAACAACAGAAGGGAGGCAATTGGAGAAGTAGTGAAAAACGCTGAAGAGTAGAAGGATTTAAAGATAACGGGAGTGGGGAAGAGAGTGATGGAGAGCAGAATTTAGAAAAAATATCTAGTTGGCAAGATGGGGGGCTAACCTTTTCTAGGGATCACAAGAAGGGTCTGTCATATGGCGTGGTGAAGCAGAGAGCCCCTGCTCCCTCCATTCTGCTGTTCTATTTGTATTTGTTTTCAATCAATATGGTTTTCATTTACTTATTTCAGTACTGCCATATGTGATCTGGTATCCTGATATAATGAAGCAGAGGGGAGTAAGAGTAATTTGAACTTTGGTGCTCACATATCTGTCGCCCGTTTACAAACTGTTTAGAAACTATAAAGCCTCGTTTGCCTGCATTATTGATGAAGAGTTTAGAAGTGCAGATGTCGCAAATGCTTTGGTCAACGTTCTGCAAGCTCACTAGCCCGATCAAATCACTGCACCGCCCAAAACCAAAACACAGCTAAACAGGCATCGTGTGCCTCGTCAAATAATGAGCCTTCTAAACCCAAGCACAAAACTTTTGGCAATAAATACAAGGGTAAACTTTGAGAGGCTCTACTCTCGGTGGGGAGCCTTGGTTAGCGGGAGAGGAAGGTCCCAGGTAGGTCATTCTGGAACCTATGCTCCCATCAAGTGAGGTTCCATGCACTGTTGGCACTGTAAAGGAACGACTGAGGCTGGAGTGTGTTCCCAGATTGCAGCATAATCGAAGGATACTCACAACATCCTGAACTGTGGCATCAAAACTTGAATCGTTTACGAGAGTCAGTAACCAAAGATTGTTTTATAATTCACAACTCCCCCAAATTGGGAAACACCAGAATGAAACTGAGTCACTTCCTACTGTTGGGAACAGGGTTTTAACCCGAAAGAAGAGAGTTCACCAGCAAGGGAGACTGAGTCAGGTTCAGCCCGAGATCCAGCTTCTTTCCAGGACATTATCCCTGCTTAAAACTCATGAGCAATGTTTTGAAGTTGCAACTAACTGCTTATATCACTGGAAAAGGAAAACAGGGCACAATAGGATTGCAGATAAAGGTTCTCAGATGCATCATGTGTCACGTGACATATAATAATAAAGCAACGTTGTTAAGAAATGTTTTTACCTTTATATATCTATCTATATAGATTTGAGAGTGTCCATCACACTTCATAGTGTCAAAAACATAAAAAAAGAGAAATCGGGTTGCTTTGGACTGCTTTTTTCTGACCTGGAGCTAAACGTTTACAAGCACCTTCTATTCTCCAAAATTCCCTCCATAAACAGCACTTAAGCTCTGGAATTCGATTTGGTGGTCATGAAGAAACAGATCAGCTTAAATACAGCTCTACCTCAGTAGCAGAATAATATAAGAAATTACAGAACGGGTTAAACAAAATATGTCAATGGCCGACAATGGCAGATGAAATTTAATGCAGAGAAATGTGAAGTATTGCACATAGGGAGGAAAAACGGAGAACGTAAGTACTCCATGGTGAAATAGCCAAGCACAAAACTGAGAGAAGCCTAAGGGTCTTCATGGACTCAATACTCAACATGTCCAACTATTGCAAGCCACAATGCCACTAGAAACTAAAATACAAATCAGAGAAAGTCATGATAAACTTCTGGTCTGACCACACCTTGAATACTGGGTCCAGTTCTGGTCGCTGAGAAACAAGGGAGATATTCAAAGACTGGAGAAAGTGCAGAGAAGAGACACGATGGTCATCTTCAGTTTTAGGGTCTGTGTTATAAGGAAAGACTTGGGGACTGAAATTGCCCCTTTTTGCACCCCATTAGCGTCTCCGGGAGACAGCGCGCCGCCTTGTTTCAAGGGTGCAAAGCCCAATTGCACGCCAGGGGCAGGACTTCCAGGCCGAGCGATAAAGTCCCGTCCTCGGAAGGTCACCGCCCCCAATCGGGGCGCGCGGCAATTTTGGCCCCCTGGGATTTTCATCCTGGAAAAGAAGCATCTGGGAGTTGATCTTACGGAAGTATGTAATATAATAAAATACATGGAAAAGATTACTGGGAAGATTATTTTCAGTTACACCAGGACAAAGGGACACGCGTTCACACCAGTAAAAGGTAATTAAAGAGGAATTTATTTTTCACACAGCTCAACACTTCCAGGAAGAATGGTGGAGGCAAAAGGCCCTGGAATCATTAAAGAAACAATTCGATGCAGCAATGAGTGGGGGAAAGCGTAGAATTATTCTGATGGATAAACTAAGATGGGCCAAATGGCCTTTCTCACAGGTTAAATATATTGTATATTCAGCAAGGGATACTGAAGGGGACAGGAAGGGACACACAGTGGTGGTGCAAGCCCATGACATAGGGAGAAATAATATAGGGGCTTCAAAATTACAAAATTCAAAACATGAAACATAGAAACATAGAAACATAGAAAATAGGTGCAGGAGCAGGCCATTCAGCCCTTCTAGCCTGCACCGCCATTCAATGAGTTCATGGCTGAACATGAAACTTCAGTACCCCATTCCTGCTTTCTCGCCATAACTTTGATCCCCCGAGTAGTAAGGACTTCATCTAACTCCCTTTTGAATATATTTAGTGAATTGGCCTCAACTACTTTCTGTGGTAGAGAATTCCACAGGTTCACCACTCTCTGGGTGAAGAAGTTTCTCCTCATCTCGGTCCTAAATGGCTTACCCCTTATCCTTAGACTGTGACCTCTGGTTCTGGACTTCCCCAACATTGGGAACATTCTTCCTGCATCTAACCTGTCTAAACCCGTCAGAATTTTAAACGTTTCTATGAGGTCCCCTCTCATTCTTCTGAACTCCAGTGAATACAAGCCCAGTTGATCCAGTCTTTCTTGATAGGTCAGTCCCGCCATCCCGGGAATCAGTCTGGTGAATCTTCGCTGCACTCCCTCAATAGCAAGAATGTCCTTCCTCAAGTTAGGAGACCAAAACTGTACACAATACTCCAGGTGTGGCCTCACCAAGGTCCTGTACAACTGTAGCAACACCTCCCTGCCCCTGTATTCAAATCCCCTCGCTATGAAGGCCAACATGCCATTTGCTTTCTTAACCGCCTGCTGTACCTGCATGCTAACCTTCAATGACTGATGTACCATGACACCCAGGTCTCGTTGCACCTTCCCTTTTCCTAATCTGTCACCATTCAGATAATAGTCTGTCTCTCTGTTTTTACCACCAAAGTGGATAACCTCACATTTATCCACATTATACTTCATCTGCCATGCATTTGCCCACTCACCTAACCTATCCAAGTCACTCTGCAGCCTAATAGCATCCTCCTCGCAGCTCACACTGCCACCCAACTTAGTGTCATCCGCAAATTTGGAGATACTGCATTTAATCCCCTCGTCTAAATCATTAATGTACAATGTAAACAGCTGGGGCCCCAGCACAGAACCTTGCGGCACCCCACTAGTCACTGCCTGCCATTCTGAAAAGTACCCGTTTACTCCTACTCTTTGCTTCCTGTCTGACAACCAGTTCTCAATCCACGTCAGCACACTACCCCCAATCCCATGTGCTTTAACTTTGCACATTAATCTCTTGTGTGGGACCTTGTCGAAAGCCTTCTGAAAGTCCAAATATACCACATCAACTGGTTCTCCTTTGTCCACTTTACTGGAAACATCCTCAAAAAATTCCAGAAGATTTGTCAAGCATGATTTCCCTTTCACAAATCCATGCTGACTTGGACCTATCATGTCACCATTTTCCAGATGCACTGCTATGACATCCTTAATAATTGATTCCATCATTTTACCCACTACTGAGGTCAGACTGACCGGTCTATAATTCCGTGTTTTCTCTCTCCCTCCTTTTTTAAAAAGTGGGGTTACATTGGCTACCCTCCACTCCATAGGAACTGATCCAGAGTCAATGGAATGTTGAAAAATGACTGTCAATGCATCCGCTATTTCCAAGGCCACCTCCTTAAGTACTCTGGGATGCAGTCCATCAGGCCCTGGGGATTTATCGGCCTTCAATCCCATCAATTTCCCCAACACAATTTCCCGACTAATAAAGATTTCCCTCAGTTCCCCCTCCTTACTAGACCCTCTGACCCCTTTTATATCCGGAAGGTTGTTTGTATCCTCCTTAGTGAATACTGAACCAAAGTACTTGTTCAATTGGTCTGCCATTTCTTTGTTCCCCGTTATGACTTCCCCTGATTCTGACTGCAGGGGACCTACGTTTGTCTTTACTAACCTTTTTCTCTTTACATACCTATAGAAACTTTTGCAATCCACCTTAATGTTCCCTGCAAGCTTCTTCTCGTACTCCATTTTCCCTGCCCTAATCAAACCCTTTGTCCTCCTCTGCTGAGTTCTAAATTTCTCCCAGTCCCCAGGTTCGCTGCTATTTCTGGCCAATTTGTATGCCACTTCCTTGGCTTTAATACTATCCCTGATTTCCCTAGATAGCCACGGTTGAGCCACCTTCCCTTTTTTATTTTTACGCCAGACAGGAATGTACAATTGTTGTAATTCATCCATGCGGTCTCTAAATGTCTGCCATTGCCCATCCACAGTCAACCCCCTAAGTATCATTCGCCAATCTATCCTAGCCAATTCACGCCTCATACCTTCAAAGTTACCCTTCTTTAAGTTCTGGACCATGGTCTCTGAATTTACTGTTTCATTCTCCATCCTAATGCAGAAATCCACCATATTATGGTCACTCTTCCCCAAGGGGCCTCGCACAATGAGATTACTAATTAATCCTCTCTCATTACACAACACCCAGTCTAAGATGGCCTCCCCCCTAGTTGGTTCCTCAACATATTGGTCTAGAAAACCATCCCTTATGCACTCCAGGAAATCCTCCTCCACCGTATTGCTTCCAGTTTGGCTAGCCCAATCTATGTGCATATTAAAGTCACCCATTATAACTGCTACACCTTTATTGCATGCACCCCTAATTTCCTGTTTGATGCCCTCCCCAACATCCCTATTACTGTTTGGAGGTCTGTACACAACTCCTACTAACGTTTTTTGCCCTTTGGTGTTCTGCAGCTCTACCCATATAGATTCCACATCATCCAAGCTAATGTCTTTCCTAACTATTGCATTAATCTCCTCTTTAACCAACAATGCTACCCCACCTCCTTTTCCTTTTATTCTATCCTTCCTGAATGTTGAATACCCCTGAATGTTGAGTTCCCAGCCCTGATCATCCTGGAGCCACGTCTCCGTAATCCCAATCACATCATATTTATTAACATCTATTTGCACAATTAATTCATCCACCTTATTGCGGATACTCCTTGCATTAAGACACAAAGCCTTCAGGCTTGTTTTTTTAACACCCTTTGTCCTTTTAGAATTTTGCTGTACAGTGGCCCTTTTTGTTCTTTGCCTTGGGTTTCTCCGCCCTCCACTTTTCCTCATCTCCTTTCTGTCTTTTGCTTTTGCCTCCTTTTTGTTTCCCTCTGTCTCCCTGCATTGGTTCCCATCCCCCTGCCATATTAGTTTAAATCCTCCCCAACAGCACTAGCAAACACTCCCCCTAGGACATTGGTTCCGATCCTGCCCAGGTGCAGACCGTCCGGTTTGTACTGGTCCCACCTCCCCCAGAACCGGTCCCAATGCCCCAGGAATTTGAATCCCTCCCTGCTGCACCACTGCTCAAGCCACGTATTCATCTGCGCTATCTTGCGATTCCTACTCTGACTATCACGTGGCACTGGTAGCAATCCCGAGATTACTACTTTTGAGGTCCTACTTTTTAATTTAGCTCCTAGCTCCTTAAATTCGTTTCGTAGGACCTCATCCCTTTTTTTTACCTATGTCGTTGGTACCAATGTGCACCACGACAACTGGCTGTTCTCCCTCCCATTTCAGAATGTCCTGCACCCGCTCCGAGACATCCTTGACCCTTGCACCAGGGAGGCAACATACCATCCTGGAGTCTCGGTCGCGGCCGCAGAAACGCCTATCTATTCCCCTCACCATTGAATCCCCTATCACTATTGCTGTCCCACTCTTTTTCTTGCCCTCCTGTGCAGCAGAGCCAGCCACGGTGCCATGAACTTGGCTGCTGCTGCCCTCCCCTGATGAGTCATCCCCCTCAACAGTACTCAAAACAGTGTATCTGTTTTGCAGGGGGATGACCACAGGGGACCCCTGCACTATCTTCCTTGCACTACTCTTCCTGCTGGTCTTCCATTCCCTAGCTGGCTATGGACCCTTTCCCTGCGGTAAGACCAACTCACTACACGTGATACTCACGTCATTCTCAGCATCGTGGATGCTCCAGAGCGAATCGACCCTCAGCTCCAACTCCGCAACGCGGACAGTCAGGAGCTTGAGGTGGACACACTTCCCGCACACGTAGTCGTCAGGGACACCGGAAGTGTCCCTGAGTTCCCACATGGTACAGGAGGAGCATAACACCCGACCGAGCTCTCCTGCCATGTCTTAACCCTTAGATTAACTTAAATTGGCAAATATGCAAACTGATATTCTACCTCTGGTGTTTGTGAAAGAAAAGACGTTTATCTGGAAAATTACATTGGGTTGAATGGTCTTCCTCATCCATAAGGAGCTTGTGATCCTATGACTGAAAGTTATGTGGTATAATGAGATATTTATACCTTTCCTTTTCTCGAGACTCACTTCGGCTTGACCCGCTTCTAGGCTTTTATCAATGAGGCTGTGAAACTGTCTGCTTGGACATGTGTTAGTCCAGTCCGTGGCCATTGCTCCTCCCTGCTGCCTACTCAGTCACTTGGCTGAGATAGGGAATTCTATGGCGGGCGGAGAGGATCATGGATTTAAAGTCACATCCCACCGATAGGCTTATATTGCCTGGAATATCGAAGGTTAAGGAGTGGTTTGATTGAGGTTTTTAGGATTTTGAAAGGAATTGATAAGAGTAGATAGAAACTTTTTTTCACTGGTGGGGGAATCTAGGACAAGGGGACATAACCTTAAAATCAGAGACAGTCCATTCAGGAGAGAAGCTAGGAAATACTTCTTCATGCAAGGATGGTCAGTGTGGAACTCCCTCACATAAACAGCAGAAGCTAGCTCAATTAATAATTTAAGTCTGAGATTAATAAATTTTTGCTGGCCAAGGGTATTAAGGGAAATGGAGCCAAGGTAGGTGGATGGAATTATGATACAGATCAGCCACGCTCTCACTAAATGGCAGAATGGGCTCAAGGGGCTGAATGGCCTTCTCCAGTTCCTATGTTCAACTCCATGCTCCAGAATATCAGGTGATCCTAAAACCAATAAAACCATTATTGACTTCAATGGAAATAAAAATGGGAGGTGTATAAAATGGGCTGCCGATTAGCAATCATCCGTATTATACTATTGCAGAGAGTCAAAATGATCTCCCAATCAGTGCTGGTATAGCAACTCCTATTATAAACCCCATCAGTGCTGGGACAGTCAGCCTACTATTAGCAAGTCTGCTTTATACGGACCATTATTGTCAAACGGCCCACTGCATTTTTGCGATACCCCTGTACATTCAACATTATCATCATCTACTGCCATTGGTGAGACAGCTGTAATATTGTGGGAATGAAATGGCAATTGTTTCATTTCCCTTCATAAAGTGATCCATATATCATCATCATCATCATCATAGGCAATCCCTCGGAATCGAGGAAGACTTGCTTTCACTCTTAGCATGAGTTCTTAGGTGGCTGTACAGTCCAATACGAGAAGCACAGCCTCTGTCACAGGTGGGACAGATAGTCGTTGAGGGAAAGGGTGGGCAGGGAGCCTGGTTTGCCGCTCCTTCCGCTGCCTGCGCTTGATTTCTGCATGCTCTCAGCGACAATACTTGAGGAGTTCAGCGCCCTCCTGAATACACTTCCTCCACTTAGGGCGGTCTATGGCCAGGGACTCCCAGGTGTCGGTGGGGATGTCGCACCTTTATCAGGGAGGCTTGGAGGGTGTCCTTGGAACATTTCCTCTGCCTGCCTTTGGCTCGTTTGCCGTGGACGAGTTCCGAGTAGAGCGCTTGCTTTGGGAGTCTCGTGTCTGGCATGCGAACTATGTGGCCTGCCCAGCGGAGCTGATCAAGTGTGGTCAGTGCTTCAATGCTGGCCTGGATGAGGACACTAATGTTTGTGCGTCTGTCCTCCCAGGGGATTTGCAGGATCTTGCGGAGACATCGCTGGTGGTATTTCTCCAGCGACTTGAGGTGTCTACTGTACATGGTCCACGTCTCTGAGCCATACAGGAGGGCGGGTATTACTATGGCCCTGTAGACCATGAGCTTGGTGACAGTTTTGAGGGACTGGTCTTCAAACACTCTTTTTCTCAGGCGGCTGAAGGCTGCACTGGCGCACTGGAGGCGGTGTTGGATCTCGTCGTCAATGCCTGCTCTTGTTGATAGGAGGCTCCCGAGATTGGGGAAGTGGTCCACGTTGTCCAGGGCAACGCTGTGGATCTTGATATCTGGGGGGCAGTGCTATGTATATCATGTGCTCGCTGACCAGCTGAATTTGGAATCTGAGATTGTGAAAATTGAGATCTATACAAAACAGCAGCTGTGCCTTCCCACAATGGCACCAATGTTGAGTGTTCCGACATTTAACTTTCAACCACATAGACACCAAGACTACGTTTAGACTGACACCTAGGACTGCTCCATGTCAGTGACAGTGTAGTTTAACAGACAGAATCAATTACTTGCATCTCTCACGATATTTCAAAGTACTCACCCGACTCTCTTTCCCCACCCTGAGATGCTTACTCATGGTGATTTTGCCGAGGGTTCTTTGGTAGCTTTAGTTTCATTTCAAATATAGTTACACTTGCTCCAGACCACAATCCAATTTAAGTCTGATTACGCATTAGAACGAGCGGATCTGGCGCGTTTACCCAACAGCCGATGACTAATTCTGGAAACAAGCTTTTTCTCTGTTGTGTACAGTAAGTAAAAAAAACATAGACAACCTGTAATCTCTCAGGTTAGGAGCTCGGCACTGTAGGACTACTGATAGACAAGGTTTACAGGTATCCTGGCCAATATTTATCTCTCAACCAACACCTTAAAAATGGATGATCTGGTCAATGTCACTTTGCTGTTTGTGGGATCTTGCTGCGCGACAATTGGCTGCCGCACTGCCTACATCACAAGAGGCATGCACTTTGGGATGTCCTGAGGCTCTAAAAGGCGCGATATAAATGCAAGTTCTTTCTTTTTATTTTTACTAGTACTAATCTCACCAGCTTGCACCTTTTCACTCTGCTTTTGCCATTGTCTCTTAATTGCTTTCTTAGTTAAAATATTCTGTTCTTTTTCCAATTTGCCAGAGTATTTGCAAACAAAGAAAATTTGCAGGAAGGTGGGCTGGGGGCGGGTGGACTTAACAAAACTGCTTGAGAACTGGGGCAGTAAATCTAATCCAAAATTAGAGACTACATAGAAGATCTATCAGCATCTGAAATGAGAAAGGACAGGTTAATGTTTCAGGTCTAGACCCTTCGTTAAAACTGATGAAGGTTTTGACAAAGTGTCTACACCCAAAACTTTACCCTATTTGCAAATCCTAATGGAACTGCCGTGCATTCTTTGTGGAAACTGGAGTCCTTTTTTTTGTGTTTGTTTGAATTGTTGTAGTGGAGATAAAACAAACACATGCTAAAATTAACTTGCCCAAAGAGAAAAAAAACTAATGATTGAGTGTTACTGGAACGGAAAAGGGTTGAAAGGGAAACACTCTGTTCACTTTGTGAGTCAGCCCCCTTGCAGTGAGACTTGGAGTGCAGTGAGCTGCCGGAGTAATGTGAAGTTAGTGGCTGCAGTAATCACAGGCGTCTGTCCGGCAGCAGACTGCAAAAATAGCAGCAGCTGCTGCTCCTTTCCACCAATCGACAGGCTTTCGAACACCTCCCAGCCAATTACCAGGCGAGTGACTGCACAAACATGGAATTATTGGTTCGGGTGGATGCTAACACTAATGCTGGCTTTTCCTTCTGACTGCACTTGTACATTTCATCTCTTCCCCCGTCCTCCTCCTCCTCCCAGGCATGGCTACAACAGCAAACACCTGATATCCATCTCAACCTGCACTTCTCCACAGATTAAATTGCTACCACCTTTCCGCAGGCAGCCGTTGCAATTTACTGCAAAGCGCTAGGACTTCAAAAGAAAGTGGTCAGTGAGCCCGAAGCTTCACACACAGGGCTTGTATATTTAACCCCATGGTAACAACTCACCACCCGAAAATCATTTCAAGTCGAAAAATGAAAGCTAGCGCAGAATAATTTTATTATCACTCCTCAAATACGAAGCACACTCTTCAGGCAAATCTCTGACCTTCAGTGTCTGTTGTGCACTCTAGCCTTCAGTGTCGCCATCCCCAATAATCTTTCCATCCTGACTTAAGCTCTGCTTTCCGGACAATTTGACAAATTCAATAATTTAAAAAAAAACACATGGAAAATTATTGGAGTGAAATAAAATCTTGAAATTTAAATGCTGGGCAATCTATTCTTTTTAGTTACTGCAATCATTATTATCCCTCCTCACTGCTCTGATCTTTGTCCTTATGGAAAGACACGGGATTATTTTGGTGATAGGGTGAAAACAGGCACTAAGTGGATGATGCGCTAATAAGACACGCCTGTTTGAAATAAAAACAGAAAATGCTGGAAATACTCAGCAGGTCAGGCAGCATCTGTGGAGAGAGAAACAGAGTCAACGTTTCAGATCGATGACCCATCAGTTTTTATTTCAGATTCCAGCATCCACAGTATTTTGCTTTTTGTGTGCCTGTTTGACAGTCTGGTTGTAGCCCGCATGTTTGGGGTTAAATGATGATTACCCTAATTTAAACGTGCTTGGAGGCACTAAAACAGACGCCTGTAGGTTTAGCACTTAAGCACTGATTAGAAGCAATTGTCGCTGTAACCTCCTCACACCCACTTCCATCATTGTCATCATAGGCAGTCCCACATGTCGAGGATGACTTGCTTCCACGCCAAAAAGGGATGAGTTCACAGGTGTTTCAATGAAGAACCTAATATTCCAGATCCTGAACAACATGTTGAAGGGTGGAAGATGCCTGTGCGTGGATTTTTTTAACGTGTGGTGGCCGTTGCACACCAGCCACCACACGGGCTTGACAGAGCTCGGTCTTGGTCCAGTGGCAAGGATTACCCAAGACGACTGGAGATCCAGCTCTGCTGCACGGACATATCGCAGTGTGGGCTGGCCCGTGCTGTCCCTGGGCCCTCGCCTCTTCTGGGCTTAACTACCTTTTGAAATGCCCTAGCAAGTCACTCAGTTGTATCAAACCGCTACAGTGGTTCAAGAAGGCGGCGCACCATCACTTTCTCAGAGTAGCTAGGATGGGAAATAAATGTCAGTGACCGCCTACGTCCCGAGAATAAATGTTTTTAAATTTGGGGAAACCTTCACTAAGATAAATAACGAAACATGCTAAAACATATTTAAAAGATGATCAGAGGGGCGAAGAGAGACCTTGGGGGAAATACATAGTTGGAGAGATAAACTATAATAGTTAGAAATACTGTCAGTACTTCAACATAAGAGCATTATCTGGGAAGAAGTGAAACCCATAATAGTTGCTAATGAAAAGAAGTTTTGCATTTATATAGCACCTTTCACAACCTCAGGATGGCCCAAAGCACTTCACAGAAAATAAAGCACTCTTGAAGTGTGGTCACTGTTTCAATGTAAAAAAAAATGGCAGACAATTTGCGCACAGCAAGCTCCCACAAACAGCAACATGATAATGACCTGATAATCTGTTTTAGTGATGTTGATTGAGGGATAAATATTGGCCAGGACACGTCGCTTCACGATCTCTCGTCGCTAATTTACTGCCCACTCACTACAGTTTTGCTTCGAGTCACATCCACTTTCACTGAAGGTGTGGCATGCACTGGCTGATACACAACGGAACATTTCAGTATGCCTCAGGGACCGAGGGAGAGAGCATACATCTTGTCGGACACGGCACTGGAGATCCTGGTGGAGGAGGTACAGAGGAGGAGGGATGTCCTGTACCCGCACGGGGAGGAAGGAGTCCACCTCTCCTCCAGCAGCTGGTGCTACTCTTCCTGGGCTCATCTCCTCCTCCCATTGCTCCTCCGGACCCAGGGGGTCCCCTAGCAAGATCCCCATGACCAAGCACTGCCTTCCTCCTGGTGACTCCATAAGGTTTTGAATAAAGTACAGAGCACTGCACTCACTCTTCTTAGGAGAAGCTCTCAGAGAATTTCCAGGAACATTGTTGATAGAGTGTTGGTAATGTCTTGACAAAGTGTCCTAGAAAATCTACTGATGTGTCTCAAAAATCCTCTACAAATACATCATCACAGGCAGTCCCTCGAAATCGAGGAAGACTTGCTTCCACTCTAAAAGTGAGTCTTTAGGTGACTGAACAGTCCAATACCTCTGTCACAGGTGGGACAGACAGTGATTGTGGGAAAGAGCAGGTGGGGAGCCTAGTTTGCTACACGCTCATTCCGCTGCCTGCGCTTGTTTTCTGCATGCTCTCGGTGATGAAACTCAAGGTGGTCAGCGCTGTCCCGGATGCTCTTCCTCCCCTTAGGGTGGTCTTTGGCCAGGGACTCCCGGGTGTCAGTGGGGATGTTGCACTTTATCAGGGAGGCTTTGAGGATGTCCTTGAAACGTTTCCTCTGCCCACCTTTGGCTCGTTTGCAGTGAAGGAGTTCCGAGTAGAGCGCTTGTTTTGGGAGTCTTGTGTCAGGCATGCGAACAATGTGACCTGCCCAATGGATTGGACTACAAATACAGTTCACCTCCAGCAGCAAGTGAAAGCTGAGCATGGCTTTAAGCAGCGCTAGAAATCCTCAGCAACGACTTGATTATTCCTGATCAGCCAGCTGCTGTTAGGAGAGGTCGTTAATTAAAGTGATTGCCACCAAAATGGCATGCAGCCTCTTCAATAACTGCGAGCAGGCAATTTAAATGGCAATCAGAGCCTAGCATGCACTACAACTCCTTTACCACGATGTCGCCTTGAGCTAAAGGCTGCTCAACCGACAGTGCAGCTCAAGACCCCATCTACCTTCGAGGCTCTTCAGCGTCTGAAGTATCCGGGGAAAATCACCCCCACAGTATTTTTAAATGGACACAGTCAAAATCAAAATGTTCTGCTTAAGCATCCCAATAGCTGTTTGACCACTGGGAGAAGCCTCTTTGGGTTTAATTTCACCTTGAGATTGAAATAAAAGAAATTATTAAAAGAGTGTGTATGCGTCTCTGAAAGCACACTAAAAATTATTCATAAAAACTAGCAAGTCCAAGTGGAGGGATTTAGTTTTGATTTGGTCTAATCTTTCCTTCTGATTGGCTTTTGGAGCACAAGGCAGGAGGTGAAGTGTTTCAGTTGATGTATGAGGACACTATTATGGAGGGTTCTGAAATAATGGGAAATAACTGCACTGTAACCCTGTGCTCGCTGACTTACATTGGCTCTCGGTCCAGCAACGCCTCAATTTAAAAATTCTCGTCCTTTTTTTAAATCCCTCCTTGGCCTCGCCCCCCCCCTTATTTCTGGAACCTTCTCTAGCCCTACAACCCTCCGAGATAGCTGCGCTCCTTCAATTCCGGCCTCTTGCACGTCCCCGATTTTCATTGCTCTACCGTTGGCGGCTGTGTCTTCAGTTGCCTCGACCCTAAGCTCAGGAATTCTCTCCCTAAACCTCTCGATCTCTCTATTTCTCCCTCCTCCTTTAAGACACTCCTTAAAAACTACCTGTTTTACCCAGCTTTTTGGTCACCTGTCCTAATAGCTGCTTATGTAGCTCGGTGTCAAATTTTGTTTTCTAATGCTCCTGTGAAACACCTTGGGACGGTTTGCTATATTAAAGGTGCTATATAAGTGCAAGTTGTTGTTGTAACGACATATTCGGAATCTGATCAAATTGAAATGAAGCATCACGATCAATTAAAGTCACATTTTCCAAATGTGATTGGTGACGCACCTCCCAGTGGGCTGCAGGGCAGAGTACCCATGTAGGAGTGATGACATACTGGTGGACACCAACCAAACCAATTCCACTGGGTTTTCTGGGCAATAATTAAACTTTCACACTTTTTCTTTGAAAGGCTATGATCAATCAGCATGTACTGATTGATCATAGCCTTTCACAGGGAAACACAGGGCCGACCAATGAACAAAAGGTGAAACATGGCAGTGCTTATCAGTAACTCTCGTCAATGAATCAGCCAAAGAATTTTGAAAATGTTTGATAGAATGAGCGGCAATATAATAGTGTGGGTGCAATCAACTGATGTGGTCACTGGCCACTGGAATTATTTTGAAATAATTTGTTTTAATGTAAGTTCAATAATTTGTGTATCAATCACCATTCCACATGAACTTGTTCAGCTCCAATGAAGGGTCTCCCCTGGAGTGTTAGCCAGGCTTTCTCTTTCAGTTGCTGAATATCCTCCATGAGACCAGAACTTTCTGCTTTTAGTTTATTTAGTGCGGTAGTTTTCGGACCTTTTTGTGTGGGGATCTCTTGCAAAAAATGATGCAATCCCAGGGAAACCCATCTCCTAATTTCTGAAAGACAATGCCATCTACCCAAGGGAAAACGGTGTTACATTTCAGACTCTTTAGATGTCCCCATGGTAGTTTTCCCTCTCACAGCCCCCTCCCCCAAAAGATCAAGTTTTGTCATCATAAGGTGAAAGCATCCTCATTGTCAATTAAAACTCATTACACGGTCTGCTACTGCAACCCATTCTTTCCCAGGATCTCAAAGCTGTGAAGTCCTTACCTCTCTCAGTTTATCCTCTCCTTTTACATTCTACATAAGATTACATCGGCACAGAAACAGGCCATTCGGCCCAACCAGTCCATGCCGGCAATTATGCTCCATTCGAGCCTTCTCCTGTCTTTCCTCATCTAAATCTATCAGCAACAACCTTCTATTCCCTTCTCCCTCATATGCTTGTCTAGTCTCTCCAGTCTGCCTAACACCGGCATCCCCTAATCACTACTCTCAGATTCATCATGTCTTCTCTTTGGCGGAAGATCAAGGGAACCCTGCAATGCATCGAAAATGACCCCGACCCAGAGAAATGGGTTGGGTTAGGTTGGATTCAGAAAGGCAGGTGTAAGCTCTGCTGCATTGAATTCTTCCCTGAAGAGAAGAATCCCAGCCTAAATCTCCAGTGTCACTCAGTTCCAATTATATCATTGATACTCTTTATATGAACATATTTCTCAAAGTTATTTTCTTCACTTCCTGCCATACACCATCTGTCATTCCTCCTTGACCCAAAGGATGAGCTGATGACCTCCCTAAGGCATCTGCCGAATATGGTATAGAGCCCAAATAAAACACAGCAAGTGCTCAAGGGAGAAAGAACTTACATTTCTATAGCGCCTTTCATAATGTCCCAAAGTGCTTTACAGCCAATGACTAATTCTGAAGTGTAGTCATTGCTGTAATGTAGAAAGCGTGTCAGCCAATTTGCATGTAGCAAACATCAATGAAACAAATGACCAGATAATCTGTTTTTAGACAGAACACAACGAGAACTCCTCTGCTCTTAGAATACTTTCTTGGCATCTTTTCTGTCCATCTGAGAGGATAGACGGGGCCTCGGTTTAATGTCTCATCCAAAAGACAGCACCTCGGACAGTGCAGCACTCCTTCAGTATTGCACTGAAGTGCCAGGCTGTTTTATGTGCTCAAGTCTCTGGAGTGGGGCTTGAATCCACAACCTTGTGACTCAGAGGCTGGAATGTGACCCACTGAGCCACTTCACGCAGCAACACAGACTAGAGCCCTGGGAAAAATATGTTAAAACACATGTGAGACAGAGGCAGATACTATAAGCTAATCGCTCACTGTTTAATGTCGCTGCAGTGTATTCGCTCTCTGAAGCAATTTCAAAATTCTCATCCCTCCATGGCCTCGCCCCTCCCTATCTCTGTAACCTCTTCCAATCCCACAACCGCTCCCCGCCCCCCAAGATATCTGCGCCCCTCTAATTCTGCCCTCCTGAGCATGCCTGATTATAATCGCTCAACCATTGATGGCCGTGCCTTCTGTTGCCTGGGCCCGAAGCTCTGAAATTCCCTGCCTAAACCTCTTCGTCTCTCTTCCTCTTTTTCCTCCTTCAAGGCGCTCCTTGACTAAGCTTTTGGTCATTTGCCCTAATTTCTCTTTATGTGGCTCAGTGTCAAATTTTTTGTCCATGTTCCATGTTTTTATTGAATGTGCGAGGTTGCAGCCCCTATTCCATTATTTGAAGGGGCTGCTCCCCAAATTCTGGTTGCACTTCAGTCCCACACTCCTGATCTTTGGGCACCCTGTGCAGAGGGGAGCGGGCAGTTCAGAAGGCCTCCTCGTAGGACTGCTTCTGGGCATGGCCAAGGGAGCCATCAGCTGGTCCAGGCAGCGGGCGGTCGAGGGGGTTGTTCAGTCCGACTGCCTGTCTCTCTTCCACGGTTACATCCGAGCCAGGGTGTGTCCCTGGAGATGGAGCACGCGGTGTCCACCGGTACGCTCGCGGCCCTCTGCGAGAGGTGGGCACCGGAGGGACTGGAGTGCATCATCACCCCTGGCAACCAAACTTTAATTTGATGTTTTGTCTAAAGTTTAATTTGTTTATTGTGCCGGTTTTAGTGCCCCCCCCCTTTTTTAGGCAGGGGGCACTTGTATAATTTGTGTTTTAGTGCCCTCAAAAAAACAAAAACAAGGGGACACTTGTTTGAAAGTGTTTGGTGTGTTCCCCCACCCCCCCCCCCCCCCCTTTAATCAGGGGACACTTGTTTTAATTGTTTACAACAAAAGAGTTGTAATACTCCTGTGAAGCGCCCTGGGATGTTTTACTACATTAATGCCGCTATATAAATATAAGTTATTGTTGTTGAAGCACCAACTAGATAAAACAAGTGGTCCTGTATGGCGTACATCCATTTAGAATTCAAATGTAATTACATAAATATACATGAGATGATTCCACAATCCCCCATTCCCAGTAGATGCTTGACGGGACTGCAGGTCAGAAAATCAGGACTGGTTCCACACTCCTTTTGAACATAGCTGGGTGTGTGGAGTCACCCTTATAAACCCAGCGAGAGCACTTTTGTGCAGAAGTACAATGAAATCCAGTTTATGTCATAATCCATTCACAATGTTGCCAGCTGTGGCTCAGTGGGTAGCACCCTTGGCTCTGAGTCAGAAGGTTGTGGGTTCAAGTCCCACTCCAGAGACTTGAGCATAAAAATCTAGGCTGACACTCCCAGTGCAGTGCTGATGTTAAACCTCTCAAATGACTGCCCTCTCAGGTGGACGGAAAAGATCCTATGGCACTATTTCGAAGAAGAGCAGGGGAGTTATCCCTAATGTCCTGGCCAATATTTATCCCTCAAATAACATAACAAAAACAGATTATCGGGTCATTATCACAGTGCTGTTTGTGGGAGCCTGCTGTGCGCAAATTGGCTGCTGCATTTCCTACATTACAACAACCTCAAAATGCTGTAAAGCGCTTTGGGGTGGTTGTGGAAAGCACCATATAAATGCAAGTCTTTTTAAATTTTTTTTAATTTGGAATTATAGTGCACTAAATGGGAACGCAAACTGGGGTGAAACCTCCTCTTGGAACGGTTTTCTCTCCTCAGGGCTTCAGTGTACCCGGTACTCTCTCGTATTAAACTACAATTTCTGTGTTAATGCATTTTGATTGATGTGAAAGTGACAGTATAACTGCACCCTAAGATTGAAAAAGCTCACTTGTAAAGTTAATATCTGATTTCTCATCTCCCCCTATAATAAATAATTAAAAAATCTCACTCAGCATATCACTTTGTATTCTTGTGTTCAAAATAGGTCCTCGCATTCGGAAATGTTTTAGAAAGTGACATTAGATAATGTTTAACAAAACATTACTGAATACCATAATTTAACCAGAGTGGAATGCTGCAGGCTCCACCGATAACTCTCCAATTTTTTTTTTTTCTTTTTTTTTTCTATTCTATAACTCTCCAATTTACCGCAGGCACACCACTAATGTAGGAACCACAGTAAGCAGTTTCTCTGCTCCCTTACCGTATCTGTTCTGTTAGCTTCACACTTAAGTTCCGGCTGCCCTCAATTACATGACTGATGTTAGGGATTCACCAAAACGCAAATCATTACTGACACTCAGGTAAAAGCAGGTTGGGAGGCACACACACTGAATGATAAAATAAGCATCTTTACATCATTAAATTTACATCAATACGTTATCTATAATGCACTCCTCCAATTCTGGCCTCTTGAGCATCCCCTGTTTTAATCACTCCACCATTGGCGGCCGTACCTTCAGCTGCAGAGGCCCAAAGCTTTGGAATTCCCTCCCTCAACCTCTTCGCTTCTCCATCTCTCCCTCCTCCTAAAAACCTACCTCTCTGACCAAGTTTTTGGTCACCTGTCCTAATATCTCTTTATGTGGCTCGGTGTCAAATTTTGTCTGATAATCGCTCCTGTGAAATGTCTCGAGATGTTTTACGACATTAAAGGGGCTATATAAATGCAAGTTGTCGTTATTACACACCTCCTTGCAAGTTACTTTGAGAACTATAAGGATGCAATATCACTCATATTATATGTAAAATAATATATATATACCACATAAGGAAACTGTACACGGACACGATAAGCCTGCCTTCTGTTATTTGGGCAGTATTCTGAAGTGGGTTCACTGCACTTTATCTAACACAGGGTGGATAAATATTACAGAACTCCAGTGAAGCTGTAACAGTATACTACCTCATCCTAGATCATCGTGTTAGGTACCTTAGTGCTTTATTTTCACCCAATTATGATCACTCTTGTCTTATGATCAATTTTTTGGAGGGGGAGGAATTGGAATTAAATCAAGTTCGTTATGGTTAGACTGTTATTGGATTTTTGCAAATCAATATAATTAAAAAAAATGACTCCACTACCACACTGATCAATATTGCTTAACTCTACCACACTGCGCCCTCAGAGACTGTCAATAATGTCTAGCACTGTATGCCTTTCTCTGCAGACTTCATTAAACCCACTTAAATGGACTCAACAAGTAAATTCAGAATCACTGGATCCTAACTGTATCACTTCATTTCGAAGCTCTCCCAGCTTTTTGTGCCGAGTTGCAAATGGCTGAATCCATAATTAACAACTGTCAGAGGGTTCAGTCTGGGCAAGGTCTTTCATTCATTGGGCCAATGTTATTTATTCAATCTTCCCACTGAATCCCCCATTCTCTTGCTTCAAAACCCAGCTGTTATTTCCCTCCGTCTTTATCTTTACACTTTATTTTTGTGGTCTTGTTATTGACCCTTTTTTGGACTCCTGATGTCGGACAATTCTCTCATTCCTTGGACAATTTGAAATGAAACACGGTCGTAGCATACATTTAGTTCCGTGGTGGCATGTAATTCCGCTGAAAGATAACTTTCGGAGAGAATTATAGAAAGCGGTACAATATGAAAACCACTCTTGGGTCTTGCATGATCTGGGGCTAAAAACCAGCAACACTTGCAATCGCTCTTTATTCTCCTCACCACCAATTGCTTTTTGTCAATGGCCTCATTCTGAGAAGAGCTGATTCGATTGGTTGATTTGGAATAAGTGATATGCGGGAGTGCAGTATACAGCAAATGATACACCTGAGCCTATGTTACACAACAAGTAACAGAGATTTTGAACAGTGAAGAATGGAGACCAAGCAGTATAAAACACAGACGATAAGGCAGCTAGGAAAATCACAGGCTTGATTGTGTGTTTCAAGTCTCTCGCACACTGAAGGGCATAGATGACATAATAAGCCCATCAGTGAAGCTCGAATAATTTATGATCAGCTGACCTGAGAATGTGCAATATTATATATCCACTTAGATTTATTGGCCCAGAATTTCTGATGTCCTGGGTCCGTACAAAGTTTCTACGGATCCGGGAAGGCATTGGAAAAGCCAGTTTTCAGCGCGCAATGTGCATGCGTTGAAAACCGGCTTTTCCGATCTGTCAAGCTGGAGCTTGGCAGATGATCCGCAGATCAGGAGCGAGGACATTTGTAGGTGGAAGTTTGGGCTAGTTACCCATAGCTTGCACGGCAAATGTCCTCAAAACTCTTGCGCCTGAAAAAGCAGGCGCATAGCATGGTGGACTGATGGATGTGGTGTATTTAGATTTCCAAAAGGCATTCGATAAGGTGCCACACAAAATGTTACAGCAGAAGATAAAGGTACGCGGAGTCAGAGGAAATGTATTAGCATGGATCGAGAATTGGCTGGCTAACAGAAAGCAGAGAGTCGGGATAAATGGGTCCTTTTCGGGTTGGAAATCGGTGGTTAGTGGTGTGCCACAGGGATCGGTGCTGGGACCACAACTGTTTACAATATACATAGAGGGGACAGAGTGTAGTGTAACAAAATTTGCAGATGACACAAAGATTAGTGGGAAAGCGGGTTGTGTAGAGGACACAGAGAGGCTGCAAAGAGATTTAGATAGGTTAAGCGAATGGGCTAAGGTTTGGCAGATGGAATACAATGTCGGAAAATGTGAGGTCATCCACCTTGGAAAAAAAAACAGTAAAAGGGAATATTATTTGAATGGGGAGAAATTACAACATGCTGCGGTGCAGAGGGACCTGGGGGTCCTTGTGCATGAATCCCAAAAAGTTAGTTTGCAGGTGCAGCAGATAATCAGGAAGGCAAATGAAATGTTGGCCTTCATTGTGAGAGTACAAAAGCAGGGAGGACCTGCTGCAACTGTATAGGGTATTGGTGAGGCCGCACCTGGAGTACTGTGCAGTTTTGGCCACCTGACTTAAGGAAGGATATAATAGCTTTGGAGGGGGTACAGAGACGATTCACGAGGCTGATTCCAGAGATCACCTTATGATGATAGATTGAGTAGACTGGGTCTTTACTCGTTGGAGTTCAGAAGGATGAGGGGTGATCTTATAGAAACATTTAAAATCATGAAAGGGATAGACAAGATAGAGGCAGAGAGGTTGTTTCCACTGGTCGGGGAGACTAGAACTAGGGGGCACAGCCTCAAAATACGGGGGAGCCAATTTAAAACCAAGTTGAGAAGGAATTTCTTCTCCCAGAGGGTTGTGAATCTCTGGAATTGTCTGCCCAGGGAAGCAGTTGAGGCTAGCTCATTGAATGTATTCAAATCACAGATAGATAGATTTTTAACCAATAAGGGAATTAAGGGTTATGGGGAGCGGGCGGGTAAGTGGAGCTGAGTCCACGGCCAGATCAGCCATGATCTTGTTGAGTGGCGGAGCAGGCTCGAGGGGCTAGATGGCCTACTCCTGTTCCTAATTCTTATGTTCTTATGTTCTTATAGCCTACTGTTACAGGCGTAAGAGTTTAAAAACATGGAAAAAACATGATTAAAATAAAAATTTTAAAAACACATTTATGTTAAAACCCTGCCCACTCAGATAATGTTATTTTAAACCCTAACCCTAACGTTTTAAAAAAATTGGTAATTGTTTTTTCTTTAAAAAACATGTGTAACATTTTTAATTTCTATTAGTTTATTGTGTGAGGTGTTTTTAAAAAAAATGTTTTATGTAGTGTTTGTGCGTTTTGGGCTTTTTCTCATTCATTGTAATAGGAGTTTCGTAACTTACAAAACTCCTATTACAATGAATGAGAAAATACTTAGCTGTGATTGGGTGTCCAGCCACACGTGACTCCTGCGGGTGTCCCGACATGCACTCGCTGTGCGTCGCAGGGAGAGGAGGCCTGTGGATCGGGAGTTCCAGCGGGGCGCAGCAGCTTCAGGTAAGTGCGCATTTTATTTCTATTTTTTCTGGATTTACCCGTGGGAAGCCCTCCTCGGAATTTCTGCCCCATTATTATTTATCCTTAGTGATTGTCCATTTTAATAACTTCCTTTGCTTAAAAAAAAATCACAGTAGTGAAGAATGATACAGAGGAAGTGAGTGAAATGTAAGCACTAAAATACCCAACCAGTGATGGAAACTGACCATGGAGGATGAAGAGTCCGCGGCAGCTCAAACTATCCTGGCAGTAGAGCCAATGCCATATCCTGAGTTAAATGATCGGACAGTGTCCTTGGGATTGGACTTCAAAAATAATTCATTGACTGTAAAACGCTTTGGAAAGTCCTGAGAATATGATAAGGCACTGAACAATGCTACTTCTTTACAATTTCTGCACCTCTTAGAGCTCTTCAGTCTAATCAAATGGCTTAGATGACGTTAAAAACTGCGAGAACAAAAGGGTTTTGAGCGTCATCTGAACCACAAGAAGTTCCGACCCTAAAGTGGTTGCAGCTTTCTCTCCGACCTTTCCCCCCTTTATTCCTAATCTGGGAGACTCTGCCACTCTGCAGATTTAGGGGGAATGAAAGGTTACAGATTTTGCTGTTGGGAATTCGAAAACTAAATCAGATAGGAAACCTGCCACGTTTATTGAACGTTCCAGCGACAGTTATCAACATAGGAAAGTCTATTTCGTCCATCAAGTTCACTTTAACAATGGCAGCTCTTTTTAATTCTAAATTCTTGCTTTTTCTCCATGTCCCTTTAATACCCTTTACTTCTCATGTAAATATGTACCTCCCTTTTGACTCCGCATCTCTGACCTTTGGGGGCAGTGTCTTCCATAGGCTAACAAACCCTTCTGTGAAGAAAATGTTCCTGGATTTGATTTTAATAGAAGAAAAACTTAATGGAAAATTCCTGTTTCAAATTTGATCCAAGTTGATGTGAAGCCCACAGTGCAGACAGTGTGGTTTTATCTGAATGAATGTTTTGAATCCAGCTTGAATCTCAACATCTAGATGGAGCTGATGAGCTCGCATTCACTATTATGCTGCTGTTTCAACTCACCACAAAATAAACTCTACTTCCAAGCATGATGCACCTTTTAATAAGCAGTCAAGTATTTGAGCGCATATCTGAACTACCCTGCATGCTCAATGTTGTGTCGTAACAGCAGCAACGTCCTGTTAATAACTGGGAAGGGGGAAGAGTGGGTGGGAATTAAACACTGACATAGCCACACTGGAACCCGTTGTCTGAAACCTGTTTCCCCAGGCCCCATTTATTCTGCTCGCTGCAACGAAATTAACATGTTGAACTGTCCTACTCCTCCCTGTTGTGATGTATTCAAAATTGATAGGGTAAACTTTGCAAATTCTTTGAGTATCTAGAATCTGTTGGATATGCTGAGAGCAACTATTCATTTCATTTTCAAAGATCAACCATAGTAGAAGTTTGCGTACTGCAAACCACAACATTAATTCAGTGTTTGAATGAAGTTGTCTGGGGCCACAGCTGGGGATGAGAAACATAAGGTGGAGAAAATCTTTCCTTGAGGACGTTCATATAAGACTCTGCTGAAGAAAGAAGTGTGACATAGAAGTCAGTACTGGCATGAGAGTTGTTCAATAGTGAAATCCTCTATCCTTTGGCTTCTACTAAAACTGAGTCTGGCTGCAATACAGAATGATACCAGTGGCTAAAAAGGGTTAAACTCTGAGGACTAGTTGTATAGACTAGGCTTCTATTCCTTTGAGTTTAGAAGATTAAGGGGTGATCTAATTGAGGTGTTTAAGATGATTAAGGGATTTGTTAGGGGAGATAGACAGAAACTATTTCCCCTGGTGGGGGAGTCCAGAACAAGGGGGCATAAAATTAGAGCCAGGCCATTCAGGGTGATGTCAGGAAGCACTTCTTTACACAAAGGGCCGTGGGAATCTGGAACTCTCTCCCCCAAAAAGCTGCTGTGGCTGGGGGTCAATTGAAAATGTTAAAACTGAGATTGATAGATTTTTGTTAGGCAAGGGCATTAAAGGTTACAGAACAAAGGTGGGTAGATGGAGTTAAGATACAGATCAACCAGGCTCAAGGTGCTGAATGGCCTACTCTGTTCCTATCTAAAGGCAGATAAATCCCCTGGACCTGATGGCTTGCATCCTAGGGTCTTAAGAGAAGCAGTGGCAGGAATTGTGAATGCATTGGTTGTAATTTACCAAAATTCCCTGGATTCTGAGGAGGTCCCAGCAGATTGGAAAACTGCAAAAATAAGGCCCCTATTTAAAAAAGGAGGCAGACAAAAAGCATGAAACTATAGACCAGTTAGCCTAATGTCTGTGGTTGGGAAAATGCTGGAGTCCATTATTCAAGAAGCAGTAGCAGGACATTTGGAAAAGCAAAATTCGGTCAGGCAGAGTCAGCATGGATTTATGAAGGGGAAGTCATGTTTGACAAATTTGCTAGAATTCTTTGAGGATGTAACGAACAGGGTGGATAAAGGGGAACCAGTGGATGTGGTGTATTTGGACTTCCAGAAGGCATTTGACAAGGTGCCACATAAAAGGTTACTGCACAAGATAAAAGTTCACGGGATTGGGGGTAAAAATTAGCATGGTTAGAGGATTGGCTAACTAACAGAGGAGAAAGTCGGGATAAATGATTCATTCTCTGGTTGGCAACCAATAACTAGTGGGGTGCTGCAGGGATCAGTGCTGGGACCCCAACTATTTACAATCTATATTAACGACAGCAAAGAATGACAGGATGGACATGCTCTCTCTTTAGTAGCTATTATACGAAATGAGCCGGGCCCAGTTGCAGTGGAGATCTCTGCACAGTGCTCCACAATACACAGAATCAACTGGCACTACACTGTCAGTCCCACTCGTACAGCTCATGGCATTGCCAGCCTGGTGAATAGAGAAAACCCCACCATGATGCAGAAGAGATTACCCGTCAGGTTCATTCATAGGCGGTCCCTCGAAACGAGGATGACTTGCTTCCACGCCAAAAAAGGATGAGTTCACAGGTGTCTCAATGAAGGACCCGAACTACATCCTGAAGGGTGGAAGATGCCTGTGCGTGGATTTTTTTAACATGTGGTGGCTGTTGCACACCAGCCACCCCACAGGCTTGACAGAGCTAGGTCTTGGTTCAGTGGCAAGGATTAACCAAGACGACTGAAGACCAGCTCTGCTGCACGGACCTAGTGCGCACACACATCGCAGTATGGGCTGATCCGTGCTGCCCCTGGGCCCCTGGCCCCGAACTGACGCCTCCCCTGGGCCCCGATCACATCCTTCTACAGTCTCTCGCTGCTCCTTTGCCCTGACCTCGGCACTCCTGGACCTTGATGACGTCACTCTTCGCTGCCGTCGCCCTCCTGCACCAGCTCGCGCTGCTCCCTGCAGTGGTATGTCTCCCGCTGCTCCCCAAGGCCACTCACCTCCGCTCCTTTTATGGCCCCGACCTGCTGCTGGTGTTCTCACGCAGGTACTGCTGTTATGGCACATTGTTGAGACAGTGCAGCAGAGCTTTAACTTGAATCTGGCTCATGCTAGACTCTATCTTGGGATTGCTCATTGTTGATGCTAGATTCAATTTAGCCTCATGAGCTTGGTCCACCATTCAATTAGATCTTGGCTGATCTGTACCTCAACTCCATTTATCCATTTTTTCTTGATATCCTGATACCCTTACCTAACAAAAAACTATTGATCTCCGTCTTGAACATTTCAATTGACCCAGCATCCCCAGCCTTTGAGGGAGACAGTTCCAGATTTTCACTATCATTTGTGTGAATAAATGCTTCCTAATTTCACCTCCAGCCTAGGTTATGCCTCTTGTTCTGGACTCCCCCGCCAGAGGAAATAGTTGATCTGCATCAATTCTATCAAATACCTTTATCATTTTAAATACCGTTATCATTTTAAACACCTCAATTAGATCACCCTGCAACCTTTTAAATTCAAGGGAACACAAGCCACGTTTATACAGCCTGGCCTCATTTTTTAATCCTTTAAACCCCGTGATCATTCTGGTGAATCTGAGTTAGGGAGGGGAAAAAAATCAGCCAGGTTTCCGGCTCTCGATCACTAACCAGTGAACCCTGCTTAAAAGTGGACATGTGGGTCTCATAGAATAATACAGCACAGGAGGCCATTTGGTCCATCGTGCTTGTGTTGGCTCTGTGAAAGAGCGATCAAATTAGTCCCATTCCCCTGCCCTTTCCCCCATAGTCCTGAAAACGTTTCCCTTCAAGTATTTAACCAATTCTCTTTTGAAAGTTACTATTGAATCTGCTTCCACCGCCCTTTCAGGCAATGTATTCCAAATCATAACAACTTCCTGCGTCAATTTATTTCTTCTTCATCTCCCCCTCTGGTTCTTTTGCCAATCAACTTAAATCTGTGTCCTCTGATTACCGACCCTCCTGCCACTAGAAGCAATTTCCCCTTATTTACTCTTGATGATTTTGAACACCTCAATCAAATCTCTGCTTAACCTTCTCTGCTCCAAGGAGAACAATCCCTGTAACTCTAGTCTCGTCATATAACTGAAGTCCCACATCCCGGTCATATTATATCCTCCACCATCAGAAACCTGCCGACATTCACTGTTGAGACTCACGTCTGAAGGGTGGTCGGTAGGGAAGGTAGCAGAGGGTAGCTGATGCCAGTGAAACCATCACCCAACACAAGTTTGCTCCTTCAAGCTAGGAGGTGAGACTTTCGGCACTGAAATAGATAGTATATAAATAATAGCAAAGTACACCATAAACAATGGAAGAAATGGCAGTTCTGAATTAATTGAATGGTGTATTTGAAGCCCATTTCAGTGTTGCCCTAACAGTTGTTGTCTGTTTGACTGTATTTAACCTCAGAGCTATCTCCTCCTCCATCTGCTCAGATTGAAAACTCGATTAAAAACATTCAGCAAAAATTCAAGTAAACTCTGAATGTATACGTCACGTTCCACAGTGGTTGAGGGAGGGACATTAATACCATCCTAAAGACATTTTCCTGGGCAATAGCTAGCCAGGCTTGAGGTCTCCTCCTGTTTTCTATCTTATGTGGCTGTGTGTTCAGTGAAGACTGCCTCTGTGCTCTTCTGTGCGTTTCCCTGGAGCTCCGGTTGTGCCTGGAGCCGGGAACGTGAACTAGAGCAAATGCATTTGTGAATTAGGGGAGGTGGCGGGGGCAGGGGGGGGGGGGGGTCATGAGCATGAACCTGGGCAGGCTGCTCATTCCTGCAGGCGAGTTCCAACTGCTGCCCCAGGATGTGACCTGTCACTTCACATAGCTAGTGATGAGTTGCAGGACTGTTGGTAAAGGTGAAGACGGCAGAGGGAGAGAGAAGAATAAAAAAACGCTCAGTCTGGTGGAAATCATTTCGCAGAGGAAAAAAAAATTCCAAGCCGTCAGTGGAAGAAGCCTGAAACAAAAGGCCTGCCATTTCCGAGGCAAAGCGGAAGTGAAATTCCTGCCGGTCGGTGCTGGGAGCCAGGTCACATCTCACTCTGGGTCTGGGCTCGATCTCAATTGTAAACATTTGGCAGCTAACATCAAATGAGTTATTTCAAGCCCAAGAGTAATGAAGTGTTCTCCGCCCGAACTGCACGCCCCACTTCTCTATCGTTTGAACTTTGCTGCACTTTAAGATAACTTCACAAAATTGCAAACACATTAGCATTTCAGGAGATTAAGGAGCCTGTGCCAGGGCGAAAGGGTGCTCTGCCGTTTAGCTGGGACGACAATCCATATCTAGGCAACTCCAGAGGAAATGTTCTCATTTAAAGCTCATCATTGGGTTTGAGAGGTTCTGAAGTTTAACGTTTTACACATGTGTGCATTTGCCCAAATTAAGTACGACCAGAGGACTCCCAGGGTTATGCCCGCAGACGGGTGGAGGCCACAGGCTATGTGTCTGTGGGGCGTGGGGGAGATAAGTCCAAGTGTAGGCAAGTACCAAGGCATAGGGAGAAGTGGGGTGCTGGCTTTGATGTGTGTGGGTAAGTAAGGGTGGGTGCCAGGAAGGTGCTTTAATTTAAACAAATTTTAACATTAAAAAATAAGTGAAACCTGGGAGGGGAGCACAGATGGGACTGAGAGCAGAGCCATAGGTGAAAGCGAGAGGAGAAACAAAATCGTGACCGAGAGGCAGAGCAGGATTGAGACCTAAAGATGGGACCGGGAGGGCAGGCACAGGAAGAATTGAGAGGGGAGCACGGGCAGGACCAGGAGGGGAGTGCAAGTGTGGTTGGGAGAGGAGAAGAAGCATTGCTGGGAGGGGGGTATAGGCAGGGTGGGGAGGGGAGAACAGGCGGGGCAGGGAGGGGGAGGGGAGAACAGGCGGGGCAGGGAGGGGGAGGTACAGGCGGGGAGGGGAGGGGAGGGGAGGGGAGAACAGGCGGGTCTTGGAGGGGCGTACAGGCGGGGAGGGGTACAGGCAGGGAGGGGAGGTGGGGCACAGGTGGGGAGGGGAGGGGAGAACAGGCGGGGCGGGAAGGGGGGGTACAGGCGGGGAGGGGAGGAGTGTACAGGCAGGGCGGGGAGGGGCGGGAGGAGTACAGGCAGGGGGTGAAGGAGTACAGGCGGAAGGCGGGGAAGTACAGGCGGGGAGGGGAGGGGAGTACAGGCGGGGAGGGGAGGGGAGTACAGGCGGGGAGGAGAGGGGAGTACAGGCGGGGAGGGGAGGGGTGTACAGGCGGGGAGGGGAGGGGAGTACAGGCGGGGAGGGGAGTACAGGCGGGGAGGGGTGTACAGGCGGGGAGGGGAGGGGTGTACAGGCAGGGAGGGGAGGGGTGTACAGGCGGGGAGGGGTGTACAGGCGGGGAGGGGAGGGGTGTACAGGCGGGGAGGGGAGGGGAGGGGAGTACAGGCGGGGAGGGGAGGGGTGTACAAGCTGGGCTGAATGCTGAATAGGATATGGGCTCCTCAATCCAAATAATAAGACTTGAGGAAGTGTCATGTGCCTCTGTATCAGTGTGCAGTGAACCATTTTATTCCTTGGATCATTCACCTCAAAAGTCACAACATTTAAAATACTATAATCAAAAGCCAGTGTCTGAGGCTGAGCCTGGATGGGGAGCGTCAGACGGCTCTACCTTCGAGAATTTTTTTTTGCTGCGATGTTACTTAATAGATTTTCTTAATGCAATGTGACAGGAGAAAAGTCTGAAACTTGCTCAACGTGGAACTGAGCTACGCAGTCTGGGAGGGTCTCGAGTTCGATCCTTGCTCGGTACTGAGCTATGGTGATAGTTGTAATGTTACAATTGGACTTAGTACCTCTGGGCTTGAGGGTGGAAAAATAAAATTAGCAAGTGTGCCTACCTCTGATCGCTGTTCAGTGAGCTCTGGAAAAGGTCCAGGCGTAGACACTGGGTGAGAACTGGATTGGGACTGGGCTCAGCTGTGGCACTCTCCATGATGCAAAAGCCTCTAAACGTTCATCATTTCGGCTACTACCTAACCAACAGCCGTTTAGGGAAGGTACTGGAGGGCGGCTTGATGCCTTGAATTGATGCCGTCGGTTGAAGCGAAGATAAACTGATGCAGAGGGAACACGAACCTCGGGCATTACACATGACACAACAGCCTTCAGTGGGACATTTATATGATAGACAGCTGCATGCCATTTATTCGGGAAATGTACTTAACTGAGATGGTAAACAAGCTACACTGAACTCAACCAAATGACCTGCTCTTAAACCTTGGCTCCTTACCTGTGGCGGGAATATAGATTGCCTACATGACCATGCACATGTCCAGTGGTCATAGGCAAACCGTACAGTACCACATGTGAGTGAATTGCTGACCCATCCCTTTAATATGTGCTCCACACGGGAACAAGTGTTCCTGAGAGGAAAGCCACTTTGGTTGAACAGTAGCAGCCAGTCACTGGTCTGGCTGCAACTCTGCTCCAGATACATGCACACACCTCATCGAAACAGAGGAACAAATTGCTTCTCATTACACAGGGTTCCCGATCGGGGTGAGCAGTTACACTGCACAATCCTGAAGCAAGCAGAAAATGCTCTTTCAATTATCTGTGTTCTCTGCAGAGAGAGCCAGATATTGTCAGTCCAGCACAGTCACTTGTCTTTTCACAACCAACAACTTGTGTGTGTAAACTCGTCACGTGTTCCATCAGGCTCCAGTTGTAATCCTTTCTAACATTTTAACCATGGATGCTTGAATTTTCATTAATAATAAATAAACCCTGAAAAACCCCAGCCTGGTTAGCAGGAAGATTAAATCTATTCACCCTTCAGTTGGCTTCCAGATTTGCTTTTTTCTAAGGTTAACAAAAATAAAATGTATAAAGAATTCCCCGTGTTTATATTTTTTCCTCCACTGCTGATTCTCAATGCTTTGCCTCACTTCCTTCAAACCAGAATCATCGGGGGCCATTTTGTCTTTGGGCAATAGTGTAAACCAATAACAATGTATTTATATAGTGCCTTTAACATAGTAAAACCTTCCAAAGCTCTTCACAGGAGTGTTATATACAAAAAATAAATTTGACATCGAAAAAAC
Organism: Pristiophorus japonicus; assembly: GCF_044704955.1. NCBI lineage: Eukaryota > Metazoa > Chordata > Chondrichthyes > Pristiophoridae > Pristiophorus > Pristiophorus japonicus. The sequence goes on along the minus strand of NC_091992.1, from coordinate 6,101,379 downwards.
CTGTAAATTTAAAACAAGCGATATCGGATCAGTCGCCCGTTGGACATCTCTCCCAATTTTCACTTCTATTTCCGTTCACATCCCAGTGAATCTCGGCTCCACATTTCCCAAATGTTTTATATCCTTCAAGATAATGGAGTGCCATTAAATGATCAATTCAAATTTAAGATTTTGTTCTGCATTTGTATATACTCTAGTGAGATGTAAATCGAGGGGCTATACTTTGTCTCTCTCTGCCTGCTGCCAGGGTCCGATGATCTCAGCTCAATTCCTTACGGGTGTGGGTCCATTGCATAAAACGGCTCCATATTTGGCAATAATTGCCAGCCTCGCACAATTATTGGCTCCAAACTGCTAAGTAAGGCGGCCAAAGGTGAAAAATTGTTCCATTCCTCAGGAGTCATTACTCACATTAAGAGGCCCCCAATAAGTTGTTTGACTACGGTCACAGGTGTTTACTTTTACTCTGGTACTGTTGCAGTGCAATTATATTTTTTCCCCAGTCTATACCAAACATGTCAAAATTCTTTCTGATTAAAACACACTGACAGAGTTGTGAACCCTTATGCAAATGCTGAGAGAATTTATGAAAATAAACATTCAACAAATGTATCAGCCAAAATAAAATGGAGGGAAGATATAATTGCATTTATATAACACTTCTGAACGTTTCACACACAATTAATTACTCTGCAGTGCAGTGACGGTTGTGATTTAGGAGAAAGCAGCAGCCATTTTGCACACAGCTCGATTCCACAAACAGCAATGACATGAACAACCACTTAAACCTACTTGGTCTGGGCACCAGCAGAACTTCCTGCTCTTCCTTCAATAACGCACAAATCTTCAACATCCACCTGAACAGGCAGACTGGGCCCTGGTTTAACATCTCATCCCAACACAGCACCTTTTAAAATACAGCACTCTCTCAGTGCTGCACTGGAGCACTCCATCAATGCTGCACTGGAGCACTCCCTCAGTACTACACTGCAGCACTCCCCCAGTACTGCATGGGACCATCCACAAGATGCACTGCAGCAACTCGTCAAAGCTTCTTCGACAGCATCTCCTAAACGGCGACCTCTGGAAGAACAGGGGCTGTAAGTGCATGGGAACTCCACTGCCTCCAAGTTCCCCTCCAAGTCACACACCATCCTGACTTGGAGCAGGAGTAGGCCACCCGGCCCCTGGAGCCTGCTCCGCCATTCAATAAGATCATGGCTGATCTGATCACGGACTCAGTTCCACTTCCCTGCCCGCTCCCCATAACCCTTTATTCCCTTATCGCTCAAAAATCTGTCTATCTCCGCCTTAAATATATTCAATGACCCAGCCTCCACAGCTCTCTGGGGCGGAGAATTCCATCGATTTACAACCCTCTGAAAGAAGAAATTCCTCCTCATCTCAGTTTTCATATCATTTCATTTTATATCATCGTTCCTTCATTATCGCTGGGTCAAACTCCTGGAAGTCCCTACCGAACAGCACTATGGGATTGCACATGGATTGCAGCGGTTCAAGGTGGTGATTCAGCACCATCTTCTCAAGGGCAATTAGGGTTGGGCAATAAATGCTGGCCTTGGCCGCAATGCCCACATCCCATGAAGGAAACAAATTATATCCTCAGCAAAAGCCAGTGTTAGCACACTTCCTTATTTAGACAATTGCTCCAAAAGTGGAGGGGTGTAAATTGAGATTGTTTCTTCCATCCCCGGACCATGAGCTGCTTCACAACTGTTAGGTTTTTACTAACAATAAAATAATTCTAAATGCTTGAACATATTTTTATGTCTTACAATTAAACAGCCATCAGATGCCATTAGCAGAGGACCTCCTTAAACTAAGTGGTATCGTATAACCCATACACATTTCATGCTGCAACACAACACATCAACATTGAGGAGAAGCAGAACACAAAATGCATCAAACAATTCATTATTAATCCATTCTACTAAAACATGCTAAAACACTTTAGATTCGCAGAAGTGCAAGTGTGACTGTAATCTTTAGGAGGGCAACAAATAGCCTATTATTAGCATTCTGTCTGTCATGGAATTCAGACAGCTCAGAGCACATCTGTCGCACAGATTGGCTTCCACACTACCACCTATTGCTAAAAACACAAAACACAAGCACTGACCATCGGATCAGACCTAGGATCAGGTCTCGGACATAATTCTAAAGGTGGAAGGGGAAAAGAGATTCAGCAAAGAAATTTTGCCTTTGGGCAGGTTTAACTCCCAAATTTGAAGAAAAATTAGGTCTTCAAAAAATTAATTCTCGGGATGTGGGTATTGCTGGCAAGGCTGGCATTTATTACCCACCCCTAGTTGCCCTGAGAAGGTAGTGGTGAGTTGCTTTCTTGAACTACTACAATCTTGTAGTGCTTTGATACAACTGAGTGGTTTACTAGGTCTCTACAGAGGGAAGCTCAGAAGAGTCAACCATGTTGCTGTGGTGTGACTGGAGTCACATATAGACCCAGACTGGGTAAGCACGAGAAGATTGCCTTCCTTATAGGACATTAGTGAACCAATTGGGTTTTTACAACAAACATGGTCACTTTGACTGATAACAGCTTTTATTTCCAATTTAAAAAAAAATTAAACTGAACTCAACTGATGCCATGGAGGGATTTAAATTTACATTCCTCTGGATTATTCGTCCAGTAACATAACCATCATACAACCGTTCACTGGAGTTTAGAAGAATGAGAGGGGATCTCATAGAAACATATAACATTCTGACGGGTTTGGACAGGTTAGATGCAGGAAGAATGTTCCCGATGTTGGGGAAGTCCAGAACCAGGGGTCACAGTCTAAGGATAAGGGGTAAGCCATTTAGGACCGAGATGAGGAGAAACTTCTTCACTCAGAGAATTGTGAACCTGTGGAATTCTCTACCACAGAAAGTTGTTGTGGCCAGTTCGTTGGATATATTCAAAAGGAAATTAGATGTGGCCCTTACGGCTAAAGGGATCAAGGGGTATGGAGAGAAAGCAGGAATGGAGGACTAAGGTGAATGATCAGCCATGATCATATTGAATGGTGGCGCAGGTTCGAAGGGCCGAATGGCCTACTCCTGCACCTACTTTCTATGTTTCTATGCTCCCCAGCAATCTGACAACTGGTCTGTTTGGTTTTGGGGTGGAGTGATGGTATTTAATTTCATTCTCCTCACTTTCCATTGTGGCATCTCCTCCTAACACGCACCCATAGCGCGGGGTAGTCAGCAGGCAGGAAGCCCAGCAGGCAGCAGGCAACATGGGTAACTGAGCGCTCCTGATCTTCCATCTTTTTCTGTGGAAACATCGGCACAGAAAGAGGCCACACAGCACCTCGAGCCTTTTTTTAAAATTCATGTGGGATGTGGGCGTCACTGGCAAGGCCAGCATTTATTGCCCCTCCCTAAGTGAGTGGTTTACTTGGCCATTTCTGAGGGCAGTTAAAAATCAACCACATTGCTGTGGGTCCAGAGTCACATTTAGGCCAGACCAGCTAAAGACGGCGGAATTCCTTCCCGAAAGGACAAAAGTGAACCAGATGGGATTTACGACAATCCGATAGTTTCACGATCATAGATTTTCCAGATTTATTTAATTTACTGAATTTAAATTCCCCAGCTACCATGGTGGGATTTGAACTCACGTCTCTGGATCATTAGTCCAGGATTACTAGTCCAGTAACATAACCACTATGCCACCGTACCCCTATTCTGCTCCCCCATTCAATTAGATCTTGGCTGATCTGTAACTCAACTCCATTTACCCACCACAGCTCCATACCACTTGATCTCAGCCTTGAAAGCTCCAACTGTCCCCCAGCATCTAAAGCTTTTTGGGGGGAGAGTGTTTCAGATTTCCACGACCCTTTGTGCGAAATAGTACTTCCTGACTTCCTTCTTAAATGGCCTGGCTCTAATGTTACGATTATGTCCCTTTGTTCTTGATATCTCTCACCAGAGGAAATCGTTTCTCTGTATATACCCGATTGAATCCTTTTAAACATTTTAAATAATAAGGAAATGTCTGACTCTGCTCATTGCCATGGGTCTGATCTGGAATTCACCGTGTATGGACCTATGGCTGTCAGCCTTTTCCACCAACCCTAAACTACCTGCATCTGTGTTTACAGTTTGAGGCATTACATTAGATTGGACACAACAATAAAAAAATGAGACAAAAAAATCTAATTGTGGAGAGGGGGGCATGATTAAGGCAGGGACGGCAATTTGGGACAGATCCCAGATCCAGTGGATTCCAGAAGTGGGGGGGGGGGGTAAGAGACAGAAGTCCTATTGCTCACCCCCAACCCTTACACCCAGTCACAACTTTTGGCGTGTGTTGGAGGGAGTTCCCAGGAATTCTGCTAAGCTCGCCCCTTAGAGGCCCAGTGAGCATTTCATTTGTTGAGTGCAGGTGTAGATCCGAAGCATTCTGAGTCCAAGTGAGTGCCAGGGTAATTAAATTAAAAATTTGTAGCAGCTTCTTCTTCAGCCTGACTTGGGCTTCCAACTTCTGCCATTTCAGGCTCCCTTGTCCCTCACCAAGTGCGGGGTGCCCTCCACGACGAGTTAACGTAATCCCATCCCTTCATTTGGGACAGAGTCAAGGACACTCCAAAGTTGAAGATGATGATCCCCCTTCGCCCTCTACAAGGGTCCACAAAGGTTCCAGTTAATGCTTTCTATGCATCAGTCTTTGATGAAAGCCATTCCTTTGTCCACTTGATGCCGCGGCCAGTTAGTGTGCTTCCACGCTGCGCCCAGAGTGGGCGGGATTCAGACCACTAATGCACACTTCCCACACACAAATTGCCAATCTCGGCCGTACAGGTCTGAGAAGCTGTGGCTATAAGTGAAGACAGTGCCTGATGCATGTTGTTTTTAATGCACCCTCCCACTGGCAGGTAATAGGGCAAGGTGATTCATCTGGTTAAGTGTCAGCTGTGGCTCAGTGGGCAGCACCCTCACCTCTCAGTCAAAAGGCTGTGAGTTCAAGTCCCACTCCAGAGACTTGAGCACATAATCTAGGCTGACACTCCAGGGCTAGTACTGAGGGAGTGCTGCTCTGTTGGAGATGCTGTCTTTCAGATGAGACGTTGAACCAAGGCCCCATCTGCTCTCTCAGGTGGACGTAAAAGATCCCATGGCAATATTTCTAAGAAGAACAGCTTATCCCCACTTCTCTCCGATGTCCTGGCCAATATTTATCCCTCAACCAACATCGCTAAAACATACCGGGCGAGAACGGGGCTGCTAATTTTTGAAATGTTGAAAAAGTAGCATCAGGTGCAAATGATTCTGAGCTTCCACTAAATTGGCTGTTAGCGCTCCACGAAAGAACTGGAGCGCTAAAGATCCCACCAGGCGCTGTAGGGGCTCTACCAGCAGGGCGATAAAGAATTTCAGGTGCAAGGCAATCGGGAATGATCATTCACACTGGCTCCTTCCAGCTCTTAAAGGGGAGGTTCCATTATTCTGTCGATCCTCGTTATCAACATTGCTGGCTGTGAAGGCGACCTGTAAGCAACTGAATCCGGTAATTCTCAGTCCCAGGGAGATAGCTCGTTGTTTCAGAATGGCTGCGGGAGTGCAACAAAGGAGGGCAGTGCTGTACCTGGCCACTGGAAGGAGGCTATTGCCCCAGGTCTTCAGGGCAATGTGGAGGGAAGTGGCCCAAGGAGGTCTCGGCCAGCAGTGTGATCGTCAGGAGGCTGACATAGTGCTGCAAGAAATTCAACGATCGCACTCGGGTGGTCAGGGTGAGTAGATGTGTCAAATAGGTTCTACCGACCAGCATTTGAACCTCAGTCTGTACACACTACACAAACTACCATGCGCCCACCACGCATCTCCAACTACATCTCATGCCTTGCCTACAATTACAGCTATTCAACTATGGCACGCACATCTCCCAAACTCATAGCTGCACTCTCACTCACATACAGTCGTTTTCCTTGCAGGCCAAGATGGCCCACAATAGGAGGGAGCAGCAGAGAATAGGAGAGATGTTGCACAGCTTCAGCAGCTTACAGACCTGGAGGAGCGAGTGCTGCGACTCATTGGGCAGCAGGTGGTGGGCGCCGTGGCCATTGACGACATCGACCCCCTTGGGGGCTACAATGGTATCTTCATCCCATCTCCTTTGCTCATCCCACTTTCCCTCGCACCAGAAGCCTTTTTTTCACTTTCCAGCTCCTGATACTGTCTGCATTCCTTGCTCCAATTCTGCCCCCATCTTAACACAGGTCTTGTGCCTTCATGCTTTCAGATAATCAGCAACCAGATGACCAGCCTGTCCCTGAGCCTCCTAGTGAGAGTGAGGCGGGAGAAGCGGAGAAGGAGGAGCAAAGCATCGCGTCACTACATCTCTCACCCATGGGCACCACCACAGAGACTGGCACTACGAAATCTTCAGAGGCAAGTTTAGTAGAGGGATCTGCACTGGTGATGCGAAGGGGCTTAGCGGGCTGCAGCAAGGCCAGGGGGAAAAGATAGCTCGGGAGCCAGCTCCCTGGAGGGCGAGTTCATGCGCAAGTTCTGCTGCACAGGACTCAGATGAGGATCTCGATGGGGAGGCGTTCACAAGAAGGGTGATGGCCATGCACTTGGAGATGATAGGTGCAGTGGCAAGGATGCCCAAGAGCCTCTCGGCAATGGTAAGGAGCGTGGAGGAGTCCGCCTCCAACACTGCACAGACCTCTGCCCACACCATGGAGCCCATCATTTCCACTCAGTAGTGGATGGTGAATTCCCAGAGAGACCCTGGGGACCTCGAGCTCATGACGCGTGTCGTGGGCGATGTGGCAGCATCCACTGACGCACAGGTCGAAATCACGCAAAGTTCTTAGTGCTGCAATGCAGTTAATGGTTGGTGGCATTGAGTCTGAGACTGCGATCATGGAGTCTCAGCTGGATGCCACACAATGTCATAGTGCTGTCATGCAGTCAATGGCAGGTGGCATCGATCCAACATCGATGCCATCAAGCGCTGGAGAAGTACCACCAAAGCTGCCTCCGCAAGATCCTACAAATCCCCTGGGAGGACAGGCGCAGCCATGTCAGTGCTCTCGATCAGGCCAACATCCCCAGCATCAAAGCACTGACCACACTCGACCAGCTCCATTGGGTGGGCCACATCGTCCGCATGCTCGGCATGAGATTCCCCAAGCAAGCGCTCTACTTGGAACTCCTACACGGTAAGCAAGCCCCAGGTGGGCAGAGGAAACGTTTCAAGGACACCCTCAAAGCCTCCTAGACAAAGTGCAACATCCCCACCAGCACCTGGGATTCCCTGGCCCAAGACCACCCAAAATGGAAGAAGAGCACCTGGGAGGGCGCTGAGCACCTCGAGTCTCGTCGCCGAGAGCATGCAGAAACCAAGTACAGACAGCGGAAGGAGTGTGCGGCAAACCAGACTCCCACCCACCCTTTCCTTCAACCACTATCTGTCCCACCTGTGACAGAGACTGTAATTCCCGTAATGGACTGTACAGTCACCTGAGAACTCACTTTTAGAGTGGAAGCAAGCCTTCCTCGATTTCAAGCGGCTGCCTATGATGTTGGTGGCAACGAGTCTCACACTGCTCTCATGCAGTCTCAGCTTGATGCCACGCTAGCTCTGACTGCTGCTATCGTCGCTGGGTCCACCACAGTCCACCGGGGATCTCACGGTGTCGACGCAGGCCACCAACCTGTGCTCCATCAGATGGGTAGGGATGCAGTGATGCTGCCCTGGGGGAGTGGTAGTGGGTCAGTGGAGCAGGAACCTGCCGTCCTCTCTCAGGATGACAATATTTCTGATCACACCACTGCCACTTTGCCATTGCACTTGTTGCTGCCTGTCATCCAGCCAGCCCAGACCGCCACTGCCCATCCTGAGGCGATGCAGTGTACAGCGGGCCTTCCTGGCCCAGAGCTGGTCGAGGGCGTCCTGCAAAGCCATCTGCACTTTCTGGCACCGACACTCAGCAGCCTTCCACCAGCCCTGCTGCAGCCACTGGGGAGACACTACATAGGAGCAGTAGATTAGGAAAAGGCACGGTAAAGAGGGAAAGTAAGGGTTTGCACAAGGGTGATTAGTTAATGTTGTTGTATATATGATAACTGAATTTGGATAAATTTATTAATGCAATGCCGCAGATTTGGTGCTGTGTCCCATTTCAGCTACGCCCCCAACCCTTCATCTCACGATTCTTATGTATCAAAATGAATACATTGGAAATATGGGCTGTTTAGATAAACTCCCAAATGCACTCCCGATGCATGAAAGTCTGTTCCAACAGTGCCAAAGGCAAGGCATACCAGTTCAAGGTACAGCGCGTGCTGGAGAGCGATAGCTGTGAAGAGGGCGGCTGGATTGGACGTCACCAAGGTTCAGTTCGCTGATTGGAGCGCGGGCAGGTACAGCAAGAACGGCGAGGTTGGGGTGTAGGAGCAGCGAGTGATCGTGGAGCGACGTGATCGGAGCCCAGGAGAGGCGTGAGTTCGGGGCCCAGAAGAGGCGAGGGCCCAGGGGCAGCACGGGCCAGCCCACACTGCGATATGTGTGCGCACTAGGTCCGTGCAGCAGAGCTGGTCTCCGGTCGTCTTGGTTAATCCTTGCCACTGGACCAAGACATAGCTCTGTCAAGCCCATGTGGTGGCTGATGTGCAACGGCCACCACACGTTAAAAAAATCCATGCACAGGCATCTTCCACCCTTCAGGATGTAGTTCGGGACCTGGAATATTAGGTCCTTCATTAAAACACCTGTTAACCTTTTTGGCGTGGAAGCAAGTCATCCCTGACACGAGGGACCATCTATGATGATGATCACCCTCCACCGCCCCCCCGCGCCCGCGCCCGCGCCCCCCCCTCCCCCCAACCGCCCAGTGTCAGCTTGACTCAGGTGGCAGCATTCTCATCTCTGGGTCAGAAGATTGTGGCCTTGAGTCCCACACTGTGAATCGACTGTGTAATGTGAGAGGCAGTCGTTCAGACGAGATGTTAGACCAATTCTACGTGCCGCCTTTTCAGGTGGGTGTCAGATGCTCTCATGGCAATGTTTGGGGAACAGCGGGGATTGCTCCCGGTCTACTACACAATATTGCTCCCTCAAACAACACAACCCAAGAAAACAGATTCATCTCACTGGCTGTGGGCTCATGCTGGTACAGAGTGACTGCTGAGTTTGCCTGTATAATTGTCACTGCACTTCAAAAATAATTCACAGCGTGAGACACTTTGGATGACATGATAAGATTCGATATAAATGCAAGCATTTTGGTCTCTTTACCCACGCTAACATAGGATAGATGATAAGTTATAAAAGGGCTACTTTTTTTTTTAAAAATTGAAAATGGGTTGATGCAACACGAATAACGTGAACATGGAAATACAACTATCTGACCATATATATATATATTTAAATATAATACGGTATTTTAATCCTCTTTATATTCAATGCCAGACTGGCGTTCGGTTTTGCACTTGCTGTAGGGCAAAAATAACTGTCTGGCTGAACAATCGCAGCATAGTAACACACCACAGCTGGGTCCAATTACCAGCTACATCCTTGTAATGTCTCTCACTAACAAGGATAATGCGAGTGCGACTGCGAGACTATGGATGCTGTAAAAGTTAGGTCAGGCATGTGAGAATAACAAATGAAAATATGAAACTAAAGTGACAGGAAATACAGTAGCATCCATCTTAAATGAAACATTCCTGTGGGACTGAGCCATCCTGGCAGCTTAAGCCCTCTACGCTCAGATCTTTGAATACTTTCTATTTTCAGCAGCCAAGCTGCTGTGGGAGTGCTATTGGTGAGCAAGGGCTAATGGCAGGTAACTCTTGAATCAGTGCGAGTGTCAGGAGGACAGTGCTGCTGTCTCCTGTTTACTGTTTTGCCCAGAGCTGTACATTGGCCAAAAACAGAGCCAGAAAACTCGCTGACACTTCAAAAGACCCATCAGAAAATGCTGTCTGCAGTGCAAGGCCCTTTTACATTTCCAAACACACTGGCTGCACTGGTACGCTGGATGTTAGGAACTCCTTCGAAGGAAAAGCTTTTATCATCATCATGTGTCAGTTTTTAATGCTCGCCTCTGAGGCAGAAAGTTGTGGGTTCGATCCCCACGCCAGGACTTTTGTGTATAATGTAGGCTGACACAGCGATGCAGTAACGGTTGGGAAGCAGAGCAAAAATGGCTGCTACGTTTCTTCAAATAACAGCAATCGCTGCTCTTCAAATTAATTGTACATGAAACGTTTTGACAAATTTTAAAGACACGTGATTCGATAGAAATCAAGGAAGTCACGTAATTGGGACACCCCTCTCTCCCTACCTTTAAAAAGAGTTGCACTCCGAGGGCTCAATGCACTTCAAAATCATTTGCTAAGAATTCTCATTAAGTTTTAACATCCTTTTGTGTTTTCCCAGTTGATGTATCTTTCAACACTGGTGTTTGAAGAGGGAGTGATAATGACTTCATCAGGGTTGCAGGAGTTATCCAGCCTGACAGTGTCAGGCAGCTGAATTAATACGCAGACAGTTGCACTGACACAATCTCTGAAGCACTCTGGGTTAATGACTGCATCTCTACTGATGTTAATTCAGGTCCTGCTCATTATTAGCCTCGGTAACTCCTTCCAGCCAGTTTCCCTGTCCTTCAGCACTTGTTGTTTAAAGAGGATTGAAAATCACATTTTTATTCCGGGTAATTGCCCAGCACATTAAAACAGCAACGTGAGCACAGATCTGATCCTGAACGTAGCCATATCTCTTGTGAGTTAGGCAGAAGCCAAGCGCTTCCCATAAAGACGGAAATGTGCAGGAAAGGTTGCCACTGGGTGATCCTGGCGTGAAAGCCACTTTTACAGTTAACCTAATTGCCACTGCCTTGGAAAAGTGGCTTCCGCACATGCTCTCGCGGTTTCAACCTTTCCATTGGGGACCAGACTCTGCTGTGCTGCTGGGCTCCTGCTATTCAATGGGAGACCTGCATGTTATTGGGACTGGCCCCCTGTGTTTACTCTGCAGGAACAGGTATACTTAATATGATGGCTCACACTCTCAGGAACCCCCATCTTAAATTCTTAAAGATAGTGTCAGCTACCCAAAGGAAAACAGTGCTGTTTTTGCAGAAAATATGTTTATTAGCATAAAATAGTAGGATTATAGGAACAACAGCAACTTGTATTTATATAGCACCTTTAACGTAGTGAAATGTCCCGAGGCGCTTCACAGGAATATTATGAGATTAAAAATTTGACACCAAGCCGCATAAGGAGAAATTAGTGCAGGTGACCAAATGCTTGGTCAAAGAGAGAGGTTTTAAGAAGCATCTTGAAGGAGGAACGAGAGGAACAGGAATAGACCATTCATCCCCTCGAGCCGTTCAGCCATTCAATTAGATCATGGTTGATTAGTATATTTACCCACCTTTGCTTCATATCGCTTATTTAACAAAATATGTATCCCAGTTTTGAAATTTTCAATTCATCCTCAGCCTCAACAGATTTTTGGGGGAAGGCGTTCCAGATTCCCACTACCCTTTAGTAGATATAATCTGCTGGAAAGTCAAAAATAACAGAAATCTGAAATCTGGTGAGAAACAGATAGGAATCTGTTGGCTTTGGGTTCCCTATACAAGCCTCCAGTTCGAAAACCTCCGCTTTACACTAAGGAGTGCAGCCAGTGGAGAGAGCCATGCATCTGTGTTGGCCACATTCCTGTAGTGATGGGTCCGGAGTGGTATTGATGGGGTTCCAACAGGCGGCTGGTCACCCATCCTTTTCAATACATTGGTTTGGGAAATAAAAGTAGAACCGCTTACCCTCAAGTTGAACAAAATATTAAGGCTAATCAGAATTCTTTGTAACAGCCTGATTTTAAGAGAGCCGATGATGATGATGACATCCCAAAGCGCTTTACAGCCAATGATGTACTTCTTGAAGTGTAGTCACTGCTGTAATGTAGAAAACATTGCAGCCAATTTGTGCACAGCAAGCTCCCACTACAGCAATGAGATAATGACCGGATAATCTGCTTCAGTCATGTTGATTGAGGGATAAATATTGGCAAGGACACCATCGATAACTCCCCTGCACTTCTTTGAATTAGTGCCATGGGATCTTTTATGCTCACCTGAGAGAGCAGACGGGGCCTCGGTTTAGCGTCTCATCCCTCAGTACCGCACTGGAGTGTCAGCCTAGATTTTTGTGCTCAAGTCTCTGGACTTGAACCCAGAACATTCTGACTCAGAGGCAAGAGTGCTACCCACTGAGCCAGGGCTGACACTAAACAAGACCAGAAAAAAAGGCAGTGACACTGCTTATACTGTAATGAAGCACCATGGCAGTGGCAGCGCTGTGGCCCCACACTCCCGGTTCCTCGCTCCATATTTTTGGCTAAACCCCATCGCTCAGACCCACTCTACTTCTCCACGTTGCAAACGGCCAGAGGTACTGCTCCTTAGCTCTGGGCTTAACCCGCCTTGCAAGTACAGGAACGCCAGCAGCAAGGATCTCAAACAAGTCAACGCTACCATCTGGACCAGCCTGCTCCTGCTCCTCCTCATCCCTTCAAGTCCAGCTGCTGACGTACAGCGTGACGTGTTTACCTGCGAGGGAACATCAGCGGCAGGTCGGGGCCATAAAAGGAGCGTCGTGCAGAGGCCTGGAGCAGCGTGGAGACATACCACTTCAAGGAGCAGCACGAGCTGCGACGGCAATGAAGAGTGACTTCATCAAGATCCAGGTCGGTGATTGGGGCTTGGGCAGATACAGCAGGAGCGGCGATGTCGAGGCGAAGGAGCGGCGAGAGACTGTAGAGAGATGCGATCGGGGCCCAGAGGAGGCGTGAGCTCGAGGCCAGGGGCCCAGAGGCAGCACGGGCCCAGCCCACACTGCGATGCGCGCTAGGTCCGTGCAGCAGAGCAGGTCTCCAGCCGTCTTGGGTAATCCTTGCCACTGGACCAAGACCTAGCTCTGTCAAGCCTGTGTGGTGGCTGGTGTGTAACGGCCAGGCCACGTTAAAAAAATCCACACACTGGCATCTTCCACCCTTCAGGATGTAGTTCAAGACCTGGAATTTTAGGTCCTTCATTGGAACACCTGTGAACTTATCCTTTTTTGGCGTGGAAGCAAGTCATGCTCGTTTTGAGGGACCGCCTATGATGATGATGACTGTAATGAAGGTAGCAGGCCCACTGAAAGGTGAGTTTGCTGTCCTGTCACCTCATATGCTAGAATGCTGCCATGATTAAATAACTTACCAGTGTCCTGATCTATCCAGGAGGATGCTGAATCAACTGTGACAGCATGTACTCTCCAATGCTGCAGGAATCTATCTAACTGCACAGCTCCATTGCCCTGTCTGTGGGCTAGTCAGAAGTCTGCCTGTGTCACCTCAAAGCGCTGGAGCAGTACCATCAGCGTTGCCTCAGTAAGATCCTGCAAATCCACTGGGAGAACAGATGCACCAACATCAGTGTCCTCGCCCAGGCCAACATCCCCAGCATTGAAGCGCTGACCACACTCGACCAGCTCCATTGTGCGAGCCACATCGTCCCCCATGCCCGACACCAGACTCCCTAAACAAATGCTCTACTCGGAACTCCTACATGGCAAGCAAGCCTCAGGTGGGCAGAGGAAATGCTTCAAGGACGCCCTCAAAGCCTCCTTGATAAATTGCAACATCCCTACCGGCGGCACCTGGGAGTCCCTGGCCAAAGACCGCCCTAAGTGGAGGAATAGCATCCGGGAGGGCGCTGAGCACCTCGAGTCTCGTCGCCGAGAGCATGCAGAAAACAAGCGCAGGCAGCGGAAGGAGCGTGCGGCAAACCAGACTCCCCACCCACCCTTTCCTTTAACCACTGTCTGCGCCACCTGTGACAGAGACTGTAATTCCCGTATTGGACTGTACAGCCACCTGAGAACTCACTTATAGAGTGGAAGCAAGTCTTCCTACATTTTGAGGGACTGTCTTTGACGATGATGATGTGTCATCAGGAATCAGGATTGGCACTGGTGATTTGGGATTGTTCCAATGTTTTCTCAGATATATTACTTTCATTGACTAAATTTAAGTCAATGGCAAAGGGTGTTAAATTGATGAATGTTTGTCACAAGCATCGGATTCTGTGGCTCTCTCATAATTTCACACCCCTCTGACTCCCGTTTAATTTACTGCCGCTAATCCCGAAATAAGCTGCTTTTGCTGCATATGGGGAGATGAAATTAGTCCAACACTGATTAAGATTTAAAGTCAATTGTTTGAGGTACAGTTAAAGAAGAACTTGCAATTATATCGCTCCTTTGACGACCTCAGGACATCCCAAGGTGCTTTTACAGCCAGTTAAGTATTTTTGCAGTGTAATCACTGTTGTAATGTAAACACGGCAGCCAATTTGCGCACAGCAAGTTCCCACAAACAGCAATGTGATAATGACTAGATAATCTGTTTTAGTGATGTTGGTTGAGGGATAAATATTGGACACCGGGGAGAACTCCCCTGCTCTTCTTCAAATAGTCCCATGGAATCTTTTACATTCACCTGAGAGGGCAGACGGGGTCTTAGTTTAACATCTCATCCGAAAGACGGCACCTCTGACAGTGCAGCACTTGCTCAGTACTGCACTGGGAGTGTCAGCCTGGATTATGTGATCAAGTCTCTGGAGTGGGATTTGAACCCACAACCTTTTGACTCAAAGACGAGAGTGCTACCCACTGAGCCAAGGGTAGTAAGTATTCTTTATATCACATAATAATTCTCTATGGTACATCCTGACTCGGACATTTTTTAGATCCCACTTGTGGCAAGGCAGCCTTCCCAAACTAAGGGTGTCAGCATGTTCCTAGCCCTCGGTCAATACCACATTACAGCTGATCAGAAAACGTGCTCCTTCCCTTTCTGTAACTGGCCTCCACTCAATGACTTGGCATGCTGGTACAAGGCAAGAGATTTTGTATCCTTGAGAAACCTAGTGAAGGAACTGGAGCCATAGTGCATAACAATAACACCACTGGAAAGAATAAAAAAGTAAAGGTAAGTCTCAACGGTAAGGGAGACTATTCAGCCCGTGTAGCTCATCCTTCCATAAAGAACCATAATTGCCTGCATCACAGCATCTAACTGTTTCTTGAATTATTCCAGACATTTTTCCCCACTACTTTCCCCAGAGACCATTCCAGGTATTAAAACGTTTTGTGTGAAGAAGTGCATCGTTGTCCTGAACTTGTTTTTTCATCAAGTTCAGGACAACCGATATCTGCCTACCCTCTACGAATATACAACAACAACGGCAGGAAAAGACCAGCTGGTCCATCAAACCTCTCCAGTCACGGTTTAATAATGCTTGGGACTAATGTTTCTCTTCTGTTTTATGGCTAACTTATAGCAAGCTTGGTTTTTCAAAGCCTGTGGACAGTGTGCATGTTAACATGTGTGTAGTCCTGAGCATAATTAAACATTGTACTACTGAAGCTTCATATGTTCGAACATCAACATTCTTCGCCACCATCAATTGATAGGTTACAATAAGTTGCTATCTCTCTCATATTTCATGTTTGTGCATAATCTAAAATTAGACAGACACTCATTTCTCACAAATGGAAAGTACGCAAGATGGTATCTTTTGTTACACAAAATAACGATCAGTGGATGAATTATAAAGGGCTGTGTGTCGCGGATTGTACTTGCGCTCCTGTGGGGAGCACAGTTTAGAACTGGCTACAGGTCTGCAATTCAACAACCTGTTACTGAACATGTGATTACACCATTGTTACTTTGATAAAATACCAGAACAATTTCTAATCTGAAATGTTCTCCGAACAGTCGTAGTTAGAGGAGTCTGATGTAGAGGGTTAAAAAAAAACTTGCATTTTTTAGCTTCTTATCAAATCTCACAATGCATCGCATACAATGACTGTTGTTATGTTGGCAAGCACAGCAGTTACTTTGTACGCAGCAAGATCCCACAAACAGCAATGAGATGAATGACCACTGAATCTGTTTGTGGTGATAATTGACTGCGGGAGGAATGCTGTCCAGGACACCGGGAGAATGACTTGATCCTCTACAGATAATCTTGTGGAATCTTTAATGATCACCCGAACCAATTAGAATAGGTAGACGAAGTAACGGTTTAGCATCTCATCTGAAGGACAGCAATTCTGACAGTGCAGTACTCCCTGACTCTATTAAAATGTCAGCCTAAATTATTTGCTCTTGTCGTAGAATGGGGTTTGAAAGCACAATCTTCTGACTCAGAGGTGAATAAACAGCATTTCCTAATTAAAAAAAATGCAAATAGTTTTCTAATCAAGCAAAATGCTTCTCCATCAGTTGTAAGCAGTTTACATCATTATTTGTTCAGTGAAACTTAACGGTTTTATTTTGTCCGAAAAGTGTTTGTGGATGAATTTTACACTCATCAAGGGGTGCAATGCCAGGGAATGCAACGTCGTCCCAAATTTGGAACTACATAGACTAGGTGCTTAGGATGGCTTCATGTGCTCTGCACCAACAATGCACCATACACGAGCAGCTAATTTGTCACAGCATGCCATATCACTATTTTTAGGACCCAGCACAATGTGATAGTCATCCCCAAAGAGAAGTGCTGAGATCATTTAAGATGCCTGATACTCGCTCTGTCCCTGCTCACTCCGAAACTTCCTAACCATTTCTGCTAAGTTGCCCGAGACTTCCTTCCTATTGATTATGAACCCAACTCATGATTCCTGCCTTTGATACCAGCATTGAGTTCCTGCTTAAAGTGGTGCTGTGGTGGAAGGTTGGTCAATGAAAGCTAAAATCACCAGATTTCAACATTCCCATCTTGCCTTATTCAGCTGACCAGTCAGATCGAAGTTTTATTCCTCTGGGATCTATCCTTTCTTGGAGCTGTATGAAATGAGTGTTAAGGGTGAAAACTTTTGATTTCCCTCCCAATTGCCCTGCGATCTTTAATCATTTTGCCCTGCCAATTCACTTGACCCAACCATAATCCCAGTTTCAGCGTGGGACATTTTACCATTTCCCCAACACCAAAGAGGTCAGGTTTCTCTGCAGGAGACCACTAATTTAATGCAGAATTACAAACAATTTGGCATATTGGAATTAAATCTGCTTGGAAATGGAATGAGTGGCTAAATGTATTTCACTTAGAATCCCTATCACCATGGTGAAGAGGAAAGTTCATTCCATTAACTTGGAGTAGATCCGACCCCAGGTCCTAGATATGAAGACACTGCTCTTCCTGCACAGACCAGTTCTTCCCTTTTCCCCTGTCAGTAGATCTTAAAAATTAATTTAATCTATCAAATGAAAGATGCCTCGAATAATTTTGGGAGCTGATGCCACCACACAGATAGTCTGGCTTCTGTAGGTACCAGCCGAATCAATGTATTAACTGTTGGATTCATACTGGGAAGTTGATTTGGATGAGAGCTGGAGGTTTAGCCAGTCTTGGTATCTTGAATCTATGTTGACTGTCGAACGCGCGGCCGTGTCCCTACTTATACAGAATGCTCTCAGTGGCAGAGAGCTTTCTAATGTTTTAGCATGCTTGATATAAACTAAAGTGACAACAAGATGAGACAATGATTGGAGTAGGGTGCATGCTGTGGGAAGGGCATTTTGTTAAGTGCTTGGACATAGTGCCAAGTTGAAGCCCACTCCTGATATCCATCTCATTTCCACCAGCCTTCAAAATGAATCCATCAACTGGAATGGTCTGAAGTTTTGAGGTCGCATTTCAGCCAAGTAGCATCCAATGTCCAAAATGTGACACAATCCAGTTCCACTAGGCAATTTATTGTAGGCAATTTATTGTGCGGAGCGGCAGAGACTCATCCAGCACTCAAATCTGATTATAATTTTGTGAATTAATTTTCTTTGATTTGAATTTCCCTTAATAATGTTTTCTCGGATTAACAATTAGCAAGTGTCAGTCAATTAACAGAAAGCCAAAGGTATTATTCAGTAAATATCGGCATGCCTGTGGATTTTGTTGAGCCCTGGGCTCAGCTGGTTGAGCTCGTGCTGAAATGTGCCGATAGTACTGACTCAAAGCATAAGCACAGCTGAAGCCAGGCTACTATGGTGAAGTGACATTTACCCAATTCAGCTATAAATTTACAGATAATTACTGGCCGGCTGACAATGATGCACTCTGACTAATACACTACCAATGTCCTTAAAATCACATGATTCCTACAGTGATTTTAACTTTTTAAAAGGCCAACTCCACCCTCATTAGAATTGTAGATAAGATAAAAGGTCACATACTATTAGACAGCGGAGCCCATTTAATAGAATGTTGAATAGGACCAGAAGTCCCAGATGGAACCCCGTTTCGGGGGTTGTTAATGAGGCCCAGCCAGTAGAATTTAGCGGGGCCTCCCAAATGCAGTCCCTCGGAGGGGTGGGCCACACCTTCCCACCTGGGAGTTAAATGCTCCCCCCTCCCCGCCTATATGTATCTTCTATTAAACAAACTAAGAACTGATTAGAGGTGAGTTACAGAGAGGTCACTCTTTGGATCTGTATTCCTGTAATGGACCCAATGACTCAGAAATCAACATGAAGAGATGATGAGGAATGCAACAGACTTCAAGAATTTATCATTTTATGTTGCTGAACATAAGAATCGGAAGAATTGGAGGCGCAGTGGGTCAGCACACAATACCGTTAATTCTGAGTCCAAGGTTCAATCAAATTAATGGGATGGAAGACTTTTCTCGGTCAGCTGCAATGGCCATCTGAGAAATGAGCGGAGGCCAGAGCCAAACCACTTCTTAGTTGGTGGAGTCCTCACAGCACAAAATTGTCCACAAATTGCTGCTGTCCACAAACTCACTCAGAAAGGCCCGAAGCATATTTCCAAAGTCATTGCGAAAGCAGCAGTACTTTTATTTCCGTGCTGTAGGACCCAACACCTCTCACCAATGCTCTAGTAGTCTGAGGAAATTTACTACTGAAGGCACAACATGACTCAATACTGAAGTCTTCATTATATTTGGAGGACCCCCTTTTGATTTGATTTAGTAATGTCACTCCTGTTTGTTCTTGGCGCACAGCAAGAAGCACAATACACCCAGCTTCTTCTCTGCCTCTGCTTCCATTTTCCACTATGGTTATGGCTTCCTGAGCTGAGCCGAGGTGGTACCAATTAAGGCCAGATTTGTGTCGTGGATTCACACCTATTAAGAGCTAGGTTTGAGACTAGGAAGATCTTGCAACTCAGCCAAAGTATTGTAGTTTATTTAAGTCTGTAACCTGGGTCAGGAGAGGTGGATAGGCTAACCAAAATGATCAGCAGTCCTTGCTAGGTTTGGACCAATTTGCTCAACCATCATCCCCACAGTCCACTGTACCCACCGACCACTGCCCACCTACGCTACTTAACAGATTCATTGTTATAATCATCTAGAGGCAGGTAGAACAACAATAAATACCTCAACAAATTAAATGAGGCAACGACACAGTTCTGACATGATGGTCTAGAAACGGGTGTCCGAAATTGAAATCTTCTTCCAGGCCATGTTATTTTAATATGATGTTTAATCAGTATTTGAGGTTTGGTTGCTCAGCCAATGTTTCGCTGTTGAGGTTTTAAGGATAGTTTTTGGTGCCAATTCAAACTTTTCCTGCTGAAACTGCAATATGGTTTTGTCGATACACTTAGGACAAATGATAAACTTTAAGGAAATGTGATGACATAAGGGACTAACAGCATCATTATAGGATGGGAGAATGAGGAGTAGACCATGCTATTAGAAGGTGCGGGGGAGTAAGATCCGATTTTGCTATTTATAAGATATAGACAAGCTATCGTGTGAAATCTATTTTTAAACAATAATACAGAAATACCTCAACAACTTTTCAAGACTCTGTTGGATCATTTCCTGATGAACTTTGTTTCTGGCATTCCACAACTTGCCCAAAAAACATACCAGAAGAATTTGTGACTAAGAAAGAGGTAATGGAAAAGATGAGGGATACTAGGAAGACTGTTTTACCGAACCTTTCCTGTGAACTTTTTCACTTCCTTTTCTTGGTGACTTCTTTGCTCTAATTTGCAGTAAAAATATACAGTTGTTTCACTTCCAACAAGGATCCCATTCCTTATTTGGATAATCTGTTTGCCAGAATGTAAACGCATCTTGAGAATTGAAAGAAATTGCTAGCCGATTGTTCAGTAGCTAATGCTGGTTTCAGATGCAGTAAAGTCAACATACTGGGTGATTGTTAGGGTTAATTGTGGCCCTGCAGGAAAGTGGTAACAAGTAAAAGTGAAGAACACCCAAGAGAACAAATTCCTACAGTGCCATGAGAAATAAACAACAGGAGGGAATTATTTCCTTTGGCCACTGCTACCTCCTGACTCAAAGCTCAGAGGAGCAGTGGGAATGCCAAGGCCTAGCTTGCTCTGCATTCCCTCTCCAACATTTGCCTGCGCTGCGATCTGACTTTTAAAAAAATCACGAGCTCATTTGCGCTGTGATTTCTGCTCAGCCCTGGGGTGAATCTCAGCTGTGATAAATCACCTTCCACTTCACAAGTTGCAAATCTGTGCACTCAAGAAAAAAAACAACAGCCATGCCCCAGCCTCTGAAGGAACGATGGAATCCTTACAGGTTTCCGACCCAGAAACCCTCAGCAGTGCACAGAAAGGCCAAGAGTGCTCGAGAGAATGCTTTCAGAATGGCATGAAATTAGTTACAAGTACACAGACACTTCAATATCGACGCAGTTTGTGAATTTTAGATCTCTATATAGTGTGGAGGCATTTGCACGTGGATTAATTTTTTTTTTAAATTGTGGCTAATCTGTCCTTTCTGATACATTGCATGAGGAAATATTATTTAATATAGAGAATTCCATCACGTGATTATTGCTGCACCTTACAAAAAATAAGTGGGAAAATATAACCCATGTAATCCAACAAAAGCTTGTGCGATGGCACAGATTCCGAAACCTCCTATCCATTGAACTCTCATTCTGCTACCAAGGACACAGCTGTACAATATAGCTGATAAATGAGCTCTTTCACAGCACTGGATTATTCCAGACATTTTTCGAAATGCTCGGCTCTGACAATTCATTGTGAAGTTACACTCCTTAAAAGCTTACCATTTGTGACAAATTGGATGAGGGCTAAAATCACATCACCTTTTCAAATAGCAAGGTTCCAGTGGCTGTGGCACTGTTAACTCTGAAAACCTCAACGGTGAGGGCTGAGGGGCTAACTTCCAATCAGCAGGGAGCCACGCCCACCAGTACCGAATATTGGAAATTCAGGCACGTAATTCAAATGAATGGACAGAGGATTCTGTGCTACGAGTGCCCAAAGCCACAAAAAATTACATTAGAATGTACAAAATCTCTCGGAATAGCTTCAGTAAGAGTTGGCAACCCTAGCTGGGATCCCTCCCATAAGAATCAGAAATAGGAGCAGGAGTAGGCCATTCGGCCCCTCGAGCCTGCTCCGCTATTCAATAAGATCATGGCTGATTTGCTACCTCAATTCCACTTTCCTGCACTATCCCCATATCCATGGATTCCCTTAATATCCAAAAATCTGTTGATCTCTGTTTTGATCTCAAGATTTTTTTTTAAACAGAAAAGGAACTGAATTGTGATCCCCAAATGGTGGTGAGGATCTGGAACCCCCCCTATGATAAACAGAGTTAAACTTATTCTGTCACCATTAAGCCCTGGTGAGAGGCCTATATTCAGAACTGTGTTTAAATGTTTTTATTGAGTTGTCTCGAATTAGCACATGATGAACTGGGCCTAATCTGCATCAATTTGGTCAGTATGTTGAAGGGAAGCTCGTTAAACTGGGCCAAACCGTGGGCCATTTGAACAGTTAGGCTTTCACTTGCTGCTGGCTTAAGAAATATTTGAAGTCCTCTGCCGAGAGCATGCAAGCATGCAAGCATATTTTCCGCTAACCTGCGAGGCTGCACAGTGTTCTGAAGATCCTCCGCAGGCCGCTCATCGGCTTTTGCAGGGAAGAAATCGCGCACGCGCAAAGATCTGAATGGGCCACACAACCAGTTAAAGGGACTGCACACGGAAAAAAAAAAATAGAGGGAACATTGTTTCCAGCTATCCTGCTCTGAAACTCACTTCAGCACTTTCTTGTATGATGACATCCAAGGTACAGCCTGGAACTCAGAAGACCTCACCACAGTTGCAGCTCGACTCGTTCACTTTAAAAGTTGCTGTCAATTTTTTAAAGCAGAACACTTGTCAGATTAAAAAGGACAAAAAATTAAACTTGGAATATCTTTAACCATATTTTGAGTACAGATAGGAATTATTGTATAAATTGGGTTGGCAGGAGTGATGCAACATAGCAAGCAATGCATCAGTGCAAATTTAATCCATTTAAGTCAATGAATCTCTTGTATGGGCCATCAACATAACATGATTTAAGTATAAAGTATTGGGTTCTAATGAAGTTGCTATCATGAGAGTTTGAGAATATTTCTGTATTAATTCTGAGACTTCTAAATACGCAAGAGTTTTTAATATTGGTTCAATGTGTTGACTTCCAAACTTTCTATAATTTCAGTACTGTCTGTGTATTTTTATTACATTTATTTATCTGAATGCAAGAATTTTATATGGAGCTTTTAAAAATCTCTCTGAAAATTCTGCATTTAAGATCATGCTGCTTTTTCCAATCCAGTATGATCAGTAATATTTCTTACCTGCAGCAATCTCAAAACTCGTGAGCCAAGGCTAAGAGTTTTGGGGAAAAGAATGAGGTTTAATTAGCAACAAGAACACCAAGGCAGAATAACACAAGCTTTGCTAACTTTAAATCTGAGAAATGAAATGAGGAAAAGCCAGTTTGCTGATTGAGCTAGCTCCTTCCACATGTCTGCCCTGTCATTGATAGCACCCCACCTCAGCAATAATTCTATCTGCAGGCAAATTGTAAGAAGTTGAGAAATTGCACATTTTAAACAAAAGCATGGTGTGAATTAGGGCTCCAACACACTGAGCTGAAGGAAGAGTTACTGGTTAAAGAAAAATAACTTGCAGTTCTGTGGCACTTTTCATGACCTCAGGATGTCCAAAAGCGCTTTACATCCAATGAATTATCCAAAGAAGTGAAGTCACTGTTGTAATATAGGAAATGTGACAGCCAATCTGTGCACACCAAGGTCCCAGCAATGACTAGATCATCTGTTTTAGGTTTTAGTTGAAGGACAAATGTTTTTCAGGACACTGGGCGAACTCCTCTGCTCATCTTCAAATAGTTTCGTGGGATCTTTTATGTCCAGCCGAGAGGGAAGACGGGGCTTCAATTTAAGGTCTAATCCAAAAGACAGCACCTTCGACACTCTCAGTACTGCAATGGAGTGTCAGATTAGATTATGTGCTCAAGTCTCTGGAGTGGAACTCCCAAAAACCTTCTGACTCAGCTGACACCTTGGTTAGTGGAATAGTTAGAAAGGTAGATGCAGTGGCACAGTTGGAATTTATTGGAATATTTGTACCACGTTCTGTGATGCTATTCTACATATTGCGCTGGCTGTCAGCCTATATTAATGCTGAACGTTCCTTCTTGTAGTTTGTGGCTTAATCTAACAAAACACAATTTTGTTCATCTTGAAACAAAGTTGTCAATCTTGTGACCGGAGGTATGAGCCAATCAAAGACCAAGTTGCCTCAGGCCGCTTTTGTGTACTTTCTTCACAACAACTTGCATTTATATGGCGCCTTTAATGTCGTAAAACATCACAAAGCCGTTCACAGGAGAGTAATCAGACATTTGACACCAAGTCACTTCAGGAGATATTAGGACTGGTGTGTATCTGTAAAGCATGCACTCCCATGTTCTGCCACCAGGGAGCGCATCCCCTGAAGTCCCAAGGAATCTCAGCATCCCTTGGGAGCACTGTATATAAGCCGGCTCCTAAGGCCTGTTCCTCACTCTGGAGTGTCTTATTAAAGACTGAGGTCACTGTTACTTTAACCTCCCTGTGTGCAGTCTCATCTGTGTTCGGAACACAATAACTGGCGACAAGTATGCGAATCCAACGCAAAGATGCAGCAAACTGTGGGCACCCTGGAGAAGTTCTCGGAGGGTGAGGACTGGGAAGCCTATGTCGAACGGCTAGACCAGTACTTTATAGCCAACGAGCTGGACGGAGAAGGAAGCGTTGCAAAAAGGAGAGCGGGCCTCCTCACGGTCTGCGGGGCACCGACCTACAGCCTCATGAAGAATCTTCTGGCTCCGGTGAAACCCACAGATAAGTCATATGAAGAGCTGTGTACATGCTGATGGCGAGGTATCGGTTCTACACGTGCCAGCGATCTGAAGGTCAGGAAGTGGCGAGCTATGTCGCCGAGCTAAGGCGACTTGCAGGACAATGTGAGTTTGATGGCTATCTGGAGCAGATGCTCAGAGACTTTTTTGTACTGGGCATTGGCCACGAGACCATCCTATGAAAACTTTTGACTGTAGAGACACTGACCCTCAGTAAGGCCACTGCGATAGCACAGGTGTTGATGTCCACCAGTGTTAACACCAAACAAATCTCTCAGCACACAAGTGCTAGCAATGTTCATAAATTAACTGGAACTGTGTTTGCGAGCAGAAATGTACAGGGCAGAAACCACGAATCTGCAACTTCCAGCAGGCCTCAGGTGATCCAGATGACTCAGAGTCCCCAACAAAGGATGAATGCAAGGCAATTCACACCTTGTTGGCTTTGTGGAGGCTTCCATTCAGCCTATTCATGCCGCTTCAAAGGGTATGTTTGCAAGAGCTGTGGAACAATGGGGCACCTCCAACGAGCTTGCAGATGAGCTGCTAGCTCTGCAAAACATGCTAACCACCACATGGCAGAGGAAGATCGGTCCATGGTGGATCAAAGCAATTTCGAGCCTCAGAACACTTGTGTGCTGAGAGATTTGTTTGGTGCTAACACTGGTGGACATCAACACCTGTGCTATCGCAATGGCCTTGCTGAGGGTCAGTGTCTCTACAGTCAAAAGTTTTCGTAGGATGGTCTCGTGGCCAATGCCCGGTACAAAAAAGTCTCTGAGCATCTGCTCCAGGTAGCCATCAAACTGAAGTACACGGGGTGCACACATTTTCGACTATAATGCTAAACGTAAAATTGAATGGCTTACCCGTAGCCATGGAACTGGACACTGGCGCTAGCCAATCCATCATGAGTAAAAAGATGTTTGAGAGACTGTGGTGCAACAAGGCACTCAGACCAGCCCTGAGCCCCATCCACACGAAACTGAGAACGTACACCAAAGAGCTCATCAGTGTCCTGGGCAGCGCCATGGTCAAGGTCACCTACGAGGGCACGGTGCACGAACTGCCACTCTGGATTGTCCCGGGCGATGGTCCCACACTGCTTGGAAGGAGCTGGCTGGGCAAAATCCGCTGGAACTGGGATGACATCCGAGCGCTATCACATGTCGATGAGGCCTCATGTACCCAGGGTTCTTAACAAATTTCCTTCCCTTTTTGAGCCAGGCATTGGAAATTTTTCCGGGGCGAAGGTGCGGATCCACTTGGTCCCAGAGGCACGACCCATTCATCACAAGGCGCGAGCGGTACCTCACATGATGAGGGAGTGGAAATCGAGCTGGATAGGCTGCAACACGAGGGCATCATCTCCCCAGTGGAATTCAGCGAGTGGGCCAGCCCGATTGTTCCAGTACTCAAAAGTGATGGCACGGTCAGGATTTGCGGCGATTATAAAGTAACTATTAATCGTTTCTCGCTACAGGACCAATACTCGCTACCTATTTGCGACACTGGCAGGAGGCAAGATGTTCACCAAGCTCGACCTGACTTTAGCCTACATGACGCAGGAGTTGGAGGAGTCTTCGAAGGACTTCACCTGCATCAACATGCACAAGGGACTGTACATCTACAACAGATGCCCGTTTGGAATTCGGTCGGCTTCAGCGATCTTCCAGAGAAACATGGAGAGCCTACTCAAGTCACTTCCACGCACGGTGGTTTTTCAAGACGACATATTGGTCACAGGTCGGGACACCGCCGAGCACCTACAAAACCTGGAGGAGGTCCTCCAGCGACTGGATCGCGTAGGGCTGCGACTGAAGAGGTCAAAATGCGTCTTCATGGCAACAGAACTGGAGATTTTGGGGAAAAAGATTGCGTCGGACGGCATTCGGCCCACAGACGCCAAGACAGAGGCTATCAGGAACGCGCCTAGGCCACAGAATGTCACAGAGCTGCGGTCGTTCCTGGGACTCCTCAACTATTTTGGTAACTTCCTACCGAGGTTAAGCACCCTCTTAGAGCTCCTACATGTGTTATTGCGTAAAGGTGAGAACTGGATATGGGGAAAAAAACCAAGTAATTGCTTTTGAGAAAGCCAGAAACATTTTATGCTCCAACAAGCTGCTTGTATTGTATAACCCGTGTAAAAGACTTGTGCTAGCATGTGACGCGTCGTCGTACGGAATCGGGTATTACAACAAGCTAACATTGTGGGGAAGTTGCAACCTGTCGCCGATGCCTCCAGGAGCTTGTCTAAGGCCAAGAGGGCCTACAGCATGATTGAGAAAGAGGCATTAGCATTTGTGCTCGGGGTAAAGAAAATGCATCAGCACCTGTTTGGCCTCAAATTTGAGCTGGAAACCGATCACAAGCCCCATAAATCCCTGTTCGCTGAAAACAAGGGGATAAATACTAATGCCTCAGCCCGCGTACAAAGATGGGCACTCGCGCTATCAGCGTATAACTATACCATCCGCCACAGGCCAGGCACCGATAACTGTGCGGATGCTCTCAGTTGGCTACCATTGCCCACGATGGGGGTGGAAATGGCGCAGCCTGCAAACGTGTTGATGGTCATGGAAGCGTTTGAAAATGATAAATCACCTGCCACGGCCCGCCAGATTAGGACTTGGACCAGCCAAGATCCTCTGCTGTCCCTAGTAAAAAACTGTGCACTGCATGGGAGCTAGGTCAGCATCCCCGTTGAAATGCAAGAGCTAATCAAGCCATTCCAACGGCGAAAGGACGAGCTGTCCATTCAGGCAGGCTGCCTGTTGTGGGGTAACTGCGTAGTGCTACCAAAAAAGGGCAGGGTGACGTTCATCTCGGATCTCCACAGCACACACCCGGGTACAGTAATGATGAAAGCGATAGCCAGATCCCACGTGTGGTGGCCCGGTATCGACTCTGACTTAGAGTCCTGTGTACGTCAATGCCGCGTGTGCTCAGTTGAGCAACGTGCCCAGAGAGGCACCACGAAGTTTGTGGTCCTGGCCCTCCAGACCATGGTCGAGGATCCATGTCGACTATGCGGGCCCATTTCTCAGCAAAATGTTCCTGGTGGTGGTGGATGCTTTTGCAAAATGGATTGAATGTGACATAATGTCAGGAAGCACCGCCATGCCACCATTGAAAGCCTGAGGGCCATGTTTGCCATCCACAGCCTGCCTGACATACTGGTCAGTGACAATGGGCCATGTTTCACCAGTGCCGAATTTAAAGAATTTATGACCCGCAATGGGCTCAGTCGTGTCACCTCGGCCCCGTTTAAACCAGCCTCCAATGGGCAGGCAGAGCCTTAAACGAGTCACAGAAGGCTCACTCCAAACCCGCCTGTCCTGAGTACTGCTCAGCTACCGCACGAGACCTCACTCGCTCACAGGGGTGCCCCCGGCTGAGCTATTCATGAAAAGGACACTTAAAACCCAACTCTCGCTGGTTCACCCCAACCTGCATGATCAGGTAGAGAGCAGGCGGCAGCAACAAAATGTAAACAATGGTCGCACCACTGTGTCACGGGAAATCGATCTGAATGACCCTGTGTATGTGCTAAACTGTGGACATGGTCCCAAGTGGATCGCGGGCACAGTGATAGCTAAGGAACAGAGTAGGTTGTTTGTAGTCAAACTAGACAATGGACAAATTTGCGGAACGCACCTGGACCAAACGAGGCTGCGGTTTACAGAATGCCCTGAACAACCCACAGCAGACACCAGCTTTTTCGAGGCCACAACACACACCCAAAGGGTCAACGACACCACCCCGGACCAGGAAATCGAACCCATCATGCCCAACAGCCCAGCAAGGCCAGGCATACCCAGCAGGGCCAACAACATGCCAGCCCAGCGAGGGCACAGCCAACACATCAGAACAGACATCTGTACCGAGGCAGTCCACCAGGGAAAGAAAGGCTCCTGACTGCCTCACCTTGTAAATAGTTTTCACTTTGACTTTGGGGGGGGGGGGGAGTGATGTTGTGTATCTGTAAAGCATGCACTCCCATGTTCCGCCACCAGGGAGCGCATCCCCTGAAGTCCCAAGAGATCCCAGCATCCCTTGGGAGCACTGTATATAAGCAGGCCCCTAAGGCCTGTTCCTCACTCTGGAGTGTCTTAAGACTGAGGTCACTGTTACTTTAACCTCCTTGTGTGCAGCCTCATCTGTGTTAGGAACACAATAAGGACAGGTGACCAAAAGCTTGGCCACAGAGCAGAATTAGTTGAGTTCATGTGCGAGCCCAGAGAGTGAGCTGTCCAGCTCAGCCCGATCATGGCTCATGTTACTTCCACATACTTTCCAGCAGGTGTCAGTGGATAGCGGCCAGGAGGGAGAACTGTGGCTGAATTTATCCACCTCCCGAACATATGAGTGCCGAGGCCATTTGCAGCTCCTCACTGTTGTTCAGGCTATGACGAGCTACTTCAGTACCGACTGTGAATGAAATCTGGGCACTTCTGCTCTGAATGGCTCAGTACTACACCAGGCTGTGACTTTACCCAAAAACACTTACATTTATTTAATGTAGTAAAACCCAAAGCGATTCACAGGAGTACTATCAAACAAAATTTGACACCGAGCCATAAGGAGAAATGAGGGCAGATGACCAAAAAAAGGAGGAAAGAGAGGTAGAGTGGTGGAAAAGTTCAGGAAGGTAATTCCAGAGCTTGGGGCCTCGACAGTTGAAGGCACAGCTACCAATAATGGAGCGATTAAAATTGGGGATGTGCAAGAGGCCAGAATTGGAGGAGTGCAGAGATCTCGGAGGGTTGTAGGGCTGGAGGAGATTACAGATAAGGAGGGGGCGAGGTCATGGAGGGATTTGAAAACAAGGATAAGAATTTTTAAATCGAGACGTTGCCGGTCCGGGAGCCAATGTAGGTCAGCGAGCACTGGGTTACAGTCCGGACCGGGGTCAAACAGGGCTGCCTCATCGCTCCAACCCTCTTCTCAATCTTCCTCGTTGCCATGCTCCACCTCACAGTCAACAAGCTCTCTGCTGGAGTGGAACTAAACTACAGAACCAGTGGGAAGCTGTTTAACCTATTCCGCCTCCAGGCCAGGTCCAAGATTACCCCAACCTCTGTCGTTGAGCTACCGTACGCGGACGCCGCCTGCGTCTGCGCACATTCTGAGGCTGAACTCCAGGATATAGTCGATGTATTCACCAAGGCATATGAAAGCATGGGCCTTACGCTTAACATCCATAAGACAAAGGTCCTCCACCAGCCTGTCCTTGCCGCACTGCCCCCCAGTCATCAAGATACACGGCGCGGCTCTCGACAACGTGGACCATTTCCCATACCTCGGGAGCCTCTTATCAACAAAAGCAGACATTGATGCGGAGATTCAACATCGCCTCCAGTGCGCCAGTGCAGCCTTCGGCCGTCTGAGGAAACGAGTGTTTGAAGACCAGGCCTTCAAATCTAGCACCAAGCTCATGGTCTACAGGACTGTAGTAATACCCACCCGCTTGTATGGCTCAGAGACATGGACGATGTACAGAAGGCAGCTCAAGTCGCTGGAGATATATCACCAACGATGTCTCCACAAGATCCTGCAAATCCCCTGGGAGGTCAAACACACCAACCTCAGTGTCCTCGTCCAGGCTAACATCCCCAGCATTGAAGCACTGACCGCACTCGATCAGCTTCGCTGGGCAGGCCATAGTTCACAGGCCAGACATGAGACTCCCTAAGCAAATGCTCTAAGTGGAGCTCCTTCACGGCAAATGAGCCAAAGGTGGGCAGCGGAAACGTTACAAGGACACCCTCAAAGCCTCCTTGATAAAGTGTGACATCACCATTGACACCTGGGAGTCCCTGGCCGAAGACCGCCCTCGGTGGAGAAAGTGCATCCGGGAGGGCGTTGAGCTCTTCGAATCTCAATGCCGAGAGCGTGAAGAGGTCAAACGCAGACAGCGGAAGGAGCGTGCGGCAAACCAGTCCCACCCACCCTTTCCCTCGACGAATGTCTGTCCCACCTGTGACAGAATCTGTGGCTCTCATATTGGACTGTTCAGCCACCAAAGAACTCACTTCAGGAGTGGAAGCAAGTCTTCCTCGATTCAGAGGGACTGCCTATGATGATGATGATGATGATGATGATGATGACAGTACAGATACTTCCCATTATTTCAGAACCCTCCATAACAGTGTCCTCATACATCAACTGAAACACTTCACCTCCTGCCTTGTGCTCCAAAAGTCAATCAGAAGGAAAGATTAGATCAAATCAGAACTAAATCCCTCCACTTGGATTGACAAGTTTTTAAACACAGTGGATGCCCAGGTGCACAAATTGACATGTGTATATTTGGTCTCCCGGGCCCCACAAGCCTGGCTGGGAAGGCTGCTAAAGACCTGTTCCTAGCCCTCTGCTCATTTTTTTGAACAGGCTGCTGGCTGATATTAGTTCACTTCATGCAGGTAGGCACCTTGCCTCTGTACTGTGTCTCCTCTACAAAGTTGTGATTTGAAATGTTATGTGGGGGAATCACATGTGTGAATATGTACCAAGGGGCGAAGTACTGCATTACCAATGTGCTCATAAAAAATAAGACTTGCATTTATATAGCGCCTTTCATGACCTCAGGGCGTCCCAAAGTGCTTTACAGCCAATGAAGTAGTTTTTGAAATGTAGTCACTGCTGTAATGTGGGAAATGCGGCAGCCAATTTGCGCACAGCAAGCTCCCACAAACAGTAATGTGATAATGACCAGATCATCTGTTTTAGTGCTGTTGATTGAGGACTAAATATTGGCCTCGGGACACGGGGAAAAACTCCCCTGCTGTTCTTCGAAATAGTGTCATGGGATCTTTACTGTCCAACTGTGACAGCAGACGGGGCTTCAGTTTGACATCCGAAAGACGGCACCTTCGACAGTGCAGCACTCGCTCAGTACCGCACTGAGAGTGCAATGTTCCCTCTAATTTTTTTTGGGTGCGCGCTCCTTTTAGCTGCGCGGTTTTTCCATTAAAAGCTGGTGAGCCGGCTGCGCGGGACCTCCAGACCGCTGCGCGGCAGCACAGCTTAATGGGAACGCTGCTGGAGTGACAGCTTAGATTTTTGTGCTCACGTCATTGGAGCGGTAATTTAAGTTAAGGTAACGGGATCACTGTCGCAGCAGGGGGAAAGAAATCTCATATTTATCCATGTTGCGCACCCAGGTCAACAACAACAACTTCTTGAATTTTTAACATAGTGAAATGCTTTGCAGGAGTGTTATGAGACAAAATAATTCGACACATAATTCTTACATAAGATGTTACATAAGGGGATAGAAATTGGACATTATTTCCAGGAGTAAAATTGGCGTAACTAGGCTCGATTTTGGGGAACAACATCCTGTTGGGGCAGAGTAGAGGGACATCTGCCTCTGTATTTAACACAAGTTACACCTGACCTACGATGACTTGCTGCTGACACTAGATGCTTGAAATGTTCTATTGCTAACATCCCTCACAGTGACAGCAAAAACATGAGGAGAACTGGTTAGAGAAGATAATGGACACGATGTGGCAGGTAGTGCTTTCTTGTTTTTCAATTCCTATTTTTTTTTCTTTTATATGATCTGGTAATTTCCTTTCTTATTCGAAGCCCTCGAGATGAGTGCAGCGCAGCTATGCGGGCCTTTATTACATGTAAAGTTCACAACTCCTCGCCTGATCTCTTGATCCTATATCAAAACACCAGCTGAAGAACTGTTTCCTGTCTGGGGCTGCCTTGCGTGAGTTAGTCCTTAGCTACATCAGCTGCCAGCCTTAATCCCTATCGTGGAAAACTACAAAAAAAAATTCATTACAGTCCCATCCCCAACCCCCCCTCAATACATCCCAGGCCTGACAGCCGGAACTAGCTGAGGAAGTACCTTAATGGTTACCAAACTTTTGGGAACTGTTTTGGCTTTACTGAACTAAACATGTGTTAAAAGCAGACAACATTGGCAATCGCCACTTGACCTTGTGAGAGAGCAGGGGGGGGGTCACAAATTTTCAGAAAACCGCAAACTTAACCAGTTAATATAAATGAGCGAAGGCATGAGTAGACCGAGGGGAGATGTGAGCACGCTGATTTCCAGATGTTTGACAAACTGCTATAGAAACATTGCAAGCCGGGGTCAACGGTTTCCGTCACGGCTCTGTGGGGTTCCTGGCAAGAAAAAAACACAAGACCTCTCACAAGCATCGGGATTCTATGCAGCTGTCAAACTATTTAGAATGAAAGAGGAGGGGGACAGGGGTTGGGGGGGGGGGGGGGTGCGCGGAGGAGAGAAATTAAATGAATCAAAAGCCTCAGCTGAGATCGGAGGCATGAATGGGTTGGTTTCTTTTTTTTTTAAATCGTTTAAATTTCCCACGATTTTGCACGAAAGCTGTTTGCACACCTCAGCATACAGTCTTTGTTAAAGTGCCACTGTGCAATTCTTTGAGAATCTCTCATGTTCTCTGTTATGTACAATAAATCTTTACATTGCTCTCCGATACATCGCAGATTCTGATCTAATAATCAAAAGTTACAGCTCTCAGAGTATTAAAGAATTGGTGTAACTCTCCCCTTTTAAGGCTCCCTCTTTACACAGTGCTGTTGGCACAGGTAAAAAAAGATAGTGTTACAAGGCTGTCTGCCATATTAATAAGTTGGGATCGGACACTAGCACTGGGATTCTTTTCACTTCAATGAGTCCTGGTTATTATTACAGTCGCGAGTTTTATAATGTGCACAGCTTATGGAATTTTCCTATAAATCTATTTCCGGTAAAACTTGCAAGAATGCCACAGAGGACTGCAATGCCCTTCTCTGAATGCTGGATTAGGTCTGCATTGATAGTCATGAAAATGGACAAAAACAAATAAGCAAACCTAGAAACTTTGACAAAATTGGTTGAAACTGAACTTAAAATTTCAGACACAATCTGTTGTATTAAAAAATAGCTGACAGTGATAGGCTGCCCTCAATCTCAGGGTCTATATATTTTAATTACTTCTCACCCACTATTTTCTTCTGTTGCTTTCTGATCACCCCCGACCCGTGTGTGGCCATGGAATACAGCTTGATTCCCAATCGCTACTCTGAGTTAGCGATTCAAGAGGTGCATGGGAGTGGCATTTGCCAACTCCTCTGACTTTCCTTTACTCAGCCACTTCTCCTCCATGTCTCCCTGGAAGCACTTCGCTGCTAGAAGGGACTTACTGTGTGGGAAATTCGGAAAGTAGCTGCATTCCTACCCTCCATGTTGCAGTGTGTCACAACGGAGGTTTATGAGCTGTTGGGACTTCACCCTTAAGATGTGATGCAACTTCTGGCTCACTCCCAATTGCCCATTATGTTTCTATAAAGACTGAATTACAGTCAAGTATAACTTTCTTCACACAGAAGGTGGTATACAGATGAAATAGCCTACCTTGGGAGATAGCGAAAGTGGATGATGTACTAAATTTTAAGAGTGTGATGACAAGGTTTTTGACAGTCTGAGTTATTGAAGGGTAGCAGAGGAAAAGTGTAATGAGAAGCCGTGGGACTACTCTGATGGGGGCAAGTGGGTGTTAGTTACCACCGGCTTCGCTCAAAACCTGGAGACATTGCACGTTTTGAACCAGAACAGCTCGAAATTTGGCTAGAATGTGGCTCGAAAAGCATATCCAAATCGCATACTTTCCAACACCAGAATCAATGGCAGCGATCAAGCTATAGGCGACTTAAGTTGCCAAACTGCACACCCTAGAATACATTATGCAATGACCTGCGAGATAATGTTGTGTTGTCGTGGAATGCATTCTGTAGTAATATCCTCACGTATCATAGAGCTTAAAAATATATAATAGTGGAGCCATTATCATTAGCCAAAGGGCAGACATTCCACTTCTGGTTTGCGTGGAACCAGGCTATCACAAGCCAAGGAAAAGCAGCCTGGTTGTAGAGCAGTATTACTGGGTTTGCTACCTTGCCAGAAAGTGGTGAGTGGAATGGGGTGAAAAAAGAAAAGGATTGCATTGATATAACAGCTTATCATTTCCCTTAGAAACTTCTCAAAGTGCTTTGCGACTGTGTTACTTTGCAGTCCACTGACTGTTGTTATGTAGGTAATGTGGCAGCCATTTTGCACACAGTAAGATTCCACAAAAGAAAGGGATGACCATAATTTAGATGGTGTTAGTTGAAGGAAGAATATTGGCCAGGCACTGGGAGAACTCCCTGATCTTTAACCTCAACCTGACCCACGGGACTTAATTTTAACATCTCATCCAAAGGATGGCATCTCTGAAAATGCGGCACTCCCTCAATACTGCACTGGAGCAACAGTTTAAATGATGTGATAGACAGGGGAAAGAAATCAAGTATTTAAATAAAGATACACATGTTACAGAATTTTTGTCCTCTGAAGTACTGAGATCTATGGTATAAAGCTTTCAAGATTGAATGGTTCTGGCATTTATAAATAGCAATGCCATCGTACTCTGCCTGTGTAACAGGCATTTAAACAGCATTCTTCCTGTTTGACAGAGCACTATGTAAAGGATATATTTAATTTAATAAGCTATGGTTTATGCACCACTGAAGGCTTGTTTTCTGTGATGTATTGCAGCACATTTCTCCTTCATGTTTGGTCAACAATGTCCTTACCTATATCCTCTACATTTCATTAAGATTGGTTCTGAGTTACACGAGTTGTTGCTGTAATTAACGTAACTCAGATCAGCAAATTAGATCTAATTAGCAGAAGTCACTAGAAGGTTACTCCAGCGGCAAAAGTATTATAGTTTCGAAGTCAAAAGTTGCATAACTCGCCTGTGTAAATTATATATAATCAGCACATTTTTTGCTTAAATTGAAAAGAGGTGAAAGGCCAAAGCCCACAGTGCAGAGCACCACCAAGGTTGAGAAGGATAGAAGAGAGCCAAGATAAATCAGAAAGTTGTGATTAGATGCTACCAAGCTTGCACTTTAAACGCCTGTAGACTGTAGAAGACAGGAGGGACTGAGGGAGGTAAGAAGCTCCATACTTTAAAAATAAACGGGTTAGAGCCAATGTTAAAATAGTGGCCGAGGAATTTGACCCAAATAAATTGAGCATTCATACAATAATGCTGCACAGGGCAATTTCCTGCTTATTTTTTTTTAGTCTGTACATGTTGTGAAATGCAATCCCTGACTCTTTAGAGGTTCATTATTTCCCACCCCTCTTGTAATGGGTGCCAATTCTTGGCCTTTAAAAGTAGGACCTTTTTTGCCCTAATATCTCCATAAACTGGAGATCTTCTAAAGCTCTGCTGCCTCGTGTCCTAACTCGCACCAAGTCCCGTTCACCCATCACCCGTGCACTGACCTACAGTGGCTCCCGGTTAAGCATTGCCTCGATTTTAAAATTTTAAAATCCCTCCATGGCCTCGCCCCTCCCTATCTCTGTAATCTCCTTCAGCCCCACAACCCTTTGAGATATCTGCGCTCTTCTAATTCTTGAATACCCCCGATTATACCACCGCTCCACCATTGGTGGCCGTGCCTTCTGCTGCCTGAGCCCTAAGCTCTGGAACTCCCTCCCTAAACCTCTCCGCCTCTCTTTCCTCCTTTAAGGCGCCTCTTAAAACCTACCTCTTAGACCAAGCTTTTGGTCACCTGCCCTAATATCTCATGTGGCTCGGTATCAAATTTTGTCTTATAACACTCCTGTGAAGCGCCTTCGGACATTGTACTATGTTAAAGGTGCTATATAAATACAAGTGCTTGCTGTTGTTGAGATATTAATCAAAACTGGCTCTTTGTTTCACCTTCCGACCCCTATATTTTGCGCTAGTTTCACAAGCAACATAAATAGAAACTTAAGGGAGGATGGACACGAAGAAAAACAGAAGCCTATGGCACAAGGCCAGCTGCTGCCATATTATATGTATATATCCCATGATGGGATGTTGGCAACATTTCACAGCACAAGTATCAATCACATCACTGCACTGCCATTCCTGCCTGCATTCAACTCAACTTGTCGTCTGTAAAATCACATTGCACTATTACAGCCGTGCATTTCAGAAACCTTCAGCCTACACTTACACTTTATGGGCCCCCTGTATCTGCACTGAAGACTGCTACCAAGGGCGGAATGCTGACCTCGGTGTAAACCTGGTTGATGTTTATTCTCCCTTTTCCTCGTTGTCGCTCTGTACATCTCACATACATCGCAGTTAAAAATGGGAATTCAATGCGAAGATACAACCATGGTTAAGAATTCATGTCTTAGCATCCTGGGATGCAGTGGGAAGGTACAGTGAACTGTACTATTTAGTTATCGCTAATAGATTTACTTCAAATTATTAGAATGAGGTCCTGGTATTTCTGTGACCTGGGTCCAAATCTAAGTCAGACAGATAGGAAGTTTCTTTTCACTGATGACTATAAGATTACCAAGTGCTACAAGTTTAGACAAATTTAACTCCTGTTCTTAGGGCACATTGTGTTCAGTACAGGCAGCTTAATTTGATGCTAAATGAACCACATATAAGGATAGCAGCCAAGTGGCATTAAAGTGCTTTGAGTGCAGTAGGTGTTGGGACAAAATATGGCGGTATATTTCGAGCTCTGGATTACACGTAGCTCAGACAGTGTTTGACGTTGGCCATAGATAGAGAGGAAAACAGTCCAATCACCTGAAATGGTCTTGTGTCAGCCCCCTCCAGGATTTTAGCACATTATCATGTAGAGTACAGTACTGAGGGAGTGCTGCAATGTTGGAAATGCCGTCCTTCAGAAGACACCTCAATTGAATCCCGCCTGCCTATTCTGATGATTCCCTGGCCAAAGACCGCCCTAAGTGGAGGAAGTGAATCCGGGAGGGCGCTGAGCACTTCGAGTCTCATCGCCGAGAGCATGCAGAAATCAAATGCAGGCAGCGGAAGGAGCGTGCGGCAAACCAGTCACATTCATCCTTTCCCTCAACTACTGTCTGTCCCACCTGTGACAGGGACTGTGTTTCTCGTATTGGACTGTTCAGTCACCTCATAACTCATTTTTAGAGTGGAAGCAAGTCTTCCTCGATTCCGAGGGACTGCCTATGATGATGATGATGTTTGACACCACTTGAAGCAGAGCAAGAAGTTCTCCTGATGTCCTGGACAACAATCCTTCATCAACCAACACCACCAAAAAATGAATCAACTGCTGATTTATCTCATTCCTATTTGGATAATTCTGCTCTGTGCAAAATCGATGCCACCTTTACCTACATAACAAGTGAAGGGGCTTTGGGGTGTTTCTGAGATGTGATAAGGTGCTGCACAGATGCAAGTCATCCCTCACCTTGACCAGAACAAAAATACGCAAACATTATATGCATTGATTGATTTGGTGATCAGCGGTTCCTACCAATTGGTTCTGCTGTAACTTAAAATAGCTGTTAAACATGTTAACAGCATAAAGCACACCAGCATTAGACTTTCTAAATGGCCTACCTTACCCTTACTGTTGTATAGCAGGAATCCTATGTACAAATACCAGCAGCAAGGTGCTTGGTAAACCGTGGGAACAATTGGGGCAACGGTGGTTATTGTAGGAGCAGCAACACATTGGGAAAATCAGAGGTACCGAGACAAGACTTGATGCTGACAACACATGCCACTATCTGCTGCATCAGGCTTATTATCTCTCCCCAGCCCCAGTCAACATGTAGCAGCAGGCAGGGAATAATGAGCGACTGCTCTATTCAACGGCTGGCTGAGCTGTTTGTGGCATGTGTGGTCAGCTTGGCGTGACACAGGAGACTGACAGAACAGCTTGAATCCCAA
The DNA here is from genome assembly GCF_044704955.1 of Pristiophorus japonicus. Taxonomy (NCBI): domain Eukaryota; kingdom Metazoa; phylum Chordata; class Chondrichthyes; family Pristiophoridae; genus Pristiophorus; species Pristiophorus japonicus. The sequence goes on along the minus strand of NC_091992.1, from coordinate 6,063,323 downwards.
GGCCCAGTTCGGATGAAATTAGTGAAGTGTATGGGCTCACTGGCACGACACAAACCTCTCTCTTGATGGCGATGTGTTTGAACTTTGTTTTTTTTATTTAAGTGTTTAAATTAAATAGAATGGATTTATTGGCAGGTCAAAGTCTTTGAGTAGCTGTTGCCATGTGAACACAGAAACCCACATGCTCAACTTCCTAAAACTCTTATCTGGTACTTATGTTGAGTGGATGCTCAGGTCCTTTAATGTAGAAATCTGAAGGCTCTTCTTTACCCTTCAGTTTGTTTATAATGGTCGTCTACATAATTCTTCCTGTCTACTATATAAAGTAGTTCAATCAATAAATTTCAGCCAGTGGAGAGGTTATCTTTTTCATGAGTATTTCCCCCTTTGTGGGCTCTTCTTTTGGGATAACTTCCTTTGAGAATTATGCGAGACAGCCAAACTGGAGCCACAGAGCCAAATTTGGCTTCAAAAAACCAAACATAGGTTTACTGACTTGACCTCAACTTTGTAAAATACAATCTCTCTAGCCAAACTCTTCAGCTCAGAGCTTAAAGTGCTCAGAGGACACATGCCTATATACCCATGACACCACTCCCCTTTCCTCTAAGAAGTACAGTGGAATAAGTATTAGGGTGTGAGTAACTGCATGTGCCACTGAAACATCAAAATTGTAGTTGGTCATTGAGGTGAAAGAGTAGTCCATCCATAGGGGAATGCTCTGACGGGCGCACTTCCAAGCAGTTTGATCCAAAATGGTTACACAGTGAACTGTGGAGACAAAGCTGGTACTTGCATGGCTGCAGCAACTAGCTCTATCACACTGACAACGGGGGAGATCTTGACTTTACCATGCGTTTTACACTGTCGTCTATCGGCTCGCCCACCCATTAAACACCTCTCCCCATTTTCAGTTCCATTAGTCAATGGGAGAGGTATTTAACGGGTCCTGTTTTGCACCATCGTCTAAACTCACAATTTAATGCCAATGGCATTTTGTTCCATCAATAAGATCAAACATATTATTCTATAACAATGCTCAAAAGGATTCTGCTTCTGCCTTCAGCGATTTAGACCTTTCGCCGGCACACAGTGCTGGTGGGGAAGTCTGCACCGTTGGTGTTGGCCTGCTCTTCTTCTCTTTCCAAGGCCGACGGACCCTACTCCGTTCAGCTGGTTTATCACTTTAATCTCAGACCTGGCTTTTGGGCTTTCAATTTATCTTCTTGTCTCTTCTTTGGGTTGCCTGCCGTGGCCTTAGCTATTTGGACGATATTGTTTCTTGAATGTTTTTGATTTCTTTAATGCTTCCGTCTATTATCTGATATAAAGATCCACCTGACAATCTTGTTACAGATCATTCCACCAATACCCCCCACTTTGTTCTGATTCTGTAAAAATACTTATTCAATTTTCATTTTTCAGTTCTGAAAGTGCTTTGGTCATGAAAGGCACTATAGAAATGCAGGTTCTTTCTTTCTACAGCTGCTGATTGGCCTGCTATATGATTCCAGCATTTCCTCTTTTTGTTTCTCAGTTTGCTCTACCTGCAAATTTTATCCCTGTTACGTTGACAAACGTTAATGGAGAGAAGTGGAACACCTGACTGCACTAGAATTACATAGAATTTACAGCACAGGAACGGGCCATTCAGCCCAACAGGTCTATGCTGATGTTTATGCTCCACACCAGCCTATTTTATCTAACCGCATCACTATATCCCTCTATTCCTTTCTCCCTCGTGTGCTTATCTAGCTTCCCCTTAAATGTGTCTGTGCTATTTGCCTCAACTAATCCCTGTGGTAGCGAGTTCCACATTCAAACCACTCTCCGAAATAGAATACTAGCTGGTCAAAAATAAATCTGAGAGAGACATAGAGAGAGAGAGACAAAAGACCTAAACTTGTAAGGATTGCCAAGGAAGGTTTTAAAAACTGAAATTTTAAAAAAAAAGCTGGAAAGCACAGAGTGTCCGCCAGGATCTGGAAAATGAAAGAGAAGATTAATGTTTCAAACAGACTTTTCGTCAGAGCAACGGGTGGTTGTGATGAAGGGCCTCTACCTGAAACATTGTGACTTTTTCTCTGTTCATGTGGTTGCAGAACTGCACTTCCAATAAGTCTGTTTGTGTAGCATTCCATAAGTAAATATCACATGGAATAGTTAAAATTCAAAACAAATTGGTTTCATGTATTAATCGAGCCTAAATTAAGGACATTAAAGATGGGTTAGATTTGCTGAGAACCATTGGAAATAAAAGACAGAAGGCTTGAAATTGCCCTTCACCCCGATTGGGGACGATAACTTTACGGGGCCCGGACGTCCCGTCCCCGACGCAGAATTGGGCTGTGCGTCCCTCGAAGGAACCGGAGACGCTAACAGGACTATAAAAAGGGACAATTTCGGCCTCAGAACTTTGAACTGTTCTGCACCAGAGCTGCTCCTGTGAAATCAAAACAACTTGTATTTATATCGAGCTCTCCATGTAATGAAATATCCGGCGGTGCTTTACAGGAAGGTGGACAGAGTTTGGGAAGATGAATGACTGCACATTCAAAGAGGTAAGTTTTGAAGGTGCAGAGAGAGGGAGCAAGTCAAGGATGTTTAGGAGAGAAATCCGGACGGAGTGCAGGGTCATTGCGTAGGGGTTTGGACACCGATGGTGCCGCTAAGCTCGGGAAGACACACACAAGCCCAGAGCTGGAAGAGTGGACAGCATGCTGGGATGTAGGACTGGAGAAGATTTCAGGGGTAAAGTGAGATGGAACCTTGGATTGACATCGACAAGGAGGAAGACAATTGCAGGCAGCAATTAAGTAAACATGAAGAGGAATCAAATATCCTACTATTTGTTGCTGACTCTGCCTCATGCTAAAATGCTCTCTTGGTGTGAAAGTCTATAATGAAGTACAGTTCTGTACACAGCACATAGTTGCAACATGGTACATCCTGAACTGAGTTGGAGGGAATTTGCGGCAGAAACAAGGCACTGTCCCCAAAGGGTATGAGACAGAAATAATCAGATGGCTGCTATCACACATACCTCCCAGTGACTGATCACACTGCAGCATTGACAGAGGTCTGAAGGACAGTGGTGAGGGACATTCTGACATTGAAAACTGGGAAGGGTAGAAAATACAGCACCCATAAAATAATGGATATAATAAAAGTCTTATACATAAAACAAAGCGCACTTTAAACATGTTTGTGGCACACTTATTACGATAGATTGCTGGGAAATTAAAGCCAATCAAAAAACTTTTACCACTCCACTGTCTCGGAGCACATCTCACACATAAACTTCTTTCCAAATCCCAGGGCTGCGTGCCACCGCTGATCTCGTTCTTTTAAATGTATAGAACTTACTGAACTTACACTGTAAAGAATTGGCAGCAATTTTCACGTCCTCAGGATGTCCCAATGGGCTCCACTACCAATAAATTACTTGTAACGTGCAGTCACGTTTGTTATGTAGGCAAACTCGACACTCAATGTGCACCCAGCAAGGTCCCACAAACAGCAAAAAATGAACAGCCAATGTCGCTGGAGTTAATAGCTGAGAGGGGAATGTTGCCCAGGACACCAGAAGAATTCCCTGCTCTTCTCTGAAATGTGCCATGGGATCTTATATGTTTACCTGAAGAGCTCGGCAGGGCCTTTTAACGTCTCATCTGACAGATGGTACTTCTGACAATGCAGCATTCTCTCAGTGCTACACTAAAGTGTCAGTCTAGATTATATCCTATAATAATCTTCTTGGAACTCATAACCTTCTGACTTAGAGGTGACAATGCTACCAACTAAGGCAAGCAGCACTCCAACTTACTGTGAGGACCAATTTGGTTCAGTTGATAGCTCTCTTGCTTCCGAGTAAGAATGTTGTAGATTCAAGCCCCACAAAAGGCCTTGAATTCATTATCTAGGCTGACTGGAGCGCTGCACTGTCGGAGGGGCAGTACTGAGGGAGCGCCGCACTGTTGGAGGGGCAGTACTGAGGGAGTGCCGCACTGTCGGAGGGGCAGTACTGAGGGAGTGCCGCACTGTCGGAGGGGCAGTACTGAGGGAGTGCCGCACTGTTGGAGGGGCAGTACTGAGGGAGCGCCGCACTGTCGGAGGGGCAGTACTGAGGGAGCGCCGCACTGTCGGAGGGGCAGTACTGAGGGAGTGCTGCACTGTCGGAGGGGCAGTACTGAGGGAGTGCCGCATTGTCGGAGGGGCAGTACTGAGGGAGTGCCGCACTATCAGAGGGGCAGTACTGAGGGAGCGCTGCACTGTTGGAGGTGCTGTCTTTTAAATGAGACGTTAAACCGAGACTCTGACTACAGGTTCAAATGGATGTTAAAGATCCCACGGCATTATTTGAAGAGGAGGCCAACGTTCCTCCCACAACCAGTTCACCAAAAGTAGATCAACTGATCAGTCATCTCATTGCTGCTTGTGGGATGCTAAGAGTGAAAAATGGCTACCCTGTTACATTATGTTAAGCGATGGGCCGAATGGTCTCCTTCTGTGCTGTATTGTTCTATGATTCTATAAGATGCCACACAAATACAAAAATATCTTCCTTCTTCCAGTTGCCTCTCTGGCTGCAGCCTGTTATTCGATAACAGAAAACGCAAACGTCAGACCCAATACTCCCCCCTCAGTTAGAAGCTCGTGAGCTGGGAACACTGCAGCTCTGTTGGTGAAGGGTTAACAAGTAAAACCACAACACCCTCAGTGCAAGTTAAAGGTTACTGTGAACAATCATTTGTTTGAAAAACATTACATAAACATTTTTCCGGATGCAATTTTCAGTCCAAGGATATATTTCCCAGTAGAAATCAGCAGCTAAAAAGGAAATCATTTAGTCTTGATAAGTGCCAAATTGTATCCTTGTTTTCCTGCTCTGGTTTACTTTTACCAGCAATATAACTCCTGCAATCTTTCTGCTCCTGACTAGACAAACATTTTTAAAGTGATAGTGTCCCTTCAGTGGCCCGAAGAGTGTTTTGTTCCTTAATCAACAGTAACCGTTTGAAGACTGGGCTGAGTAAGTTACATTTCTGCCTGGAATTTTGAGATACAATTCTTCAACTTTCACCGGTACTTTTTGATTATTATTTAGTATTTGGAATCACTGTTGGTGACTTAACAGATGGTGTGTTTGAGAAACTCATGAAAGGAATTCACACTCAAATAGTTTTAAACAACAAAAACAATTTGTATTTATATAGCGCCTTTAACATAGTGAAACGTCCCAAGGTGCTTCACGGGAGTATTATGAGACAAAAAATTTGACACCGAGTCACATAAGGAGAAATTAGGGCAGGTGACCAAAAGCTTGATCAAAGAGGTAGGTTTAAGGAATGTCTTGAAGGAGGAAAGAGAGTTAGAGAGGTTTCGGAAGGGAGTTCCAGAGCTTGGGGCCTAGGCAACAGAAGTCACAGCCACCGATGGTGGAGCGATTATAATCAGGGATGCTCAAGAGGGCAGAATTAGAGGAGCGCAGACATCTCGGGGGGTTGTGGGGCTGGAGGAGATTACAGAGAAAGGGAGGGACGAGGCCATGGAGGGATTTGTAAACAAGGATGAGAATTTTGAAATCGAGGCATTGCTTAACCGGATGCCAATGTAGGTCAGTGAGCACAGGGGTGGTGGGTGAGCGGGACTTGGTGCGAGTTAGGACACGGGCTGCTGAGTTTTGGGTCACTTCTAGTTCACATAGGGTAGAATGTGGGAGGCCAGCCAGGAGTGCGTTGGAATAGTCAAGTCGAGACACTCAATGTAACTTTACTGACTGTTCATTGAGTGACAGCTCTCGCTAACTTTAACATTAGAAAGAAACAGCATAATTGTCACAATCATTGTCACAATCATCAGCCACTGTTTTGCAAGTGTTTTGTTTGCCAGCCTCTCCTATCCACATCTGGAATGTGCCAGCTCCTGTTGGGGTACAGTGGTACAGTGCTGGCAGCCCTGACATACATCACCCAAATTGCCAATATTCACACATGAAAGAAAGATTTACATTTATATCGTGCTTTAGTTCATCTCTCAGAAATACCGCAAAGCACTTCACGTACATAGAATGATATAGAATTTACAGCACAGAAACAAGCCATTCGGCCCAACTGGTCTTTACTGCTGTTTATGTTCCACTCGAGCCTCCTCCCACCCCCTCTTCTTCTATCAGCATATCCTTCTATTCCTTTCTCGCTCATGTACTTACTTAGCTTCCCACTAAAGGCATCTCTGTTATTCGCCTCAACTACACCATGTGGTAGTGAGTTCCACATTCTAACCACTCTCTGCATACAGATGTTTCTCCTCAATTCTTTCTTGGATCAATGATGGTGGCATTACAGACAAACCCAACCCCGCCCTTCCCCAATGTCTACCTTACCAGCAGGAGGTTGCTCGACAGTGGTCAAGAGCGGGCACCCTGGTCAATTTACCCCTTCTGGCCAGCCCTTGTGTTTCTGCTACCACCCAGACCTGGGATCAAAGGTGGATTCCTCCTAGTCTGCATACCTCAGCTATTCACTCACTGGATGCAGTCTGAGGCGCTGATGGAGTCTGTACATTTCTGTAACTACTTCAAAACATGCAAACATTGGAGATTGGTCAAATATTCTATGGAAGGAAAGGGCTTCAGTTTGGAAACGGTGAGAAAGATCTTTTACAGTGTGAGGGGTTAACCTGTCTACCGGCACAAAGCAATGTCCTGCAAATAGTTTTCAATAAATTGCTGTCTGGGTGGCATTGTGGTGGGACTCTTTAAAATCCAAGCAGAGGCATTCTCACTCATGTTAAAGCTGACTTGAAGTAAATTGATCCCCTCCCTATAAACACAGTAAGTGAAATGGGAAGTAATGTATGCATTTGGGAGCCTCACACTGGGAAATGTCACAGCCTGGATTTGGGTATACTGTGCAGGCTTCACAGTAGCATTTCTGCACTCTGTCATTATGTTAACTGAACATTAGTGTAGGTTTTAGTTTAATCCCAGACTATTCTTAGCCATATGATCCTCTTGTCTGTCAACCATAAATCACCAGGATTAATCCTTTGCCCTCACTAAAATCTACTCCTTCATATAGATGTCATCTCGAATAATTGCCCTTCTGGTTAAAGGAACAGCTCAATGAAGGCAAAGGGTTAATTAAGAGGGTCCTTTTTGGCTGGATTTCTGCAGGAGACCTGTTAAATCCAAATAAGCAGCATGAAATCGTTTCATTTCTTTAACAAGTTGACGACCTAACATTGTTACAACAACCATTAACAAATGCTTTTTAAAAAATGTTATATCACTCAGAAACTTCTCAAGGTATTCCACACACACAAGGGACTACTATGACTGCTGTTATGTCGGCAAATGCAGCAGCCATTTTACATCCGAGAACAGAAATGCCCAGGTAATTTGTTTATGGTGGTGATTGTTGAAGAAGAAATGTCGGCCAAGACATTGAGAGAACTCCGGAGTCTTTTAATAGTGCCATGGGATTTGTAACTCATCCCGAACAACCATAACAGACAGATGGGGACCTCAATTTAATGATTCACTCAGGAGAGTGTAACACTCCTCCAACCTTGGTCATGTACTCAGGTCTTTGAGTGGGGTCTGAATCCACCACCTTGTGACTCAGGGGAAATATTGGTTTTAGTTTATGCAAAGAACGCTACAAAATTCTAATTCTGATCTCAGCACATGTTTTAACGACACTCTCCACTACTTTTTTTTATATATATACATGATTTTTGCAGATGTTAGTGAAAACAAATATCCTTTCCAGGGTTAAGGGTTATGGAAAGAGTTTGGTATTCCAGGTCCAACCATGTGCTTGATGGCTGGTCACAAAATCCTGGTTTGCAAACAAGAGCCTTAGATTGGTGTGGTCAAATCACTCGTTCACAGAAACCAAAACTGTCACCATTGCAATGCTGTACATTTGGAGATGATGGTGGAAACACGAGTCAGTTATTAGCAAGATTTCTGTTTCCTTTAGGGGTCATTTTGAAATCTCTCCCCAATTTCTTCTCATTTAGGATTAGCCTTACTTCCTTCTGTTTTTTAAATGTTGTGAGGGAAAGGTTGTGTATCTTTTGAATAACATGCAGCTATCTGAACAAGTCTGCGCTCATCTTTAAAATGAGCCTGTATGAGGGGGTTGACTTATAAGGAAAGGTTGAGTCGGTTGGGCCTCTACTCATTGGAATTCAGAAGAATGAGAGGCGATCTTATCGAAACGTATAAGATTATGAGGGGGCTTGACAAGGTGGATGCAGAGAGGATGTTTCCACTGATGGGGGAGACTAGAACTAGGGGGCATAATCTTAGAATAAGCGCCCATTTAAACCTGAGATGAGGAGGAATTTCTTCTCTCAGAGGGTTGTAAATCTGTGCAATTCGCTGCCTCAGATAGCTGTGGAAACTGGGCCATTGAATAAATTTAAGACAAGAGATAGATAGTTTCTTAAACGATAAGGGATTAAAAGGTTATGGGGAGTGGGCAGGGAAGCGGACCCGAGTCCATGATCAGACCAGCCATGATCGTATTAAATGGTGGAGCAGGCTCGAGGGACCGTATGGCCTACTCCTGCTCCTATTTCTTATGTTCTTATTCACCAACAAGGGATTCTTGTTTAACAACTATCAGGTCTTGCAGCAGCTTCTCAGTAGCACATCTAAGTTAGTGGAACAGGCAAAGGCGCTACACAATGTTATATATGCAAACTATAGATACACTCTCTGTGTAGTCACTGTATAGTTGTATAAGATGGAGACTTGTTACCTGAAGTACTACCAATAAGGTTTACACTGTGTATATACTATGCTGGCACCACTAGAGGGTGCAACTGGTGGAAACCGGAGTTTCCTGCCCCTGTGGCAGAGGCTGTCCACCAGAGGGCAATGCAGTGGGAGACCTGAGGGTCACCTGCAGAGGTGTGCAGGGTCCGGTATAAAAGCCTGCCACCATGCTTGTGCCTCACTCTGGAGTTACGAATAAAGGACCAAGGTCACTACAGTTTGAGTACAACACACTGCCTCGTGGAGTCATTCATAAGTGCATTACAGACATAACACACAAAGTGAAGGAGGGTAAGGGAAATGGACACTGTACTGTATGCATCTGTGAGCATGCTCGCAGGTTTGTGGAGCGGTTGCACTGTGAGTGGCTTAGCCAGTCACGTGATGTGCACAAGACTCAATAAAACCCCAATTAATTGAATTCAGGTTCTCCATGATGAGGCGTGCAGTTGTGAAGCTGGTGGATGAACTGGTAGGGTTCAGTTTGATTGTTAAACCTTTGCTAATAAACCAGCTAGTTCTTTACAGCAAATGTGTAGCTGTGAATTCTTAAGCAAAGAACCCATGAAGCAAATACACTACAGACACCAAGAAGCAGCAGCTGGCGCAAGAGCTGAGGAGGGGCTGGGGTGTCAGAGGTGTGGTTGAAGTGATGGGTTTTAAGGAGTCTCTAGAAGGTGGGGAGAGACAGAACAAAGGCAGCGTGGTTCAGGAAGACAAGCTAGATCACAGGATCATGATGGCTGAACACTGTGCCACCGTAAGTCTAGCAAGGAAAGGGGGGTCCAGGCACAGATGAGTGGAGGGTGTAAAGTGGAGGAGGCTGAAGAAGTAGGTTGGGTAAGGCACGGCAAGATCTGTAAACTCAAGAGCGCTACTTATAGGTTAAAAATTACAGTGTGCATCGTGTACAAAAATCCTGTGCCCAGCTCATTTGAATACCATTTGTGCAGTTGACAGAAACTTTTCTGCACTGTGTCTCGTGGTGGAAAAATGTGGATGTTGTCACATTCATTAAGAAGATAAAAACATGTTTTTGCATCCTGCTTCACATCAGACATACACTTTCTTGAAGGGGCCAGACAAATATAATCTTCAGTTTCCTGTCGGGGCTTGGCAAAAAACAATATGGGAGGAGATACTCACAACAGAAAACCCATCAAAACTAGGTCCAGCACTAAATTAAAACTAACAACAAAGGGAAGGGAGAGACAAGAAGCAGAGCAGCATAGCATGCGCTGAGTGGTGATGTAAAGGCAAGAGTCTTTAAGAGTATTAGTTTGCAACATGCAAACCCCAAACCGGATCAGGCACTGTCAATAGTTCAATGGGTAAATGTGCTGCACGTGCACTATTGAGCCATGCCCACCACCAAAATCGGAGATACAATCCCTGGCCTGTTCTTAGCTGAGATGGTGGTAATCCAGCATGAGGCACCATATATATGGAATAAATCAACTGAATCAAGATGTGCAGGGCCCCCCGTGGTTCAGTGGGCAGCACTCTCGCCTGAGTCAGAAGGTTATGGGTTCAAGTCCCACTCCAGAGACTTAAGCACAAAATCTGGGCTGACCGTCTATTACAGTACTGAGGGAGTGCCGCACTGTCGGAGGTGCCATCTTTCTGATGAGACGTTAAACCGTGGCTCCATCTGCCCTCTCAGGTGTACGTAAAAGAACCCATGGCACTATTTCACAGAAGATCAGGGAGTTCTCCCTGGTTTCTTGGCCAATATTTATCCCTCATCCAACATCACTACAAAACAGATTATCTGGCCATGATCACACTGCTGTTTGTGGAAGTGATCTTAACAAGAGTGTAAATAGAAATAGATAGGGGGTGAAATTGCCCTGTGCCCCGATTGGGGACGGTGACCTGCTCGGGGCGGTACTTCCTGCGGCCGGCGCGGAGGTCCTGCCCTGGCCGCTGAATTGGGCTTACCGCCCCTCAAAGGAAGTGGAGTGCAATCTCGCGAGCTCCACTTCCTGTAGGGGCGGGACCAGCGGCACTAACAGGGCGCGAAAGGGAGTGCTACGCGCATGTTCTGCTTAAAAGGGCAATGATGGCCTGCACTCGACCACTAGGGCAGCGTGGTATCGGGCTGCAGCCCAGCACCCAAAATGGAGTGACGCGCTGCACAATGGTGGCCAGGGCTGCGCTCGGGAGCACTTCTTCGGGCCGACCCGAGAGTCAGCAAACTTTCAAAGATGGCGGCGTGGGGCGCTGGTGACCTCCCCTTTAACTTCCACCCCGCGAGCGGATGGCGGCCAGCTTCACGACCCACAATTTCGCCTCCATAGATCTTTACTACACAGAAACAAGCCATTCGTTCCAACAGGCCTTTGCCGGTGATTATGCCCCACGCGAGCCTCCTCCCTCCTTCCTTCATCTCACACAATCAGCTATTCCTCAATTACTTTCTCCTTCACACTAGATAGGCTTCCTGCATCTTCTTTGATGAAACCAACTCCCTTAACTCAATGGCATGTTCATAAAGCTGAATCTTCCTGAGCCCATGGTACCACTGGCACCCCAAATATCAGAGAATCTATATCAGGCAGTGGGGCTGATGTAGGGAGACTCGCACATCTGCTGTTGGCTCTGATGTGATATAAAAAGTGATGAGGATTGCAGAAACAATGCTTGACAGAGATAGGAGTCAGTTATGATGGTCTCACATTGGGAATGAAAACGGACTTACCTATACTGTATATTCTGTTGACACTGCAAGTAAAACTATAGATATAAACCTAGATTACATTTAGGAAAAGCTACTTTTAATTATGTAGAAGGCAGTTAAGCTTCTTTGCAGTATCGGGAGAGAGGTCAGGCACTCACAGATGCTAGTATGAAAGCACCATTGAGATGCAAAAAATAAATAATAATTTATAGAATCATACAGCACAGAAGGCCATTCGGCCCATCGTGCCTGCGCTGGCGTTTGAAAGAGCGATTGAATTAGTCCCACTCCCCCCTGCTCTTTCCCCATAGCCCAGCAATTTTTTTCTTTTCAAGCATTCATCTAATTTTGAAAGTTACTGTTAAATCTGCTTCCACCACCCTTTCAGGCAGTGCATTCCAGATCATCATAACTCACTACGTAAAAAAAGTTCTGCCCATGTCACCTCTGATTCTTTTGTCAATCATCTTAAATCTGTGTCCTCTGGTTACTGGCACTTCTACCATAGGAAACAGTTTCTTCTTATTTACTCTATCAAAGTTGTTCAAGATTTTGATACCTATATTAAATCTCCCCTTAACCTTTTATTGTGCCTTATCACATCATCAAAATGTCTCATTAAAGCACTTCACACAGTGGGGTGGAGTAACTGAATGCCTAGCTAATCTTTATTTTTGGTAATAGTTGTTGATGGAGGTACGTTGGCCAGATCATTGGGGGAAATCTTTGCTGTTACTTCAGAGGGTGCAATTGGATCTTTAACCTCCACCTGAACAGACACCTGTACCTTCGGTTTACCAGCTCATCTAAAGCTGCAGTGGGGCTCCATAGAATTCCTGACTTGTATTAAAAAGAAAGCGCTTTACAGCCAATGAAGTACTTTTTGAAGTGTAGTCACTGTTGTAATGTAGGAAATGCGGCAGCCATATTGTGCATAGCAAGCTCCCACAAACAGCAGTATGATAATGTCTAATCTGCTTTAGTGGTGTTGATTGAGGAATAAATATTGGCGACAACACTGGGGATAACTCCCCTGATCATCTTCAAAATAGTGCCATGGGATCGTTTACATATATCTGAGAGGGCAGACGGAGCCTCTGTTTAACATCTCATCCATAACACAACACCTCTGACAGTTAGTATGCAGGTACAGCAAGTAATCAGGAAGGCAAATGGAATGTTGGCCTTTATTGCAAGGGGGATAGAGTATAAAAGCAGAGAAGTCCTGCTATAACTGTACAGGGTATTGGTGAGGCCATAGCTGGGGTACTGCGTACAGTTTTGGTCTCCGTATTTAAGGAAGGATATACTTGCATTGGAGGCTGCTCGGAGAAGGTTCACGAGGTTGATTCTGGAGATGAGGAGGTTGACTTATAAAGATAGTTGAGTAGGTTGGGTCGATACACATTGAAGTTCAGAAGAATGAGAGGTGATCCTATCGAAACATATAAGATAATGAGGGGGCTCGACAAGATGGATGCAGAGAGGATGTTTCCACTCACAGGGGAAACTAAAACTAGGGGACATAGTCTCAGAATAAGGGACCGGCCATTTAAAACTGAGATGAGGAGGAATTTCTTCTCTCAGCGGGTCGTGAATCTGTGGAATTCTCTGCCCCAGAGAGCTGTGGAGGCTGGGTCATTGAATATATTTATGACGGAGATAGACAGATTTTTGAGCGATAAGGGAATAAAGGGTTATGGGGAGCGGGCAGGGAAGTGGAGCTGAGTCCATGATCGGATCAGCCATGATCTTATTAAATGGCAGAGCAGGCTCGAGGGGCCTACTCCTGCTCCTATTTCTTATGTTCTTATGTTCAATACTGCACTGGAGTGTCAGCCTAGATTTTTGTGCTCAAGTCCCTGGGACTCGAAAACACAACCTTCTGACTTGGAGCTGAGGGTGCTACCAACTGAGCTGCAGCCGACACACTTTTAAAACTATGCAGTTCATGGGGACAAGAAACTGCCAAATTGGTTCCTAAAAACTGGATAATATAACTCCGTACAGACGTCCTTATCCTACTTTACCCAGGTCTACGGTCACTTGGGGTTTTCACACTCTTCTCCCATGACTCTGGAAATGGTGAAGTATCTGTGTAAGGCAATTGTCACCACCTTGTAACTATGAACCATACCTTGTGTTGCAACCTCCTGGATAGGAACGGGTTACTGGTCTTGTCATGGCCAAACTGAAGCGATGGAATTCATAATGTTATGGAGCTGGGCACGGATGTATTCTTTGTACAAGATCACATTTAGTAGAATTGGTATCACACACCCCATCGCTTGGATTCTACTTACATTGTGACTGCAGTAGTGGATTTATTGTGGAATAGGGTTCCAACTACATGCGATATGATACGTTAATGGGAATTTCATTCTGCTAGTTATGCGGCAATGCTGGATACATTCACTCAGTTAAGACTGGCAGTAAATGGACAATTTTGGGTATCAACCAAACAGACTTATTAAAGGAGTATTATTTCCTTTTAAAATCATGATTGCCATTTATTATATTGTTTTGTGGATTTTAAAAGTAAAATCATGGTCTATCGACATCATCAGGGACTGGCTTGGAGTTGCTGCTTTTCCTGATATTGTAAGGGAAATGATTTAACATGCTGGACATCAAGTTTGTTAAATTATATTGGGTTAACAGTGCTAGCTATTCATATTGGTTTGCATTTATTTAGCACCTTGTAACCTTGAAATATTGCTTACTACAATGAATTACTTTTTGGAATGCAGTGACTAGTTATGTAGTCAAATGTGACAGCTTTTTGTACATAGAGAAATCCCGGATAGAATAATATGAATAAACCATTAATTTAATGGTAAAGAAAGAACTTGCATTTCTATAGCACCTTACACGACCTCAGGATATTCCAAAGTACTTTACAGCAATGACATACACTTTTTTTTTGACGTGTAGACAACTGTTGTAGTACAGGTTGAACCTCCCATATCCGGAACCTTCGGGGCCTGGCCTGTTCTGGATAAGGGATCTTTCCGGACAAGGGGTGGTCATGTTAAATTGGATGGTACAGGTACTGAGCAAGGGGATATCGGGGCTGGCTGGTTTGGGGCTGGGTGTGTGCCAGAGGGATCATGGGGGAAGGGGGGGGGGGTGGATCGCGGGGTCAGGCCAGCGATTGCGGGAGTCGGCAGCGAGGAAGGACTTCAATTTGTTCATGTCGGAGTTCTGCGCATGCGCCACCCGGTGGCTGAGAATGGTTCCGGACGAGGGGCGGTTCCGGATAAGGGAGTTCCGGATAAGGGAGGTTCAACCTGTATAGGAAATGCAGCAGCCAATTTGACACAGCAAGGTCCCACAAATAGCAATGAGATAATGACCAGATCATTTTAGTGATGTTGATTGAGGGACACATAGTCAGGACAGCAGGAAAAACTCCTCTGGCTCTTCTTCAGATGGTACCTTGAGATTTTTTTATGCTTTGGGATCTTTTGGACTTGGTTTAACATTTTAACTGAAAGATGGATGGCAGTGCAGGCTGAAGGGGTGATGTTGTGAAGGCAATGGCAAACTCCCTGCTCTTCCACACAGTACTCCCTCAGAATCTTGTTTTACACATTTGGAGACAATGGAAGCTTTCACATGTGAAAATGCCTGTGCAGAGCGCTCTCCGGCCTAAGTGTTTGACCCTGAGCTAAGCTTCCAACCCCATAGTTGCTCCGTCACAAAGACCACCTACTTACACTTCCATAACATCGGCTATCTCCCTCCCTACCTCAGCCCGTCTACTGCTGAAACCTTCCTGCGTACTGTTGTTACCTCCAGACTCGACTATTCCAATGCTCTCTTGGCCATCCTCTCATCTTCCAATCCTCTATAAACTTTATCTCGTCCAAAGCTCTGCTGCTCATATCCTAACCTGTACCAAATCCTGCTCACCCATCACCCGTGCTCGCTGACCTACATTGGTTAAAATTCGCATCCTGGTGTTCAAATCCCTCCATGGCCACACCTCTCCCTATCACTGTGACCTCCGACAACCCTCCGAGAATGCTCTCTTTTATGCAACACCCACTCATTTCAAAGCACCACTGATGACCGTGCTTTCAGCTGTCTAAGCCCCAAACTCTGCAATTCCTCCCTAAACCTCTCCTCCTTAAAACCTACTTCTTTGACCAAGCTTTTAGCCATTCCTCCTATCTCATTCTCTTTACCTCAGTGTCAATCTTTGTCTGATTACGCTCCTGTGAAGCATTTCGGGATCTTTTCCCTACGTGAACGGTGCTATATAAATGCAAATTGTTCATCTCAACAGGCAGTGTAAATCAGCTGAGGCTAGCAGTGAACCGATTCTGTAACCATCGATCTGAGACTGGCGCCTCAGTATAACTGCAGCTTAAAGTTATCATTGTGCTTGGGTTAAGGTGAAACCAGTGGATGATTCCATGATCCTGGGCATGTCACGATTTTCCAACCAGTCCCTCCGTGAGCACCTGTGGCTCTTTATGGGAATCCGAGAAGCCACATAGTGACATTCAGTGCTTTTCATTTGTAAGGCGCAGAAATGTAAACGCTGTATGAAAAGGATAAGTATTTTGAAGACCGAAAAACGACCAATTATAATGGCAGGTGTTTGTCTCATTTTTAAAAAAACACCCATTACAACTTCAGACCAACACTGTCTGGAAGCAGGGTCACGTAGGGTTTGAAGTGGCCAATATTTAATTGTTTTGCTCAATTCCAAAAATTCCTGAGGATTAATTAACGGTTTTTGAAACAGAGCCTTTTACCCGTGTGGGAGAATTTCTCGTTGCGAAATTACAAAATAGGGGAAATGACAAAAATTTCAAATAAGTGTATATAAAAACACTAAGCCTACATCAAAGCCCGCAATGTTTCACAGAAGTTTAATTGAAGATATATTGAGGTAATTAAATTCCAGTTGGTTTTTATGTGCTGCAGATGCACCAGAGAGAAAAAATACAATGTAGGTGGGAAATATCTTTCTGTCCCATTGTTGGGGTGGGGAACGGAGACCAAAATCGCCAAGCAGATTAATCCTCAAATTCCACAGATTTCTTATGTAAAGGAAGTTGTAGGAGATAAAAACAGCCCAAAATATGTTGCTCCCACGATCGGAGTGTAGTGAGAGACACAGACAGTGAAATCCCTGACCTCCCAACCAAACTTTTCCAGATTTTATCAGGATAATTTATATTGCACTCTCAGGAGAGTGCAGACATTTATTTCCTCAGCATAACTTTATCCCTTTGAGGACTGTGTGCGAGTAGTTTTCAACCAGGTTTGAAAACAAAATCTTGCTGAGATTCCCATTCTCCTTGTTTCTTGATGTTCCGATATTTTTTTTTTTATTTCTTGGTTGGAACTGCATAGTGGTGTGCTCGCAATGTTAAATCTGCAGATAACTCAATAATGAATTACTATCATTTTGTGAAGTTAATCTGCGCCTTCTGGAAGGACAGAGTGGCCACAGTCATCGGACAAGCAAATCAGTCCAAACGGGCTGGAGGAAGGAAGTGGTGAATGGACCCGGATCAAGCAGCTGCTCTCGAAGGAGACGTGAACTCGTAGGAATATTCACATAATCCTGAATGGTGCAAAGGAAGCTGTTGCCGTCTCACAGTCCTTTTATTCATGTAATGCACAGGCAACATATAAACTCAATACAAACCCCTCACTCTCACTACCACCAGGAGCACCACTGTACAGAGGTGAGTTGCCTAACCAACAAGTGGCAAGGGAAGAAATCAGCACGGATTGCCCTTCAGTATCGATTACTGGTTAGCCAGAGACTGAAGGTCATGGAAATGTCAACTACCCATCCTTTCAGCCCGAGACTAGGGTGCACGACCCACCAAGTACAAAGGGGAGAAAATGGATATAATATGCACAGAAGAAAAAGGCTCACATATTTCTTGCATTCCATTCCCAAAACTCCCGTCAAAGGGGCCTTTCTTTTGCTGATGAGAATAACACCTTTCCTGCCTTTCTACCCCACACCCCCTCCTCCTTCCCATTGTCACATGTATCTGTTACCAGGAAGTAACTGCGATTAAGGTTAATCTTCCTGATACACGAATAAACAAAGCTTTCCTCTGTCGCTGTCAGCCAGGTGAGCAGAAATTATCTAATAACAGAGAAATTAATTTGTGCACGCACGGTGCAGGAAATTACCTGCTGCAACAGTGCACCTGGAATTATCTCAGGATACACAGCCCGGAAACACAGGCTCATTAAACGCTGCGCACAAATGCACCACATTATCAACACAGCAATAACATTTGCTGCCTTTGTTTATTTAAATAATCCCCCTGTGTGCTTCTCATAAACAGTTATGACATTGCCATAAAGGACTATCAGCATCAGCTTTATATCACACAAGCACACCAACAACCCTTGATTTACAACTGGCAGCGAGATGCCTCCTGCCAGTTACGTGGTGCAGTAGAACTGTGTTCAGTTCTGGACATTGCACCTGAGGAAGGATACATTGACCTTGGCGGGGGTGCAGCACAGATTTACCAGAATGATATCGGGACTAAAAGGGCTAACTTATGAGGACGGGTTGCATAGACTAGACTTGTATTCCCTTGGATATAGAAGATTAAGGGGTGATCTAATTGAGGTATTTAAGATGATTAGAGGATTTGATAGGGCAGATAAAGAGATACTATTTCCTCTGGTGAGGGGAGTCCAGGACAAGGGGGTATTAACCTTAAAATTAGAGCCAGGCCGTTCAGGGGTGATGTCAGGAAGCACTCCTTCACACACAGGGCAGTGGGAATCTGGAACTCTCTCCCCCAAAAAGCTGTTGAGGCCGGGGGTCAATTGAAAATGTTAAAACTAAGACTGATAGTCTTTGCAAGACAAGGGTACGAAGAGTTACAGAAACAAGGCTGGTAGATGGAGCTGAGAGACAGATCAGCCATGATCTAATTGAATGGCAGAACAGGCTTGAGTGGCCTTCTCATGTTCCTATGGTTCTAGAACCCACAGAAATGATTACCTTAACATGGAGGTACTGAACAGGACCCTGACTTGCCCGTTTTCTCTCCTCATCCGAGCTGCTCCCTGGGTATGGTTGCACGGGCATTATTCATCCTGTAGTAGTCATTATTGGGTGTGCGGCTTGACGGTGAATGTTGGCAGATTATTTTTCCATAGGGCCATCACAACCACGCTCTATCGCGTCCTGGCCTGATGTCCGCACCTGTTTATCCCCTTCCTGGCCCGTGGGCGGCAAAGTCAATGTTGGTGCCATCCCAGTTCAGATTAACTCGCCTGAGCTCAAACATGGGGCCCTCATGTATGAATCAGCCAATCACAAATTAAGCAGCATCGAGTGGATTCATGGCCCCCAGCCTCATAACCAACGTGCACCTGCTGCCTGATGTCACTCAATGGGGCATTCCACAAATCAACATTTTTGCTCTTGCACTCACAGTGCCACCAGGGGTCGGGAATACAATGCTATAGATAGCACCAGCTGATAAATAATACAATACGAGGGTAATACAACCTACAGGTCATGAGTTCAAATTTAACCATGGCAATTTATGAAGCTGAATTCAATAAATCTGGTCATTTGTAGGTTAGCAGCAGAAAAGGACCATGCAAAAGGTGCTGGATTGTCATAAAAACCCAACTGGTCTTGAGGGAGGGGAACCTGCCACCACTACATGTAACTCCATTCCCACACTTACATGGTTGACTCTATTAATATTTAATATGGGCAATAGATTCTGCCGTTCCTGTAAACGCCCCACCCCATCTCAAACGCAAGTTAAAATAAACCTAGTCAAAGCAGCAACTGTCAATATTGTCTGAAAGTCTGAAAACAGCAAAGTCACAAATTTTGCCTTATCTTTTCACCCCATAGATTTCATTTGATATTTAGGCTGCTACAATAATCCAAATACCTGCAACAGATTCCCTTCAACTCTTTCAGAGGACGAATAATGCCCGTGAAACCATACCCAGGGAGCAGTTCGCGTGAGGAGGTAATCTCCTTCTGTGCCATAGATTTCTATGATTCTATGAACAGACATCACTTTAGTAATGTGTTAAATTACAACTCGGCACAACTGACATTTACACTAATCATGAAACTTGTCCCAAATATGTAGCAGGTCTCCTGTGTCATTGCTCAAAATTGAAACAAAGGTGATCATTTCAAGCAATGCAAAAGTAAGGAGCAACTTACATTTGAAAGAAATCGAAGTTAAGTACGGCAGCTCCTGTCTGTGACAGAGTGTGCGATGCTCACTGACATAACGCAGCTTCTCTGGCCAACATTGCTCTTACATGCAACACAAATTAAGGTCATTCACCTCATTGCTGTGCGAGAAATGGCTGCCATGTTTACCCATTTCATAATAGCAACTGCAATTGAAAAAGTGTGTGAAGCACTTTGGAATGTTCCTGAGAGATGTGATAAGGTGCTGTATAAATGCCAATTCTTTCTCGCGTGTGGAAATTAGAGTGAGTGATATTATCGTATGGGAGCTTAGAGCATTCCCATCATAATTCCTCGGTTCTCTATTTATCACAGGTGTTAACAAATTCAAAATAAACAGATTAACATTCCATTAAAATGGCAGATGGAGTGATCTAATATGAATACAT
Organism: Pristiophorus japonicus; assembly: GCF_044704955.1. Lineage (NCBI taxonomy): Eukaryota > Metazoa > Chordata > Chondrichthyes > Pristiophoridae > Pristiophorus > Pristiophorus japonicus. The sequence goes on along the minus strand of NC_091992.1, from coordinate 6,043,230 downwards.
TAGGTGTGCACATGATATTATCACACTGCATAGCTCCCAATGTCAGTCTGATCATCTAGACATGCTATTATTCAACTATAAAACAACAGATTCAAATCATGGCGAAGTACACAACCATACAACATCTTACCTCATACTGCATTGGATCCTGTTCCCAGATCCAGCCTTGATTCCTCACCATGTTTGGCTCTCCCTTTAAGTCATTAAGGGGCCGAAATTGCCCTCTGCCCCATTTGGGGCGGATAACTTGAATTAAGTAATGACTCTCCGCCTGAATCGATGGGGCAGAGAATCGATCGAATAAAAAAAAAATATGATCGGGGAGGTGTTTGGAGCGGCTGAGAGGCAGAAGTGAGTCAGGAGCGAGGCGGATGGCGGGCGGTGTCATCAGCCGGATGTGCCGTGTCGCGTTAATGCGTAGCAACGTCCCTCCCCTTCACTGAAAGGTGAGGGCTGCTGCGAGCTCTGCAGCCACTTTAGTGGCACCCACTGGGCCACCGGGGAGGGCTTCGGCAGGGCCAGCAGCCCGGTACCCTAAAGGGATTGCTGGGCAGCGTGTTGGCGGCCCGGCTGAACCCGTGGCCGCCATTGTTGGGCTGACTGCAGAGTCAGCCGACAACTAAAATAAAATGCCGGCCACGGCGGTGCGCCCTCTCCTTTAAGGGCCTTCTCCTTTAAGGGTGCACGCACCGCCCAGCCACCGGGGAAAGCTGTCAGGGGCACTGAGCGGTGGTGGCTCCACTCCCGAGGGGCAAATTTCCTTGCCAGGCGGAAAGGAGTCGCCGCCGGCGGCGCGTGCCCGACGGGGCAGGAACACGGGGCCTGTTTCCGCCGCCCTGGCCCAGAAGCAATTTCGGATGGGTCAGAACATCCGCCTACCCCCGGACGGAATGGCCTCAACGCCCCATTACCGCCTCTTAATGGGTCTTAAAGAGGGGAGCAATTTCGTCCCCTAGGTCTTTTGGTACAAGCACAAGCATTCTAAATATTATTATTGATCGTTTTTGAGACACCTACAATCTCAAGTATGTTCTTCATCCCTTCTTGCGCGCATATTTTTAAACATTTGTACCTGTCATGCACATAATTGGAGTGGAGTTGAGATTGAAGATCGGTGGTGTAGGCTCGGAGGGCCGTATAGCCTACTCCTGCTCCTATTTCTTATGTTCTGATGATAGAGATAAATGAAAGGTGAGCCTGTTCCTCGACAGTCGAGAAAGGTCTGCGTGGTGACCTGTGGAAGCAGGGTTCATTCTTCGATTTTGGGCAAAGAGAAGGTCGTCTCTGGCATCATCCATGCTGAGCATTTCCAGCATTTTCTGTTCTTATTTCAGATTTCCAGCATCCGCAGTATTTTGCTTTTGTTTTGCTAACTGAATATAGTATTGATTATTTGAAGGATTGATAGATTGAAGATGATATTGAGGTACAGCACAATAATAAAATGTTATGACTTTTATGTCAAAATGTATACCACACTGTACAGTAATATGTTGACATTGCACTGAGCATCTTGCTTACAATGCATCTCTCAACAAACGTCACACATCAATTCCAGTACAAAATAAATGTCAGTGGACACTTGAGGTTTGGTGGCTCCTGCAGATCAGAATCTGAGCAACCAGATCAAATTAGATGTGTCTGACGGACTGTCCTAGGCTTGTTCTAGCTGGTTTAAAGACAAGTGGATTATTCATTACTATCAAGTTGTAATTAATTAAAACAGAATCTGAACAACCCCACGCACCCGAGTCCTGTGTTGATGTAATTCCAGAGAAAAAGCAAGTGGAAACAATATGGAAAGACTCAGCATTAGCTCGCTGAATTCAGCAGCAGGATCCTGTGAATTCAAGGAAAAGGTGGCTTTGGGGGTCAACGTTTAAACGTTGCTGCTCCTACCTAAGTAATGGGACTGTCACCCGACATGACACAAGGTCGTTGCTCCTCTGTCTGTTGGACGGGTCACGTTATCCAGCTCCAAGTCTTGCTGCTGGGTGTAAATGGGGCTTCAGTATTTTTTCCTGTTCTACTTACACTCCCATGCTCCAGCTGGCAAACTGTAACCACCTGCACAGGACACAGCTCGCGAAGCTGAGCTGCTTATTGGGACAAATCAATTACCAGCTGAATGGAACATTGTCAAAAGGCACCAGGGTTGAGGTGAAGTCTTTAGAATGTGTTTCTCATCCACTGTTTTGGACCTGCTGAGGTTTCATAAGCCGCTATGCTCCTTACTCTTAAATAAGGTTGTTACGATACACTAACTTTTCTGCTCATACACCGAGAGGCTGTCGCAGGGCTGCACCAAGTCTCGTTACTTGTTCAGCTTCATTAATCATTTGTGAAAGAGGTCAAAACAAAAAAACTCACTCCTGAAATTAAATTAATTTAAAACCAATAGAGTGTCACAATTGGGGTTGAGGAATTTACAGCAGTGAAGCACCATCAGGGGCTCAGGTGACACGACAAATTATAATGCTAAGTATCTTGCTTGCCTGCAACTATCTACGCTACTTATATATCATATATAATATTGATCCAGATTTTAATATATTAAAAACAGTACTTTTTGTTCTGCTTGGAAAACAATGATTGGTAATAATTAAAGCAGCACATACAGGTTAGGACAAGGGGCATAATCTTGGAATTCGAGCTAAACCATGTGAAAACTAATCCAGGACAAACTTCTTCACATAAAGGGCTGTGAGAATGTGGAATGACGGCCCCAAAAGGCCATCGATTCAAGGTTTATCGAGATGTTTAAAAAGGAAATAGATATTTACATGAAAAGTAAAAATATTAATGGATATGGAGAAGACGCGGGAAATTAGAATTAAAAGGTAATAGCTGCCATGTCTAATAAAAATGACAGAACAGGCTCGATGGGCCAAAGGGCCTACTGCCTTTTCCTATGTCGGTTATCCAATTCAAAACTACCATGTTCTTGGCTGCATTTTAATGTACACATTACATGGTGCAACACCAACCCTAGAAGTCACCTGGACTCACCTACTTTGCATGCATTGCTGAGTTCATTCACCTGGGGAATTCTTTCAATAAATTGAACAGCAAAATTCTGGTCTACTTCCAACCAGATAGATTTGAGACTTTTGGGGCAAAATTCGGTGTCGCCCCGTTTGGGAGCAGTAACCATGACGAGGTGGGAATTCCTGTGCCCGGTGCGGAAGTCCTGCCGTGGCCGCGAAATTGGGGTTACCACCCCAGAGAGGAAGTGGAGCGCAATGGCGGGCAATGTCCCGTAACCACGCAAACGATTGAATTTCTCCCCCTTTAGACTTGACTTGACTGACTTATTAGCTTGCTTATCCTCAATGGGCAAGTGCTACTGGCTCTGGGTCCAACTGCTGAATGGTGCTCTAAACAGCCATGGTGGCATCCATCTTGACAAAAGAAAAACGTGTAACATAAATAGTTGCTGCCACTTCTTTTTGCATCAAGGTGGAGCTCTTGACAGCTGCACAGCAGACTGTTGAACACTCTGGTTGTGAGCCAATTACAAAGAGAACAGGCAAATCGTGAAAAAGAATGACTGATAGTCAGTGGCTACGCCATCTTCTAAGCTAAAGAAGAACGTACACGGGGAAGACTGAAATAGGGCTCTACAATTGGAGAGGAGAGTTAAGTATATAAGGTAATGAAGCAGACAGCTCTGAATTGACAGTTTTATACTTAGTTCATTAATTGGAACCAGTTGTTGATTTAACTGTGCACAAAAAAATGACTCGAGCCCCCAACTCAGGAGGAAGGGATAAAGGCAGTTTGTTGTGGCAAGTAGAGAAATTTGTGTGGATCTGAATGCCCATAATCTGTTGCTTTAATAAATTCATTCAGCCTGGCTCTTTTCCACAAACAAACTCCAAACCAAACTGAATAAATGTGGCATGTGGTATGGGTGCCTACGGGAGGCTTTTCCTGCCTCAGTTTCACACTTCCAGATACAACACAGCCCAAATCCCTTTGATCGCACATATGGACGGTCATACCGTTGTCAATTATTTTTAAGTATCGAGTGCTTGAAATTTTTCCTGTGAGAAAGTCTCCCTTCTCATGCAGTCATCCAAAATGGGTATAAATCTATGAATCGAAGTAGTTAATGTATATTAGGAACTGTAGGAACGTCAGCAGTCCATTCAGTACTGCCCTCTGTCCCGTCAGCACACCTCTAACCCAATACTTTTTGGAGATCCAAGTATACCACTATCCAATAGTTGGTTAACAGGATCTTCTTCTCAAGCTGAATTGACTATTATAGTTACTAGATTATTATATAACTATAGTCCTCAAGATTGCTTCTGATAATCTATATCAGTTATTATTGATATAAAACAAATGGATCTGTAGTTGCTCAGATGTAATTTGTCACCTTGTTTTGCATATTATCTTGTTTCTAATCTAGCGGGGCTTCCCCAGTAGTCAGTGGCTCTCTCATGATAATGCTCAGCACTTCACAAATATTGTCCCATGTCTTTCTTGGTACCCTGAGATAGATGCTCTCCATCCCTGGAGATTTTCTTGTTATAAGCACTAATGGTGCTTTGTTCATGTTGAAGTCTATAAATCTTCATGGATTACCTCCAGTAATGCAGGGCATTTAGTCTTCTCTATGACAAGGAAATGGTCGCTGGATGTATTAGCCATTCTGTGCTCATCCTCAATTTAATTCCCATTGGCACTGGGACAGCAGCACTGAGAGTTTTGACTCAATAGTCCCACCAATCAGTTTCCGAAAGTAGGAAGTGCCTATTATATACAATGGCACTTGGACTGGAGTACATTCTGGGCTGTAACACAATGTTGGGGTGTTAATAATTTGTGTAAAGCTGTAGCCTTGTAGTTTATTATTTCAGCAGCACTCTGATGTTGGGTTGGTGTGTCCAGGTTGGCATTTGCTCTCTGCACCCAGGCATCCTCTTCTTTGCTCAGGGTGGAGGTCTGTCTATGGACAGGTGGTGTCTCGTGAGAAAACCTCCTCTTATTTGTTTTATTAAATCCATCCTGACTGCTGTCAACGATACCAAAGGGCAGGGCTTCTCTGCCTCCGACCTGCATTCCCAGAGCACAGCCATGCTCATTGGACCTGAATGTGGCCACTATTTGCCACAACAAACTGCCTTTATCCCTCCCGAGGTAATTAGAGGCCCAGGTCAAGGACTCCAGACCATATCGATTACACTTCGCTGCACTGACGACCCCCAAGCATAGGCCGTCTCCACTCAGGCACGGACAGCTTTTAAGTACACTAGACGCCAGGCCTTCTCAGAACTCTCAATGCCAGTAACTGGAAACCGGTGACCAGTCAGCCTTATCAGTTCTAGCCTGTGGCACTGGGGAGATCTGCCTTGGACTCTAGGTACTTTCTTTTTTTTTTTAAAGTGACTTGTGAGCATCACATTATGTCCCACACTCGAAATGATTTCACAAACACCTTTACTTCCTAAATCTCTTGCATTGCAGTAAACAGGAAATCATCAATAATTTGCATTTACAGTACTTCTGGCTATTAAACTGCAGCTTTCTCTCTATTCCCCTTGCCGCAGGCTCTTAACTCCCCACAGCCACCTTCAGCTGAGCGGCAAAACGAGTGACGGACTTTTCCACGACCTAACACGGGTACTGTTCAGTAGAAAGGAAATTCACTGACTGCAGAGACACACATTTGTTAAGTCTTTCCTGCTTCCCCCGCTTCACCCTGGTGGCCTGGCCTAAATCTGTGGAAACCCGACTGTGACCCGTAGAATCTGGGGGCCGAACAGGTTTTGGGTGGGTAGGGGTAGAAGTGGGTGCAACATGCACTGGTGGGCCTGAGTTTCAGACTTGGGGTATTTTAACTCCTGAGCCTCTTTTTAACTGCAGTCGGCGCCCTTCCTTCCCGTGATGTGTGGGAAGAGGGCGCAGGGTGTCTGCTGACAGAAGAACATTGCGTGCCTTCGTGCTTTACAGGTAAGTGCAGAGGGGGAGCAGCTTTTGGGAGAGTCACACTGGAGGGAGGAGGCTGTCTGGGGCAAAAGAGGCCTGGACTTTCCTTGAGGGGTCCACAGTTGTACTCCTGCTCCTCTTGGCCCCACAAAAGGAAAAATCTTTCACTTAACCTGGTGGATCCTTTTTGCCCTTCCCAGCAGCTATCAAACGGCTTCAGCCTGGCGGAAAAACTGCAGCTGCTTCCTCAGCTGCTATTCACGTATGGAACCCCGGGTAACATTTTTGCAAAAGGTTCCCACTCGAGGCCAGACGGTACCTCATCCGTCGCCATAACCAACGGCGCTAAAATCGGAGATTGGTGGGAAGGCAGCGGGACACGGAGCTGCTCCGATTTAACTCCTCGCCTGATCCGTTCCCATCCAGTAGGACAGAGCTAGAATTCCTCCTTTCGTGTTCAGCAGGCCTGAGAATAGGGGATTTCATTCATTCCAAAGTGTTGCAGTTCCATTTTTAAAATAATATAAAAGAATGGGAATTTTTTGCAGAACCCCCCACCTCACAACCAGAATCTGGGCATCAGTTAGTGAGGATATCCAGGTGATTTTAAAAGTTGAAGAAACCAGATGTGAGCTTTCAGTGACACCATCGCAGGAGATCAATAGTTAAACAATTACCTTGAAAGCCAATGCTGGGGAAGGAAGCATCAAAGACCCTAATGGTTCAGCCCTAATTATAATCATCCATAAAATTAACATACAGGTCTACTTGATGTTTTTCAGGTTAGACATAGCGATAAAGTCTGATAAGAGGAGGCACCACAGCAAGCAATCAAAGAGCTAGATAAACATCGACTCATAAACTGACATCAATCCAACTGCAGCAGCCATATCTGGGGAATCACTTCCTGGTTCAAAGAAGGTTATAAAAATTTATGATCCAGTTTAAAATACGCTGATTCAAACCAACCCAATCTCCTACACCCAAACGTACAGTTAAATCTTCAAATGTATAAATATCTTATTCTGTAAAATCTGGTCTACGTTTGGCATATTTACTTCTCGCCGCTACAGACACACATGCTGATGATTGATTTCTGTACATATTCTGCAAAAACAACCCTAAAATCAACCCCCACACACCGTTAGCAATGAAAAATAACAGGACATAATGTCACAGGTACAACATTATAACATTGGCTGTCTGCAGAAGAGAAGCATGCACACTTTACGGGACTTATCACCATCAGAGCACACAGGGCACAAAGACCTAACATTACAACAGTGACTACACTTCAAAAGTACTTCATTGGTGCAAAGCGCTTTGGTACAGCCTGAGGTTGTGAAAGGCGCTATATAAATGCAAGTTCTTTTAACAACATCGGAAACAGGGGGAAAGCACCAACTATAATATGATTTTAAAACTCTCATCATTTTTTCAAATCCCTCCATGGCCTCAACCCCACCCATCTTTGTAGCCTCCTCCAGCCCCACAACCCTCCAAGATCTCTGCGTTCCTCCAATTCTGGCCTCGTGAGCATCCCCGATTTTAAGCGCTCCACCACTGATGGCAGTGCCTTCAGCTGCCAAGGCCCTAAGCTCTGGAATTCCCTCCCTAAACCTCTCTGCCTTGCTACCTCTTTATTCTCCATTAAGATGCCCCTTAAAGCCTACCTCTTTTGCCTTAATAGGCCCTTATGTGACTCGGTGACAAATTTTGTTTGATAACAATCCTGTGAAGCACCTTGGAACATTTTACTACGTTAAAGGCGCTGTATAAATGCAAGTTGTTGTTATAATAGTACAAGAAATACATTTCATCATATACAGGGGAGGAAGTACATGAGGTCCTAGTCCCTGGAACTCCACCTTTAATAACCTCGACAAAAAGCAACTCTTCGACCTAAGCTGTGGTCATCCCTCAACCTCTCCTCTCCTGACCTGGTGTCCATTTTCTAAATGGTTACTTGCGAAGTGCTTTGCGATTTCCTTTTACACTGCTCAGCTGCAAGCTGTTGATGGCAATTGACCATTTTTCTACCTCCACTTAACAACTGTCACCATGCTGTCCGACATCAAGTCAAGGATCAGCCAGAACTTTTCACGACTCAGCATTAACATGAGCAAAGCCATCCTTTTTGGTCCCACAAGTAATGGCGCAGCTCATGGTCCTGTGCATCTTCCTCGATACCCACTCCAGCTCAGCCCGACCCTGTGAAGCCTCCACATAGAAAGCTCTACTAACAGTCCTCTTCCACTGCAGTACTGAGGGAGTGCTGCACTGTCAGAGGTGCTATCTTTCAGAGGAAACATTAAACTGAGGCCTTATATGCCCTTTCAGGTGGCCAAAACAGATCCTATGGTGCTATTTTGAAGAAGTGCAGGGGAGTTATCCCCAGTGTCCTAGCCAAAATTTATCCCTCAAACCACACCTAAAAACAAATTACAGGTCGAGCGCCCGAAATCTAGAGTTCCAAAATTTGGAATGTTCCGGAATCCAGACCGATCCATGGCGGGGTCATCCAAAAACCGGAAAATGTTCCGAAATCCAGACTGCCCCCGCCTCGGCGACCCGACTTCGCCCTGGCCCAATCACGCTGCGGCCCTCGGTGGCCCAACCTCGCCCCGGCCCCAGCTCCCCCCTCTTCCCTCGGCGAGCCGACCTCACCTACCTCGGCCCAGGCAAAGACGTTCCAAAATCCGGAAATACCCGGAACGGCCTCGGTCCCGAGGTTTCCGGATTTCGGATGCTCAACCTGTATCTGATAATTATCAAATTGCTGTTTGTGGGAGCTTGCTGTGCACAAATTGGCTGCCACGTTTCCTATATTGCAACCGCGGCTACACTTCAAAAGTTCTTTATTGACTAAAACATTTAGGGATGTCCTGAGGTTGTGAAAGACGCTATAGAAATGTAAGTCTTCCTTTGTTTCTTTTCCCTCAATATTTGCCAAACCACCTACGTTTGTGTTGTCAGCAAGTTTCAAGATTGGCTCCACCCTACCTCTGCAATTTTCTTCAGCCCTGCAATTCTGAATGCACCCTCTGCTCTTCTGCCTCTGGTTTATGCTGCATTCCCCCCGCCCTATCACCTGTAAGCCTTCAGCCAACACACACCTGCACTCTGGAACTATGTCTAAACTTCTTCACCTCGCTACTTCTCTTCCCATCTTCAAAAGCCTCATCAAAACCTACTTCTTGGGTTATGACTTCCGTTAACATTGCTCCTACTTTCCGCTCACTGTCAACTTCTCAATCCGTAAAGCACCTTGGGATGTTACATAATATTGGGCCCGGAATTTGTCAGGATGCAAGGTCCGCCCATTTCTCGGCGGTATTCCAGCGGTGCATCATTTAAAACCGCCGGAATACCACAGAGACTGAAGAGCGCTCGTTTGGTGGAATTTGTTTCGGCGGTATGCAGTATTATAGTCGATCACGATCGACTTTCTTGTCGATGGACAGTGCAGCACTGCGCAATTAAAAAATATGTTTTTTTCCCCCACAGATGCTTTCCCCCCGCGATTTCAGGGGTCAGGGGTCACCTGCACACGCTCAGAGAGTTGAAGTCGAGGGAGAGAGCGTGAGAAGGATCAGCAAGGTATTCGAGGGTCAGATGGTTTAATCATAGACTCCAGAGTCAAAAAATAATAACAAATAACTATACAATATCAACAATACATATTTTCTAAATCAAAAATCATATTATGTAATAAATATAATGGAAATGCTGAAAAAGAAGTTGAAACGCAGGAACATCAAGAAGGACGGAAGGTTGAGTGCGCCCGCCTTTGATGAGGCAGACCTATCTGCCCCGTTGGCGAATATTACGGAGAGATACTCCGACTTAACGAAGGGTCATGGAAAGCCCCCCCCCCCCAAAGGAATACAACAGAATATGGGACGAGATCAGGGAAGCAATATGGGTACAGTCAACAGCACCCTGCACCTTGGGGAAGCCGGCAATGCGTGCAAATCCCAAAGCCCTCTCACTCTGTGCCTCCCTGGTCATTGGGAAGTTTATAAATTCCATCCAGCGTGCATACAGTGCTTCGATTACCTGTCGAGTGCAGCGATGAGTAGCGTGCTGAGAAATACAACATATGTCCCCAGCTAACGCCTGAAAAGAGCTGCATGCATAAAAGGAAAGTGCCGCAGTCACCTTCACCTCGACAGAGAGTGCAGTAATGTTGGTGGTACTGGGTTGCAGGTCTGCCTTCTTCGAATGAACTGTCAATCGGTCAGGTCCAAGTATATGCGCTTCTCCCTGAAAATCCTTTGGGGGGTAAGGTCTCCTCCTCATCAGTCTGTGACCTCCTCCATTACCCTGATAACTCTGCTCAATAGACCTTCTCCTATCTGGATCCTGCATTAGACAGGTAGTCAGCAGTACAGGCTGAGATAGTACAGGCCCCTGATGAACCCGAAACATTAATTTTTCTTCCTCTCCAAAGATGCTGCCTGACCTGCTGAGATTTCCAGCATTTTCTGTTTTTATTCCAGATTCCAGCATCCGCAGTATTTTGCTTTTGTATATATAGTACAAGCCCCATTCTTTTTAAATCTCCAGAATCTCCTCAAATATCCTGAGATAAACTCAAATGATTTTTCAATGAAAAAAATATTAACTCAAATGCCTTCTATCTTAATAATGTACTCAGTACCAATAAAAATACCTTTCCCACTTTAAAACGCACTGTAAAGTCACTGTTACATAAGAACATAAGAAATAGGAGCAGGAGTCGGCCATACGGCCCCTCGAGCCTGCTCCGCCATTCAATAAGATCATGGCTGATCTGATCATGGACTCAGCTCCACTTCCCTGCCCGCACCCCATAACCCCTTAACCCTTTGTCTTTTAAGAAACTGTCTAATTCTGTCTTACATTTATTCAATGTCCCAGCTTCCACAGCTCTCTGAGGCAGCGAATTCCACAGATTTACAACCCTCTGAGAGGAAATTTCCCCTCATCTCAGTTTTAAATGGGTGGCCCCTTATTCTAAGATCGTGCCCTCTAGTTCTCGTCTCCTCCATCAGTGAAAACATCCTCTCTGCATCCACCTTGTCAAGCCCCCTCATAATCTTATACGTTTTGATAAAATCACCTCTCATTCTTCTGAATTACAATGAGTAGAGGCCCAACCTACTCAACCTTTCCTCATAAGTCAACCCCTCATCGCCTGAATCAACCTAATGAACCTTCTCTGAACTGTCTCCAAAGCAAGTATATCCTTTGTAAATATGGAAACCAAAACTGCACGCAGTATTCCAGGTGTGGCCTCACCAATGCCTTATATAGCTGTAGCAAGGCTTCCCTGCTTTTATACTCCATCCCCTTTGCAATAAAAGCCAAGATACCATTGGCCTTCCTGATCACTTGCTGTACCTGCACAGAAATACTGAGGTGCTGCTTTTGCTGGCTGTTCCCGATTTCAAAATGGTGCCCATTCCTGCCCACTTAAGATCGAGTAAAACCACCTTTTCCAGGATGGTATGTAGCTCCGGTGGTATGTCGGTGGTATGTCATGAAACCTGCACATTTTGGGCGGTATGTGGGCGGTTTTGCATACCGCTCGGCGGTATGTCAATGATGAATCTTCCGCCGAGCAATATGTCAGCAGTATGTACGTGTTTTTGGACCAAACTTGCATTTTTGGGCGGTAAGCGGGCGGTATGTCGATGAATTTCGGACCCATTATGTTTGAATCATAGAATCATACAGCACAGCAGGAGGCCATTCGGCCTATCGTGTCTGTGCCGGCTCTTTGAAAGAGCGATCCAATTAGTCCCACTGTCCTGCTCTTTCCCATAGCCCTGCAAATTTTTCCTTTCCAATTCCCTTTTGTAAGTTACTACTGAATCTGCTTCCACCACCATTTCAGGCAGTGCATTCCAGATCGTAACAAATCGCTGTGTAAAAAAAATCTCTTCTCTCCTCTGGTTCTTTTGCCAATTACCTTAAATCTGTGTTCTCTGGTTACTGGCCTTCCTGCCAGAGGAAACAATTTCTCCCAATCTACTCTATCAGAACCCCTCATACTTTTAAACACCTCTATTAAATCGTCCCTTAACTTTCTCTGCTCTAAGGAGAATAAACCCAGATTCTCTAGTTTCTCCACATAACTGATGTTGATTTACAGTGTTTTATTAAGGTGTATATGATGCTTACAACTTTACTGTAACTCTGCTTCAGATACCATGTCAGAGTTAAACCATACTCCAGCCTTTACTGTTGCAACACCATTGATGGATATCATTTCAAAAATGCTGTCAGTTGGTTTTGTTTTTCTAGGTAGACATCACTCCTAGTCCGCTACTTAACACCTAATAATTATAGCCCATTAATACTGCACAAGTAAAAGTCAATTAAGACGATTAGATTCAATATGCAGACCCTGCCATGATACTGCTAAACAAACCACAAAATCAATGACCACAGCGCTGAGTTAAACCTTACCTGTCTAAATAATCGCCAGCTATAGACCGGTTCTTAAAAACTGTCTAATTCAGTCAATTAAAGGTAACTAATACCAACATATTTAAATCACCAATAGTTTAACCATTTAAACTACTTTAAATTACATATTTTACTCCCTAGAGAGACTTCAAAATATAAAATCACTGGAAAAAAAAATCCCCACATCATGTATACAAATTATTTTTTTAAATTCCAGACACATGGGAGTAATTTCAAAACTGCAACCTTTTCGGGGAGTTCAAATGATGGTTACAAAAGAAAGAAATGCATTTATGCGGCATCTTATCATGTCGCTCAGAAACATATCTTTCTCTCAGAAATATTTCAATGTGTGAATATACAATGAATTATTTTGAGATGTAGTGACTATTATGTAGGAAATCATAGCAGCGATGTTCACACAGCAAGAACCTATAAACAGCAATAAGAAAGACGACCAGTTAATCTGTTATTTGGGTTATTGGCTGAGGGAGGAATATTGGGTTAGAGCAGCAGGCGAACTCCCTGCTCTAATTCAGCAAGTGCCATTTGGATAAGCAGACAGGGCCTCAGATCAGTGTCTTATCTGAAGGTTGGCACCTCCAACAATGCAGCACTCCCACAGTACTGCACTGGAGTGTTATGAGCTCACACTCCTGGTATGGGGCTTGCTGCCACAGCTTCTGACTCAGAGGTGATAGTGCTACCAAGCGAGCCAAGCTGACTCACTTCTGCCAAATTTAGCAGTTACTTACCATTTACAGTGCCATGTGAACTCTGTTGAGATTAAAGGCCCACCAGGGGCAGCACGGACCAGCCCACACTGCGATATGTGTGCGTACTAGGTCCGTGCAGCAGAGCAGGTCTCCAATCGTCCTGGTTAACCCTTGCCACTGGATATGGGCCTAGCTCTGTCAAGCCCGTGTGGTGATTGATGTGCAACGGTCACCACACGTTAAAAAAATCCACACAGGCATCTTCCACCCCTCAAGTACAGGACTGGAATATCGGGTCCTTCATTGAAACATCTATGAACTCATTCCGTTTGGTGTGGAAGCAAGTCATGCTTGTTCGAGGGACCGCCTATGATGATTTATCATTCAGGCACCCTCCTTATTCTCTATAAATACACGTGAAATAAATAATATCAACATAGAATCAACAGTAGAACAGCATATTAAGGTATTCCAGATGAATTTGAAAGCTTGTTTAAAGTGGGGTTCCTTCTGATGGGCAGCCAACAGACACAGCAAAGTAGGAACAGCATAAAGAAAGATTTGCATTTATATCTCTTTCATGACCTCAGGACGTCCCAAAGTACTTTACAGACTATGAACTACTTTTGAAGTGTAGTCACTATAGGAAAGGCGGCAGCCAATTTGCGCACAGCAAGGTGCCACAAAAATGTCACAGGAATGTGGGAAGGGAGGACCTTGAGACAATCACTATCACTAGGGGGGTAGTGCTGGACAGGCTAATGGGACTCAAGGTAGACAAGTCCTCTGGTCCTGATGAAATGCATCCCAGGGTATTAAAAGAGATGGCGGAGGTTATAGCAGATGCATTCGTTATAATCTACCAAAAGTCTCTGGACTCTGGGGATGTACCAGCAGATTGGAAAACAGCTAATGTAACGCCTCTGTTTAAAAAAGGGGGCAGACAAAAGGCCGGTTAGTTTAACATCTGTAGTGGGGAAAATGCTTGAAACTATCATTAAGTAAGAAATAGCGGGCCATCTAGATAGGAATAGTGCAATCAAGCAGACGCAGCATGGATTCATGAAGGGGAAATCATGTTTAACTAATTTACTGGAATTCTTTGAGGATATAACGAGCATGGTGGATAAAGGTGTACCGATGGATGTGGTATATTTAGATTTTCAAAAGGCATTCGATAAGGTGCCACACAAAAGGTTACTGCAGAAGATAAGGGGACGCGGAGTCAGAGGAAATGTATTAGCATGGATAGAGAATTGCTGGCGAACAGAAAGCAGAGAGTCGGGATAAATGGGTCCTTTTCGGGTTGGAAATCGGTGGTTAGTGGTGTGCCACAGGGATTGGTGCTGGGACCACAACTGTTTACAATATACATAGATGACCTGGAAGAGGGGACAGAGTGTAGTGTAACAAAATTTGCAGATGACACAATGATTAGTGGGAAAGCGGGTTGTGTAGCGGACACAGAAAGGCTGCAAAGAGATTTAGATAGGTTAAGCGAATGGGCTAAGGTTTGGCAGATGCAATACAATGTCGGAAAGTGTGAGGTCATCCACCTTGGTAAAAAAAAACAGTAAAAGGGAATATTATTTGAATGGGGAGAAATTACAACATGCTGCGGTGCAGAGGGACCTGGGGGTCCTTGTGCATGAATCCCAAAAAGTTAGTTTGCAGGTGCAGCAGGAAATCAGGAAGGCGAATGGAATGTTGGCCTTCATTGCGAAAGGGATGGAGTACAAAAGCAGGGAGGTGTTGCTGCAACTGTATAGGGTATTGGTGAGGCCGCACCTGGAGTACTGCGTGCAGTTTTGGTCACCTTACTTAAGGAAGGATATACTAGCTTTGGAGGGGGTACAGAGACGATTCATGAGGCTGATTCCGGAGATGAGGGGGTTACCTTATGATGATAGATTGAGTAGACTGGGTCTTTACTCGCTGGAGTTCAGAAGGATGAGGGGGGGATCTTATAGAAACATTTAAAATAATGAAAGGGATAGACAAGATAGAGGCAGAGAGGTTGTTTCCACTGGTCGGGGAGACTAGAACTAGGGGGCACAGCCTCAAAATACGAGGGAGCCAATTTAAAACCGAGTTGAGAAGGAATTCTTCTCCCAGAGGGTTGTGAATCTGTGGAATTCTCTGCCCAAGGAAGCAGTTGAGGCTAGCTCATTGAATGTATTCAAGTCACAGATAGATAGATTTTTAACCATTAAGGGAATTAAGGGTTATGGGGAGCGGACAGGTAAGTGGAGCTGAGTCCACGGCCAGATCAGCCATGATCTTGTTGAATGGCGGAGCAGGATCGAGGGGCTAGATGGCCTACTCCTGATCCAAATTCTTATGTTCTTATGATAATGACCAGACAATCTGTTTTTAGTGATGTTAGTTGAGGGATAAATATTGGCTAGGACAACGGAGATAACTCCCTTGCTCTTCTCTGAATAAACTAATCTGAAAGGTGGCACTTCACACAGTGCAGCATTCCCTCGGTACTGCACTGAAGTGTCAGCCTAATTCTGTGGTCAAATCTCTGGAGTGGCATTGTTACACACAAGCTTCTGACTCAGAGGCCACTCACTGAGTCACAACTGACACTGTGCAGAACGTGGTACGAAGATTTCAAATTCTTTACTCAATGCTACAATCATTTCATAGCAGTGTCTAATCCTTTAACTGATATTTGAAAGTCTGCATGCCTACAAATCAACTAGAACTGGACTGCATAATCTTGGCCTCCAATATATGAGATTCAAATCCAAATGCCTAGGCCTTAAGCTCTGGAATTCCCTCCTTAAACTCCGCCTCTCCCTCCTCATTTAAGACACTCCCTAAAACCTACTTCTTTGATCAAGCTTACTGATGCAGGTGGTAAACTTGCTTAACTATATGGGAAAGTCTTGCCTCCTGTATTGAGAGTAGGCACAGACTGTGGGCATTGATATAATGATGTATGCATCTATTTTGATTATTGAATCTCTATGAATATGTCCATCAAAATGAATAGATACAGAATACAGAGATGGCTGGCAGAGGAATATGACAATCAAACAGAGTAAGTCTGATAATATCATAAACTCAAACCGCTCATCTGGGCTGACTCAGCTGAAGTGGCGGTAAAGGTGTAACAAGCGGTCGCTGTGCCCCTGCCAAGGATTCCTACTCCTGAGTGAGGACAGGAGAGGGGGCTCGGCCTTGGCAGCACTCAGTGTTAAGTCTCACACATGAAGAATGACTACTAGGCTGAGGTACTGGAGTCTGACTGGCACCTGGGGAACCTTTTCCAGCAAGCAGCTCAACACCTTCAGGTGAGGAGGAAAAGGGATATAATTGTGGAGAGAAATGCATCATGAACTGTGAGATGATAATTACCAGGCAGTTTTTCAACAGCAGTTGCTTTAAACTCACTACAATACATTTGTTTTTCTTACATTATCTCATCCACATAGAAAGAGAAAGAAAAGCCTACATTTAGATAATGTCTTATTATATTGTCAAAACAACTCAAAACACTTAACATAATTAATGTTTTGGAGTGCAGTGACTGTTATTATCTCGTCCACAGCAGCAATGTCCCTCAGAAACAATGAGATGACTAACTAGTTCATCTGCTTTAGTTGAGGAAGAAATATTGGTCAGGTTCCCAAGAGAACTGCCTCCTCCTCTTTGTACAGTGCTGAGGGATCGTCAACGTTGAATCAAACATGTAGATGGGACTCTGTATTAACAGTTCTTCTGAAGAATGCCACCTCGAATTTGCTGGAGTTCTTTGAGGATGTAACGAACAGGGTGGCTAAAGGGGAACCAGTGGATGTGGTGTAGTTGGACTTCCAGAAGGCTTTTAACAAGGTGCCACACAAAAGATTACTGCACAAGATAAAAGTTAATGGGGTTGGGGTTAATATATTAGCATGGATAGAGGATTGGCTAACTAACAGAAAACAGAGAGTCAGGATAAATGGTTCATTCTCTGGTTGGCAACCAGCAACTAGTGGGGTGCCGCAGGGATCAGTGCTGGGACCCCAACTTTTAACAATCTATATTAACGACTTGGAAGAAGGGACTGAGTGTAACGTAGCCAAGTTTGCTGACGATTCAAAGGTGGGAGGAAAAACAATGTGTGAGGAGGACACAAAAAATCTGCAAAAGGACACAGACAGGCTAAGTGAGTGGGCAAAAATTTGGCAGATGGAGTATAATGTTGGAAAATGTGAGGTCATGCAGAAAAAAATCAAAGAGCAAGTTATTATTTAAATGGAGAAAGATTGCAAAGTGCCGCAGTACAGCGGGACCTGGGGGTACTTGTGCATGAAACACAAAAGGATAGTATGCAGGTACAGCAAGTGATCAGGAAGGCCAATGGTGTCTTGGTCTTTATTGCAAAGGGGATGGAGTATAAAAGCAGGGAAGTCTTGCTACAGCTATACAAGGTATTGGTGAGGCCACACCTGGAATACTGCGTGCCGTTTTGGTTTCCATATTTACGAAAGGATATACTTGCTTTGGAGGCAGTTCAGAGAAGGTTCACTCGGTTGATTCCGGGGATGAGGGGGTTGACTTATAAGGAAAGGTTGAGTCGGTTGGGCCTCTACTCATTGGAGTTCAGAAGAATGAGAGGTGATCTTATCGAAACGTATAAGATTATGAGGGGGCTTGACAAGGTGGATGCAGAGAGGATGTTTCCACTGATGGGGGAGACTAGAACTAGGGGGCATGATCTTAGAATAAGGGGCCATCCATTTAAAACAAAGATGAGGAGGAATTTCTTCTCTCAGAGGGTTGTAAATCTGTGGAATTTGCTGCCTCGGAGAGCTGTGGAAGCTGGGACATTGAATAAATTTAAGACAGAAATAGACAGTTTCTTGAGCGATAAGGGGATAAGGGGTTATGGGGAGCAGGCAGGGAAGTGGAGCTGAGTCCATGATCAGATCAGCCATGATCTTATTGAATGGCGGAGCAGGCTCGAGGGGCTGTATGGCCTACTCCTGTTCTTATTTCTTATGTTCTTATGAATGATATAGCACTCCCTCTGTACTTCACTGTAATGTTAGCCTAGATTATATGTTTAAGTTCTATTTAAACAAAATAATTTTTTTTTGAGTGTTGTTACTGCTATGTATCGAGCGATGATGCACTGGGATATAGGTGAAAGATAATGGTGACATATAACCTGAAACTTGACAGATTGATATCCATATATGTAAGTGGAATATATACACATATATATATACACACACACACACACACACACACACACATCATATATTCTTTGGTCTATTACCAAGAAATATACCAAATGCTATATACAATACAATATTAAATTATTAAAAAATAATTAAAAGCTCATCTTCCTCCATCTTCTTTTGCAGCCGCTGCAACGGTAACAGAAGAGTTTAAGGGGCTATGGGTCGACCAGAGGCTTGTGTTTGCTCCTGGGAGTGTTGATAAGCCTCTTTAAGCATCAGACTAACAGAAGTCTTCAGAAGGGAGACCGAGTTTCTCAATTGCAATGTTGTGTGAACGTTTAATGTGTCTGTCCCATTTAAGTTAGTCTTAACACTAACTTAAGTGGTTTACTATCAACAAAGTGGATGAGATTTTATAAGCAGTGCTTAAGATGTGCTAGGTTTAATACAGTGTAGCTCGCAATTAGCCAGTTTGATGTTGTTGTTGGTATGTAATTAAGGGATCAAGAATGTAAGCTGAATTAGTTTCTCGGTGTGTACAGGACTGTGCTATCAGCAGGAAGCTCTGTGCTTGGAGTACTACACAACTGCTCAATATGCTGCCCGTATACAATGATAAACAAACGGTTGCCAGGAGGAATAATGAGGTGTAAAGGCATCTCTCTTTTACAGCGGCCAGTCATTTCAAGCACATTCAGAGCCAGAACCTTAATTGCACATTCTTACCAGCTTGTAAGCAACATAGCACCATCATCATCACCAGAAGTCATTCTGAATTCTGCAAATACTGCACCAGTGAACTGTCTAAAACCGATAGCCACACACAGCTCCAGAGTAAGCGCCCCTGATCCCAGCATGAAACCCCAATATACCAAATTACTTTTTATTGTTTCCCGCTGTATAGAATTCTTGACCCAAGTATTTAAAGTATCTCTCAATGATCTAATTTTTTTTTTTAATTCTCAGCACAATAAATATACCCCAGTCTTCTGTCAAGTTTCCCCAAGAGATCACATTAGCTGTCTAATTGCTTCTATGTAAGATGGAGTTTGTTCAGTGTTTTCTGTTTGGGTTCAGGCGCAGTGGCTGAATGGATGAATCAATGGGCCATGCTACAAAGATCTACAAATTGCTTATGTTTATTTGCACTTTATAGAAATACTGATCCAAGCGTAAAATGTTTCTTGGAAGCTTGCAAAGCATTTATCAACCATGAACAAGAGTTACAGTGGAGAGTTTGCATGAAATGATTTAAAAACTATGGTAACCATATTAGGGACGGTCTCACTGTATTTAAAAAAAAAATCACAGGAAAGCCAACAGCAAGTGTGCTGAGCCATATCAGATTATGAATATAAATGGGTTAGCACCTATGTTAAATTGTTGTCAATGTAATTCTACGTTAAAGTGTTCATAAATTTACATAGCTTCGCAGAATTTTCAGGCTATAGTTATAAAGAATCAACTACCATTAACATTATGTGTTCTCATCTATTTACTATGTTCTGTTTTTATTCTGAATATATATTTGTTTAAACAGTAGGTGCTGATGCCGCCATTGGAAATACTGGACTGAAAATTGAGCTGATGGTGGGAAGGAGCTGAATTAGCTCCGACCCCTCAGATGACCCTCTCTCTCAAGCTCCTGACGCTGTTGGACTGACTTAGTTGATTCAAGACAGTATCTCGATGATGTCACCGTCACTCCTGATGGAGTCCTGGATGTCAATGTTAATCTCTGGGCATTGTTATACTATCACTCCTGCATCAGTGTGGAGTGGTTTCTCGTTTAGAGTGATGCAAAAATAACAATGCAATTCCAAAGTCATAAGCACATAAGAAATAGGAGCAGGAGTAAGCCATTTGGTCCTCCAGTCCTGTTCTGCCATTCAGCAAGATCATGGCTGATCTTCTACCTCAGCTCCACCTTCCCACACTGTCCCCATATCCTTTAATTCTCTTTCTTCCAAAATTGACCTCTGTCTTGAATATACTCAACAACTGAGCATCCACAGCTCTCTGGGGTAGAGAATTCCAAAGAATCACAACCCTTTGAATGAAGAAATTTCTCCTTATTTCAGTTCTAAATGGCCTACAATTCTGTGACTGTGACTCTGTGTTCTAGGAAGCATTTTCCTAGCATTAACCTTGTCAAGCCCCTTAAGAATTTTAAATGTTTCAATTAGATCACCTCTCATTCTTCTAAACGCTAAGGAATATAGGCCTAATCTACTCAATCTCTCCTCATAAGGCAATCCCCTCATCCCAGGAACCAGGCTAGTGAACCTTTGTTGTACTCCCTCTAAGGCAAGTATGTCTTTCCTTGGGTAGGGAGACCAGAACTGTGCACAGTACTCCAGGGGAGTGGGATGAGACTCCCAGGCAGCCAAACCTCTCCCCTTGGGCTTCACAGCGCAAGGAATGGTCATTCCAGTGCAGTGTCGAACTGGATTTGACACGTGCTCGATGCTTTCTTGGACCTCTGGCCACTTTTATAAACTTAACAGAGGTTTTTTTTGTAATGCTTGGAGATTGTGGACACTGTTGCCAACTTCTCAACGCTTTTATAATTTACCGGAGGTCTGTGTGAACATCTAAGTGTGTATGTATGGGGCTCTCTCTTGGCCATAGGACATCGAATTGCAGCCAGAAAGTATAACCCAGCTGAAAATCGATCTTGTAGACTGCTAGCTACAGTATAAACGCTGCCTTTAGTCCTTTGGCACTATTTGTTTTGGTTTTTTAAAAATGGTCATTAAAGATAATGAAAGATGATTGAATATAAATGTTTGAGAAAATTGACAAAACTGGGTTTGGGCGGAAGACCAAAGCAAACCTCAAAGCTAAAAGTTAAGTTGGAAAGTGCTTTAGAATTACATGTTTAAACTGCACTGCACTACACTTTTAACTCACTGCTCATTGCTGCTAACTGGGTGGCACCAAATCTAAACAACCCAAGTCAGTGTGGCCTCAAACAGTGTCGCTGGGCTTGCACAGTGAGCTAGATTGTTAGAACAGTGAAGAATACATAACAGGAACTGGTGGTTTACTGAAAAACACTGAGCGGCCACAAGCAATGCAAGGCTTTTGGACCCTGACTCACACATTTTATTTCTGTCACTCGAGTTGTGTATCTGGATTACATCACGCTGTGAGATTAAAATCAATGTGAAAAACAATTTTTTTTCATAAAGTTTTGGAAAAAAGTTTGTTTGCTACCTGCAGACTTACTGGCTGCTCCATATTTTGAAACACCTAGTAGCCCTGTAAAGGGTCTGCCACTGCCCAAAGGGGGCAATTTTAACCACACCAGCCTACCGAGAAACTAACGGGATTGGGTGCAACACTGGATTTACACCCTGCCCGAATATTCGGCGGGGTGTTAAACTGGCATTCCAGCCAATCCTGTGGGATTCCTGCCTGGAGAGTTAGGTTAACATTAACCCCTATGTTTAAAAGTGAGCCAATTTGAAAAATGGATTATGCATAAGTTTATGAATACGTGTTTGGTGTTGTTACCAAATATATCTCAGAAAGCTGAATGCTGAAATGTCACTGGTGTAACCTTCTCTGTTGTCACTTTCCCATCACACTACCCTGCTTGGACAGCAGAGTAGGACAAGGCGTCCTGCAGGCACCCCCCGAATACATCAGCAACACTCCGTGATTAACTCAGTAAGAGGCATGCTTGAGCTATGGAGCTTCAACTCCTGTGGCTCATCTTTCCCTCCTGTCCCGCAGGCTGAGACAGACAAAACATGCCCTTGAGAGGAAGCAACAGTGTGAATGCCAATCGCATGATTTGAACTTGGATTTTCTAGCTGAGGGTCAGAGAGTTCTACGTGCTGAATCTACTGGTTCATAACGGCTACATAAACAGTAACAGAGTGAACACACTTGTGTTTTTGCAGGAAATACTGTCCAGAGGAACTTTTCATCAATCATTAACATCATGGCACCCAGAGTAATTCTACCCTGACTTGAGCACACGGTGAAACAGCTTGTAGGAAATGTACAAGAAAACATAACACTGTTTCACTAAAGTGTCGTCAGTTTACATGAAGTTGCGTTTATCCTGCCTGCAACTTGCATTTAGAACGGAGACATTTTAATTGTGATTCTGCTCCTGGCAATCGTCCCTCTAATTTTTATTTTTAGCTGTACGGTTCCTTTAACTGGCTGCGCAGCCCATTCAAATGTTTGCGTATGCGCGGTTTCTTTGATGTAAAAGCAAGTGAGCGGGCTGCGCGGGACCTCCAGATCTCGGCGCGGCCGTGCAGCTTAGCGGGAACGTTGGCTCCTGATGTATGCCGGAGCATATATCGGGAAATTCCACATCGCCAGACCTTCACCATGGGGCAGCATGAAGCAGACAATCCGGAACAAGGTGTCAGGCAATGAACAGACCAAACAGCGGAGTTCGTCTTCTCCGTAAGCTGTGTTCAGAGATTATTTCTGTTGTTGCAATTAACATTAGCTTGCTCCCACGCCAACAGCAGCGTCGATCTTTGCCACCCAGCCACCCATGCACGCACACCACATTTGGGCAATGCCTGTCCACTACAGATTTTCTTCACCTCAGACAAAAACATTTACAATAGGATATCCATGGCAAACAAGTCATTGTTAATTCTTAAGCTTGCTTGTGGCGCGGTGAGAAAAGTCAAAGGAAAGGGCGAATGAACCCGACAATTTTAATTGGGGCAGCACAGGCCTCCAATGAACAGAGTCCAGCAGCGAAAGGTATTCCTCCTCCACCCTTCCCCCGCACAACCTGTGGTTTGGTTTCCTACCTGATCCGCCATCAATCACCGTTGAAAGACTTCTCCGATCAGCAATCACCCTTGATGATCCAGGCATGCTAACAGGCTCTGAGCGGACTGGCTGGATCCTGTCACCACAACACACAGAAATAAAGTGTTAAATACTGTACCTGGCCTGGCATTTGCATCAATATTTTTCATCAGATTGGTTCCATTTTTGATTATTATATTGAATGCTCAAATTTTAGTCGTAAGGATGCCCTCTAAATTGTCATGGTAAACTCAGAGTCTCTCAGGGATCGAGGAGTAACAAATGAACACCACCGCCCCACCGCCAAACCCGCACAAATTGGAAATAGATGTCTCAAAATAAACAGACCTAGATTACCACATAGATAGCTACTTCAAAGCATTGGAGAGGGGACCTTCACAGCCAGTCAGCCTTGGCATTCTCACCTCTGAGTCAGAAGATTGTGGTCCAAGTCCCTCTCCAAAGACTTAGGCACATACTTCTGTGCAGTATTGAGAGAGTGCTGCACTGTCGGAGATGCTTTCTTTGGGATGAGACATTAAACCAATCCCTTTCTGACCGCCCAGGTGGATGTAAAAGATCTCATGGTGCTATTCGAAGAAGAGCAGGGGAGCTTTCCCCGGTGTCCTGGTCAATATTTATCTCTCAACCAACAGCACTAAAACAGATTGGGCTAGAATTTAGACTCTTTCACCGCCCGGTTTCTTGGTGGTATTGGCCGCTTTGGGCGAGAACCGGATCGTGAAAAATTCCTCAGTTGAGGCACGCCGGCGGTCTCGAAGTCCCGCTGGGGAGCGGACCGGCGGCATGCAACGTCCACAGATCACCCTGCCGCAATATTTGGCTGAGCGGGGACCCGTAGGTAAGTATGGAAAAAAAAATGTTTTAAACGCCCACAAGGATCAGCAGAGCTGGGCGGTCGGTGAATAGGTCTGCAAGAAAAAGATAAGTGATTGGTTTTTTACTATTTATTTTCAAAATCTGTTGGGGTGATTTAATTTTTAAGTGTCTTGGGAATCTTTTTTTGGATTTTTTTTAGTTAGGTTTTTAAAAATAATTATTTTAATTCTTTTTTTGGTGTTAGGCCCAACCCACAGCCTCGGGGTAAATTTTTAGAGATTTTTTAATTTTTCGCCCATTTTCTTTAGGCACTGCCCAATCTAGCCGAAATTGCACTTTTCCGCCCAGACTGGGGGTGCAAAGCCCACATCATTTTCTCTGGGTGGATTTAAAAAAACATTTTCGGTAAGTTTTCGCCGGCAATAATCTTCCCAGCCTTTGCGGTTTTTTGGGCGGCAATCGGGCGCTGGCGGGCTTTGGGGAAATTTTAGCCCAATATCTGGTCATTATCATATTGCTGTTTGTGGGACTTGCTAAGCACAAACTGACTGATGCATTTCTCACAACTGACACTTCTAAACGACTTCACAGGCTGTAAAGCACTTGGGAGCATCCTGGGGCCGAATTGCCCCTCTCAGAAAGGCACGTTAGCGCCACCGGGACACGCGAACGGGGCGCTCAAGGGTTTCCGCCTGGGTGCGGTGGCCAGAGTGCCCCCACAGGCATAAAGTGGTTTGCGCTGCGCCCCACGATTAGCGTACCGGCGCGCCGACCCCTTTCCACCCCTCGGGGGAAATTGCCCCGCGGGACGCGAGGGGCGATGCCACCGGCAGCTTCTCGGGGCTGGGGCGCCCCAGCCGCGTTTAAAGGGGAGGTGGTAGCGCCGCGGCCGCCATCTTTTTTTCAGTCGGCCTGACAATGGCAGCCGCTGGTATGGCTGGGCTGCCAACATACCGTCCGGCACCTCCTCTGGGGTGCCAGGCCGCTGGCCCGGCCGACACCCCCCCCCCCTCCCAGGTGGTCCAGTGGGCACCACTAAAAAGGCTGCAAAGTTCGCAGCAGCCCTCCCCTTTAAAAAGGGAGGGACGTTGTGGCGTGTCAGCATGACGCAGCACATCAGCACGGCGCTGAGAGTCGCGCGCCGTGAACACCCGCTTACCGTCCTACACATTTTTTTTTGCCTCTAAGAGACCAATTCCGTGCCGGTGGTAGTGCTTCCCGCCCCTGCGCTAAACTATCATTTAATTCGAAGTGACCGCCCCAAACCCAATGCAGGGCAATTTCGGCCCTCCCCCGTGTTCGTGAAAGTCACGATATAAATGCAAGCTCCTTCTTTTCTTATCAATCATGTTGATTAAAGTGTGATTTATTAGATATACGCCAGACACCTCAAAACATTGGAGAAGTAAACATAGAAAATAGGTGCAGGACGAGGCCATTCGGCCCTTTGAGCCTGCACCACCATTCAATAAGATCATGGCTGATCATTCACCTCAGTACCCCTTTCCTGCTTTCTCTCCATACCAATTGATCCCTTTAGCCGTAAGGGCCATATCTAACCCCCTCTTGAATATATCCAATGAACTGGCATCAACAACTCTCTGCGGTAGAGAATTCCACAGGTCCTGCAAATCCTGCAAATCCATTGGCAGGATAGACACATCAATGTCGGTGTTCTTGATCAGGCCAACATCCCCAGCATCGAAGCATTGACCACGCTTATTCAGCTCCGTTGGGCGGGCCACATCGTCTGCATGCCTGACATGAGACTCCCAAAGCAAGCCCTCAACACAGAGCTCCGACACGGCAAGCGAGCCCCAGGTGGGCAGAGGAAATGCTTCAAGGACACCCTCAAAGCCTCCTTGATAAAGTGCAACATCTCCACCGACACCTAGGAATCCCTGGCCCATGAACGCCCAAAATGGAGGAAGAGCATCCAGGAGAGGGCTGAGCACCTCGAGTCCCATCGCCAAGAACAAGCAGAAACCAAGCGCAGGCAGCGGAAGGAGCGTGCAGCAAACTAGACTCCCCATCCACCCTTTCCTTCAACCACTGTCTGTCCCACCTGTGACAGAGACTGTAATTCCCATATTGGACTGTTCAGTCACCTGAGAACTCACTTTTAGAGTGGAAGCAAGTCTTCCTCGACTCCAAGGGACTGCCTATGATGATGATTTATTAGACTTACTCGTTTTTTTTATCTTGTTCTGGATAGCAAACAGAGTGAAGCTGTTCATTATGGGTGCATTCAGTGAGCCTAAATCAGATTTCAGAAGTCCTGGTATCAGATTTAGGCAACATGCAGTTTATGCAACATATACGAGAGTCAGAGATCACGAATGGACTGTTGCATTTTGCGCAGTATTTAAAGTCTTTTACAGATGGAGTTATAGACATCATGTCCTAGATATGGCATTCTGATTATTTTCCTACAAATGTCACACAGAGAGGCCATTAAAATGTCGATGTCACTTGGATGCAGAAGAGAGGGTTCTTAAGAAAATGTGTTCAAATTATGCTGTACTTGAACTGGAAAAACAGTCCAAACAACTGAATCATTCTTCCAGCACACTTGTGGTGTGCCCACAGCAAGGTAGATGATTGGGATCGCGTTGTACCTGGAGATGTGCACTCAGGATTTGGTCCTCATCAACCAATTCATGCAGTGATGTGGAAACAGCCAAATGCGACTTGTATTACGGCAGTAATTATCAAAACTCCAGGAACACGTGTCTTGGCAAAATTAAGGCTTGAACAAAAAGGCAAAGTTGAAAGGAACCAAAAAAAGAAAGCAAGTTGTTCGATGCATAAGCTAAGAAATGCACCGCAAAAAAACCCAATCTACTCTTCAATATTCACCAACAACACCCAACTATTCTGAAGAAACGCTCCAAAGTGGGCCAGCCCCCTGACCCTGGTACACACCCACTTCACATTGGGTAAGCAGCCCCACTCGAACTTGTGAAAATCAACATGGTACCTCTCTTGCATGTTTGAAATATTGAAATGAGGCTGGTCATCTGTAATATATGCACCTGTGAATATGCTCACAGGTTTGTGGAGCTGTTGAGACGAAATTCCTCATCGGCGCCAAGCCCCGGAACCTCCCTCGGGAGCCGACGCCTCACAACTTGAGCCTCCTCCGGGAAATCCCCTCCGTGCCTTTCAGTTCTGCACAGAGGGGATTCCTGTACAGGCTGCTCTTGCACACCCTCCACTTTGCCATCCTCGCCTGCCATCCGGACACGCCATGGCGCACCACCTTGCCGTCCGGAGGAGGCGGGGGTCCCCAATGGAGTGATCTCTTCGCGGGAGTCCTCCCTTTATTTATTGGCGACTTGGCCTGGAGGGTGTTTTTAAGTCGGTTCACGGACTCCCAGGCTGCCTGCTGGTAGAGTTTGTGTTCCATGTGTACACTGAATGTGCGAGGTTGCAGCCCCTATTCCAATATTTGAAGGGGCTGCTCCTCAAATTCTGGTTGCACTTCTGTCCCACGCTCCTGATCTTTGTGCATCCTCTGCGGAGGGGAGCGGGCAGGTCGGAAGGCCTCCTCGTAGGACTGCTCCTGGGCACGGCCAAGGTGGCCATTAACTGGTCCAGGCAGCGGGCGGTCGAGGGGGTCGTTCAGCCCGACTGCCTGCCTCTGTCCCGCGGTTACATTCGAGCCAGGGTGTCCCTGGAGAAGGAGCACGCGGTGTCCACTGGTACGCTCCTTCAGTACAGGCCTTCCGCGAGAGGTGGGCGCCGGAGGGACTGGAGTACAACATCACCCCCGGCAACCAAATTTTAATTTGACTGTATTACAACAAGTTTTATTTGTTAATTTGTCGGTTCTAGTGCCCCTTTAATAAGGAGGCACTTGATTCATAGGTTCAACAAAATAGTTGTAGAGTTGCTGAGTTGTGAGTGGATTAGCCAGTTGGGTTCAGGGGAGCCACAATGAAGCAGGTGGTTGTGAGCCTGGTGGGTGAACTGGTAATGTGTAGTGTGATTGTGAAACCTTTGCTAATAAACCAACTAGTTCTTAATAGCAATGTGTTGCTATAAATTTTTAAGCAAAGAACCCATGAAGCAAATGCATTACACCATCCTAGTAGCACAGCTTCATTTTCTCATCCCAAATTGTAGTGGGGGAGGCAAACAGGTGTATGAGGACAAGGGCCGAAATTTCCAACACCAATGAAGCCCTGCACCACTGGCATGGTTGAGAAAACCAGGACTTACATAACTTGAATGTGTTTCCTCACCTCAGACTATTGAGTTCTAGGTCATCAGTATCAAAGTCCATAAGTGGCTGTGGTGTGTCACAGGGTCCGTGTGACTGAAGTACTGAGGAACTGGAAGAAATCACCGTTGTTTGCCCTGAAGGGTGGATCGTCTTAAACTGAAACTGTGGGCCCATCCACAGACGCCTATGGGGTCCTGTGTGTGTCACAATCTCGACCTGAAAATAAACACGCAAAGTTAAAAAAGTAAAGCACTAAAACCCATTGGAAAGATGTCTATGAATTGTGCATACTGCAATAAACACAGGCACCAGCAAAACTACTACACATGAGCATTATATTAACAGAGGAATCAAAAAATGAAAGACTTGCATTTATATGGTGCCTGATCACATCTCTGAGAAACATCCCAAACCACTTCATATACAATGAATTACTTTGAAGTGCAGTCAATGTTGCTAGTTAGGCAAATGATGCCGCCATTTTGCACATAGCAAAATCCCACAAACAGCAATGAAAACAACAACTTGCATTTATATAGCACCTTTAACATAGTAAAACACTCCAAGGCTCTTCACAGGGGCAACAAAATTTGACACTGAGCCACGTAAAGAGAAATTATGTGGCCAAAAGCTTGGTCAAAGAGGTAGGTTTTCAGGAGTAGAGAGAGGTATTGTAAGAAAATTCCAAAGTTCAATGACCAATGTATTTGCTTTTGATGGTGGAGGGGGCAGTACTGGCCAGGACGTCTTCGTACTTCAAGTGGTGCCAAGGAATCAGGCACTTGAACCACTGCAACATTGTGACTAGACCTCACTTTAATGTCTCATTCGAAGGATGGCAGCACTGACAAGCTGCAGCTCTCCAGTACTGCAATGGCATGTCAGTGTAAATTAAGCACTCAAATCCTGGAACTGGATTGAGAGGCACAGCGTAAAATAGAGTATGGTGGTTTGTGAGTTGCTGTTGCACTGAAAGGGTCATGTCAACAAAGCGAACTGGCCTGAGATGTAAATTCACTGTGTGAAGTGATTCGATGATGTGCTAACGCATTACGTAAATGCAAGCATTTCTTTATTTTTTATGTATAATGTAGGATGTAAAATTATATATTCTTCAGTTTGTGCTTGTTTTATGTGTGGTAGGAGGGAATAATTTGCTCGAGAGATTAAAAGGGTTGAGGTTGTATCCACAACAGCACAGGATGTACAAAGGCTGGTGGGAGGAATGGGCCTGATGGGTCAAATGGCCTTTTGCTCATTCTATGTTTTATTATACGCCCTCAGTAATACTAATTGAATCTTTAGAAACATGGCAAATGGGGGAATAGGCAGCAGGGCTCAAATCCCACCACGTCAGCTGCCGAATTTAAATTCAGTTCATTAAATAAATCTGGAATAAAAAGCTAGTATCAGTAATGGTGACCATGAAACTACTGGATTGTCGTAAAAACCCATCTGGTTCACTAATGTCCTTCAGGGAAGGAAATCTGCCGTCCTTACCTGGTCTGGCCTATATGTGACTCCAGACCCACAGCAATGTGGTTGATTCTTAACAGCCCTGTGAGTTGTACCAAACCGTTGGAAAAAGAACAGCGATTCTTCTCAAGGGCAATCAGGGATGGACAGTAAAAACCAAGGTGCTGAGTGCTTGCTGTACTTTCATAGAAACATAGAAAATAGGTGCAAGAGCAGGCCATTCGGCCCTTCGAGCCTGCACCACCATTCAATATGATCATGGCTGATCATGCAACTTTAGTACCCCATTCCTGCTTTCTCTCCATAACCCTCAGCGACATGCTTCGAAACATAGAAATTTACAGCGCAGAAGGCGGCCAATGGCTTTTGTATTTGGTGACTCACTAGCATGTTATTTCTGTTGCTGTGTATTAGTAAAAACATATTCTGCAATGACAGTACTGTTTTCTTTTGGGTAACTGTGTGTTTGGATGTTAGGACAGAGATCCCCAGGAGTGTTTTGATATTTGGAGGGGGGTCCAGGAGTATTTGCAGGGGGTCCTTTAGGATGATGTCAGTATTTGTAGGGGACAGGAGGAGTGTATCATTATTTACAGAGGGTTCCCTGCAGTGTGTCATTATTTGCAGGTCACCCCAGGCATGTTTCAGCATTTAGAAACACAGAAATCTACAGTGCAGTAGGAGACCATTTCGGCTCATCATGTCCGCACCGGCCGACAAAGAGCCCCACGGCCCTCGGTCAGCAATCCTAAAAGTTACATATAAACCTATGAACAATGAACAATGGCGGAAAGGTAAAGAGCACCCGGCCCAACCGGTCCACCCCACACAACTGCGACACCCCCTGCACTGCAACATTCTACACTCCACCCCAACCCGAGCCATGCGATCTCCTGGGAGAGGCAAAAAACAGATAAAAACCCAGGCCAATTGCGGAAAAAAAATCTGGGAAAATTCTTGTGCATCCAGCTCAGCCTGGCAGGGCTCATCTTATCTGGTTAAATAAAACTGATCAACCCAGGTACCTGGGTGTGCATAAACTAATAACGGCCCATCATTCGATCTGAGCTGGGAATTGCATGTGTACACTGCTTCTTTCATGTGAGGAAAGGTCCAGGGTGCTTTACAAGCAGAATGGTGGACAGTGAATATGAAGTAAAGGGAGAGGATTAAGGGAGACACTGAACAAGAATAGTTAGCGTGAAAATGGAAAAAAAATGACTGGGGCAACAGGAGAGGTTGAAGGTTGAGGCACATTGTTTCTGCAGAGTAGAGGGTGCTTTTTAAAATTTAACTGAGGACACGTCTCACGGAATCTTACAGCACAGAAGGAGGCCATTCAGCCCACCGTGCCTGTGCCGGCTCTTTGAAAGAGCGATCCAATTAGGCCCACTGAACCGATTTGGAAATTTAAAAAATACAAGTGC
The DNA here is from genome assembly GCF_044704955.1 of Pristiophorus japonicus. Classification (NCBI taxonomy): domain Eukaryota; kingdom Metazoa; phylum Chordata; class Chondrichthyes; family Pristiophoridae; genus Pristiophorus; species Pristiophorus japonicus. The sequence goes on along the minus strand of NC_091992.1, from coordinate 6,012,173 downwards.
TGTATTCACCACAAAAGTTCACAAAACTACATTTGAAAAATCAGGCAAATAAGCGCACAATTTACATTTTACACATAACACACAGTAACAGCTGACTGGAGAAGCACAGTCTCTTGAGGGATTTAACTGAGAATATTTGTTCTGTTCCTGCTTACCCCCACCACCTCCCCTCCCATCCACGGTCAGATTGACCTGCCTTTACACAACAAACAGAGTCAAGTTAGGTCTGATGGGAGTCATCCAATGCACAATTACTAAACTAAAACTTCCGCCAGTTAAGTCAGCACATCAAAGTAATATCTCATCTAAATTTCTCCTGCTGCGAATATTTTTTAAATCTTGAGCCAGATGCAGTTGCACTAAGTATTGGGAAGATTATGATCAGACAGTAAGGAATGAGTGTTCATGTCGACCTGAGGTGGTGTTTTTTAGAAGTTGATATATCCACGGGTGGTGCAACTATTAAGTGGCCATAAACAAGGCCATGGATTTATTTCTCATTTCCTTTAATTCATCTTTATTGAAATCAACAATACTCACCGTGAGAAAAGACCGCCTGCTCCCAGATCCCTGCCGATCCTACTCTGTTGCAACCTTTTGATAAAAAATGTAAGAGTACTACAGGTTGGCTCACTCTCAATCTCCCGCCACCACCTCTACTTGTTCAGGACCTTCCTTCCGGCAGCCTGGCTGAGGAAGCTAACACAACACACAGCAGAATTCCTCTGGTCGCTTTGACATCGCAAATACTTTATGACAGCATCCCTCTGTTTCATATCTCGCCCAAAATTGTAAATGCTTTCAAAACTAAGGCATTTACAAATTTCACTGGAATTACTGAAAAGAATGCATTTATGATGCCACAACATCTAGTGGTCAAAGCAATTCTTTTTCCCACAGGGGGAATCTTGTGCTCAAACTTGAGCTGGTGCAGCAAAGCAACTGTGAGCAACATAGGAACAGGAGGAGGGCATTCAGCTCCTCGAGCCTATTCCGCCATTCAATTAAGTCACGGCTGATCTGTATGTAATCTCCATCTACTCACTTTGGTTTTACATCCCTTAATAACCTTGCCAAAGAAACCTATCAATCTCAGTTTGGAAATTTTACATTTGACCCCTAGCCTCAACAGCCTTTGGGGGGGGGGGGAAGAGTTCCAGATTCCCACTGCCCTTTGTGTGAAGAACTGCTTCCTGACATCGCCCCTGAACGGCCTAATTATAATTGTAAGGTTATGCCCCTTTGTTCTGGACTCCTCCACTGGAGGAAGATTACAGTTTAGATGTCAATGATGTCTTCATTACTAAAACATATTGCAGGTTGTGTGATGGGTATCAGTGTGCCAAAAATCTCCAACCTCGGAGAAGATTTTCGACAGCAATCATTCTGAAACTGCTTGATGCTGGCACCAAAAAGTCCCGTAACTTCAATTCTGGAAAACTTATCGGGTAGAAGTTCATTTTTATCCCCCTGGGCATTAAGAACTGTCCGAATGGAATGCAGAGACGAAAATCTGATGAGAAGAAATTGCCGCTGTAATAGAGCCCGCCTGAATTTAAGTGAGAAGATAATGGGTTGGGCCCTGTTCAATGCTTCCTTTAAGTTGTGTGGTTGTGTGGCTATGCCACGCTCCGGACCTCCCGCACAGCCAGCTCACACCGGCTTTTCAATGGGGAAAAACACGCATGCGTGGTATTTTGAAGGGGCCGTGCACCTCCCAAAACATTGACGGGAACATTGGTCCTGTTACAGGAATGCGAGTCTCGCTGCCTGATTTTTCTTTCTGAGCTGCGCCCAGGCAATGCTCGAGCGATAAGGACAAAAATCTACCCAATCATTTCTTTGTTGCACCTAAAATGTTGTCCCACACGAGATGCCACTGGCTGGGTTATACTGAGCCCACATTCGGTTTCCTCTGTACAACAACAACTTGCATTTATACAGCGCCTTTGACGTAATAAAACGTCCCAAGGCGCTTCACAGGAACAAAATTTGACACCGAGCCGCAGAAGGAGATATTAGAACAGGTGACTAAAAGGTTAGTCAAAGAGCTAGGATGTAGGCAGCATTTTAAAGGAGGAGAGAAAGGTAGCGAGGCATATTGGTTTAGGGAGGGAATTCCAGAGATTAGGACCTTCGCAGCTGAAGGCACGGCCACCAATGGTTGCGGTGCAAGAACGTACAGACTTTGTTACATGTTGATGTTCCTGCATGTAGGCCGAGCTGCTCTAAGTTTCAGCATGCCCCTATCGGGAGCTAAAATAACTGATGACCCCAACAGGAGAGACATGTGTGTGCAGCCCAAGTATAAAAGACCAGCCATTTTGTATATTAGTCACTTTGGGCCTTAACAAAGCAGAGCCACGGTCATACCTCTTGGAGTTAAGCAGTACCCAGTCTAACAGTTACTGCATACACAACATTTGGCGACGAGGCAACAAGAACCTTTGCATGCAAAAATGAGCACAATTGGATTGTTGGAGCGATTTGTGGAAGGAGAAGATTGGGCAGACTTTGTGAGCCGTTTAAGCCAGTTCTTTGTGGCCAACAAAATGGAGGAGGTCGGCGATGCAGATCGGCGCCGGGCAGTGTTCCTCACGGTTTGTGGTCCAAAAATTTATGGTCTGATAAAGAATCTACTCCTGTCTGAGACGTCTAGTGGGACGGTGTAAGTTCGGGGGCAGTGTTGGCAGACATGCTGCGGGACTTCTTTGTAATCGGCATCAACCACAAGGTGATCCTGCGTAAACTACTGGTGGTGGAGACGTTGGACTTGAACAGGGCTATCACGATCACTCAGTCATGCATGATGACGGATAGGAGTCTAAAGCAGATATCAGTGAAAAATCGAAACTCAGCAAGTACTGTAAATATGATTGATTCAGCGTTTGGCAGAGCGGCACATGGCAGGGCCTACACAACTGCGTACGCGAAACCTGTGGCTGCCCAAAGTCCGCCAGCGCAAATGCATTCGATTTCTCCGTGTTGGCGTTGTGGGGGAAATCACCGGCACCAGCAGTGCCGATTTAAGCAATATAGTTGCAAAGGCTGTCTGAGAGTGGGGCATCTCCAGCGCAAGTGTCCGCAGATGAGCAAGCGTGCTGCGACACATCACGTGGAGGATGATGGTCAGACTAGCGTGTCCCAGATACACAATCCGAGATACCAGAGGAGGAAGTGTATGGACTGTACTCATTCCGAACTAAGAGCAAACTGATAATGATCAACGTGAAATTTAATGCGGTGCCGGTATCGATGGAACTGGACACGGGGGCGAGTCAATCGATAATGAGCCAGAGGGCATCCGACAAGCTGTGGGATACTAAGGCTGTGAGGCCCAGGCTGAGTCAAGTCGATGCCAAGTTGCACACGTACACCAAAGAACGCATAACGGTGATTGGCAGTGTCACAATTAAAGTGTCGTATGACGGTGCGGTTCACGAGTTACCGCTATGGATTGTCCCAGGCAATGGCCCAACGCTATTCGTCAGGAACTGGCTTGAAAAAAATCAGATGCGATTGGAACAACAACTATCGGAGAAAGATACATGTGCCCAAGTACTGAGCAAGTTCCCCTCGCTGTTCGAACCAGGTATCGGCAACTTCACGACAGCCAAGGTGCAGATCCATGTGGACTCGGATGCAAGACCCGTCCATCATAAAGCTCGGGCAGTTCCGTATATGATGAGAAGGTCGAAATCGAACTGGACAGACTCCAGCATGAAGGGATCATATCACCGATTGAATTTAATGAATGGACCAGCCCCATTGTTCCTGTGCTGAAAAGTGATGGCACAGTCAGAATCTGTGGAGACTACAAGGCTACGATCAACAGGGTTTCGAAACAGGATCAGTATCTGTTACCAAAGGCTGATGACTTGTTTGCCACACTAGCCGGGGGGGAAGTCGTTCACCAAATGGGACTTGACGTCGGCCTACATGACACAGGAGCTGGTCGAGTCGTCGAAGAGACTTATGTGCATTAACATGCATAAAGGACTTTTTATTTATCACAGGTGCCCTTTTGGAATTCGCTCGGCTGCAGCAATATTTCAGAGGAACATGGAGAGTCTACTGAAGTCCATTTCCAGAACCGTCGTGTTCCAAGATGACATCCTGATCACAGGTTGTGACTCCGAGGAACATATGAACAACCTGGAAGAGGTTCTATATCGTCTGGACAAAGTGGAACTCAGACAGACTTCTTCATGGCGCCAGAGGTCGACGGACGCGAAAACCAAGGCCATCAAGAATGCACCCAAGCCACAGATTGTGACAGAGCTGCGTTCGTTCATGGGTCTACTCAACTACTTCGGTAACTTCCTACCTAAATTGAGCATTTTATTAGAACCACTGCATATGCTGCTAAGAAAAGGCGACAACTGGGTGTGGGGTGCGTCTCAAGACAGATTTTTTGAGAAAGCCACTAATCTGCTTTGCTCTAACAAGCTGCTGGTACATTATGATCCATGTAAACATTTAGTATTAGCCTGTGATGCTTCGTCATATGGAATTGGTTGCGTACTCCATCAAGCTAATGAGTCGGGTAAACTTCAACCGGTCGCGTATGTTTCAAAAAGTTTGTCTAAAGCGGAAAGAGCCTACAGTATGGTAGAGAAAGAAGCACTAGCCTGTGTGTATGGGGTTAAAAAGATGGATCAGTATCTGTTTGGTCTTCGGTTTGAACTGGAGACAGATCATTTCACTGTTCTCTGAAAACAAAGGAATCAATACCAATGCTTCATCCCGCATCCAGAGGTGGGTGCTGACATTATCCGCTTATGATTAAGTCATTTGCCATAGACCTGGCACTGAGAATTGTGCCGATGCTTTGAGCCGCCTGTCGTTGTCCATACTGGAGGTGGAAACGCCACAACCGACGGACCTATTGTTAGTTATGGATGCTTTTGAGAGTGAAGGAACCCCTATCACGGCTCAATAAGTTAAGACCTGGACCAGCCAGGATCCGATTTTATCGGTGGTGAAGAGTTGCATCCTCAAAGATCTGCCATACCCAAGCAAATGTGCGAGGAGACCAAACCTTACATTCGTCACAAAGACAAACTATCTATTCAGTCGGATTGTATACTGTGGGGCAATCGTGTTATTATGACCAAGAAAGGGACAGAGAAATTTGTACGTGAGCTACACAGCACACATCCCGGTATTGTAATAATGAAAGCCATCGCCAGGTCTCATGTATGGTGGCCGGGAATTGACTCTGAGCTGGAATCATTTGTGCATCAATGCAACACTTGCATGCAGCTCAGCAAAGCACCAGCGGAATCGCCGCTGAGTCTGTGGTCATGGCCGTCCAAACCATGGTCCAGGATCCACATAGACTTTGCAGGTCCCTTCCTGGGGAAGATGTTTTTAGTTGTGGTAGATGCATATTCAAAGTGGATAGAGTGTATAATCAAGTCATCCAGCACATCCACAGCTACCAGTGAGAATCTCAGTGTCATGTTCGCGACACATGGTCTGCCTGACATTGTTGTTAGCAACAACGGATCGTGCTTCACCAGTCAGGAGTTTCAAGAGTTCATGAAACTCAATGGTATCAAACATGTAAGGTCAGCACCGTTCAAACCTGCATCCAATGGACAAGCAGAACGTGCTGTCCAAATCATAAAGCAGACTATGAAGCAAGTAATACGCCTGTCATGCATACTGCTTAGTTACAGGACAAGACCACACACGCTTACCAGGGTCTCGCCTGCTGAACTAATGATAAAGAGAGGTCTTAAGACCAAGCTATCTCTTGTACACCCTGACTTGAATAATCATGTTGAATATAGAAGACAAAGTCAGCAAGGGTATCACGATCGCGCAGCTGTGTCACGCAATATTTCTGTAAATGACCCTGTATATGTTCTGAATTATGGTCAGGGTCCCAAGTGGATCGCTGGTACGGTCATGGCCAAGGAGGGCAACAGAGTATTTATTGTCAAGCTCAAAAATGGGCAAACATGCAGGAAACATATGGATCAGACAAAGCTGCGGCACACAGACGAACCGGATCAGTCGGAGGAAGAGACAATCGATGACCAACCAACCTACCCCCAGTCATCAGAGGACTCAGTGGTCATCAGTGAATCGGGACTTTCAATCACTGACGTGTTCAATGAAAATGGCCTTTCAATCCCTGACATGGCCATTGCCACTCCCACCAGGTCAGCCACCCAGCCACCAGTCACAACAGACTCTGAACACTCACCCAAGGCTGGAGTTGAACTGAGACGGTCAACCCGGGAGCGTAAAACACCGGACCGTCTCAATTTGTAAAAGACTGTGTTACTATCTCAGAGGAGGGTATTGTCATGTATGTACTTTTGGGATCACTAGCCACTAGATGGCCTCACTGTTGGAGGGCATTAGGCTGCACGCACGTGTGTGCAGCCAGTATAAAAGACCAGCCATTTAGTATATTAGCCACTTTGGGCCTTAATAAAGCAGAGCCAAGGTCATATCTCTTGGAGCTAAACAGTACTCAGTCCAACAGTTGTTACATACACAACAGGTATTATGTCAATATCAGCTGGTACACTGGTAACAAGAGCGTTTCTCCACCACTGACGCACCACCCTGAGTGGGGTCTATGGAACAGGCACAGTCAGAGCCACTTCAGATTTGACAACTCTATCCTGGGATTGCTGTGCCACAACCATGGAAATATAAAGACAGAAAAAAAATCCAATTAAAAAAGAAAGACTTGCATTTCTATAGCACCTTTCACCACCTCAGGACTCCCCCAAGCATTTTACAGCCAATGAAGTACTTTAGAAGTGTAGTTACTGTTGTGGGAAATGCGGCAGCCAATTTGTGCACAGCAAGCTCCCACAATGTGGTAATGACCATCTGTAATAATCTGGGTATTTTTTATTGATGCTGGTTTCGGGATAAATATATAAATGGGGAGTGCTCCCCTGCTCTTCTTTAAAATAGTGACATGGAATATTTTGCGTCCACCACAAAGGGCAAACGGAGCCTGGGTCTCATCCGAAAGACAGTGCAGCTCTGTTTCAGGACTGCACTGGAGTATCAAACCTGGATTATGTGCTCAAGACTCTGGAGTCAGACTTAAACTCATTACTCCTGACTCACGAGGCGAGAGTGTTACCAACTGAGCCACGGCTGACACCATAATTAATGAGGTCCTCTGATAACAAGGACAGAAAATTTCAGCACACACTCGGAGTTCCTGCCCATCAACTGCAAATTATTTCTCAATAGATTTCACAGTGCTTACAACACAATAGTTAATCTGCAAATATTGAGATTGTCGCGCTTCAATTCACACCACATTTGTCGTGGATGTCCAATGACAGCTGCTTTGGGAAAACGAATTGACCCAAAACAGAATGAAATAACTCCATTAATGCATGATGTACAAAAAGCTTTCATTATAAAAAATAACAGCCACCTCGGAGTGTTTACAAGGCTATAATCTCATCCTGAGGTTCAAATGATAATTTTAGATTGCTTAAACTTAGCTCTCACAGTTTATGATGTCACCTGAACCCTTTCATTAGATTAACGGCCTATCATTACTCGTAGGTATCCATTAATCTGTATCTTTATCACCTGAACCCCTCAATTAGGTTCCAGCCTATATCATCATCATAGGCAGTCCCTCGTATCCCATGCCTGGGTCAATATTTACTTATATATAAGATATCTGAACCCCTTGATTAAACTAATGGTCTGTGATCACTAAATCATCTAAACTCTTCGATTAGATTCCAGCCTGTAACTTATTTCTAGGAATCTGCTGTTCTATAAATGAACCATTTGAACCCCTCGATTGGATTCCAGCCTGTAACTCTCTCCCGGGTATCCATCATTCTTTATATAAACTACTTGAACCCCTTGAATAGATTACTGGCCTGTGACCACTCGTGGGTATCTAGTACTCTGTCTATAATAACGGTATTAGCACGTTACAAGTATGGGTTTGATTGTTTAATGAACAAAGAAAGTGGGAATATCTCCCAAAATCTCTTGGAAGCAACTTTCGAGACTTGCGGCGTGGGAGGAACAAGCATACTGACCGCTAAAGTCGGGTGGGCGGCTGGTGCAACACAGGAAGTGGAGGACAGGCTTCAGCACAAGCTGGGTCACATCAGACGGCACTAATGTCTGATCCATCTACTGCCAAGCCCTTCCGCTCTAGTTGGAGTGGCTGAAGTTCGAGAGATCTTTTTGAAAGAAATGAAGAGAATTCTACATGTACACACAGTTCCACATTTTCCTATCAGGGCAATCTTTTAAAAAAAAATGCACAGGGGGAGAAAAACACGGCAGATTTGCAGATTAAGCACCAACACCATCAGCGTTGCAGAGCTGAAAAATGAGCAGATGCTTGTGCAGTTTTCACTGAGGCTGTGGCCAGCTGTTACTGCTGAACCGGCTGTTCCATCGAATGCAGACATATTGTACCTACCTTGCATTCTGACAGCACACATTAACTGCACTGCACGCTGAAAGGGAGAATTCAGCAACAGCTGCTCTTTTACCGCGCCGCACCGTAATGTTCGCATCACCTTTTCATGTATTAAAACCTGTCTGGGGCAGTCACCCCTTGGGACTGCCCTCGAGTAGCTTTTAAAGGCAGGCAACCTATTCCCCCTCCTTCCGCAGCGCAGGGAATGAACTCAGTACAATATATCTGACACTGCCTCGGAAACGGGATCTTGAACTCATGCTTGTGGGTTATACAGGACTGATGTGACCGGAGAAGGGAACAGGGTGATCAGGATGATTAATGGCCCTTGGCCTTTTCTAACACATTGAGTAGATGGACCAAGGATTCTGCTCCACTCACACAATTAATGCACTTCTTATTGGAAGCAACTTCATTTAAAATTGTTAAGTTCTCAGCAATCAGAAAGCAGAGGGTTGCTATACCTATAGGCCATGTCACGTGGTGATAGGGTCACAATCCCTGCCCAGGAGATCTCTATACTGCATCAGTGCCTGAGATTCAGGCTGCAAGCTAATTAAACAGAAAATTCAATGGATTAACTTTCGAAAGGGAACTGGATAAACGAAGGGAAAACATTTGCAGGGTTATGGGGACAGAGCCGTGGAGTGGGACTAATTGGATAGCATTTTCAAAGAGCCTGCACAGGCACGATGGGCTGAATGGACTCCTTCTGCGCTGTCATTCTATGACAGAAAGCAGCCGTCCACATTAAAAAAAAACAAGCAAGCCCAAAATATTCAAATCACAAAGTACCCTTACTGTATTTTGTGGCTGCGTTTCATGACACCACTATTCCCAGCCAGAATGGAGATGTATGTTCCCGTTAAGCTGCGTGGTCGCTGGAGGTCCCATGCAGGGAGCTGGCTGGTTTCACAATGGAAAAATCGCGCACGAGCAGAAATCTGAATGGGCCGCGCACCCAAAAAAAAATTGATGGAGATGAGTGGGTCATTTCTCCGTCAATCACACCTGGAGAACGCACTGTTGTCAGTGACTGGGATTGATTTTACACACATCATTTGTATTATGTAACTATCCTCCGCCCACTGCATTGTGCTGGAGAAATCACCCCGCTTTTATTGCTGCAGTTTTGGACATGAGTACTATTTGTTGCAGTTCGTAGAGATTCTTTTTAAATAGACTCTGTAGACTGTTTGCTGTAGCACATGGTTTAAATAGACTCTGTCTGGTGAGTAAATAGACATTGTTTTACTGGAGACAGTTTGCTGTGAGTCCTGTTCTAAGTCCCGCCCCGCCTCCAATCCATTGGCAGACACAGTGCAACTCACTGGCTGACACAATGGTATCAATACATATTCTGGTATTTTATACACAAATTTAGTTAATGTTTGTTGGAGATGGTTTACAAAATGGCTGCACAAGTGTCATATCCCCTGGATGTGAGGGTGGCAAGTAACATGTGGCAGGTGTTGGAATATATTGACTAGCCTGCTGTATAAGTCCTATCCCTCTGCCACCAGTTGGGTATTAAATATACTGATCTCAATCCAGCTCACCAGTGTTAATTTTGAGTCACCTTTATGGAAGATTTTTGGTTTTAAAGTTCCTTCAAAAATAAGTTTATAATGTTTTTCCTTTTTTTACAAAAATGTTACACTATCTTTGTAAAAACAGCACGAATCTAAACTGCAGTAATGTCATCCTATCCAGAATACTATGAAGAACAATGCAGTGTTACAAATCGAATTTCCCGACAACACAGGGCTATGGATTCAGAACATTTGGTGGAACATCATTGAGAGAAAATTTCTGAAAATTACAAACAAGTTTTTTTGTCTTTAGTATCAACTTGGCTCAGTTGGTGCTATTCTAACTTCAATGTCAGAAGGTCGTGAGTTCAAGCTCCACTCCAGGACTTGGGCACATAATCTGAGCTGATACTGGCATTCCCTCCCGAAACCTCTTTACCTCTCTATCTCGCTCTCCTCCTTTACGATGTAGAGGAAGTACTGCACTGTCGGAGGTGCCGTCTTTCAGATGAGATGCTAAACTGAGGTCCCACCTGTTTACTCAAGGATGGCATATTCTGGTGTCCTGGCCAACAAGCCTATCCCCAACCAAAAAAAAAAATTGATTATCTGTTATTTATCCAATTTTCTGTTTTGGGACTTTGCTGTTTGCCGAAATACCAGTGTCTGCACTTCAAAGATAAATTCATTGGTTGCTCAGTGCTTGGGATGTCCGAAGGAAATGATAAGATGCTATATAATATAATTGCAAATTGCTTCTTTCTATAACAAGAACTGTGGGCTTCAAATTCACTGTAAAAGCAATGATTCAGAAATTCAATTCCAATACAGCAACAGTTTGCATTTATATAGTATCTTTAACGTAGCAAAATGCGGCACTGCACTTCACAGGAGAGCAATCAAACCAAAACATTACACCGAGCCACATGAAAAGATATTAGGACAGGTGAAAGTAAGGACCATCTTAAAGGAGAAGAGTGAGTGAGAGAGGTGGAGAGGTTTAGGGAGCTTAGGGCACAGGCAGCTGAAGGCACGGCCGCCGATGGTAGGACGATGAAACTGGGGGATGCGCAAGAGGCCAGAATTGGAAAAGCGCAAAGAACTCGAGAGGGTTGTAGAACTGGAGGGGTTACAGAAAGAGAGAGGGGCGAGGCCATGGAGGTATTTGAAAACAAGGATGAGAATTTTAAATATGTGGCATTGCTGGACCTGGAGTCCATGTAGTTCAGCGAGCACAGGGGCGAGGGGTGAATGGGGGGCTTAGTGTGAGTTAGGATACAGGCAGCAGAGCTTTGAGTGAGCTGAAGTTTATGGAGGATAGATAGCAATGTTCATTACCAGGGCTCTGCTTTATTAGCAGTAACAGGAAAACACTGCCTTGCAAACCTCACCTGTGACAGCCACTCCTCGTCTTCTTGGCCACTTTGGTCGGATCCCAGGCTCTCGTAAGACTCGTGGCGTATAAAGGTGGGTGTAGGACTGCCGGGTGAAACCACTGTCAGGAGAAGAAAACAACATTATTAGCTCATTGCTGGCAATCTAACAGGGCCAAATTTTCACTTTAACTCATTGGTAAGTGCATTTTGCTTTGTTGCATGCATTGCAACGTGGTCAACGGCAGTGATTTTTAAAAACTTTTCTGTGTGGGTGATCTGTAAATATTGATACATTCCCAGAAATCTCCTCCGGGAATATCTACACAATCCTAGGGATGCCCAACAAATACTGACACAATCCCGAGGGTCTCCTACAAATACTGACACACTCCCGAGGGTCCCCTACAAATACTGACACTCTCCCGAGGGTCCCCTACAAATACTGACACAATCCCGAAGGTCCCCTACAAATACTGACACAGTCCCGAGGGTCCCCTACAAATACTGACACACTCCCGAGGGTCCCCTACAAATACTGACACACTCCCGAGGGTCTCCTACAAATACTGACACACTCCCGAGGGTCTCCTACAAATACTGACACACTCCCGAGGGTCCCCTACAAATACTGACACACTCCCGAGGGTCCCCTACAAATACTGACACACTCCCGAGGGTCTCCTACAAATACTGACACACTCCCGAGGGTCCCCTACAAATACTGACACACTCCCGAGGGTCCCCTACAAATACTGACACACTCCCGAGGGTCCCCTACAAATACTGACACGCTCCCAGAGATCTTATCTAATTACTGACACTCTTGGGGCAACGTTCCCCTCATTTGTTTTGGGCGCACGGCCCATTTACAGTTTAGAAAAGCTGGTTCCGGGCTGTGCGGGACTGTGCTGAGAGGTTAGTGGGCATTTTGTCCTGGGGTCCGTCTACAAATAGTGACACATTTCCGGGATCCTCTTCAAATACTGACACACTCCTGAGAATCGCCTACAAAAACTTACACACACTCCCCAGCGTCCCTTAAAAATACTCTGATAGCTTCAGTTCTAACTTGCAAAAGACAGCATCAGCACTGTTTCCTTTGGGTTGCTATCATTGCAGGAAGTTTTTTTTTAAATCGGTATACAGCAACAAAAGTCATGTGCAACTAAGTCTATAAGTACAGAAGAACAGAGAGAAAAATCTTGAGTACAGAATTCAAAAAGCATGTGGCATGCTTGGTCTTAGACGGTCACAAATCTGATGACTTTTGCGGACTGTTTTCCATCCCTTCCCAGGCCCTATCGAGTCCACGGACCCCTATAGTCAACACCAATAAGTGGCCGTTTAAATATTAAGTCGTGAGATATTGGCCTCTATTTTAGATGTGTTGATGTAACTGTGGGAAAGACCTAGTTATTGCAAATGCTTCCTGTCCACAGAACAATCAAATTTATGAAGGAAGTGCTTGCAGCAGGAAATTCCTCTCCGCAATCATTTCCTCAACATCCGAGGAAGAAGTCAGTATGGCTCTGACCTGCTCTTCACAGAAACAGACCAGGGCACTGTAGCACGAGCAAATGACATTTCACCTGACCACCAATTACAATTACAAGTTCAATTCCTCTTTAATGATAACATACTGTGGTCTGAACCGTTCTGTGCCGGAGACACGGGGAAGAATCTGTCGGAGACAGATTGTGTCTGCTCATGTCAACGTAACGAGAAGCAGTTGTTTCCTGTCCACTGAATAACCTGTTTGCCAATAATCATTCAGTTATCAGGAAGTGAGTGAGAGTCATAAACAGCTGAGTGGTGTGCAGTCACAGTGTTTAATATGGGAGCACTTGCCATTAGTCATGTAGCATATACACTCTGTCTCATCCTCTCTAGAGCCTATTATAAAAGGATTTATAACATGGAAATCTCCTTTAGAAAAGTCATTCATTCATCGTCAGGTGCGGCCTATTAACATCAGATACAGTAACGTCATAAAAAAAAGTAGCCCACACTTTCCATTTTCACCGACTTACGTAAAACATTCATGAATATCATCCCATGCGTGAATACAGCCTAAAGCACAATGACACTTAGACCAGCTGCCCCACACTCGTTCCTCATTTGCACACACATACCAAGATAGTCACAGATTCACTGATAATAACAAAGAACTGAGACAAGGGCTCCACCCAAAACGTTAACCTGTCTTTTCTCTTGTCGGATGCTGATACACCTGCTGTGTATGCCCAGTGTTTTATTCCCTTTACAGTAACAGAGGTCAAAGGTTTCATGGAAAATCACAGAACGCAATCTCCAAGCCGGACCGGTAAAAACATGCCACAATCTCATGTCACGAAAACAGAATTTGATTTATTCACGCACTGTGAACTGATGACCCTGATTGTCGGGAATAGCCGGGCATTTCTATATTCACTTGTGTGGAAAAACGGACTGAACTGTGGAGTGCGATCCCAAAGCAGCAGTATAAAAATGCCGAAATCCCGTGCAATAATTCAGTCACCATTAACCAACACGCTTTCTCTCTCGCATTTGCTCACAGTGAATGAATCATAATCAGGTGTTCACAAATAGAAACAATCCCAGCTATTGCTGGCAGAGGTGCTCATGGAGCACTGTCTAATCTTCACTTTTGTTCGAAGATATGAAAAACCTCCGGGTAACTTCCATGAAAATACGAAATGAAGTGGCTTTGTATAAACAGCGGAATTGAAACCACAGCTTGCCATTTCTTTCTCTATTTCTGTACCACTTTGTAAAATTAGCTGAACGAAGATCATTTTCATCCCACTTACATCCTGAACATGGCCATTCAGTGTTGCACATAAAGCCATCTGACGATGCCTCCTTGATCCCTGACCCTGGGGTGCAATAGCAGTACGCTAATTAATTATTAAAGTTTTCTAACAGTCAGCCAGTACGAAGATTGTATTTCTCTTATCCTTCATTAGTCAGTCCCACAGGAGTGGTCAGAGTACTGCGCGATTACCTTGTGGCTCATCCCTCTGCCCAGGGGACATCGTCCAATCCAGGCGCCCATACTTTCCCTCAGTCAGGCACATTTTCTCCCCCCTTTTTTATGCACGGAATAGGCTCCGAACTCAATATTATAAAGGCCAAATCTTAAAAAATTGATTTCTTTGTTTTAATCTCATCAATGCATTTTTAAAGGAATTGATTTATTTTTTTCTGACATATTGGCATTTTAACTACTCTCTCGGTACAGGATATCTGATGCCTCATTTTCTTTACCGTGCCAATGTACAGTGCGCCAATGCAGGCCGAGCAGTAGGGTGTAGGTGGCTATGTTTTCCCACAGAGAGGGTAAATGGATGAACCCATCAGCAGGAGGGGCAGAGCATGGGAAAGCTGCTGCCTTGTCGAGAATGGCAGGGAGAACATTGATGATTTAAAAAAAGAGAAATGGGGTTTTTAAGAAGTGTAACCACATGTTGAAAATTCTCTCTCTAACTGGCTTTATTGCTGCTCAGCAACTTACATTCATACATCCTGCCCTTCACGTGATGCAATCGGTCTTTCCCGGTACTCCCCAGTGATCCTGGTAGGACCGTTTTTATAATGCAGAGTTTACAGCTTGGGCCCTTCCCTTTAATTGGGGGAAGAGCCTACTCCTACGCGGCACAGTTACGAGGACAGTGCGTAGCGCTGCGCCCAGTTCCCAACGCGTCCACCCCGCTAGCACCCCAGAAAGGAAGTGGACACGTTATTTCGCCCTCCACTTCCTTTTGGGAGCGGTAACCCCAATTTCTTGTGAGAAGCGAGATTGTCTGCGCCTGGCACAAAGTCTTGAGAATGTTACTGCTCCCAAATGGGGCGCAACGCAATTTTGTCCGCCTAGTTTTGGATTCCCCAAATGAGCAATGACGAAGCAACTGTGACGCCAGGAAGTAAGTGTTCCGCCCAAGTTCCAGCTGCTCAACCATACATTACGTGACCAAAAGGGGAATGGGGGTAGAAGGACTATTACTTTGAAGGAAACAAAATGTAAAGTTGGAGATGGAGTAATGTCGTAGCTTCACTTTGATCAAAGAGTCTTACCAACCAGCAAATGGAGAAAGATTGCCAAGTGCCGCAGTACAGCAGGACCTGGGAACTTGTGCATGAAACACAAAAGGATAGTATGCAGGTACAGCAAGTGATCAGGAAGGCCAATGGTATCTTGGCCTTTATTGCAAAGGGGATGTATAAAAGCAGGGCAGTCTTGCTACAGTTATACAAGGTATTGGTGAGGCCACACCTGGAATACTGCGTGCAGTTTTGGTTTCCATATTTACGAAAGGGTATACTTGCTTTGGAGGTAGTTCAGAGAAGGTTCACTAGGTTGATTCCGGGAATGAGGGGTTGACTTATGAGGAAAGGTTGAGTAGGTTGGGCCTCTACTCATTGGAATTCAGAAGAATGAGAGGTGATCTTATCGAAACGTATAAGATTATGAGGGTCTTAACAAGGTGGTTGCAGAGAGGATGTTTCCACTGATGGGGGAGACTAGAACTAGAGGGCACGATCTTAGAATAAGGGGCCACCCATTTAAAACAGAGATGAGGAGAAATTTCTTCTCTCAGAGGGTTGTAAATCTGTGGAATTTGCTGCCTCAGAGAGCTGTGGAAGCTGGGACATTGAATAAATTTAAAACAGAAATAGACAGTTTCTTAAACGATAAGGGGTTATGGGGAGTGGGCGGGGAAGTGGAGCTGAGTCCATGATCAGATCAGCCATGATCTTATTGAATGGCGGAGCAGGCTCAAGGGGCCGTGTGGTCAACTCCTGTTCCTATTTCTTATGTTCTTAAGAGTGTTAGTTTGGGTTAACTAGGATTTGCAACAGCATCTACAAACATGTCTCCAGCAACTAGTCAGTGTACATGTGGAAGCTAACCCTATAGCTTCAAATAATATCACCAGCGGCAGCATGTAGATGAGGAAGAGGAGGGAAGCAATGAGCATCTGATGAAAACATGACAGAGGTAACGCTGCGGGGACAAAAAAGCCATTGCTGGAGATGCTTCGGCTACAAGTGAATCGATAAGAGTGGAAACAAGCAATTGCAGACCCAGCATACTGGACCCAGGTAACCTTAGGAGGATGGGGTGGTCGACTGGCCACGTGAAAGGCTGCAGAGAAGTCGAGGCAAGTTGGTGCATCATATTTGCTATCACTGAAGACGTCACTTGTGACTTTGACTGGGGCCACTTCAGTGCTGTAGCAGGGGCAGAAACCCGATTGGAGAGATTCGAACATAGACTTGTGGGAAAGATGTGCACGAGTTCAGGAGGCATCAACATGTTCAAGGATTTTGGAGAGGAAAGGCAGGTAGGAGATGGGGCAGTACTTTGCAAGGACAGAGGAGTCAAGGGTGGATTTCTTGAGAAAGGGGGTTATAATGGTGGTTTTGAAATGGAGGGGGACAGTACCCGATGAATGGAAATTTGAAAGCACTGAGAGAAGACACAATTCCTTCCAAATCAGTTCGGATTATTTTCATTTAACAAATATAAAATTATGAAGTGAGGACAGGATTAAGACAGAATTATCATAGAAAAAACATCAGCCAGAGTTCCAATTCTTGACTGCTATCCACTGACCCCTACTGGAAAGTGTGGCTGTGGTGCGGCTGAGGCAGAGACCATTGCACCTTCAAAGGGAAAATTAGATCAATATTTCAAGCAGAGGAAGATGCAAGTCTATGGGGAGAACACAGGACAGGAGGATTAGTTTTGGATTGCTCGAGTAAAGAACTGGCACAGACACGATGGGCCGAGGGGCCTCCTTCTATGCTGTAAACACCTTTGGTTCTACGGACATCGGATGAGATCAGGGTTGAGCTCAGCTCTGATGCCCCAACTGCAGCTGATACTCACTGCCAGACTCTCTCGCGAAGAATGGGCACTTGAATGTGATATCTTAGTGTGTCCAACACCCATGGAATCGTAGCCAGTGAGGGCTAATGCCGCAAGAGAATGGGTGGGAGAAATTTGACAAAAAGATAAACAGGAGTAAAGTGGTGACATTGGGAGCGTAACATGAATATTAAAAATTATCTGAGTTTACCGTTGCTCAAAATAACCTGGAGCCTTTTGCTAAGAAGACATCACTGGGAGACAGGCTGTATCTCCTCATGTCAACACAAGCAGAGGAAGTCGAATCCTGATTTAGAATAACGTGGTGCCAAAATAAAAAAGTTATTCACTTGTCAGGAATACTGATTTTCCCAAAACATTGCAATGCAGTAGCAACGTTTTGCTCTCCATATTTTTAAGTGGAAAAGAAGATATAAAGTATAGCGTCGACATGTGAGCCTGTGTTGTAGTGCTCACACTGGATACAAGATCCCCAGTTTGAACACTGTTTCTTCCTGACACTCAGCTGGGGCAGCTATAGAGGCATTAAATCCAACCTCAGTTAGGGAAGGTTGCTGTTCCCGACCCACGATCCAGCAACCCCTGCTGGAAAATGCACAAACGTGGACACAGGGCTAAGACAGGAATAGGCTCGGCCGTGGTGTTACCCCAACCCTTCTCACTCCCCCCGTTCCTCTCCCTGGGGGATAGCCAGCTGACAGTCCCTATCAATGTTCACATGTGGTGAATGGCCAGTTGGCTGAGAGGGTTGGCTGAACCCATGGGACTGTACCCCAAGAAGAGATGGCGCCTTTAAGAGAGAAGTGGTAAGAAAATAAATGGACCTGTGACAGACCCAGAGAATTACAGAGTTACAGAATTACAGAGTCTGCAGCAGAGAAACAGGCCATTCAGCCCAACTGGTCTGTGCCGGTGTTTATGCTTCACATAAGCCTCCTCCCACCCCTATTTCATCTAACCCTGTTAGCATAACCTTATATTCCTTTCTCCCTCATGTGTTTTTCTAGATTCTCCTTAAATGGATACGAGTCTATGTTAACTAGAGGTGATCCAAAACTCGGCTGCCCGTGTCCTAACTTGCACCAAGTCCTATTCACCCATCACCCCCTGTGCTCGCTGACCGACATTGGCTTCCTGTTAAGCAACGCCTCGATTTCAACATTTTCATCCTATTTTCAAATCCCTCCATGGCCTTCACCCCTCCCTATCTCTGTAATCCCCTCCACCCCCGCCCCCCGAGATGTCTACGCTCCTCTAATTCTGCCCTCTTGAGCATCCCTGATTATAATCGCTCAACCATTGGTGGCCGTGCCTTCGTGCCTTCTGTTGTCTGGTCCCCAAACTCTGGAACTCCCTGCCTAAACCTCTCTGCCTCGCTACCTCTCTTCCCTCCTTCAAGATGCTCCTTAAAATCTACCTCTTTGACCAAGCTTTTGGTCACCTGCGCTAATTTCTAATGTGGCTCGGTGTCAAATTTCTAATTGCATCATACTCCCGTGAAGTGCCTTGGGACGTTTCACTACGTTAAAGGCGCCATATAAATAAAATTTATTATATAAATACAAGTTGTTGTTGTTGTAATGGTCACTTTTACCAATACGGAGTGGTTACTACACAGTTAGGTCTTTGATTCCTATTAATGTCATACTTATTCTGCTTATTTATTCTAAAATTCTTCAGTAATCGAGGGCGATGTGCTTCACTTGTATGTTATCAGGGAAGCTCATTCTACATTTACTAGAAAGCCTGATTCTGCAGGAATAGCTGCAGGGAACTTGAAACATGCTCAGCGAAAAGCACAACCGTCCGCACTGTGCCAAAAAAGGTAAATGCATCATTCAGGTACCCAGTGTTGAGAGAGAGGGGGAGTAAAGACACTGGGTATTTGTTCGCTGACCCCAGAGGACAAAGGTCGACTCTAATCAAGGATAATGACTGCTAATGCAGACATCTGATCACTGGCTAACTGCGGCAGCCTATGAGGCTCTGTGCAGAGCCTCTGTGACTGGTCAGCTGGGGGCTTTCATCTTCACTTGGACAGATAATGTAACCAAACAACTGACAGAAATGCTAATACTCCAACAAAATGACAGACAGCTACAAATTCTGGGACTGAGCTGTTCTTTAATGATACTCATTTGTTTTTCATTATTGCTCTCATCCTCAGTGCTGAATTTAACCCCATGCATAGGAACAGGAGTAGGCCATACGGCCCTTCGAGCCTGCTCCGCCATTCAATAAGATCATGGCTGATCTGATCATGGACTCAGCTCCACTACCCTGCCCGCTCCCCATAACCCCTTATCGTTTAAGAAATTGTCTATTTCTGTCTTAAATTTATTCAATGTCCCAGCTTCCACAGCTCTCTGAGGCAGCGAATTTCACAGATTTCCAACCCTCAGAGAAGAAATTTCTCCTCATCTCTGTTTTAAATGGGCGGTCCCTTATTCTAAGATTATGCCCCCTAGTTCTAGTCCTCCCCCATCAGTGGAAACATCCTCTCTGCATCCACCTTGTCAAGCCCCCTCATAATCTTATACGTTTCGATAAGATCACCTCTCATTCTTCTGAATTCCAATGAGTAGAGGCCCAACCTCCTCAACCTTCCCTCATCCTCAGAATCAACCTAGTGAACCTTCTCTGAACTGCCTCCAAAGCAAGTATATCCTTTCGTAAATATGGAAACCAAAACTGCACGCAGTATTCCAGGTGTGGCCTCACCAATACCCAGGTACACCAAAGTTATTTTTATCCCCAAGTGTCCTCAACCCGCTCCTGAAGTAGTTGACTCCTTTTTTTTTGGGGGGGGGGGGGCGGCGGGGGGAATACCATCCCATGGGCACTGGTCACAGTCGCCCGGTTTGGTGTTCTCTGTGTGCGAGGCCTTGCCACCTGTTTGTAATTTGCATTTTCGGATGAGACATTAAAACGAGGCCCCGTCTGCTCTCTCAGATGGAGGTAAAAGATCCCATGGCACTATTTCGAAGAAAAGCAGGGGAGTGGCCTGGCCAATATTTATGCCTCATTTAACATAACAAATACAGATTATCCGGTCATTATCACATTGTTGTTTGTGGGAGCTTGCTGTGCGCAAATTGGCTGCTGCGTTTCCCACATTACAACAGTGACTACACTCCAAAAGTACTTCATTGGCTGTAAAGCGCTTTGAGACGTCCGGTGGTTGTGAAAAGGTGCTATAGAAATGCAGGTCTTTCTTTCTTAGGATATGGGCCACACTGGCACGGTGGTATTTATTGCCCATCCTTAGTTGCATACAGTGCTGGACTGGAGTCATCTCCGGTCCAAAGCAGATGGGCCTGGAACCTTCCTATCCTAACGGAAATGGGCAAAACAGTTGTTTCCTTACAACAAGACAGCAGCTTCGGCGGTAACACCCTGCTGCTAGCCGACAAATGAGCAGATATTTTAAATTAGGTTTCACAACTCGCAACCTCTGGGATGCTGTCCCAGCACCGTGACCACTACACCACTGTAACCCCGTTTGCTTCATCGTGGATCCCGCCCTCAGTTGATGTGCAACATGCACTTTCAGCGGAGGTCAATGGATAGCGATCAGGAGCAAGGAATTCGGGCTGGGTTTTTTTAGCCCAGGGGTGCTAAGTCTAATTGTAGCTACCCTGGCTGAAGTCAGTTGACCGAAGCCAGCATTAAAGGCAGCTTTGTATCTTCCTGACAAATACAAAGAAGATCAATAACAAAGAAATGAGTCTTAACATTCAGGTTTCTTCAGGTTTATCAAGAAGGGGATTGTGACTAGGAACACAGTAGCCCAGGTTCCCAAGGCAAATAAACCGCTTATCAAACTAATTAAATTTCATTCATCAGGAACGTTCACTGGGTCACACTACTATGTTGGATTGCAGTCAGGAGCCATCCTTTCTGAACCCCAGTTTTCTGGCATCACCCTCAAACCACCTGTAGAAAATGGGACTGGTCTGGGGAGGATGTGAGGTGAAGGTATTTTTCCTATACTGATCAAAGCTGGTGGATAGATCAAGGAAAAGCAATTATGTCTCCAAAGGTGTCTGTGAGGCTAAAATGGGCGAGGATAATACAGACAGTTACGAGGGCAGTGAAAATTCGCTTTGATCTGCACGTGCTAAACAGGTGGTGAAATACTTCACATTATTACCAAGCTATAAGTGAGGAAAGGGAAGATTAACTATCATATGATTTGGCCTACAGGTCATATTTTGCATCACATAATTTAATGATTAGGCAGGTTGGGTGTCGCTTTCCTTGTTAAAGCTCTGGTACAGCTATGAGTCATGCTGGAAGTATATTGGAGGAAGTTAAGTGCCCATGGAAGCAACAAGTGGGCAATAAAATATCTGCAGGATTTCCGGCTGGAATCGCATGAACTCTCAGTGTATATACATTACAAAGAGGACCACAGCAAGGCGATGGCACGTCCAAAAGGACCATCACAGCTGCTATAAGAACACAGGAATATATACTCCGAGCTACAAGGCAGCCTCCACTGCCTCACCTAAGCTGCTATCCTTCCTACTTTACCCCGCCGCCACTCACTGGACTGTTTGATTCTGAGGGTCATCTCAGCCCAGCTCAATCCAGCCTGGCTGATTCTCCATCTTCTTAGCCAAGGAGTGTGGAAAGAAAAGACTTGCATTTATTTAGCGCCTTTCATGACTGCCGGACGGCCCAAAGCGGTTTACAGCCAATGGAGTACTTTCGGAGTGCAGCCACTGTTGTAATGTGGAAAACGCGGCAGCCAACTTGCGCACAGCAAGCTCCCACAAGCAGCAATGTGATGCTGATTGAGGGATAAATATCAGCCAGGACATGGGTGATAACTCCCCTGCTCTTCTTCGAAATAGTGCCGTGGGATCTTTTACGTCCACCTGAGGGGGCAGACGGGGCCTCGGTTTAATGTCTCATCCGCAAAACAGCACCTCGACAATGCAGCGCTCCCTCAGCACTGCATTGGAGTACAATGGCCACCACACGTTAAAAAATCCACGCACAGGCATCTTCCACCCTTTAAGATGTAGTTCGGGATCTGGAATATTAGGTCCTTCACTGAAACACCTGTGAACTCATCCCTTTTCGGCATGGAAGCAAGTCATCCTCGTTTCGAGGGACTGCCTATGATGATGATGATAAAAGAACATAAGAAATAGGAGCAGGATTAGGCCATTTGGCCCATCGAGCCTGCTCCGCCATTCAATAAGATCATGGCTGATCAGTTCCACTTCCCTGCCCGCTCCCCATAACCCTTTACTCTCATATCACTCAAAAATCTATCTCCGCTTTAAATATATTCAATGACCCAGCCTCCACAGCTCTCTGGGGCAGAGAATTCAATAGATTTACAACCCTCAGAGAATAAATTTCTCCTCATCTCAGTTTTAAATGGGTGACCCCTTATTCTAAGATTATGTCCCTTAGTTTTAGTTTCCTTTATGAGTGAAAATATCCTCTCTGCATCCACCTTGTCAAGCCCCCTCATTATCTTATATGTTTCGATAAGATCACCTCTCATTCTTCTGAATTCAAATGTGTAATAGGCCCAACCTACTTAACTTATCTTTATAAGTCAACCCCCTCATCTCCAGAATCAACTTTGTGAACCTTCTCTGAACAGCCTCCAATGCAAGTATATCCTTCCTTAAATACGGAGACCAAAACTGTACTCAGTTCTCCAGGTGTGGCCTCACCAATACCCTGTACAGTTGTAGCAGGACTTCTCTGCTTTTATACTCTATCCCCCTTGCAATAAAGGCCAACATTCCATTTGCCTTCCTAATTACTTGCTGTACTTGCATACTAAGGTTTTGTGTTTCATGCACAAGGACCCCCAGGTCCCTCTGTACTGCAGCACTTGGCAATTTTTTTCCATTAAAATTGTAATTTGCTTTTCTATTTTTTCTGCCAAAGTGTATAACCTCACATTTTCCCACATTATACTCCATCTGCCAGATTTTTGCCCACTCACTTAACCTGTCTATATCCCTCTGCAGATTTTTTGTGACGTCCTCATAATTTGCTTTCTCACCCATCTTTGTATCATCAGCAAACTTGGTTACATTACACTCGGTCCCTTCATCCAAGTCATTAATATAGATTGTAAATAGTTGAGGACCCAGCACCGATCCCTGCGGCACCCCACTAGTCACTGTTTGCCAACTGGAAAATTACCCATTTATCCCGACTCTCTGTTTTCTGTTAGCTAGCCAATCCTCTATCTATGCTAATATATTACCCCCAACCCCGTGAACTTTTATCTTGTGCAGTAACCTTTTATGTGGCACCTTATCGAATGTCATCTGGAAATCCAAATACACAACATCCACTGGTTCCACCTTATCCACCCTGCTTGTTACGTCCTCAAAGAACTCCATCAAATTTGTCAAACATGATTTCCCTTTCATAAAACCATGCTGGCTCTGCTTCATTGAATTATGCTTTTCCAAATGTCCCGCTACTGCTTCCTTAATAATGGATTCTAACATTTTCCCAACCACAGATGTTAGGCTAACTGGTCTAGAGTTTCCTGCTTTTTGTCTGCCTCTATTTTTAAATAGGCGTGTTACATTTGCAGTTTTCCAATCTGCTGGGACCTCCCCAGAAGCCAGGGAATTTTGGTAGATTACAACCAATGCATCCACTATCTCTGCAGCCACCTCTTTTAAGACCCTAGGATGCAAGCCATCAGATCACAGGGACTATTGAGCAGGGCTTCAGGTTGATGGCACCACTGAGTAAGCCTGCTGTTTGAAAGGAACATTGATTCAGGGGTGCAATTTAAAGGGACCACAGTTGAAGACTTTGAAACAAGAAAGAAAATCAAAATGTTGCATCTTTAAAGTTGCATCGCCGGCAGCAAAGAACAAGAAGTGTGTCACATCTTAAGCATTTGCCTATGTTTGAGTTATTGGTCTTTTTTCCCCATTTACAGGAAGCCCGGCTAGAGATGAGTTTGGTTCTACTCTCACTGACTACTCCCTCTTCAGCCATGCTTAGTTCCATCACACTGGATAGAAACAATTACACACATCAGCCGTAATCAATGCCAGGATCAGCATGTCAAGATTTAAACAGAAGTACCTTATCTAAAATGCAGCAATAGCGGGGGCCTTAGGGACCCTGGGGGAGGTGGGGGAAAGACAGCCAAGGTTCCCGCTCTTCATCCCTATCCAGTAACTGCTGACGGAATGAGCCCATATGAATGGCAGGTAGAGCACGCATCTGCTTTGGCTATGAGTGTCCAACACTATCCAGGGCCACAAGTACTCCTTCCAGGAGAAACAGCGATTTACTTGTACTTTCAATTTAGTATACTGTATTCGCTGCTTATGATGTGGTCTCCTCTACATTGGGGAGACTAAGCGTAGATTGGGTGACCGCTTTGCGGAACACCTCCATTCAGTCCGCAAGTGTGACCCTGAGCTTCAGGTCACCTGTCACTTTAATTCTCCATTCCACTCCCACTTTGACCTCTCTGTCCTCGGCCTCCTACACTGTTCCAACGAAGCTCAACGTAAGCTCGAGGAACAGCACCTCATCTTTCGTTTAGGAACTTTCCAGTCTTCTGGACTCAACATCGAGTTCAACAATTTCAGAGCATAACCTCTGCCAATCTTTGGCTCCTTTCCCTCCCCCCCACAACAGAGCCTGTTTCTTTCTTTCTCCTTGTCTCTAATGGCAGCTGGTCATTATTCCGCCATTCACACCCTATCTTGACTAATGTTTTTCTAACTCCTGCCATTACCATTTGAATTGAGGCCATCATCCCTTTCGTCTCGCTAATCTCTCCTGCCTTCCACCCTATCACAGACCTTCCCTTTTGTTCTTTCTTCCCCTCCCCCTTTCAGTGCAGGTTAAGAATGTGTTCTTTCCGAACACTCTCCAGTTCTGATGAAGGGTCATCGACCCGAAACGTTAACTCTGCTTCCTCTCCACAGACGCTGCCTGACCCGCTGAGATTTCCAGCATTTTCTGTTTTTATTCCAGATTTCAGCATCCGCAGTATTTTGCTTTTGTATTAGTGTCCAACATGGTTGAATATCCTGATAGCACTCGCCGTGTAAGCTCACGAGTAATAACAACCACAAGGTCGAGTCACTGAAGGACCGCACGATGTCTTGGAACCATCCTTCAGCAAGACTCACCATCATCGGCAGAGATGGGGAACATAGGAAAATATGAACAGGAGCAGGCCAATCCTCCCCTCAAGCCTGCTCCGCCATTCAATCAGATCATGACTGATTTGTACCTCAACACCATTTACCCACCTTATCTCGATATCCCTTGATACCCTTACCTAACAAAAATCTATCAATCTCAAGTCTTGAAATCTCATTGTTCCAAAAGCCACAGCATTTGGGGGCAGAGAATTCCATATTTGTATTACCCTTTGTGTGAAAAAGCCCGACTTGATTTTCCTCTTAAATGGCCTAAGCTCTAATTTTAAGATTATATCCCCTTGTTCTTGATTTCCCCATCAGAGGAAATAGTTGCTCTGTCTCTACCCAATCAAATCCTTTTAATATTTTGAACACTAACAGGAGGAGCAATTGAGGAAAAGAAATGACACAACAACGGAGGGAAGACCTCAAGAGTCTCCGCAGAGAATAACTGTGGGAGCGCGACAATTTGTCTGACACTACGGTCCATATGACATCCTGAGCAGTGAGGTTCTGCTATATTAGAGTCACTACAATTAAATGTACTGCTTGCAACATACTGCAGCTTGGCACCGTGAGAACACCGAGGGAGAGAATGCTACTTACACCCAGCCAGCTGGTTCTGATAGTGTTGGACAGCATCGGCACTGAGCAGCAAAGGATGGTTTGCATTGAATGGCGGTTGGAATTCGTTCCACTGTGGGGTCCTACATAGCAAGGAGGGAGAAAGAACACAAGACATTTGGCAAAAACAAAGTATGCTTTCCACATTCAACATTCAAATACTGCAAATATCTCACTAAGGTTGCTGCGTTTGTCATTGCTATGGATATTATTATTACAGTTGCAATGGAGATCTTTTCCAGAAATCCTCTCATCATCTTTGTTCCAGTCATGATGAACTTTTCTAGATACTCTAATGTATTCTTTTCTCCCCCTCTTTAGGTCTACCCCCATATTCTTCCCAGGCTACTGGCAAGCGCCACTCAGTCATCGGTTGCTAGGCAATGTTGAATGCTCGGCAATGGCTTGATTTACTGTAGTGTTAACGGAGAATCTTTTGCTTGTTATTATTGTAGGTACTTGTTTACTAATACTTTAATCATGCATAAAGTGTTCATACTGCGTCCACTTCAATTGTGAAAAAGACCCAGTTAGTTTATGGATTTGAACCTTCCAAATTTGGGTTGTGTTTGGAGAGAGCAATTTTGAATTTTCTAACATTCGGATCAAGTACTGGTGGGTACAGATTTGCTTCTGCATAAAGGGGAAGTAGTGTGTAAGCAATCTAAGGTAAAGCACTCAAAGCATGATTTTAATCCCATTTCGGAGGACTGACCTCTGTCGCTCTCCCCCATTTTACCTTTGCAGTGGGGAGCTATGTGGACACACAGAGTGCAACGCATGGGATCAGTTCCCTGGCTTTACTTTGTTAAAACTTGTGGCCTGAATCTGATTCGGAAACCAAATTCCAAACAGTGTTGTTGGTTCCCTGTATGCCAGGTTATTTTTTACACGGAATTACACAGAACGTACAGCACAGAAACAGGCCCAACTGGCCATTGCCACTGGTCTAGTCCACACAAGCCTCCTGCCACCCCTCTTCTACATTACAACACTGACTACACATCCTAAAGAAATAAAGGATGGTATCCAATTAAAAACAGGGGCATACAAAGTGGCCAAAACTAGTGGGAGGACAGAAGACTGGGAAGCTTTTAAAAGCCAGCAAAGAACGACTAAAAAAAATGATTGAGAAAGGGAAGATAGGCTATGAAAGTAAACTAGCGCAAAATATAAAAACAGATAGCAAGAGTTTCTATAGGTATATAAAAAGGAAAAGGGTGGCTAAAATAAATGTTAGTCCCTTAGAGGACGAGACCGGGGAATTAGTAATGGGGAACATAGAGATGGCAGAAACTCTGAACAAATATTTTGTATCAGTCTTTACGGTAGAGGACACGAACAATATTCCGACTGTGGATAGTCTAGGGGCTAAGGGGGGTGGGGGGAGGAACTTAACACAATCACAATCACTAAGGAGGTGATACTCAGTAAGATAATGGGACTAAAGGCAGATAAATCCCCTGGACCTGATGGCTTGCATCCTAGAGTCTTAAGAGAAGTAGCGGCAGGGATAGTGAATGCATTGGTTGTAATTTATCAAGATTCCTTGGATTCTGGGGAGGTCCCAGCAGATTGGAAAACTGCAAATGTAACGCCCCCTATTTAAAAAAGGAGGCAGACAAAAAGCAGGAAACTATAGGCCAGTTAGCCTAACATCTGTGGTTGGGAAAATGTTGGAGTCCATTATTAAAGAAGCTGTAGCGGAGCATTTGGAAAAGCAAATTCGATCAGGCAGAGTTAGAATAGATTTATGAATGGAAAGTCATGTTTAACAAATGTGTTGGAGTTCTTTGAGGATGTAACGAACAGGGTAGATAAAGGGGAACCAGTGGATGTGGTGTATTTGGACTTCCAGAAGGCTTTTAACAAGGTGCCACATAAAAGATTACTGCACAAGATAAAAGTTCATGGGGTTGGGGTTAATATATTAGCATGGATAGAGGATTGGCTAACTAACAGAAAACAGAGAGTCGGGATAAATGGTTCATTCTCTGGTTGGCAATCAGTAACTAGTGGGGTGCCGCAGGGATCAGTGCTGGGACCCCAACTATTTACAATCTATATTAACGACTTGGAAGAAGGGACTGAGTGTAATGTAGCCATGTTTTCTGACGATACAAAGATGGGAGGAAAAGCAATGTGTGAGGAGGACACAAAAAATCTGCAAAAAGACATACACAGGCTAAGTGAATGGGCAAAAATTTGGCAGATTGAGTACAATGTTGGAAAGTGTGAGGTCATGCACTTTGGCAGAAAAAAATCAAAGAGCAAGTTATTATTTGAATGGAGAAAGATTGCAAAGTGCCGCAGTACAGCGGAACCTGGGGGTACTTGTGCATGAAACACAAAAGGATAGTATACAGGTACAACAAGTGATCAGGAAGGCTAATGGTATCTTGGCCTTTATTGCAAAGGGGATGGAGTATAAAAGCAGGGAAGTCTTACTACAGCTATATAAGGTATTGGTGAGGCCACACCTGGAATACTGCGTGCAGTTTTGGTTTCCATATTTACAAAAGGATATACTTGCTTTGGAGGCAGTTCAGAGAAGGTTCACTCGGTTGATTCCGGGGATGAGGGGGTTGACTTATGAGAAAAGGTTGAGTAGGTTGGCCTCTGCTCATTGTAATTCAGAAGAATGAGAGGTGATCTTGTCGAAACGTATAAGATTATGAGGGGGCTTGACAAGGTGGATGCAGAGAGGATGTTTCCATTGATAGGGGAGACTAGAACTAGAGGGCATAATCTTAGAATAAGGGGCCACCCATTTAAAACAGAGATGAGGAGAAATTTCTTCTCTTAGAGGGTTGTAAATCTGTGCAATTCGCTGCCTCAGAGAGCTGTGGAAGCTGGGACATTGAATAAATTTAAGACAGAAATAAACAGTTTCTTAAACGATAAGGGGTTATGGGGAGCGGGCGGGGAAGTGGAGCTGAGTCCATGATCAGATCAGCCATGATCTTATTGAATAGCTGAGCAGGCTCGAGGGGCCGTATGGCCTACTCATGTTCCTATTTCTTATATTCTTATCAAGAAGTAATTAATTGGCTGTAAAGCACTTTGTGATGTCCTGAGGTGTGAAAAGTGCTATATAAATGCAAGTCTTTTTTTTCTTTCATCTGACCCTATCATCATAATCTTCTATTCATTTCTTCCTCATCTAGCATCCCCTTAAATGCATTTATGCTATTTGCCTCAACTAGTCCTCGCTAAAAGTGAGCTCCATATTCTAGTTACCCTCCGGTTAAAGAAGTTTCTTCTAAATCCATCGTTAGATTTCTTTAGGCTGAATTTACATGACATTGCAGTAACAGAGTAAATGCAATCTGAATCTAGAATCAGCCTGCCCTGACACCAAAGCAAAGCACAGTGAGAGACTCCAGAGTAGAACATCTCACTCCATTCTGTTTTGGAGTCAGTTCAGGCCCTAACATCCAACTTACACTACCAAAGTCAGTGCAAAAGGCAAAACTGCTAACGCGTGGTGTAAGTGCACCCATACACCATGGCGTGCAGCTAACAGAGGGAGAACTCTGCATCTTCCATCAGTTGGACTCCTGCAATGTAAAAACACTGTGGAACTATCGCACAAGTTGCACATCTCAGACCATGGAACATATTGACTTAATGACTGATCCTGTAGTCTTTTGAGATCAATATGCCAAATAACCCTGCACTATGTTCCCCCTCATTTTTTTTTTTGGGGGGGGGGGGGCAGTGCAGCCCCTTTAGGGACTGCGTTGCCCGTTCAAAATGCTGTGCATGTGCGAAATGTCCCATCGAAAAGCCAGTGATCGACCTGCACGGGACCTCCAGACCTGCACGGCCACGCAACTTAACAGGAACATTACACTGCATCCTTTTTGATTTCCCTCTCCATCTGATTGCTACCTCCCCAGACAGCTAGACTGAAGTTAGTGACTCACCCAGTTAGGCATTGCAAACAATATATTTAATACAATGTTTTTAATAGAATGAAGTTGACCAGGGTAATGTGAAAGACCTGAGCCAAGTCCTTGGGGTGCTGGCATTTAATACTAGATCCCAGCCATAGTGTCTCTACTAGAAACATAGAAAATAGGTGCAGGAGCAGGCCATTCGGCCCTTCGAGCCTGCACCACCATTCAATATGATCATGCAACTTCAGTACCCCATTCCTCCTTTCTCTCCATATCCCTTGATCCCTTTAGCCATACGGGCCACATCTAACTCCCCTTTGAATATATCTAACGAACTGGCCTCAACAACTTTCTGTGGTAGAGAATTCCACAGGTTCACAATTCTCTCAATGAAGAAGTTTTTCTTCATCTCGGTCCTAAATGGCTTACCCCTTATCCTTAGACTGTGGCCCCTGGTTCTGGACTTCCCCAACATCGGGAACATTCTTCCTGCATCTAACCTGTCCAATCCCGTCAGAATTTGATATACTTCTATGAGATCCCCTCTCATTCTTCTAAATTCTCCTTCTCGTTCAAGAATCAGGCAGTCAATCTGAGAGACAGCAATAACTTGAGCTGCTATACCCGCCTCAGACCCCAGGTCGAGCAGGTGTGTAGATGGGTGTAGACACACTTTGATGGTAACGTCTTATGATTGTTTTTAAGAAACAACAAGTTACTGCGTCTCAAAACTTATGAAAACATTGAAAATGGATAAAGTATCAGCCATAAACAGCAGTAGCAGTGGTTCCTGAGGGGTTGGAGATTATCCACGTTAAGGAGATTGAGCAATACACAGGGCTTATAGTCAGCATCAAGCATTGCACAGGGCCCTGAAGTTGGCACTGCTCTTCATGCCCTGCCTTATAGTAAAGGGCATGCTTCACATCTGGTCCCACAGTTGGGAGCATTCCTTCCAAACAACCTGGCAGTCAAGGGGCGATGGTTAGACTCTCGATTGTTTTAGATAGTCATTTCCTGGCACTTGTGTGGCATTAGAGGGAGTTAGATATGACCCTTACGGCTAAAGAGATCAAGGAGTATGGAGAGAAAGCAGGAAATGGGTACTGAGGTGAATGATCAGCCATGATCTTATTGAATGGTGGTGCAGGCTCGAAGGGTCGAATGGCCTACTCGTGCACCTATTTTCTATGTTTCTAGGTTTCTATAAGAGTAGCCTTTATTCAGGCCAGTAGGTTGTGTTGGTTTTTCACAGGATAAAGGGAATTCTTTCAGTTGCTACGTCTGAATCACTCTGCTATTAAAAAGAAGTCTTGCATAAAAAAATGGTAACAGGAGCTTTCTAATGAAGAACTGCAGACAGGCCTGTGCAGATTGTTCAACAGAACCTCAGACCAGTCGGTGCACAACAATTCACAGCATAAATAACAGAACACTGTAAAGCAACTGGGTTCGTTTTCTTTTCAGAAGCTGTGATCAGTTCAATTTCTCACTGAACATTTAATCCAAGGATTTTTCGAAAAGTATTGGCACTGCAGCCAATGACGCTGGATTCTTTTCCACCTTACCCGGAGAGCCTTCTACGAGCTGGGCAGTCGTGGCCGGTAGTGTCTGCTCTCATGGTCGCAGAGCTTCATCTGGAGAGTCACAGCTCATTAAAGTGAATGTTCTGAAATGTATGCCCTCCTATATGGCTCAGAGACATGGACTATGTGCAGCAGGTACTTCAAAGCACTGGAGAAGCACTACCAACGCTGCCTCCGCAAGATCCTGCAAATCCACTGGGAGGATAGGTGCTCCAACATCAGTTTCTCGTTCAGGCCAACATCCCCAGCATCGAAGCATTGACCACACTCGATCAGCTCCGATGGGCCACATCATCCGCATGCCCGATACTAGACTCCCAAAACAAATGCTCTACTCAGAGCTCCGACACAGCAAGTGAGCCCCAGGTGGGCAGAGGAAACGCTTCAAGGACACCCTCAAAGCCTCCTGGAAAAAGTTCAACATCCCCACCGACACCTGGGAATCCCTGGCCCAAGACCACTCAAAATGGAGGAGAAGCATCCGGGAAGGCGCTGAACACCTCGTGTCTCGTCGCGGAAACCAAGCGCAAACAGCGGAAGAAGGAGCGCTCGACAACCCAAACATGCCCGAGAAGAAGACGGTGAACGTCACCAAAGTGGTTGAGGAGGGAAGTCGACCCTCTCCGCAACGGAGCAAATTTGATATTTTAATGAGGTGACAGATATATTTATTATCATACTTTTTCCAAGACACGGGGGGGGGACAGTACTTTGAACAGATAGTACTCTATCTAATCTTTCCTACATTACAACAGTGACCAACACTTCAAAAGCACTTCATTGGCTGTGAAGTGCTTTTGGGGCATCCTGAGATCGTGAAAGGCACTTTGAAATGTTTCTTCCTTTCCTTTCCATTTAAGTATCTCATATATAACTTGCACTGATGTAGGGCGGAAGCAAAATAATAACCGCAAATAACGTATGGACAAATGTAATGCCAAAAATAAGTTAGCTAGGAAATTAAAGTAATTTCTTTTCTTTTAAAAGATTTAATTTGGAGGGAAAAATTAAAAATAATACATGACAATATTTATCTTTGTCTGTTAAAAGCAACCTTTATAAAAGCTGCATGTGTGGTATTTGCATTAGCCAGTCCCCAGATCTGGACCTTTGCAATTTCAGTTGTTATTTTTGAAAATGCTCTCATTAAAAAGTTTTCATTGCTGGACTTCTTTAAAATACATAACTTGGAATAACTGGTCTGTGACAAATGAACTTACGAACTTCAAGACCCATTACATCTTTTAATTGTAACAAAATCATGTGAAAATAACTTAAAAAAAACAGCAGTCATTGAGGAGCACAGAACGAATAAATCACAAGAATCGCAAATTCCCCTCGGAGAAGGCAGTGACCTGCTTAAGTAAAATGCTGCTGATTACAATTACCACTTGTGCAGGACTGATGGAGGAGGGGTGACTGACCAGGTTTGCTGGCCGACAAATTCCCTGGGACCTCTACCTTCAAAGGAAACATATGAAAGCAGTTGGTCTCTGTACAGAGAGTGAATCAAAGTTATGATACCTGCACCTCCCCCACCTTCCACGCTCTGGACAAATGACTCTTTCCTGACTGAAAGGGCACAGCCACTGAAGGGACCTCCAACCTTTGCTTCCAGCTGTGTGGGTTGTAAACAGTAGTAAACAAATATTTACTTAGTTCCATATACACTGATGAGGCTCCCAGAGCCCTGCTGCTGTGCTGAAGCGTTAATGGCCATCACAAAAAGGCTGTCCTTTCACCACGTTTCAGACGGGTGACACTACCAGATATTCTGTAGCATCTCACTGTTCAGAGCGAGTTTCATGACAAGGTCCACATCTCTCTCCACACCACGGGGCAGTAGTGCGCACCGATGATGAGTTCTCAGCTGGCCACTAGGAGGGGTGGTGAGAGGAAGATACACATTTAAGCACTGAGTGGAATGCCAAGTCAACCTCCCTTACACAATTCTCAGTACTCAGTGAAAGAGCTGCTAAGCCAAGATCACTCGGGACCCTCTTCATTCTGGGCTGCTCATGCACTCCACAGCATTTATGTTGCAGATTTAAAGATTAATTCCACCTTTAAGGACGCTGAATGCTAGTTGTATTATTATAGTAATAGCACTTACATTTACCTCGTGCCCTAGTATGTTTAATTACTTTTAGAGAGGATAGTTAGACCAAGTACATTCCCATGAGGGGGAAAGGGAGGGCACCCTAAGCTCGAGCTCCTTGGATACAATTGCATAGCCCTTTCTGAACTGAAGTGCTATTGTAAATGTATTTCAAATTGACAATCAGTAGTCAAGTCCTTACAGACCAGGAACTCCCAGATATGACTTGTGGTCTGTGCTGTTAGCAGATCTCAGGCGGGATTACAGTAGAAATATTGGTTAGTTTCAGTTTCCCTAGGTTAGGGAGAAGAATCGATCCAGTGACCCCTGATAAGTTCACAAGAATGAACAAGTGAGGAAAGAAAGACAGAACTTGCATTTATATAGCACCTTTCACGATCACCGGATGTCTCAAAGTGCTTTACAGCCAATGAAGTATTTTTGCAGTGTAGTCACTGTTGTAACGTGGGAAATGCAGCAGCCAATTTGCACACAGCAAGCTCCCACAAACAGCAATGCGATAATGACCAGATCAAATGTTTTAGTGATGTTGATTGAGGGATAAATATTCGTCAGGACACCGAGGATAACTCCCCTGCTCTTCTTTGAAATAGTGCCATGGGATCTTTTACGTCCACCTGGGAGGGCTGATGGGGCCTCGGTTAGTCGTCTTATCTGAAAGACGACATCTCTGACATTGCAACACTCCCTCAGCACTGCACTGTCAGCTTAGATGGTTGAGGAGTAAGGACTGGCCAGGACACCAGGGACAGGATCTTCAGATGGGATAGAGAGGAGATGTAAAAAGGGAGGGGGGGGTCGTGGTATTGATTAAAGAAACTATTACAGCGGTGAGGAGGGATGATATGTTAGAGGGATCATCAAACGAGGCCATATGGGTCAAACTGAAAAATAAAAAAAGGGGCGATCACATTACTAGGAATGTGCTATAGACCCTCAAACAATGAGAGGGAGCTAGAAGAGCAAATATGTAGGCAAATTTCTGAGACGTGCAAAAACTATAGGGCAGTAATAGTAGGAGATTTCAACTATCCTAATATTAACTGGGACAAAATTGGTGTGAAGGGTATAGAGGGTGCAGAATTCCTAAAATGCATTCAAGGGAACTTTTTTAGCCAGTCTGTAGCAAGCCCAACACGGGAGGGGGCGGTCTTGGATTTAGTTTTAGGGAATGAAGCTGGGCAGGTGGAAGGGGTATCAGTGGGAGAGCATTTAGGTGCTAGTGACCATAATTCAGTTAGATTTAAGGTAGTTATGGAAAAGGACAAGGACAGACCGGGAATAAAAGTTCTAAACTGGGGAAAAGCCAACTTTGCTAAGCCGAGAGGTGATTTGGCCACAGTGGACTGGAAACAGCTACTTGAAGATAAATCAGTGTCAGAGCAGTGGGAGGCATTCGAGGAGCAGATCCGGAGGGTTCAAGCCAAATATGTGCCCTTAAAGAAAAAGGATGGGACTAACAAATCTGGAGCCCCCTGGATGCCAAGGGACAGACAGGGTAGGATAAAAAAAAAAGGGAGTCTTATGACAGATACCGAGAGCTAAATACTGCAGAATCTCTAGAGTATAGAAAGTGCAGGGGTGAAATTTTAAAAGATATTAGGAAAGCAAAGGGAGAGCATGAAACATTTTTGGCAAGTAAAATCAAGGAAAACCCAAAGATGTTTTATAAATATATTAAGAGCAAGAGGATAACTAAAGAAAGGGTAGAGACCATGAGGGTAATCTCTGTGTGGAGACGGAAGATATTGGTTTTGGTCTCAATGAATACTTTGCGTCTGTTTTCACAAAAGAGAGGGGCGACGCAGACACTACTATTGAGGAGGTGTGAAATATTAGATGAAATAAACAGTGAAAGAGGAAGTATTAAGGGGTTTATTAGCTTTGAAAGTGGATAAGTCCCCAGGCCCGGATGAAATGTATTCCAGGCTGTTAAGTGAAGCAAAAGAAGAAAGAGGATGGCTTTGACCATCATTTTCCAGTCCTCTCTGGCTTCAGGTGTGGTGCCAGAGCACTGCAGGACTGCTGATGTGGAATCTTTGATTCGGAAGGGAGAATGGGATAGACACAGTAATTACAGGCCAGTCAGCCTAACCTCAGTGGTAGGGAAATTATGGGGAAAAAATCCTGAAGGACAGGATAAATCTTCACTTAGAAAGACACGGATTCATTAAGGACAGCATGGATTTGTTAAGGGAAGGTCGTGTCTGACGAACACGATTGAATTTTTCGAGGAGGTAACCAGGAAGTTCGATGAAGGCAAAGTATATGATGTAGTGTACATAAATTTTAGGAAAGCTTTATAAGGTCCTACTGGTCACAAAAGTAAAAGTCCATGGGATCCAGGGCAAAGTGGCAAGTTGGATCCAAAATTGGCTCAGAGACAGGAAGCAAAGGGTAATGGCTGATGGGTGTTTTTGCAATTGGAAGGATGTTTCCAGTGGGGTTCTACAGGACTCAGTACTAGATCCCTTGCTTTTTGCGTTCTACATTAATGATCGAGACTTGAATATAGGGGGTATGATTAAGAAGTTTGCGGATGATACTAAAATCGGCTGTGTGGTTGATAATGAAGAAGAAAGCTGCGGACTGCAGGAAGATATCAATCAACTGATCGGTTGGGCAGAACAGTGGCAAATGGAATTGAATCCAGAGAAGTGTGAGGTAATGCATTTGGGGAGGGCTAACAAGGAAAGGGAATACACATTAAATGGTCGGATACTGAGAAGTGTAGAGGAACAAAGGGACCTTGGAGTGCAGGTCCACAGATCCCTGAAAGTAGCAGGCCAGGTGGATAAGGTGGTTAAGAAGGCATACAGAATGCTTGCCTTTATTAGCCGAGGCATAGAATACAAGAGCAGGGGGGTTATGCTTGAACTGTTTAAAACACTGGCTAGCTGGGATATTGTGTGCAGTTCTGGTCACCACATTACAGGAAGGACATGATTGCACTGGAGAGGGTACAGAGGAGATTTACGAGGATGTTGCCAGGAGTGGAGAATCTGAGCTATGAGGACAGATTAAATAGGCTGGGTTTGTTTTCATTGGAACAGAGGAGGCTAAGGGGAGACCTCAGTGAGGTGTATAAAATTATGAGAGGCCTAGATATAGTGGATAGAAAGGGCCTATTTCCCTTAGCAGAGGGGTCAACAATCAGGGGTATAAATTTTAATTAATTGATAGGAGGTTTCGAGGGGATTGGAGGGGAAATTTCTTCACGCAGAGGGTGGTGGGGGTCTGGAACTCACTGCCTGAAAGGGTGGTAGAGGCAGAAACCCTCACCACATTTAAAAAGTACTTGGATGTGCACCTGAAGTGCTGTAACCTACAGGGCTACGGACCAAGAACTGGAAAGTGGGATTAGGCTGGATAGCCTCTTGTTGACCTGCGCAGACACGATGGGCCGAAATGGCCTCCTTCCGTGCTGTACACCTCTCTGATTCTCGGATTCCAGGCCCGGCTGTGATGCCTCCCATGGTTGAATAATCTGCTGCCGCTCCTTCTCTGACATCACACATGAAGAATGACAACTTGGGAGAGGTACAGAAGGCGCCTGGTGCCTCAAGGAACTGTATCCAGGCAGGAGAGGAGACTGGGAGAAAAAATGGAAAAAGCTGGGATTTGCTGCTGGTGATTCATTTGCTTGGTTTTTATCTGCATGCAGTTTATAGAGGCCACCAAGCAAAGCAAACCACAAACAGATACCAAGGGCCATTCCTAATGAGTTCTGCTTCTCGGTGAAGCTTATCGAAGGGAAAACATAGGTAGTGACAGTTCTAGCTGACCTTGTCTTTCATTGTCTTGCCATTAAAACGCATGACATCCCAGATAATTGTTCTTCAGTAATTGCAAAGCTCAGATATAACGATCACAAGAATTGAATAAATTTAATGACTGTCGATGAGATTCAAAGGGTTCAGCTCATAAAAAAAGTCTTTCAAATTTTCATTAACAGAAACTGGAAGCTTCATTGCGTCGCCGTTTCATTGATTTAGCCTGGCTCAGATGCTCAAACACTGGGTTAAAAGCTTCTTTACTGATCGCAGTTCCCGTTACCTATAACTATTATTGTACTTAACCAACCCTCTGCTTCTAAGGCACTTGAAGCTTTATTATCATATATCTCCAAGTCTTCTACCCTCCGCTCCCCAACCCTTGCACCCACCCCCCCCTTTCATGGAGATGGGACACATCCACAGCCCTCAATGAAGCATTACAATTAAGCGGACAGGATTATAGTTTATAAAAATGTCTTGCTTCACCAATAGCTTAGTGGATAAGTGTAACAATGGTGTGGTATTGAGCTATTCAGTCCTAGGTTCAATTCCCAATCTCTGCTGAGTTATGTCAGAAGGCAATTACCGACCAGCAAGGTTGTTTGTTCCAGCTTAGTTCACAGAGGCAACAAAACCCTGCACTCCCTCCCATCTCAGCATCTAATCTTTTCAATGATTCTGGCGGGGGGGGGGGGGTTGTAAATCTGTGAAATTCTCTGCCCCAGAGAGCTGCGAAGCTGGGTTATTCAATATATTTAAGGCGGAGATAGACAGATTTTTGAGAGATAAGGGAATAAAGGGTTATGGGGAGCGGGCAGGGAAGTGGAGCTGAGTCCTTGATCAGATCACCAATGATCTTATTAAATGGCGGAGCAGGCTCGAGGGGCTAAATGGCCTACTCTTGCTCCGATTTCTTCTGTTCCTATGTTTTAAAATCGTCCCTTCTATGTCTACCAACTTGCTATGTTTCAAAGGTGCAGCCTTAATAAGGTGCTTCTTCGTGAAGATTGCACTGTTAAAGCCCCGCAGGAGGAGCAGTGTAAATATCGCAAGTGATACGTAATCGCGTGTCTGAAAAAGTATCACGTTGACAGCAAGTCACTAATACGTAGCAAAAACAGCATAATAACTGTAGGCCAGGACCTGCTGGTGCAGGCATCGTCAGGGAGTGTGTCTGAGCATCTTACCTGGCCAGAGACCAGCTGGCTCGGGGAGACGTCAATAGTTCCAGCTGAGTATCATCGTTGATCTTCTGCACAGTGTTGACTGGCCGTGGCTCAATCGTGTGCTCCACCAGGTTACCGTAGCAACTAATAATGAACAGGGAATCCACGACTGACTGTTTTGATTGATCTATGGACAGAGTAGAAGAACAAGGCTTGGAATATTAAGAGCGGAAGTAAAACATTGAATGCCCAGAATCTTGATTCTAAATTCCAGCCCTAATGGATACCAGAATTTTGCTGCCTCTCAAGATATCTATGATCTAGAACAGTGACTGGCATACAACACAACTGCTTTAGGCTGAAACCCTGTACTGAAAGGCTGACGTGGTACTGCTACTGGTTTTAGATGGCACATACAGTAAGGTAATTGGTGCCTTAACTTCTCACTCCAAGTAATCTTTCGTATGGGAGTAGAGATACTTTTCCGTATCGGTCTTATGTCACCTGATGACGACACCTCGAGTTACCTAGAATCATAGAACAGTTACAACACAAAAGGCAGCCATTCAGCCCATCGAACCCGTGCCAGCTCTCTGCAAGAGCACTTCAGCTGGTCCCATTTCCCCGCTCTTTCCTCGTAGCCCTGCAAGTTATTTTCCTTCAGGTACTTATTCTACTCCCTTTTGAAAGCCACGACTGAGTCTCCCTCCACCACCCTCAGGCAGCGCATTCCAGATCCTCACCACTCGCTGTGTAAACAAGCTTTTCCTCATGTCGCCTTTGGTTCTTCTGCCAATGATCTTCAATCTGTGTCCTCTGGTTCTCGACCCTTCCGCCAATAGGAACAGTTTCTCTCGATCTACTCTGTCCAGACCCCTCTTAATTTTAAACACCTCCTTGTCTTCTCTAATGAGAACAACCCCAGCTTCTCCGGTCTATTCACATAACTGAAGTCCTCATCCCTGGAAACATTCTTGTAAATCTTTTCGGCACCCTCTCTAAGGCCTTCACATCCTTCCTAAAGCCCAGAATTGGACACAATACTCCAGTTGAGGCCAAACCAGTGTTTTATAAAGGTTCATCATAACTTCCTTGCTTTTGTATTCTATGCCTCTATTAATGACTTTACCCTTCCATTCTACTCTTCCCGTACCCCTCCCCCCCCCCCCCCACCCACCCCCCCACCACCGGTGGGATCCTGTATTATGGACCTTCGTGCTTAACCAAGATTTCACAGAATCATCGGAGTTACAGCTTAGGAGGCGGCCGTTGTTCCTGTTGTGGAGCTATCTACTCTAATCTCGTTTCCCTGCCCTGTCTCAATATCAAAAAGGCAATTCTACCAAGCATCGTCCAATGGTGCTGAAGAGCTCCAGCTTTGGAATAGTGGGTAGAAGGAGAAGAAAAACCACAAACGAGTTCTGCTTCCCAGAACATGCCTCTAGTCGGCTGACATGGTGAGGCATGGATGGTGGTGGTTGTGAGAGAGAAGTCCTTGGCCCAGATATTTCTTCTACCTGGTTACAGGGAGTGTAGGGCCAAGGCAAAATGAAAGTGTTGAGATAAAATGGGACAACAAAAATGTACGCTTGCATTTAATGGCACCTTTCATAAGCTTAGGACACCCCTAAGCACTTCACAGCCAACAATTACTTTTGAAGTGCAGTCAATGTTGTTTTGTAGGGAAACCTGGCAGCTATATTGCACACACCAAGGTCCCATAAACTGGAATGAGATGAATAATCAGTTCATCTGTTTTGTTGGTGTTTGTTGAGACTAGGACAATGGGTAAACTGCCTGTTCTGCGAAATAGTGCCATGGGATCTTTCACATTCACTTCAGAAGCCTTAGTTTACCGACTCAGCACCTCCAACAATGCAGCAGTCCCTCAGAACTGCACTAAAATGTCAGCCTAGGTTATATGATTAAATCCTGGAGCAGGGCTTGAAGCAAACTACAGCAAGCTAAAGTTCATTTTCCACCTCGCTTGCCCAAGGAGCCACTGAGGTCAAATGGAGCATTGACCCATGCTCACCAGAAGGTCTGAGGTTCAATTCCCAGTCCGTGCTACAATTGATCTTAGTGATGCTGGGTAGTTTGGGAAATCAGCGAGGGCACCCACTCCTGATTGCTAAC
Source organism: Pristiophorus japonicus (assembly GCF_044704955.1). Lineage (NCBI taxonomy): Eukaryota > Metazoa > Chordata > Chondrichthyes > Pristiophoridae > Pristiophorus > Pristiophorus japonicus. Next base: position 5,971,452 of record NC_091992.1, on the reverse strand, counting down.
TAGTGACCCAGGTCAGTGCCTTCAAGACAAGAGAAAAACTGGGGGAAAAAGACTTGAGAGTTGTGTTTCTTTACAAAACCATCGGCTGTTGCCTTAATCTAATTCTGAGTCAGATTTACCCAATGTGGCACCAGAGGAGTTGCTTCAAAGTTGTACAGTGCACTCACCTTTCTCCCGCTTTAGGCCAGGGTTGGTGGTTAACCAGGATCGCGATGAAGAAAAAGTGGCAGCAACACAAAACTCTCCACCGGCAGCCTTGCTTGGGGAAATCTGCGGGGCTGACCTGGACTTGCTTTTACTGAAAAACAATAGCAGAGACTTCATAAAGCGGCTGGCAATTGGTGTACATTTCTTCCACCCGCCTGCTCCCGAACAATCCTCCAGTCACACGCCCCGCTGCACAGCCACATTACGATGAGAAGAACAACTGAAAGTGCTAATGCTAACCTGTTGCAGCCGGACACGAGAAACAATTTGAGATGGTCATCTCATCGATGGTGCCAATAATTTGTGGTCAGCGACACAAAGTGACAACTGGACAGTGCTTCAATCATTAACTGGCAACTCACTGCTGTATAATTGGAAGCACTGTTCCCTTTAAGCTGTGTGGCCGTGCAGCACTCCAGAGCTCCAGTGCAGCGGCTTTTAAATGGGAAAAATCCGCCAGCGTGGTATATTGAATGTGGTCCATCTCCCCTTAAAGGGGCCACGAACCCCCCAAAATTAAAGGGAACATTGATTGGAAGCATTCCTACTGCTGGATAATGTTATCAAGGTTCCTGGAGAATCCCATTTTGAATCCATCTGTTCTGACGAAGGGTCATCGACCCAAAACGTTAACTCTGTTTCTCTCTCCACAGATGCTGCCTGACCCGCTGAGATTTCCAGCATTTTCTGTTTTTATTCTTGAATCCATTATAGTTAATTCCATAACACCCAAGCTAATATTCCGACTGGCACATGTAAGTGCCAGTGTGCAAAAGTAAGCAAATACAAACTTAAAACATCAGCTCACGTCTGTTATAGTTCACGAAGAAACACATAGATCTTGATGGGAGACAACAATCTCTGCCTAATCCCGTCTGTCTTGCTATTGCCCTCCCCACCTTCAACAGCCACTTCAAAATCTACATTTATGGTCATATTTACACAGAATTTACAGCCATTCGGCCCATGCTGATGTTTTTGCTCGACACAGGCTTCCTCCCAACTTACTTCATCTCACCCAATCAGTTCTGACGACAGGTCACCGACCTGAAATGTTAGCTCTATTTCTCTCTCCACAGATACTACCTGACCTGCTGAGTACTTCCAGCATCTTCTGTTTTTATTCCAATCAGTATATAGTTCTATTCCTTTCTCCCTTATGTACTTATCTAGCTCCCCCTTAAATGCATCTATGCTGTGAGCCTCAAGTACTCCTTATGGTAGCGAGTTCCACGTTCTAACCACTCTCTGAGTAAAGAAATTTCTTTTGAATTCCTTATTGGATTTATTAATGACTCTCTTATATTTATGGCCCCTCGTTTTGATTTCCCCCACAATTGTAAACATCTTCACTACGTTTACCCTATCAAACCCTTTCATAATTTTATAGACCTCAATCAGGTTGCCTCTCAGTCTATAGAAAAGAGCCCCAGCCTGTTCACTGTTTCCTGATAGTTATAACCTCTCAGTTCTGGTATCATTCTTGTAAATCTTTTTTGCACTTTCTCCAGTGCCTCTATATCCCTTTTGTAATATGGAGACCAGTACTGAGCATTTCTATCAAAATCAGTAAACAACCTTACACAGCACCCGCTCTGTTCATAGACTTGTCTACCTTTCAACAAGGTTTATTCCACAAAGATCGATGGTCCTGTGTAGTTAAAACGTAATCATTGTCAATTTTCCCCCTCAATGTATAAACCATTGTTTGTTTTTTTTTTAAAAAAGGAACCCAAGAATGTGTCAGTAGTTTCTGTGTTAAACTTGCACGCTTGCATCCACGAACAGATCTCCACACCTCATAAATCACAGAATGTTCTCAGTGACCTGCACACGGCAGGCTTAACCAGTGACAATAAAAACAGTCATTTTGAGCTAAGAGGACTTTCAGTGGACTGATTCCATCCCTAAAAGTAGGTTGTGGAGTGTTTAAACTGCAAATAAATAGTGACTGTACCACCACAAACAAGCCAGACTCTTGAATGAAATGTGAATAAAGTTGCGGGTTTATTGCTGGGCTAATAACATTTCGATTAAGGTTAGTGCTATCCCTGATCTTTAATCCATGTTGGCTAACACAGTGAACCTGACACAAGCAAAAGCATGCCTTGCACTTTTAGGAGCAGAATATCGTTTTGATTTAACCTACAAGTGTCCAATTTCTAACCAACTTGGCTGCGCACTTAAAATCTGTTGTACTCAAGAGCTCAGGCAGTGTAACGCACAGGTCACAGCTGCGTGATCACGAGCTCAAGTCCCAGGGATGCCTGTTGCTCAAACCCACTTGCCTCGGTTGGTAGTTAAGCCACCTCTCAGTTAGACCATTAGGGTAGAAAACAATAATTAAGTGAGCTTCCTCAAAAGGGGGGGAAAGGCCTCCAATGAATGGCACTGGTAGCCTGTGTGTAAACATCAGGTGGCCAGATCATTCTGTTCTCCTGCGAGAGAGGTTCGTAGGGTGCAGCAGCCTGGGAGGGGGCCAGAGATAGTTGCGTGTGCTGCCTTCAGTGACCATTAAACTGCCCGTACAACCTTGGAGCTGTAATCCAGGCTCAGTGTCAGGAATTTGTAAGTGTGGTTTATTGGATTTCCCAAATTTATACTGGGAGTTTTCAACAGCCATTGCACACTACATTGTTGCTTTCCTATTGTCGATGTGCACATAAAAATCATCCTTTTTTTCCAAGCAGGAAACAGCAGAAGAGGACTATGTGATGCAGCATAGGACCCAGAGATGAAAGGCCAATGTTCAAATCCAACCATAACTGAAGAGAGAAAGCTCCTCTGCCTGCTGGCTCTATGTGCCATGAGTTTGGGCAGTCTCAAGTCAATTTGGTCCTCAGTACAAAACTGCCCTTAATTTGGTGCCAATTAATTCACACAGGGGAGTGGTAAACGGAAAAATGTTATATTGAAGCAGTAGTGAGTGTTCCTCAGTGGCTGGGGCACACTGTTGTACCAGGGTGGCTGGAATTTTAACCTGCCTCTAACCATGCTGAACTGGACCTGGCAGTGCTGGATGCTGCACTGGGACTTGAGGTGAAGTGTTCCGTTCCTCACCTTAGTGAGCATTAAACTGGTAAGGTGGTGAAAGAAGTGGGAGCACAGCAGATTGTGGTGAAACGTGGCACTTTGCCAACATGTGGAAACTCCCTGTGCATCATAGTTCACATGGAAGCCGGGTTGTCAACTCTGATCGGGTTTATTCCTGACATGGAAACATAGGAACAGGAGGAGGCCATTCAGCCCCGCGAGCCTGTTCCACCATTCAATGAGATCATGGCTGATCTATATCCCAACTCCATCCATCCGGCTTGGCTCCATATCTCGTGATACCCTTGGCCCGCAAAAATCTTGCAAAAATCTCAGATTTAAAATCATTAGTTGAGCTAGCTTTTTGTGGGAGAGAGTTCCACACGTCTACCACCCTTTGACCTCCTGCCTCAAACCGCCCCACCTCCACACTCCCCATCATTGGACCATCCTCTGGGCATACTGCCTTTCCACAACAAGTGGTAATCAAACAGACTCTCTGATACCCGATTGGATTAATCTTGACTGTTAGCCTATTTTTCCGCATCTCTAATATTTTTATAATTATAAAGTTAAGGGTACATTGTGTAGCATTGTGGTTATGTCACCGGACTAGTAATCCAGATGCCTGGACGAATGATCCGGAGACATGAGTTTAAATCAAACCACGACAGCTCAGGAAATTAAATTCAGTTAATTAAATAAATCTGGAATAAAAAGCTAGTATCAGTAATGATGACAATGAAACTACCGGATTGTCATAAAAACCTATTTGGGAAGGAAATCTGATGTCCTTACCCAGTCTGGCCTATATATGACTCCAGACCCACAGCAATGTTTGGTGATTTTTAACCGCCCTCTGAAATGGCCCAGCAAGCTACTCAGTTGTATAAGGCAGCTCACCACCACCTTCTCAAGGGCAATTAGGGATGGGCAATAAATGCTGGCCTTGCCATTCATCCCATGAATGATGATGATCATCATAGGCAGTCCCTCGGAATCGAGAAAGACTTGCTTCCACTCTTAACATGGGTTCTTTGGTGGCTGTACAGTCCAATACAAGAACCACAGTCTCTGTCACAGGTGAGACAGATAGTTGTTGAAGGTAAGGGTGGGTGGGACAGGTTTGCCGCACGCTCGTTCCGCTGCCTGCGCTCGATTTCTGCATGCTCTCAGCAATGAGACTCGAGGTGCTCAGCGCCCTCCCGGATGCACTTCCTCCACTTAGGGCGATCTTTGGCCAGGGACACCCAGGTGTCAGTGGGGATGTTGCACTTTTTCAGGGAGGCTTTGAGGGTGTCCCTGTAACGTTTCCTCTGCCCACCTTTGCCGTGAAGGAGTTCAGAGTAGAGCGCTTGCTTTGGGAGTCTCATGTCTGGCATGAGAACGATGTGGCCTGCCCAGCAGAGCTGATCAAGTGTGGTCAGTGCTTCAATGCTGGGGATGTTGGCCTGGTCGAGGACGCTAATGTTGGTGCGTCTGTCCTCCCAGGGGATTTGTGGGATTTTGCAGAGGTGTTTCTCCCAGCGACTTGAGGTGTCTACTGCACATGGTCCATGTCTCTGAGCCATACAGGAGGGCGGGTGTTACTATAGCCCTGTAGACCATGAGCTTGGTGGCAGTTTTGAGGGCCTGGTCTTCAAACACTTTTCTCAGGCGGTCGAAGGCTGCACTGGCACACTGGAGATGATGTTGAATCTCGTCGGTAATGTCTGCTCTTGTTGATAAGAGGCTCCTGAGGTATGGGAAATGGTTCACGTTGTCCAGGGCCACGCCATGGATCTTGATGACTGGGGGTCAGTGCTGTGCAGCGATGACAGGCTGGTGGAGGACCTTTGTCTTACGGATGTTTAGCGTAAGACCCATGCTTTCGTACGCCTCAGTAAATACGTCGACTATAAGGCAACTCACCACCACCTTCTCAAGGGCAATTAGGGATGGGCAATAAATGCTGGCCTTGGCATTCATCCCATGAATGAATTAAAAAAATTAAAGTGTTTAAGGAAAATGAAAAGAAACCTTTTTGTTTAATGCCTCAATGATTTTTCTCCTGGGTTTCTCACAGCAGTATCCTGGCGATTGATCTTTTTCTGGAGACTCCTATATGGGAGGTCAGATTGCAGCCAGTCGGTGTGCATTCAGCCACCCTGTGTTGACTGTCTGTCCAGCTAACGCTTGTCCTGATTTGAGATCCTGGAAAAAGCAACCTTACTATTTCTATCCCAGATTTTCAACAGCTCAACTCTAATTATCAGTATTTAAATGAAAAAATGGTCAGAAGAATGATTTGAATGGCTTATTATTATTCACCATTGGTGCTCAAACTGTCCGGCTACAAAAGGAAATGGTGTTATTAGTACAAAAAGGTTAAGAGGCAGTTTCCTGAAAAGGTCGCAGCAGAAATGATGGCTGCTAATGACTGGAATCATGAATTATGACCAAAAAGTGATGGCAGATGTGTTTCAGAGTCTCACCCATGGGCTGGAAAGGCAAAGCAGTCAATGTCTAATGAAGATGTGAAAATGAAAGAGTGAATGAGGGCTAATAAAGTGATGGTGCTTTTCAACCATCTGTAATGGTATTAGCTGAAAATGAGGCAGCAAATTGCAAATGAAAAGGACAGTATTTTAACCCTGTAACCCTCTCAATTGCCAACATGCCCTCTTCCTCAAGTTAGAACAAACAGCACTCATAATGCCCACCATGAACTTGTCAGGGTGCTTTTTAAGGCAATGTAGTATATCCATATTTACCACATGCTAGGTAGCCTGTTCAAGAGGTTGACAAGTTTTTGGCAGGTGAAATACATCCTGGCATTTTACCCGATTCTTTCTTACCCGTCATTGAATGTCCCCTTCTCCTACTGTCACTTTATGATATCTTAACCTAATTCCACCATATCCACTCCTTTCATAATTTTAAACTCCTCAATCATATCTCTCACAAGTACACATTTCTCCTCATCCAAAAGCTATCCTTGTGACCAAGAAATTTGAGCAGTTATCATCTTTGTTACCTTCCTCTGAACACGCTGTGAAACCTCAATACCTATCGGCTCAAGTGAGAGAGGCAGAAAAAGATTATATTTGATGCAGGGAATGTGTTTAATTATCTAAAATATATGACAACAATTGAGGAATTAAAAATAGGGAAATGTAGTATTTTTTCCAACTTAACAAATCTTGCTTTGCACAGGGCAAGCGTGTCCCAGTGTGATGGGGGACTTTTTCAGGATTTGCTTATTTCTCTGTGTGTCTGGAAATAAAGGAGCTCCAAACCATCTCTCCAGTAGCACTTGTGAGAACGTACACTGAGCAGTTCGTGACCCGCCTGCCGTTAGCACGCCACATCCAGGTAGCTCCTCTCAGGATGTTCGACTTGTTCCGCACCATAATCCTCCCACTGAATCTCGGGGCAACCCACATACAAAAGGTCCCAAGTTTGTTTTCCTGTTTCAGTCCCAAATCCAAACACAGGCCTATTCCTGGTTGATTGCTTAACTATTATGTAAATACTGACTGACCACAAACCCTGTCAAGGCCACATATTTCTGTACCATCCCCAAGACTAGAATTTTCCACTGCTTTCAGATTATAATTTAAATTTACTAACTAGCTATAAAATATGCTTACATTTTAAGGATAAATACTCAAAGATGTATTGTGACATGGAGCTACCCAGTAGTTCTAGTGGGACCACACTAAAGTCTTGCAGTTATGTAGTGCCTTTCATGATTTCAGGACATCCCTAAACGCTTTACAGCCAATTAAGTACTTTTGAAGTGTAGTCACTGTTGTAATGTAGGAAACGCGGCAGCCAATTTGCGCACAAAAAGCTCCCACAAACAGCAATGTAAAAATGACCAGATAATCTGGATTTTTTTTGTGATGTTGGCGGAGGGATAAATAATGGCCAGAACACCGTGGAGAATACCCCTGCTCTTCGAAATAGTGCCGTGGAGTCTTTTACGCCCACGTGACGTCTCATCTGAAAGACAGCACCTCCGATAGTACGTCGTTCCCTCCGCACTGCGCAGAAGTGTCAGCTTAGATGATAAAAGGATATTCATCCCATTTGCGCTCAGCCCATTTCTGTAAGAATCAGGGGAGAGAAGGGCCTTTGTCAATTGGAAGGTGACATTGTACATATATGATGCGAATCTCAGATCAATCCTCTTGGGTTTGCAGCCAAAACTAAGACCCATAAAAGATTCCCCAGAATTTTAATCAGTCCAAGAGCCTTTCGAGCCAGACCAGTCAATCGTCAGACAAAATTAGCTACTCTTGTCAAGGAGGATTTTGAAAATAATGAAAGAAAGAATCTAGTAAAATGCAAATTATTCACCACAAAATAGTTCCCATGTGGTTGAGATGTTACCATGCCGCATGTGGACATAAAGTAAAAGGAGCTCAGTGTCAGAGTTAAATTTATGAGAGCTATTTTGAACATCTCTTCAAATTCTGGAAAATTATACATTATTATCAAAAAATAAAAGCCCATTAATCTGGGATTTTTGTGGCACAGCCTGTACAGGAACATCAAACACACTTAATGTCTACCTCGGACATGATCTAATAGCAGATGTTAGTGATGAGCAGCTTGACTTTCTGACAATACAACGACATGTCACGACAAACTAAATGACTAACAGATGCATGGAGGGACGCCCAGTCTGACACTCTGCTGCAGTAATTGATCAGACACACGGCGTGTGGGCAACACGATATATCAACCCATTGATACTGTGACCATTCAGAAGTGGTTAATGACATTCTCTAATAGCATTTACGTGATTGATGGAGGGGGTCCTTCGACCTGTGTGTCCAGTCCCAGTACTGACAATATGTAAAACACCTGACCATGCCGGGCACCTCTATCAAATACCCAGGGGCAGCAAGTATTAACTATTCAGACATATAAATGTATTTTAATATCCATTTTGCCAACGAGACTCCGCATCTTATCAAGACGTTTCCATCCAATAAGATTGCGGAAAATGGAATTTCCTTTAAGTGTCACGTGTGAGTCATGGGGGTGGGGGGGGGGGCGGTGTTCAAATCCCACTCCAGGAATTGAGCACAAAATCTAGGCTGACACTCCAGTGGCTGTACTGAGGGAGTGCTGCATTATTAGAGATACCGTCTTTCAGATAAGACTTCAAACCAAGGCTCTGTTTGCCTGTGCAGGAGGATGTAAAAGATCCCATGGTGTCATGTATGTATTTTTGGGATCACTAGCCACTAGATGGCGTCACTGTTGGAGGCCATTGGGCTGCACGCACGTGTATAAAAGGCCAGCCATTTTGTATATTAGTCACTTTGGGCCTTAACAAAGCAGAGCCACGGTCATACCTCTTGGAGTTAAACAGTACCCAGTCTAACAGTTACTGCATACACAACATTTGGCGACGAGGCAACAAGAACCTTTGCATGCAAAAATTTGCACAATTGGATTGTTGGAGCGATTTGTGGAAGGAGAAGATTGGGCAGACTTTGTGAGCCGTCTGAACCAGTTCTTCGTGGCCAACAAAATGGAGGAGGTCGCTGACGCAGATCGGCGCCAGGCGGTGCTCCTCACATTTTGCGGTCCAAAAATTTATTGTCTGATAAAGAATCTACTCCTGCCTGTGAGTCCAACAGAAAAGACGTACGAAGGCATCATCATCTCAAGATACAGATTTTACACGCACGTTCGCTCAGAGGGCCAGAATGCGGCGAAATTCGTTGGCAACCTGAGACATCTAGCTGGGCCGTGTAAGTTCGGGGGCAGTGTTGGCAGACATGCTGTGGGACTTCTTTGTAATCGGCATCAACCACGAGGTGATCCTGCGTAAACTACTGGCGGTGGAGACGTTGGACTTGAACAGGGCCATCACGATCGCTCAGTCATGCATGACGACGGATAGAAGTCTAAAGCAGGTATCAGTGAAAAATCAAAACTCGGCAAGTACTGTAAATATGATTAATCCGGCGGTCGGCAGAGCGGCACATGGCAGGGCCTACCCGACTGCGCACGCGAAACCTGTGGCTGGCCAAAGTCCACCAGCAGGAATGCATCCAATTTCTCCGTGCTGGCGTTGTGGGGGAAATCGCTGACACCAGCAGTGCTGATTTAAGCAATATAGTTGCAAAGGCTGTCTGAAAGTGGGGCATCTCCAGCGCAAGTGTCCGCAGATGAGCAAGTGTGCTGCGACACATCACGTGGAGGATGATGGTCAGACTAGCGCGGATCCTAACAACGCAATCTGAGATACCAGAGGAGGAAGTGAATGGAATGTACTCGTTCCTAACTAAAAGCAAACCGATAATGATCAACGTGAAATTTAATTTGGTGCCAGTATCGATGGAACTGAACACGGGGACGAGTCAATCGATAATGAGCCAGAGGGCATTCGACAAGCTGTGGGATACTAAGGCTGTTAGGCCCAGGCTGAGTCCAGTCAATACCAAGTTGCATACGTACACCAAAGAACTCATAACGGTGATTGGCAGTGGCACAATTAAAGTGTCGTATGACGGTGTGGTTCACGAGTTACCGCTATGGATTGTCCCAGGCAATGGTCCAATGCTGTTCGGCAGGAACTGGCTTGAAAAAAATCAGATGCGATTGGAACGACATCAAACTGTTATCGTCGGAGGAAGATACATGTGCCCAAGTACTGAGCAAGTTCCCCTCGCTATTCGAACCAGGTATCGGCAACTTCATGGCAGCCAAGGTGCAGATCCATGTGGACTCAGATGCAAGACCCGTCCATCATAAAGCTATGGCAGTTCCGTATATGATGAGGAACAAGGTCGAAATCGAACTGGACAGACTCCAGCATGAAGGGATCATATCCCCGGTTGAATTTAATGAATGGGCCAGCCCCTTTGTTCCTGTGCTGAAAAGTGATGGCACAGTCAGAATCTGTGGCGAATATAAGGCTACGATCAACAGGGTTTCGAAACAGGATCACTACCCGTTACCGAAGGCTGATGACTTGTTTGCAATGCTAGCCAGGGGGAAGTCGTTCACGAAACTGGTGACATCAGCCTATATGACAGAGGAGCTGGTCGAGTCGTCGAAGAGACTTGCGTGCATTAACACACATAAAGGACTGTTTATTTATCACAGGTGCCCTTTTGGAATTCGCTCGGCTGCAGCAATATTTCAGTGGAACATGGAAAGTCTACTGAAGTCCATTCCCAGAACCGTCGTGTTCCAAGATGACATCCTGATCACAGGTCGTGATTCCAAGGAACATCTGAACAACCTGGATGAGGTTCTACATCGTCTGGACAAAGTGGGACTCAGATTGAAATGCTCGAAGTGCGTCTTCATGGCACCAGAGGTCGAATTCCTTGGGAGGAAAATTGCTGCTGACGGCATCAGGCCCACGGACGCGAAAACCAAGGCCATCAAGAATGCACCCAAGCCGCAGAATGTGACAGAGCTGTGTTCGTTCCTGGGTCTACTCAACTACTTTGGTAACTTCCTACCTAAATTGAGCACCTTATTAGAACTACTGCACATGCTGCTAAAAAAAGGCGACAACTGGGTATGGGGTGCGTCTCAAGACAGAGCTTTTGAGAAAGCCACTAAACTGCTTTGCTCTAACAAGCTGTTGGTACATTATGACCCATGTAAATGTTTAGTATTGGCTTGTGATGCTTCGTCATATGGAATTGGTTGCGTACTCCATCAAACTAATGAGTCGGGTAAACTTCAACCAGTCGCGTATGCTTCAAAAAATTTGTCGAAAGTGGAAAGAGCCTACAGTATGGTAGAGAAAGAAGCACTAGCCTGTGTGTATGTGATTAAAAAGATGCATCAGCACCTGCTTGGTCTTCAGTTTGAACTGGAGACAGATCACAAGCCGCTCATTTTACTGTTCTCTGAAAACAAAGGTATCAATGCCAATGCTTCATCCTGTATCCAGAGGTGGGCGCTGACATTATCCGCTTATGATTATGTCATTTGCCATAGACCTGGCACTGAGAATTGTGCCGATGCTTTGAGCCGTCAGCCGTTGCCCACACCGGAGGTGGAAACGCCACAACCGGCGGACCTATTGTTAGTTATGGATGCTTTTGAGAGTGAAGGAATCGCTGTCACGGTGGTGAAGAGTTGCATTCTCAAAGATAATTGGTCTGCCATACCCAAGCAAATGTGCGAGGAGACCAAACCTTACAGTCGTCGCAAAGTCAAACTATGACGGGATCGGTCCAAGTCAGCATGGATTTATGCAAGGGAAATCCTGCTTGACAAATCTTCTAGAATTTTTTGAGGATGTAACTAGCAGAGTGGACAAGGGAGAACCAGTGGATGTGGTGTATTTGGACTTTCAAAAGGCTTTTGACAAGGTCCCACACAAGAGTTTGGCGTGCAAAATTAAAGCACATAGTATTGGGGGTAATGTACTGACGTGGATAGAGAATTGGTTGGCAGACAGGAAGCAGAGAGTCGGGATAAACGGGTCCTTTTCAGAATGGCAGGCAGTGACTAGTGGGGTGCCGCTGGGGTCAGTGCTGGGACCCCAGCTATTTACAATATACATTAATGATTTGGATGAAGGAATTGAGTATAATATCTCCAAGTTTGCAGATGACACTAAGCTGGGTGGCAGTGTGAGCTGTGAGGAGGACGCTAAAAGGCTGCAGGATGACTTGGACAGGTTAGGTGAGTGGGCAAATGCGTGGCAGATGCAGTATAATGTGGATAAATGTGAGGTTATCCACTTTGGTGGCAAAAACACAAAGGCAGAATATTATCTGAATGGTGGCAGATTAGGAAAAGGGGAGGTGCAATGAGACCTGGGTGTTACGGTACATCAGTGGTTGAAAGTTGGCATGCAGGTACAGCAGGCGGCAAATGGTATGTTGGCCTTCATAGCTAGGGGATTTGAGTATAGGATCAGAGAGGTTCTTACTGCAGTTGTACAGGGCCTTAGTGAGGCCTCACCTGGCATACTGTGTTCAGTTTTGGTCTCCTAATCTGAGGAAGGACGTTCTTGCTATTGAGGAAGTGCAGTGAAGGTTCACCAGACTGATTCCCGGGATGGCTGGACTGACATAGGAGGAGAGACTGGATCGACTGGGCCTATATTCACTGGAGTTTAGAAGGATGAGAGGGGATCTCATAGAAACATATAAAATTCTGACGGGACTGGACAGGTCAGATACAGGAAGAATGTTCCTGATGTTGGGGAAGTCCAGAACCAGGGAACATTGTCGAAGGAGAAGGGGTAAGCCATTTAGGACTGAGAGGAGGAGAAACTTCTTCACTCAGAGAGTTGTTAACCTGTGGAATTCCCTACCGCAGAGAGTTGTTGATGCCAGTTCATTGGATATGTTCAACAGGGAGTTAGATATGGCCCTTACGACTAAAGGAATCAAGGGGTATGGAGAGGAAGCAGGAAAGGGGTACTGAGGTGAATGATCAGCCATGATCTTATTGAATGGTGGTGCAGGCTCTGGGGTCGAATGGCCTACTCCTGCATCTATTTTCTATGAAACATATGGATCAGAAAAAGATGTGGCACATAGATGAACCGAAACAGTCAGAGGAAGAGACAATCGACGACCAACCAATCTACCCCCAGTCATCAGAGGACTCAGTGGTCTTTAGTGAATCAGGCCTTTCAATCACTGACATGTTCAATGAAAATGGACTTTCAATCCCTGACATGGCCATTGCCACTCCCACCAGGTCAGCCACCCAGCCACCAGTCACAACAGACTCTGAACACTCACCCAAGGCTGGAGTTGAACTGAGCCGGTCAACCTGGGAGCATAAAACACCGGACCATCTCAATTTGTAAAAGACTGTGTTAATATCTCAGAGGGGGGTACTGTCATGTATGTACTTTTGGGATCACTAGCCACTAGATGGCGTCACTGTTGGAGGCCATGGGTGCAGCCCAAGTGTAAGAGGCCAGCCATTTAGTATATTAGTCACTTTGGGCCTTAATAAAGCAGAGCGAAGGTCATACCTCTTGGAGTTAAACAGTACTCAGTCTAACAGTTATTGCATTCACAACACATGGCACTATTAAAATAAGAGCAGGGGCGTTCTCCCCAGTGTGCTCGCCGATATTTATTTCTCAACCAACACCTACAAAAAATGATTATCTTATTGCTATTTGTAGGGTCTTGTGTGAAAACTGCCTGCCACATATTCCTACATAAGAAGTTACTACACATTCAAATAATTTGTTGGCTGTGACGCACTTTGAGATGTCCCGAAGATATGAAAGGTTCTATGTGAATGAAAATCTTCCCCTCTGCTAATATCAGAGTGTGATTTCACCTCAGTATTTTTAAACTTGAAACCAGAAACTGGAATTTTTTTCTGTGTTACATATCACATCGGCAAGTCAAGAATGAGAAAGTTTTAGTGTAACCAGATGAGACTTTCTCACTGGAAAATGTGATATATATTTTTTAATATCTGCATAAAAGAGATGGCTGGATCATTCTGTACTGGAGGAAAAGAATAACAAAAACTCCTTTTCAACTTGAATGCAATATTCTGTGTCTTAACGATTTATGAAGTAGTGTGTGAGGTGACAAAAGAACGATTACTAGTCTAAACAATACAGCACTCCAAACACTGGCCTGCCATTAAATCCTTGACCTAACAAGGATGGGGCTCTTTTCAATTCTTGGAGCCAACAAGCTCACAGTTTTACTGAGCTTCAGCTATATTTTCTCCTTTCTTTTTTAGACCCATGCCCCCTTCTCCCCATCAGTAAACCTGTCTTCAACTGTTGGAGGTTTAACTTCCTCTGTGTAGTTTGTGAAACGTTCACATTAAATTCATGTCTACGCGATGTTTAACCATTGCAGGGTAATGCAAATAGGAACTTTACATAAATGCATTAACAAGTGCGCTGAAAAGGCACAGGAAATTAAATCCCCTCGGTGGGCTCAAGTGAGTCACAGATTGCTGAACTTGGCAAGCCTCAATAATTGATCAAAAAAAAATCTGATATCCCCGCCCAGTCAATTCCGTGAGACAAAATAAAATAAGGAAGAAAACTGCGATGGCTGGTAACCTGAAACAAAAGCAGCGCATGCTGGAAATCCACAGCAGAGCAGTCAGCATCTGTAAAAGAGAAAAGACAAACTGAAAGACGTTTTACCTTCGTGCTTTTGACGCTTGCTTATTTTATCAATTTGCACATGAACTTCTCCTATCTTGTTCTTTACAGAGGTTGCCTGCTCGCCTGTGGATTTTCTGCTCCAGCATTTTCTGTTCTTGTTTCAGTGAGACCAGACTGGGGCTGAACCGTAACCTCATTCCTACTTGGTGATCTTGGTGGCATAACTAAGGCCGCCTATTTCCACCTCCGTAACATCGCCCGTCTCTGCCCCTGCCTCAGCTCATCCGCTGCTGAAGCCGTCATCCGTGCCTTTGTTACCTCAAGACTTGACTCTTCCAACGCTCTCCTGGCCGGCCTCCCACATTCCACCCTACATAAGCTAGAGGTGATCCAAAACTCAGCAGCCCGTGTCCTAACTCGTACCAAGTCCCACTCACCCATCGCCCCCTGTGCTCACTGACCTACACTGGCACCTGGTTAAGCAAAGCCCCGATCTCAAAATTCTCATCCTTATTTTCTAATCCCTCCATGGCTCTCGCCTCTCCCTATCTCTGTAATCTCCTCCAACCCCACAACCCCCCGAGATGTCTGCGCTCCTCTAATTCTGCCCTCTTGAGCTTCCCTGATTATAATCGCTCAGCCACTGGTGGCCGTGCCTTCTGTTGCCTCGGCCCCAAGTTCTGGAACTCCCTGCCTAAACCTCTCCGCCTCTCTTTCGTCCTTCAAGATGCTCCTTAAAACCTCCCTCTTTGACCAAGCTATTAGTCGCCTGCGCTAATTTCTACTTATGCGGCTCGGTGTCAAATTTTTATCTCATAATACTCCTGTGAAGCACCTTGGGACGTTTCACTACGTTAAAGGCACTATATAAATTCAAGGTGTTGTTCTTATCAAACGTTCTGGGCTCCTGCTCTCCCTGGATCTAAGCTTAAGATTGAGCTGCATGATCTTTTCAGGCTCCTCCTACCTTCTTGTGATTTTATTTTCAATGAAACGTGTAGATTTCCTAATAAGCAGTTAAGTTTTTGTTTCCCTGAAATGATATTCTACAAAATCTTCACAATGAATATTACAAAACACGTGTGAATGTCATAGCATGCAAAGCCCATCTCTCTGCAACACATGCCATCATTTCTAGCTGTGGTGTAAACATATTAATTAGCACAGTCCTCAATGAATTCATTCAAGGCCAGGATCAGGACATTTCCTGAAACAGAAATTTATATCTGCAATCCTGGCTAAAAGCATGTGAAACAGCAGTGACCACAAAAATTAACAATAATGAAATGTAACAGAAAAAATTAAACTGTGGAGTAATGGAAATCAATAAAGGGATCAAGCTGCTCATGAATAAAGGCACCAAATACCAGAAACTGAGGTGGCTTTTTTGTTAAACTATAGCTGCGCACACAGGACATTTTTCAGTTAAAAAAAAATCAACTCCCACACAGGAACACAATTTATAATAAGTTAAGCCAGCCCAAACACTTTCAGGTTAGAGCTTCAGCGAGGTGGGCACAGACATGTGGACCTCACTACGATCAATTTTCGCTTTCTTATTTTTTTCCCCCCATTTTTATCATTAATTTCTCCCCCCCCCTCCCCCATTTCGGTTTCTGACTGTCACACACTGCTCCCCCCGATAGGACAGCCACCTGGTTCTTCTAGGCTTCTGTGGCTGTACAAAAATGGAATGGCACAAGCGGCTGAGAAATTTCGCTTCCTCTGATATCGGATCGGTACTGAAGCTTCTGCCCTGACAGCAGCTCAGTGTCCTTGCTTGTGACCACGAGTGGCAGCCCACGGTGGTCATGGGATGATAGGCCTACACCCCAAGCTGCAGAGCGCTAAGTAAGAGGTGTTTCCCTGGTTGTCAGTGAAGTTACTATTCTCTGGGGCACATTAGCCAAACTGTGTGGGAGTAAAATATGGCCAGTTAATTCTAATTCAAACTTTGTTTTATCAGATTAGCATATAATTACAGGGTCCCCACCACATGGGTACAATGAAGAGCCTCTTCACCTAGTAGGTAAAGGGTCTTTCACAAAAGCAAGCAATCTTGTCCAGATCCCACTGATATCGATCACCTTCTACTCTCATGCCTATAAAGCAGCAGAGTTGATAGGACCAGTGAAGATGATTCTCTTCTGACAGCTGAGCTGAGAAATTTGGAGTCAAAGAGCTAGTTCTAATTCAAACAAAAATAAATCTATTGGGCCCAGATGAAACAAACAAATGCTGACTTGGTTCCAAGATGATAAAATGCAACCCCTGGAGACTGCACTCAAACTCCTCTTCAGCATGATGCAAGTTCAAGAAACGTCACTGCCTCTCCCACCCACCCAGACGAGAGACTATCTGTCTTCCTTTGTGAGTGAAATTAGCAGCATTGGGACCACCGTATCCACGAGAATAAATTCACTGCTCCTATACTCAGAGGAACTGTGGTTCAGAGATAGGGATACAAAAATGTAGCATTGATTCTCCAACCTGCACTCCCTTTGAACACAGCTCCCCAATGGGAGTGCAGGATCGATGAGTTTATACTGTTATTTAAACTTGCCCATCTAATCTGCAATGAGGTTTGTAATTTCTACACGGGATGTAATTTGGTGACCGTGCAATGTGCTCCATTAGACAATGTTGCCTTTAGGACTTCAGGAAGAGGAAGCAGTGGATCAAAAGCCAGGGTCTTCCCTGGGATGGAGGGCCATAAATCCTTTGGGTCACTTTCACACTCTCAGAGAATAATGTTACAATGGCATTGCGAAAGGGCTCAGAATAGGTCGGCTGTCCTCCCTCACACTGAGAATGTTATGTGGTGCTGAGGGGTAGCAAGCATTAATTTCAAAATAGGGGGGAAAGTAGTACATGTTGTCCCTACTCAATACCTGGTCCTGGGATGGCAGTGTTGTTACTACAGCAGTACAGATTGAACAGCTTTGTGACAAGGACAACATTATATCATGTGAAGACTGGCTCAGGTTTGGCTGTGATGCCATCTAGGTTCATATAACCTGCTGGCACTCATTGCCTACACTCGCACATGAAGTGACATCCCAGAAGGCTGGTTACACCTGTGGAACCGAAGTGTTTGATGGGACAGTGTAGAGGGAGCTTTGCTCTGTATCTAACCCCCTGTACCTGCCCTGGGAGTGTTTGATGGGACAGTGTAGAGGGAGCTTTACTCTGTATCTAACCCCCTGTACCTGCCCTGGGAGTGTTTGATGGGACAGTGTAGAGGGAGCTTTACTCTGTATCTAACCCCCTGTACCTGCCCTGGGAGTGTTTGATGGGACAGTGTAGAGGGAGCTTTACTCTGTATCTTAGATGTGTCTGGGCAACTTCAAAATTTACATTAACGACTGTGTAGAAATAGAATCAATGGCAGCATGTGGTGAATGGATTAATTCACAGAGGGAGTCTGGAGCCAATATCCTGAGCCTCCAAGGTCTAAGAGAGAATGACTTGGACATCAGAAAGTAGATGGGGGAGGGAATGGAAGAACTTGGGAAAAATTAAGAGTTAAATATTGGGATTAAGATCTAAGGCAACTTTATATTAGGTGCTGAAAGTATGCTCGAAGTAAGACTAGATTGTTAGTCTATGTGGCTGCATAACATGGGATTAAGCGCGCTTTAACAAAGTAATGTTGACATCAAAAACACCACAAAATAGCCACTTCCAGAATAAGCAAATGAAAAGAGACTGGTTGAAACTTTTGTTGTATTTTCATGTGTGTCCTCTTGTAATTTGCACATTCTGTTCCAATTTTGTATTACTCTTCAATCACAGCTGCCGCTGTTTCTGGTTGCTTGGTGCCTGTATCTACAGAGTAGCCCATGCAAATACTTCATACAAGGGAAAAAAATGGGGGAAAAAAAAAAATGTTGACTTCATTAACTTAAGCAATGCTGTACAGAGGATGCAGTGGAGGCATGCTGGGATTGTTTCTGGGAACTCACCACGGAGCTTTTATGGAAAAACATCCTGCCCCAAATAGGTAAGGTCTTCCGTGAGGGGGGTGGGGAGGTGGGACGGGGGTCGGGGGGGAAGAAAGATACAAAAATAGAATTAATCCATCAATAAAAAGAAAACGTACCTCAAAAAAAGGACCAATTCGAAGTAAATTGTTGTTAACACACTCTCATGTCATTGGGTAGCAATGAATAGGACAAAAGTGCAAGTGGTGAAACACTGAAAATAAAACAGGGGAATGCCACAAATGTACCTTTTCTTTGGCCAGCGGGTGACTAATGTGCACCGCGTTTAACAATCTCCAGACCAAGCGACTGAGAAATCCGCACAGGTACAGTTTCTGTTCACCCCGATATGCAGTGGTCACTCTCTATCTGTCCCCACCCGCCGGAGAGACACGCCACACCTGCGCAAGTCCATTCAGCTTAAACTGGTTAACATTTTGCATGGGACCCTTCGTCAGAACAGACGACAGATCCCACCTGAAACGTTGACCGGTCTTTTCAGTTTTCAGACACGGACAGATTTGCTGTGCGTTTCCAGCATTTTCTGTTTTTATTTTGTTAAAACCTGATTTCTTCACCTTTAATTATTGGTTTACAATTTAAAAAAATGAACAGTACAAACTGGGTAAAAGGTAGCGATTCATCCTTGGACTTGCGACACTGTATTTATGTTACCCTACGCGCTGTAAACTAGGTAACGTTGTAAGCCTGTCACAGGAGAGCTAGTATCTGAGAGCGGTACAAGCTGTGTTGCTGAGAGAGTTAGTGTTTGGAGAGTGAAGCAGGCTGTTTTGACGATGGAGAAGCCAGTGTTTGTTTGTCTTGTGTCTCAGACGAGTGCAGCAACTGTATAAATGGAGTTGGTCTCCCTGTATATAACTGGGATATATATGGACAGCATTGTTATGTTGTGCACTTTAAAATCGTGAAGATTTGTTCTGTTTGACATTTTGTTGCCCTACCACTCTCGTCTGCTAAGTTTCGGCATTTTGCCACATGCTCATTCCCAAGGAGAGCACGGCGGCAGGCCAGTTCTGACTGGCACCAGTGATCTTTGTTCAACAAACAAGGGGACTGTCATTTCGCTGCCCACATTTCCACCCTAACCGAAAACAGCCCCCCAAATAATCGCCTCGTGAGGGGAGGGGAGGAAGGAGGTTAAACTGATACAAACAGATTTCTAATGGCAGAGTTTTAACTGCGACATCGGCAGGTCAAGTGAACCCCGAGGCGTTTTTACATTGAAATTGCTGCTTTGCAATTTTATTGGACCTTATAAAGAGAATGACTCATCGCAGTAGCCCCGTTTAAAAAAGGTCCACATCAAGGTATGTTGGAGGGCACCTACTGATCCCTGTGATATTGCTGGATTTTGCAACTATTGCAGAGCTAGAATCTCTAGCATGTTATCACTGAAGACAACAGTGAAGAGCTTCTTATCCTGACTACTAAAGAGTCTCTCTGAAGTATTTTATCGAAGCCGCAGGCTGAGAAGATTAAACCAAACCATATTTCTTTTATCGGCTGCCCCATAGCTTGTTGTGTTTTGAGTTTGGTTTATATAATTGCTATAAAAATACTGTTACATTTGGTCCTTTTAAAAGATGTCTAAAGTGTTTCCAAGATAGAGCATTTCCTAATTCACTACGAAATCAAAATCAAAAAGCATTATATCAGCTAACAGGGTTACGGCAACTGAGTTGGGGCATAATAACATCTTGTGAATTCACACACTTATCTGTGGAAAGCATAATTTTCTTCCAAGTACTGCAGTCACAGAGTCTTGGAGGCAATGAATACCTGCTGCAAAAATATGGGCCCTGAATTTGCGGCCACTACGGACGCTTACGAGGTGCGTGTACGCCTGTAGGGGCCCCACAAGTTCCGGGGTTAGGTAAGCAATGCGCCCAAACCCGGAACTTGCGATCTGTCAAGAATCCTCGACAGATCACATGCATCCGAAAGTAAAGGGCCACCATGGGCGGAGAGTTGGGGCTATTTGTCCAACGATTGCCGGTGGAATTCTTCAGACAGATAAAAGCAGGCGTAATGCCTGCTTATAGCTGCTTAATCAGCGTAAGACTTTTAAAGGACAGAAAAATATATATTTTTCAATAATGTAAAAATTTAGGGGCTGAAATTGCCCCTCCCGATCAGGCCTCTGGCCGCCTGAAAGCAGCGGCTACAGGGCGGCAGGGACTGGCCTCGGACTCTCCGTGGAGAGGCCGCCATTTTGTAAATTGCCTTTTGTGAGTTTAGGAGTGCTTTTTGGGAGCGCTCTGCCCGTTTTCCCGCCACTGTGTGCACGAGCCGACCCCTTGACGACAGGCGGGGAACCTCTCGAGAAATTGGCCCTCGGGAAATGGTCCCTTTCCCGGTATTGCCTGGCGGATGTGGCCCCGCCACCGGACGGTGCCCCGACAGCTTTTTGTGCCGGTGCACTCTCTGCATCATGGCGGCTCGGCCGCTCTTAAAGGGGAGGGCGCACCGCCGCAGCCGCCATGTTATTTATTTTTTTTGGCGGCCGACTGCCAGGTTGGCTCGACAATTATGCCCCTGGGTTCGGCCGAGCCACCAACAGGCTGCCTGGCACCCCATCTTGTAGTGACTCTCCCCTTTAAGTGAAAAGGGAGAGACGTTGTGACGTGTCGTGCTGATGTCATCCGCGACGCTACAAGGGTACTTCCGCCCCTCAGCTGCCGCAACTTTCGTCCCGAGCCAAAAAAAAACTTCAAAGTGTCAAA
This sequence comes from Pristiophorus japonicus, assembly GCF_044704955.1. Taxonomy (NCBI): domain Eukaryota; kingdom Metazoa; phylum Chordata; class Chondrichthyes; family Pristiophoridae; genus Pristiophorus; species Pristiophorus japonicus. The sequence goes on along the minus strand of NC_091992.1, from coordinate 5,950,402 downwards.
TATTGGAGGCAACTTCAAAAAATGGAAGGTGCGTCCCATTTCGGGCGGAGGGCAATTTCTTCCCCTTTAAAGTAGGTCAATGTATTTTTCAAAGAATTAAATTTTTGTTTTAAATAATTAATTAAATTTCATTTTGATTCGTTTTAAATATGTGATTTAAATATATATATTTTAAGTGTGTGTTTTTGGAGGTATTCCCATTCATACATGGTGATTCCATACAGACGGAACTCACAAAAAGTATGTCTGGAATTACCCCTACTTTGATTGGTTGGGCCGGCCCACGTGATTCCAGGGATGTGTGTGAAGAGCTTACGTCCCAGGAACACGTGGGCCTCCACGCAGGCCTTCGCATAGAGGCCCAGGTCCACAAGTCTCCGGACCACCAGGTAAATTCATGGAAATTTTTCAGGTCAGAGGCATCCGCCCGCAGGAAGCCTCCGACTGCAATTTCTGGACCATAATCTCACCGAGCCCTCATATATAGTGATAAATTTTGCGAGTCTCACTAACGAAAGCATAGATGGGAGAATTGGGTTCGCCTCGAGGCTACATCTTCTGACCAAGGGGCAAGAGAAGAATAAATTGCTGGAATTCACTGTGCCAGTTCTAAGGACCTATTTCAATTCCAAGAGCCCACTCTAACTGCTGGAGAAGGGTTGGTGATTGCACTGATATGCTGTACATTGTAAATCCCAGGTTGTAACTCCACTTGACTTTATAAATAAATTTGATCTGTGAACTTAGCCTGTCTAAGTGCTGGTCTGTGTGTAATCATCTCCAACCAGCTGAAGTGAGTGAGGGAGCAAAACACAAAGTTACACATAACCCAGCAGCGGTACTGCAATGGAAATAGGCAATGCCTGTCGGCTCCAAAACAAGATACATAATCAAATAAAGTCACCCCTTAAAATAAACAGTGTGCATCATGACCTCGAAATCACCCTTGAGTGATTCCTAGGCTGGACTCTAATCTTGAGCTCACTTGACAATTAGAAACTGTTCAAGCTTCACTATTGTGGCTTATGACGTTAGCAAAAACCCTCAATTCAATTACTACCCTGTAATAACCCCGGGATATCCATTATTTTCTATTTAATTAAAAGCTAACAATTAACTTTCAAACCCAGTAGCGAGGAGGTTGAACCATTGAGCTTAACAGAGCTTTGCATCTGCTTGGCACACTTGCCAGGGGTTTTATTCGCGATTGGGCAAAGCTCACGGTCAGATCCAGACACATGGCATTAGTAAAGTGTTACCATTTTAGGTTAATTTGCATTGTTTTCTCCTTTGACAGCCTAGCGGCAACCTCTGTATGTGGAATTCCATTCCTTACTATCTTAAATATGAGTCGTTTCATTTTGTGCCCATGCATGGTGGCGTGAATTAATTATGCCAAGGCTGATGATCCTTCCACTGAGGTAGTAACAATGGCATTGCTATTGCTGACAAATAATTAACCATTAATTAGCAGCTTAGATACCATTTGCTCAAGTCAGGCATCATACTTTTGGGGCACGCTTTGGCATCATGGCTGTATCGTGCAAATTTGTGTGTCACACTTACAGCAGACTCGCTTACATTTAAATGTTTTCTACCTCAATTTAAATTTCTACCACTTGATTATCGACTTGTTCATAGGCATATTTCTGAACATGCATCAGAATATTCCTTTCAGTTTGAAGCATTTCTTTTCTCAGTGTCAGCTGTGGCTCAGTGGGTAGCACTCTCGCCTCTGAATCAGAAGGTTGTGGGTTCAAGTCTCACTCCAGGGACTTGAGTACAAAAAAAATCTAGGCCAACACTCCAGTGCAATGCTGAGGGAGTGCTGTCTTTTGGATGAGATGTTAAACCGAGGCCCCGTCTGCTCTCTCAAGTGGACGTAAAAGATCCCATGGCATTATTTCGAAGAAGAGCAGGGGAGTTATCCCTGGTGTCCTGGCCAATATTTATCCCTCAATCAACACATCAAAAAAACAGATTATCAGGTCATTATCACAGCGCTGTTTGTGGGAGCTTGCTGTGCGCAAATTGGCTGCTGCGTTTCCCACATTACAACAGTGACTACACTCCAAAAATACTTCATTGTCTGTAAAGTGCTTTGAGACGTCCGTTGGTCATGAAATACACTATATGTCTTTCATGTTGTAACAGAATCCATGAGTCTCTATTTTTCCAAATGATTTAAAAATGAGCTGGCTAGTGAGTTTTAAAAGCTTTTTCAGGTAAAGTTTCAGATTTAAACTATTATCAAATGCTTACTTTTTTTTCATTTCATTGTTTTCTACTTTTGAGATTTTAGCTCAGAGACACAAAAGCAGATTTACTCCCATCTTTTGGACTTTCTTTTGTTTATAATTAGAATTCCAAAACAATTATTTCTTATTTAATTGCTTACTGATTGAAGTGTGTAGCTGTGCTATTTCACAATACCAAACCCCCAAAACCCCCTTCTTCGTTGCTGCCAATCCCAAAGCTCTCATCCTTCCTCCATGCTGCCAAACTCTATGATTTACCTCCAATGTTGCCAAACATCAGGATCCTTTCCTTCCCATTGCTTCAAAATTCCAACAAAATAGGTGTATAAAATTATGAGAGGCCTAGATAAAGTGGACAGGATGGAACGATTTCCCTTAGCAAAGAGATCAATAACCAGGGGGCATAGATTTAAAGTAAGTTGTAGAAGAATTAGAGGAGAGTTGAGGAGAACATTTTTCACCCAGAGGGTGGTGGGGGTCTGGAACTCGCTGCCTGAAAGGGTGGTAGAGGCAGAAACCCTCAACGCATTCAAAAAGTACTTGGATGTGTACTTGAACCTACAGGGCTACGGACCAAGAGCTGGAAAGTGATATTAAGCTGGATTGTTCTTTTTCAGTCAGCACAGACACAATGAGTCAAATGGTCTCCTTATGTTCTGCAAATCTCTATGATTCTAGCTTAATACCACTTTCCAGCTCTTGGTCCGTAGCCTTGTAGGTTCAAGTGCATATCCAAGTACTTTGTGAATATGGTGAGGGTTTCTGCCTCTACCACCCTTTCAGGCAGCAAGTTCCAGACCCCCACCTGGATGGATGGTGATCAGAGATCAGACATTGTGATGTTGATATCAATACATTTCCTTCCTCTGCCAGAAAATCTGCTTTAATACAGGCGCTTGTTTAGGATGGATTGTGGGAAGCGGGTGTCCATGAGCTAGCTCCCAGTGTATCCACAATTATAGTTAAGTCTGATTGCTTTATCCTACTGGCAGAAGCATATACCCATAAAACATTTTAGTACCTTGTTCAAAGGGGGGGGGGGGGGGGGGGGGGGAAGACAAAAAGAGTGTTTTTTATATGGTTGCAATGAGCTGACTAGCAGTGAGCTCTGTTCTCCTGTGTAATTACAGCTTCTCGGTGTCAGCTATGGCTTAGTGGCAGCACTTTCCCCACTGAGTCAAAAGCTAGTTGGTTCCACTCCAGAGACTCGAGCCCTAAATCTAGGTTAACACTTCAGCGCGGTACAGAGGTGCCTGTCTTTCGGATGAGATGTTAAACGGAGGCCCCGTAAAAGATCCCATGGCACTCTTTCGAACAAGAGCAGAGGAGTTGTCCCTGATGACCTGGCCAATATTTATCCCTCAATCAACATCACAAAAACAGATTATCTACTCACTATCTCATTGCTGTTTGTGGAACCTTGCTGCGTACAAGTGGGCTGCCGTGTTTCCTACATTACAACAGCGGCTACATTTCATTGACTGTTACGTGTTTTGGGACGTCCTGTTGTCATGTAAGGTGCTAATATAAATGCAAATCTTTCTTTCTTTCATCTGTGAGCCTTAATAGAGAGGGCACCACAGACGTGACTGATTCTGTGCTCATCTGCCACCTACCCCTATATGCACTTCCAGCAAGGATTGTCGGATACCGCTCAAGAACGGGAACCTTGGATAATTCTTTCTGGTGCTATATCCAATTGTAATGCTCCAACTACTGACTCAGCGAACTCGCCATACACTGGGGATTGAACCTGGAATAGTTGTATGACTTAGCTACTCATCTCGGTAAACAATTGAGCCACAGGGGGAGGCATAAAGAGCGTTTTTTTAATATAGTTGCAATGTATTGGCCAACAGTGAGCCTGTTCTCAGAATGTCGTTCCTGTGTAACTACATCTTCTCACTCCATAACTAATGTCCAGTTTAAAGTTAAATCACAAAGACTTGGACACATTTTCTTTGAATTTTTTATGCTGTTTCTACCAGCTTCCTTTCTTTCCTGGGCTCGTCATTGCTGCCAGCTTACTTTCCTTTACTTGGCAGAGTAGGAGAGAGGGCACGATGCTGGGAGACTGGACAAGAACATACACAGCCTCCTTTAGCTGAGGAGGCATGGAAGATGAGGTGGGTGGGTGAGGTAGATGTCTTAAGACTTTTTTTTATTCGTTCCTGGGATGTGGGCATCGCTGGCAAGGCCCAGCATTTATTGCCCATCCCTAATTGCTCTTGAGAAGGTGGTGGTGAGCCGCCGCCTTGAACCGTTGCAGCCTTTGTGGTGAAAGTACTCCCACAGTGCTGTTAGGGAGTTCCAGGATTTAGATGCATGCAGGCACAGACTATTTCATTATCTGAGGAGCTGCGAATGGAACTGCAATCATCCCCGCTTCTGACCTTATGATGGAGAGAAAGTCATTGATGAAGCAGCTGAAGATGGTTGGGCTGATCTAAGACATTGGCTTAGGATCGATGCACAAGTCTCAAGTGTTCAATCATATAGCCCAGTGCACTATTCAGCTTAAAGTGAAACTGTCCTGCTTTAAGGCCACAACTTCTAAATCTTAAGTAAACAGAGGTCCAGGTTGTTCAGACATAGAATGCTGTTTTTTCAGGGAACTTTGCTGATTGGAATGTGCTTGTCCATTTCAAGCTTTAGATGAGCAACAAAGAACATTTGAGCTTGTTATGCATCTGTCACAAAGCGTGGAGTGTCACATCTGAGTGAGCTAGATGCACTGGTTTTAATACATTACCAGGCGAATCCCACAGCATTGCTCATTTTAAGTTGAATGATAACGTTTTATGAGGACAGAAGTGCTGCACCGTGTAATGCACAATCTATTCTGCTAAATTGGACTGAGTCCCTTTGAGGCCACACAATCTGCAACTGTTGTTCAGTAAACACAGGCTGAGGTCAATCAGAGTTTATTGCTTACTCAGAGAACTTTGCAGATTAGAATAACGTTGGTTGTTTCTAGGGGATTGTTCTGCACTTGTAGCAACGTTTGGAGTATAATGTTCTTCATACACCATTTTTAATATCCAGATTGTCTGTGGCGTTGCTTTCGACGAGTTGGATGCTAAGGTGGTTTAGGAAAAAGGGGAAAGATTTTGTGTTCAGCCGCCGCGTGGAGGGGAATAGGATCATCAAAATTTGCGGCACAGAAGGAGGCCATTTGGCCCATTGTGTCTATGCTGGCTGAAAAAGCACAATCCAGCTTAATACTTTCCAGCTCTTGGTCCGCAGCCTTGTAGGTTCAAGTGCATATCCAAGCACTTTTTGAATGCGGTGAGGTTTCTGCCTCTACCACCCTTTCAGGCAGTGAAAAATTTAATTAATACAGGAAGTCGGAATAATGTAAAATATATATATTTTAAATAACTGCAGTCACTTCAGTCATTGAGACATCAGGCTGTTCAGGCCCCCCCCCATCAGTCTGACTAATCTGTGATTAGTGGGTTAAGCAGCGGGACCCATGAGGTGTCCTGATCCCCCAGAGCACTGCCTTAAAGCTACTGACCACGCAGGTGTAACTACATCTGTTTTATACACCTGGGACCAAGTGTTTGTGCATCTGCTGAAGATACGCTCCATAGTCTTTGCCTTCAGGCCTCCCAGCCATTAGCACCAAAGCATTTGTTCTATACCCAGTGCATCGTACACAACAGCTAACCAGATGGTCATTGTCCACTGCAGCAATTACACCGTGCTGTGATGTAGTGGCAGCGGGGAGAGACAGGCAGAACTGTAAAAGCTCTCATTAATGTTCAAGTGATGAGACTGAGATTTTTACATGAAATATAACTAAGTAGATGAAAGATACAGGATAGATTTAATGTCTCTATTATTGTCAGTTTTTCTGTAAATGGTTCATACCACACACATTGACTTAAGGTATGAGTTGTGGTTTCACCATCACAATTCAGGGTTGGTGGAAGCAAAATAACACTGGGAGGGTGAATGGGATCAACCACATAGCCCTTTATTGTACGCTCTCGCGTAGCTGAATGCCCTTTCTGAAATAGGGAGACCACAACTGCACACAGTACTCCAGGTCTCACCAGGGCCAAATACAGTTGTACAATGACCTCTCTGGCTGTGTATGTTATATGCCTTGCTATGCATCCCAACATTCGCTTTGTTTTTTTTAAACAGCCAGGGAACATTGTGCTGATGGTATTAGTGATCGTGTCCACTGAAACCCCACGATCTCTCTCCTGCTCCGACACCTTAACCACATTCCCATTTAGCACATAATCCACATCAATTCAAATCCTCCTGTCAAATCTCATAACCATACATCTCCCTGTATTAAATTGCTTCTGCCATTTCTCCGCCACTGATCAAGCTTGTCAAGATCCTTTCGAATTTGAGCGTATTGATATTCATCAATTGCTGCTGCTCTCAATTTGGTATAATTTGCAAATGTGGACACAATTCCTTCCTCTAAATCATTTATAAAAATTATAAATAACAGCGGCCCAAACACTTATGTCATGGTCCTCCACTGGTAATACCTGCCCATGTTCTACTACTCATTGCTAAAATACATTCCCATCTATCCATGGACGGGGACCTTGGATCTGTTATGTGGGACAAGTGTCAAATGTCTTCCTGAAATCCAAGTCGATAACTCACTGGAGGCAAGATTCAACTTTGGCCGGGTCACAAAACTGGTGTAAGCAGAATGGCAGCTTATTTAGTGCCCCCTCCGAGGATGAATTTTACCCCCTCTCTCTCCTCTATCTTCCGCTTCTGTCAGTTCCTCAAATAAACCCAATAAATTAATAAATGACCTCTCACTCCTATAACCACGCTGACTGGAACATAGGGACAGGAGGAGGCCACTTAGCCCCTCAAGCCTGTTCTGCCATTCAATGAGATCATGGCTGATCTGCAACCTAACTCCATTTACCCGCCTTTGTCACATATCTTTTCATACCTTTGGTTAACAAAAATCTATCAATCTCAGATCTAAAATTAACAATTGATCAATTGCCGTTTGCAGAAGAGAGTTCCAAACTTCTACCGCCCTTTGTGTGTAGAAGTGTTTCCTAATTTCACTCCTGAAAGGTCTGGCTCTAATTTTTAGACGAAAGCCTCAAGAGGCTCCCTTGTATTATCCCTCCTAATATTTTCACTTTCCCAACAGTGGAAGTAAGGCTTACAGGTCTAAAATGTGATCCCTCACCCCTTTTTTCAAAAATGGGAGTCACATTTGCCTTTTTTAGAAATCTTCTGGGATTCGGCCGAAGTAGATTGAAAAATATCCGCAAGAGAATTGTTTGTGCCAATTGGGAATATATGAACAGGAGCAGGCCATTCAGCCCCTCGAGCCTGTTTCACCATTCAATTAGATCACGGCTGATCTGTACCTTAACTCCAACCACCCACCTTGGTTCCATAACCCTAATGCCCTTGCCTAACAGAAACCTATCAATCTCAGTTCTGAAATTTTCAAGTGACCACCAGCCTCAACAGCTTTTAGGGGGAGCGAGTTCCAAATTTCCACCACCCTTTGTGTGGAGAATTTCCTTCTGACAGCACCCCTGAATGGCCTAGCTCTAATTTTAAAGCTATGCCCACTTATTCTCAACTGTCCCACCAGAGGAAATAGTTTGTCTCTACTAGCCTATCAACTCCTTAATTCATCTTAAATAACTCAACTGGATCACGTCTGAATCTATGCAACCACCTAATTTAACGCTTTTAGCCCCAGCATCATTCTGGTAAATCCACGCTGCTCCCCCTCCACGGCCAATATATCTTTCCTGAGATGTGGTGCCCAGAGCTGAACGCAGTATTTAAATGGAGTCTAACCAGAGCTTTATATAACTGCAACATAACTTACACCCCTTTGTATTGCAGCACTCAAGATAAAGGCCAACATTCCTTCATAACCTTGGGGGAAAAAAGTTGTCAGAGCCAGGAGCATAATCTACCTTGAGCTGTGTACATCAGTATGTGGGCCTGCAACTACTAGGAACTGGTTAATACAGTGCGGTGCTGTTATATTTCACTTAAGCAGGAGTATGCTGGTCTCCATGGGTTGTTCTATCCAACTGACACTTACACCTGGTGTTGTTTCCTCCAATTCTGGCTTCTTGCACATACATCCCCGATTTTCATCGTTCCACCATTAGTGGCCTTGCCTTCAGCTGCCTCGGCCATAAGCTCTGGAATTCCCTCCCTAAACCTCCCCGTTCTCTCTTGCTCCTCCTTTGATTCAGTCCTTAAAATCTACCACTTTGGCCAATCTTCTGGTCACCTCTCCTAATAACTCCTTAAGTGGTTTGGTGTCAAATCTGTGAGATAACTCTCCTGTGAAGTACCACATTAAAGGTGCTATATAAATGCAAGTTATTTTTGCAGTGATGCAGCACAGCACTTCCTGCAGCTGTAATACTCAGCAGACACAATGGGGTCATTTAGTGAGGTTCCATTTGTGTGTGGAACCTCGCTAGCGTTGAACACTGTTTGGAAAAAGAGGTTACAATTGTTAGACCCTATCTCCCTTGCTGCGCTCCAGCTATTGAGCCTCTGTGCAGGAGCCTCTCCTCACAAAAATGACTTAACTAACACCCACTTAGAACAATTGGCAACAGTGAAGAATTTGTTGCAACAAATGGAAAACAGCACTCATCAGTAAGAAGCACTAATGAGCCCTTAATTGGCTTTATTAGGAAGCTGCCATTAATATGTCTGCGCGAATAAGCTCCTTTTTCATATGGCACACAACTCAAAGTAGTGTTGATGCTGCAGTTGTTGCTTTCCTGGTTTGTCAGCTCTTTTAATGCCAATTGTTATGGGTGGCAATAGCGGCAAAACAAATTCAAAGATTGGTTAATATTTCAGATAGAGATCCTTCAATAGTACTTGGCTCTGGCAAAGGCATACTACCGGATATGGTGACGTCTTTCCAGATGCTGATGGACTTGTGTTACATTCACTGTTTTTATTTCAGATTTCCAGCTTTCTTCCTCTTTATCCCTATCGTTGCCACTTTAACAAGCGCCTACTTTGTGATGCAGGATGTTGCTATACCTGGCACACCTCCAGTGCATTGTTTCACCCGTCTGCTCTAATAATGGCCCCAAGTTTTCTCAATTGATTTATTTTTCATTTATTATTGATGATGGTTTTTATGCTTCTTTAATGTTGTTGTGAAGGTGTTTAGTGCTTTGCAAAATCCTCTCACTTCCCTTCCCCCCACTATCTCTGGCTACCTGCGCTGATTTCTTAATTCACCGTGGTTTTTCTGAGCGGACACAAGTGGCCACATACGCTGGTCTAAGTTAGTTCGGAGTAACTTTTAGCTGGCTAAACTTGCTTAAATGGCCAAAACAGGTGTAAGTGGCTGGTAACGCCCCCTTTTGAAAAAAAAAACTAAACTTAAAAAAAAAACTAACTAACTCACTTACACTGGAACAAATTAAATGGGGAGAATTGCGATTTTTAAGTTACTCCCAAAAAAATCTAGTTGCTCCAAAAAAAACGGAGCAACTCCTGGGGAAACTTGGGCCCATTGTCTCCTCCCCCATGCGATCAGAGTCGCTCTGGGTGCAGAGAGGCAGTCAGTTGTGAATGAGGTGCCCTGGAACATGGTGAGAAATACTACTTCTATCCAATGTCCACCTTTATCAATGCCGTTAGAATTGCTGGTTTTCCAGCAACGCTAGACTGCCCAGCTGTCGCTGATCTAACTTACCACACACTATAAACATCAACAACTTTTTAGAAATTTCATCTGCGGAATTACATTAAAGTGGAGATCAGAAACATCGATTGATTTCTTTTAATTCTTTAATACTTCTTGTCTACATTTTCCAGGCCAGGTTGCCAGAAAGGCTACCAGCCGAGATTCTGTCAACTGCCAAAAAGACAGTTCACTACCATAAGTAAAATGTTCAAATTGTTCAATGAAAAACTTAACATTCTTTGAAACAATTTCATTATCTTGTTTAAAAAAACAAGGAATATTGCTGTAAATTAGCTCTCTCAACAGCTCATTATTATCTGTAGATTTTCGACCTTGCCATCTCACATAGCTCCCCTATTCTCATGGTCTCCATCACAGATACGTCCATCTCTGACTACCCACATCACCTACCTCCTTCCAACCCCAATCACTGAATAAAACTCTCCCCCTTGTCTCTTACAACTGCACTTTCAAACTCTCTACTGCCGAGAGCCTTGCATTGCATTTGCTTCTGCAGCTGTCGATTTCACAACCATCTTCAATGCCCTTGTCCCCAGTAAACTCTTCACTCTTTCCCATTCTGGCTGGTTCCACTCTTACCAATCCAATCGTAGCCAACAATGGCTTCTCATTAGTTGAGCAGGTTGGGCCTATACTCATTGGAGTTTAGAAGAATGAGAGGTGAGGGGGCTTAACAGAGTAGATGCAGAGAGGGTGTTTCCCCATGTGGGGGAATCTAGAACCAGGGGGCATTGTTTCAGAATAAGGGGTCGCCCATTTAAGACAGAAATGTGGAGGATTTCTTCTCTCAGAGGGTCGTGAATTTTTGGAATTCTCTACCCCAGGGAGCTGTGGAGGCTAGGTCATTGAATATATTTAACGTGGAGATACAGATTTTTGAACGATAAGGGAGTCAAGGGTTATGGGGAGCGGGCAGGGAAGTGGAGCTGAGGCCAAGATCTGATCAGCCATGATCTTATTGAATGGTGGAGCAGGCTCGAGCAGCCAAATGACCTACTCCTGCTCCTATTTCTTATGTTCTTCCTGCCCTATCACTGTTATGCCTGGAATCCCCCAAGGATCTATCCTTTGGCTCCTCCTCTACGTGTTGTGTCGGCAACATCATTTGAAGACATGGGGTCAATTTCCATTTACTCTGTATATGCTGATGAAACCCAGTTCTGCCTCTCCAACACTTCTCGAATCCTCCACTGCCTCCAGAAATTTATTCTGGCTAAACATTGAGAAGACTGAAGCCATTATCTTCAGCCCCCACCACAAACTCTGTACTCTTGCTATTGATATCATTCCCCTTCTGGCCAGTGTCTCATGTTGAACCAGACTGTCCACAACCTCTATGTCCTATTCAACCTTGAGCTGAGCTTCTACCCACATATTATCTTCATTACAAAGACCACCTAGTTCCACCTCTGTAACATTGCCCGACTACTTCCCTGCCTCAGCCCAACTGCTGCTCAAACTCTCATCCGTGACTTTTTCAGCTCCAGACTCAACAAATCCAGGCTCTCCTGGATGGCCTCCCATCCTCCATAAACGTCAACTTTTCCAAAATCTGCTGCCTGTACCCTAACTCATACCAAGTTCCGCTCACCCATCACCCCTGTCCTTGCTGACCTATATTGGCTCCCAGTCCCCCAACGCCTCCACTTTAAAATTCTCACCCTTGTGTTTAAATCCCATCATGGCCTCATTGCTCCCCATCTCTGTAACCTCCTCCAGCCCTGCTCCTCCCCTCGAACTCTCTGTTCCTCCAACTCTGGCCTCGTGCACCCCCGCTCCCCTCCCTCTGCCCCACTATTGGCAGCTGTGCCTTCAGCCATCTGGGCCCAATACTCTGGAACTCCCTTTTAAACCCCCCTATCTCTCCACATCCCTTTCCTTCCTTCAGACATTCCTCAAAACAGCGGTGAGATAATTAATCGGTTAATAGGTTTTTGTTGGTGCTGGTCGAGGAAGGAAAGTTGGCCGGGACACTTGGAATGCTCCCCTTTCTTTCAGTAGTGCCGTGACATCTCTAACATCCACGTGAACAGCTCGACAGAGCCTCGGTTTAAAGTTTCATCCAAAGGACAACGGCTCCAACAGTGCAGCACTCCCTCAGTATTGCACTTTAGATTAGGTGCTCAAATCCTGGAATGGGATTTGAAGCCACAACCATCTGACTCAGAGCAAGAGTGACCACCAATGGAGTCAAGCTGAGACTATCAGCTTGCAATGCCGACACCACACCGGCAAATTGGCTGCCGTGTCCCCCACATTACAAAAGTACTTCATTGGCTGTAAAATGCTTTGGGATGTCCTGAGGTTGTGAAAGGTACTGTGCGGATACAAGTCTTCCTATCTATGTTGTAATTTACAGGCTATAGTTGCTCTGTGCTTTATGAGTGACAGTTTATCATTGCACAAGGTGACTATCTGCCCTGAGCTATTGCGTGACATCATCTCAGTTGTGCTGCTGAAAAGAAAGCTCTTGCAGTGAGGTAAGGACCAGCTGCACAGTCGGTAGCTGGGATGGTTCCAGGAAGTTCCACGTCACGATGAAGGTTGAAGACTAAAAGCTGCTGTTTGGGAGGCAGGGATTTGGTTGGAATTTTCGGGTGAGCTGATCCCAGGAAGGGGCTTGTCTGGGTGAAAGGAAATGGTGGGATTGATGGGAGGCTGGAGTCGTGTTCAGTGCGGTCAGGAATTAGCCGCAGTTGTATGCGCCACCTGTGCTGAGTTGGTAATGACAGCTATTGCTCGTGCTGCGTAGGGGAAACTATTTAATGAAAGAAGCATGGCTTAAAATGTCAGCTCTGAAGTCAAAAAATGAAAACAGGTCATAATTGGGGAGACCACTTTCTACACATTGACCCTAATTACCATTAGTGAACAAAGGTAAATACACCTCATTTGGCAAATGTAATCTCAGGCACATTAACTCCCATAACAGAAACTAACACATTTAAGCAACCACAAAATGTTTTGTAGTTTATGTACGGGATACCATCATAATATTTCTCGGATCCAGACTGTGATGTGCAGTAATATCGAACTCACTCAAATCATTGTCCTTTGTGAAATTACGGGTGTGCACAAAGATGTTTGAAATACAAAAACTGCACATTCACGTAGGTATATTTAATATGGCAAAGCAAAATTGCTGCACTTAAGAACCCGCAGGTAGCTATGAGGTGGGCGCTCAAAACAAAGTCCAATCCAGTTTCTGTTGTTAATGTCAATGAGGCAGGAAAATAATTGTACTTTGGATTATTGTATGATGGGTTTCTCAGCACTGCAGGACAAAAACTGAATATTTACACAGACTCCTGGGTACTCTGGTCTCATTGAGCCGAATCAGGCACTGGGGTGTGTGAACATGTGCTTGTGTATGTACCTGTGAAATGGGAAATGATCACACAACTTGCCAGCTGGTGACAAGACTACTTCCCTCTGCCACCCTGTAAGAGCATCTTAAACGACACAACGATCGCTGCATTCACTGTGAAATGCCCGGAGATGCTCGGACATGACAAGCGAAACAAAGAAAACCTGCGTTACCGTTCATACCTTTGTCTCACCTTCTCCCAACATCAGACACAAAAACATTTTATTTTAAATATCTGAAAACTGGGACTGCACTGGAGACTTTTAGCTATGAGGAAAGATTGGATAGACTGGGTTTGTTTTCTTTTGGAACAGAGGAGGCTGAGGGGAGACCTTATTGATGTGTATAAAATTATGAGGGGCCTGGATATAGTGGATAGGAAGGACCTATTTCCCTTAGCAGAGGGGTCAAGAACCAGGGGGCATAGATTTAAATTAATTGGTAGGAGGTATAGAGGGGCTTTGAGGGGAAATTTCTTCACCCAGAGGGTGGTGGGGGTTTGGAACTCACTGCCTGAAAGGGTGGTAGAGGCAGAAACCCTCACCACATTTAAAAAGTACTTGGATGTGCACTTAAAGTGCCGAAACCTACAGGGCTACGGACCAAGAGCTGGAAAGTGGGATTAGACTGGATAGCTCTTGGTCGGCCAGCGCGGACATGATGGGCCGAAATGGCCTCCTTCCGTGCTGTAAATTTTTATGATTCTATAATATACGCAGCATCAGACAAAAGATGGGCTAACATTTTGGGCACAGACCCTTTATCAGAACCGAATTAACTTAGTAACTGTTAACTGCTGGAGATGTGTATGACGACCCTCTCCTCCCCACCCCCGACACATGGATTGGACACATGACAAATACTTGTAAATGCACAGCAGATCCAGTGCAAAAGTGGCAGCAGTACCACCAAAGTGTGTAGGAGTCCATGTAAATGAGGAGTTCAAGTTTCACCCAGCAGCCTATCGGCCCACGATCTAAAATACATTTTCCCCCACCTCTCTGCACAAGATCAGTGTCACCAACATTCATTTTGCAAAGAGAAGAAAATGGATCAATGTTCAGCTGTTGACCTTTGATCGGAATTGGGTTCTGATGAAGGGTCTGCGCCTGAAACGATCAGATGCTGACCAACCTGTCGTGTAATTCTGCATTTAAAAAAAAATATCCTACAAACCTACAATGGCAGTAATAAAGCAAAATCAAATGGAAACATGGGGGTGTAGGGCACTTCCAAAGTTCAAAACAAAAAAAGCACATTAGTTTTCAAACTCTAAACCCTATAATCGACCGAGCTGACTTTTGACACGAGCCACCTCCCCGGCAGTCTGTTCCACACACTATTTTATTCCAGTGTGTTTTTTTCTTTTAAACTACCACAAGTTACACTGCTGGTACATTATTTACCACAGTCCCAAAATTAATTGATCCCTGCCGTTACTTTTAAGTAACTGGCATACTCTGCAGATCATCTACTCTGAATTTTGTTGCATTAATTTTCGGGCCTCCCTTAAGGTGCCACCTGCTCTTGTTCCACCTGTTTAAGTTATCAGGGTGGTACCAGCACTGGAACATGTGCAGCGTGTAGTCAGGTCGAGTGGAGCTTATTGTGGTGGAAAACGCATTAAAGATGGTCTTGCCATTTACTCAATTTACGTGTGGATCTGCTGAGCCAGCGTGAGCAGTGTCCGTCCATATGTTTTATGTTAATCTGTTTGGTTCCTCGTGCTATTAAAATCATACTTGAAACTCAAGTCACAATCCATTACCCTGTGCGCTTTGTGATGGTTCCCAGTGTCATGGGCTGTTTGATCTGCGCCAGGGGCAGCACGATCGTCAGTGTTGGGATGGGCGATAGCCGTGGATTTCCCAGATTGTTGTTTGCGAAACTGTTGTAGCTATCCTGGCTGCTCAGTTTGCCTGCAAAATAGAGAGAAAAAAAAACAAGAAAGAATTATTGCACAAAGGTACCAAGAAATTGAGCTATTTCCTTAAATAATGGGCTACCAAAATAGCCCTCCCTTTAACACAAACTTAACATCTTTTTCAAATGGGATGCTTAACCCCTACATCACTGAATCAGTCAGTCAGTCCGTCATAGACAGTCCCTCGCAATCGAGGAAGACTTGCTTCCATTCTTAGGGCCCAATTTTGGCCATGATTTGCATCAATTTTTTTTTTAAGAGTAAGTTGTTTTTTCTGGCATAAGTTTAAAAAATGCCATTTCCCCAAAAAATTTGCTCCAGAGTAAGTCAGTTAGGTACGATTTTTTTTAGGTCAGTTTTTTTTTCCAAAAGAGGCGTTCCCAGACACTTACGCCAGTTTTGGCCATTTATGCCACTTTGGCCAGCAAAAACTTACTCCAAATCGACTTAGGTCAACATATGTGGCCAGCTCTGAAAAACCTTGCAGGTAGTGAAGAAAAAGCAGCGCACATTCGGCAGACATTAGGGCAGGGGTAGGGGAGGGAGGGAGGGAACTGGAGAGGACCTCAACAACCAAGCAACAAACATTGCAAGGAAAAGCTCAAACAATTAAAATACTAATAAAAATGAAGTAAATCCTACCTTAATCTTTGAAGTGGGCCCGGAAAGGCAGCGGGCCGGCCTGTGCGCGAGGCCATTCGGCCTGGGATAGGGGAGGGAAGACGCGCACCGGGAGTCCAGAGCGACCGGAGAAATGCGAGCTGCTGGCCGCGATGTCACCGGGGGCGGTACACAGTGCCAAGTTTCGCCGCTATTGTGCGCACACCGGGCCGACACCCCTGCGCATGCGCGCAGGTGCCGGTACTGTTTTCGGCGCTGCCCTGTTGCTCCGCTCCCCACTTCAGAATGCATGCCAGCTGGGACTCCGGGGACTCGGAAGAGCGGCCAGGATGGGGCGACTTTTTTCCGGCGCCGTTTCCAGCGCGCAAAGTCAGCGCACTTAAGGTAAGTGCGCCGAAAAAAGGGGTTGGGCAAAATTGAGCCCATAGAATGTGTCCTTAGGTGGCTGAACAGTCCAATAGGAGAGCCACAGTCCCTGCCACAGGTGGGACAGATAGTTGTTGAGGGTAAGGGAGGTTGGGACAGGTTTGCCGCACGTTCCTTCCGCTGCCTACGCTTGTTTTCTGCATGCACTCGGCAACGAGACTCGAGGCACTCAGCGCCCTACCGGGTGCACTTCCTCCATTCAGGGCTGTCTTTGGCCAGGGACTCACAGATGTCGGTGGGGATGCCGCACTTTATCAGGGAGGCTTTGAGGGTGCCTTTGTAATGTTTCCTCAGCACTGAATAAACGGCTACTCAATGTGGTTCAGTCGACAGATGCAGCACATAGCTCTTCAAGTGACACTGATTCAACTGTGTTTTAATATTACATGCCCATTGGTATCCAGAGTGACTACAGTAGGTTGGCTCCTGGCAGCAGCCGATGTCCATAGTGTTTATATTGGTATCAGCAGTTTTAAACTGGCGTCCATAGTGTTTATACTGATACCCAGCATGAGTGCAATAAACGTATTCGAGGTAGCAGTCTGGGGTCTGTAAGTGTTTATTGGTATCTGGAGTGTGTCCAGTAGTAATCATTTGAGTACTAGTCCAATGACTTCAATGCTTGCACTGCTGCTAATTTCAAAGTTTTAAAAGGAAGCTTTCATTTGCCTCTATCCAAGGCTACACTTGTGCGTGTTACTGCTTAAAGTCTCACAGGGAGAACAAAGTCCACACACCCTTTGACAGGAAACCGTTCATCAACAGCCGCGCACATATTGTTTTTGAACAAGCAACCTCATTGATCTGTATATGAACACCCCACATTTTCATTGTGGCTGCGATCAAACACATCACTTAAGAGCAATGTAGTATAAAAGATTCAGATCCTAAATGGGCATGTTAAACGTTTTAATTTCATGACATGCAGTGAGCGAGCTGTCCTCAAGCAAAGGCCAATTGTTGAGCTCCTTCCTTCTCATTTTTCTTTTATTCATTCTCGGGATGTGGGTGTCACTGGCCAGGCCGGCATTTATTGCCTGTCCCTAATCGCCCTTGAGAAACTGGTGGTGAGCCGCCTTCTTAAACCGCTGCAACCCGTGTGGTGAAGGAACTCCCACAGTGCCGTTAGGGAGGGAGTTCCAGGATTTTGACGCAGCGACGATGAAGGAATGGCCGATATATTTCCAAGTCGGGATGGTGTGTGACTTGGGGGGGAACTTGGAGGTGCTGGTGTTCCCATACGCCTGCTGCCCTTGTCCTTCTAGGTGTTGAAGAGGTCACAGGTTTGGGAGGTGCTGCCGAAGAAGCCTTGGCGAGTTGTTGCAGTGCAGTTGGTACACACTGCAGCCACGGTGGAGGAGGTGAATGTTTCGGTTTTGCTTTTGCTGTGTGCTACCAAACCCAACTGAAAGTACTTCAGGGCCAATAGAATATGTTTTGCACCACCTCTGGTGAGAGCTGTCAACATGTCAGGTCCCAGGCACCAGTGCAAGGTACAGCATTCACCTCCCTTACACTGGTGAGTGGCACCATTGGAGAGTGGTTGGGGGTGGGGAGGAGTACCAAGCCATTCTGCTAACAGTGTATTGTAAGACCATAATAGGAGCACGAGTAGTCACTTTGACCCTTCGAGCCTGCTTCATCATTCAATAAAATTATGGTGGATCTTCTACCTCAACTCCACCTTCCCCCACTATCCCCATATCCCTTGGTTCCCTTAATAACCAAAATTCGATCGTGCTCTGTCTTGAATATACTCAACGACTGAGCAACCAAAGAGTCACAACCCGTTGAAGAAATTTCTCATCTCAGTCCTAAATGGCCGACCCTTATTCTGAGACTGTGACACCTGGTTCTAGACTCTCCAGCCAGGGGAAACATCCTCCAAGCATCTAACCTGTCAAGCCCTGTAAGAATTTTATATGTTTCAATGAGGTCACTTCTCATTCTTCTAAACTCTAGCGAATATAGGCCTAGTCCACTCAATCTCCCCTCATAGGACAATTCCACCCCCACATCCTTGGAATCAATCTAGTGAACCTTTGGTGCACTCCCTCTACGGCAACTATATATTTCCTTAGTAAGAGAGACCAAAACTATACACAGTACTCCAGGTGTTATCAAAGTAAACCAGCCGTTAGATGATGGCCCACAAGGGTTAACTTTGTTCTGTGTTCTTTTACTCAAAGTTTCAATGCTTTGGTTGGGAAGGGGACTAATAGAAAGTGTACCACAGATGTTTATTATCCCAGCAGCCCGCCAAGAGTTATCTTTAGCTTCTTAAGAGACTTTGAGGAAGGAAGAAGGAGCACACAACGCAGACCACAGTAACATAATACCTATTGTATTGTGATACAAAGCCACCACTTCTTCAAAGACAGAAAGCAGCAGTGAGATTTGCCGTCACTGTCTCATGGTGTCCTACTGGGAAAAAAAACTTTGCACATTTTACAACAAAGTTACAAGTCGCATAGTCTGCACGATAAATAAATAAATTTTTAAAACTGTAAAAAAAAGATAAAGGTCACAGTTCTCGATCCAATACTGAAATCCTGACCGTTTAACAAAAGCAGTAAAAGAGGTGGCAGGAAATACGGCCCGTCTGAATGTTAAGTGTATAGCTTACATACCAAGATGCCTTTACTCCCAGATCAGACTGCACATAAAATAGCCAGCCTGCATAATGCCTACCTCAGCCCATTTAATCACTTACTCTGCAAAGTGAATCAAAATGAGAGCAGCAAAACACAATACAGGTATTAAAATTTATCAAAATCATATTTCAGTGCTAACAGGCAAGAGACCATCGAGTCAGTTTGGACAATGGATTGGCTCTACTGCAAAATGGAAATCTAACTAATTGGGGCAAACATATCCTGAGGTGCACTGTGAATGTAATTGTTGCTGCTGGTCTATAAGTTCCATACAATGACGAGGGGTTTAGTCTGCTCGGCTTCCATAGAAAGAGAGTGAATGGGAAGGGAAGTGGGTGATCCCCTGGATTTCTGTACAAGGTCATGAACTAGGTGGGATTTTGTTCACTGAACCTCTCTGCCCAAACCGGGCCAGAGTTTATCAGTATGTTCTAAAGCTATGAATTTAGCTGAAGTCCCACACTGCTGCAGTTCTGCAACAACAACAAAAAGGCCTGCAAATGGAGAACAATTCTGTGTTCAGGATGATTGAACTTAAATGTATTTATTTCACAACCAGAACTGCCACCAGAAAGATCAAATGTGTCTGCCCTTAAATAGCCAAAGCTGGTGTTGAGCCGGTATTCTAGAGGCAAAAGAGTGTGCTGTATTCTAACTCACCGCTTCATTCAATAGCCCAAGGGTAGTCATTATTTCATCCACTCCCCCCAGGGGTGGGTATTCTAACTTACCCAGTCTCTCCAGGAACGTGTGCTGTATTCCAACACCTTACTCCTAACCAGGACTGTGTATTCTAACTCAACATTTGCACCCTTGTCTCGCTTGGACTCAATGTTCTATCTTACCCTGTCCTCGAGTTACTCCAATGTCGAATAATTCAACCAAAACATATGTCCAGTGTGTTTAAACTTGCCACACAGCGAACCTTGTGTTCTACTGTTCCATGCTGTCCTTCCATGCACTGTCATCACAGTTTAAAAAAAGACAACGGGGTAGAAATTCAGGGCCGCCCGAAGCAGGTTGCCCCTCCTGCTGTCGATGTGTTTTCACTGCCGCTGTGGATGAGGTGGCCTTTTGCGTGAAATTCAGCTCTTTGTCATTTTTTTCGAGCGGACTGGAAGTCGGTGATAATGGGGGCGGTAGTGCGGCGGTGAGCACACCAGAGGGGTGGAAGTGGGGGCGGGACGGAGTCGCCGCCACTGTCAGTCAGCAGCGTAGCGCTGATGACGTCATGACGTGTGTGCATTATCATGTCTCTCCCCTTCACTCGAAGGGGAGAGCCGCTGCGAACTCTGCGATTCTTTAAGTTAGGTCCACTGGGTCACCAAGGAGGGTTTCGGCCGGGCCAGCGGCCTGGCACCCAAGAGAGGGTGCCAGGCTGCCTGTCTGCACGAGATCCCGGCCTGCGAGCACCATCGGAGCAGGCCAGGGAGCGGAAGGAGCAGCGTGGCGGCTTACCACTCCAGGGAGCAGCACGTGTTGGAGCAGGAGAGCAACGGCAGTGAAAAGTGACGTCATCAAGGTCCAGGTCAGTGATTGGAGCATGGGCAGGTACAGCAGGAGCGGCGAGGGACTGTAGAACGATGTGATCGGGGCCCAGGAGAGGCGTGAGTTTGGGGCCCAGAAGAGCCGAGGGCCCAGGGTCAGCACGGGCCAGCCCACACTACGATGTGTGCGCGCACTAGGTCCGTGCAGCAGAGCAGGTCTCCAGCCGTCTTGGTTAACCCTTGCCACTGGACCAAGACCTAGCTCTGTCAAGCCTGTGTGGTGGCTGGTGTGCAACGGTCACCCCACGTTAAAAAAATCCACGCACAGGCATCTTCCAACCTTCAAGATTTAGTTCGGACCTGGAATTTTAGGTCCTTCATTGAAACACCTGTGAACTTTTTGACGTGGAAGCAAGTCATCCTCGATTCGAGGGACTGCCTATGATGATGGTGATGATGATGGCAGCGGCCCGGCTGATCCCGGGGGCATAATTGCCAGGCCGACCTGGCAGTCGGCCGACAAAAAAAATAAAATGGCAGCTGCGGCAGTGCGTCCTCCCCATGAATGGCCAACATTGCCATGGTCGCACACACAGCGAACACAGCACACTGACAGAAAACACTGTCGGGGGCACCGCTCGGTGGCCCAAAGATTTTTCCCTTGAATTTAGGTTGAGGTGCAGGAGATCGGCGATGTGCGTGCTTTGATGACGCACTCGGGAGGGGTCGTCAGCAGCGGGACGGAAGTGGGGACCGCCGAAAAAAGCACCTAGGTAAATTTCGCGAGTGGCGGCCATTCGGCTCCAAATTGGCGGCCATTTGCCGCCACGTGGCTGCCACTTTCCGGTGGTAACAGGCATTTTCGGGAGGCTGAATTTCAGCCCCGACACTTTTAAAAGAGGCGACACTCTCATGAAAAAGGTTTTACAAACTTTTTGTCTTTGCAAGGGTAGAGTAGGCTAGTATTTATGGTAGTGAACTTGCATGTATCAGAGGTTGAGAGTTCAAATCTCACCCTGGTAAACTGAATTTAATCTGGGAGTTTATGAGGAGAATAAAGTGCCCAGCTGGTTCACTGATGTTGTTCAGGAAAAATAAGAAGCCCTCACCGTGCTTCAATTTGGCTTACACGTGACTCCATACTTTGTGGCCTGGCAAACATTTGCTGCAGGAGGATGCCATCCCCTCTCGGAGCAATTACAAACAGGCAATGAATGCAGCCTTGCCAATGTCACCCATATCCCAAAACAAACTCATAGCTGGGAAAGCGCTCCGCACATGTGTGAGTGTGAATGTACGTGCGTGCGTGCGTGCTTTTATGTATGTCAGTAAACTTTAAATGAATAAGAAAGTAAAATGCTGCAATTGATGGCAGTATGGAACCAGAACAGAAAATGCTGGAAACACTCAGCAAGAGCTTTCAATGTTTTGAAAGTTCACATTTCTAAACGGTACAAAAAAACAGCTTATAAAATGCCAAGGACATCCCAAGATTCCCCTGAATATTCCTGTAAAGTCTGGTTTGACACTGAACCACAGTTATATTCTGTTCAGTGCCAAACCCAAATGCGAGGCGGCCTTCCTGTAAATTAACACAACACTGGCGGTATATCTGCACCCCGAAACTACAGGCTGTGGTGTTTTATTACATGCTGTATTGGGATCCCACCCCAGCTAACACTTGAGCCCTGCTGAGGGTTTTTTGTTCAAGTGAAGATGGAATTTTTGGTCCCAAGTTCAAATAAACTTTTCCCATTAAAAGCGGAAATTGGCTGCCGCATTTCCTACATTACCCAGAGGGCGGCGGGGGTCTGGAACTCACTGCCTGAAAGGGTGGTAGAGGCAGAAACCCTCACCACATTTAAAAAGTACTTGGATGTGCATTTGAAATGCTGTAACCTACAGGGCTACGGACCAAGAGCTGGAAGGTGGGATTAGGCTGGGTAGCTCTTTTTCGACCGGCACGGACACAATGGGCCGAACGGCCTCCTTCCATGTCATAATTTTCGATGACAACAGCGACTACACTTCAAATAGTACTGCATTGGCTGTAAAGCACCTTGGGACGTGTTGAGGTCATGAAAGGCGCTATATAAATGCAAATCTTTCTTTTCTTTCTGTTCCACACAGAAATATTTAAAGTACAAGAAACATGAAATAATTCTTTTTAGGTGGGAGCTATTTTTAAAAAATATTATAAAATAGTCTGTAGACGGGAAATAGGAACCTGGAGGTAGTTTTCACGAATTATGGAACAATGGTGCGAGGTGCATCGAACTCCATGAATCTCAGTTATATGAAGTTCAGCTAATTTGTAACATTTACCCCGTGGTATGCAATCTCACCGGTTAAATATTTATAATGACACCTGTGGGTGCCTGTAGGTTTCTAACTATTTCAATTAATTATTTTTAAAGGAAAAGAGAAATACATTTTTAAAAACAAACAAGGACCAAATGTCAATGAAAAGGGAAGAAAGAAAACAAAGATGGAAAAAAAAAATCAATGAAGGGAATTAGTCTGGTGAAAATGGAATCAAAATGTTCAAAATCGACAGGCAACAGTGAATTAAACGGTTTAGAAACTCGTTTTCCTTTGTTTTGACAATACCCTGAAATGCTGCCTTTGTTCTTTACAAAGGAGATGGCATATTAAGGATTAGTCTGCTAAATAACCAAAGCCTTCTGTGTAGACACTACACAAATCCCAGATCAAATCCGCCCAATTCTGGGCTGAAGAGGGTTCTTAAAATTTCAAACCAGCGACACCCCCCCAGAGCAGCCAGCCCTTTTGTGAGCAAGAAATAACAACAAGAAAAGGTTCTCAAAAGAAACAAGAGACACCGCAGACTGAAAGGAGATAATGACGCTTCAAATAGAGTAAAGGTAGGAAAGAGGAAGGGGGAAACTCTTAATGAATTTAGCCCGTCTCTAAAGACCGACTTCAGCTTTTGTCACCACCTCTCCTCCATGCTCAGAGAGAGCTGCAATTCTATTCATTTGACAGCAAAGTAACTTTTAACAAACCGGTCCTTTATCGGAATTTCTTTACAGATGTTGCGGGTTGCTTTCGACTAACAAGCCACTGCTTTTCTCATTCGTGTCAGGGTTAGAACAGGAAACTCACAAAAATTACAGCCCCACTCAGGCACAGGAGTTGCTGACAATGGATGTTTTTAGTTGCAATATTGTTTAAAGTATATAAATGATAAAGTAAATGGTAACAGAAATTATCTGTGCCGTTTTTGGAGCCTGTTGCATGAGGTATATGAACACAATGCGGCAAAAATAAATACAATGCAGCAACTGATTGTGAAGCACTTTTGAGATTTTTATATAATATACTAAATAAGCGCGCTGGTATTATTATACAGGATTGACTGTTACAGAATCTCTCTAAAGTGCTATTACGGTGTAGAAAGGTGCAGGGGAAATTATGACAATTCTACAATGTTGGGAAAGCAGTTTTTTAATAACTGAAGTTGGCTACATGTGAATAGCTCAATTTGCACAAATTTTTTTTATCATTTAAAGGAATACTCCAAGATAAGATGTTACCAAGGAGATATTCTAGTATAATTTTGAAAAAAAATACAGTCTCTCCATTTAATTTTTTTTAATAATCTCAATTTTTTTTAAACTAACCAACAGGTGGCTGGTCTCACAACCAGAGCCTTGGATTTCAACTGCTTTTAGATTATTTTACCTCTTGAACTCCGGGAGCCTGGTGTCTGGGAGTCAGTTTAGGTCCATGAAAAAAGAGAGACTTGCATTTATATGGCGCCTTTCACGACCACCGGACGTCTCAAAGCGCTTTACAGCCAATTAAGCACTTTTTCAGTGCAGCCACTGTTATAATGTGGGAAATGCGGCAGCCAATTTGCGCACAGCAAGCTCTCACAAACAGCAATGTGATAATAACCAGATAGTCTGTTTTTGTTACGTTAATTGAGGGATAAATATTGGCCCCAGGACACCGGAGTTAGATTTAACAGCATAAATGGCAGGAGCTGGCTCACGGACTCTGCACCCCTGGAGTCTGAACTTTAAAAAAAAGCAGGGGAACGTCACAGTGCAACGGCCAGGCACAGAAATGGCACCTAGCCTGACCACATCTCGCCTCCCAGCAACGCCAGTGAAAGCTGTGAGCAGCAGGGTTTGGTGGGAGTTGGGAGCTAGGATGAAGCTAACCCCTGTTTCTGTCTCTCACCTCAGAAACTCTATGAGGATGGCAGCCCCAGATAACACGTGACTGGCAGCGAAGAGACACACCAGACCAGTCTGACTAGAGACATCCTCCACTTTTACCTCCCTCGGGGGGAACTGGCCCTCACCCAAGCAACCTGGTTGAGCCTGGGGATTTGCTAAATAGAAAATCACCTGTGACTCCCAGGTACACTGCACTAGAACACCATCCCGAGTGTGCTAAAGAATTAACACTAAGTCATCATCATCATAGGCAGTCCCTCGAAATCAAGGAAGACTTGCTTCCACTCTAAAAGTGAGTTCTTCGGTGACTGAACAGTCCAATATGGGAATTACAGTCTCAGTCACAGGTGGGACAGTGGTTGAAGGAAAGGATGGGTGGGACTGGTTTGCCGCACACTCCTTCTGTTACCTGCGCTTGATTTCTGCATACTCTCGGCGATGAGACTCAAGGTGCTCAGCGCCCTCCCGGATGCATTTCCTCCACTTAGGCGGTCTTTGGCCAGGGACTCCCAAGTGTCGGTGGGGATGTTGCATTTTATCAACAAGACTTTGAGGGCGTCCTTGAAACATTTCCTCTGCCCAACTTGGACTCGCTTGCCGTGTAGGAGTTCCGAGTAAAGCGCTTGCTTTGGGAGTCTTGTGTCAGGCATGTAAACAATGTGGTCCGCCCAACGGAGCTGGTCGAGTGTGGTCAGTGCTTTGATGTTGGGAATGTTGGCCTGGTCAAGGACGCTAATGTTGGTGCGTCTGTCCTCCATGGAGATTTGTAGGATCTTGCGGAGACATCGTTGGTGGTATTTCTCCAAAGATTTGAGATGTCTGCTGTATATGGTCCACATCTCTGAGCCATACAGCAGGGCGGGTATCACTATAGCCCTGTAGACCATGGGCTTGGTGGCAGATTTGAGGGTCTGATCTTCGAACACTCTTTTCTTCAGGCGGCCGAAGGCTGCGCTGGCGCACTGGAGGCGGTGTTGAATCTCACGCCAACCCTCTTCTCAATCTT
The DNA here is from genome assembly GCF_044704955.1 of Pristiophorus japonicus. NCBI lineage: Eukaryota > Metazoa > Chordata > Chondrichthyes > Pristiophoridae > Pristiophorus > Pristiophorus japonicus. The sequence continues at coordinate 5,924,731 of NC_091992.1, read as the reverse complement.
CCTCGCTGTAATGCTCCACCTCACACTCAACAAGCTCCCTGCTGGAGTGGAACTAAACTACAGAACCAGTGGGAACCTGTTCAACCTTCATCGTCTCCAGGCCAGATCCAAGACCGTCCCAACCTCTGTCGTCGAGCTACAATACGCAGATGACGCATGTGTCTGCGCACATTCAGAGACTGAACTCCAAGTCATAGTCAACATCTTCATTGAGGCATACGAAAGCATGGGCCTTACACTAAACATCCGTAAGGCAAAGGTCCTCCACCAGCCTGTCCCTGCCACACAGCACTGACCCCAGTCATCAAGATCCATGGCGCGGACCCGGACAACATGGACCACTTTCCATACCTCGGGAGCCTCTTATCAACAAGGGCAGACATCGACAACACTAAGTACACCAATCCTAAAAAGAAAGACTTGCATTTATAAAGCACCTTTCACAACCACCAGACATCTCAAAGCACTTTACAGCCAATGAAGTATTTTTGGACTGTAGTCACTGTTGTAATGTGGGAAACACGGCAGCCAATTTGCGCACAGCAAGCTCCCACAAACAGCAATATGATAATGACCAGATAATCTGTTTTTGTTATGTTGATTGAGGGATAAATATTGGTCATGACACCGGGGATAACTCCCCTGCTCTTCTTCGTATAGTGCCATGGGATCTTTTACATCCACCCGAGAGAGCAGATGGGGCTTCGGTTTAACGTCTCATTCGAAAGACGGCATATCAACTTATGCACCAGTACACCGCTGCACCAGTACACCGCTGCACCGCTGCACCAGTACACCGGTGCACCAGTACTCTGCCATGCTGATGGCAGTGGGCTCAAACACTAATGCTCTGGCACACAACTACACTCCAACAGTATTGGTCTAGAATAGGGTCACAGCTGGCCTGTATCTGCAGGATAGGATGGGATTTGGCAGCATTCTCTACCCATAAAACAGAACCCTCTGGTCTCTCAAAATATTCAACTGCATGGGGCGTGGAAGAGAAGTTAAGACTGAATGGCATTCGAGACTAGTAGTAGAACTTAAATCTATAAATGGAAGATGAATATGCTGGAGCGATCAGGCCCTACAGTAGCTATTTTATATGTAAATGTAGAAAGATATTTGCTTCTCTAATTTTCCCTTCGATGCTCTTCCCTTCACTCCTTTTAAAGCATTAAATGAAATTGGTGTACTTGGATCTTGCTGGTTCAGCTACAGTCTGAAGGGCATCAGCCAAACATTCCTTACAAAAATTGTTTTAATGTTTTTTGAGACATCAAGCCCACTTAAATATTCCCGGCAAAATGTAAATAAAGGAATCCAAGTCCAAGGAACAGCAACATAAGATTCAACAGAAGCTCGGACCCCTCATTAACAATGAATAGAATGTTTTGGTTTTATTTGTTTGAATTTAAAAAAAAAGGAAAAGAAAAGCCGACTCCTTTCCCACACTGTTTCTGAGCTTCATTCAGACCTGTGATAACAATCAGGGCCAGGACAAAGACAGCCTAGGTTCTTTAGTGTTTCGTTTGACAACATTAGCTTCAAAGGTAATTTGCAATGTTTGAGGATTAACGGCGACGTCATCTGAAAACTTGTAACTTTGTTACAGTTTGAAGCAACAAAGTTAAATAAGAGGTGATGCTCCTTCAGCAAAAGTCCCGTTAAAAGTGCACCTTTGTGGCGAACATCTCGAAACCAACACCTGAATCTGAATGAAGACTATGTAAACAACTGGTCTGAATCCAGTTGCCTTGGAATATCTGCCAATATTGCTCTGGGTTTACTTTCTGCACTGCCAAGCTATCTTCTCTGCCTCTTTGAGATGTCTATTTTCGAGAATGAACGAGCCCTGTGTACCTCGCAGCTCATCCCTCGGACACCGAGCTGCAACGTGTGCCATCTCAAGGGTCTGGATGTCCTCCTGCCCAGAGCACTGTATGAGCTTTGTTGCGGACTCCTGCAAACCTGAACTCAAATGATTTAAGAGTTTGCTTGTTTTGTTGATTTTAACAAAAGGAAATTCACGAGCAGCTTGTGCCCGATTCTGCAATTAGGCCATTGCCTCAGATGGGATTGAAGGAACTGTGTGAACATGTTGGAATTTAAAATGAAAGGAATTCCTTTCAGAGTCAGTGAGTTTTGACTGGGATTACTGGCTTCTTACAAGTGGAAGATAAGATGCTGATGGTAAAAAATGACAAACTGTAAAAAAATGAAGGGGGAAGGGGTTAAAGATTTAATTGGAGGAAAACTCAAAAATTAAAATATTCCTTTGCATGTCCTCAGATATCTTAACACGTACCAAGCTGACATCCCATCCCATGAAACAAAAATCAAAATACTGCAGGTGCTGGAAATCTGAAACAAAAACAGAAAATGCTGCAAAATGCGAGGGTTTTCTGTTTCCATCTCCAATCCGATGATGTGCATTCTGGGGTCTGGAGTATCGGTGTGAGGATTAGCGGCTAAGATGGAGCTACGCTTAACCTGAATGGTCCCTGCAAGCACACTGATCAGTATTCCCTGTGGGGAGGTAGCCTACGTAGGCACATTATGAAGTCGACTAGTGGCTGCTGTTGAGCAGAGTTCCAGTAGATTGGCAGCTCTGCTCTTGCTGTTGTAGAGATGCCATATGACCAAGGTTTGAAATACCAGCAAAAAGGAAAAAGACTGGCATTTATAAAGCACCTTTCACGACCTTAAGACGTCCCAAAGCACGGTACAGCCAATGAAGTACTTTATGGTGTGGGGTCACTGTTGTAATGTAGGAAAGGCAGCAGCCAATTTGCGCACAGCAAGCTCCCACGAACAGCAATGTGATAATGGCCACATAATCTGTATTTTTAGTGATGTTGACTGAGGGATAAATATTGGCCAGGACACCTGGGACAACTCTCCTGCTCTTCTTCGAAATAGTGCCGTGGGATCTTTTTCGTCTCATCCGAAAGACGGCACCTCCGACAGTGCAGCACTTGTTCAGTCAAGTGGTACACTGGAGTGTCAGCCTGGATTTTATGCTCAAGTCTCTGGAGTGGGACTTGAACCCACAACATTCTGACTCAGAGGCGAGTGTGCTGCCCACTGAGCCACAGCTGATCAGTAGGAAATTACTGTCATTCTTTCTCTTTTTTAAATACTTTTTTTTTTTAAAGTGTGACATCGTAAGCATGACACACAGACTATTGTTAGATAGATATAGAAATAAATAGACAGATAATTCGATATTTAATGTAAGTTTTTTAAAAATCCGTCTTTAACAGCGACAGACCAGTTGGGCCGAATGGCCTGTTTCCGTTTTGTAAATTCGATGCGATATGTAATTCTCCATTTTGTAACCTATTTTCCTGCATCCCTCTTCTCTAAACACCATATCCTGACTGAATGGCTGGATATAAAATAAGTACAGGTCAGACATTCAGCCTATCTTCGATCACCCATCCAAGAACAACAACTTACTGTGCCTCCATCATCTTATTCAACTGCAACTTGAATGCATTTTAGTTTACCGTACCCATAAGGCGATTTCAAATGTTAATCACTCTTTGTGCTATTAAATTCTTCGATCGACTGAGCTTTCACCTGTGCTCAATGCTGCCCGTCAGTGGATGGCTAAGACGTAACCAACAGCACAGCGGAGGAATATTCTCTGATATTCCTAACTCTCTATGTTCAGAAGCTTCCCAGAGATCAGGAGCTCCCCACACTGGTGACACATAATGGAGAACCTGCATCCAATCCAATCAATCTAGGCTTAGGGCATCAGTGCACGAATGCACAGCGACACTGGGCTGGGCGCCAAAATCTTTTTTTATAAATTGAAAATTCACCATGAAAGCAATCGACCTGCATCACAGAGTTTGATTTGATATAGTGGCCACCACACTACCACTTCTGGCCACCAGTTATTTTAACTTGGTGAAAATGCTTGAAGATCCATCACTTATTGAGAACGCTGCACTGGGAAGCTATTCAATAATACTCTTTAATGTGCTGCCAAATCACTGACCACATAAATGCAGGATTTGGACAGAAAAAAAACTGTTTCTTTCTATTGTGTCAAATGTAATTTTTCAGACCAAATATAACTTACTGAAATAAATGAGATTTAGCCAGATGTTCAACTTAAAATTTGGAAGCATATTCACGAATCAAACCCAAACTCTCTGGCTTGGTCCCCATCGATCAGTACTGTAAAGTTTACCACTGAGTGTCTTACTACCTCAGAACATCATCATCCAGTCTACAGACCTTAAACCTACGGGCTCCCTCCAATATTCCCTTCAATATTCTCCCTTTCTCTCTTGAGGCCGATAACTCTTGCTCGGGGCACGGTTCTATGGGCACTAGTAGCTGTACAGTCCATCACTCAGGTGGCACTCTTAACTGACGAACCCAGATCATGAGTGTTCGCAGATTATTCGTCCCCACACACACACACCCCCCAAAACTTACACACACACATCCCAACACACATCCAACACACACACACAACACCCCAACACACACACACCCCCCAAAACTTACACACACACATCCCAACACACATCCAACACACACACACAACACCCCAACACACACACACACCCCAAAACACACATCCTCACACCCATCCATAGACTCACACACACATACCCCAACACACACACACACTCATCCATCCATCCACAAACCCACAGTCATCCATCCATCCACACACCCACACTCATCCATCCATCCATACACGCACACACCCACACTCATCCATCCATCCACACACCCACACTCATCCATACACACACATACACCCACACTCATCCATCCATCCATCCATACACGCACACACCCACACTCATCCATCCATCCACACACCCACACTCATCCATACACACACACACCCACACTCATCCATCCATCCATACACACACACACACACACACACACACAGCAGGAGTCACTGCCTGGTGATTGGGAACAGGAGCACTCGTCCCTGAGGCACTTAGGTGCCACCCAGCTGAGATCAGCTAACTCAACCCAGATCGGGAATTGACCTTGAAAACCCCTCTGGTCTGTATGGATTAGTTCTACACCCAGTAGTGTCTTTAACCACTAGACTTATCCTCTTTTTGAAGGTGAAGTCAAACGTATTAAAAATAACTTTTATGTTTAGAGTCCACGCGCAGAGGCGCCGAGGCCTTGACTTCCCAGGTTTCGGTTGCACCGAAGGACTTGACTCACTTGCTGATTCACTCCCTGTGGAAACCAGCCTGCAGATCCATTGAAGAACGGTTACCCAGCTGTGTACCGCTATCTTTCAGGAAACCCTACGTTTCACCGACTGCATTCCCCAAACCTTAAAAAAACTAGTAAATCAGTTCCAATTCTGACTCTGAATTGAGAACTGAAATAGTATATATTATATCTATTTATACAGGACTTGATTAACAGACTGCACCTGGGGCTATGGTTTTCAGCAAATTAGCACATTCCCAGTCTCAGGAATAGTGTGATATATGTTTAATACATATTTCTGGGTATTTATAATATTCTTGTGCATCTGTTTTTTCCTCCAGACGTTTAATAGAAAAAAAAGGTCAAGATTCAGAAATTTAACTTAAAAAAATATATATATATAAATAAAAGAAGGAATGAAAATGCAGAGGAAGTAGAATGGTCATGCCACTGTGCTGGGGTGGACGGGGGGGAAGACAACTTTCTTAACACTGTCACGTCGCGATCAGCAGCCAGCCTGCACGTATTCCCAGCGCGGTAATCATTAAAATGCTCACTTCCAGAAAAATAGGGAGGAAAGAGAGTGCCGGAGTATAGAAATCCCAGCAGACAAAGTGAAAACAAATTAAATGTGCCATTATAAAATGCAGATGCTGTAAAGAAAATAAACCTGGCAAGATTTACTGTTTTTTTGCAAGGATCAGGCATCTGTGGAAAAGACATCAGCAGCTACTCCCAGGTAATACCATTCCAAGGCCACACTCTCTCTATATCCAGCTCTCTCCCTCCTCTCTAATAGCTGTAAGCTCATTTATTCTCTGTCGGGGAACGGGGTCGACAGAGACTATGTGAAAATGGCAAATCGCCAGGTTCTTCTGAACAAAGGCAGAGAGACGATGAAAAGGAGGATTTAAACTTTCCAAGTACCACGGGCATTCGGGGATTTCAAAATATTAACTCCTGAAGCCCCGGCGATCATTTTGTTTCAAAACAATTAACGAAACTGGGGATTTTAACACAAGGGGTCTGGATTTTCCTCCGCATTTTGGCCCCTGCTCTTAAATTTTCCTCCTCCTGCCCCAGCAGAGAGGACCGCTGGCCATCCCTTCGCTGTAAGTGACAACGTGGAGGTGGGGCCTGGCACTCCAGCGGATTCCCCTGCCTCCTGTTGCTGATTCCACTGACCGGAGACCAGGAGAGGAGTGGCTGTGAGCACAGGCGGAAGGCCCACTGATGCCCCTTTTGGAGAGACAGGGTCCAGCAGTGGCTACTTCTTCCTCACTGCACTGCACCCGATTTTCTTGCCCATTACAGATCATTTGGTCATTATCACATTGCTGTTTGTGGGATCTTGCTGTGCGCAAAAATTGGTTGCCGCGTTTCTTACATTACAACTTCAAAGGCACTTCTTTGGCTGTAAAGCGTTTTGCGATGTCCTGAGGTTGTGAAAATCGCTATATAAATGCAAGTTCTTTCTTCCTCTCCTCTGGCCTCAAAATCATACCTTTTTTCAGCCTCAGCCTAAGTGTCACCCTTCCCATTATCAGGGCGCTTCTGACCCCCTTAAATTGTGGCTTCTCTTCTGAAGCTGCAGCATTATTGAAGGTATTAAGGGAAATAGAGCAAATGGCAAGTAAATGGAGCTGAAGTACAGATCAGCCATGATCTAGTCGGGTTGCAAAGCAAAACAGGATCGAGGGGTTTAGTGGCCTTTTCCTGTTTCTATGTTCCTAGCAGCAGTCCAGCATTTCTCTCTCCCGATAGCGGCATGCTCTCCGCTTTGCTGAGGTTCCGAATGGGACGCTGCCCTGATTGAGCCCTGCCCTAGGAAGGTGAGTCAGGGTCACAGCGGGGTCAGGATGGTGGTGGGGGAAGTCATTCTCTGGTGGTGGGGCGGGGGGGGGGGGGCAAATCCAACTCGCAGGTGGAATCATCACATCAATCTGGAGAAGGATAAACTTTAGTCCGTAACTAAAGTTCAGAACAGTCTTTACCACTAATGAATGAACTGCTTATCGCAGTAACTTCTTTACCCAGAGTGTGGAACTCACTATCACAAGGACTAGTTCAAGCTTAAAGCAGGGGAAGAGAGATGAACTCATGAGGGAGAAAGGAACAGAAGAATATGCTGATAGGGCTCAGTATTAGGTCCCTTGCTTTTTGCGCTATACATCAATGATCTAGACTTGAATATAGGGGATATGATTAAGAAGTTTGCGGATGATACTAAAATTGACTGTGTGGTTAATAATGAAGAAGAAAGCTGCGGACTGCAGGAAGATATCAATCAACTGGTCAGGTGGGCAGAACAGTGGCAAATGGAATTTAATCCAGAGAAGTGTGAGGTAATGTATTTGGGGAGGGCTAACAAGGAAAGGGAATACACATTAAATGGTAGGGCACTGAGAAGTGTAGAGGAACAAAGGGGCCTTGGAATGCATGTCCACAGATCCCTGAAGGGAGCAGACCACGTAGATAAGGTGGTTAAGAAGGCATACGGAATGCTTGCCTTTATTAGCCGAAGCATAGAATACAAGAGCAGGGGGGGGGTTATGCTTGAATAAAACATTGGTTAGGCTACAGCTAGAGTACTGCGTGCAGTTCTGGTCACCGCTTTACAGGAAGGATGTGATTGCACTAGAGAGGGTACAGAGGAGACTTACGAGGATGTTGCCGGGAGTGGAGAAGCTTAGCTATGAGGACAGATTGGATAGACTGGGGTTGTTTTCGTTGGAACAGAGGCAGCTGAGGGGAGACCTCAGTTAAGTGGTCCTGGCCTGCAAGACCATCAGCAGGTCGGGGCCATTAGAGGGAGCAGCGTGCGGCGGCATACCACTGCAGGGAGCAGCGCGTGCTGCTGCAGGAGGGCGACGGCTGACTACAGTGCGGGCAGGTACAGCAGGAGCGGCGAGGTCGGGCCGAAGGAGCGGCAAGAGTTTGTAGAGGGTTGTGATCGGGGCCCAGGAGAGGCGAGAGTTCGGGGCCCAGAAGAGGCGAGGGGCCCAGGGGCAGCACAGGCCAGCCCACACTGCGATATGTGAGCGCACTAGGTCCGTGCAGCAAAGCTGATCTCCTGTCGTCTTGGGTAACCCTTGCCACTGGACCAAGACCTCGCTCTGTCAAGCCCCGTGTGGTGGCTGGGGTGCAACGGCCACCCCATGTTAAAAAAATCCACGCACAGGCATCTTCCACCCCTCAAGATGTAGTTCGGGATGTGGAATATTAGGTCCTTCATTGAAACGCCTGTGAGCTCATCCCTTTGCAGCATGGAAGCAAGTCATCCTCGTTTCGAGGGACTGCCTATGATGATGATGATGTATTAAATTATGAGGGACCTAGATATAGTGGATAGAAAGGGCCTATTTCCCTTAGCAGAGGGGTCAACAACCTGGGGCATAAATTTAAAGAAGGTTTAGAGGGGATTTGAGGGGAAATTTCTTCACCCAGAGGGTGGTGGGGATCTGGAACTCACTGGCTGAAAGGGTGGTAGAGGCACCACATTTAAAAAGTATTTGGATATTCACTTGAAGTGCCGTAACCTACAGGGCTACGGACCGAGAGCGGGAAAGTGGGATTAGGTTGGAGAGCCTCATGTTGGCTGACGCGGACACGATGGGCTAATATGGCCTCCTTCTGTGCTGTAAATTTCTATGATTTTATGATGAAGTAGGGTGGGAGGAGGCTGGTGTGGAGCATGAACACCAATGTGGACCAGTTGGGCCGAATGGCCTCTTTTTGTGCTGTAAATTCTATGTCATTTATTGGCTACAGTGCCGAGAGCAGTGAAATAAGGGACTAACCACGATGTGGATAAGAGCAGGGAATATATCCTTGCAGTACGTATATTGTATAAAAAAGGGGAGTCCAAACGAGGACCCATGATCCCTGCATTGCAGCCCAAGAAATCCAGGCAGATCTGACCTACTTGCACACATTTCGTATGCATTGGCTTATTCTGTTTGAATTTTTGTCCAGAGGTTTGTAAAGAGCTGTTCTTAGAACTGTTGCTCACTGGTGGATAAATCCTATATCGGAACACCCAAAATCTATTAGTAATCAAAATCACAGCCTGAGATTGTGTAAATTAATGGCACCATGGAATGAAACTTTATAATGCTGATTTTTCAAGAATGGAAAAAGAAAATGTGGTTAAGTTCACCCATGGCACAGGGAACAGCCTATGTCAAATGGTGTGACGGGAGTTCTCCCTGTATCTTTGAATGGGTTACTGACACGCAAAACTTTCCCAATGGGGTTGGCCTGTAGCGTAGATGGGTGGGGAGCGATGGTCCCTCGAATTTTTTTTGGGGGGTGGGGGGGCTGCACAGCCCCTATAATGCGCTGTATGACCCATTCAAAGTTCTGCACATGCGCGTTTTTTTCACCAGATGCGCGGAATCTCCGGAGCGCTGCGAGCCCGCGCAGCTTCGGCAAACATTGGTGGGGAGCGGGAAACATAGAAACATAGAAAGTAGGTGCAGGAGTAGATCACCGAGCAGGAGAAAACCGATCGGGCAGCAGCCCTTATAGGGCTGAAGCTCACTAAGGAGAAATTGTAATGGTGACAGAAGGGAGGGTGGCTTTATTGAGATTGAAGGCCACCACCCAGTAAAAGAGCAGGTGCAAACTGCATAGGAGGAGGTCAATGGCCAGGTCTCGCATACCGGAATGCCAATGGGGGAGACGCTTGCTGGTATCAGGAGGAGGGTGAAGATGACTGTGCTCCACACATTTCTTGTGGGCTGCATTAAGGATGGCACAAGCCTAGGTTGGGAACTCCAGCATACTCTGGCAGTACCATTTCAATCACTGTACACAGCTATAGTACTTTTATGCTAAGGGAAGGTTATGTTGATGGGGTAGGGTAGGAGGAGGCTTGTGTGGAGCATAAACACCGGCATAGAGTAGTTGGGCTGAATGATCCATTTCTGTGATTTCTGTGCTGTAAATTCTATGTCATTTCCTTTAAAGACCCAGGACTCCACCACCCATTTCCTATTGGCGGCGGGGGATGCACATTGTTGGCAGAGTCTTGTCTGAAGTCAGTAGTGCAGCCTAATTTTCTACGGCCACAACTGACTGCTGTAAAATGTCTCTCAGGTGGACATAAAATATCCCATCGCACTATTTCGAAGAAGAGCAGGGGCGTTCTCCCCAGTATGCTGGCCAATATTTATCTCTCAAACAATATCATTAAAACAGGTGGTTTTATCTCATTGCTGTTTACGGGAGCTTGCTGTGCGCAAATTGGCTGCTGTGTTTACTATATCACAACAGTGACTACACAAGTACTTCATTGGCTATAAAGCACTTTGGGACATCCTAAGTCGTGAAAGACCCGATATAAATGCAAGTCTCTCTTTTTTCCTTTCTCTCCTCAGACATGATCCCAGAAATACCGCAAAGGTAAAACATCATAAAAGGCGGCTGTTTTGCAGCAGAGATTACCTCCCAGTGCAGCTTTGAACATAAACAGGGTATCAGGAAGGCATACGGCACAGTTTTCCAATGGACAGGTACTGAAAACAGCAACAATTTTTCATCTCATTTGAATTATAGACTCTGGTGACGACAGCACTAACCTCAACCCATTCCAGAAGCACAACAGGGTCAAACATTTTTGGGGAGTATCTGTATTAAAAATAACACAATTTATACGTAGATTGGCGGCCTTTTGCAAGCTTTTCAATTTTCCCCAACTCCCCCTGTGCTTACTGACCGACAGTCCCGGTCCAGCAATGCCTCAAAATTAAAATGCTCATCTTTGTGTTCAAATTCTTACATGGCCTCACCCCTCCCTATCTCCGTAACCTCCTCCAGCTCTACAACCCTCCGAGAAATTCTACACAAATCCAATTCGGGCCTCTTGCACATCCCCCACTTCCTTCACCCAACATCGATGGCCGTGCCCTCAACTGCCTCGGCCCGAAGCTCTGGAATTTCCACACTAAGCCTCTCCACCTGTCTCTCCTCCTTTAAGATGCTCCTTAAAACCTACCTCCTTAGCCAAGTTGTCCTAATATCCTTTTCTGTGGCTTGGTCTCAAATTTTTTCTCATAATGTTTCTGTGAAGTGCCTTGGGATGTGTGGCCTGCCCAGCGGAGCTGATCGAGTGTGGTCAGTGCTTCAATGCTGGGGGTGTTGGCCTGGTCGAGGACGCTAATGTTGGTGCATCTGTCCTCCCAGGGGATTTGTAGGATCTTGCGGAGGCATCGTTGGTGGTGTTTCTCCAGCGACTTGAGGTGTCTACTGTACATGGTCCATGTCTCTGAGCCATACAGGAGGGCGGGTATTACTACAGCCCCGTAGACCATGAACTTGGTGGTAGATTTGAGGGCCCGGTCTTTGAACACTCTTTTCCTCAGGCAACCGAAGGCAGCACTGGCGCATTGGAGGCGATGTTGAATCTCATCATCAATGTCTGCTCTTGTTGATAAGAGGCTCCTGAGGTATGGGAAATAGTCCACGTTGTACAGGGCCGTGCCGTGGATCTTGATGACTGGGGGGCAGTGCTGTGCGGCGAGGATAGGCGGGTGAAGGACCTTTGTCTTACGAATGTTTAGCGTAAGGACCATACTTTCATATGCCTCAGTAAATACGTTGACTATGTCCTGGAGTTCAGCCTCTGCAGGCGTCATCTGCGTACTGTAGTTCGACGACAGAGGTTGGGGTGGTCTTGGACCTGGCCTTGGACCTGGCCTGGTTGAACAGCTTCCCACTGGTTCTGTAGTTTAGTTAACTCCAGCTTGTTGACTGTGAGGTGGAGCATAGCAGCGAGGAAGATTGAGAAGAGTGTTGGAGCGATGACGCAGCCCTGTTTGACCCCGGTCCGGACGTGGATTGGGTCTGTAATGGATCCGTTGGTAAGGATCACGGCCTGCATGTCGTCGTGGAGCAGGCGGAGGGTGTTGACGAACATTTGGGGCAGCCGAAACGGAGGAGGACACTCCATAGACCCTCGCGGTTGACAGTGTCAAATGCCTTTGTAAGGTCGAAGGAGGCCATGTACAAGGGTTGCTGCTGTTCCCTGCATTTTTCCTGCAGCTGTCGCGTTGCAAAAATCACGTCCGTTGTGCCCCGCACTGTGACTCCGGCAGGAGCTCCTTGGCCACAGGGAGGAGGTTGAGGAGGACTCTCGCGACAACTTTCCCAGTGGCTGATAGCAGGGAGATTCCTCTGTAGTTGCCACAATGTCGCTCTGCCCACAACAAACAGGGCCGCCCTTCCCGCAACAAACATAGTCACCCTGCCCACAACAATGTGGTAGTCGAGATTTTGGTATTTTGCGATTATGCAGCAAAGTATTTAAGTAAAAACACAAAATGCTGGAGATACTCAGCAAGTGAGGCAGTATTTGTGGAGAGAGAAACAGAGTTAACGTTCCAGCATTTTCTGTTATTTGGCTTGGGTTTTTAATCTGGTTTTTGCCTCTCCCAGGAGATCACATGGATCCGGTTGGGGTTAAGTGCAGAATGTTTCAGTATAAGGGGTATCGCAGTTGTGTGGGATGGACTGGTTGGGCTGGGTGCTCTTTACCTTTCCGCCATTGTTCATAAGTTTTATATGTAACCTTCGGGGCTGCTGACCGAGTGCTGTGCGGATCTTTGTCAGCTGGCGCGGACACAATGGGCCGAAATGGCCTCCTTCTGCTCTGTAAATTTCTATGTTTCTATTTCCAGCATCCGCAGTATTTTGCTTTTGCATTAAGGTATTTTCGAAAGTTGGCTTTAGATTTCATGGGGATGAAATTCATAAGCCCCCCTGTTTGGGGGCGGTAACCAACTCCGCAAAATAAATTGGGGTCAATGCCCGTGAGAGGAAATGGAACGCAATATCCGGCGCTCCGCTTCCTCTCGGGGCGGGTTCGGGGGCGCTACCTGGGCGAACATTGGGAGCGCTACACGGAACGCTGTCACATTCCAAGGGCCCTTCCCTTCCGGTAAAGGGGAGGGCTGCTGCGGGGTCTGCAGTGCTTGTGATGGGCCTCTGGGAGTGCGGGGTGCCGTGACCACAGCCTGGCACCGAAACAGAGTGCCGGGTTGCACGATCGCGGTACGGACCCTAAGAAAATGGACACCGGTGAGTCGGAGGGCGGATCAAAATGGCGCTTTAAGTGTCGCCCCGCGAGCGAAGTGCAGCCCGGTTCGCGACCCATGAGGCTGCGCTGACATCGCCCGCAGCAACCTCACGGGCCGCTGGCCAATTTCTGCTGCGGGTGTTGCCGCTCACGGCGACTATGTCACACCGGAGGTGTAGCAGCCCGCGGCACTATCAATTTCGTGTCTCCACTAACTCCCGTGCAATTTCGCAGGAGCCGGTAGCGACCTCTTCTTCCCCGGGCAGAAACACTTTCGCGCCCATTAGTCGCCTCCCTCACCCCCCCTCGTCCCCCCGGAGACGCTAACGGGAGACGCACAACAGGGGAATTTCGCCCTCCTTATCTTTATTGCACATACATTTTAGTTTTCAAGCTTTCTTTCCTGAACTTAAGTCTTCAGTGCTCCCTACAAGTCAAGAAGGAAAAGAGGTGCAGAGTTTGCTTGGGCTGGCTCAATAATGGTTACGACCTGTCTAATCCAGTTATCCAGTTTACTTTTTTCTTATCTTCCTGTGTTTTGAGATTTGTTCTGTAAGTATTTTTCACAGACAAGAACACCCACGTACAGTTCTGCTGCTGAGTAGAAATTTCCCAGCTGGTTTCCATACAGTTACAACACTCTTAGCGCCGTCCTCTACACTGGTGACCTTTTCCACAGCACATTACTGTGTAATCTGTAATCTACCAAACTCGGAAGAGGAAATAACAGCGCCCTGGTGAGAAACACTGCCATCTGACCCACGCAGGACTGTGCGGAAGCAGCACTGGCTCTGAGAAAGAGTCTGGGAGAGCAATGTAGACAAGACACTAAAAATAATTCAGCTGTATTGCCAGGAAATAAAGAGAAGGCTGTTTGACACAGCTAGCTGTTGGAATGCACTGCATCTGAAAACACAACCATGTACCACAATCGAAAAAAAAACCTTTGCAAACTTCCAGTTATCATGTTTACTTGTCTCTGTCTCTCGAAAACTGCAGTGCAACTCAGTCCCGATAAACACACACACACAGCTGTACAATTGGATCAGGCCTCGCTCAGTCCGAGAGTGAATCAACCGTAGAATTTAGTATTGTCGGAATTCTGTGCGATTCCATCTTGACTTTTTACTTTTGTTAATCTAAGCACTTTACCAAATGTCATCTGTGTACATCGAATATTACAGCTGCTATCAATCTCAGTTACCAACTCACGCATGTACTGAAGGGCAAGGACACTGAAAATGAGCACTTTAAAGGCTTAGTGAAAACAGGAGCATTATGAGTGATGTGGTGGCGTAGCGTGCAGATGTACTTCTTGCATAATGTCCAATTAGAGAATGGCGCTGGCAACTTGGTTGTTAGCTCACTTGATAAAGCCACTAGCCAGTGCAGAACATTTCCATACAGACCAAAAAGGTTTTGTTCCCCAGACTGCTCTGTGCCAGGATTGTAGCCAGAGTGCAACAATTGGATCAGGGTTCACTCAGACCAAGGCGAAACATTTGCAGGGCTGTGGGGAAAGAGCAGGGAGGGGAGTGAGACTAATTGGACAGCTCATTCAAAGAGCCGGCACAGGCACGATGGACCAAATGGACTCCTTCTGTGATTCTATGATTCTAATTGGCCTGAGGCATTTAGGACTGAGATGAGGAGAAACCTCTTCACTCAGAGAATTGTGAACCTGTGGAATTCTCTACCACAGAAAGTTGTTGAGGCCAGTTCGTTAGATATATTCAAAAGGGAGTTAGATGTGGCCCTTACGGCCAAAGTGATCAAGGGGTATGGAGAGAAAGCAGGAATGGGGTACTGAAGTTGCTTGATCATATTGAATGGTGGTGCAGGCTCGAAGGGCCAAATGGCCTACTCCTGCACCTATTTTCTATGTTTCTAGGGTCGCTGGTCTGGAGGGCCAGAGATGCTGCACTGATCACTCTCCAGGGGCCCTGCTGGAGAGAGGTCTTTGTGTGGACTCAGGCGAGGAGTAGGTCCGACTCAGCTGTCATGCATCTCCCTCCTCCCCCCACATGGTACAACAGCCTGCTGACATTCACACAGGAGCAATGTCCACCTGCAGCCATGGGTACAGGTGAAGAACAGCAGCAATGTGTATTTATACAGCACTTTTAACGGAGTAAAATGTCCCGAGGCACTTCACTCACAGTAGTTATCAAACAAAATTTGTGACCGAAGTCACATAAGGAGATATTAGGACAGGTGAGCATAAGCTTGGTCAAAGAGGTAGATTTTAAGGAACATCTTAAAAGGAGGAGAGAGAGGTCAGAGTTGGAAGAGTGCAGATATCTCGGAGGGTTGGAGGGCTGGAGGAGGGTACAGAGATAGGGAGGGAGCGAGGCCATGGAGAACTTTGAAAACAAGGATGAGAATTTTTAAAATCGAGACGTTGCTTAACTGGGAGCCAATGTAGGTCAGTGAGGACAGGGGGTGATGGGTGAGTGGGACTCGGTGAGAAAAGTGAGTAAAAGATCTGTAAAAGCAAACTGTCCCACCTGGCCTTTCATCTGAGAATTAGTGCATGACACAAAACATAAGCAGAGGTATTATGGCAAGGAAAAACTGCAATATATTTAGAAAATATCAGGACTACAGATTTGATTTTTGGAGCTGAGCATGTAGTCTTCATACAGGACTGAACCTGAAGCAATCTGGTGTGTTGGAATACTTGAACCAGAAACAGAGGGGGGGATGTGGTTTATCTGCAGGTTACAATACAGTATTCAAACTTGGAACTAGCTACTGACACATCATCACACACGGAGGACAGCACATCTGTCCAAAGGCATCCCACAAGCTATGATAAGTGGGCACCTGTTCCAACAGGACAGCCAATATTTTCAGATTTGAAAAAAAAAGAGAAACATAAGAATTAGGAGCAGGAGTAGGCCAGATGGTCCCTCGAGCCAACTCCGCCATTCAATAAGATCATGGCTGATCTTCGATCTCAACTCCACTTTCCCGCACTATCCCTATATCCCTTGACTACTGACTGGAAAACTCAAGTTGAGACTGCCATTTGCACTTGGGCAACCTTGAGTGTCCTAACTCGTACCAAGTCCCGCTCACCCATCACCCCTGTGCTCGCTGACCGACATTGGCTCCCAGTTAAGCAACGCCGCGATTTCAAAATTCTCATCTTGTTTTCAAATCCCTCCATGGCCTCGTCCCTCCCTATCTCTGTAATCTCCTCCAACCCCACAATCCCCCAAGATATCTGCACTCTAATTCTGCCCTCCTGAGCATCCCTGATTTTAATCACTCAATCATTGGTGGCCGTGCCTTCTATTGCCTAGGCCCTAAGCTCTGGAAATTCCTCCCTAAACCTCTCACCTCTATTTCCTCCTTTAAGACGCTCCTTAAAGCCTACCTCTTTGACCAAGCTTTTGGTCATCTGCCCTAATGTTCCCTTATGTGGCTCGGTGTCACATTTTTTGTCGTATACTCTTGTGAAGTGCTTTGGGATGTTTTACTACGTTAAAGGCGCTATATAAATACAAACTGTTGTTACATAAGAAATAGGAGCAGGAGTAAGCCATATGTCCCCTCGAGCCTCCTCCATTTAATACGATCATGGCTGATCCGATCATGGACTCAGGTCCACTTCCCCACCCGCTCCCCATAACCCCTTATCGGTTAAGAAACTGTCTATTTCTGTCTTAAATTTATTCAATGGCTCGGCTTCCAAAGCTCTCTGAGGCAGCGAATTCCACAGGTTTACAACCCTCTGAGAGAAGAAATTCCTCCGCATCTCAGTTTTAAATGGGCAGCCCTTTATTCTAAGATTATGCCCTCTAGTTCTAGTCTCTCCCATCAGTGGAAACATCCTCTCTGCATCCATCTTGTCAAGCCCCCTCATAATCTTATACGTTTCGATAAGATCACCTCTCATTCTTCTGAACTCCAATGAGTAGAGGCCCAACCTCCTCGACCTCACCTCATAAGTCAACCTCCTCATCTCCAGAATCAACCTTCTCTGAACTGCCTCCAAAGCAAGTATATCCTTTCGTAAATATGGAAACCAAAACTGCACGCGGTTTTCCAGGTATGGCCTCACCAAAACCTTGTATAGTTGTAGCAACTTGTTGTTGTTGATTCCCTTAATGCCCAAAAATCTATCGATCTTGGCCTTGAATATACTCAATAACCAAGCACCCACAGCTCTCTGAGGCAGAGAATTCCAAAGATTCACCACCCTCTGAGTGAAGAAATTTTCTCATCTCAGTTCTAAATGGCCGACCCCTTATCCTGAGACTGTGACCCCTGGTTTTAGAGGCAATCCCTAGAAACAATGAAGAAAATAAAAATACACAGGTATGAAGCATAGACTGACTGAACCATGCAATTAATATGATAATAATTTGCTAGTAACACATGGATATCAAAAAAGTTAATTTGCTAAGAGCATAAACAAACATATTTTGACCCTTTTTAGTCACACCATCTATCAATCTATAACTATGTTAATCCCTCAGTTAAGCTGATGTGATGGCCCAAATCACTGACTAAATACTGGAGTATCAGCCATGGCTCAATAGGTAGCACTCTCACATCTAAGTCAGACTGTTGTGGGTTCAAGTTCCACTGCAGGGACTTGAGCACAAAAAAATCTAGGCTGACACTCCAGTGCAGTGCTGAAGGAGTACCGCACTGTCGTAGGTGCTGTCTTTCGGATGAGATGTGGACCTAAAAGATCCCATGGCACTATTTCGAAGAAGAGTAGGGGAGTTATCCCCAGTGTCCTGGCCAATATTTATCCCTCAATCAACATAACAAAAAAACAAATTTTCTGCTCATTATCACATTGCTGTTTGTGGGAGCTTGCTGTGCGCAAATTGGCTGCTGTGCTATCCTACATTACAACAGTGACTACACTCCAAAAGTACTTAATTGGCTGTAAAGCACTTTGAGACGTCCAGTGGTCATGAAAGTCTTTCTTTCTTCCCTTTACCATTATGGTGTTACAGAATACAGCGACACCTGGGAGTCCTTGGCCAAAGACCGCCCTAAATGGAGGAAGAGTATCTGGGAGGGTGCTGAGCACCTCGAGTCTCATCGGCGACAGGATGCAGAAAACAAGCGCAGACAGCGGAAGGAGCGTGCGGCAAACCGGACTCCCCACCCACCCTTTTCTTCAAACACTGTCTGTCCCACCTGTGACAGAGACTGTAATTCCCATATTGGACTGTTCAGTCACCTGAGAACTCACTTTTAGAGTGGAAGCAAGTCTTCCTCGATTTCGAGGGAATGCCTATGATGATGACGTTGACAGAATACAGGTGAGGTAGCACTCTCGCCTCTGAGTCAGAAGGTATCGGGTTCAAGTTCTACTCCAGGGACTTGAGCACCAAAATAACATCCAGGCTGATACTCCAGTGCAGGGTCATGCTTGAGGTTCCCCAAACATCAGCTTCCTGACCTCAGACACCCTCATTGGAACAGTAAACACTATGGACATTGCATTTATACTGTCGAGGTTGCTATACGTTGTGGACTTCTTGGCAAATCTGTTTTAATGGGCCCAATTTTGGTCATGACTTGCATCAATTTTTTTGGGAGTAAGTTAAAAAATGCCATTTTCCCCCAAAAATTTGCTCCAGAGTAAGTCAGTTAGGTACGATTTTTTTTAGGTCTTTTTTTTTCAAAAGACACTTATGCCAGTTTTGGCCATTTATGCCACCTTGGCTAACAAAAACTTACTCCAAATCCACTTAGGTCAGCGTATGTGGCCAGCTCTGAAAAACCTTGCAGGCAGTGAAATAAAAGCAGCGCACATTCGGCAGAGGTTAGGGCAGGGATAGGGGAGGGAAGGGAACTGGAGAGGACCTCAACAACCAAGCAACAAACATTGCAAGGAAAAGCTCAAACAATTAAAATACTAATAAAAATGAAGTAAATCCTACCGGAGAAATGCGAGCTGCTGGCCGCGATGTCATTGCGGGGGGGGGGGGGGGGGGGTAGCCAGAAAGAGAGAGATGCTGGTATAGAAAACACTTTCTCTCCACCCCACCCTCCGCCAAAACTCTCCTCCTCCCCCCCACACCCCCCGCCCCTCAATCAAAACTCTCAAGCATAACCAATAAATAAAAAATAAAACCAAAGTCCTACCTCACCTGGGAACTCAGCAGGCTGGCCGGCCATTGCGGGAGGCCACTCGGTTGGGGATAGAGTGCGGCGAGATCGGGGCATCCCTTCGGCTGGGGACAGGGGCTGCGAGCATAGGGTCCTGCTCACAGCCCACAGGACACGCTGGGAGGGCAGGAGCATGCGCGCAGACTTCACTGCGCATGCGCGCAGGTGCGGGCACTGTTTTCGGCGCTGGCCTGTTGCTCCGCCCCCCCACTTCAGAATGCACGCCACGCCGGGACTCCGAGGACTCGGAAGAGCGGGCAGGATGGGGCCTCTTTTTTCCGACGCCCTTTCCAGCACGCAAAGTCGCCGCACATAAGGTAAGTGCGCCGAAAAAAGGGTTGGGCAAAGTTGGGCCCAATGTTCCTGGGAGGGATTCCCTGAAAAGCCAGTTTTACCTTTTTGCCCATGCCATCTCAGAGAATGTGGTCAAACTAGTCCCTTGCCCAGAGAGTCCAAAATATCAATAAAAGTCGAGAGATTAATTGAAAATTGGAATCCAAAGATTTCACCACCTCATAAAATAACCATTTAATTAGTAACAAGAGATTTGTCCAATAAATATGAAGGACAGATTTTGTTTATAGTCCAGGGTTCCCCCGTTCATCTTGGGCCCGAAATTCTGTTTCTGCCCCATACACATACTTCGAGCCAGAGCAGACACATGCTGCAGTTGTTTATAGATTTTCCGCCTGTGTTGCTTTCACAAACTATTTAGTGGGATTTGATGAATTCTAATTACGTGCAACAACAGTGATGGTGATGTGACCTTTCGAAAATGTCAAATGTCAAAGAACTTTACGTCAGGCAATGACAGAGTGTCACAACAAGCACTTTTTGATGTTCCTGTTCCTCCTGAAGTTGTCATAAACAAACAGGTTACTCTCTTTACATAATGTACACTTATAGATAATAATAACTTAAACTGCGTGCTTCACATTGAAAAACGTTTTACGCAATGAGTTATTTTTCAAGGTCACAATGACCGTTAATCATTTATCTTACACTGGTGGCTGAATCACTTCAACACAAGTTGTTTTGGCAATTGCTCCCTTTTCCCTATGAGACTACAACCAAAGCACAGATTATGGAGCTGGGGAATTTGGGCGAATGCCTGAATTCTCCAAGAATGCCTCATTCTAAATTCAGACAGACCCTCACAAGGTGACAGGCACAGTGGAATGTCATGGACCTGGCCAGACCAACGCATGAGAGGTATCTGATAAGGTAGGATAAGTAATAGGCTTGCCAAAATAAAAGTACAAGTAAAAAAGAGGTGTACAAAATATTGAGGGGCTGAGACATAGTGGATAGTAAGGGTCTATTTCCATTGGTGGATGGGGTCTATTTCAAGGGGGCGTAGTTTTAAGGTGGTTGGTGGTAGGTTTAGAGGGGATTTGAAGGGGGGCTTCTTTACACAGAGGGTTGTGGGGATCTGGAACTCGCTGCTTGGAAGAGTGGTAGATGCAGAAACCCTCACCGCTTTTAAGAGATGGTTGGATGGGCACTTAAAGTGCAGTAACCTGCAGGGTTACGGACCTAAAGCTGGTATTTGGGAGTATACTGGATGACCTTTTGTTGGACGGAGCAGATATAATGGTAAGTACTGCAGGAAACAGAGTACGGCCAGGGTGATCTCCTGGACTACTTTCGATCGCCTGGATGGGTCGGAGAGGAATTTTCCCAGATTTCTCCCTAAATTGGCCTGGGTTTTTATCTGGTTTTTGCCTCTCCCAGGAGATCACATGGCTCCGGTTGGGGTGGAGTGCAGAATGTTTCAGTACAAGGGGTGTCACAATTGTGGTGAGGCGGACTGGGTGGGTGCTCTTTGCCTTTCCGTCATTGTCATAGGTTTATATGTATGTGGTGCATATAGGTACCAATGATATAGATATAGGTAAAAAGTGGGATGAGGTCCTACAAGACGAATTTAGGGAGCTAGGAGCTAAATTAAAAAGTAGGATCTCAAAGGTAGTAATCTCAGGATTGCTACCAGTGCCACGTGCTAATCAGAGTAGGAATCGCAGGGTAGCTCAGATGAATACGTGGCTTGAGGAGTGGTGCAGAAGGGAGGGATTCAAATTCCTGGGACACTGGAACCGGTTCTGGGGGAGGTGTGATCAGTGCAAACCGGACAGTCTGCATCTGGGCAGGACCGGAACCAACGTCCTAGGGGGAGTGTTGCTAGTGCTGTTGGGGAAGGGTTAAACTAATATGGCAGGGGGATGGAAACCTATGCAGGGAGACAGAGGGAAGTAGAATGGGGGCAGAAGCAAAAGATAGAAAGAAGAAAAGTAAAAGTAGAGGGCAGAGAAACCCAAGGCAAAAAGCAAAAAGGGCCACATTACAGCAAAATTCTAAAGGGACAAAATGTGTTAAAAAGCCAAGCCTGAAGGCTCTGTGCCTCAATGCGAGGAGTATTCGGAATAAGGTGGACGAATTAACTGCGCAGATAGCTGTTAACGGATGTGATGTGGCATCACGGAGACATGGCTCCAGGGTGACCAAGTCTGGGAACTCAACATCCAGGGGTATTCAACATTCAGGAAGGATAGACAGAAAGGAAAAGGAGGTGGGGTGGCGTTGCTGGTTAAGGAGGAAATTAATGCAATAGTAAGCAAGGACATTAGCTTGGATGATGTGGAATCGGTATGGGTGGAGCTACGGAATATCAAAGGGCAGAAAACGCTAGTGGGAGTTGTGTACAGACCACCAAACAGTAGTAGTGAGGTTGGGGACAGCATCAAACAAGAAATTAGGGATGCATGCAATAAAGGTATAGCAGTTATCATGGGTGACTTTAATCTACATATTGACTGGGCTAACCAAACTGATAGCAATGCGGTGGAGGAGGATTTCCTGGAGTGTATTAGGGATGGTTTTCTAGACCAATATGTCGAGGAACCAACTAGAGGGCTGGCCATCCTAGAGTGGGTGATGTGTAATGAGAAAAGACTAATTAGAAATCTTGTTGTGCAAGGCCCCTTGGGAAAGAGTGACCATAATATGGTAGAATTCTTTAAGGTGAAGAGTGACACAGTTAATTCAGAGACGAGGGTCCTGAACTTAAGGAAAGGTAACTTCAATGCTATGAGACGTGAATTGCCGAGAATAGACTGGCAAATGATACTTAAAGAGTTGACGTTGGATAGGCAATGGCAAACATTTAAAGATCACATGGATGAACTTCAACAATTGTACATCCTTGTCTGGAGTAAAAATAAAACGGGGAAGGTGGCTCAACCGTGGCTAACAAGGGAAATTAAGGATAGTGTTAACTCCAAGGAAGGAGCATATAAATTGGCCAGAAAAAACAGCAAACCTGAGGACTGGGAGAATTTTATAATTCAGCAGAGGAGGACAAACGGTTTAATTAGGAGGGGGAAAATAGAGTATGAGAGGAAGCTTGCTGGGAACATAAAAACTGACTGCAAAAGCTTCTATAGATATGTGAAGACAAACATAGGTTCCTTGCAGTCAGATTCAAGTGAATTTATAATGGGGAACAAACAAATGGCGGACCAGTTGAACAAATACTTTGCTTCTGTCTTCACGAAGGAAGACACAAATAACCTTCCGGAAATACTAGGGGGCCAAGGGTCTTGTGAGAAGGAGGAACTGAAGGAAATCCTTATTAGGCGGGAAATTGTGTTAGGGAAATTGATGGGATTGAAGGCCGATAAATCTCCGGGGCCTGATAGTCTGCTTCCCAGAGTACTTAAGGAAGTGGCCCTAGAAATAGTGGATGCATTGGTGATCATTTTCCAATAGTCTATCGACTCTGGATCAGTTCCTATGGACTGGAGGGTAGCTAATGTAACACCACTTTTGAAGAAAGGAGGGAGAGAGAAATCGGGTAATTATAGACCGGTTAGCCTGACATCAGTAGTGGGGAAAATGTTGGAATCAATTATTAAAGATGTAATAGCAGTGCATTTGGAAAGCAGTGATAGGATCAGTCCAAGTCCGCATGAATTTATGAAAGGGAAATCATTCTTGACAAATCTTCCAGAATTTTTTGAGGATGTAACTAGTAGAGTGGACAAAGGAGAACCAGTGGATGTGGTGTATTTGGACTTTCAAAAGGCTTTTGACAAGGTCCCACACAAGGGATTGGTGTGCATAATTAAAGCACATGGTATTGGGGGTAATGTACTGACGTGGATAGAGAACTGGTTGGCAGACAGGAAGCGAAGAGTCGGGATAAACAGGTCCTTTTCAGAATGGCAGGCAGTGATCAGTGGGGTGCCACAGGGCTCAGTGCTGGGACCCCAGCTATTTACAATATACATTAATGATTTGGATGAAGGAATTGAGTGTAATATCTCCAAGTTTGCAGACGACACTAAGCTGGGTGGCGGTGTGAGCTGTGAGGAGGACGCTAAGAGGCTGCAGGGTGACTTGGACAGGTTAGGTGAGTGGGCAAACGCATGGCAGATGCAGTATAATGTGGATAAATGTGAGGTTATCCACTTTGGTGGCAAAAACACGAAGGCAGATTAGGAAAAGGCGAGGTGCAACGAGTGGGTGTCATGGTACATCAATCATTGAAAGTTGGCATGCAGGTACAGCAGGCGGTGAAGAAGGCAAATGGTATGTTGACCTTCATAGCTAGTGGATTTGAGTATAGGAGTAGGGAGGTCTTATTGCAGTTGTACAGGGCCTTAGTGAGACCTCACCTGGAATATTGTGTTCAGTTTTGGTCTCCTAATCTGAGGAAAGACATTCTTGTTATTGAGGGAGTGCAGCGAAGGTTCACCAGACTGATTTCCGGGATGGCAGGACTGACATATGAGGAGAGCCTGTATTCGACTGGGCCTGTATTCACTGGAGTTTAGAAGGATGAGAGGGGATCTCATAGAAACATATAAAATTCTGATGGGACTGGACAGGTTAGATGCAGGAAGAATGTTCCCGATGTTGGGGAAGTCCAGAGCCAGGGGACAAAATCTAAGGATAAGGGGTAAGCCATTTAGGACTGAGATGAGGAGAACCTCTTCACTCAGAGCATTGTTAACCTGTGGAATTTTCTATCGCAGAGAGTTTTTGAAGCCAGTTCGTTGGATATATTCAAGAGGGAGTTCGATATGGCCCTTACGGCTAAAGGGATCAAGGGGTATGGAGAGAAAGCAGGAAAGGGGTACTGAGGTGAATGATCAGCCATGATATTGAATGGTGGTGCAGGCTTGAAGGGCTGATTGGCCTACTCCTGAACCTATTTTCTATGTTTCTATGCAACCTTTAGGGGTGCTGACTAAGGGCCATGTGGCTCTTTGTTGGCCGGCGCAGACACAAAGGGCCGGAATGGCCTCCTTCTGCGCTGTAAATTTCTATGTTTCTGTGTTTCTCATGATAAAGTTCCTGATACCATTGTAGGTAAAATTTCATCATCATCATCATAGGCGGTCCCTCGTATCGAGGATGACTTGCTTCCATGCCAAAAAGAGATGAGTTCACAGGCGTTTCAATGAAGGACCTAATATTCCAGGTCCCGAACTACATGTCGAAGGGTGGAAGATGCCTGTGCATGGATTTTTTTTTAAAAACATGTGGTGGTCATTGCACACCAGCCATCACACGGGCTTGACAGAGCTAGGTCTTGGTCCAGTGGCAAGGATTAACCAGGATGACTGGAGACCAGCTCTGCTGCACGGACCTAGTGTGCACACATAGCACAGTGTGGGCTGGCCCGTGCTGCCCCTGGGCCCTCAGCTCTTCTGGGCCCTGACCTCACGCCTCTCCTGGGCTCCTATTGCGTCTCTCCATGATCACGATGCCTTGCATTGTACACATTCTATCCCACATCCTATCCATCACCAACACCATTTACTTCTACCTCCGCATCTACATTACTCCTACTGCCGCTAAAACCCTTGTCCATGCTTTTGTTGTTTCCAGACTCAACTGTTCCAATGTCTTCCTCATTGGTCACCCTCGGGAGCTGCTCCCTACACAAACTGCAACTCATTCAAAATCCTGCTCATGTCCAACCTTCGCTCTGGCATGATCATCGCTCTCAACCTTCAAAAAACTTCACTACGTCCTTATCTCCCAATACATTTAATTCAAAATCCTCATCACTCGCATCGCCCCATCCCAACATACCTCTTCAACCTGCTCCGGTTATGCTCTTCAGTCCTTCGGTGCTTCACCTCTCTCTGCGCTATCACTGGTGGCATAGTCATCTTCTATTTTGGCCCTAATCTGTGGAACTCATCTTTCTACCGTGTTACTTCTTTCTCCTGTTTAAGGGCCTCAAGACCTATCTTTTCAACCATGCTTTTGGTGACACTTCTAGTACTGCTTGGTGTCCTTTTCTCTTCTGCAAAGCACCTTTGGATATTTTCTACATGAAAGTAGCTATCCATACAAGTTGTTGCTGTGTGCACTGTAATGTGACTTAGCCTGATAAGAAATCAAGGGGTAGGTTTTTGATGGTCAAGTATGTGGTGTGACAGTAAATTCAGACAGAGAGGAAAGGTAGGAAAATAGGAAGATAAGTCATGACTTCAAGAGGAAGCTGGCCCGGTTCCTGACTGGGGCAGAGATTGCATCTTATAGAAAGTAATTGCCTTTATAGATAATACTTGGTGATCTCCTGCACTGGTTTTGATCGACTGAGGGGGTTGGAGAGGAATTATCCAGAGTTTTTTTCCCCCTTATTTTCCCTGGCATTTTACTCTTTTTTTTGCCTTGCGCAGAAGGTTACATGGCTGTGGGTGTTGACAGGGGGAGGGTGTGGGCGGGGGAGGGTGCGGATAAGTGAGGCTGCGGGCGGGGGAGGGTGGTGGAAGGTGTGGGCGGGGGAGGGTGCGGGTGGGGGAGGGGGTGGGTGGGGGAGGGTGCGGTCTCGGGGAAGAAGTGCTTGGTCATGATGCTCCGGCCATCAGGGTGCGAGGCAGGCTTGTTGGACGACATGGTCATTTCCTGCCCATCAATGTTGCATGTGCGAATGAATCTCCTCCCTTTCAGCCAATGACAGAATGACAGTAACAGCAAGTTGTCTGCCCATTCTTCTTTTCACTGCTGAATGGTCCAGATCTGGGTGAGATGCTCCACCACTTTGACAAGTCACATTGAGGTGGCCCTAATTAAAGCACACCAAACTCATCACAAGGCTAGCTTGTGAATATGAAAACTAGAATGAGCCTTGGGCTGGTGCCTATATTGGTATCAGAGGCATCAACAACAGATCTGAGACCAGACTAAAACAATCTGATCTAGTGTTTATGGCTCTCGCACCATTTCCAAGTTCTATAAGAGCTTTTGATGGGACTTTTACTGGCCGCGACTGCATTTATCGCTTTAAAGTGCCGCAACTGGAACGGATTGATAATTTTACACTGGTTTGCTGTTACATTTATATGGAATTCATTGTGAAACATCACAGCTTTCTATATACTGAATAAGGAAAAAAATGTAGCACATTATTGAAGGAGTGCAGGATTATTTTTATACTTCACTCAAAATTAGCATGAAATTCTAACTCAGCATTTGGTACAGAGAGCATTAGAAGTGGAGACATGTCTTCTATTAAGTTGCGAGCTCATAAACACATGGCTAGATTGCCAGGAAACAGCACTCTAGATTTCCATATAAACAAGGGCTAAAAGGGAATGGTTCACTGTACTGCTATACCTGGGCCATTAATGTATTTAGGAATCTAACTCACGTTTGGTGCAGTTCTAGCACACATGATGACTGGCGATCAGTCTGTCTTCAAGTGTACAGTGGAGAAATACCACCAACGATGTCTCCGCAAGATCCTACAAATCCCCTGGGAGGACAGACGCATCAATGTTAGCGTCCTCGACCAGGCCAACATCCCCAGCATTGAAGCAATGACCACACTTGATCAGCTCCGCTGTGCAGGCCACATTGTTCGCATGCCAGACATGAGACTCCCAACGCAAGTTCTCTACTCGGAACTCCTTCACGGCAAACGAGCCAAAGGTGGGCAGAGGAAACGTTACAAGGACACCCTCAAAGCCTCTCTGATAAAGTGCAACATCCCCACTGACACCTGGGAGTCCCTGGCCTAAAACAGCCCTAAGTGGAGGAAGTGCATCCGGGAGGGCGCTGAGCACCTCGAGTCTCATCGCCGAGAGCATGCAGAAATCAAGCACAGGCAGCGGAAGGAGCGTGCGGCAAACCCACCCACCCCTTCCCTCAACGACTGTCTGTCCCACCTGTGACAGGAACTGTGGTTCTCGTATTGGACTGTACAGCCACCTAAGGACTCATTTTTAGAGTGAAAGCAAGTCTTCCTCGATTCCGAGGGACTGCCTATGATGATGATGATGAATTGCATAGATCAGAGTTATACTGCCACTCTGCTTCTCCACTTTGTTTTAAATAGCGGAGCTGTTTCTGAACCCCAGGATATGTGCATATTGACACAGAGAGCAACCCACTGTATTTTGTCATTTAGGACCGAGATGAGGAGAAACTTCTTCACTCAGAGAATTGTGAACCTGTGGAATTCTCTACCACAGAAAGTTGTTGAGGCCAGTTCGTTAGATATATTCAAAAGGGAGTTAGATGTGGCCCTTACGGCTAAAGGGATGAAGGGGTATGGAGAGAAAGCAGGAATGGGGTACTGAAGTTGCATGATCAGCCATGATCATATTGAATGGTGGTGCAGGCTCGAAGGGCCGAATGACCTACTCCTGCACCTATTTTCTATGTTTCTATGTTTGCTGGGTGGTGCTTCATATGGGTCGGATATCGTGATGTAGTGTGTTCAACAGAAGCCCTGCCATGCCTTCGAATTCTGAGAAACCAAAAATTACACGGCAGCCTGGATTTCAGGTTTGAAAACCCCAACAGGCTGGGTTTGACGTCTTCTGCTCTCATATGTACCTTGGAGTCAGATCAACAATCTGCTTCTGCATTTAAATCACTTCACAGTGGTGCAAAAGTGCTAGTATAACTGCAGTTCTGTTACTACTGCACACTGAAACAGTCAACACTGCATTCAAAATTACTGTCGCGGATTAGTGAACAGATATAAATAGTTGTTAGTGGTATTCTCATTGCTCAGGGACTTCATAACCAACTGTAGAAAAGATAATAATAGTAGCTGTTTATTCCTGGTGTTTCCCACAGTGAGTTCCTGACCTGCTCCCAAATATCTGCCTCAGGGCGTGGGAGTGGCCCAGGGTGACTCACTCTCCTTTGCCTTTCGTCCCTGTAGAGAAGGCAACTGGCCTCTTTCAAGTGCCATCCCTACAGTGGCACCAGCGGGAACGTGTTCCGTGTCTCAACACGCTACTGGTCCACCAAACAGCACAGCAGGTTGAAGGGTTGCCATCTCATGTTATAAAGTAAAGACATCAATTCTTCACTTTTTTCCCCCAACAAAAACAACTGGCATTTATACAGCGCTTTTAGCGTAGTAAACGTCCCAAGGTTCTTTTATTATTCTGATTTGTAATATCTAATAATTGGAAGTGTACTAAAAATAACATTTTGCAGATTCGCTCAAGAAAAAAAAAGGTGATCATTTAAAAACCTGAAATGGTTTTACTTTCCAACATCACTTTTTTCCTGAATGGGGATGCAGATCCACATCCACCCAGCAGACCTGGTACCAATGTTCCCTCTAAGCTGCATGCGTGTGTGGCCCGCAGTAATCTGCAACGTCCCCGCACAGGCCGCTTACAAGCTTTTACATTGGAAATACCGCGTATGCGCTGAAATTTAAAGGGACCGCGCATTGAACGAGACAGGTCGCAGAGCTTACAGGGAACGTTGCCTGGTGCCTCGTCCAAGAGGCCATTCTGCATATGTGAGTTCCGACACTGAGTTCTGGCAGGTTCTTGGACTGTGAAGGGCATCACAGCTAACACACGCATCGCACACGCCCATTTACCAGCAGGGGTGGGTCAATGGGCAGCGACCAGGAGTGGGAATTGTAGAGCCCCTCGGAGGGATTCCTCACCATCATCTGGCCTGAAAACTGGAGCGATCACAACAACAAAAACACCACCACCACAATTTGCATCGGTAGAAAAATTGGCTTCCTTTGCACCTCCGCTAACGGCTCACCAACCGGGTGCGGCGAGAGTACCGACGGCCGGTAACTTCCATGGCGGGTTAAAACTCCCTGCCTCGATCTCTTGCACCCTGGAGATCGTGACATCATCCGGTGCGCAGCGACTAGTTATCGCCCCGGATGTAAAATTTGCTCCCGCCCCTGCAGCATTGTCGGGCATCAACAACGGCAACTGCAGGAGGCGCTGTCACCTCGGCTGGCCGCTTGAGCAGCGCTAATTCAAGGCAGTGGTGATCAGGTAGACCAAAAATTAATTCCCTCCCCAGGGTGTAGGATTTTGGCTTTTTTTGTAACCCGCGATTGCTGCCCTGCACTCTCTTAAGGGCTGCTATGCGCGGATCGCAGGTGCCGTCGCCCAACATTTAGAGCCTTAAGCCTCAATAAACACAGCATTGACCCTTCTCTTTAAGGGAGGGAAGGAGTCTGTAAAACCAGCAACGCTGCACGGAACTTTGTGCAGCGATCTGCCGATACCATCCCTCTCACTCCCTTTAGCGCTCTAAGGGAAGTGGTAGCGCTTGACTTAGCGTTGCAATTCCCTCATGGAACGTGAAAGCGGAAGTTGCCGTCGAAATCAATTGTGTAGTGCCCAGCGATTATCACCTCAAATGGGGCACTATGCAATTTCTAGCTGATAGCGCCTTTAACGTAGTGATATGTTCCAAGGTGCGTCACTGCAGTTTTATAAGACAATATAAATTGACACCGTGCTACATAAGGAGATATTAGGGCAGATGACCAAAAGCATGGTCAAAGAGATAGGTTTTAAGGAGGAAAGAGTGATAGAGAGGGGGAGAGGTTTAGGGAGGGAGTTCCAGAGTTTGGGGCCTAGGCAACAGAAGGCACAGCCACCAATGATTGAACAATTATAATCAGGGATGCTCAAGAGGGTAGAACTTTAGGAGCACAGATATCTTGGGGGGGGGGGGGGCGGGGGCAGGGGTTGGTTGTGGGGCTGGAGGAGATTACAGAGATAGGGAAGGGAAAGACCATGGAGGGATTTAAAAACAAGGATGACAATTTTGAAATCGAGGTGCAGAATTTTGATCACGGTGCAGAATGTTGGGAAAATTGGGCAGAGAGGCCTCTCAGCACCTCGACTAAGTTTCCCCTCCTCCCGCTGGGTACTTGCTATGCATACACAAAGAGCCCAGACCAGGAAAATAGTTCAGGGCTGTGATGGATATGGAGAACTAGGCCAACATCCCCAGCATTGAAGCACTGACCATACTTGATCAGCTCCGCCGGGTGGGCCAGTGTCCACATGCCAGACACAAGACTCCCAAAGCAAGCGCTCTACTCGGAACTCCTTCAAGGCCAACGAGCGAAAAGTGGGCAGAGGAAACGTTACAGGGACACCCTCAAAGCCTCCCTGATAAAGTGAAACATCCCCACCGACACCTGGGAATCACTGGCTAAAAACCACCCTAAGTGGAGGAAGTGCATCCGGGAGTGCGCTGAGCACCTCGAGTCTCGTCGCCGAGAGCATGCAGAAATCAAGCGCAGGCAGCGGAAAGAGCGTGCGGCAAATCAATCCCACCCATCCCATCCCTCAATGACTATCTGTCCCACCTGTGACAGGGACTGTGGTTCTCGTATTGGACTGTTTGGCCACCTTAGGACTCATTTTAAGAGTGGAAGCAAGTCTTCCTCGATTCCGAGGGACTGCCTATGATGATGATGCTGATGGATACGGAGGGATGGACAGAAGTTCTATCCCATCAAAACTCTGCCTCAAAGAGCAGGATATTTCCCCCGTTCCATCTTCACTCTAACTCAAGTAGTCCGCTATGAGTTAAAGGAATAATTTGGTTATACAACAGTTAAAAACTGGTTAAAATGACTGTCGTTCTCGGGTGTAGGTAGCTTGCTTTTCTTCACTCTTAATGGCAACTTTGTTTTTAAATTTATAGAAACAGCTCTATTTTTCAGTACTTTATAATTTCCTGTCCGTAAAAATTCCTGACAGGAATCTCATTACAACTTTCAAAACGTTGTCAGTTAATAAATGATCTGAGCAATGGCCTATATTAAACATAAGGGCTATCTGGACTGACTCTTCGGGATGATAGTTGCAGAGTGACAGTGGCAGTGACTCGGGTCCTGAGAAGTGTCAAGAGGCCAGCATCCCCAAGGATGTGAGAGGTCATTATACTTCATCTCCAGCGATAAACAGAAGGAGCGAAATGAACTCTCAGGGCATTCTCAGGAACTATTCAGGGTCATCCCATTCACATTACACAGCACATGAGTTTTAAAAATCTTTTAAAGGGGGTTCTAGTTGTCTTACGTGTCATGCTTACCTGAGAGTCAGAAGGTCGTGGGTTTGAGTCCCATTCCAGGACCTGAACACACAATCTAGGCTGAAGAAGTGCATTACTAATCAGGTGCTGTCTTCTTGGATGAGATGCAAAGCCTCAGCATCTGCCTACTCTGGAAACTCAAGTGAATGTCAAAGCTCCCATGGCACTATTTGAAGAAAGTGTATTTTTCTGGTATCCTGGCCAACATTCCTCTCTCAATCAACAATGATTAATTGGCCATTCACGTCACTGCTGTTTGTGGACCATGTTGTGTGCAAACTGGCTGCTGTGTTTGCCAACACGACAACAGCCAACTTATTGGCCCCAAGTTTCCACATGATTTGCTCCTGATTTTTAGGAGCAACTGGTGTAGAACGGAGTATCTTAGAAATCGAAATTCTCCACATTTAGTTTTCTGCAGTTCTAGTCAGGTAGAACAGTTTCACTTTTGAACAGAGTTTTTTTTTCCAAAAGGGGGCGTGTCCGGCCACTGATGCCTGATTTCAAAGTTTCCACAGTGAAAACGTACTCCAAACTAACTTAGAATGGAGTAAGTGAAGATTTTTGTACGCTTGAAAAAAACCTTGTCTACACTTTAAAAAATCAGGCGCAGGTTACAAATTAGGCGTCGGGAACGAGGTGGGGGGGGGGTGGGAAGGGAAGTCATTAAATTCTACAATCAATCCTTAGTTATACTTATACAAATATTATACAAATAAATCCAACCTGAATAAAAATTTATAAGCAAAGAAAAGATTAAATAAACCATGTTCCTACCTGTGTGAAAGTGCTTCAGGCAGGCCTTTCAGGCAGCGGTGTGGCGTCAGTGTCTCGACGGCAGCAAGCAGCCTTCGAGCTGAGCTGCGGTGCTCGAGGCAGGCCTTCATTCCCCGCGAAGATGCAGCACCCGGACGGACTTGAGGCCATTCGGCCATGGGATTGCAGCGGCGTCAGTGGCTGGCCGGGAGCCGAAGAAAGAACAGCAGCAGCCTTCGAGCTGTGAGGGGGACTGACTGAGGCCATTTGGACAGGGAGAGGCAGCCACATCGACATCTTTATATTTAAATTTGCAGAATGGGTGCACCACATATTATGCAATGGTTTGCTTCCTCATGCAAGAAATTCTTTGTTCTTGGTGGAAGTTGATCCATTGCAAAGTTGAATTGGCACTTTTATTTCTCCAAACACACAGTCCTTAATTTGCAGGCACCGGTTCTGCAAGTTTAGCATTGAAAAGCTGAACTCACTGATTTCAGCAGGTGATTTATTCAGCAGTGCTGCTAAAAGCACTCCCTCACACACAGAAATATCAAGAAAATTAAAATACAAGCCTTTGCAGGGGTCCAAGAAACAAATCTTCACTTTTTCTGCAGTACTTTTAAAAATGGCTGAGTGTCAATGTTTACTTCAGACTGCGCGTGCGCGAACGCTCCAACCTGTGTGAAAGTGCTTCAGGCAGGCCTTTCAGGCAGCGGTGTGGCGTCAGTGTCTCGACGGCAGCAAGCAGCCTTCGAGCTGAGCTGCAGTGCTTGAGGCAGAGGTGTGGCGTCAGTGTCTCGTCTCGACGGCAGCGGCAGGCAGCAAGCAGCCTTCGAACTGAGCTGCGGTGCTTGAGGCAGGCCTTCATTCCCCGCGAAGATGCAGCACCCGGACGGACTTGAGGCCATTCGGCCATGGGATTGCAGCGGCGTCAGTGGCTGGTCGGGAGCCGAAGAATCAGGAGCGCACGCGCAGTCTGAAGTAAACATTGGCACTCAGCCATTTTTAAAAGTACTGCAGAAAAAGTGAAGATTTGTTTCTTGGACCCCTCCAAGGAGCTCGAGAATACCGTACTTTTTTTCCGGCGCAGTTTTTGGCGCGATAAACAGGCACCCAGCTCTGAGGTGCGCCTTTTTCGCCGCGTGTGGAAACTTGGGGCCATTATGTGAAGTGGTAGGAGTCCTTTGAAAGAAGAAAATAATAGTGCCACAACTTCAGAACTTCCCAAAGTGTTTTACAGCCAATCAATTACTTATTGAAGTGTAGTCATTGCTGTTTTGCAGGATAACAGCAAGATCACACCTACAGCAATGAGATAAATGTCATGTTAATCTGTTTTGCTGGTTTTTAGTTGAGCGATAAATGTTGAACTGGACACCAGGAGAACTCCCCTGCCGTGCTTCAAGTAATGCCATTACATCTTTTATGCCCATCTGAAGTGGCAGACAGTGCTTCGGTTTAATGTCTCATCTAAAAGGCAGCATCTCCAACAGTGCAGTTCTCCTTCAGCGCTGATTATGTCCTGAACTGAGAATTGAATCCACAATCTTTCTAACTCAGAGGTGGGAGTTGTACCACTGAGCACAGCTAGCACTCATCATCATCATCATCGGCGGCTTCTCGAATCGAGGATGACTTACTTCCACGCCAAAAAGGGATGAATTCACGGGTGTTTCAATGAAGGACCTAATATTCCAGATCCCGAACTACATGTTAAAGGGTGGAAGGTACCTGTGCGTGGATTTTTTTAACGTGTGATGGCCGTTGCACACCAGCCACCACACGGGCTTGACAGAGCGAGGTCTTGGTCCAGTGGCAAGGATTAACCAAGACAACTGGAGACCAGCTCCGCTGCACGGACCTAGTGCAACACATACCGCAGTGTGGGCTGGCCCGTGCTGCCCCTGGGCCCTCGTCACTTCCCTCTACAAGCTCTTGTGGCTCCTTCGCCCCTCCTGCTGTGCCAGTCCGCACTGCAATCAGTCTTCGAAGCCGTCGTTCTCCTGCAGCAGCACGCGCTGCTCCCTGCAGTGGTATGCCGCCGCACGCTGCTCCCTGTAATGGCCCCGACCTGCTGATGGTCTTGCAGGCCGGGACCACGCCGATTTCCGGGCCGGGCTGCCGCACACTGCT
The DNA here is from genome assembly GCF_044704955.1 of Pristiophorus japonicus. NCBI lineage: Eukaryota > Metazoa > Chordata > Chondrichthyes > Pristiophoridae > Pristiophorus > Pristiophorus japonicus. Next base: position 5,890,047 of record NC_091992.1, on the reverse strand, counting down.
CGCACTAGAGGGCCATTATCAGACGCAATTGTTTCGCTTTTGAAGGATGAGAAACATACACATTTTCCGTAACAGTAATGTGATAAAACGTAGCAAAAAGTAGAATCAATCAGAATATTAAAACATTTAAAATATAGACAACAGTAGGTTAATACATTGTCACAGGACACAGGCTAAGCCTAAGCTCTGGAATTCCTTCCCATAACTTCTCCGCCTCTCTATTACGTTCCTCCTTTAAGTCGCTCCTTCAACCTACCTCTTTGATCACCTGTCCTATTATCTATTTATGTGACTAGGTGTCAAATTTAGTCTGATAATGCTCCTGTGAAGCGCCTTGGCACTTTTTTAACGACATTAGGTGGAGGCAAAAGATCCCATGGCACTGTTCGAAGAGAAGGGATGTTTTCCAAGTGTCTTGATTTATCCCTCAACCAACATCATTAAAAACAGATGATCTCGTAATTTATCGCATTGCTTTTTGTGGGACCTCGCTATATGCAAATTGGATGCTGTATCCCTATATTAGAAAGAGTGAAGAAAGACTTACATTTATATAGCATCTTTCACAACCACCGGACATCTCAAAGTGCTTTACAGCCAATGAAGTACTTTTGGAGTGTAATCACTGTTCTTATGTAGGAAACGCGGCAACCAATTTGCGCACAGCAAGCTCCCACAGACAGCAATATGATAATGACCAGATAATCTGTTTTTGTTATGTTGTTTGAGGGATAAATATTGACCAGGTCACCGGGGATAACTCCCCTGCTCTTCTTCAAAATAGGATCTTTTACATCCACCTGAGAGAGCAGATGGGGCCTCGGTTTAATGTCTCATCCGAAAGACAGCACACCTCCGACAGTACAGCATTCCTTCAGTACTGCACCAAATTGCCAGCCTAGATTAATGTGCTCTAGTCCCTGGAGTGGGACTTGAACCCACAACCTTCTGACGAAGAAGCGAGTGTGCCACAGCTGACACCTCTTACAACAGTGACTGCACTTTAAAAGTAATTAATTGACTGTGATGCGCTTCAGGATGTCATGAAAGGCACTATTTAAACGTCAGTTATTTCTTTGTGTGAGGGATTTGAGTGAAGACACACATTGTTTGGTTTGGGACCCAAGTGTCTTTTGATAGAAGCAAGGCCAGAGGGACATATGGTTTCAACGATGCCAACTTTAAGTTACAGGAGATTTTGGCTCATCAAGGTGAGACCTTACCACATCGCTCAGAAACATCATAGAGCTCTTCACATGTAATGAATTACTTGGAATTGCAATGATTTTTGTTATGTAAGGTTTTAAGGTAATTGCCAAAGGGCACACGAAGAAAAAACAATTTATGCACTGCAAGTTGTGATCAGGAATGCACTGCCTAAAAGGATGGTGGAAGCCGATTCAATAGTAACTTTATAAAGCGAAGTGGATAAATATGTGAAGGGGAAATATTCTCAGGGCTATGGGGAAAGGGTAAGGGAGTGGGATTAATCAGATAGGTCTTTCAAAGAGTATCGGCACAGGTGTAATGGGCCGAATGGCCTCCTTCGGTGCTGTAGCATTCTATGGTTCTTTGTGGGAATGTAAAGCAGTCATTCTGCACCCAAGGTCTCAAAACATCCATACGAGATTGATTCTGTTGGTTGATCTATTTCAGGTTGTATTCACAGAGAGAGGAATGTTGGCCAAGACACTGGAAGAGCTTGTTCCAGAGGCTCAGGTGGGCCTTTAACATCCGCTTGCACCACTGGAACCGGCAGGTGGAACTTGACAGTTCTGCCAATATGCAACGCCTGGGTTCACGCATGAAGAATATTCACTCGCTGAGCAACCAGCTACCAAATAGCAGCTGGCACGATTGGAATTGACCTTCACCAAGTGTCAGTGTCTGTAGCAGGGGAGGGTAAAAGATTTGAGGAGGAAGAAAAATAATCTGAGAGAATAAAAGTTACAGAGCTTTATTAGAAAATATTCGGGGAGGAAGGAGTGGGGGAGGACAGGGGGACAGGGGAACTGGGGAAAGTCATCGATCTTATTCTGGGCCTCATCTTGGCAAGGTCCAAGCTGCTCTCCTGACTAATGGAACATCAGCCGAGACCATGGAACGTTTGTTATAACAAGCGGTTTATAATAATGGAGTTTGTTTTAACTGGGGATTAGTCATAACAGATTTGTTACAATGACATCGGATGGCAAAGACATTCAGTATACAGCTAACAGGACTGTGGCGAGCTTGTCCATGAGGGACTCCACAAGCTTTTAAGGTTAATATTGTTATGATAAACTTCTTTTAGTACAGAAGATATTAGCGTGTTTTAGCAAATCCCTCTGAGAGACATGAGGCCAGAAACAGTTTAATTTGTCTGTCTGGCAAGTCTCCCCAGAAACTAATGATTGTGGCATCATGAAACATTAACCGATGATAAAGTTTCACAAGTTGGACTAAAAGTCTTAGGGGTCGAAATTGCCCCTTTTTGCGACGCCCATTAGTGTCTCCAGGGGGCGCTAACAGGGAGCGAAACATGTTTCGCCCGGGGGAGGGAGGGGGGGGTGCTCCCGGCTTCTGATGTCATCGCCATGCGCAGCGACCCCTTAGCACCACAAACCGACCCCTCTTCGTCCCACGGAGGATATTGCCCTGCGCCTGAGGAGGATGCCGCGAGCGATGTCAGCGCCAGCCTCGCGGGTCGCGAACTGGGCCGACATTCACTCGCAGGACGGAAGTTAAAGGGGAGGCGGGCAGCGCCCCATACCGCCATCTAGACGGTTTGGCTGGCTCGCGGTTGGCCCGACGACTTCTCCTGTTGCGTGATCTGGGCCGCCAAAGTGCAGCCCGGCACGGAGCATCCGAGTAGCATTGCCGATCGTGTTCCAGTACTGCCCCAGAACCCGCCCAAGAGGAAGTGGAGTGTGCAAGATTGCACTCCACTTTCTCCGAGGGGCAGTAACCACAATTTCACGATCTCTGGGCGCAGGAAGTCCCACCCGAGTCGGTTGCCGCCCTCAATCGGGGCGCTGGGGAATTTCGCCCCATTATTTATTTCAGATCCACTGTGCTTTGCAGACTGGGATTCAGACTACCTTGTATCATCGAGATTCATTATGAATTCATTCATTACACAGTAAAATACGTGAAGAGGCTGTGGTCATTAGGCTAGTTGGAGGGTGGATTACCCTTATGGAAGCCCATTTCTTTGCTGAGTGTCAGCTTAGTTGGTAGCACTCTTGTCTCCATCTGTAGGTTGTGGGTTCAAGCCACGCCCCAGGACTTGAGCACATAATCTAGGCCGACACTCCAGTGCAGTGCAGAGTGAGATGTTAAGCTGACGGCCCCATCCTCCCTCTCAGGTGGATATAAAAGATCCCATGGAAGTATTCAAAGTGGAGCCGGAAGAGTTCTCCCGCTATCCTGTCCAAGATTCGTTCCTCAACCAACACCTAAAACGGATGATGTGGGCATTTATTCCATTGCTGTTTGTGGGAGCTTGTTGTGTCCAAATTGGCTGTCACATTTCCCACATTACGAGTGACTGCACTTCAAAAGTAATTCATTGGCAATTACCCATTTTGGGACATCCTGAGGTCGTGAAAGGCGCTGTATAAATGCAAGTTCTTTCTTCTTTCTTATGTATTGTTGTAATGTGTTAAGACATAGATGTAGAAAGGGAGAATATATTTTGTTGCCGCTTCCCGATGAATGTTGTTGTTGATAGCTTGATCAGAGCGTTGTGAGTTCATATATGAGTCTACTTTTAATTTTCAGGAGTTGAGTGATGAAAGATGCAATGTAGACTTCTGCCTTCTGAAAGACTTGGCATATGTCTTGGAAAATGATGGACTTTGTGAGAAAGTATGGGCGAGAACAGGCAAGTATGAAGCAATTTTATTTGGTGAGACAACCTTCATTTATTGAAAGTTCTGTGCTCTCTTTGCTCTAACAGCAGGATGCTGGATTTCCTGGTCCAGTTCCTCTCCATGTGCACCCTCCTCATGCTGTGGGGAGGCCTAAGTAAGAATTTCTTGGGCTTTAGACCGCAGCGTCTACGGATAGGGAAGAGACACATTCGGTGACGTATGACCCCTAGGAGCCTGTACCCTCAGCCTCTGCCATGCATTCCTCCTCCTCTTCATCATGACATAAAAATAAAGGGATTCCATTTGAGAAATCCGTGCTTAGAGCGCAAAGCAGGACTTGGAGCAGAGCTGAGTAAAAGTAACAGCAAATGTCTTGACTCAACTCCCAAAATACGCAAGGTTCACTACACATTCAAAGAAACGGTTACCTTCACACAAGGTGCGGTATCCACCTCAGGGATATTTTGCAGCATCTCATACCGTCACTTATAGAGCGGCAATAATGATTTGCAACATGTTTGGGACAGAATGGAAGGGAATGGATTGGAGTGATTAGCCACACTCCCTTCATCCCATTTATATGTAGTAAACCCAGCTTGTGCTGCCTTAAAGGAAACTGGCACTTATTTGGAAGAAGAATTCAGGTGTAATTTATTATAGCAGATGAGAAGGTAGTAGCCATTAAGAATACCTTTCCGTCCCAAAATAGGTGGTAATTCAGGGAATCCATGCCAAGGTGTTAAACCAAAGTTGTCATCTACCTGTTCAGGCAGAAGTTGAAGAACCCATTGTACTACATTGCAGAGCAGGTGCCTGGCCAGCATTCCTCCTTCATCCAACACCACAAAAAAACTGATCAACAAGTCATTCATCTCATTGCTGTTTGAGAGATCTTGTTGTGTGCAAAATGACTGCCTTGTTTGACCAGATAGCAATACTTCGAAGTATTTAGTTGAACATGCAGTGCCTTGGAATGTCCCTGAATTCGGGGCCCCGATGGGTGCGCATGCACCCACAGAGGCCCCACAAGTTCTGGGGCATGCGGAGCACATGTGCCTAAACCCATTACTTGCGATCTGTCAAGAATCATCTTGACAGATCGCACGCATCTGGAAGTAAAGGGCCTCCGTGGGTGGAAGGTTGGGCTATTTGCCCAACTTCTGCCCAGCAAATGCCCGTGAAATTCTTACAGCTGATAAAAACAAGCTTTTTAAAAAAATCAGTGTAAGACTTTTAAAAGGACAGAAAAATATTTTTTTTTCAATAATTTAAACACTTTAAATCCTGTTAAATAAGGTAAGGTAAGGTTAGACTCTTTAAAATATGTAAATTTATTTTCAAAAAATAAAATGTTTGTTTTAAATAATTGATTCAATTTCATTTTAAACGTGATATTGTTTTAAAATGTATTTAAGTGTTTGTGTGTTTTTGGGGGTATTCCCATTCATATTTAGTGATTGTGGGAATCACCATAAGGATGAATGGGAATATCCCTACTTGGATTGGTTGGGCCAGCCCACATTGATCCCAGGGATGCGTACAAGGCGCCCAAGTTCCTGGAATATGTGGCCCTCTCTGCAGACCTTCGCACAGAGGCCCAGGACCACGTCTCCGAACCTCCCAGACCACCATGTAGATTCGTAGAAATGTTTCAGGTCAGAGGCATCCGCCCGCAATTGCTGGGCCATTATCATATTATTATCGAGACGGTGATTCCAAGAAATTGGACTCAACAATACAATTTTGGCAGCTTCAAATAATATAAAAGAACAGGAAAATGGAACCCCCTTTCTTTGGTAACTGCAGTAAATATAGAAAAGTAAGTAAAGGATTTGGCTGGGTGTTGTTGAAGAGCAAAGTTTGGATGTGATCAGGTGCAACATCAAAACAAGTATCATCTGTCCCCAAAACATTCAGTTCCTGCTATGAACTGGTTCTGATGAATAAAATCTGCCCTACAGCATGGTCTCATTACTGCTGGCAGCAACCTAACTCTGAAGAAAGTAACAGGCTAGTAATGCTACACCATTAGTGTCAATGTGGAGTGGTTTTACTTCACTTAAATGTAAACGTTGTGATGTAATTTAGGTGTATAGCCACCCAAAAAGCACTTGAGTAAGAATTATGAGACCATCCCCAGGAGGCAGTTTACCACCAATTATTTTCACACCTGCTGTAGTACAACTGTAGTCCAGTGCAAGGCCAAGTTGAAATAATTTCCTGGTAGTACAACGAGACCTGGACCTGTGGTATAATACTGCTCTAAAATGCATTCTTCGATTAAATCTGTATTGCTGCCTGGAGTCATCATCATCATAGGCTGTTCCTTGAAATCAAGGAAGACTTGCTTCTACTCTAAAAATTAGTCCTTAGGTGACTGAACAGTCCAATACGGGAATTACAGTCTCCATCACAGGTAGTTGAAGGAAAGGGTGGGTGGGACTGGTTTGCCGCAGGCTCCTTCCGCTGCCTGCGCTTGTTTTCTGCATGCTCTCGGCGACGAGACTCGAGGTGCTCAGCGCCCTCCCGGATGCTCTTCCTCCACTTAGAGTGGTCTTTGGCCAGGGACTCCCAGGTGTCGGTGGGGATGTTGCACTTTATCAAGGAGGCTTTGAGGGTGTCCTTGAAACGTTTCCTCTGCCCACCTTGGGCTCGCTTGCTGTGAAGGAGTTCGGAGTAGAGCGCTTGCTTTGGGAATCTGGTGTCAGGCAGGGGAACAACGTGGCCCACCCAGCGGAGCTGGTCGAGTGTGGTCAGTGTCTCGATGCTGGGGATGTTGGCCTGGTCAAGGACGCTAACGTTGGTGCATCTGTCCTCCCAGGGGATTTGCAGGATCGTGCAGAATACTGTGTACAATTCAGTAGTGTTATCCTGGCTTTGGAGAAGGTACGGTAAAGGGTAACTAAATTGATCCCTTGATTAGGCACCGGAGCTGCAAGTAGAGACTTAAGCATTGGGAATGTTTACATTGGAGAAAAATGACACAATAGACGGCTTACTGAGGCATCCTAAGTTGTGTAGATAAATTGAGCCCCAATGATATGTCTGACATAATCACAAGCTCTACAATAAGTGAGTATGAACTCAAACTCAGAAGAGGGAAAGTGAACAGAGAGTTTATATTTAACTACTTCATACAGAAGGTGGTAAATATACAGAACAGATTGCCCAGTGAGACAGCATTGGCAAATTCAACAGGAAACTGGGTAGATAATTGGCAGAGGGATTAAGGGGCACAAGAGATCGAGCAGAATATAGTATTTTCCAAACTTTACAACCAGCCAGATGGATCACAATGGTCTCTACCAGTGTTCATATTTGTTTAAGATGAATTGGTCAAATAAATAGCACTGAACCGTCTCCATTATAACAGTCAGGATCTATTGGCAAACCTTTCACAATTCGGTTGATAAAGTAGTGCGTCGAGGACAAAGGCAATAAAAAGCCTCATTTTAAAGGGAAGAGCTTGAAAATCATTTTTTATTTGAATTTATTGGTTTACTAGGACATAGAAACATAGAAAATAGGTGCAGGAGCAGGCCATTCGGCCCTTTGAGCCTGCACCACCATTCAATATGATCATGGTTGATCATGCAACTTCAGTACCCCATTCCTGCTTTCTCTCCATACCCCCTGATCCCTTTAGCCGTAAGGGCCACATCTAACTCACTTTTGAATATATCTAACGAACTGGCCTCAACAACTTTCTGTGAATGGGAATTCCACAGGTTCACCACTCTCTGGGTGAAAAAGTTTCTCCTCATCTCAGTCCTATATGGCTTACCCCTTACCCTTAGACTGTGACCCCTGGTTCTGGACTTCCCCAGAATTGGGAACATTCTTCCTGCATCTAACCTGTCTAATCCCATCAGAATTTTAGATGTTTCTCTGAGATCCCCTCTCATTCTTCTAAATTCCAGCGAGTATAAGCCTAGTCGATCCAGTCTTTCTTCATATGTCATGATCTTCAAAGGAAGTCAATAACTGTAGTGTTGGTAAGTTGAGTAGAAAGCTCCTGTAGGATGCCCAGTGCCGAGATAAACCCAGAATATGGCTGCAGAGCAATGGGTTAGCCCCTACCCCAAGGAGCACATGGCTAGTATTACCTCCAGTGCAGTACTGAAGGAACACTACAATTAAAAGCACTATTCTTCACTACAGATGCTCAATTCCCTTCGCCCATCTTGAATTACAACGAAGAGTTGAAATATTCATCAGGAGGAACCCTGTGTCCTAGCAGGAAGGTTTCCTCTCTGTGCTTTTGGAGAAGCCCTGAAAACGTGTTTGCAATTCCACCGCACCTTGCGCGCGGAGCAATTATTTGCCCGATATCCTCCAGAAGAAAGTTCTGCAGTAGCTGTGACCCAATGCATTTGATTTTCAAGGCCCCTTCTTCTACAGTCCATGTGCGATGATTATTCGATCATCCTTTCCCCCACCACCATCTGTTAATCCTCTATTTCAAGCAATGCTAAGTTCCTTCCCCTAACTCCCCATGGCAGTGCTGCCAATCCCACTTCTCAACAGATATCTATTCAGCTCCCTTTTAAAGGTGTCCACTAACTCCGAATTAACGTCTTTCTCTGAAAGTCTGTAGCGGCTGCTCATTATCCCGTGGGGAAGGGAAGGTTTTTTTTTTGTCTAATCTATAACCTGCAATGCTTTTTGAATAGGTTGACAAATTTAAAAGAAAATACCAGCCTGGGAAAATGTACATTTAGAGGAAATCATCCCCATACGTGTCAGAAAGATGTGCAGCCTTGTTGGGACTACCTTGGCTTAATAAGGGTGAAACTAAAACAAAGCAATGATCATCAGAAATGAGAAAGTCAATTCGATCCACTATGGCTACGCACTTTTGTTCCACCTCATCACCTTTTACTGTTTGGTACCAGGGGGATGACACACAGCAATCAGCCAAGAAATAAAGCTCAATTGACATGAAAAAACAAGGTCGCAAACCTGTGATCTCCTGCCAGTAACTGACTCCAAGGTGTGGGTTTATCTATCCTGATGTTATTACACTAGCATCCATGTAATGTGCTAAAACCCAGCAGATAAACACACATTCCTGCTCGATTTTTATTGAGTGTGGTTTGAATTCAGACAGCTGCCCAGCGGCGAATGTGTCTCTCCTCTTGGTGTTTTGTTGCTACGCAGTTATTTCACAGTCCGTACAACTGCAGCCAAGTACATTATTCTTTCTGGGTGCGATACCTGAATTAAGTCATTATTTCCACATGTTCCTCCTATTGCCTTCCCTCTTGTAGACATCGACTTCTTCCTGCATTCAGTTCCACAGGTCGTGCTAGTCCTCCAGTACCTTGGCCAAGCAGCCAAAAGGTAAGCCTGGACAGTGAATATCATCAGGCTATGCAACTGTGGAGGGCACCACATCTAAGCCCAATAATGGCCCTGAAATTCTGGTCAGAGGCTTCCTGTGGGCAACTGCCTCCGACCTGAAACATTTCTACGAAAGTACCTGGTGGTCCAGGAAGAGCGTGGGATTCCGGTGGGGAGGCCTTCTCTTCCCGCGCTGCGGAGCGCGCTCCCGTCCTCCAGGTTCCCACGAAGATGGTGCAGTCACGTGTGACTGCTCAGCCAATCAGGTACAGTATTCCACAGCTTTTTCATTAATAGCAATGGGAGCTCCGTATCTACCAGTTCTCATTGCTATTAATGAGAAAAAACAAAGACACTAAACACATAATAAAAAATAAAAAAACACACCTCACATAATTAAAATTAATTGAAATTAAAATTAATAAATGAGAGAAAAATTTTTTCAAAGTTTTAAAAAAGTTTTTTAAATTATGGTTAAAAATAAATGTCGCCTAGTGGGCAGAGTTTTTAAAAATAATGTGTTTTTTAAATTAAATTTAATTATATTTTTGTATGTTTTTAAACTCTTACACCTGTAAAAGTAGGCTATGCACCTGCTTTTATCAGGCGCAAGAATTTTGAGGACATTTGCTGGGCAAGATATGGGTAACTACTGCAATCTTGCCCGTGCAAATGTTCTCACTCCCGATATACAAATGGATCTGTCAAGCTCCAGCTACAGCATTGTGCGCTGAAAACCAGCTTTTCCAATGCCTTCCCAGGTCCGTAGAAACTTCGTACGGACCCGGGGAGGCCAGAATTTCAGGGCCAATATAGAACCATAGAATGATATAGCACAGATAGAGGCCATTTTCCTCTTCAAGTGTTTAACCAATTCCCTTCTGAAAGACATTACTGAATCTGCTTCCACAGTGTAGGGGTTTTAGTACTGGAATAGGAACTCAGAGCTCCTAAGCTCAAATCCTATCCTGGAACACTGAAACCAAATTCAATAAATGTGGTCATTTTTGGGCTGGCACCATGAAAATCTAACTGGATCCAATCCGGCGTAAATGTGACTCAAGTCCCACACTACATGGTTGACTCTTCATACTCTCTAACAAGCTACAGTGTTGTAAAAACAATCCTTACTAGAAGGCCCACCACCACCTTCTTAGTACAACTTCAGATGGACAATAAATGTGGCCTTGACAATGTCATCCACATCCTAGCATACATTTAACAACAAACACCCCCCGCTATCCCTATTTTGGTCCCTCCTCCCTTTTCTCTACTTTCAATGTCACAGCCTCTATCTTGATACTCCCACCAGGCTGGAACATTTATCGCCTCTGCATTGTCATCTCGCTGACTCCTCTCTTGGGACTACATCTTCAGTCACCTCTCCTAACCGTTCCCCAATGCTTGGTGTCCATTTTCCTCTCTGTACAGTGTTTCAGCCGAGGTGTTATTATGTCAAGAGATACTGGCCGTTGTATGGTGTTCCCAGGAAGAGAAGAATTATAGGAGGAAGGCAGGCCTGTCCGTCGGTCTCTGGAATATCTTTGCAGTCCACTACAAGAGGAATTTACAGCAGCCTGAAACCAGGCAGTGACTCAGCCTCTCCGCTGCAGCTTCCAGATGGTGAAAGGGCATTAAAAAATGTAAGTAGGGCAAAACATGCCCAAATATCCCCATAAATTTAGGGCTTTAAAAATCAGTGTGTATCACAAACAAGAATGACAAAGAAACAGTGTTATAATGTACACAACACTAGCACCATAGAGGTAACATCTCATTAAACTGGCCATAAAAATCTGCATTAAAGATTTGTTTTGTTTAAACAAATACTAAATGGCAGAGATAAGACGTGATTTGTTGCCTTAAATAGATTTGATGGGAAAACTATCTGAGATTAAACCAACCCGTTTCATGTCTGGAGCCAAGCATTGACTGCAGCCAGGGGCATCGTTATACTGATGCGTGTTCAGTGCTGATTGCGGGAGACCACCGTTTATGTGCTGACTTCCCACAGTTGCACTAGCTGCTTTTAGATGACACAAGATCACTTTAGTGCCTTTGTAACAGGTCTTCAAGGCCTTCATGACTTCAGGCAGTTTTGCAGCCGACTTATAGTCAAATGCACAAGCCCACGCTGCGAGGACCAGCTGCACTAGCACTGCTCTCATGCAATGTAAAGCACATACTGCTAAAATAGCTGATCTCAATGTGGATTGTTTCTGGGCCCATCTCAATTTAGTTCCCTGTGAGCGCAAGTCTAGAGCAGTGAGTATCCTCTTCAATGCGACTTTAACTGCTCCTAATTTGGTAATTCTGCTCTGAGAAGCTGAAAGTGAGAGTGTGGGAATTGGAAAAGTCATGTTGGCGCAATGGGTGGAGACATCAACAGGGGAAAGATCTCTTCTGAGTTGAGCGTGAAGTGTACAAGGGCGGAGGACTGCATCTGGCCTGTGGCATAGCTGTCCTGTCAATGCTTCAGATGATCAGTGGGTACGAGAGAAAGGAATCATCCACTAGCCATTCAGTTGATCACTCAAGACGACAAGTACAAACAAACAAAATAAAATTAATTCAGCGCAGAAACCTTACTGAACCCAGGCTGATCACAAAAAAGCTGGATTGTCCAAACAGCGACAATCAAGTTCGCAAAACGCACTCACATCTCCCAGCCTTGCCTCACGTTGGTGGCACTGTAACTCTTTAATGTCCAGTCACCAGTGTGATTAAGTCAATGACATGCAAATGCTTGATTTTGCAAAAACAAACTTTGCTAACACAAGTCACAAAAAGGAATATTATGACATTTAATGGCTGGGGTCTTCTGTTTCTGTCTTGCAATTTTCTGCTCCTAAGATTGAATGGGAGGACAAATCCCAGGCTGCGAGTGCAGATGCAGAAAACCCCAGCCATGAATTTATACAATCATGATGCACATTAAATAGAGGTAGCTCCCTGACGGCTCAACTGGTTAACATGGTGAATAGCTGAGCTACATATAGACCAGCAAGGCCCATGGTTTGATCTCCAGTCTGGGCTCAGTTAACTGGTCTCGGCTGGACTGGCGGTTGGGACAATTGGCCTCAAGGCCCTTGGTTAGGGATGAGAACATTGGCCAGTATAATTACTTCTCACTGCTTTCAAATCCCTCCATGGGCCTCGCCCCTCCCTATCTATGTGACCTGCTCCAGCCCTACAACCCTGCGAGACTCTGCGCTCCTCCAATTCTGGCCTCTTATGCATCTCCGATTTTCATCGCTCCACCATTGGCGGCCGTGGCTTCAGTTGCCTGGACCCTAAGCTCTGGAATTCCCTTCCTAAACCTCTCCGCCTCTCTACCTCCTCCTTTAAGTCGCTCCTTAAAACCTACCTCTTTAACCAAGCTATTGGTCACCTGCCCTAATATTTCACCAATTTTGAAAATCGCTAACTCATACTGCAGGGGACTTGACAGGGTAGATGCTGAGAGGATGTTTCCCCTCGTAGGGGAATCTAGAACCAGGGGGCATAGTTTCAGAATAAGGAGTCGCCTATTTAAGATGGAGATGAGGAGGAATTTCTTCTCCCAAGAGGGTCGTGAATCTTTGGAATTCTCTACTCCAGAGAGCTGTGGAGGCTGGGTCACTGAATATATTCAAGGTTGGGATAGACAGATTCTTGAACTGTAGGGGAGTGAAGGGTTATGGGGAACAGGCAGGGAAGTGGAGTTGAGGCCAAGATCACATCAACGATGATCTTATTGAATGGCGGAACAGGCTCGAGGGGCCGACTCCTGCTCCTATTTCAGAAGTTCTTATGAACAATCACTAGTGACAGTTTCAATCATAGAGTTTAAGATACATTTGGTTTTTCCCCCTGATTATTTCACTTTTTCTCCTCTTCTAATGGCGTTGACTCCTGGGGGGGGGATACAGCTCCCTGGGTACCAGCAGCCTTCCCCGGACAGTAAACAGGAGACGATCATAGCCATGCTCTTAACCGGTTACAATCCAGAGACAGATTCTTGGCTGACACTTCAGTGCAGTAGAGGGAGTGTTGCTCTGTCAGAGCTGCCATCTTTCAGATGAAACATGAAACTGGGGACCTCTCTGCCCTCTCAGATGGACATACAAGATCCCATGGTACTATTCGGTGAAGAGCAGGGGAGTTCTCTGGGTGTCCTGGCCAATACATGTCCCTCGATCAATATCACTAAAACAGATGATCTCAATGTTGTTTGTGGGAGCTTGCTCTGCATAAATTGGCGTTTCCTACTTTACAACAGTGACTACACTTCAAAAGTACTTCATTGGCTGTAAAGATCGTTGAGATATCCTCAGGTCATGGAAGGTGCTAAATGAATGCAAATCTTTGTTTTGTCCTCACCTGATGCCTGCACACACACAGTTCCCACAGGGTTCGCTGATTAGTGAGCAGGAGCACAAGCTGTTCCTCCCTAGCCCAGGGGTTGCTAAGGCTCATACTTTTGCCCAGAATGTGATCAGCCAATTTAGCACAGATTGCAATTGGAATCTGGGACCCTCTATCTAGCTCATTGGCTTAGCACAACACCGGGCTAGCCTATTGGCAAGCTCAAAGGAGAGAAAACAAAATCTGAGCAATATACTGACAGTGAGCAAAATTATATTTCAATTTTATATGTGTCTTATAGGAGAATATATTAGTGGGATGAGCAAAGTTTTTAATTATCATGTTTTATTGAGCTATTTCTGTGTGGCTGTTCCCATAGTGATAGAGGATCAGAATCTGTTCTACTGTTAATGTGCCTCGTGATACTTGTGTGTGGAAAGACACTGGGCTTTGTGAGAGGAGACAGTCACATGGGGCCCTTGCTGACCACAATACAGCATGCAGCAGAGACTATTGCTTCCACGGCCGCGCCTGGAAACACAAATACCCGTTCTTACACATCTAACAAAATTAACAGCATTTTTGGTATCAAATAATTTCACAAAATGCTGGATATATAGGCCAATCGACGTCAGAGAGAAAGAAATACATGTTTACCTTTCAAATGGAGATACCTTTTGTTGGAATGGAGATCTGATGTAGAATCTCTACCTGGAATGTTAACGGTGTGTTTTCCAAGAGAGGTTGACTTTAAACGGGGCTGTTCTCTCCTGAGCTTGCCTCAGTGGGTGCACTCTCACCTCTGAGTCAGAAGTTTGTGAGTTGAAGCCCTGCCTAAGCCCGCCTATAAGATGCTCCATGAAACCTACCTCGACTGAGCTTTGGGTCACCTGTCCTAATATCTCCTTACATGGCTCGGTGTCGCATTTTATTCGATAATGCTCCTGTGAAGTGCTTGGGCCGTTTTACTATGTTAAAGATGTATAAATGATAGCTGCTGTTGTAAAACATAAAGAGGTGTTCTCCCTATTCAGATGCTGACTGGCCTGCTGTGCATTTGCAGCATTTTCTGTCTCTGTTTTCCAGTACTGTTTTGCTAAGATTCTTACTGATAGAAAGAAAGAATTGCATTTATATAGCGCCTTTCACGACCACCGGATGTTCCAATCGCTTCACAGCCAGCGAAGTACTTTTGAAGTGTAGTCACTGTGTAGAAATGAAAGACACATAGCCTATATCTTCGAGTCTCAGTATGTCACGAGCTGTAATGTTTTATTGACTGAATAAAATGTTCAAATCTAAATATAGGTTTGTGCCAATGAAGGATAAAGTGCTGTTAGCTGTGGGATAATAAAATAGATAAACTGAAAACATGATGCGAGTCTTTAGCCTAGTGACCAGTTCCAGAAGCTTCATTCACATTTTACATGGGACTGAGGCATTTTAATGAGATCCACTGAAGGCATATGAATTATGACCAATTGGAAACACAGTCTAGCTGGATCCTGGGCATTGTTTTTTTAATGCTGACAAACAGAGAACAGTAGTCGTATAGATATCAACCAAACCTTCATTAACTGCCTCAGCGCGTCAAACTCCAATGGCTCCACAGCTACAAAGCAGCAATATTGGAGCTGCTGCAATTAATCTCGGCGGGCATGAGAAAGGAAACAAAAAGGGGGGTGGGGGAAAAGACAGCCAAGTTTCTCGCTCCTGGTCCAGGGGCAGCCCTGCCAGTAACTGCACTGGGTTAGTACGCGATTGGGCTTAGCTGTAATATCCCCCCTTGGACGAATCGCCTGAAGCTAAGCCCACGCATGAAGGGTGACCACTCAGGCAAGGTGTTGGAAGGGTTCCTGCACCCAGCTAACCGAGGCTCCAGTGGGTTTCTGAGCCTCGGGGAAGGAGTGATCAAAATTATCCACAATATATAGAAATATCATATATAACCTGTTTATAGTCCCTCCCAAAATATGCTTTAAATTGTGAAACCTTACAATAATTATATAAAATGTAATCCGAGCCAGACTACAGCAGTACTTTCAAGCTGACCGGTTTTAACTAAACCTAGCTGAACATCGTTTGAAAGCATTTGATCCACAAATAGGGTCTGCGTGGAATAATATTCACATTACCAAATAATAACTAACACTATGCCGCTTGCATTTTGCTTTTCTTTTAAGAGCCACACGCGGCTCTGTGGCTCCAGTGTGCCCAGCCCAGTAAATACAGGCCCATAAAGCTTTCATTGCACCACTGAAACTGGATTTATTAAAGACACAACACAGCTCATTTGTGATGGTGGAAGAACAGAGGGATCCTCACATGTAACAAGCCAAATTCTCACACACACACACACACACACACACACACACACAGCACTTAGTTAAAGCTAAACTTACAAAGGAAGGAAATGAGACTCCACAAAGACTTGTTTTTGACAATAAAGATGGACCAAAAGTGTACACTGGACCAAAAGTGTCCAAGCTTTTTGTTGTAATTTCAGCTGCCACTTAGGGCTGACATAAAATCTTAGTACAGGTTGAACCTCCCTTATCCAGAATTTCCTTATCCAGAACCACCCCTCGTCCAGAATCATTCCCGGCCACCGGGTGGTGCATGCGCAGAATTCTGACATGAACAAATTGAAGTCCTTCCTCGCTGCCGACTCCTGCAATCGCTGGCCTGACCCCACGATCTACCACCACCAACCATACCGCCCCCCCCCTCCCCCCCGCGATGATCTCTCTGCTGCACTCCAAGCCCCAAGCCAGCCAGCCCCGATATCCCCTTGCTCAGTACCTGTAACATCCAATTTAACGTGACCACCCCTCGTCCGTAAAAATACCTCATCCAGAACAGGCCAGGTCCCGAGGGTTCCGGATAAGGGAGGTTCAACCTGTCCAGCACCGAAGGAGGCCATTCGACCCATTGTGCCTCTGCCTCTTTGAAAGAGCTATCCAATTAGTCCCACTCCCCTGCCCTTTCCCCAAAGCCTACAATTATTTTTCCCCTTATAAGTATTTATCCAATTCCCTTTTGAAAGTTACTATTGAATCTGCTTTCACTGCCCTTCCAGCGCAGTCCAGATCGTGACAACTCACTGCGTAAAAAATGTTTGCCTCATGTCCCCTCTGGTTTTTTTGACAATCACCTTAAATCTGAGTCCTCTGGATACCGACCTGTCTGCCACTGGAAACTGTTTCTCCTTATTTACTCGATCATTAGTTTGAACACCCCTATTAAATCTCCTGCTAACCTTCTCTAAGAACATAAGAAATAGGAGCTGGAGTAGGCCACATGGCCCCTCGAGTCCGCTCCGCCATTTAATACGATCATGGCCGATCCGATCATGGACTCAGGTCCACTTCCCTGCCCGCTCCCTATAATCCCTTATTCCCTTATCAATAAGAACATACTTTACTCCAAAGAGAACATCTCCAGCTACTCCAGTCTCTCATAAATAAAGCTAAATATTCCCATTAATAAATGGATGCTAACAGATTACATAGGATATATTACCCAGTCCATACCGGTGTTTATGCTCCACTCAAGCCTTCTCCCATCTTTCCTCAACAAATTTATCAGCATAACCCTCTATTCCGTTCTCCCTTATATAATTGCCTAGCCTCCCCTTAAATGCATCTATTCTATTCGCTTCAACCACTCCCTGTGTAGCGAGTTCCACATTCTCACCGCTCTCTGGGTAAAGGTTTTTTTTCTGAATTCCCGATTGGATTTCTTGGTGACTATCTTATATTGATGGCCTCTAGTTATGCTCTTCCCCACAAGTGGAAACATTCTCTCTGTATCCACGCTATCAAAACCTTTTATAATTTTAAAGACTTCTATTAGGTCACCCCTCGGTCTTCTTTCTTCAAGAGAAAAGAGACCCAGCCTATTCATCCTTTCCTGATATGTATACCCCTGCATTTTTGGTATAATTCTTGTAAATCATCTCTGCACCCTCTCCAGTGCCTCTATATCCTTTTTATAATATGGCGACCAGAACTGTATGCAGTACTCTAAGTGTGGTCTAACTAAGATTTGATACAGATCTTGGGGTTCTAGATTTAGAATTTCACCACTAATTGGAAAACAGCTAAGAATACCTTTTTCCAAACTTCCAGGGGCTTCAACATTCCAAACGCACTATAAGAAATATAGTAAGAAATATAAGCTGGGCTTTGTAGGATGGATTGTCAGGCCTCACTCACCCGTGGGCTATGGTTCAAGCTTCCATGCACTGAACAGAAATGGCAATTAATAGGACAGGTTCCAAGAGAAATAACTGGGGCAAATTTAGACTTTAAAAGAAGTTTGCAGCACTTCACTCTCATTATAAATTGCTGTGCCTTGGGAGGGAGCAAACTAATTGCGTCATCCTCCCTCTCTTCCATCAGTTGCTGCAGAATTTTACAACACAGAAGACCATTCAGCCCCTCTTGCCCGTGTTGGCTGTCTAAATGCTATCTACTTAGTCCTATTCCCTTGCCCTTTTGAATTTTTATTTTTCTGTTTTCACCCCTGTTTCTGCTACATCTCGCTTCTCCTCTACTTCTTTTCAAGTTTTACCATTTAGTGTATATTTCTTCTCCTCGTCTGTTGTCAGTCATGCTTCTGTGACAGCACGCTCGCCTCCAGGTCTGCACTTGGAACATGAGCACAAAATCTAGGCTGACACTGCAGTGCAGTACTGAGGGAGAGCTGCATTGTTGGACATTGTTGGGTAGATCCAAAAGATCCCATGGCATTGTTACAAAGGAGAGCAAGGGAGTTCTTCCCAGTGTCCTGGGCCAATATTTATCCCTCCACCAACATCACTATAAACAGCTTGTCGAGTCATTTATCACATTGCTGTTTGTGGGAGCTTGCTTTGCGCAAATTGGCTGCCGCATTTCCTGCATTACAACAGTGATTACACTTAAAAAAAAATGACTTTATTGGCTGTAAAGCGTTTTGGGACGTCCTGAAATGCAAGTCTTTCGTTTTTCTGGCTCCATTTTCTTGCATCTCCTCTCGTTTCTCTGCACCAAGTTTTATTTGACTTTAAATAAAAATGTAAAAGGTCGTGGGGCAAAGTGTGGGAATGGGACTAAGAAGAAAGCACTTTAAACAGACAACACGGGCAAGAGGAGCTGAATGACTATCTGCTCAAACTACTAACCTGTCTGTGCCCTCCTCAAATTACTTACAGTCCCTCTTCAGTCTACCCTCATATATTATGGAAAACTACCCAAAATAGATACTTTTTAGACGTTACTACATTTGGGGATGAGGGATGCAGACCAGAGATTAAACGTTATATTTTTTGGCAAAGAAGCAAATTGCTTCTAATTTAGAAATTCTAGGCACAAATTCAGTTTTTTTCCCCTCCCTCTCAGAGAATAACTTCCTGTCAATTCCACTCCCTTGTTCTGCTATTATCTTTTTAATTAATTTGCAGTTACATCTCATCCATAAACATATCCCTGACGATAAAGGTACACGGTTATACTGCCAGGCTAACTGTCGACAGGTATGCTTCTACCTCAACGAATCATTTCAACCTGTCATCTCTCACGCACATGGGGAGCGGGCTTGTTTGACTCAAAGCACCAGTGTTTAAAATAAATAGATAAACCGGATGGCATTGTATCGGTGACTGCAACTGATGTAACTTCATGCACTGCTTTAAACATTTTTCAAGTTCTACTTTGGAAAGCCTAGTGATCAACCTAAAAATAAGTGTTACAAAAATATGCCTTTAGTTCAATAAAGAATAAAATATCGACGGCGTAGCCGCAGTTTTACACAGGAACCCACGAGAATCAGAAATGGCCCTGGTCGATAAACTTGAGGGAAACAGTACAGCATAGAGTAAAACTGAAAACACATCGCCCCCAGCAGGTCAGCTTTCAAATAGTAGGGGAGGCACTAAAATTACAAAAATCTAACATTAATAAATACTGACTGTACCCATCTGACCATAAAGCTACACATGCATTTTGTTTGAAGAAAACATACAAAAACTCAGATGCAACTATATCATCAGGATTTAACTACAATGTGGAACAAGATTTCTAGTCCAGAACAGACTTGATTCATCAGTATCACAAGGTCACCAGGTGGCACGGCACTCCAGTACTGCTTGACTGGCCTTCCTAAGATGAGCCGAATGGCCTTCCTCATCTACATTTACCCTGTGATGAGACTACGGATTTGATTATAACTCTTTCCCCACCACCCCTGCTCTCCTGCCCCCCTCCTCATAAATTTTTGCTCCTCCAGAAAAGCATAATTCAATCAAGCAGAGTCAGCATGGTTTTATGAAAGGGAAATCATGTTTGGACAAATTTGCTGGAGTTCTTTGAGGATGTAACGAGCAGGGTGGATAAGGGGGAACCAGTGGATGTGGAGTATTTGGATTTCCAGAAGGCATTCGATAAGATGCCACATAAAAGGTTACTGCACAAGATAAAAGTTCAGGAGTTGGGGGTAATATATTAGCACATATGGAGGATTGGCTAACGAACAGACAACAGAGAATCGGGATAAATGGGTCATTTTCCGGTTGGCAAATAGTGACCAGTGGGGTGCCGCAGGGATCGGTGCTGGGTCCTCAACTATTTACAATCTATATTAAAGACTTGGATGAAGGGGCTGAGTGTAATGTAGCCAAGTTTGCTGATGATACAAAGATGGGTGGAATAGCAAATTGTGAGGAGGACACAAAAAATCTGCAAAGGGATATAGATAGGCTAAGTGAGTGGGCAAAAATTTGGCAGATGCCGAGTATAATGTGGGAAAATGTGTGGTTATCCACTTCTGCAGAAAAAATAGAAAAGCAAATTCTAATTTAAGTGGAGAAAAATTGCAAAGTTCTGCAGTACTGAGGGACCTGGGGGTCCTTGTACATGAAACACAAAAGGTTAGTATGCAAGTGCAGCAAGTAATCAGGAAGGCAAATGGAATATTGGCCTTTATTGCAAGGAGGATAGATTATAAAATCAGAGAAGTCCTGCTACAACTGTACAAGGTACTGGTGAGGGCACACCTGGAGTACTGCGTACAGTTTTGGTCTCCGTATTTAAGGAAGGATATACTTGCATTGGTGGCTGTTCAGAGAAGGTTCACTAGGTTGATTCCGGAGATGAAGGGGTTGACTTATAAGGATAGGTTGAGTAGGTTGGGTCTATACACATTGGAGTTCAGAAGAATGAGAGGTGATCCTATCAAAACATGTAAGATAATGAGGGGGCTCGACAAGGTGGATGCAGAGAGGATATTTCCACTCATAGGGGAAACTAAAAATAGGGGACATAGTCTCAGAATAAGGGGCCGCCCATTTAAAACTGAGATGAGGTGACATTTCTTCTCAGAGGGTTGTAAATCTGTGGAATTCTCTGCCCCAGAGAGCTGTGGAGACTGGGTCATTGAATATATTTAAGGCGGAGAAAGATTTTTGAGCGATAAGGGAATAAAGGGTTATGGGGAGCGGGCAGGGAAGTGGAGCTGAGTCTATGATCAGATCAGCCATGATATTAAATGGCGGAGTAGGCTGGAGGGGCTAGGTGGCTTACTCCTGTTCCTTCCCTTATGTTCTTAGGTAATGCATTTGGGGAAGGCTAACAAGGCAGGGGAATACACAATGGTAGTACACTGAGACGTGTAGAGGAACAAAGGGACCTTGGAGTGTATGTCCACAGATCCCTGAAGGTGGCAGGCCAGGTAGAAAAGGTGGTTAAGAAGGCATGCGGGATACTTGCCTTTATTAGCCGAGGCATAGAATACAAGATCAGGGAGGTTATGCTTGAAGGTATAAAACACTAGTTAGGCTACAGCTAGAGTACTGCGTGCAGTTCTGGTCACCACATTACAGGAAAGATGTGATTGCGCTAGAGACGGTACAGAAGAGATTTATGAGCATGTTGCCTTGACAAGAAAATTTTAGCTATGAGGAAAGATTGAATAGGCTGAGTTTGCTTCTTTGGAAGAGGAGGCTGAGGGGTGACCTAATTGAGGTGTATAAAATTATGAGTGGCCTAGATAGAGTGTATAGGAAGGACCTAGTCCCCTTAGCAAAGAGGTCAATAATCAGAGGGTATAGATTTAAAGAAACTGGTCGGAGGTTTAGAGAGGATTTGAGGGGAAGTCTCTTCACCCAGAGGGTGGTGGGAGTCTGGAACTTGCTGCCTGAAAGGGTGGTAGAGGTAGAAACCCTCACCACATTTAAAAAGTACTTGGATGTGCACCTGAAGTGCTGTAACCTACAGGGCTACGGACCAAGAGCTGGAAAGTGGGATTAGGCTAGATAGCTCTTTAACGGCCGGCATGGCCACGATGGACCGAATGGCCTCCTTCTGTGCTGTAAATTTCTATGATTCTATGATTCCTAGCCACAGTAAGGAAAGCTGTTGATTAAGGATGCCAGGGTTTATTGAGCAGAATGCCTATGGTGGATTCAGCAGGCCGTTAAAATGCCACTGAGGTTCTATGGACATCACAGGACTTCGATTAACACAATTTGACGAGGCTCCTGCCCGAGTCTGGTTGGCACCTTGGCTGCCTAAAAAAAGGGCCCAGCTAAGATGGCGACAAGCAGAAAATCAAGCGGCGAGGGGGGCGGTAGCCTTCGCACAGCTATTTTCAATGCACACGTGTCCCATTCCTGCCGGGCGGGGTGCGTTAAAATTCCCCTTGCGGTGTCAGCATCAAATCAAGCACTCCCTGGTCAGGTAAGGCAAAGCTCCCTCTGCTCTGCCTGAATTTTAGCACGTGCCCCTTACTGTGCCAGTGTGATATTTTGCCATTTCCCACACCAGCCATTTTGCACCTCGCTCTCTGAGTGAGATTGCCAGTTCATATCGGGTTTTACGCTGCATGCCTGCATCCAATATGAGTTGGATTGAGAGTTGCCAAAGGCCATCATCCCATCAAACGGGAACCCAGGTCTCTGGGCTGAATAGCCCACAACACCACTGTACCCCCACACAATTAGATTTTATTGGGGAAATAAATGATCACATCAGAGCATATATATTAATATAGGGGAAACTCATGCAAATTGTTATAAATAAGGGTGCTGAAAAGCAAGCTATAGGATCTTGATGGACTCTAAATATCTCTTTGCAGTACAGGTACAAATCCACAGAAGCTACTATCCTTCCTTCCCCATAGTTCCGGTGGATGTAAAAGATACCATGGCACTATTTCAAAGAAGAACAGGGGAGTTCTCCCCGATGTCCTGGGCCCATATTTATCCTTCAATCAACATCACTGAAAAACAAAATTATGTGGTCATTAAAATGACCCAAACTTACCCAGTGTTCTAGATCTAGTCTCAGCATGCTTCGGGCCCCTCGTAATGATCAGAAATGAATGATTATTCAGTATCCCTTTTTGTTTTTCAGTGTTTAAAGTACTGATGGCATCACTGGGGGAACTGACTTGGACTAAGCCTCACAGCAAGTGACCTGAACAAACGCACATCTGAAATGCAAAGATTACTGCTGCACCTGGGTTAATAACTGTATCTTTCAGAATAATAATTGAGCTCCCTCACATTGGCTGGGTGAAAGCCTTTAATTCCCATTCAAAATACCCCCAGCTAGAATCTTAGCCATCAATTGATGTCTGGCTTCAGCCATGTGCTCTGACTGGGTTTCACCAGTCCTCTGGTGCACCGTTGGATATAATGCCTCGAGACAGAAGAGGAGTGGGGAAAAATAATGATTAGAACAAGCAATCAGTCGGGAGACCAGTCACTTCACAAAGCATAGTTCCGGTGGATGGAAACGATCCCATGGCACTATTTCGAAGAAGAACAGGCGAGTTCTCCCCGACGTCATGGGCCCATATTTATCCCTCAATCAACATCACTAAAAAACAGATGATGCGGTCATTATCACATTGCTGTCTGTGGGAGCTTGCTGTGCGCAAACTGGCTGTCGTGTTTCCCACATTACAACAGTGACTACACTGCAAAAAATACTTCATTGGCTGTAAAGCGCTTTGGGGTGTGCTGAGGTTGTGAAAGGCGCTATAGAAATGCAAGTCTTTCGTCCTTTCTTTTTCATTGATGTACAGCCACCTGTCCCTGCACACCACTAGTCTGACCCCGACATGTAATCGGTCTGCAATGATAGCACCATGAGTAAAATCTTTTTGGGTCAACACAAACGTCTGGCTGAGTAGCCATGTGGGTAGACAGGGTGGAATGTCAGTTACTTGAAAAGTAGGACTAGCTATTACCAGTGCATTTCCCAGTAACTTTCCAAAATTGCGAGTGTCCCAAAATTTTTACTGAGTGGCAAGACATTATCAATCTTTAAAAAAATTTTTCTCCAGAATACAGAAATCAAACACATTAATATAAAGCGAGCAGTGTTTACAAAGTGTATAGTCCTACCGTTTCCATTGGGCATCTCTGCACAGATTTACAGACTTAACCAATACAAGGCTGTGCAGCGAGGTTTCAGTACAGTTAAGTGTTGGGAGAAAGATCTACCCCATTCAGGGCATCACAATTCAGAAGAATGAGAGCTGATCTTATCGAAACGTATAAGATTATGAGGGGGCTTGACAAGGTGGATGCAGAGAGGATGTTTCCACCGATGGGGGAGACTAGAACTGGGGAATAAGGGGCCGTCCATTTAAAACTGAACTGAGGAAGAACTTCTTTTCTCAAAGGGCTGTAAATCTGTAGAATTCGCTGCCCGAGAGAGCTGTGGAAGCTGGGTCATTGAATAAATTTAAGACAGAGATAGACAGTTTCTTAAACAATAAGGGAATAAGGGGTTATGGGGAGTGGGCAGGGAAGTGGACATGAGTCCATGATCGGATCAGCCAGGATCAGGCTCAAGGGGCCGTATGGCCTACTCCTGTTCCTATTTCTTATCTTATCAGAAGGCCCAATGCAAGACAAAAGAAACCGAAGGAGAACTACTCTTACTTCAATCCCTTTGTAACAAAGGCTAACAAACCATTTGCTCCCCTAATTACTTTCTGTACCTGCATGTTAACTTTCTGTGATTCATGCGCAAGGACACCCCAGTGCCTCTGACTAGCACCATTTAAAAAAGATTCTGCTTTTCTATTTTTCTTAACAAAGTGGATATCTTCACACTTTTCCACATTATATTCCATCTGTCATGTTCTTGCCCACTCACTTTGTCATGTCTTTAGATGCTCTGATAATGACTCCACGAGGCAATGTATTGCACTTGAACTGTAGTGACCTTAGTCCATTTAATATAACTCCTGAGTGATGATCACACATGGTGGCCTGCCTTTTATACTAGGCCTTGCACACCTGTACAGGTAACCTACAAGTCTCCCACTGCAGTGCCCTCTGGTGGCACACCTTAGTGACCATACAGCTGGTGTACAAGTTTCCCATAGTAGTGCCCTCTGGTGGCACATCATATGTAATAGTACAAGCAGTAAACATGTCTAGATACATGACACACTTAACCTGTCTTTATCCCTTTGCAGCCTCTTTGCACCCTCCTCATCGCTTACTTTCCCACCTAACTTTATATCGGCAGCAAATTAGAATCATAGCTTAGTTACAGCATTCTTCCCCCGACACTCCAACCACCCGCCCCCCCCCCCGCCGACACTGCCCCCCTCAGACACTGCCCCCCTCAGACACTCCCCCCCCCCGCCGACACTGCCCCCCTCAGACACTCCCCCCCCCCCCCCCCAACACTCCCCACCGACACTCCCCCCCCGTGCCGGCTCTCTGCAAAAGCACTTCAGCTAGTCCCACTCCCCCGCCCTTTCCCGGTAGCCCTGCAAAATATTTTCCTTCAGGTACTTATCCATTTCCCTTTTGAGTGCCATGATCGAGTCTGCCTCTACCACCCTTTCAGGCAGCGGATTCCAGTTCCTAGCCACTCACTGTATAAAAAAGTTTTTCCTAATGTCGCCTTTGGTTCTTCTGCCAATCACCTTAAATCTGTGTCCTCTGGTTCTCGACCCTTCAGCCAATGGGAACAGTTTCTCTCTATCTACTCTGTCCAGACCCCCCATGATTTTGAACACCTCGATCAAATCTCCCCTCAACCTTCTCTGCTCCAAGGAGAACAACCCCAGCTTCTCCAGTCTCTCCACGTAACTGAAGTCCCTCATCCCTGGAATTATTCTTGAAAATCTTTTCTGCACCCTCACTAAGGCCTTCACATCCTTCCTAAAGTGCGGTGTCCAGAATTGGACACAATACTCCAGTTGAGGCCGAACCAATGTTTTATAAAGGTTCATCATAACTTCCTTGCTTTTCTACTCTATGCCTCTATTTATGAAGCCCACGAACCTGTTAGCTTTTTTAACCGCTTTCTCAACCTGCCCTGCCACCTTCAACGATTTGTGCGCATACACCCCCAGGTCTCTCTGTTCCTGCACCCCCTTTAGGATTGTACCCTTTAGTTTATATTGCCTCTCCTCGTTCTTCCTACCAAAATGTACTACTTCGCACTTTTCGGCGTTAAACTTAATCTGCCACGTGTCTGCCCATTTCACCAGCCTGTCTATGTCTTCTTGAAGTCTATCACTATCCTCCTCACTATACTTCCAAGTTTTGCGTCATCTGAAAATTTTGAAATTTGGATACATTACATTCGGTCCCCTCATCTAAGTCATTGTTATAGATTGTAAACAGCTGGGACCCAAGCACTGATCCTTGTGGCACTCCACTAGTTATAGCCTGCCAACCCAAAAATGACCTGTGGTCCATGAAGGAGTTTATGCTCCACATGAGCCTCCTCCCACCCCTCTTCATCTAACCCTGTCAGTATAACCTTCTATTCCTAACTCCTCATGTGTTTATCTAGACTCCCCTTAAATGCATCTATGATTAGGTTACTGTTTAACCTCTTCGCAGGCTGGCTGAAGTTCAAATTTGTTTTTCCAGTGCACTTCAGGTGTTTGTTAGTTTAAAAAAAACAAATTTAATTCAAACTCCTAACCAGCCTACTTCAGTTGTCGTGTGGCTGTTGCAGGTGTGCAAGCACGACCAGCAAATTTGTATATACTGTACATGGCATGCAAATATCCCCCGTAATCTACCCACTCATGTGTTCACACAAGTTTCATACAATGTACCAGATTTACTCAAACACAGGCTGCACTTTTTAACGCTTTAAAAAAAAAAATCAGGGATGCGGACTATATGCGAGTTATAATTATATTCCCCAGGGAAGGGCTCAAGTTAGGATTGCTGTCTACATGCAGGGGAAGCTTCTATGCAAATAAAATAGAATGATGGCTGGTACCACTACTGGCTCCACACAAATCTTTCATTATTGGCGACTAACTTAGTAAAACGCTTACATCGTAGTATTCATTTCAAATGAGCATTTTTACTCTCTTCATCTCTGCTGCATTTTCCAGCGACCAGAATTGGACACAGTACTCAAGTTGTGGTCTAACTAGAGCTTTGTGCAGTTTGATCATGACTGCCTCTGAAGTGTATTCTACTATTTTGGCTTTGTAGTTCAACATGCTATTGGCTTTGTCGATCGCTGATCTGCATTGGTTGGACACGTTGAGTGTTGAGTCTACTAAGACTCCTAGGTCTCTTTTAACTTCATCCTTAGCTAATTAGAACCATTCGAGGAGTATGTGCGTTGCTCTTTTTATCTTCCCATGTGCAATACTTTACATGCATCTGCATGAAATTTCATCTGCCATCCCAGTATGAACGGGACTTGATACGGGGGAGGGGAGGGCAAAGGGTTTGTACACACATGTAGCATGGTGACGATGATGCTCAGGATCAACATAACCAGGCCGGACTATTGCTTGTTTACTAATGAGAAGCACCTCACCTGATCTTTTCTGTCCGACAGATGCGACACTTCATTTGTGCACAAATAGCTGCCCGGAGGAAAAGATGAACAAACAGTACAAACTGTTTTACTACCTTAAAGGTGCTATATAAATACAAGTTGTTGTTGTTGTTGTTGATCACCTCTCAGACGACTCTATTTACTATTTTTTTCTTAAAAAGGATGATGCCCAGACTCTGTGTCAATGATGGTTTCCGTGGTGGTGCTTTTATTAAGCATTGTTTGTTTTTTGGTTCTTGCAGTTTTGTACACGTACCTAGTCGAGGCTAAGGCAGAGCACAGAGCAGTGCTGACCTCCTCCTGCAGCTGGAGAAGGGAAGAATCAAGGGTGGTATTCAAGGGCAGCGCAGAGAAGTGCCAAGAGGCTGACCACCCAACACCCCTTTCCTCCCCCTAGTGACTGAGGTCTGAGTTATGAGGAAAGACTGGAGAGACTTGGGCTTTTCAGACACAAAAAGAGTCATCTGAGAGGTGATCTACAACTTGTATTTATATAGCACCTTTAACGTGGTCAAACGTCCCAAGGCGCTTCACGGGATTATTATGCGTTAAGAATTTGACACCGAGCCGCATAAGTAGAAATTAGCGCAGATGACTAAAAGCTTGGTCAAAGAGGTAGGTTTTAAGGAGCATTTTGAAAGAGGAAATCTAATCTAAATGAGTAATGTAGGACAGTAAATGGTATGTAAAAGTATAATCTGAAACACTTTCAAATTAAACTGCAGGAGTAGAATGAGGGGTGGCGGGGGGGGGGGGGGAACAGGTTCAAAACTGATAAAAGGTTAGTTTAGGACTGATGTCAGGAGGGTTTTCTTCATGCAGCGAGAAATTCGGTACCGCCCCGCTAACCTTTGAAATTTTAGGGCCAGGTGCTAATGATTCTGAACTTATACTAAATTGGGTGTTAGCGCCTCAGGAAGGAAGTGGAGCATTAAATCAAGCGCTCATGAACTCAGTAAGACGCTACAGGGACGTTACCAGCAGAGCAATAATGAACCTCAGGTGCAATGCATTCAGCAATGATCCTTCACACTGGCTTATTCCAGCTCTTAAAGAGGAGATTTATCATTTATGTAGATTATGCGCTCAGGTTCTGAACTGGTGCTTGAAACCACAATCTTCTGACTCAAAATTATTGGAAAAAATCCTGAAAGACAGGATAAATCTACATTTGGAATTAATTAGGGACAGTCAGCACGCATTTGTTAAGGGAAGATCGTGTTTGACTAACCTGATTGAATTTTTTGAGGCGGTAACCAAGAGAGTCGATGAGGGTAGTGTGTATGATGTAGTCTATATGGACTTTAGCAAAGCTTTCGATAAGGTCCCACATGGTAGGTTGGTCACGAAGGTTAAAGCCCATGCGATACAGAGCAAAGTGGCAAGTTGGATCCAAAATTGGCTTGGAGGTAGGAAACAAAGGGTAATGGTTGATGGATGTTTTTGTGACTGGAAGGATGTTTCCAGTGGGGTTCCGCAGGGTTCAGTACTGGATCCCTTGCTTTTTGTGGTATAAATCAACGATTTAAATTTGAATATAAGGAGTATGATTAAGAAGTTTGCAGACGATAATAAATTGGCTGTGTGATTGATAATGAAGAGGAAAGTCATGGGCTGCAGGAGGATATCAATCTACTGGTCAGGTGGGCAGAGCAGTGGCAAATGGAATTTAATTCCGAGAAGTGTGAGATGATGCACTTTGGGAGGGCTAATAAGGAAAGGGTATACACATTAAGCGGTAGGCCACTTAATAGTGTAGATGAACAAAGAGACCTTGGAGTGCTTGTCCACAGATCCCTGAAAGTTGCAGGCCAGGTGGATAAGGTGGTTAAGGAGGCAAACAGAAAGCTTGCCTTTATTGGTCAAGGCATAGAATATAAGAGCAGGGAGGTTATGCTTATATTGTATAATACTCTGGTTAGGCCACAGCTGGAGTACTGCGTGCAGTTCTGGTCACCGTATTATAGGAAGGACGTGACTGCACTAGAGAGGGTGCAGAGGAGATTTACTAGGATGCTGCCTGGAATGGAGAATCTTAGTTATGAGGACAGATTGGATAGGCTGGGTTTGTTCTCATTGGAACAGAGGAGGTTGAGAGGAGACCTCATTGAGGTGTACAAAATATTGAGGGGCCCGGACATAATGGATAGTAAGGGCCTATTTCCATTGGTGGAGGGGTCTATTACAAGGGGGCATAGTTTTAAAGTGGTTGGTGGAAGGTTTAAAGGGGATTTGAGGAGGGGCTACTTTATGCAGAGGGTTGTGGGGATCTGGAACTCGCTGCCTGGAAGACTGGTGGATGCAGAAACCCTCACCACTTTTAAGAGATGGTTGGATGGGCACGTAAAGTGCAGTAACCTGCAGGGTTACGGACCTAGAGCTGGTAGCTGGGATTAGACTGGATGACCTTTTGTTGGCCGGCGCAGATATAATGGTAAGTACTGCAGGAAATCGAATACAGCCAGGGTGATCTCCTGGACTAGTTTCGATCGCCTGGATGAGTCGGAGAGGAATTTTCCCAGATTTTTTTCCTCCTTACATTGGCCGGGATTTTTATCTGTTTTTTGCATCTGTTTTTCCCAGGAGATTACATGGCTCCGGTTGGGGTGGAGTGTAGAAGGTTTCAGTACAAGGGATGTCGCAGTTGTGTGAGGCAGACTGGTTGGGCTGGGTGCTCTTTGCCTTTCCGCCATTGTTCATAGATTTATATGTAACCTTCAGGGCTGCTGACCGAAGGCCGTGCGGCTCTTTGTCAACCGGCATGGACACGCTGGGTCGAAATGGCCTCCTTCTGCGCTGTAAATTTCTATGTTTCTAAAGGCAAGAAGGTAACTAACTGAGACAGTCCAGCCAGTGGAGAGTTGGGGATGGGAGCTTGAACTCTACTTGGCTTTTACTCTGCTGATCCATCACACCAGAATAAAAAGTTTATGATAAGAATACAACAACAATTAAGAATCACGCACAGCACTTTATGATCAGAATTAGTAATTAAACACAGATTTCAGCACATCCTGATGGGAAGGGATATCAGTTGAATCTAAAAACAGGGAACCCGAGTTGTAGTCATGTTATGCTGTACATCTTTATACAGTACCAGCTTTGTGTATGATGGTCTTTGCAAGAATTTTTTTTTTCTGCCAACTGAACTCCTAAAGCAGCAACGCAGTTTGATAGGGCTCCATACACGTACAGATCAAAACACGTACAGTATGAGATTCAGCCGCATGACCAGTGTTTTCCTCTAACTGACTGATGGGATCATCCTGTCTACTCAATCACAACAGGATAGATTGGCTAAGTTTTTTTTCAAATGTCCAGCTAAAAGGTGAATGGGTGAAAGAAGACTTGCATCTATACACCAGCTTATCATATTTTAAAGCATTTCATTACTTTGAAGCACATTGAATGTTATGTCAGCAACCACAGCAGCCATTTTAAACAAAGCAAGCTCCCACAAACAGCAATGAGATGATTGAGTCCTTAACTTCTTTTTGGGGTGGTGCTGGCTGATGGAAGAATGCTGGCCAAATAATATCACAAAATCCTTAATGTCCACCCTAACAGGCAGCTGGTGCTCAGTTCAACATCTCGGCTTAAGGACAGCACCTCTGACAACGCAGCACTCCCTCAGTACTGCACTGGAGTGCCAGCTTAGATTATGTGCTCAAATCTTGGACTGCAGCTTGAGCTCACAGCCTTCTAACCCAGAGGCGAGAGTGCTAACCACTGAGCTAAACTGAAATTGCAGTTGGCAATACTGAAAAAGCAATGGCAGACAGCCTTTAGAGAGGGTCTCGCCACACAGTCTGACGAGTCAGACTGGCACTTTTTAAACTGGCATCAGGAAACTTCCAACAACCAAAAAGAACAGCACAATGAGAATATTACAATCTCTGACCTTGCAGGTCCCTTCTTACATATCCATCAAAGCTACAAGCAATGGCACTTTTTTTTCAGCACCTGCTTTTGTTCCATTGTAAATTTGCAAGAGCTTTTGTATCTAATCCCAGGAGCCCATGCACGGCAGCGAGTGCCAACTTCAGACACTGCATCTCCTTACTTGACACTATGAGGTCAATTATATTTTCAGTGTGATAACATTAGCATGTATTTGCTAACCTTACAGGAAGTAGATGCCGTTTCAGTGCATTGTGCTTGTGCTCACAGTCCAAGCAGGATCTCAGCCAGGGGTCAGCAATTGTGTGCCGATATCATAATTAGTGCACTTCGTCACCCGCCTATTGACTTACAAAAATACAACGGGGTGTGTTAACAGATAAAATACAAAGGAACCCAAACAAAGTTTGTGTTGGCTTGTTAGGCTATGCAGGAAGTATCTCCTTATCAGCTGTGAATTAAGAGTTTTCCTTAGTTCGTGTTTCTATAAGGGGCCACACGCGGCCGGGAAAGTAGACAACTGCGAAACCAGACTGAACGTCCACTGTAAGATCCGAAACACACCCTGATAAAGATTTCAACGTCAGATATTTAAACAAGACTGTGCCTTGCACAGGAAAAAAAGACAAACAAGCAGGAATCTAAATGTTTTCAAGAGAGACACAGCAACTGTACAACTTCTGAAGTTTTCAAAAAAGATAACACAGCCAAAACCTGGGTGAATTTTTCTACTGCTAGAAACATTTCTTGGGCTTATGGACAAACTTCAATCGGTACTTTGGAGAGTAGGATATGAAACAAACTTTACAATAATTGTAAAGAGTGCCAATTAAATTCCAAACAAATCTAACAGCATCACAAAAATACTGAGATTAGCATTTGAGACGAGCCATTTCAATTTAGAATGGAATATTTGTACAGATCACAAGACAAATCCTAATGAAGGTGACCATTCAGGCAAACTACCAACTATTGGTGCTTCTTTCTCATTAAAACAATGTGCTCATTTAAGAAATAGTGTTGAAAAGCGCTGTTTAGGGATCGCACTCTACTGACTGCAGCAATAACTGGTTCCTCGCATTGAGCTTTAATCACTGAGGACTCACAATTTAAATTGGAACAATCTGAATTCAAATTGAGGAATTAAAATTATTCCAGTTTAAAATCTAAGGGGTCCGAAATTCGTTACCGCCAATTTGGAGGCAGCGACACTACCACCTGGGTGGTGATTTTACCGCCAGGAGGCAAATACTGCCTCAAATTGCAAAATTCAGTATTTTTCCCCAAAGATGAGAGCGCAGCACTAAAAGAGGCTTTGTACATTCGTCCTCGGGCACCAAAGGAGCGGTAGCTCAGGAGGCCGACGCAATTTTTTGCCGCTTTAATGCCGGCATCCTGGCGCCTGAAAATGAAAAAAAAATGTTTTCGAAAATTTCAGTGACCTGCACTTCCCCACTGCTGCCATAAATAAATAGAAGCTAAAAAATTGAAACTTAACAACTTACCTTGCTCTCTGGACGATACCGCCCTGGAATCCCCGATGTACCAACAGTTTTCCCTTCGGGGAACAGCATCTGCCGGTTAAGCAGGCGATCAAACCGAAGTTTGCAGCCGTGGCGCCGGGGGGGGGGTGTTGCACGCTCAATGACCTCACAACGTGGGTTGCGGTAGCTACCGCTTAGCGCCACTCCACAGCCCAACTAAAGTTTTCGGGAGGCGAGGACACTGCTCCACTATGTCGGTAAGTCATCAGCCGCCCCTCTCCAGCGCTAACGGGTGGCGTTAAAAAACGAATTTCGACCCCTAAGTGTTGTAAGTGGTTGAAGGGCTGCTAAGCGGACACGTGGGATGATCCGCCAACATGGGTGGCTCCCGGTCCGGCAACGCCTCGATTTTAAAATACTCTCTTGTTTTCAAATCCCTCCATGTCCTCGCCCTTCCCCATCGCTATAACCTCCTCCAACCCTACAACCCCCCCCCCCCCCGAGATCTCTGCGCTCCTTCAATTCTGGCCTCTTATGCATCCCCAATTTCCTTCGCTTCAGCATTGGCGGCCGTGTCTTCAGCAGCCTATACCCGGAACCTCCACCTCTCTCTCCTCCTTTAAGATGCTCCTTAAAACCTACCTCTTTGACCAAGCTTTTGGTCACCTGTCCTAATATCTCCTTATGATGTGGCTCGGTATCAAATGTTGTGTGATTACACTCCTGTGAAGCTCCTTGGGATGCTAAGAGCCAACCACTTCGTGTTTCATCTTCAAATAATGCCCACACCATGGAATGCTGCATGTAAACAGTAACAGCATAGTGATGTTTCTGTGTCAGATACCACCTGAATATTAATTGAGTGCAAACCCTTCCTGTTCATGTAAGCCATGGGGCTGAATGTGAGGAGCTCTGATTCTCACATCGGTGTTATCTAAAGCATCCTGCCACCTGGTGAAAGGTCTGTGCCTAGTTCATGAGAGTGATGAAGGTACTGCTCCTTGCAAACACAGTATTTGTCAATTGCGTCCAATGGATAAGCGCTGCAGACTGGCAGATGGACAGGATGGCTTCTATGGTTCCCTGGAAGGATCTGCTAGCGTGAAAGCAATGCTGTGGTGGCTTCGGTATTACAGGAAGAGTCACCCCTACTCAAGATGTTATCGGTAGGCCACCCTGCAGCAGATGGCACAGCTCTGTGACAGCCTCTCTTGTAAAGTGGAGGCAGTGAAAACAAATCTCTGAAATGTAGCGCTAGGAGTGGAGGGGTCTGAAAACACAAGTCCTAACATCATAGCAGGTGTGGAGAAAACACAAAATCCAGTGGGAAACAATTGTAAGAATAGCTGTAGAATAATAGTCACCCTTTAGCCCATTCCCAGGATTATCAACGCGGCCATTCTACATGTGGGGTGTGGGGGGAGCCTCACCTGAAGTCGTGAAATTGTAATTTAAATAAATGTTCTACGGTACTGAGGCTCACACTTGCCTGCAGCCAAATCTGCTTCTGGCCCCAAAAATAACATGTTACAAAAAGCCCTTTATTTACCCTTCATTCTGTTTTACATAGTCTCAACATTATTCAGCAACATTTTAACATAAGAAAATGAATTATGGGGAAGAAAAAGTGTGGTCCTAGTAAACTATCACCAGCAGAGGCCATCATAGAACGATACAGAATGGAAGGAGGCCATTCGGCCCATCATGCACGTGCTGGCTCTTTGGTAGCGTGATCCAATTAATCCCACTCCCCTGTTCTTTCCCACTGTAATTTTTTTCCCTTCAAGTATTTATCCAATTCTCTTTTGAATGTTACTATTGAATCTGCTTCCACCACACAGACTATAAAAGGATAACGTATTTAATTTGTTATCAGAAGTATTTGTTCTCCAGCCAATTGTGCTTTGGAAGTGCCTGCTTGGTGTGGTTGTGACACTGAACGCAGGAAGCAGACCTGGAACTGTCAGGTCGATTGATAAGAAAGAGGTAATCCCATCAATTTAAGAAAAAAGAATTGATACTCACTGTGAAGTGGTGACCCAGAGGGGCTGCTAGATAGACCAGCCACTGGACTGCTGCGCCCGCCTTGTTTGGTCGACAGCTCCTGTTCAATATCTTCCAGCCCAGCGCTTTTCTGGAATCGACTCATGCGATTCACCACACGGGGAGACATGTGCGTTCGCACGGACGGCTGTCCACCATAAGGATTTACGGGGAACACGTGCGAGGTTCCCCGCAGCGTGCTGATTACCACCCAGCGACAGTC
The DNA here is from genome assembly GCF_044704955.1 of Pristiophorus japonicus. NCBI lineage: Eukaryota > Metazoa > Chordata > Chondrichthyes > Pristiophoridae > Pristiophorus > Pristiophorus japonicus. The sequence goes on along the minus strand of NC_091992.1, from coordinate 5,855,024 downwards.
CTGGCTGAAGCAAATATCCTGCACCTAGAACACAAATATGGAAATAACAGAAGTTACAGCTTCTGCACTATTTGTTTTGTACTTTTGAAGAAAACCATCACAGGCACGATGGGCCGAACAGCTGTGCCATATGATTCTAATTGAATTGATCAGTTTTGCCTACTCAACAACAGTACCTGCATCGTGTGAAGTTCTGAGACACATTTTGAAGTAATATGGTATTAAATGAATGCCAATAATAGACAGAATTACCACCGAATCCCAAATGTTATAAAGAAGGATATACGGGCCCCTTTTCTAAACACGGACTTTTGGCACGGAGCCTTGCCCATCAGGAGAACATATCAAGAAATAGCAGTGGTGCTCCAACCCCTCTCCGCCATGATTTTCCACACATGCACAGTTACCTCCAGCATGCACTTTGAGCTTTGAGCAGTGTGTGTACGAATGGTCAATGTGAAAGCGCTGATGTCCCCTGTAAGGAAGTGTGATGGTAAATAAAGAAATTAAATATATTGAGTGACAGCCCTCCGAAAGAAATGATACCACAGATGGCAGATTCAATGACAAAGGTTTTGTGACATCTGACGCTGAAATTGTCCTGTGCATCAGAGTGCTTGTGTCTTGATGTGAGCACGCCGATGACCTTAACTGTCGCAGCTCATTCACACGGCAGCAAAGGGAGCTCAGAGTGCTAGCAGAAGACTGGAGACCCAGGAAATACTGGACCTCCACTACACCTGATTTGGTGTGCATTTATACTTCATCGTGCTGTCAACTGTGCAGGAGCCAGGCATCAGGTCTCGACAATACGGGAAAGCACCTGTCGGTGCACTATGGATGCCTATGGTACAGGCTGTATTCCCACTACCCCAAAGTTTGTGTTAAACATCTCTAGGGATCCTATGTGTAACATTTATAAAGAATAGCGCTTTGTATACTATGTGCATTAAATCATAAACCTATTTTTTATAAACTTTACACATAGTATAACTGGAAGTCTTCCTCCACACGTACCCATGAAAATCCACCTCTTTCACCCTTACCATTTACAATAATATAGATTATTATAAAAACTTTGCTCAGTTTGGACACCAAGGGGCCGAAATTGCCCCGCACCCGGTTTGGCCTTTGCGGGGCCGGGACATTAACCACCCGGGCCGGAAGTCTCTGCACCGGCATGCAATTGGGCTTTGCACCCCTCAAACAAGGCAGAGCGCCATCTCAGGCACTCCCCATTGTTAGAGAGGTGCTCACGGGGCGTCAGTGCTACTGGGAAGTTCCGCGTCGTGCTAACGTGCTACAATGGCTCTCCCCTTCACTCTGCAGGCCCTTTGGTGGCCAACATTGGGCCACCAGCAACGGACTTGACCAGGCTAACGGCCCGGCACCTAAATGGGCCGCCATTGTCGGGCCGACCGAAGAGTCGGCTGACAAAATAAAATAGTGACCGGGCCGCATACGGCCTCCCTTTTAAGGGGCGGCCCAGGCGGACGTCAGTGCCCCACAAAGCAAACATCATCGCCTGTTGCACGCCGGCCCGGTGCGCTAACCACGGAGCTACCAGCAAATCGCCCCCAAAATCTCAGTCAATTTTGCCCAAGGCGCTATTGTCGCCCACCCCCAGACAAAAAGGCAACTGCGCCCCGTTAGCGCCTCTCGGAAGTGCTAACGAGGCGCAAAAAGGGGGCAATTTTGGCCACTAAATTCTGACCTGTACTTATTCCTACAATGGACAGTTCAGTCTTTCAATCAGATGCTAAATGAATGTATCTTCATTTTCCCCAGCACAAAGGTATACTTATGAGTAACTGTTTCCTATAGAAAGTGAGTTGTGCAGTTTCACTGTAATGTAATGTTATCAGAGATAAGGCTGCAGTCAATTTTAGAATGAAGGTAACCTGGGAAAGAGTTATGGTTTGGATATAATTAGTTGTTTGCCAGCAACCCTGTACAAATGGCCTCACATTAGATATTCAGCCATTTGTCAGGCTGCATGTCTAGTTCCAGCACATTTAGTCGATTCCATTAGCAAACCCATCCTGCGGGTTGGGTTTTTCTCAAACAAAGCTCCTTTCATTGTCAAATGGTGTAATGTCTATCCCCTAGAAAGCAAGTACATCTACTGCAGCTCAGCATAATGAAGGGCATAAAGAACCTCATCCAGTGACATACAGGCACAATAGAACCTCAACCTTCGCAACTCAGATAGCACAGCCCTCTCATTTTAGAACACACCGTACCTTTTCCCTAATAATAACATTTATCACTTTCAGGTGATCAGGGCATCAATGTGAATGAAGGAACATTCTATAGATCCCTGCACTACAGATTCAACTTGTAAGGAAGTACTGTTACTGCACCCAATCTCAGCAGTGAGGTAACATCGTTGGGCCCCGGCCTTCAAACACATGAGTCATTAGCACCAACAGAATCATCTAACGCGATCAAACTAACTGAGCAAAACAGTAATTGAAGAGTCAGACATGTCTCTGGAAAAGAGAAAACTAAGAGGAGACCTGATAAAGGTCTTACAAATTATGAAGGGGTTCGATAGAGTGAATGTGGAGAAACTGTTTCCACTTGTAGGCGAGTCCAGAACAAGGAGACATAAATCATAGAATCATAGAGGTTTACAGCACGGGAGGCCATTTCAGCCCATCGTGTCTGTGCCGGCCAACAGGAGGCTATCTAGCCTAATCCCACTTTCCAGCTCTAGGTCCGTAATCCTGCAGTTTACAGCACTCCATGTGTACATCCAAGTACTTTTTAAATATGGTGAGGGTTTCTGCCTCCACCACCCTTTCAGGCAGTGAGTACCAGACCCCCAAAAACCTCCGCGTGAAGAAATTTCCCCTCAAATCCCCTCTAAACCGTCTACCAATTACTTTAAATTTATGCACCCGAGTCACTAACAGATAAAATAAAGAATTTCGGAGGAATTTCTTTACACAGAGAGTGCTGAGAATGTGGAACTTGCTACCACACCTAGTGATTGGGGCAGAGAGCATTGACACATTTAAGGGGAGATCTGATACATACATGAGGGAGACGGGAATAGGGAGCAGGGTGGGAAGAGGTAATTAGAGTGTAAAGAGGCTGGTGTGGAGTATAAAGACTGGGGTTGACCAGTTAGGCTGAATTCTATGTAATTCTAGTTTGCTCTATTACATTTTTTGTAGATCACCCAGACTTTCCTCATATGTTAGATTATCTTCTGTTACACCACATAATACACACTGCATCATGTTGCTGCTTCGGTGGAGCTGTGTTTGACATGGCTGTTTCTTTAAGGTCAGAAAGTTCAATCGCTACAAATCCTGAAGTCAACTATATGTTAATTGCAATGGCGAGCGGCTACAACAGCAACATAGTAAAACGTCCCAAGACGCTTCACAAAATTTAACATCAAGCCACAGAAAAAGATATTAGAAAAGGTGAGAGGTAGGCTTTAAGGAGCATCTAAAAAGGAGGAAAGAGAGGAAGAGAGGTTTAGGAAGGGAATTCCAGAGCTTAGGGCCTAGGCAGCTGAAGGCACTGTCATGTATCTTACATTATTATATATAACTGTATCCTAACATGCAATACATAACTGTAATAAGATATGACCTGTAACCACCAGCATACCTTACCACCAGGGTTGCACGTGCAGGAGACACTGGATACCTCACCCAGACTGGTATATAAGGACAGGTCTCAGGCAAGTGCAGCATTCCAGAGCGGTGTAATAAAGGTGCAGGTCCAGAGTGACCTTGACTTCAGTACATGTCTCGTGTGAATCTGTACTGAGGGGACAGGACTTTACAGTGGCGACGAGTTACGGGATTACAGAATCCACAGAATGGCGAACAACGGATCAGATGAAAAGTACAATGCTAGAGACAATTGGGAGGACTTTATAGAAAGGCTCCAGCAAAGCTTTGTAACCAAAGACTGGTTAGGAGACGACAAAGCAGACAAGAGAAGAGCCCATCTCTTGACCAGCTGTGGCTCGAAAATATACACTTTAATGAAGGATCTGCTGGCACCCGAGAAACCAGCAAGCAAGTCGTTTGAAGAATTGAGCACACTGGTAAGAGACCACCTGAAGCCAGCGAGCAGCCTACACATGGCCAGACACAGGTTCTACAACTACAGACGCTGTGTGGGCCAGAGCATACCCGACTTCGTGGCGGAACTTCGGAGGTTGGCTAGTTTATGTGAGTTCTCCGATGAACTGAGGAGAGAAATGCTGAGAGACTTTTTCATTGAAGGAATAGGCCACGCAGGCATATTCTGAAAGCTCATAGAGACCAAGAACCTGACTTTAGAGGCAGCAGCACTGGTTGCACAGACATTCTTGGCAGGGGAAGAAGAAACGAGGTTGATTTACAATGCAGGTACGACAACCAACGAAATATCGGAACAAGGAGTTCACAGCGTGAAACAAGCTGCTACCCCCACACTCAGACAAAAGCGGGAGTGCAGGCTCTCGACAGCAGGCAGTGGCGCCAGAAGCCATCAAGGGCCACAAGAACGGCCGTTCACACCTCATCAAACCACAATGCGAGCAATCAACTACAAACTGAGAGTGCTCAAGAGAGATCAGCCAGACGCAGCTCATTCTTTGGAAACAATGGAAGCGGTCTGTGCTGGAGGTGTGGGGGTGGGCACTCGTCAAGGGGATGTCGATTTCAGCAGGCTGTTTGCAGGAACTGTGAATATACAGGGCATTTGGCCCGCATGTGCAAAAAAACGGCAGCGCGGCTGGTATACGAATCGGATGGGTCGGAAAGCGGACCAGAAGACGGTGGGGACAGTACCCGGGACACCGATGTACAGCGGGTCAACACGATCAATGGCAGCTGCTCCTACAACAAGACGCCTCCTATAATAATGAGGGTCCTATTCAACGGGATACCTGTCAACATGCAGCTGGATACGGGAGTGAGTCAATCTCTCATGGGCGCTCAACAATTTGAACAACTGTGGCCGCATAAGAGAGACAGACCAAAACTCACAAGGGTCGACACCAAACTAAGGACCTATACCAAATAAATCGTACCAGTCCTCGGCAGCGCCATGCTCTCCGTCACACACAAAGGGACAGTGAACTGACTTCCCCTGTGGATTGTCCGCGGAGACCCCCCAGCACTGCTCTAGAGAAACTGGCTGGCAAAACTAAACTGGAAATAGGATGATGTTCATGCCATGTCGTTAGAGGAACGGACCTCCTGCTCAACAGTTATAAAGCGATTTGAACATCTCTTTCAGCCAGGTGTGGGCACTTTCAAAGGGGCCAAAGTCAAAATCTACATCACACAGGATGCTAGACCGGTCCATCACAAGGCCAGATCTGTACCCTATATGATGAGGGAAAAGATTGAACACGAACTAGACAGGCTTCTGCGGGAAGACATTATATCGCCTGTGGAATTTAGCGACTGAGCAAGTCCTATCGTCCCAGTCATGAAGCCTGATGGATCCGTATTAATCTGTGGGGACTACAAATCTACCACAAACAGAGTCTCTCTACAGGATCAGTACCCGCTGCCCAGAACGGAGGACTTATTTGCCACATTGGCTGGAGGTAAACTTTTCTCAAAACTAGACCTCACATCTGCGTATATGACGCATGAATTGACCAAGGAATCCAAGCTACTCACCACCATCAACACACATCGATGCCTTTTCATGTACAATCGATGCCCATTCAGCATCAGGTCGGCAGCTACCATATTCCAGTGCAACTTGGAGAGTCTGCTCAAGTCCATCCCGGGGACGGTTGTATTTCAAGACGACATACTTATCATGGGCAGGGACACCGACTCCCATCTCCGTAATTTGGAGGAAGTACTAAAGCGGTTGGATCGGGTAGGCCTACGAGTTAAGAAATCCAAGTGCCTGTTTCTCACACCCGAGGTTGAATCCGCCCAACAGAGTCCAAAACAGAAGCAATTCGCCTGGCACCCAGGCCCCGGAATGTCTCAGAACTGCGCGCCTTTCTCGGGCTACTCAATTACTTTGGGAACTTTATGCAGAACTTAAGCACGCTGCTGGAGCCTCTCCACGTGCTACTCAGGAAGGGGTGCGATTGGTTTTGGGGGGACGCCGAGGAACGCGCCTTCAATAAGGCACGCAACCTTCTGTGTTCCAACAGTGTTTTGACTTTCTTTGATCCAGGTAAAAAGCTAGTTCTCACATGTGATGCGTCAGCATATGGGGTCGGGTGCGTTTTACAACATGTCAATAGTGCGGGCAAATTACAACCCATAGCTTATGCCTCCAGCTTATGCGGAGCGCGGGTATGGAATGGTAGAGAAGGATACGCTCGCGTGCGTGTACGGTGTCAAAAAGATGCACCAATACCTTTTCGGGGCCAAGTTCACGTTAGAAACTGACCACAAGCTCCTCACATCCCTCCTATCCGAGAGCAAGGCAATAAACGGCAACGCCTCGGCGCGAATTCAATGGTGGGCACTCATGCTGGCGTCCTACGACTATACCATAAGGCATAGACCAGGCACAGACAACTGTGCCGACGCGCTCAGCAGGCTACCCCTGGCGACCACGGAAGGGTCTGACGAACAGGACTGTGAGATAGTCATGGCAATTAATGTCTTTGAGTCCACAGGTTCGCCCATGACAGCTCGCCAAATCAGAGCCTGGATGGCCAGCGACCCCACGTTATCCTGAGTAAAAAGATGTGTCCTAACCGGTGACTGGGCAGAGGCTCGTGATTCCTGCCCCGAGGAATTCAAACCCTTTCACAGGCGCATGCATGAGCTATCACTACAAGCAGACTGCCTGATGTGGGGCAGCCGAGTAGTCATGCCTCTGCGAGGCAGAGAGGCATTTTTCCGGGAGCTCCACCGCGAGCACCCGGAGATCGTTCTCATGAAGGCCATAGCCAGATCCCACATCTGGTGGCCTGGTATTGATGCGGACTTGGAGCTCTGCGTCAGACAGTGCACCATTTGTGCCCAACTCAGCAATGCCCCCAGGGGGGCTCCCCTGAGCCCCTGGCCCACCAAACCGTGGTCGCGGGTGCACGTAGACTATGCGGTCCCATTCATGGGCAAAATGTTCCTCGTAGTTGCAGATGCATTTTCAAAGTGGATCGAATGCACCATTTTAAACTCGAGCACAACCTGCACCACTGTGGAGAACCTCGCAACCATGTTTGCAACGCACGGAATCCCTGACATATTGGTCAGTGATAATGGTCCGTGCTTCACCAGCGCAGAATTCCAAGATTTTATAATTGACCACGGCATAAATCATGTCAAGACGGCACCGTTCAAGCCAGCCTCCAATGGCCAGGTGGAGAGAGCAGTGCAAATCATTAAACAAGGCATGCTTAAAATCCAAGGTCTTACGCTGCAGGGTCGCCTGTTGCGACTGCTGCTGGCATACAGATCTCGTCCGCACTCATTGACTGAGGTTCCCCCCGCGCAACTGTTGATGACAAGGACTTTAAAAACAAGGCTCTCATTAATCCTCCCAGACATGCACAAAATCATTGAGGCAAAGCGCCGTAAGCTGACTGAGTACCATGACAGAAATTCGAGGGGGAGATGGAATGCGATAGGAGACAAAGTGTTTGTACTAAACTATGGCAGGGGTCCCAAATGGCTTGCAGGGACAGTAACGGGCAAGGAAGGAAACAGGCTACTGGTAGTACAAATGGACAATGGCCAAACCTGCCGGAGGCATGTAGACCAAGTCAAAAGCAGATTTACCAACAACACTGCGGAACCAGAGGCAGACTACAATGTGGAACTCGCACCACACCTGGTGGACAGTCAGAGGGAACAACCTGAGGAAAGGGCAATCCCAACAGACAGCCCAGGCGAGTCAACAACAATTACACCAATCGAAACAGACAGCCCAGGCGAGATACCAGCAACCACACCCAAAGAAAAACAGACACCAAGGCAAACAACTGAACCACAACTCAGACGCTCCACGCGAGAGTGTAGACCACTTGAGAGACTGAACTTATAAAGACAGTAAGACCTTGGGGGAGAGTGATGTCATGTATCTTACATTATTATATACAACTGTATCCTAACATGCTATACGTGACTGTAATAAGATATGACCTGTAACCACCAGCATACCTTACCACCAGGGGTGCACTTGCAGGAGACACTGGATACCTGTCCTCGACTGGTATATAAGGACAGGTCTCAGGCAAGTGCAGCATTCCAGAGCGGTGTAATAAAGGTGCAGGTCCAGAGTGACCTTGACTTCACTACATGCCTCATGTGAATCTGTACTGAGGGGACAGGACTTTACAGGCACGGCCACCAATGATGGAGCGATTAAAATCGGGGATGCAGAAGAGGCCAGAAATGGAGGTGTGCAGAGATCGCGGAGGGTTGTAGGGCTTGCAGAGGTTACAGAAATAGGGAGGGGTGAAGCCATGGAGGGATCTGAAAACAAGGATAAGAATTTTAAAATCGAGGCGTTGCCAGACCGGGAGCCACCCAATGTAGGTCAGCGAGCACAAGAGGTGATAGGTGAATGGGACTTGGTGCGAGGTAGGGCAGCAGAGTTTTAGATGAGTTAACGTTCATGGAGGGTAGATGATAGGAGTCCAGTCAGGCGAGCATTGGAATAGTCAAGTCCAGAGGAAATAAAGGCGTGGATGAGGGTTTCAGCAGCAGATGAGCTAAGGCAGGGTGGAAACGGGAGATGGTACGGAGGTAGAAGTAGGCGGTCTAGATGATGGAGCAGATATGTGGTTGGAAGCTCATCTTGGGATCAAACAGACACCAAGGTTGCAAATGCTATGGCTCAGCCTCAGACAGTGACCAGGGGAAGGGGTGGAATCGATGGCTAGTGAATGAAGCTTGTGGCGGGGACCCAAGACAATGTATTCGGTCTTCCCGTTATTTAGTTGGAGGAAATTTCTGCTCATCCAGTAATGGATGTCGGACAAACAGTGCGACAAATCAGAGACAGTGATGCGTTTGAGAGAGGTGATGGTAAGGTTGAGCTGGGTGCCATCAGCGAACGTGGAACCTGACAGCAGATCATAAGAAAACAGCACGACATACACTAAAACACACACACATACAAGCAACCAATGTTGTGTGTCATGTGTCACAGCACAGTAGTGGATATGCTGCTTTTTAACAATATAGAGGTGTTATGCCATGTAATGCACAATATATTATCCAAACCATTGATTTATGGGGACTGAATGAGTCAAATTCTATTTTGTTTATATGGTAAAAGAATTACATTTCTATAGCGCCTTTCACCAGACGTCTCAAAGTGCTTTACAGCCAATGTAGTGCTTTTTTTTGAAGTGTAGTCACTGTTGTAATGTCGGAAATGCAGCAGCTAATTTGCGCACAAGTAAGTTCCCACAAACAGTAATGTGATAATGACCTGATAATCTGTTTTTTGTCATGCTGATTGAGGGATAACTATTGGCCAGGACACTGGTGATAATTCCCCTGCTCTTCTTCAAAATAATGCCATGGGATCTTTTACTTCCACTTGAGAGCAGACGGAGCCTCGGTTTAATGTCTCATCCGAAAGGTGGCACCTCTGACAGTGCAGCACTCCCTCAGCCTGAAGTGTCAGCCTGGATTTTTTTGTGCTCAAGTCCCTGGAGTAGGACTTGAACCCACAAACTTCTGATTCCGAGGCAAGAGTGCTACCCACTGAGCCACAGCTGACACTTCTGGGATACGGGTATTTTACTAGGAAGTTTTAGGGATTGAATTCTTTGACTCTATCTGCTGTTAGAAACCAGGTAAGGAATATCGAAAACACTCTCAATGAGAATAATCCAAGTAGTCACCCAAGGTATCCATTATTATCTCATATGGATCCGTTCCAACATCCCTTGTACTCCCCCGAACTGCCCGTCACTCTGACTCTGGCCACTTGTGCCCTGTCCCTTCGCCCCATCATTGGGAGCCTTGTCTTCAGCTGTCCAGGCCCCACTCTGCAATTCTCTCCCTGAATCACTCCCCCTCTCTACCTTCCTTAAAGACACTTCTTAAAACTCACCTCTTGGTCACCGCCCGAATACCTAACCTCTTTAGCTCAACACCCATTGGTCGTTTACACCCATGAAGCGCTTTGGGGCGCTGTTCTACATTGAAGACGCTATATAAATGTAAGTTGTTGTTGTCATTGGTGATGGTGCTCCAAATTCCACAAGAACTCGAGTGCCCAGCGGGTTCTGCCAAGTTAATTTCACCTATCCGCACATCATTTGTTGACGTCAGGAGTTGGATTTGTTTCGGCAGTTAAGTATAAAGGTGGTATTGATGTGCAATGTAACATCACGGTGCACAATGGATTCTATGGTATGTTTAGGTGTTACACTGGAACCAAGACAATGCAAATCCACGGCGTGGCTAATACCTTGGGCAGGGCTACCAACCTGGGCGGGGCTTGTTTCTGCGGGAACAGTAAAGAGCAATACTAACACCTTCGAGACTTTGTTTTCTTCCACTTTTCTCCTCCCCAGTTCTGAAAGCAGTAACTCTTGCTGACAGCTGATTCCATGGACCCTCCAGCAAGTTGCACAACTGACCATTTTTCATGTATCAGAATATCTAGTGAATAGTGGCAGCTATATCACCATGATGGACATCCCAGCTGAGCTCAAGCACTTTCCTACCCAACATCCATATATACATACACAACAACAACTTGTATTTATATAGCGCCTTTAATGTAGTGAGCCGTCCCAAGGTGCTTCACAGGAGTATTATACGATAAAAATTTGACACCAGTAGAAATTAGCGCAGGTGGTCACAGAGGTAGGTTTTAAGGAGCGTCTTAAAGGAGGAAAGAGAAATAGAGAGCGAGGTTTAGGCAGGGAGTTCCAGAGCTTGGGGCCAAGGCAACAGAAGGCATGGCATTATAATCAAGGATGTTCAAGAGGGCAGAATTAGAGAATTAGAGGAGCGCAGACGTCTCGGGGGGATTATGGGGCTGAAGATTACAGAGATAGGGAGGAGCGAGTCCATGGAGGGATTTGAAAATAAGGATGAGAATTTTGAAATTGAAGCGTTGCTCAACCGGAAGCCAATGTAGGTCAGCGAGCATAGGGGTGATGGGTGAGCGGGACTTGGTGTGAGTTAGGACACAGACAGCCGAGTTTCCACTCACACTTTCCAGCAGAGTTCAACAGATAGCAATCAGGGCTAGGAACTTCTAAAACCAATTATCACCACCCTAATAAAGCTAACTCAGCTGGGGTTGCCAACCCTCCAGAACTGCCCTGGAGTCTCCAGGAATGAACAGATTAACCTCAAGGACGCTACTGTGTCTTTCTTTAATTTTCTGGAATGGGCTGTTGGACGCCCAATGGCAGGAGTGTGGGGGCGGAGCAGTTGGAGGCAGGAGGTCATGTGATGACACCTCCAGGAATATATCCAACCAGAGTTGGCAACCCTAAACTCAGCACAGACCAGATATCAAACCTGGGTCCTGCTGATCTTCACAACTCAGTGCTGTGCCAAGCAGTGATTTTACCGACTATGTCATCAGGAACACTTTCAATTTGTTTCTGATGCCACATTTGCCATCACAGCAGTATGAATACTGCACTGAAACTCAAGTACAACAGAAATTACGGCAGCTGACCAAAAAGGCAGGTTTTAAGGAGAAGAGCGAGGTAGAGAGGCGGGGAGGTTTCGGGAGGGAGTTCCAGAGCTTAGGGCCCAGGCATCTGAAGACACAGCCACTAGTGGTTGAGCAGTTATAATCAGGGATGCTTAAGAAGGCAGAATTTGAGGAGTACAGGCATCTCGGGAGGGGGGGGGGGGGGGGTTGTGAGGCTGAAGGAGATTACAGAGATAGGGAGGGGTGAGGCCATGGAGGGATTTGTAAACAAGGATGAGAATTTTGAAATTGAACCAGTCGAGTGTTAGCAGCAGTCTACCATCAACAGGAGGCCTTTCAGGTTACTTGCTGGTTAAAATAGTACAGGGTTCCCCTTTAATTCAGATCAGCCATGAGTCTGTAATCAATCTGAATTAAATTCCCCAGTATACAGGGGAGGGGGCGGAGGGGCTAAAAAGCTCTGTGTAAACATAGTCTTCAAATGCAGAGAGTGAGACAGACAGGGATCAGATTAACGGTGACATGTCGCTGTACTGAATAACTTGATCAAAGAGTCAGTCACTCAGCTATGAGCCACGGCCAAGCACTCACTTCAGTCTGGGTTTCAATACACTCCCTACTTAACTAACAGACAGCCGTGATAAAAATCTCAACAAAAATTCCAGTCATGCACAGCGGACAAAAAAAAATCTGTATTCACTGTCATGTACGTTTAAATCTGTGCCCGCAAGCTCTGCAGAAGAAAGAAGTTTTAATCAGTTACCTTTGACAGATACTTGGCTGTATGATTGTCACATTACAATGAATGGCATATTCAGCAAATGGCGAGGAGGGGGGGGGGGGGGGGGCGGGAAATAACCCATGCCTACACTCTTTTGAGTCACAGCGACACATTCAAACTAGCTCCTTGATAAGTGGTAAGGTTTGCAGTTTTCCCAATCAGTTCCAGCAATAAAGGCCTGTATTATCCGCACTTTAATAGAAGCCTTACTTTAGAGCATCGATGGGGAAAAGGATGGCATGTTCTCCGATAGCTGCCCCACGGTTATTTATGTGCTCAGCCTCAATATAAAATTAGGTGGATTTTCCATTCCATTTCATCAGAACATCCTCACATCTCGGAACAAAATAACATACGTAGCTCAGACACTTTATGTACCCAGTCAACTGAACATGATATCTTATTTAGACTGAGTGGCGTAAAAAGCCAATGCATACAAGGTTAAATAGTATTCATGTTTGTTACTTGAGTATATAATGGAGGAGTTCTATTATAATATACACAAACTATGCTACTCAACAAATTGTGGTATTTGAGTACATAAAAATCCATTATAATGTACACAAACTGTGGTTTTTCTCTGCATCATCCAGTGTTTTTACTGAGCGACCTAAGTGAATGCATCACCAAGGATGAAAAGCATAGGAGAGACAGTGAGTTAAATAAATGCTCATATCTCCATTTCTTGAATTACACCGAAGGGGTAAAAGCTGAAAATGTTTTCTTCCTTTCCTCTTGGAAAATAACATTTTTAAACATTTTTTCATGTGGGAGTTCACGATCGGTTTGAATCGATAAAGACTGACAGACTTATTGGAAATATAATAAATTGTAAAGAAATCCTGCTTTGTATATGCTGGTCTACGGCATTTTTCATGCTGTGCTCGCACTTGGATCAAAGACCTGTTTTAGATGTGACCCCTCCGATAAGCACCATGCTTTAATGACCTCAAACCCCTCAATAACCTACTGCCTCATAACACATGCCAGACGCCATACTTCCTCGCATACATTCAATAGGAATATGTCACCACGGAACAGCAAACTGCATAAAGCCAGTCACACAATAACAATTTACATTTATATAGCATCATTCATGTCAAAACATCCCAAGGTGCTTCATAGAAGTGGTGGCAGCAATTAGGGAGAGAAGTTGTGGAGATAATATTCAGAAGGCATTCGAAGGAATGGAGAGAATTGGTGAAAAGACGGTCCCATTCTCCCACCCTGTCCCCGTCGCCCTGCAATTTTTTCCCTTCAGATACTTATCCAACTCCCTTATGAAAGATAAAATTGAGTCTGCCTCCACCACCCTTTCAAGCAGTGCATTCCAGATCTTAACCACTCATTGCGTAAATGTTCTTTTCTTACATCGCCTTTGGTTCTTTTGCCAATCACCTTAAATCTGTGTCCTCTGGTTCACGACCTTTCTGCCAATGGGAACATTTTCTTTCTATCTACTCTGTCCAGACCCCTCAAATGGTCAAAAATGTAAGTTTTAAAGTGTCTTAAAGGAGAAGAGAGAGGCGGAGAGTTTTAGGGAGGGAATTCCAAAGCTTAGGGCCCAGGCAGCTGAAGGCACAGCCGCCAATGGTGAAGTGATTAAAATTGGGGATGAGCAAGAGGCCAGAATTGGAGGAGCACAGAGATCTCAGAGGATTGTAGGGCCGCAGGAGGTTACAGAGATAGGGAGGAAAGGGCGAGGCCATGGAGGGATTTGAAAACAAGGAAAAGTCGACCAATGTCAGCAGAGTTCATGGGCTGGACATTGGGCTGGGGATGATTGACCAATAAATAGGTCACTTCAAAATTATAATAGCATTACTCACATAGGATTACATGGGATATACAGCACAGAAACAGGCCATTCGACCCAACCAGTCCAGGGTTTATACTCCATTCGAGCCTCCTCCTGACTTTCCTCATCTAAATCTACCAGCACAACCCTCTATTCCCTTCGCCCTCATATGCTTGTCTAGCCTCCCCTTAAATACATCGATACTATTCGCTTCAACCACTCCCTGTGGCAACGAGTTCCACATTCTCACCATTCTTTAGGTAAAGAATTTTCTTATGAATTCCCTATTGGGTTTCTTGGTGACGATCTTATATTGATGGCCTCTAGTTATGCTCTTCTCCACAAGTGGAAACATTCTCTCTGTATCCATTCTATCAAAACCTTTCATAATTTTAAAGACCTCTATTAGATCATCCCTCAGATTTCTTTTTTCAAGGGAAAAGAGACGCAGCCTGTTCATCCTTTCCTGATATGTATACCCTCGCATTTCTGGTATAATGCTTGTAAATCTTCTCTGCACCCTCTCCAGTGCCTCTATATCCTTTTTATGATATGGCGACCAGAACTGTACGCAGTACTCTAAGTGTGGTCTAACCAAGGTTCGATACAGGTTTAGCATAACTTCCCTACTTTTCAATTCTATACCTCGAGAAATAAACCCTAGTGCTTGGTTTGCTTTTTTTTTTAAATGGGACTAACGATATGTACTGTACTTTTCTTTGACAGACAGCGTCCATCAAGCCCCGGACCCCCACAGCCCGTACTGCACTTTTTTGACCGACAGGCAACAAGCCCTGCCCCCGGTGAAGCTCCGCTCCCTCCTGGCCAAATCATTCCATGCACGTGGTGCCGAGCAGCAGGACCTGAGGGGGCCGAGGGTGGCCGGTGGGGACCAGATAGCGAGAGAGAGAGAGAGAGAGAGAGAGAGAGAGAGAGAGAGAGAGAGAGAGAGAGAGACAGGCACGGGTGGTGGGTGGTGGGTGGGGAGAGAGGGAGCTCAAGCATTGGAGCAGATGACATCCAGAAGTCACGACACTGCCACTATTCACTTCATACCCAATAAACCGTTTAACAATCCATACACAATGTCTGCCCCATCTATAATGGGTGGAGGGGTGGGGGGGGAAGAAGCACTTGCGCTGGGGTAAGGCACTTCGGGTGGGGGAGGCATACACTTGGTCTGGGGGGAGGCTCTTTGGCTGGGGGGATGTATTTGGACTGGGGTAAGGCACTTTGGCTGGCCCTTGCTGTCTTCTGAGGAGCTCTGTCCTCTGTCGCTTCAGGAAGTCAAAGTGGATCGAGTTACAATTTGCAAAGTTAGTGAAACCTTGTGATGGGCGGTTGCAGTGACACATTCCTGTGAAACTTCAGGGTGTGGCTTATCCTCCGATGGGACCAATCAGAAACAAAGGGTGGAGCATGTTGACCATTTTGGCAGTACAATTAAGCGCATCCTTTTTTTATGGCCTTGTCGCAACTTTTAGTGAAAAGGTGCAATAGTGTCTGATGTTACAACAGTATGACTGAGATTGTAATATTTACTGCACTAATCCGAGGGGTAAGCTTTAAAGGGAAATAGAGGATGAATCACCCGGGACTGCTCCTGTACAACCTCCTCGGAGCTGGTTCGACAGCTGCACGGGCAGAGATGTCAGAGCAGGTCATGTGGCACAGAGGGAAATGCTGAGATGCAAAAAGTAAATAATAATAGAGCGAGCAGATGATGGTTAGAGGCTTTAGAACCTTTAAAGGAAAACAAGAAAGTCAAAGGTTAAATTCACTTGTGAAGAAGAATTGCTAAACATTAAACATTCGAAGATTAGATCTGGTCAACAAGTTGCGAGTGCAGACACAGAGTATTTGGAGATAATATGGCAACATCTTTTCTTTATCCTTTACAACAGAAGCAGCAGCAACAGTGGGAGTCTTGCGTTTCGGTATCACCACTGAAGCAAGCAATAAAATGTCCCTATTTTCTCTGATTTACACCAGTCTATTATTGGATTCATACTGCTGGGGCCGGGAGCTTTGTGCTCATGGTGTTGCGCAACATTCATTATTACGTTTTGCTGGAATATAATATTTTTTTTAAATGTGTAATGGAAAGTAGTTCAAGAGTTTTCTTGAAAACTCAAGTCAGAATTCATCCTTTCAATACCGATTTTCATCTGCAATTGCTAAGGTCACTGAACATTTAATGAAGCAACCTCGAAGTAATCTGTTTACGTTATAAACAGCGAGATATCATGTCATCGCCTGATTTGTCACACAAACCTTTTTCCGGCAGAGATCACCAGATAAGGACAAGGAACTAAATCCCCTCCCCCGCCAATGGTACTGAGGCCAATTGTAGTACCCCAACCATTGTCCCCACTGGGATCAGCCAACACTGTCTCTGTATTTGATCCCGTTACTCTCGGCAACTTGGATTTATAGAATATCCCTGGTGTTGGGAAGATTTATAGATCTGAAAAATGGGCACTGAAATGGAGGAAAATTAGATTTAAGTCACAGCTTAAATTTCTGCCATGCCTTTAATGTAGAAAAACATTTCAAGGTGCCTCACCAGTAGCAAAGCCGAAGAAAGCAACTGAAAGGAAAGTCTGACGAAGACTTTTGAAAACAAGGACGGAGGAGGCAAGGCAAAGGGATTTTGGAAGGGAGTTCCAGAGAGAGGGGTAAAACAGCTAAAAGAACAGTCACCAACAGCAGAACAAAAAAGACACGGCATGAAGAATAGGCCAGTATCAAAGGATGCCAGAAGGGACAGATGTTTGAAGGACATCACTGAGACATGGGAGGACAAGGCGGCAAAGGTATTCAAATGTCAGGATAAGGATCTGTAAACTGATTCCTAGGGGCACAGAGCCAATCGAGTCTGGCAGGGACCAGGGTGATGGGAGTGCGAGGCTTTGAGCAAGTAGGAATTCTTGTGACCATAACTCTACCACTTTTGCTCTTTGTATCTCTCTTTTGCTACTCGTTTCCCACATCTGTAACTCTCCCTCAGTGTCTCCATTATTCTGTTCCTGTGTCTGTTATACTCTCTTCCTCTTCTGTTGTTCTCCTCTTTTCTCTTCTGTTACACACACACTCTCTGAATTTTCGAATGACTGAACTAATCAGAAATTGCACCGGAAAGGTGGTTCTCGGACCTGATTGATACCTGATGTCACGGCTCTGGAACCTAATTGGCTGAAGGAATATTTGTCTCTGATAGCTGACTAGCTGAAATTCTGGCATCTGATTGGTTAATCTCTGGTTCTGCAATCTAGTGGGTCTCAGTAAATCTGAGACATCCATCACACAGACCAAGGTTTTTACTGTTTTTGTTTCATTCTCAGTTCCCACTGATAATTTCCTGCATTTAAATCATTCTCAATCATTTGTTCCTGATTTTCACCGAAAAACTGATAATCTTGCCAAACCGATATGATTTCCTGTATTTTAACAATCGATGACACCCAATCTCGGGTTTCATATGACAGGACAAATTCTCCAGATTTACTCCTATACATTACGGCTTTGTGTGAACGCTCATAGACTGGTAAAGCCTTGTAACTCCATTTCACTACCTAGTATCCTATATCCAGAGCCTGTTCATGATCGTAAATTTGCGACCTGGCAAGAATTTTGCCTCAAATCACCAGGAACTTTCTATTTTAAGAACGTAATGGAGAGAATTGACGCTTGCTCAGTTACAGAATGTCTCTGCTTTGCACAGAATGTATTTTAATTAAGAAAAAAGCTTCTCAATGACAAGGTAAGAGATTATCACAGGCAGTCAAAGCAGACATCTGATTAGCTGGCGGTGATGTGAATGATAAAAAAAATGAGGTGCGTCAACAAATTTATTGCAACTTGCATTCGGTGACCTCGTGCACTCTGAGTGAACTGTTGATGCAGCAAACCTCTGTGAGCAGGCGGCCCCTGTTTCAACATAAGCGTAATTATCCGTTTAAGAATTTAATTTACCTGGCACTTTGTATAACACGAGAGCCTACTTCTCAACGATACGGCAGGCACAGTAATGCTGATTATTAGTAAAGAAAATAGAGGAAGCAACATACAAATGGCTTCCTTATTAATAGGAGACTTAGAAGGTTTATTATCTTGAAAGCACAAAAATGATTCAACTTTGAAGATACATCGGCTCCTGCTGTGGAAACTCATCTCTTTACATTACATGATGCTTTCTACAATGCCAGATCCACAATTAGAATAAGCCTGCACATCAAACGTGTGCATGGGTGCTTGTTTCGAAGGGGCAATTAGTGATATTTGTCTGGGGTGACTTATTTTCCCCAATGGGTGCAGAGCAATGTTCCCTCTAATGTTTGGGGCCACGCTGCCCATTAAAAAATCCGTACATGCTTGGTTTTTGCACTTAAAAGCCGGTGAGCTGGCTGCATGGAAGTTCCAGACAGCGTGGTCACGCAGCTTAAAGGGAACATTGGTGCAGAGTATCCCATACCGGTCAGTGACAGCAAAACTGCTTTGCTGGCCTGTGTGTGGGCAAGCAAAGTGATCAGCCTTTCTACAGCCAGATTAAACGGCAGCAAACACCTCTGAAAGTAGCTGAGCTCACTGGCTCCCCGATACTCTTGATTTTAAAATTCACACCCGTGTTTTCGAATCACTCCATGGCCTCGCCTTTCTCTATCTCTGTAACCACCTCCAGCCCTACAATGCTCAGAGGTCTCTGCACTCCTCCAAATCTGCCCTCTTGCACATCTCTCTGGCTATAGGTGTGGTGCCGGAGGACTGCTAATGTTGTACTGTTGTTTAAAAAGGGATAAAGGGACAGACTGAGTAATTACAGGCCAGTCAGCCGAACCTCAGTGGTGGGAAAATTATTGGAAAAAATTCTGAGGGACAGGATAAATCTTCATTTAGAAAGATACGGATTAATCAAGGACATTCAGCATGGATTTGTTAAGGGAAGGTTGTGTCTGACTAACTTGATTGAATTTTTTGAGGACGTAACAAGGAGAGTCGATGGGGAGTGCGTTTGATGTAGTCTATATGGATTTTAGCAAGGCTTTTTATAAGGTCCCACATGGCATTTGATAAAGTGCCACATAAAAGGTTACTGCACAAAATAAGAGCTCACGAGGTGGGGGGTAATATATTAGCATGGATAGAGGATTGGCTAACAGAAAACAGAGAGTCGGGATAAATGGGTCATTTTCAGGGTGGCAAACAGTGACTAGTAGAGTGCCACAGGGATCAGTGCTGGAGCCTCAACTATTTACAATCTATATTAATGACTTGGATGAAGGGACCGAGTGTAATGTAGCCAAATTTGCTGATGATACAAAGATAGGAGGGAAAGCAAGTTGTGAAGAGGGCACAAAGAATCTGTAAAGGGATATAGACAGGCTAAGTGAGTGGGCAAAAATTTGCAGATATAATTTAATGTGGGAAAATGTGAGGTTATCCACTTTGGTAGAAAAAATAAAAAAGCAAATTATTATTTAAATGCAGAGAGATTACAAAGTGCTGTAGTACAGAGGGACCTGGGGGCCCTTGTGCACGAAACACAGAAAGTAAGTATGCAGGTGCAGCAAGTGATCAGGAAGGTAAATGGAATGTTGGCCTTTAGTGCAAGGGGGATAGAGTATAAAAACAGAGAAGTCCTGCTGCAACTGTACAGGGTATTGGCGAGGCCACACCTAGAGTACTGCGTACAGTTTTGGTCTCCGTATTTAAGGAAGGATATACTTGCATTTGAGGCAGTTCACAGAAGGTTCACAAGGTTGATTCCTCAGCTGAAGGGGCTGTCTTATGAAGAAAGGTTGAGCAGGTTGGGCCTATACTCACTGAAGTTTAAAAGAATGAGGTGTGATCTCATTGAAATATATAAGATAATGAGGGGGCTTAACAGGGTAGATGTAGGGAGGATGTTTCCCCTCGTGGGGGAAATCTAGAACTAGGGGGCATAGCTTCAGAATAAGGGATCGCCCATTTAAAAGGGGAATGAGGAGGAATTTCTTCTCTCAGACGTTCGTGCCCTGGAGAGTTGTGGAAGCTGGGTCATTGAATATACTTAAGGTGGAGATAGACAGATTTTCAACAATAGGAGAGTCAAGGGTTATGGGCAGTGGGCAGGGAAGTGGAGTTGAGGCCAGAATCAGATCAGCCATGATCTTATTGAGTGGCGGTGCAGGCTCAAGGGGCCAAATGGCCTACTCCTGCTCCTATTTCTTATGGTCACGAAAGTAAAAGTCCATGGGATGCTTAAATTGTATAATACTCTGGTTAGGCCACAGCTGCAGTTCTCATCGCCGTACTGTAGGAAGGACGTGATTGCATTAGAGAGGGTGCAAAGGAGATTTACTAGGATGCTGCCTGCAATAGAGAATCTTAGCTATGAGAACAGATTGGATAGGCTGGCTTTGTTCTCATTGGAACAGAGGCGGCTGAGAGAAGACTTCATTGAGGTATACAACATTTTGAGGGGCCTGGATATAGTGGATAGGAAGGGCCTATTTCTCTTGGTGGAGGGGTCAATTACAAGGGGGACTAGTTTTAAAGTGGTTGGTGGAAGGTTGAGAGGGGATTTGTGGGGAGGCTTCTTCAGCAGAGGGTTGTGGGGATCTGGAACTACTGCCTGGAAGAGTGGCGGATGCAGAAACCCTCACCACATTTAAAAGGTGCTTGGATGGGCACTTGAAGTTCCATAGCCTGCAGGGATATGGACCTAGAGCTGGTAAGTGGGATTAGACTGGATAACTTCTTGTTGGCTGGCGCAGATACGATGGTAAGTACTGCAGTGAATAGAATACGGCCAGGGTGATCTCCTGGACTAGTTTCTATCGCCTGGATGGGACGGAGAGGAATTTTCCGAGATTTTTTTTTCCCCAATTGGCCTGAGTTTTTATCTGTTTTTTGCCTCTCCCAGGAGATCACATGGCTCCAGTTGGGGTGAAGTGTAAAATGTTGCGATGCAAGAGGTATCACAGTTGTGTGGGGCGGACTGGTTGGGCTGGGTGCTCTTTACCTATTGTTCATAGGTTTGTATGTAACCTTCAGGGCCGCTGACCGAGGGCCGTGCAGCTCTTTGTCAGCCGGCGCAGACAGGATGGGCCGAAATGACCTCCTTCTGCGCTGTAGGTTTCTATGTTTTTATGGATTCAAGGCAAAATGGTAAGTTGGATCCAAAATTGGCTCAGAGGCAGGATCCAAAGGATAATAGTCGATGGCCGTTTTTGTGACTGGAAGGCTGTTTCCAGTGGGGTCCCTTGCTTTTTATGGTATATATCAATGATTTGGACTTGAATGTTGGGGACATGATTAACAGGTTTGCAGATGATACAAAAATTGCTCGTGTGGTTGATAACGAAGAAGAAAACAATAGACTGCAGGAAGATATCAATGGACTGATCAGGTGGACAGAACAGTAACAAATGTAATTCAATCCAGAGAAGTGTGAGGTAATGCATTTGGGGAGGGCTAACAAGGAAAGGGAATACACAATAAATGGTAGGACACTGAGAAGTGTAGAGGAACAGAGGGACCTTGGACCACAGATCCCTGAAGATAGCAGGACAGATAGATAAGGTGGTTAAGAAGGCATACAGGATTACTTGCTTTTATTATCTGAGGCATAGAATCTAAGAGCAGGGAGGTTATGCTTGAACTATATATAACATTAGTTAGGCCACAGCTAGAGTACTGTGTGCAGTTCTGGTCACTACTTTACAGGAAAGATATGATTGCACTTGATAGGAGATTTATGAGGACTGGAGAATTTTGGTTATGAGGAAAGAGTGGATAGGATGGGGTTGTTTTCTTTCGAACAGAGGAGACTGAGGGGAGACCTTATTGAGGTGTATAAAATTATGAGGGCCCTAGATAGAATGAATAGGAAGGATCTATTCTTCTTAGCAGAGGGGTCAATAACCATGGGGCATAGAATTAAAGCAGTAGGAGGTTTAGAGGGGATTTGAGGAGAAATTGTTTCACCCAGAGAGTGGTGGGGGTCAGGAACTCACTGCCTGAAAGGGTGATAGAGGCAGCAGAGTGACCATAATATGGTGGAATTCTGCATTAGGATGGAGAATGAAACAGTTAATTCAGAGACCATGATCCAGAACTTAAAGAAGGCTAACTTTGAAGGTATGAGGCGTGAATTGGCTGGGATGGATTGGCGAATGATACTTAAGGGGTTGACTGTGGATGGGCAATGGCAGACATTTAGAAACCGCATGGATGAACTACAACAATTGTACATTCCTGTCTGGCGTAAAAATAAAAAAGGGAAGGTGGCTCAACCGTGGCTATCAAGGGAAATCAGGGATAGCATTAAAGCCAAGGAAGTGGCATACAAATTGGCCAGAAATAGCAGCGAACCCGGGGACTGGGAGAAATTTAGAACTCAGCAGAGGAGGACAAAGGGTTTGATTAGGGCAGGGAAAATGGAGTACGAGAAGAAGCTTGCAGGGAACATTAAGACGGATTGCAAAAGTTTCTATAGATATGTAAAGAGAAAAAGGTTAGTAAAGACAAACGTAGGTCCCCTGCAGTCAGAATCAGGGGAAGTCATAACGGGGAACAAAGAAATGGCGGACCAATTGAACAAGTACTTTGGTTCGGTATTCACTGAGGAGGACACAAACAACCTTCCGGATATAAAAGGGGTCGGAGGGTCTAGTAAGGAGGAGGAACTGAGGGAAATTCTTATTAGTCGGGAAATTGTGTTGGGGAAATTGATGGGATTGAAGGCCGATAAATCCCCAGGGCCTGATCGACTGCATCCCAGAGTACTTAAGGAGGTGGCCTTGGAAATAGTGAATGCATTGACAGTCATTTTCCAACATTCCATTGACTCTGGATCAGTTCCTATGGAGTGGAGGGTAGCCAATGTAACCTCACTTTTTAAAAAAGGAGGGAGAGAGAAAACAGGGAATTATAGACCGGTCAGCCTGACATCGGTAGTGGGTAAAATGATGGAATCAGTTATTAAGGATGTCATAGCAGTGCATTTGGAAAGAGGTAATATGATAGGTCCAAGTCAGCATGGATTTGTGAAAGAGAAATCATGCTTGACAAATCTTCTGGAATTTTTTGAGGATGTTTCCAGTAGAGTGGACAAGGGAGAACCAGTTGATGTGGTATATTTGGACTTTCAGAAGGCTTTCGACAAGGTCCCACACAAGAGATTAATGTGCAAAGTTAAAGCACATGGGATTGGGGGTAGTGTGCTGACATGGATTGAGAACTGGTTGTCAGACAGGAAGCAAAGAGTAGGAGTAAATGGGGACTTTTCAGAATGGCAGGCAGTGACTAGTGGGGTACCGCAAGGTTCTGTGCTGGGGCCCCAGCTGTTTACACTGTACATTAATGATTTAGACGAGGGGATTAAATGTAGTATCTCCAAATTTGCGGATGACACTAAGTTGGGTGGCAGTGTGAGCTGCGAGGAGGATGCTATGAGGCTGCAGAGCGACTTGGATAGGTTAGGTGAGTGGGCAAATGCATGGCAGATGAAGTATAATGTGGATAAATGTGAGGTTATCCACTTTGGTGGTAAAAACAGAGAGACAGACTATTATCTGAATGGTGACAGATTAGGAAAAGGGGAGGTGCAAAGAGACCTGGGTGTCATGGTACATCAGTCATTGAAGGTTGGCATGCGGGTACAGCAGGCGGTTAAGAAAGCAAATGGCATGTTGGCCTTCATAGCAAGGGGATTTGAGTACAGGGGCAGGGAGGTGTTGCTACAATTGTACAGGGCCTTGGTGAGGCCACACCTGGAGTATTGTGTACAGTTTTGGTCTCCTAACCTGAGGAAGGACATTCTTGCTATTGAGGGAGTGCAGCGAAGGTTCACCAGACTGATTCCCGGGATGGTGGGACTGACCTATCAAGAAAGACTGGATCAACTGGGCTTGTATTCACTGGAGTTCAGAAGAATGAGAGGGGACCTCATAGAAACGTTTAAAATTCTGACGGGGTTAGACAGGTTAGATGCAGGAAGAATGTTCCCAATGTTGGGGAAGTCCAGAACCAGGGGACACAGTCTAAGGATAAGGGGGAAGCCATTTAGGACCGAGATGAGGAGGAATTTCTTCACCCAGAGAATGGTGAACCTGTGGAATTCTCTACCACAGAAAGTTGTTGAGGCCAATTCACTAAATATATTCAAAAAGGAGTTAGATGAAGTCCTTACTACTAGGGGAATCAAGGGGTATGGTGAGAAAGCAAGAATGGGGTACTGAAGTTGCATGTTCAGCCATGAACTCATTGAATGGCGGTGCAGGCTAGAAGGGTCGAATGGCCTACTCCTGCACCTAGTTTCTATGTTTCTATGTTTCTACATCTCAGTCCTGCCATCCCGGGAATCAGTCTGGTGAACCTTCGCTGTCCTCCCTATATAGCAAGAACGTCCTTCCTCAGATTAGGAGACCAAAACTGAACACAATATTCTCGGTGTGGCCTCTCCAAGGGTCTGTACAAGTGCAGTAAGACCTCACTGCTCCTATACTCAAATTCTCTAGCTATGAAGGCCAACATGCCATTTGCCTTCTTCACCCCCTGCTGAACCTGCTTGCCAACTTTCAATGACTGATGTACCATGACACCCAGGTCTCGTTGTACCTCCCCTTTTCCCAATCTGTCACCATTCAGATAATATTCTGTCTTCCTGTTTTTGCCATCAAAGTGGATAACCTTACATTTATCCACATTATACTGCATCTGCCATGCATTTGCCCACTCACCTAACCTGTCCAAGTCACCCTGCAGCCTCTTAGCGTCCTCCTCACAGCTCACACCGCCACCCAGCTTAGGGTCATCTGCAAACTTGGAGATATTACACTCAATTCCTTCATTTAAATCATTGATGTATAATGTAAATAGCTGGGGTCCCAACACTGAACCCTGCGGCACCCCACTGGTCACTGCCTGCCATTCTGGAAAGGACCCATTTATTCCGACTCTCTGCTTTCTGTCTGCCAACCAGTTTTCTATCCACGTCAATACATTACCCCCAATACCATGTGCTTTAATTTTGCACACTAATCTCTTGTGTGGGACCTTGTCAAAAGCCTTTTGAAAGTCCAAATACACCACATCCACTGGTTCTCCCTTGTCCACTCTTACATCATCAAAAAATTCTAGAAGATTTGTCAAGCATGATTTCCCTTCCATAAATCCATGCTGACTTGGACCGATCCTGTCACTGCTTTCCAAATGCGCTGCTATTTCATCTTTAATAACTGATTCCAACATTTTCCCCACCACCGATGTCAGACTAACCGGTATCTAATTCCCTGTTTTCTCTCTCCCTCCTTTTTTAAAAAGTGGTGTTACATTAGCTACCCTCCAGTCCATAGGAACTGATCCAGAGTCGATAGACTGTTGGAAAATGATGACCAATGCAGCCACTATTTCTAGGGTCACTTCCTCAAGTACTCTGGGATGCAGCCTATCAGGCCCTGGGGATTTATCGATCTTCAATCCCATCAATTTCCCGAACACAATTTCCAGACTAATAAGAATTTCCTTCAGTTCCTCCTTTTTGCTAGGCTCTTGAACCCCTAGTACTTCCGGAAGGTTATTTGTGTCTTCCTTAGTGAAGACAGATCCAAAGTATTTGTTCAATTGGTCTGCCATTTCTTTGTTCCCCATTATAAATTCACCTGATTCCGTCTGCAAAGGATCTACGTTGGTCTTCACTAATCTTTTTCTCTTCACATATCTATAGAAGCTTTTGCAGTCAGTTTTTATATTCCCTGCAAGCTTCCTAACATACTCTATTTCCCCCCTCCAAATTAGACCCTTTGTCCTCCTCTGCTGAATTCTAAATTTCTCCCAGTCCTCAGGTTTGCTGCTTTTTCTGGCCAATTTATATGCCTCTTCTTTGGATTTAACACTATCCCTAATTTCCCTTGTTAGCCACGGTTGAGCCACCTTCCCCATTTTATGTTTACTCCAGACAGGGATGTACAATTGTTGAAGTTCATCCATGTGATCTATAATTGTCTGCCATTGCCTATCCACTGTCAACCCTTTAAGTATCATTTGTCAGTCTATCCTAGCCAATTCACGTTTCATACCATCGAAGTTACCTTTCCTTAAGTTCAGGACCCTAGTCTCTGAATTAACTGTGTCACTCTCCATCTTAATAAAGAATTCTACCATATTATGGTCACTCTTTCCCAGGGGGCCTCGCACAACAAGATTGCTAATTAGTCCTCTCTCATTACACAACACCCAGTCTAGGATGGCCAGCTCGCTAGTTGGTTCCTCGACATTTTGGTCTAGAAAGCCATCCCTAATACACTCCAAGAAATCCTCTTCCACCGCATTACTACCAGCTTGGTTAGCCCAATCTATATGTAGATTAAAGTCGGCCATGATAACTGCTGTACCTTTATTGCACGCATCCCTAATTTCTGTTTGATGCCATCCCCAACCTCGCTACTACTGTTTGGTGGTCTGTACACAACTCCCACTAGCGTTTTCTGCCCTTTGGTATTCCGCAGCTCCACCCATACAGATTCCACATCATCCAAGCTAATGTCCTTTCTTACTACTGCGTTAATTTCCTCTTTAACCAGCAACGCTACCCCACCTCCTTTTCTTTTCTGTCTATCCTTCCTGAATGTTGAATAACCCTGGATGTTTCAGCCCCTTTGAGATAAAGAAAGACTTGCATTTATGTAGCACCTTTTACGACCACCGGACGGCCCTAAGCACTTTAATAAGAACATAAGAAATAGGAACAGGAGTACGCCATATGGCCCCTCGAGCCTGCTCTGCCATTCAATGGCTGATCCGATCATGGACTCAGCTCCACTTCCCCGCCCGCTCCCCATAACCCCTTATCCCCTTATTGTTGAAGAAACTGTCTATTTTTGTCTTAAATTTATTCAATGTCCCGGCTTCCACAGCTCTCTGAGGCAGCGAATTCCACAGATTTACAACCCTCTGAGAGAAGAAATTTCTCCTCATCTCTGTTTTAAATGGGCGGCCCCTTATTCTAAGATCGTGCCCTCTAGTTCTAGTCTCCCCCATCAGTGGAAATATCCTCTCTGCATCCACCTTGTCAAGCCCCCTCATAATCTTATACGTTTCGATAAGTTCACCTCTCATTCTTCTGAATTCCAATGAGTAGAGGCCCAACCTATTCAACCTTTCCTCGTAAGTCAACACCCTCATCCCCGGAATCAACTTCGTGAACCTTCTCTGAACTGCCTCCAAAGCAAGTATGTCCTTTCGTAAATATGGAAACCAAAACTGCATGCAGTATTCCAGGTGTGGCCTCATCAATACCTTATATAGCTGTAGCAAGACTTCCCTGCTTTTATACTCCATCCCCTTTGCAATAAAGGCCAAGATACCATTGGCTTTCTTGATCACTTGCTGTACCTGCATACTATCCTTTTGTGTTTCATGCACAAGCTAATTAAGTACTTTTTGAAGTGTAGTCACCGTTGTAATGTAGGAAACACGGCAGCCAGTTTGCTCACAGCAAGCTCCCACAAACAGCAATGTGATAATGACCAGATAATCTGTTTTTGTTATGTTGACTGAGGGATAAATATTGGCCAGGACACCGGGGGTAACTCCCCTGCTCTTCTTCAAAATAATGCCATGTGATCTTTTATGTCCACCTGAGAGAGCAGACGGGGCCTCGGTTTAACATCTCATCCGAAAAATGGCACTACGATAGCGTGGCACTCCATCAGTACTGCATTGGAGTGTCAGCCGACATTCTTGCGCTCAAGGCCAAACACATTAGCCTTGTAATTACGCTGTGAGATACTAGCATGCCAATGCAAAATGCGTTTGTATGTTCTTATCCCACAATGTGATTTCAAAGCAGTTTTTTTTTCTGCAGCTGCCTGGCTGAGATACCCATATCTAGAAGTAGCAATGAAAACAATGTATAGCAGTCGGACACACATTCGGCACTCCAATGAAATCAGTGCTGATTTTTGACACAAAACCGCCCCCCCACAAAAACTGTTTACATGACTACCACATCTTTATTAGGGGCATTTCACTTCCCTAATCTTCCTAACTCAAGAGTGTGTTTGTACTGCCACTGCCGTTCTGAGGCTAGTGTAAACAATCTGAGATCAGCAGCTACAGAATTGGGTCCAATCAGACCCTATAACCTTGTTTACATGACCTGGGTCTGAATCAAATTCACACAGCAAGGAAAGAGCTCTGTGCATCTGGCTATTAAATTTTAAATGTTTTGACAAGTGTGCTTTCTCAAAACATCTTAAAAAAGCCATCTCTGTATATTTATGATGTGCCAGGGGCTCAGCATTGTTTAAACCTATATGGACACCACACTGGTGTTACTTCATATGGTGTCAAACACAAGCAGTGTGCCACTGCCTTCTCCAAGAGTTTCGCACCGTTTCTCTGTGAAGTAAAGGATAACAGTTCAAGCTAATAAGAAAGCTACTACATGCTGTACGCTGTCAGCTGTGGTTCAGTGGGCAGCACCTTCGCCTCTGAGTCAGAAGATTGTGAGTTCAAGTCCGACTCCAGGGACTTGAGCACAAAAATCTAGGCTGACACTCCAGTGCAGTGCTGAGGGAGCGCCGCACTGTCAGAGGTGCCGTCTTTCAGATGAGCCATTAAACTGAGGCCCCGTCTGCTCTCTCAGGTGGACGTAAAAGACCCCATGGCACTATTTCAAAGAAGAGCAGGTGAATTATTCTTGGTGTCCTGGCCAATATTTATTACTGAAACAGATTTTCTGGTCATTATCACATTGCTGTTTGTGGGAGCTTGCTGTGTACCACGTTTCCAGTTGATGTGGTATATTTGGACTTTCAGAAGGCTTTCGACAAGGTCCCACACAAGAGATTAATGTGCAAAGTTAAAGCACATGGGATTGGGGGTAGTGTGCTGATGTGGATTGAGAATTGGTTGTCAGACAGGAAGCAAAGAGTAGGAGTAAATGGGTACTTTTCAGAATGGCAGGCAGTAACTAGTGGGGTACCGCAAGGTTCTGTGCTGGGGCCCCAGCTGTTTACATTGTACATTAATGATTTAGACGAGGGGATTAAATGTAGTATCTCCAAATTTGCGGATGACACTAAGTTGGGTGGCAGTGTGAGCTGCGAGGAGGATGCTATGAGGCTGCAGAGTGACTTGGATAGGTTAGGTGAGTGGGCAAATGCATGGCAGATGAAGTATAATGTGGATAAATGTGAGGTTATCCACTTTGGTGGTAAAAACAGAGAGACAGACTATTATCTGAATGGTGACAGATTAGGAAAAGGGAAGGTGCAACGAGACCTGGGTGTCATGGTACATCAGTCATTGAAGGTTGGCATACAGGTACAGCAGGCGGTTAAGAAAACAAATGGCATGTTGGCCTTCATAGCGAGGGGATTTGAGTACAGGGGCAGGGAGGTGTTACTACAGTTGTACAGGGCCTTGGTGAGGCCACACCTGGAGTATTGTGTACAATTTTGGTCTCCTAACTTGAGGAAGGACATTCTTGCTATTGAGGGAGTGCAGCGAAGATTCACCAGACTGATTCCCGGGATGGTGGGACTGACCTATCAAGAAAGACTGGATCAACTGGGCTTGTATTCACTGGAGTTCAGAAGAATGAGAGGGGACCTCATAGAAACGTTTAAAATCCTGACGGGTTGAGACAGGTTAGATGCAGGAAGAATGTTCCCAATGTTGGGGAAGTCCAGAACCAGGGGTCACAATCTAAGGATAAGGGGTAAGCCATTTAGGACCGAAATGAGGAGAGACTTCTTCACCCAGAGAGTGGTGAACCTGTGGAATTCTCTGCCACAGAAAGTGGTTGGGGCCAATTCACTAAATATATTCAAAAGGGAGTTAGATGAAGTCCTTATTGCTCGGGGGATCAAGGGGTATGGCGAGAAAGCAGGAAGGAGGTACTGAAGTTTCATGTTCAGCCATGAACTCATTGAATGGCGGTGCAGGCTAGAAGGGCTGAATGGCCTACTCCTGCACCTATTTTCTATGTTTCTATGTTTCTATGTTTCCCACATTACAGCAGTGACTACACTTCAAAAGTACTTCATTGGCTGTGAAGTGATTTTGGGATGTCCAGTTATGAAAGGCACTATAGAAATGCAAGTCTTTCTTTTATGTTTTTCATTTTTAACCATGGAACTAGGTCACAAGATCAGAAGATAATTATGGAAGAGGAAGACCATTCGGCCCACCCAAGTTCACGCAGCCAGAGAGAACTTAATGCTCGCTGAGCACCATGCTTGCTGATGAGGATTCGGGGGGCTGGGTGGGGAGATCAGAATTGCATCGTTTTAGAACCTGTGGAGTTTGGGTTTTTGCAACCCCTCCCGTCCCCGCACCGACCTCTTAACGCCCCGTGGGTTGTGAGGCTGGCGCGGGCGGATTTCAACACCTGCTTCACGGGTCGCGAAATTAGCGGGCATCTGCTCTCGGGGCACTGTGTAAAGGGGAGGCCTGCAGCGGCCTGGGCCGTCATCTTTCTTTGTCGGCCAACTTGCGAGTCAGCTCGACCATAGCGGCCCTTGCATGGTCTGGGCCGCCATCGTGCAGCCCGGCATTCCGTCTTGTGTGCCGGGCTGCTGGCTCGGTCTCTCACTGTCCTGGTAGCCCAATGATGACCACCAAAGGGTCTGCAGAGTGCGCAATGGCCCTCCCCTTTAATCCCAAGGGGAGGGGCGTTATAGTGCGGCAGCACGACATGGAGCATCCGCAGAGCGCAGGACTCAGCGCCGCAGTAGTGCCCAGTGTCCGGCGCTGCGCTTCCTTTGAGGGGCGTGCGGCCCAATTCCGTGTCGAGGCGGAACTTCTGGACTGGGCGATAAAAGTCCCAGCCCCCAATCAGGGCGCTGCCCATTTTCGCCCCCTAAATATTTCTCATTCCCTCATTACATCACCAGAAATCAGACATTCCTGCCATTACACCACACAACCAGGACATAGAAGCTTCTAAGTAAACAACGCCAAAAAGGCAGGACCAGCCAGAGACGAAGGAGAGAGGGAAGGATTTTTGGCATCTAGAGGAATCAAGGGATATGGAGATCAGGCGGAAAAGTGGTATCGCGTCAATGATCAGCCATGATCTTATTGAATGGTGAAGCAGGCTCGAGGGCCCGAACGGCTGACTGCTGCTCCTATTTCTTACGTTCTTATGAGTGGGATCATAGGAATTATACAATGCTGTCAGTCCAGGTGGTGTGACGCTAACTGTGTCCTAAATTCTTTTTTTTCCTGGTATTTCCAAATTGACCTGAAATTACCCAATTTCAGTCACTTTGAGCATTAAGTCTGGCTGGTGTACATCACTAACATTTACTCTGGAGTACATCCATTATAAATTCACCTTTGGAAAAGAACTTAAAATATCAACTATGCTGGAAGTGCCTGCAGCAGTCATCCTGTCACAAGCAATGGGAAACCTGCATTTAAAAAGAACCTTTAATATAGAATAACACCACCTCATGGCACTTCGCAGGGAAGAAATGTGAACACCTAGCACACGCGATGACCAAAGGCATGGTTGAATAGATGGGTATTCAGTGGGCAGTTAAAGACAGAGAGAGAGAGAGAGAGAGAGAAAGATTGAGAGAGAGAGGACGTGAGGCCGCGAGATTTAGGGGGGGGAGTTTCAGAGAACAGGATGGGGAGAGCTGAAAGCTCTGCCACCAATAAACATGGAGAAGGGGGATGCACAGGACGGCGGAGTTGGAAGTAGAGTGAAGGAGATCACAACGGTAAAGTGGGACTGGATTCTGAAGGGATCTGTCGATGAGGATGAGGACTATCAAATCGTTGCATCACAAGATAGGGATCTCAAGTAAGTTGGCAAGGGTTAGGGAAATGTCCAAGTGAGACTTGGTGCAGAACAGAATGCAGATGGCAGAACTTTAGGTGAGTTGGGGGTTTGTGACGGCTGGGGTTTGCTCGGAGGTCATTTCAAGTCTGAGGAGAACAAAGGTGTGGATGCGAGGTGGGTAATGGTGGGTAATGGACAGTCTCCGCAGGTGGCTACGATATGGGTTTTGACACTTCGGACACTGTGCTTGAGCCAGAGAAAACAATCAGAGATGAAAACAGAAGTAGTGACATGGGTATGGATTTTTGGTGGGATGAGTATTGTGGTTTCAGTCTTTCCAAGAAGAAATTTTGGCTCATCTGTAATTTGATGCTACGCAGGCAGTCTGACAGAAAGAAGTAGTGGCAGAGTCGAGGGAAGTGGTGGAAATGTAGAGCTGGATGTCATCACCATATGTATGGAAGCCAAACACTTACTTCCTCAACCATGGGTTCCATATTGGTATGATTCAATAACTCAGCATACATCTTACTGGGGTACTCATTACACAGCTATACTGGCACAGAGACTCACGAGTCCAACCATGCTGAGATTCCAGAGTACAGGTAAAGAACTGCCCAAAGTCACTTCAAAACTACCCCTTGTAGTTGCTTGGCAACACAGATGCTAAAGAGTGAATGCATCCCTACATTACAACAGTGACTACACTTCAAAAGTACTTAATTAGCTGTAAAGCATTTGGAACGTCCCGAGGTCGTGAAAGTCGCCATAAAAATGTACACCCTTTCCCTTCCCTCTATTTATTGAAGGGTTACTTGTTGAAGGGTCTGCGTGTAACACACGTATCAATATCAATATTTGGAGCTGTCCTGTTGTAAACAAGAGCCCAAATGAGGCAACGAGGGTGTGATCAGTGAGAGTCACCTGCGTACGAATGTAAATGAGGGAAGCTGCGAAAGTTGTCACATATAGAATCATACAGCACAGAAGGAGGCCGCTTGGCCCAATCGTGCCTGTGCCGGCTCTCTGAAAAAGCTACCAATTAGTCCCACTCCTGTGGTCTTTCCCCACAGCCCTGCAAATATTTCCTTTTTAAGTATTGATCCAATTCCATTTTGAAAGTCACTACTAAATCTGCGTCTACCACCCTTTCGAACTCTGCATTCCAAATCATGATAACTCACTACACGAAACAAATTCTCATCTCCGGCATAACAAAAACAGTTCATCTGGTCATTATCACCTTGCTGTTTGTGGGAGCTTGCTGTGCGCAAATTGGCTACCGCGTTTCCCACGTTACAACAGCGACTGCACTTCAAAAGTACTTCATTGGCTGTAAAGCGCTTTGAGACATGCGGTGGTCATGAAAGGCGCTATATAAATGTAAGTCTTTCTTTCTTCTTCCTTTCTCTAAGTGTAAATGTAACTTTAGAGACCACAGTCAAAGTTTCAAAGTCCCTACATTACAACAGTGACTACACGTCAAAAGTACTTCACTGGCTGCAAAGCACTTTGGGATGCCCGAGGTTGAGAGAGGTGCAATATAAATGCAAGTTCTTTTTATAGATGGCTACGCGGTTTTGAAGAAACTATTGGCTGCCTAACCTGCCAGTACTTCTTTTTCAAATCATCACATTCATCCATAGACAGAGGTCAGTTTATAACCACAGTTTGTAAGTTAGAACAAGCAAAGTCAGGCAGCCACAAAGATAAAACAGGGTCCCTGCCGTCAGCAGGCCAGCTTTATCGCTCGCATTATTTGTTCTGCACAGAGATAAACACTGCTTTCGGGCCTTTTAATGTTTGTACAAGCTGATCAAAGAGAAAACGCCTTCAGGTCGCAAACCTGGCTGCCAGTCAGACAAAATGGACTGTCTGTGCCCTCCAATACCCTGAGGCTGCCACTGCAGTGGAATCTGCCCCGTTTACATAGCGAGTACGTCCCACAACACCAGAGCAACAGACAAAGAACTGCACTTGCATAATTGTACAGAGATTATTTGTGTTGATTATGCAGGTGCAGTGCCCCCAAACCTGTGCTTTTGTCAGATTTCTGGGGATGGACGGGAGGGCTAATTGCTGAACATGGGATAAAGCTGCCCACACAGATTACACCTGTGTGTATTATACAGAAAACCACAAGCTGAAGAGTGTACTGGGAGTGTTTAGAAGACGTTGATAGGCTGCTCAGACTTTGACTTCTAATGTCAGCTCAACCACTCAGTATCTTGTAACGCACGCCAACCTATGCAATACCTGATTTGTGATCACTCCTTTCTAACCATCACTCTGTATCACAGGTTTTCAAACTGAGGGCTGCAAGGAGATCCCTGGCTTCCAAGAGGGCATTGGATTTCTGTCCATCAAGGAATGGGCACAATTCATATTCCCGAATGGCAGCTCATGAATTCTGTATTTTGTTTTCTGTATTTGTCCCCAAGCAGATGCAAGTATCTGCACGGGATTTCAACTCCCTGTGTAAAAACTTGAAAACCATTGTTCTGTCTGAAATCCGATGTCAGGCACTCCCTCCAGCCTATCCAGTGCCAAGTATCCAATACCTAAATTCACACTGTACCTTAGCCTCGGTCTCGCCGCGATGTAAAGTGTACAGATGATGCACGGCGCTCTGTGAAGATGAGCACGGATGTGTCAGGATTCGAAACACGTGAAAGTCGTGGCCTTGTGTGTCAGTGGTGACCAGCAACATTCCTGAAATAAACATCAATAACATAAGTTAATAATCATCATCATAGGCAGTCCCTCGATCGAGGATGACTTGCTTCCACACGAGTTCACAGGTATTTCAATGAAGGACCCGATGTTCCAGTCCTGAACTCCAATTGAAGGGTGGAAGATGCCTGTGTGTGGATTTTTTTTAACGTGGGGTGACCGTTGCACACCAGCCACCACACGGGCTCGACAGAGCGAGGTCTTTGTCCAGTGGCAAGGGTTAACCAGGACGACTGGAGACCTGCTCTGTTGCACAGACCTAGTGCGCGCACACATCGTAGTATGGGGCAGGTCCATGCTGCCCCTGGGCCCTCGGCTCTTCAGGGCGCCATACCCTCATCTGTTGTACCTCCGCCACGATCTCGTGCCGCTCCTCCGCCACAAATATTCGCCGCACCTCCGCCACGATAAGTTAATAAACATAAGTTAAAAAACCTAACTACTGACATGCTGCAGATTAGATCAGTTCAACAGTGAGTAAACTTTTTAACTAAAGGTTTTATATTAAGTTAAACTGGCATATTCAAAATGGTCCGATAAAAACAGGGAAAGAGTGTGACCTTTAAAAAATGCTGCATATAATGACACTGCTATTCCCAGACAGAATGCAGATGATTGGGTAATTCCCCCGTCAATCACGCCTGGAGACCACACTGCTGTAAGTGACTGGGATTGATTTTACGCACAGATGTGTGTTCTGTGGCTATCCTTCACTCAGTGCATTTTGCTGGAGAAATAATCCCACTTTCATCGGGAGAAATTGCTGTAGTATTGGTCATGAGTTCTGTTTGCTGCATTTCGTAGAAACTCTGGGGGTGATTTTCTGCAGCGCGTTCAGGCGCTAAAGATCCTCTGAGGTGGCCACGATGGGGCCTCAAGCTGAAGCACAAGACGCCATCTTGATATAGGAGTTGATGCCCTCGCTAGGAACGGCTGCCCGGAGGCTCGTTAAGGGGCTGACTGCCACTTAAAATGTCTGCTAGTGCTCATCAAGGAAGCTGCACTATCTTTTGGTGGCGAGCGCTTGTTCAGCGACGAGTTGTTTGTGAGTAAACAAGTTGTTGCTGAGTATTTCGAGCGCTACTTAAAGGGATACTCACCATTGCATGTTCACTTGCTGCTGGAACGGTGAAGAGGAACCATATCGGGAGACTTTCTGGAACATTGTCAAGACTTCACCAACAGTCGATAACATTTATTCTGCAAATTCTCTGAGAACTTCTCCTAAAAAGAGTAAGTGCTGTGCTACTCCACCCTATAGGAGTCACCAGGAGAAAGGGAGTGCATGGTAATGGGCATCTAGCTAGGTAGGGGTCCCTCTTGGTCTGGACGAGGAATGGGAGGAGGGCGTGAGGCCAGACAGAGCAGCAGCAGCTGCTGCAGGAGAAAGAGAGACAGGAGGAGGAGGAGGCCGAGGGGGTGTCCTTCCCCGCCCCCCTGCAGGTACAGGACATCCCTCCTCCTCTG
This sequence comes from Pristiophorus japonicus, assembly GCF_044704955.1. Classification (NCBI taxonomy): domain Eukaryota; kingdom Metazoa; phylum Chordata; class Chondrichthyes; family Pristiophoridae; genus Pristiophorus; species Pristiophorus japonicus. The sequence continues at coordinate 5,818,883 of NC_091992.1, read as the reverse complement.
GACCTCCTCCTCCACCAGGACCTCCAGTGCCTTGTTTGAGAACCTGTGCGCCCCCTCCCTCTGTCCCTGAGCCATCCTGCAACGTGCCGCTCTGTGCCGGCCAGCACACTCCGCACCTTCAGTGAAGTGGGTTCGAGGAGTCCACATATACTGCTCCACCTAAATTGCGTATAATCAGCACCTGAGTGCTAAACCTGCAGGTGTTTGTTTCAGCACCTCCAGGTAAATTCAAATTATGGTAATCAGCAATTATTAAAATTCTGTGCTAAATCCACACTCCCAAACAGGTGTGTCATTAACACAGCACCCATTTACATAATAACATAAGAATTAGGAACAGGAGTAGGCCATCTAGCCTGCTCCACCATTCAAAAAGATCATGGCTGATCTGGCCGTGGACTCAGCTCCCCATAACCCTTAATTCCCTTATTGGTTAAAAATCTATCTATCTGTGATTTGAATATATTCAATGAGCTAGCCTCAACTGCTTCCTTGAGCAGAGAATTCCACAGATTCACAACCCTCTGGGAGAAGAAATTCCTTCTCAACTCGGTTTTAAATTGGCTCCCCCGTATTTTGAGGCTGTGCCCCCTAGTTCTAGTCTCCCCGACCAGTGGAAACAACCTCTCTGCCTCTATCTTGTCTATCCCTTTCATTATTTTAAATGTTTCTATAAGATCACCCCTCATCCTTCTGAACTCCAACAAGTAAAGGCCCAGTCTACTCAATCTATCATCATAAAGTAACCCCCTCATCTCCGGAATCAGCCTAGTGAATCGTCTCTGTACCCCCTCCAAAGCTAGTATATCCTTCCTTAAGTAAGGTGACCAAAACTGCACGCAGTACTCCAGGTGCGGCCTCACCAATACCCTGTACAGTTGCAGCAGGACCTTTTGTACTCCATCCCTCTCGCAATGAAGGCCAACATTCCATTTGCCTTCCTGATTACCTGCTGCACCTGCAAACTAACTTTTTGGGATTCATGCACAAGGACCCCCAGGTCCCTCTGCACTGCAGCATGTTGTAATTTCTCCCCATTCAAATAATATTCCCTTTTACTGTTTTTTTTCCCCAAGGTGGATGACCTCATATTTTCTGACATTGTATTCCATCTGCCAAACCTTAGCCCATTCGATTAACCTATCTAAATCTCTTTGCAGCCTTTCTGTGTCTTCTACACAACCCGCTTTCCCACTAATCTTTGTGTCATCTGCAAATTTTGTTACACTACACTCTGTCCTCTCTTCCAGGTCATCTATGTATATTGTAAACAGTTGTGGTCCCAGCACCGATTCCTGTGGCACACCACTAACCACCGATTTCCAACCCGAAAAGGACCCATTTATCCCAACTCCCTGCTTTCTGTTAGCCAGCCAATTCTCTATCCATGCTAATACATTTCCTCTGACTCCGCGTACCTTTATCTTCTGCAGTAATCTTTTGTGTAGCACCTTATCGAATGCCTTTTGGAAATCTAAATACACCACATCCATCGGTACACCTCTATCCACCATGCTCGTTATATCCTCAAAGAATTCCAGTAAATTAGTTAAACATGATTTCCCCTTCATGAATCCATGTTGCGTTTGTTTGATTGCACTATTCCTATCCAGATGTCCTGCTATTTCTTCCTTAATGATAGTTTCAAGCATTTCCCCACGACAGATGTTAAACTAACCGGCCTACAGTTACCTGCCTTTTGTCTGCCCCCTTTTTTAAACAGAGGCGTTACATTAGCTGCTTTCCAATCCTCTGGTACCTCCCCAGAGTCCAGAGAATTTTGGTAGATTATAACAAATGCATCTGCTATAACTTCCGCCATCTCTTTTAATACCCTGGGATGCATTTCATCTGGACCAGGAGACTTGTCTACCTTGAGTCCCATTAGCCTGTCCAGCACTACACCCCTAATGATAGTGATTACCTCAAGGTCCTCCCTTCCCACATTCCCGTGACCAGCAATTTTTGGCATGGTTTTTGTGTCTTCCACTGTAAAGACCGAAGCAAAATAATTGTTTAAGGTCTCAGCCATTTCCACATTTCCCATTATTAAATCCCCTTTCTAGTGCCTATTTTCATGCTTTTGCCAAAATAATCCCCTCTATTTAAATTGACTGTTTCCTGACTAAAAATATTATTTGCTGCAGTGTGTGAAGACTGTTTAAATTTACTGCGCTGTTTGCTGTAAAATCGGCTCTGTTCGCCGTAAATCCCGCCCCACCTCCAACTCATTGGCTGACACCGTGTCAATACTGACTCCACTTAAAAAAAAAACAAATTAGTCCTTTTTAATTAAAATTGCAATTAGTCAAACTATAAAGAATCAGGAATTTCCCCCTAATTAGCCTGGGTGTTTATCTGTTTTATTACCTCTGCCAGGAGATTCCAAGACTCCGAGAAGGCAGAGAGTTACTGTATCATCAAGCATCAGGCATCACGACTATAGGACAGGCGGGTCTTTTCCTGACTGACATTTTCATACGTTCGAGAAGTTGTTTTTAAGCATTGTAGTTTTAATTCTCACGATCACAAGATAGATATTGATAAGGAAGGACATTCAGCCCATTGATCCAAATAGACCTCACCCCCGCCGCCCCCCACCCCTCCCCCCCCACCACAACATCCAGGGGTTTCTTAAACGATTCCTGGATTTCTGTATCCGTTCCCTACCCAGACGTCCATTCCATGTGTAGATCTCGCTCTGTGTAAATAATTTCCTTACACTGGCAGACATTACAGTACGTACAAGAGCAGCAGCAATCTCTCGCGTTAAGCTCCAGTGATGACAGATCTGCCCTCACCTTGCTGAATAAATGGGAATTCTATATTAATTCCATTTGAATGTCTGTAAAAAGAAGATTTATGCACAGTGCCTGTTATTGGTTTGGAGAGGCAGCATTCCTAGATCTACAGGCTCCTGAGCCTCTGAGGTTACTAAAGAGGCCAAAGTCCCATCAGACATCTTGAAACTGCATTCAGTTCATAAGAACTAAAAGGTGACTGTGATTCCCCAGGTTGAATACAGAGGGACGACAAAATAAGCTCACAGACCAGAAAGTATTGAGTTACCGATCTGGCACAGGGACCGACTTTGATTTTCAGCTTAATCCACAGGAGGGTGACCTCATTTGAACCTCTTACTTTGAAGCCTCAAACTAACCTGTCTGAGGTAGGGAGGCGAGCGTTACTCCAGAATTTGCCCAATTCCTGCTGCAACTTCATCACAACTCTGAATGAGCCACAACCCTCACTTCAACTGCCTAAAGAACAGGAATGCTCCTTCAGACCTGATTTAGTCTGACAGTTTATTATCTCCAAGTATACCAGAGAAATGGGACATTCCAGCTTTGTCTGGCAACAGCATCTGTATTTACAACAAAACCAAACCACAAAATTTACTCATCAGCATTAGGGGCATCACAAAATAATGAGGTAACAGTGAGGTTGCCAAAACTGGTGAGGGACGGATGTGGTATGAGTTATGGTGTTTTTTGCTGTTCATTGACAATTTCCCATCATAAGCAAGTGGAAGAAATGGACTTCAGTTGTGCAATCTGCCCTTAAAGCATTTCCAGAGCAGACAAATGCCATTCCTCCCATCTAATACTGACAACCAATGGCAAAAGGAGCATATAGTTATGGTATTCTTTCCTTCAGAAAGAAAAACTTAGCATTTATAATGTATTTTATTGCATTCCCGGAACATCGCAAAGCAACAATGTACCATTCCATCAGTGCTGCACTGCTTAGATTATTTGCTAAATTCCTGAAATGTAGCTTGAACCCACAACCAACCTTAAATAATATGCAGAATTAGAAAATAGAAATCTGAAGAGCGACCTGATCGAGGTCTTTCAAATTATGAATGCGGGTTTGATAGGGTAGACGAAGGGTCTATTTGCGGGCGAGTCCAAAACTAAGGATTATAAATATAAGAAAGTCACTAACAAATCCAGTAAGGAATTCAAAAGAAACTTCTTGACCCAGAGAGTGGTGAGAATGTAGAACTTGGCACCACAGGGTGTGGTTGAGGTAAATAGTACAGATGCGTTTAAGGGGAGGCTGGATAAAGCAATAGAAGGATATTCTGATCAGATGAGATGAAGAGGGGTGGGAAGAGCTTCATGTGGAGAACGTACACCAGTTGGGCCAAATGGCCTGTTTCTGTGCTATAAATTCAATGTAATTCTTAATAGAAATGAATCTGAAGACATTAGCAAGTCATTTTATTTCAATAAACAAGATCTAAAACAACAACTTGTATTTATATAGCGCCTATAACGTAGTGAAACTTCTCATGGCATTTCACAGGAGTATTATATGATAAAAATTTGACACCGAGTCGCATAATTAGAAATTAGCAGAGGTGACAGAGGTATGTTTTAAGGAGCGTCTTGAAGCAGGAAAGAGAGGTGGAGAGGTTTAGGCAGGGAGTTCCAGAGCTTGGGGCCCTGGCAACAGAAGGCACGGCCACCGATGGTTGAGCGATTATAATCAGGGATACTCAGAAGGGCAGAATTAGCGGAGCGCAGACATCTCAGGGGGTTGTGGGGCTGGAGGAGATTAGAGAGATAGGGAGGGGTGAGGCCATGGAGAGATTTGAAAATAAGGATGAGAATTTTGAAATTGAGGCGTTGTTTAACTGGGAGCCAATGTAGGTCAGCGAGCACAGGGGTGATGGATGATCAGGACTTGGTGCGAGTTAGGACACAGGCAGCTGAGTTTTCGATCACCTCCAGTTTAGGTAAGGTAGAATATGGGAGGCCAGCTAGCAGTGCGTTAGAATAGTCAAGTCTAGAGATAACCAGGTCTGGGATTGTTGCCAAGTATTACTTTACAGTAATTTTCCAACTGTGGCGGGAACTGACTGAATATTATAATGTCTGCTGAACAGAGCCAGAGAGTTGCAGGGGCCATTTATTCAGCTGTCACTCACAATGCAAAATGAACCCAAACAGGACCACAGAGACAAGTTGGGCCAGATTGAGTATTCGAAAAAATTCCTCTTATCCAATCCACGAAGTGCAGTTCATAAATATGACGGAAGGTCTCTTTTGCTGTCCTAGAAAGGACAATCCCCACTGACCCGCTTCCTTCCCCAACCTCAGAGTAGCTATGTACCATTGACACACAGTTGGGAGGGGGAAGGAATACAAAGCCACCGCTGCCAGTTATTACTGTATATGTGGCAGCAACACCGCTACAGGTAACTAAGAGACAAAATGAGGCACTAAAGTTTCTGAAGGAAAAGACCCATTGGGTTAATGTTGTGATAATCCGTACCAGGGCCAGCTGAAGTATCTGCCTTCCAGTTCAGTTAATCTGGCCCACAAGTTTGAATTTTGTGGGTGTAATGAATGTACCTCTGAGTATGTTCACAGGTTTGTAGAGCTGTTGCAATGCAAGTGGTTTTGCTAATTATATGATGTTCACAAGACTCAATAAAACCCCAGCCAGTTGAGTCTAGGTCATCCACGATGAGGTATGCAATTGTGAACCTAGTGGATGAACTGGTAATGTGTAGTTAAACATTTGTTAATCAAAACCCTGGTCGTCGTTTTGGCGCGTGGGTAGGAACATCGGCAGGGCCCAGGTGCAGAGGAGTGGGAAGGTCGGGGCGGATGAGTCGCGAATGTTTGTGGCGAGATGCGGTGAATGTTTATGGCGGAGGAGGGCGAAAGATCGTGGCAGAGGTGCAACAGATGAGTGTACGGGGCCCAGAAGAGCCGAGGGCCCAGGGTAGCACGGGCCAGCTCACACTGCGATATGTGAGCGCACTAGGTCCATGCAGCAGAGCAGAGGTGCTCCAGTCATCCTGGTTAACCCTTGCCACTGGATAAAGGCCTGGCTCTGTCAAGCCCTTGTGGTGGCTGATGTGCAACGGTCACCACACATTAAAAAAGTCCACACACAGGCATCTTCCACCCCTTCAATTGGAGTTCAGGACTGGAACATCGGGTCCTTTATCGAAACACCTGTGAACTCGTGGAAGCAAGTCATCTTCGTTCGAGGGACTTCCTATGATGAATAAACCAACTAGTTCTTAATAGCAATGTGCTGCTATGAATTCTTAAGCAAAGAACCCATGAAGCAAATACATTACAGTGGGCCTGAGGCTTGGAATGACACATTGCCGAAAAGAGAATAACTAAAACTGCTAGTACAGGGGTGTTCATGCCGGTGTCCTGGCCAACAGTTATCCCTCAACCAACATCACTATAACAGAATACCTGATCATTATCACTTTGCTGTTTGTGGGAGCATGCTCATCATCATAGACGGTCCCTCGAACGAGGATGACTTACTTCCACATGAGTTCACAGATGTTTCAATGAAGGACCTGATGTTCCAGTCCTGAACTCCAATTGAAGGGGTGGAAGATGCCTGTGCGTGGATTTTTTTTAACGTGTGGTGACCGTTGCACATCAGCCACCACATGGGCTTGACAGAGCTAGGTCTTTATCCAGTGGCAAGAGCTAACCAGTACAACTGGAGACCTGCTCTGTTGCACGGACCTAGTGCGCACACATGTGGGCTGGCCCGTGCTGCCCCCCCTGGCCCTGTACCCTCATTCTTTGCTATGTGCAAATTGGCTGTCGCATTTCCTACATTACAACAGTGACTGTACTTCAAAAGACCTTCACTGGCTGTAAAGCACTTTGGAACGTCCTGAGGTCATGAAAGGTGCTATATAAATGCAAATTCTTTCTAAGGAAACATTCACTTAAACATTACCTGTAGCCCATGAGTCTCCTAAGTGACCCATAGAGATAAATAAACCTGGACACTCCTAATCTATACAGCACAACACTGCACAGCCGCAATTCCTATGCTACGCCTAGTGCTGTCCAGTGTCCAGCTTCAGTAACGGCACCATGAGTAGAGGCACCTTCCTGGTAGCACTACGCCAACAAGCCAAAAGATTCAATTCCTAGATTGTGCTGAGTTAGGTGATCTTCAACATCATCATCATCATAGAGAGTCCCTCGGAATCGAGGAAGACTTGCTTCCACTCTTAAAATGAGTCCTTAGGTGGCTGAACAGTCCAATACGGGAACCACAGTCCCTGTCACAGGTGGGACAGACAGTCGTTGAGGGTAAGGGAGGGTGGGACAGGTTTGACGCACGATCTCTCCACTGCCTGCGCTTGAATTCTGCATGCTCTCGACGATGAGACTCCCTCACACAGGCAGCAGTTGCGGAACTACATATGGGCTCACCGCTACTGGACTAAGGAGGAAGGAGAGAAAATATCAGCCAGGATTCCTCTTCGAACCAGTAATAAAATGCGTGTGTGGACATCATTAGGCCTGGCTCGGAGAAATAAATAATGCTACATTTATATCGCACTTTATCACACTGAAGTGTCTCAGGGCTGAATTATTTTATAACGGTAGACATTTGGTCGACAGGTTTTCTGGCTGTGTGTGTACACTGGACATCAGCAAGTTCAAGAGTTGGCTACAGATCTTTGCAGAAACATCAAAACATTGCCTATACTGTAAAGGGTATACTTTACTGATTTGTATTCGTTTAAAATTGACATAGAATTGTTGGACCACTTCATGTAAATTGCTTCAGTCTTGTGCAGTTACTCAGCCGCTTTAACAGGGCTTGTGGCCGTGGGCATGCCTTAGGCCCTAAGCTCTGGAATTCCCTCCCTAAACCACTCCACCTCTCTTTCCTCCTTTAAGACGCTCCTTGAAACCTACCTCTTTACACAAGCTTTTGGTCATCTGCCCTAATATCTCCTAGTGTGGCCTGATGTCAAATTTTGTTTTGTGAAGTGCCTTGGCACGTTTTACTATGTTAAAGGCACTATATAAATACAAGTTCTTGTTCAATCCTCCTGCCCTCCTGTTGTACTGATGCTGCTGCTCTTTCTAGTCCACTGTTCCATGGGCACAGGCAGACCACCACCAAAGTGTCCATTCTTCATTTATGAGTCTAAACATAGAAACATAGAAAATAGGTGCAGGTGTAGGCCATTTGGCCCTGCACCACCATTCAATATGATCATGGCTGATCATGCAACTTCAGTACCCCATTCCTGCTTTCTCTCCATACCCCCTGATCCCTTTAGCCGTAAGGGTCACATCTAACTCCCTTTTGAATATATCTAACGAACTGGCCTCAACAACTGTCTGAGGTAGAGAATTCCACAGATTCACAATTCTGAGTCAAGAAGTTTCTCTAGATAGTGAATGTCACCAGGACATTTGGTTCTCAGAGGTTACTAGCGCTAAAGATTACTCCGTCTTCACTCCACTTTTAGTTATTTTAATTTATTGTATTTTTTGCGGATGTGTTACCATTTAACTTCCTTTCCCCTCCCAGCACTTTTTCTCTCTCTGGTCTTCCCAGGCCATGCACTTCCTGCCGATGTCAGCAAGTATGGGCAGTCCACTCCAAGACCTGCAGTAATGCTGCTCTGGGCACGATCATTCCGAGGCACTCCAGGGCAATCCGGTAACGCCACTGCTAACATTTGCTGCTGTTTATAGGAGCCTACCCTGGATCTTGGGAGCACAATGTCAGACAGACCGTGTGTGGATTGCACTCCCACACTCGGACCCGAGCCTCCACAATTCTTCGGGAAATGGTGACCTTGCCTTCAGCAATCTTCCATTTAAAAAGTCGCGAGCGAATGCTCAGCTGGCCCAGTGTGTCATAGATGCTGGTAACACAACACAGCTTTGCCTCACAAGGCAGACACAACCAGCTTGGCGTATTTAAAAGGTCAAGGAGGGAGGATAGAATTCTGACAGCCGGCATGGAAACCCATGAAAAATGGGTCTCACCTACCATTGGCTGAACGGAAGCTGATAAGGTTATACCTTCGAGTGACTGAGTGAGACCCATGTGTCAGGAGTTAGCGGCACTGCAGTAATGCAAAAGCCCTTTATATGAGGAATCACCTGCCCTCCATTCAATGTATCCCTGCAGCTGCACAGCTCAGATCAGTAACTCTGTGCAGTGAGAATGAAACCTGCACCTCAGCCCTCCCCTCTGCAGTGTACAGGTACTCGAACACTATTTGTTTTTTTAAAACTGTTTTGGGAATCCACAAGGGTACCCCCAAAGTCATCAGATTTGTTGACTTACTACAACAACAACATCAAACTTGCATTTATATAGCATCTTTAACGAAATAAAACATCCCAAGGCGCTTCACAGGAGGGTTATCAACAGAATTTGATGCCAAGCCACAGAAGGAGAAATGAGGAAAGCTTGGTCAAAGAGTTAAGTTTTAAGGAGCATCTTAAAGAAGGAAAGAGAGGTAGAGAGGTTTACAACAATAACTTGTATTTATTATCATCATCATCATCAACATAAGCAGTCCCTCAAAATCGAGGAAGACTTGCTTCCACTCTAAAAGTGAGTTCTCAGGTAACTGTACAGTCCAATATGGGAATTACAGTCTCTGTCACAGGTGGGACAGGCAGTGGTTGAAGGAAAGGGTGGGTGGGGAGTCTGGTTTGCCGCACGCTCCTTCCGCTGCCTGCGCTTGCTTTCTGCATGCTCTCGGCGACAAGACTCGAGGTGCTCAGCGCCCTCCCGGATGCTCTTCCTCCAATTAGGGCAGTCTTGGGCCAGGGATTCCCAGGTGCCGGTGGGGATGTTGCACTTTATCAAGGAGGCTTTGAGTGTGTCGTTGATACTTTTGCTCTGCCACTGGGGCTCGCTTGCCGTGTAGGAGTTCCGAGTAGAGCGCTTGCTCAGGGAGTCTCGTGTCGGGCATGCGGACGATGTGGCCCGCCCAACGGAGCTGGTCGAGTGTCTGCAAATCCACTGGGAGGATAGATGCACCGTCAGTATTCTCGCTCAGGCCAACATCGAAGCACTTGTAGTTATATAGCACCTTTAACATAGTTAAACATGCCAAGATGTTTCACAGGGGTATTATAAGACAAAACATTTGACAGCGATCCATGTAAGGAGAAAATTAGGGCAGGTGACCAAAAGCTTGGACAAAGAGGTAGGTTTAAAGGAGCATCTTAAAGGAGAAAAGAGAGGTAGAGAGGCAGAGAGGTTTAGGGAGGGAATTCCGGAGCTAAGGGCCTAGGCAATGTTGGAGTGATTGAAATCAGGGAAGCACAAGAGGCCAGAATTGGAGGAGCGCAGAGATCTCGGAGGGTTGTAGGGCTGGAGGAGGTTAGAGAAATAGGCAGCGGCGAGGCCATGGAGGGATTTGAAAACAAGGATGAGAATATTAAAATCGAAGCGATGTTTAACCGGGAGCCAATGTAGGTCAGCAAGTACAGGGACTTGCTGCAAGTTAGGATACAGACAGCAGAGATTTGGATAAGCTTAAGTTTATGGAGGGTGGAAAATGGCAGGCCGGCCAAGTGTGCGTTGGAGGTAACAAAGGCATGGATGAGGGCTTCAGCAGCGGATGAGCTGAGGCAGGACTGGAGTCGGGCAATGTTATGAAGGTGGAAATGGCGATGGCGCGGATATGTGATAGGAAGCTTATCTTGGGGTCAAATACGACACCAAGTTTGCGAACAAGGTTCAGCCTCAGGCCGTTGCCTATGGAGTAGATGGCTAGGGAACGGAGTTTATGGCGGGGATCGAAGACAATGCCTTCGGTCTTCCCAATATTTAGTTGGAGGAAATTTTTGCTCATCTAGTAATGGATGTCGGACAAGCAGTCTGAAAATTTAGAGACAGTTATTTCTGTTGCTGTGCAGTAATTTTATAAAATCTGCACTTTGGTAATGGTAGCAGTTTTTTTCCTTTCGGCAACTGACTGTGTTTTGAAAGTTGGGACAGGGGGTCCCCAGGAGGGTCTCAGTATTTGCAGGGGGCCCCAGGAGTGTGTCAATATTTACAGAATCCCCAGGAGTGCGTCAAGCTCTGCAGTGGGTCCCAGGAGCGTGTCAATATTTGCACGAGGTCCCCATTAACTGATCCCCTCATTGCTGAATTTCAGTGTACATGCCCAAACTAATCAGTCAGCAAATGGAAACAAGCAACAATTTGTTAGTTATTTCCCGTTAAAATGTTGCACTTTGTTTTGGGATGTTCAATGTGCTTCCAGCCCTTGTGAAGCAATTTCTAAAGCTAGTAACTTTTTGTGAAACCCCTCCCTTTACAGCGTTGCTCACATAGCACACGTGCTATCAGCGACGGATTGTTTAGAATTATCTTTTCTTTGCAAATCTGTAGCATCAAGGGTGCGGCTGGTGCACGTCTGATTAGTAATGGTCACTTTGTTGTTCAGCTTATCTGTTCGAAAAAGTGGGGGGAAATCACACCAGAAGAAAAGGCCCATAGATTGCTATCTTTTGTAAAAACAGCTAACTGGATTCAATCACTGGAAACGTGTTTTGACTGAAGGAGCAATAGCTTACTTCACTCCAATTTACTGTTTCCCGTTTTTCACACCAATTACTTAAGGCAAAAAAAAAGCTGCTTTGAGGGAAAGGGGAGGGAACAAAGTAAGACTGAGATCATCCATGTAGAAAGGGGAAGAGGTGGTATAGAATTAGAAAGTGCTGTTTATGCTGTAGCAGAGTCTGTAAACACCGAGCCAGACACTGGACCGGCCATAAACTAACCCACGCCCCGACGAGGTGCCAAGCCACAAAAAGCATTTGCGTCAAGAGGGAATAGACGGAAGAAAAGGGTTTCTAATTATAGGCTGTGGAAGCGGAAGCACAGAGTGATTGGAAGTTTGAGCACTGTGGTGTGTTTATCTGGGCGTTTCCTCTGCAGCCTGGGTTTGATAGATGAGACCGGGCCTACAGGGTGGGATGGAAACGCTGGTGGCACAAAGTGTTCCCCAGAAGCTGGTGAAGACTGGAGTGTCTCGTTCAGGCTTTTGTGGCCTCACATTAATGTGTAATTTTGAACTAAAATGAGTGAGTAGCAGAAAACTTGAAAGGAACTTTATTTATGTTGCCGGCCACACAGGCTGGATTTCTGAGAGTACAGTGAAAAACTGTTAGCCACATAATATCAATGAAGGGTAATTTCAGGCATCTTACGAGTGTTATGTGATTTAAGACTTCAGACCATTATGATAGGTTACACATTTGACGTGCATTTTAAGTAAGTTCAGCTGTTAACTTATTTTTGTTTAAAATAGAAAAATATTCAAAACATTTTTAAAGCCTTCACATTTCTCTTGTAGATTATTCCACTCTTTTCCCCAGACAGTCACAATAACATCAATTAATTTAGACATGGCTCCACTCTTCACTGCCACTCAGCAGCTGAGCTTGAAGGTCCCAGTTTCGATCCCTGATCTGCGTTGAGTTAGCTGGGACAGCATAAAAATATGAAAAGACTTGCAGTTATACAGGGCCTTTCATGACCACCGGACGTCCCAAAGCGTTTTACAGCCAATGAAGTACCTTTTGAAGTGTAGTTAATGTTGTAATGTAGGAAACGCGGCAGCCAATTTGTGCACAGCAAGCTCCCACAAATAGCAATGTGATAATGAGCAAATAACCTGTTTTTAATTATGTTGATTGAGAGAGAGAGCAGGGGATAACTCCCCTGTTCTTCTTCGAAATAGTGCCATGGGATCTCTTACATCCATCTGAGAACAGACTGGGTCTCGGTTTAACGTCACATTCGAAAGACGGCACCTTCGACAGTGCAGCGCTCCCTCAGCACTGCACTGGAGTGTCAGCCTAGATTTTGGTGCTCAAGTCTCTGGAGTGGGACTTGAACCAACAACCTTCTGATTCAGAGGCGAGTGTACTATTCACTATCATTTGCCTCAGTGCCCTGGGCCATGGAGAGGAAACCGAGCACGGGTTTCTGCTTTGGACTGCTACCCCATGGTCGAAGCTAGGCGAGGCCAGTATTGAACTCACATGTGATTCGCCTTGCAGTCGAACAGCTTGTTAACACATAAAGAATGGCTACTTAGATGAGGCTCCAGAGAGTAACTGGCATTGATGGAACCATAACCCAAGTCAATGCTCTTAGGAGAAGCAGAAAGCAGGGGAGAAAAGTGTCAAAAATAAAGATGGTTGGAAATTTTATTTGTAAGAACACCTCTCCACATGGTGCAACGACAATACTGAAACTGTAAACTTCCGCTAACGCACGACCTATAGCTGAGCTATATAGGCAATTTTCCACAGTGTAAGCTCGACAGTGCTGGTTATGCACTGCAATCAGAATTCCCAAGCGAATCAGATTTGGATTCAGCACCTCTGTATTATATATGTGGACTTGTATTTACGCTGGACAGCCACCAGAGGGCTCATTCCCCGGAGTCCCAAGGGATCCCATAATCCTTTGGGAGCACAGGTATTTAAAAAGGCTTCACAGGTTGGAGAGGCACTCTGGAGATCTGCAATAAAAGACTAAGGTCACACTTTACTTTGAGCTCACAGTGTTCAGTCTGACTCTTTCTCCATACACTACAACTGGCGACGAGGATGGGATATAACTGTATCTGCAGGAATTCCTGCAAATGTTGAAATTTAAAAAAAAACGATGCACAGATATAGGAGGAAAAATGAGGAGAGCTGTTATTCCACTGATAAAAGAGAGAAAGTGCATCCTGGTGTTCGACTGCAAGGCTGCTAGCAAGTCCAAGTGCTTTTATAAACGGGGGCATTGAAGGATGTGTGAAATGGAACAGTGGGGGGTGTATCCTCGATGTGGATGTGACCAGGCTGCACCAAACTAGCAATTTTCAATCCATGGGACCCACTGGGGAAGTGGTAATTGTAGGTTAATGCAGTCAGACCAGACTCAACTAGCTATAACTATTTATTTACCATTTAGCTAAAAGATTTTAATAGAGTTATTGGTACCAAACTCTGTGCATTTTTAATCTTCTGAGAACACAAGTAAAAAAAAACCCAGGGAAAATATCAAGGAAATAAGGCAGAAATATTTACATGAAAAGTTTAATTATGATTTGCCAAAACTCGTTATATAAATCCAGACAACTTCTCTTTTTACTCAAACCCTCCTCACGTGGAGCAGCTGACTCCCCTCACTGAGGTAGGTTCTGTGGGCACTGAGACCCCTCCGGTACCTCACCCAAGTGGCCACTCAGAGTCTAGACAAGGATTGGCAGCATGCTATTGAACTGTGGAAGGCACCACTGCTGGGGCGGTCACCCTCTGTCCACAAACACATGCACTTTCCAACAGGTGACACTGGATAGCAATCAGCATTCCTCCTTTTTCTTTTCCCCTCAGCTCAGGGGCTCCAAGGCCAATTAAAATATCCCAACTATTATGTCTGTAGTGTACTTATGAATGACTCCACGAGGCAATGTGTTGTACTCAAACTGTAGTGACCTTGGTCCTTTATTCGTAACTCCAGAGTGAGGCAGCCGCATGGTGGCTACCCTTTTATACAGCCCCTGCCACCAGGACAGGAAACACCGGTCTCCACCAGTTGCACCCTCTAGTGGTGCCAGCATAGTATATACACAGTGTAAATCTTATTGATAGAACATCAGGTAAACAAGTCTCCATCTTATGCAACTATACAGTGACTACACAGAGAGTGTATCTATAGTCTGCATATATAACACCAACAGCAACCCCCGCTGAAATCAGCCAACTCAGCAGTGAATGAGGATCAAGGTTGGTCTTTAAGGCTAAATTACATCGAATGTACAGCAAAGAAACAGGCCATTCAGCCCAACTGGTCCATTCCAGTGTTTATGCTCCACACGAGCTTCCTTCCACCTTACTTCATCTAACCATATCAGCACATCCTTCTATTCCTTTCTTCCTCTAGCTTTCCTTTAAATGTATAAAAAATTTTTGCCTCACCTATTCCCTGTGATAGTAAGTTTCATGTTCTAACTACGCTCTGGGTAAAGAAGCTTCACCTGAATTCCTTATTGCATTTATTAGATGAATACCTTATACTTATGGTCCCTAGTTTTGGATTCCCCTCAAGTGGAAATATCTTCTCTACGTCTACCCAATCAAATGCCTACATTATTTTAAAGACATCTATTGAGTCACCCCTCAACCTTCTCTTTTCTAAGGAAAAGAGCCCAGCCTGTTCAGTCTTTCCTGACAGTTGTAATCACTCAGATCTGGTATCACCCTTGTAATTCTTTTTTGCACCTTCTCCAGTGCCTCTATATCTTTTTTATAATATAGAGACCAGAAGTGTGTACAGGACTAAGTGTGGTCTAAGTAAGGTTCTAAATAAGCTCGACTTGACAATTCTGCTTCTCAGTTCTACATAAGAACATTAAGAAATAGGAGCAGGAGTCGGCCATTTGGCCCCTCAAGCCTGTTCCGCCATTCAATAAGATCATGGCTGATCTGATCCTGGCCTCAGCTCCACTTCCCTGCCCGCTTCCCATAACCCTTGACTCCCTTATCATTCAAAAATCTGTCTATCGCCACCTTAAATATACTCAATGACCCAGCTTCACAGCTCCCTGGGGAAGAGAATTCCACAGATTCACAACCCTCTGAGAAGAAATTTCTCCTCATTTCCATTTTAAATGGGCGACCCCATATTCTGAAACTATGACCTCTAGTTCTAGATTACCCATGAGGGGAACCATCCTCTCTGCATCTACCCTGTCAAGCCCCCTCAGAATCTTAGATATTTCAATATGATCCCCTCTCATTCTTCTAAACTCCAATGAGTATAGGCCCAATCTTTCTTCAGAAGACAACCCCTTTATCTCAGGAATCAACTTCGTGAACCTTCTCTGTACTGCCTCCAATGCAAGTATATCCCTCCTTAAATAAGGAGACCAAAACTGTAGGCAGTACTCCAGGTGTGGCCTCATCAATACCTTATACAGTTGTAGCAGGACTTACCTACTTTTATACTCCATCCCCCTTGCAATAAGGCCAACATTCCATTTGCCTTCCTAATTACTTGCTTTAACTGTATACTGACTTTTTGTGTTTCATATACAAAGACGCCCAGATCCCGCTGTATCTCAGCATTTTGTAATCTCTCCCTATTTAAATGATAATTTGCTTTTTTATTTTTCCTACCAAAGTGGATAACCTCACATTTTCCCACATTATACTCCATCTGTCAGATTTTTGCCCACTCACTTGGCCTAATAGTTGAGGCCCCAGCACTGATCCCTGTGGCACCCCACTAGTTACAGTTTGCCAACCTGAAAATGACCCATTTATCCCTACTCTCTGCTTTCTGTTCGTTAGCCAATCCTCTATCCATGCTAATATATTACCCCCAACCCTGTGAGCTCTTATCTTGTGTAGTATTATGTAGCACCTTATCGAATGCCTTCTGGAAATCCAAATACACGACAGCTACTGGTTCCCCTTTTTCCACCCTGCTCGACACATCCTCAAAGAACTCCAACAAATTTGTCAAACATGATTTCCCTTTCATAAAACCATGCTGACTCTGCTTGACTGTATTATGATTTTCTAAATGTCTTGCTACTACTTCCTCAATGACAGATGTTAGGCTAACCAATCAAAAGTTTCCTGCTTTCTGTCTCCCTCCTTTCTTAAATAAGGGCGCTACATTTGCAGTTTTCCAATCCGCTGGGACCTCCCCAGAATCCAGGGAATTTTGGTAGATTATAACCAATGCATCCACTATCTCTGCAGCCACTTCTTTTAAGACCCGAGGATGCAGGCCATCAGGTCCAGGGGACTTGTCCGCCTTTAGTCCCATTAGTTTGCCTAGTACTTTTTCTTCAGTGATAGTGATTGTTTTTAGCTCCCCCCTCCCAATAGCCCCATGATTATCAATTATTGGGATGCTTTAAGTGCTTTTAATTCTATTCCTCAACATCCCATCACACAGTGTACTTATCTACCAAGCGGTCCGGGGGCACATAGACCTTTTTAACAAATACAGAGTATTTTTCCCTTGGCCATCGGCATCATGCCATCTCCAGCCAAACCAGCACCAGTGTAGCAATGTTTGCAAAGTTGGTGCACTGCGGCCTGACTTGCGCGGTAGGATTCTGGAGTCAATATTGTTACTTGGGGTTAAGTACTAAAGATTCCAGATTGTGTGTCAGCAGTGAATCAGTTGAAACACAAACACCCTGATGGAGGGTGCAAAATAGATATATGCAGGACTTGTTGGGAAAAAAGTCCCTACGAGAAAGAGTAGATGGAGGGAAACTATTTCTTCTGATTGGGGAGTCCAGAACAAGGGGAATAACCTTAAAATTAGCACTAGGCCGTTCAGGGGTGGTGTCAGGAAGCAGTTCTTGCACAAAGGGCAATGGGAATCTACAACTCTCTCCGACAAAAAGTTGTTGAGGCTGGGAGGGGGTCAATTGAAATTTCAAAACTGATATTCATAAATTTTTGTTTGGCGAGGATGTTAAGTAATACGGAACCAAGGAAGGTAGATGGAGTTAACATACAGAATTTCACCTCTAACTGAATGGCGGAACAGACTCGAGGGGGCTGAATGACCTACTCCTGTTCCTATGTTCCTAAAACCAAGACCAAAGTCAACTCATCCTGGGATGCTCTTGTGGACCTCCGAGAGAGTGGTTCCAGATTCAACACTAGCAATGCCTAAGGGTGGACAACCTAAGTGTCCCATTGCCTTGCACAAAAAAACTAAAATGAGAGAGAAAGGGAAGAAAATATTAAATAGCTTATGAAAAAAAAATTATTATTCACACCTGCTTGCAACTAGACATTGACGGAAACCTGTAACTGGTACAGATTGTCCAACTGAGTACTTCTGCAGCACAATTGAGGTGGGCTGATCATGAAATACCAAGTCAATGTGAAAATTATTCTATGCTAAAATCCAGGGTTAGAGAAAATGTAATGTCAGTGAAATTACCATACCACAGCCATAGATATAAAAAACTGGGTACCTGGGAGTAATTACAAGGCTGTAATCACATCGAGAGGTTCAGACGATTTTACAAAAACCATGAAAGTGAAGCTGGAATTGCTTATGAGCACCATCATAACCCCTCAGTTAGATCACAGCCTTCTAATCACTCCCATGGTACATATTATTTTTATGATATATATTGTGAAGTGCTTGAGGGTGCTTTTATTTCATTCTAGGTCCTATTTTTGTTGCGCTAGTTGTTCCGGGATTGCACTTAGTTGCTATGATGTCAGTGCTCTGACCAGGCCACACCTTGAGCACTGAACTCATTTCTGGTCACCAAAACATAAGACACACATGCACGCTGGGGAGGATGCAGAGAAGCCACAAAGCTCATGCCTGATGCTTAGACGCCTCATTTGTGAGGGTGGGCTAGAAAAATTCGGACACTTTGGCCTCGAAAGGAGCCAAAATCAGAGGCAATCTTATCCAAATATAGAGGATACAAAATAGAGTACGAAAAGTAAATCCGGAGCACTATGCAAGACAAGGAGACATCGATACAAACTGGGGAAAGGCAAGTTCAGGAAAGTATGGAAGTACTTTTTCACTCGAAGGGGGATGAATGGCTGGAATACTGCTATCGGTACGGGAGTCTGAGACTAACCGAGAATGTTTGCAACGCTGGTAGCCTATTCAACCCCATGCTGAGCTTACAACAACAACTTTTATTTATATAGCGCCTTTAACGTAGTAAAACGTCCCAAGGTGCTTCACAGCAGTGTTACAGACAAACAGATAAACTTGACACTGGGCCACATAAGAAGAAATTACGGCAGATGACCAAAAGCTTGGTTGAAGAGGTAGGTTTTAAGGAGCGTCTTAAAGGAGGAAAGAGAGGTAGAGAGGTTTAGGGAGGGAGTTCCAGAGCTTGGGGCCCAAGCAGCTGAAAACGGGGCCACCAATGGTTGAGCAGTTCTAATCAGGGATGTTCAAGAGGGCAGAATTTGAGGAGTGCATACAACTCGGGGGGCTTGCGAGGATCAAAGAGATTACAGAGATAGGGAGGGGCGAGGCCATGGAGGGATTTGGAAACAAGGATGAGAATTTTGAAATCGAGGTGTTGGTTAACCGGGAGCCAATGTAGGTCAGCGAGCACAGGGGTAATGGGTGAGCGGGACTTGGTACGAGTTAGGACACGGGCTGTCGCGTTTTGGATGACCTCAAGTTTTTCTAGTGTAGAATGTGGGAGGCCAGCCAGGAGTGCGTTGGAGTAGTCAAATCTAGAGGTAACAAAGGCATGGATGAGGGTTTCCGAGCAGAAGAATTGAGGCAGGGACGGAGGCGGGCGATGTTACGGAGGTGGAAATAGGCGGTTTTAGTTATGCCGCAGATGTGTGGCCAGAAGCTCATTTCAGAGTCAAATATGACGCCTAGGTTATGAACAGTCTGGTTTAGCCTCTTATAGATGCTAGGGAGAGGGATGGAGTCAGTGGCTAGGGAACTCAGTTGTGGCAGGGACCAAAGACAATGGCTTCGGTCTTCCCAATATTTAATTGAGAAAATTTCTGCTCATCCAGTACTGGATGTCAGACAAGCAGTCTGACAATTTAGAGATCATGTAGGGGTCGAGGGAAGTGGTGGAGAAGTAGAGCTGGGTGTCGTCAGCGTACATGTGGAAACTGACTCCGTGTTTTCGGATGATATTACCAAGAGGCAGCAGAAAGATGAGAAATAGGAGGGGGCCAAGGATAGATCCTTGGGGGACACCAGAGGTAACGATGCGGGAGTGGGACGAGAAGCCATTGCTGGAGAATTTCTGACTACGATTAGATAGATAAGAATGGAACCAGGCGAGTACAGTCCCACCCAGCTGGACGATGGTGGAGAGGTGTTGGAGGAGGATAGAGTGGTCAACTTTACCAAAGGCGACAGACAGGTCCAGGACCACGAGGAGGGATAGTTTACCTTTGTCACAGTCACAAGGAATGTCATTTGTGACTTTTATGAGAGCCGTTTCGGTACTGTGGCAGGGGCAGAAACCTGATGGAGGGACTCAAACATGGAGTTTCAGGAAAGATGGTCACGGGTTTGGGAGGCAACAACATGTTCAAGGACCTTATATCCACTGCATCTTAAAGACTAACTACTCTCACCCCTGTTACATCACCTACCTTCACCTCAATCTCAGCTAAATTGCTGCTGAAATCCTCACTCAGGCCTTTATCTCCTCCGTACTTGACTATGCTCTCCTGGCTGACCTCCCATCATCAACCTGCTATAATCTTCAGCTCATCCAAAACTCTGCTGCCCGAATCTTGTCCGGCAAGAAGTCCCACTCACCCATCACCTCCTTTAAGACCCCCCTTAAAACCCACCTCTTTGAACCAGTT
This sequence comes from Pristiophorus japonicus, assembly GCF_044704955.1. Taxonomy (NCBI): domain Eukaryota; kingdom Metazoa; phylum Chordata; class Chondrichthyes; family Pristiophoridae; genus Pristiophorus; species Pristiophorus japonicus. The sequence continues at coordinate 5,798,733 of NC_091992.1, read as the reverse complement.
TTTAGTCATCCCTCCTAATATCTCCTATTTTGGTTCGGCATTCATTGTCGTCTGATTGCGCTTCTTGGGCTTTTTAGCTACATTAAAAGTGCTATAAAAATGCAAGTTGTTGTTATGTTGCCAATGCAGAGAACACTAATGAGCACGACCTCGCACATTAAAGGTCAACTTCTGTGCAAAGTAAAAAGTGACTGGTGTGAACATTTTAAAATGCTTTTTCCCCATAGACGATATAAAATGAATATTGGCTTGCAGCTCATTCTGTTATCCTAGTGATGTCCAAACTGCAATCCATTGGGCCACATGAGGCCCTGGTAATCCAGGCCAGACAACTCAGTTCTATTTATGCTTATTTCTTACACACTGGTTTGTCTTGTTTCAATTTTGTGGGCCTGGAGGTTTGGAAAGGGCTATTCCTGCTGCTGTTGCCTCATTGGTGGATATATCTTAAATCAGAACACCGATATCGGATAGCCTCAGCAACTTGAGATATATGCAAATTAATGGAACATGGATTTAAACTTTATATGTGGGCCCCAAGGCACTACACAGTTGACTCTGAATACTCTCTGAAGTGGTCTAGCAAGATGCTGAGTTGTACAGTTGCTTTAAGAGGAAAACCCATCACCACCTTCTCAGGCCAAGTTGGGATGGTGATTAAATCTGGCCTTAGCAGCATCACCCACATCCTGAGAACAATTTATTTTAAAAGCCTATCCGGCCCACAATTATGTCCTGGCCAATATTATCCCTCAATCAACATCACTAAAAACAGGCTCTCTGGTCATTATCACATTGCTGTTTGTGGGATCTTGCTCTGCGCAAAATGGCTGCCACGTTTCCCACATTACAACAGTGACTGCGCTTCAAAAAGTACTTCATTGGCTGTAAAGTGCTTTGGGACATCCTGAGAACGTGAAAAGCACTAAATAAGTGCAATTTTTAATTTCAACACCCTGCTCCACCAACATAGTCCTGCTTATATTCAAGGACCAGGTGATACTGAAAGAGACAGTAACAAGGTGAGTTAGCACCTTCATTGTTAAATTAAATTTAACCCAGAAAAATTGGATAGTGGAAATATTTTCAAAATCCACTTAATTCGTGGACAGCAGCCAAGGGAATGCCGACAGAGCACACCCACTATCCTTCCCTGGTTCTATGTAATTGGACGAGGCTCAGTTCCACACCAATCTGGTGTGATTTAAATGAACTCCATGTCCATCGTATTTTTGCTGCAATTCAGTGGGGACGGAGTTAAAAAAAAAAATTTTAAAAAGGCATTTCCCGATTCAGTCCGGAAACAAGCCAACTACTCTCAACATCAATACTCGGTAGCAGACATGCTCCGTGGGGATTCTTTTGACTGGCACCACAACACGTCTGTGCATCTGCTTCACGTTCCCATCCGTGAAATGGATGGATTCTGGGCTCTGTACAGCAGCCTTTTCCACAGCCTTTGAATCAGGAAATAAAGATACTTTCAAAAAAGATAACCACCTGGAACAGATCAAGTGCGAGGAATCTTGACACTGAAAGTACTTACAGACTGGGGTGTAGTAAGCGGCCCATCTTCCATATTGTGCTGGTTAACCCACACTGGTTCATGATATGATTTGATTCACAAAACCACTTTTATCAACAGATTTTTGGACTGGTTCACCCAAATATTTTTGGAGTTAAAGGACTTTGATGATCTCTTCAGAATATAAATGCCTGACAATTAATATCAGCCCAGGCAAATGGCTAATGGCAAAACTGAACACCAGTCATGCTTTCATATTCTGGATAAAAGTCAAACCATCCAGTTAGATGTTAACGCTTGACAGAAATCACCTGGTGCAGTTCGGCCTGTGACACAAGTGCAGAAAACTTTGTCTTAAATGTTCATTAAATGAAATGGAGGCAGCAAGAGATCAGAGTAAACAACTCTGTATAGTTTATGCAGTAAGTCCAGTCAACCAATGCTGATCCTTTTTGTTGCTTGTGTGTGAGAAAGGGAACAGCTAAACATGATTTTACCCAACTCGTCAATGGGATCGGGTAAGATGCCAGTTTTACACCCCGCCCAATATTAATTCCCACTGCCTTCAATGGCGGGTAAGATCGAGTGAAGTGTAAAATCTGCATCGCATCTCATTCCCGTCAGCTTCCCGACGGGCAAGTTCGGTTAAAATTACCCCAACTGTTTCCGCAGAGCCTCAGTGCGATGACACCTGAACTCCACACATGGAAACCAACCGGTGAGTATCACACCGGACAGCAGAAAGTATCACTGTTGGGAACAGCCTGGCCTGTTTCAGTAAAATGCTGCAAGTGGCAACGTAAACCATACAAGGTCTTCAGGCTAACGTGGGTTGAGTTTAAAAAAAGAAAGAAAGCCTCTTGGAGGTTTCAGCCTCCATCTAATTTGAAGCAGATTTAAGATTACCCTACAGATAAGTATCCATGTTTCTCCCCCGTCTCCCTGGAGTTCGGCATATCTACCGACGAGCAAGGACTCTCCAAGTTTGGTTTAATTCAGCCTCAGTTGAATATCGGCTAAGTTTCATATGACTTTACAAACAACCCCACAAAACCCGCAATGTTACATCAGCCCATCTGCTCCAGTCCCTGCACCAACAAATCCATCAACGTTGGCTTCCATGAAGAAGCACTGTAAATACAGATATTCGTATCATAAAACTTAGAATCCAGAACAGAAAGAAAGAGCATGATGTGGCACCTTATCACATCCTCAAGACATCACAGGCAACTCTCAATAATGTGAACCGTCATGTTTGTCTACAAAACAACAATGTCGACACTTCAAAAGGAAATCACCTGGCTGTGAAGCACTTTAAGGCATCCAGAGGACGCGAAAGGCACTAAATAAATGCAAGTCCTTCCTTTGTAATGAATTAATTTTTGAAGTGCAGTCACTATTGTTATATAAACAAATGGCCATTTTGCACAAAGCCAGTTCCCACAAACAACACATGAAATGAATGGCCAGCTCATTTGTTTTGGGGGTATTTGTCATGTATGTAACCTCTATGTAACACCACTGCAATACTGTATATACTTAAGCAATGCACACCTTGACCACGGGGGGTGAACTTGTGGGAGACACTCCTTACCTGATCATCCAGGTATATAAAGGGAGGCCCCACGCAGGGTCATCGCTTCTTGGTCCTGTGAATAAAGGTTCAGGTCATAGAGTGACCTTGTCCATAGAATGTGCCTTGTGTGGGTTTTGTGCCATTGAGTAAGGACTTTACATTGGCGACGAGAAACGGGAATCAACGACCCACGAAAATGGCCACCGGTAGCACAGAGGAACGGTACTGTGTTGGTGAGGACTGGGACGATTTCATTGATAGGCTCCAGCAAAGCTTTGTCACAAAAGAATGGCTGTGAGATGCAGCAGCCGACAAGCGAAGGGCCCATCTGTTGACCAGCTGCGGACCTAAGACTTACGCGTTCATGAAGGACCTACTAGCACCTGAAAATCCGGCGGACAAAACCTTTGAAGAGCTCAGCAAACTAATCGGTGAGCACCTCAAACCGGCGAGCAGCATACACATGGCCCGACACAGATTCTATACCCACCGACGTCGTGAAGCTCAGAGCATACCGGACTTCGTTGCGGACCTCCGGCGATTGGCCAGCCTCTAAGTTCACAGACGCCTGCAGGGGGGAGATGTTAAGAGATTTCTTTATTGAGGGCATCGGTCATGCGGGGATTTTCCAAAAGTTAATCGAGACCAAGGACTTGACTTTGGAAGCGGCGGCGTTGATGGCTCAGACTTTTATAGCGGGAGAGGAGGAAACCAAAATAATATTCGCGCGCAATTCTGCCTCCAACGCGGCGGGGGATCAGGGAGTCAATATCATAAACGCGACTCAGAGCCCCGCAGGCAGGCAAGGGCAGTTCAACACACCACAGGCAGCAAAAACCCCAGAGGAGGTTTTCAACTGAGACAATGGCAGGCTGAACGGACATTTACGCCATCACAATGGACAATGCGATCCGGGTTGGGGCCATTGACACCCACTAACAGGGTACTCAAGGGCAGTCAAAGGGACAATCAGCGAGGAATGCCAAGTCATAGCTCCTTTGTTCACAACAATTGGAATGTCAGCTCATGCTGGAGGTGTGGGTGCAAACACTCTGCCAGGACTTGCAGGTTTCAACAATTTGTCTGCAGAAATTGAAACCTCAGTGGCCATTTAGCTAGAATGTGCAGGAAGCCTGTAACCAGGCTAATTTACGAGGCGGATGGACCAGAAGGAGGGTCTGTGATGCAGGATGACTCTTCGGGCAAATCAATGGACGCTGAAGTTCAGCGGGTTCATGTGGCAAACATTCACAGCTCATATACCAAAACGCCACCAATGATGATGAAGGTTTTATTCAACGGCATCCCTGTACGCATAGAGCTGGACACAGGGGCCAGCCAGTCACTCATGAGCGTTCAACAATTCGAAAAGCTATGGCCACTCAAAGCCAGTAGACCCAAACTAGAACACATTGAGACACAACTACGGATGTATACCAAATAAATCATTCCAGTACTAGGCAGTGCAATGTTGGCGGTCACACACAATGGATCAGTGAACCGGCTGCCGCTCTGGATTGTTCCGGGCAATGGTCCCGCACTGTTGGGAAGGAGCTGGTTGGCTGAGATGAACTGGAAATGGGGGGGATATGCACGCAATGTCATCTGTGGAGCGAAATTCGTGCTCACAAGTCCTACAACAATTTGAGTCACTATTCCAACCTGGCATCGGGACGTTCAAAGGTACCAAAGTAGTGATACGCATCAACCCGGACGCCAGACCAGTGCACCACAAAACCAGAGCGGTGCCGTATGTGATGCGGGAAAAAATTGAGCGCGAATTGGACCGTTTGCTGAGAGAGGGCATCATCTCGCCCGTTGAATTCAGCGACTGGGCGAGCCCCATTGTTCCCGTCCTAAAAGCGGATGGTTCTGTCAGGATCTGTGGTGACTACAAGGCCACTATCAATTGGGTGTCCCGACAAGACCACCAATACCCGCTCCCGAGAGCGGAGGATCTTTTCACCATGCTGGCAGGCGGCAAGCTGTTTACCAAGTTGGATCTCACTTCAGCCTACACGACCCAAGAACCGGCCGATGAATCTAAACTACTGACCACCATCACCACGCACAGAGGACTGTTCATTTGCAACAGGTGTCCGTTTGGCATTAGATCTGCGGCCGCGATTTTTCAAAGAAACATGGAAAGCCTGCTTAAATCCATTCCTGGAACAATCATATTTCAGGACGACATCCTCATCACGGGTCGTGACACCAAGGAACATCTCCACAACCTGGAGGAAGTGCCTCGCCGACTGGACCGGGTAGGCCTGCGGCTCAAGAAGTCTAAATGTGTGTTTTTGGCTCCTGAGGTTGAGTTCCTGGGCAGGAGGGTTGCTGCAGATGGGATTTGGCCCACCGAATCCAAAACAGAGGCGATTCGACGAGCGCCCAGGCCCGGCAACACATCGGAGTTGCGTTCATTTCTGGAACTCTTGAACTATTTCAGGAACTTTCTGCGAATTTAAGCACGTTATTGGAGCCGCTCCACGTGCTCCTGCGTAAGGCTTGTGATTGGTTTTGGGGGGGCTGTCAAGAACGGGCTTTCAATTGGGCGCGGAACCTACTTTGTTCAAATAAGTTACTGAACCTGTACGACCCCTGTAAGAAATTGGTTCGGATGTGTGATGCATCGTCCTATGGGGTTGGGTGCGTGTTGCAGCAGAGTAATGCTGAGGGCCAACTACAACCTGTGGCTTATGCTTCCAGGTCGCGCTCTCAAGCAGAACAGGGATATGGGATGGTTGAAAAAGAGGCAATCGCGTGTGTCTATGGTGTAAAAAAAATGCATCAGTACCTTTTTGGCAGGAGGTTCGAATTAAAAACGAACCACAAGCCGTTAACATCCCTGTTGTCAGACAGCAAGGCTGTCAATGTCAACACGTCAGCCCGCATACAGCGAAGGGCTCTCACGCTGGCTGCTTATGACTACTCCATCCGGCACCAGCCTGGCACAGAAAATTGCGCTGACGCGCTCAGCAGGCTTCCACTGGCCACCACTGAGGGGGCAGCGGAGCAAAGCGCTGAGATGGTCATGGCCGTTGATGCCTTTGACAGCGCAGGCTCCCCCATCACAGCCCACCAGATCAAAATCTGGACAAACAGAAATCCCCTCCTATCCCTGATTAAGAAATGTGTCCTGACTGGGGATTGGGTGCCCGCACACGGAGCATGCCCTGAGGAGGTCAGACCGTTTCACAGGCGGATAGATGAGCTCTCCATCCAGGCTGACTGCCTACTGTGGGGCAGTCGGGTAGTCATGCCCCAGAGGGGCAGGGAGGCATTCATCAGGGAACTCCACAGTGAGCATCCAGGCATCATTCTGATGAAGGCCATTGCCCGGTCACATGTTTGGTGGCCGGGAATTGATTCAGACCTGGAACACTGTGTTCACAGGTGCACGACGTGTGCCCAACTGGGTAATGCCCTCAGGGAGGCCTTGCTCAGCCCGTGGCCCTGGCCCACTAGGCCTTGGTCACGCATTCATGTAGACTACGCGGGCCGGTTCATGGGAAAAATGTTTCTCGTTGTGGTAGATGCGTACTTGAAATGGATCGAGTGCATCATTTTGAATTCGTGCATGACATCCACCACTGTGGAGAGTCTACGTGCGGTCTTTGCAACCCACGGCTTGCCGGACATCCTTGATAGCGATAATGGCCCATGTTTCACGAGCTACGAATTCCAGGAGTTCATGTCGGGCAATTGCATCAACCACGTCAGGACAGCGCCGTTTAAGCTGGCCTCCAGGCGGAACGTGCGGTCCAAATCATTAAACAAGGAATGCTCAGGATTCAAGGACCCTCCCTTCAATGCCGCCTATCGCGCCTCCTGCTGGCCTATAGGTCCCGATCACATTCGCTCATGGGGGTCCCGCCCGCTGAGCTACTTATGAAACGAACACTCAAAACTCGGTTGTCCCTCATTCACCCAGTCCTGACCGACATAGTTGAGGGCAAGCACCAGTCCCAAAACGAGTACCATGACCGAAATTCAAGGGCGAGAGGTATAGAAATAAATGACCCCGTATTCATCCTCAATCACGCCTTGGGGCCCAAATGGCTTGAGAGTACCATAATAGACAAAGAGGGGAACAGGGTCATCGTGGTTAAACTGAACAATGGGCAGATATGCCGTAAGCATCTGGACCAAGTATAAAAAAAAAAAGGTTCAGCATAGACACTGAGGAACCCGAGGAAGAGCATGAGATGGTGCTCACACCACCGCCAGTGAACAAGCAACAAGAACATTCAGCAGCATGTACAGTCCCGGCGGTCAGCCTGGACAAGCCGGAATCACCACAGGTGACAGACACTCACGCCCAGGCTCAACAACAGAGCCCCAACTGCGGCGCTCCACGAGGGAGCGTAGACCACCTGAAAGATTTAACCTATGATCCCAATAAAACTTTGGGGAGGAGGTGATATCATGTATGTAACCTCTATGAAACACCACTGCAATACTGTATATACTTAAGCAATGCACACCTTGACCACAGGGGGTGAACTTGTGGGAGACACTCCTTACCTGGTCATCCAGGTATATAAAGGGAGGTCCGACACAGGGTCATCGCTTCTTGGTCTTGTGAATAAAGGTTCAGGTTATAGAGTGACCTTGTCCACAGAATGTGCCTTGTGTGGGTTTTGTGCCATTGAGTAAGGACTTTACAGTATTAAAGTGTAAAGGGTCATGAGCCTGGACACCAGAACTCCCTGTTTTTCTTCAAATAAATCCTTCGGATCATTTACATTCAAACTGAACAAGCAGAGGGGGGTCTCTGTGTTTATTTTAATTTCTTCTTTGAATGTAAACGGAACAACAAAGCCCACATTTATTGTCCATTCCTGGTTGTCCGAAGGTGATGGTGGTGGTGGTACTGGGGTTTTGTCCTTGAACTGCTGCACCTCTTCTGCTGATGGTGCTCCTACAGTGGTGTTAGGCAAGGAATTCCCGAATTTTAACCCAGCAATGATGAAGGAATGGTGGTACTTGTCCACGAAGTGGCCTTTCCAACAATGCGGCATTCCCTCAGTATTGCACTGGGGCATCAGACGAGATTTTTGTGCTCAAGACTCTGGAATGGGCCTTGAACCCACCACCTTCTGATCCTGAATAATGCTTATGCATAATAAGAAGTTATAGGCTCCTCTGATGCCTCAGTGATGCAATGAACTGCCAGGCACAGTGTTGAACCACAACGTTCTTTTTGCTGGTCTCTATCCAGACAGCAGCAGGGCCACTGCAGCTGGCTTCATTGCAACTGGACTGGGGAGGTGGAGGGCAGGGTATAAAGAAATCATCTCACAGCAGCGTTACCGCTCCTGATCACTCTCCAGTGTCCCTCGACTGAAAGGTTGCGTGTATAGACATCAGGAGAGGAAAGAATCAGACTGAGCTGTGGTACCCCAACAGTCAATCATCCTGCCTACACTTACAGTCTGGTCTCACGCATACAGATTGCACATCTGGATGAGAGTCAGAGGGTTGCAGGCTCCTATAGAGCTGTACATCACCTTCAAGAGAGATGGGAGAATTGAGGGGAGCGGGGTGGATGGATGTTAGACAGCAATGAACAAATGTAATGGGAAATCGCATTTGGGTTGTGCTGTGTGGGGTCAGATTACGAAAATCAGATGCTCCAGTATCTGTATGGAAGCTGATCCTAGTAAGCTACATTAAGACCTGTTACAGATGATCAAATAAAAGACATCTACATTTGTACTTACTTAAAATTACAGTATCGGCAACCAGCGCGCTATTAGCTACTCCTGAACATTTCAATTAAAAATAAATGAATGAAGTAATTCAGAAACATATGGAGAATTAAATCTCGAGTTTTGCTGCCCCTGTGTTTAGAACAGGAAATATGTTATTAAATTTAATTTTGGCCACTTCAAAACAAAACAAGCCCAGTAAGAGAGAGAGATATAATGTTGTGGTATCCGTGGAAACCCCAAGTCATTTAACCCTTCGCCAAACCAGCAATTTTCCAATATGGCACCCCACATCACAAATTACACAGCGCGTTCACTGCAACCCCACATCAATAATAGCAAGGAAAAGCAAACTTCAAAATATCTAACTTTACTCTGCACTAATGATACCGTGTTTCAGAATCTTCTAATGCGAGAGCCTCCTTAAGCAAGGAAGACACGTGGAAGGTTTGCAAAAGTGCATTGGCTATGAATCTGCTGCAATTGATTGCAGACGTTCTATAGTGTAAACTATGGCATCATTCACTATGATCTCGGTTCAGAACAAACAATTCCCCTCACTCACTCAGATGGCAGCTGGAAACATCAGCAAATTCTCATCTGGTATAAATGTCCAAGGTTTTTTTTGTGGAGGCAAATGTGTTGGGATTTAGTTCAACATCGCCTGGGATGCCAAATGAGCCATTATAGAGTAGAGCACAAAAGATCCAACCACGCTCAGTCTGCATCATAATATTGTCCCACATACTCGAGGGTAAATTCACACCAACGTACTTTACATTAGAAGTGTAGGATGTGACTTAAGGACCTTGTTCTCGGACAACTCTACACAACCTCATGGTACTGGGGCATCCAGTCAGTCCATGACGTGCAAATTCTTATTGACATAGCACAGATGATAGTTTTGTCACGGTTAGAAAGCAGTTATACAGTCTCCACTGCAAACACTAACTGCCCGCGATGCACGATGGCCAGTAAAATGTGTCAATTATTAAATTTTTAAAAATTAAATTAAAAATCATTTCAATTTTTAAAAAGCACAGTGGGGATCTTCATCCTCTGTCTCTCCACTTCCCGCTCTGCGTACAATTACAGTGTCGTTACTCCATGCCTCATTGCCAATATAGGAAGTTATACGCAATGTTCACCCTCATTTTTTGGGGGGACCACAGTCCTTTAACGGGCTGCGCTGCCCACTCAAGACTTTGTGCTTACGCAAAATCTTCCATCTGAAAAGCTGGTCCTGAGCCGCTCAGCCCTTAGCAGGAGCGTTGGCAGTAAGTGGGGACAATTGTGTAAGTGGTGGGGACTGCACCTAAACTAATGCACAGGAGTAAAAATAATCACCATTTTAAGCTACATTCATTGAGATATGGGATTCAGATGGCATCTTTCAAACCAAATCTAAATCCAGTCCAAAGGAAATTGAACTCCCAGCATTCTTAATATGAAATGCAGACCCATGTTTTTAATTTCCTATGCTCCATTAGGACTTTGTGCGAGCCAGAGAGCTCTGTGGGCATTGTGACAGCATTGTTTTGAACATTCACTGGGTCTTCACTCACACACACACACACACACACACACACACACACACATACATACAAACGTGAACTTTAGCGATTGGTTAGCCAGTTTCCATAACGATGGACCACCTGATGCTAACAAGTCATTTAACTGGCCAATTTGCCATGGGTAAATGAATTGTTGGGTTCAGAAAACCTGGCCACTTCCCAATATGTCTGCATATATTTACAATAGTGTTAGCACAGACCCAAGGCAGAAATACAAGCCAATCCAAATTTGACTGGTTATACTGGGCCAGGCCAAAGTCAATGCTTCAGCTTCCTTGTAAAATGATGCAAATCTGCCTTCTATGAGCTATCAAATTGCAAACCAAACCAAAAGCATAACAAGATGTTTCCTCCTACTACATATCCTGATAGCACACTCGGTAGCTATGAAATTCTGGCGTTGAGCTTGATGGGCTTTGGCCACTTCAAACCAAGTAAAACAAAACACACAACTCCAAGGTCTGTTCGTTCATCCCTAACAATTGTTCAGTGACAACGATTTACCCTTGTCCATTTTGCAACTCCACAATTATGGTCCTGGAATACACTGGATCCATTATTATTATCCAAAAGGTGGGTGTGAGCAAATAACGTCCCATGTTGGAAATGGTTTACGACACTGGATCTACTCATCAGGTAAATAGGGTTGCCAACTCTGGTTGGACATATTCCTGGAGGTTTCATCAAATGACCTCCCACCTCCAACCGTCCCGCCCAATAAAACAATCTTTTCTCCCCCATCTCCAATAGTTTTATAACTAATAAGTAAGAAAATTGATAAAATACACCATTTTTTTTAAATGGCCATATGATTTTTCCCTTGGCTTGCTCACAGCATTCTCCAAGAGATTTATTTTTAAATTCCTGGACAATCCTGGAGGGCTGTCAACCCGACAGGTACACATTGGATTAAGCCGGTCCAAGTTGCAGAGGGTTATGCTGGTTCTCCTGAGTGGATAAACATTGAATTCCAGAGACTTGAGCACAAAAATCTAGGCTGATACTCCAGGGCAGTACTAAGGGAGTGCTGCACTGTCAGAGGTGTGTCTTTCGGATGAGACATAAAACCAAAGCCCCATCTGCTCTCAGGTGGACGTAAAGGATCCTATGGCACTATTTCAAAAAGCAGGGGAGTTATCCTCGGTGTCCTGGCCAATATTTATCCCTCAACCAACATCACAAAAACGGACTATCTGGGTCAATTATCATATTGCTGTTGCGGGAGCTTGCTGTGCGCAAATTGACTGCCGCGTATCCTACATTACAACAGTGACTACACTTCAAAAAGTACTTCATTGGCTGAAGCGCTTTAGAACATCTGGCAGTCGTGAAAGGTGCTATATAAATGCAAGTTTTTCTTTTTAGTTTATAATCGCAGCTGACAAATTACATTAAATGTGAAGCTTAAAATCACCAGAAAAAAGTAACCTTTGCACCGGCAAATCTTCAGCAGCTAAAGAGGCCTCAGAAACCAACTGTAAAACACCTCTCTCCACACCCACTCCTTCCCAATTCCTGGGACAGTGGGCCACCCATCCCTTCCCTCTCTTCCTCTGCTTCCTTTCTGCCTCCCTTCCTCCACTCCAATTTTCCACCACCCTCTAAAGTAAATGTTGGTCCCTTAGAGGACGAGACTGGGGAATTAGTAATGGAGAACATGGAGATGGTAGAAACTCTGAACATATATTTTGCATCAGTCTTTACGGGAGAGGACACTAAAACTATCCCAACAGTGGATAGTCAAGGGGCTATGGATGGGGGGGGGGGGGGGGGGGGGGGGCGGGAGAAACTTAACACAATCACAATCACTAAGGAGGTGGTGCTCAGTAAGATAATGGGACTAAAGGTGGTTAAATCCCCTGGATCAGATGGCTTGCATCCTAGGGTCTTAAGAGAAGTAGCGGCAGGGATAATAACTGCATTGGTTGTAATTAACCAAAATTCCCTGGATTCTGGGCAGGTCCCAGCAGATTGGAAAACTGTAAATGTAACGCCCCTATTTAAAAAAGGAGGCAGACAAAAAGCAGGAAACTATAGACCAGTTAGCCTAACATCTGTGGTTGGGAAAATGCTGGAGTCCATTATTAAAGAAGCTGTAGCAGGAAATTTAGAAAAACATAATTCAGTCAGGCAGAGTCAGCATGGATTTATGAAGGGGAAGTCATGTTTGACAAATTTGCTGGAGTTATTTGAGGATGTAACGAACAGGGTAGATAAAGGGGAACCAGTGGATGTGGTTTATTTGGATTTCCAGAAGGCATTTGACAAGGTGCCACATAAAAGGTTACTGCACAAGATAAAAGTTCATGGGGTTGGGGGTAATATATTAGCATCGATAGAGAATTGGCTAACTAACAGGAAACAGAGAGTCGGGATAAATGGTTCATTCTCGGGTTGGCAATCAGTAACCAGGGGGTGCCGCAGGGATTAGTGCTGGGACCCCAACTATTTACAATCTATATTAATGACTTGGAAGAAGGGACCGAGTGTAACGTAGCCAAGTTTGCTGATGATACAAAGATGGGAGGAAAAGCAATGTGTGAGGAGGACACAAAAAACCTGCAAAAGGACATAGACAGGTGAGTGGGCAAAAGTTTGGCAGATGGAGTATAATGTTGGAAAGTGTGAGGTTATATACTTTGGCAGAAAAAAAATCAAAGAGCAAGTTATTATTTAAATGGGAAAAAAAGTGCAAAGTGCCGCAGTACAGCGGGACCTGGGGGTACTTGTGCATGAAACACAAAAGGATAGTATGCAGGTACAGCAAGTGATCAGGAAGGCCAATGGAAACTTGGCCTTTATTGCAAAGGGGATGGAGTATAAAAGCAGGGAAGTCTTGCTACAGTTGTACAGGGTATTGGCGAGGGAACACCTGGAATACTGCATGCAGTTTTGGTTTCCATATTTAAGAAAGGATATACTTGCTTTGAAGGCAGTTCAGAGAAGGTTCAATAGGTTGATTCCAGAGATGAGAGGGTTGACTTATGAGAAAAGGTTGAGTAGGTTGGGCCTCTACTTATTGGAATTCAGAAGAATGAGAGGTGATCTTATCAAAATGTCTAAGATTATGAGGGGGCTTGACAAGGTGGATGCAGAGAGAATGTTTCCACTGTTAGGAGAGGACTAGAACTAGGGGGCATGATCTTAGATTAAGGGGCCGCCCATTTAAAACTGAGATGAGGAGGAATTTCTTCTCTGAGGGTTGTAAATTTGTGGAATTCGCTGCCTCAGTGAGCTGTGGAAGCTGGGTCATTGAATAAATTTAAGACAGAGTTAGACAGTTTCTTAACCATTAAGGGAATAAAGGGTTATGGGGAGCGGGCAGGGAAGTGGACCCGAGTCCATAATCGGATCAGCCATGATCGTATTAAATGGCGGAGCAGGCTCGAGGGGCCGTATGGCCTACTCCTGCTCCTATTTCTTATGTTCTTATGTAACCCAGCGACATTTAGTCTTGAATCCCCGTGTGCACTATCATGCGGGATCGACTAGTAATAATATAAAGCTCAAGTATTATATGAAAGTTAGGACAGAAGGTGTGATTTTAAAATGGTTACTGAATTGAATCTGTGCACCCCGATTTAATTATCCCTTACCCTTTAATCCTACTTCACCTGGAGAACGACAAGTTATCTTAGCAGCTGACTCAATGCGTCCACCACCCCCAGTAGCCTCTTTACTACCCGCCCAAGCCAGAGGAAGGAGACTCTGTAGAGCATTTAAAAGTTACAGTTTCATCAAAGATTTTCATTTTGGAATGTGTGTTTATTTTTTATCTGCTCCCTGAACATCACGAGGGTGCTCCTCATCCAAGCACTGAGCACAAGAGTGGCCCGGAGTGACCGGTCCTCTAACATCACCTCCCTTGTCCAGGTACAGCATGTGGCCACCGTTTGCGCATGCTCTTCACGACCCGGATAATGAGAACGCAGTTTGCAGAGTCTTGCAAACATAAATTGGATTTCTCGCTGATACACAATGTTGTATGCCAATGGGCCACTTTAGAAAAATTAATACTCTCAACGAATTCTCATTTTCTGTCTCTGCTCTCCTCATGGCATCGATATTTGCTGTGGTACAGTTCCAAGGGTGTTGGATGTTCTTAAGTACCACACCTAAGCGACAGAACATTTTGGTGACCTATCCAACCCTAGAGGGCATCATTGCTGAGCCCAATTCTGCTCTCACCCAACGTCTACACGCATGTCGATGTTAATGATGGAACGGATTAGTTGGTGGTCCTTCCAGCAGTCGTTAGCTCCTGTCATGGCATGGGTGATGCGCATATCTTTGCGATCCCTGGCTCGGACGATGAAACAGTCGATTAGGTGCCAGTGTTTGGAGCGAGGGTGTTGCCACGATGCCTTGTACTTGTCTCTCTGGCGGAACAAAGTGTTGGCGATGACAAGGTCGTGCTCTAGACATTTTGTCAGGAGCAGGGTACCGCTGGAATTGGTTTTCCCTGCCCCCTCTCTGCCGATCACGCCTCCCAGAGGGCTGTGTCCTTGCCGACCCTGGCGTTGAAGTCGCCGAGGAGGATCAGTTTGTCGTCCGTAGGGACACGGGACAGGGATTTTGAGAGGCTGGAGTAAAAGCCCTCTTTGGTCTCATCTGTTTCATTGAGTGTTGGGGCGTACGCACTGATGACTGTGGCGTATTGATTCCGAGATAGGGCGAGTCAAAGAGTCATGAGATGTTCATTAATCCCGCAAAGGGAGTCTCTGGAGGTGGTCGACCAGCTCGTTCTTGTTTGCAAAACCGACTCCGTGGAGGCGGTGTTCTTCCTCTGGTTTGCCTTTCCAGAAGAAGGTGTAACCTCCACCTTGTTCCTTGAGCTGGCCTTCCCCTGCCCGCCGGGTCTCGCTTAGGGCGGTGATGTCAACATCGAAGCATCTAAGTTCCCGGGCAACTATGGCGGTGCGGCGTTCCGGCCCATCACTGTTGGAGTTGTCCATGAGGGTCCTTATGTTCCAGGTCCCGAACTTCATATTGAAGGGTGGAAGATGCCTGTGCGTGAGTTCTTTTAATGTGGGGTGGCCGTTTCACACCGGCTACCACACGGGCTTAGCTGAGCAAAGTCTTGGTCCAGTGGCGAGGGGGTCCAAGACGACTGGAGACCAGGCACTGCTGTATGAGCCTAATTGCCTACGGCGAGATGTTGGCCGTAAGCTCGGCGCTGAGTAGCACCCTTCAGTGAGATGGTACTTGCATGTACTTTCAGAAGGGGGTCACTGATAAACGAACAAACTGAGATTAGCTAACTCAGCACAGGCCAGAGATCAAGCCTTGGATCCTCCCTGCTATATGCTTCAGCTATTAACTGATGAACTTGCTGAGCTATTAGCGGATGACACTAAGTTGGGTGGCAGTGTGAGCTGCGAGGAGGATGCTATGAGGCTGCAGAGCGACTTGGATAGGTTAGGTGAGTGGGAAAATGCATGGCAGATGAAGTATAATGTGGATAAATGTGAGGTTATCCATTTTGGTGGTAAAAACAGAGATACAGACTATTATCTGAATGGTGACAGATTAGGAAAAGGGGAGGTGCAACGAGACCTGGGTGTCATGGTACATCAGTCATTGAAGGTTGGCATGCAGGTACAGCAGGCGGTTAAGAAAGCAAATGGCATGTTGGCCTTCATAGCGAGAGGATTTGAGTACAGGGGCAGGGAGGTGTTACTACAGTTGTACAGGGCCTTGGTGAGGCCACACCTGGAGTATTGTGTACAGTTTTGGTCTCCTAACTTGAGGAAGGACATTCTTGCTATTGAGGGAGTGCAGCGAAGGTTCACCAGACTGATTCCCGGGATGGCGGGACTGACACATCAAGAAAGACTGGATCAACTAGGCTTGTATTCACTGGAGTTCAGAAGAATGAGAGGGGATCTCATAGAAACGTTTAAAATTCTGACGGGGTTAGACAGGTTAGATGCAGGAAGAATGTTCCCAATGTTGGGGAAGTCCAGAACCAGGGGTCACAATCTAAGGATAAGGGGCAAGCCATTTAGGACCGAGATGAGGAGAAACTTCTTCACCCAGAGAGTGGTGAACCTGTGGAATTCTCTACCACAGAAAGTTGTTGAGGCCAATTCACTAAATATATTCAAAAAGGAGTTAGATATAGTCCTTACTACTAGGGGGATCAAGGGGTATGGCGAGAAAGCAGGAATGGGGTATTAAAGTTGCATGTTCAGCCATGAATTCATTGAATGGCGGTGCAGGCTCGAAGGGCCGAATGGCCTACTCCTGCACCTATTTTCTATGTTTCTGTGTTTCTATTAGGGCGCCAGTTAATTCTACTTTTATAACAACATGCAGCACACAACGTGTGTGACTGCAATAAAGGGCACAGATTGAAACCTGAGAAATGCATTCAGTATTAGCACAGTTAATGTGCTAAACAAGGGTTCAATTATTCCAAGGAAACTGATGGCAATCAACCCACCCACACCAACCAGCCATAAGCAGATTTCTGATAAATTCCTCTGAAACAGATTTTTACCAAATCCTAATTTGGTTGCAACAGGTTTTCCATGAGAGGGTCCCAGGGTGTGCCTAAAAGCATCAGATATTTAGCGGTCCGTCCGTCACTAGCTTTCTGCATTTGTTGCCATGTTATTTCCAATAATAAAAAATACTGCAATAATGGCCCTTTTTCTATGAGGCACTGACGCTGTCTTTGTAAAGTTTGGACAAGGGGTCCTCCGGAACGTGTCGACATTTGCCGAGGTGGGGGGAGCAGGGCTCTCCCACAAAATAGTTTGAAAACAACTGGATTACAACTATTGGTAATTAAGTTTTTAATCGATTTTAATCGCTCCACCATTGGCCGTGCCTTCAGCTGCCTGGGCCCCAAGCTCTGGAACTCCCTCCCTCAACTGCTCCGCCTCTCTTTCCTCCTTTAAGACATTCCTTAAAATCTACCTCTTGGACCCAGCTTTTGTTCATCTACTCTTATATCTCATGTGGCTCAGAGTCAAAGTTTGTTTTATAACACTCCTGTGAAGCACTTTGGGAACGTTTTACTACATTAAAGGTGCTATATTAATGCAAGTTGTTGTTCTAAGTTCAATACTTTTTAGAAGCAACTTCATGCCAATCTTGACCATAATCACCTAATGAGGCTCAGCTATTGAAAGCAAGTGGTTTACTAAGTTACTTCATTTGGCTGCAATAATCGGAACATTGTAAAAGTACTCCCCCCTTCACCCCAACCCCCATTTAAAAAGGATATCTCACTAACTGCGCTCCCTTTTAACAATAGCTATTTGGGCTGCAGTGCAGGGTGTCTTTGGTGAGGTACTGAGGGTAGCTGTGCCTGTGGGAACCATACCCCAGCAGGAAATGCCACCTTCTGAAAAGGAGTGAAGAAAAGGAAACTAAACGTTAAAAAACAGTTACTAAGGATTCTAATAAAACATTCCTCTACATGACACGTTTTGATTTAGTAATATTTTTGTTTAAATGATGAATGTAAATGGTATAATCAACGGGAAGTGGCTTTAGCGCAGATTTTAACCTAAGCCCCTCAGCGGGAACCGTCTGATTTTACTCTCGGGTGTAAAACATGTGTCCGACCCGAAATCACTTCATTCCTGGTGGGCAAGTTAGCTTAAAATCGGGGCTTTAATTACAGAGCTAACTATGTGAAGAAACTGAATTAACATCCCGCAAGCTGATCGCTTTATCCACATTACGTCTTATCAGTTCTGACAAGCTCTCGGTCTCAATCATTCCTCCAATTCATTTCTTTTCATGATGTCATCAGCATTCAAAATTGAACTAGGCATTTTTTTTAAAAACTTATTAAAATGAAGTACAGAATCCAGTTTGAGTGCCAAAGTCACTGGTAGCTACAGAATTGGCTCGCTACCAAGCAATGCTATGACTGGTTCCCATTCCAATTCAGGCGTCAAATTCAAATGGTGTGAGATTACACCCTCCTCCGATCTCACACTGCGCCCGTCTGGGCCAGGGCAGGAGCTGACTCTGGAGATTATGTGGTCAAATTTGGGATCTTACCGTGTGCAAAATGGCTGTGTATCTGCCTAGATAATAACAATCCCTGCACTTCAAAGTAATTCATTGTATGTGAAGTACTTTGATATATTGCTGAGTGATCAGATAAGGCACAATATAGATCATATCCGCAAAGATTATGTTATCACAAGCAGTATAGAAGTTTTATATGGAAACCGAAAAGTAATCTAATTTTTCTCCATTACACAGCACTTGGGACTCCCTGCTCTGCCTGTCACTGCCTGATCGTCGAGGCTGTTAAAGCTTTATCAGAGCATTTATTAAACCTGTGGAGAACACGCTGAGGGCAGACGCACAGATCAGGGCCACAGATCAAAGGGGCAATTCCACTGATCTCCCACTCCAACCTCCAGCTCTCAGTGCAGAGAGAAACAAATATCAAACCCACTGTTGGTAGCCTGAGCAACCATCAAGATAGCAGCGCTTTTCATCCATACACTCAGACCCTGTGCATGCAGCCAAATCAACAACTCCCTCACTTTGCAGTGCTGAGCTGGACGTCTGCAAATGTTGCTGACACCAGGAGTTGACACAAAGCAGGTTTGAAATGAAACCCCTTTCACTACTAGCACATTGTATTGTATCTATTAAAAACTCCTATTACGGACATACTGTCTGTCAGTTGGATAGTAAAATCAAACTGCAAATATAATTATCTGATTTTGTTAAAGCAATGATACCATCAATACAATGCAATGACCCAGTCTTTTGCTACACATTTACTTTACAATTCTGCTTCTCTGGCACCCTCCCCTTAACCACCCTCCACCTATCAACCACTTAACTGAATTCTCTATTATGGAAATCGTCCCCTCCCTCTGGTTCCTGCAGCTCCAATCTCCTTTCATCAAAATCCCTTCCTTCTGTCTCTGTCCTCTCTCCCTATTCTTCTCTTCACACTTTGCCCAAGAGCTTTTGCACCCTGGCTATTATGGGGAGATGTGTATATTCAAATACCCTCACCCTGGGTATTGTACATTTAATTTTTTGGATTGGTAAAGGCTTTTTGAAATCTTTTTCAAAGCCGTGGTTTTTAAAAAATTATTTCAGAAACCATGATGATGGGCTAAAGATTACCTTGCAAGTCACCACCAAGGTGTACATAGAATTATATCGAATTCCAAGAATTACATTGAATTTACAGCACAGAAACAGGCCATTTGGCTCCTGGTCTGAGCCACACGAGCTTCCTCCCACCCTACTTCACCTAGTTCTATTGGCATATCTTGCTAAGTAGCGGTGAGTTGAAATGAGGTGACAGGGTATAAGGAGAAAAGGACAAAGCAGAAATAGGTCTGATAATTGGAACATCCTTGTGGGATTAAGTGGTGTCTATGAAAATTAACAGTGGTACAACTGAGGTGTTCGAAAACACCAGTCATCTGTTAGAATCTGGTAATGCAACTCTCTAACCGACAGCAGCAATGATACCTGTAGCTCTTTGTTTTCAACAAAATGCATCTTCAGAAAGATTACCAGAATAACCACTCAAGATGTAGATTCCAACTCAATTTGACTCAACTTAAAAAAAATCAAACACACCTTCTTAATGCTCTCTGAAACCAGCCGCCCCCCACCTCATCACCTGTGTTTGGAGTACATATAATCTTTGCCATCTTGTAGCACTTGGGGATCAGGTATACTTGATGCATTATCCATCAACTGCCTAATCCCAAGCCTCATGTTCTTGCAGCTTGAGTATTGTTCTTTCCGTCTTTTTCCTGTGTAACGTTTCCATCTGCTGCATCGTAACTCTCCTTTGAGTTTAGAATGGTGTACAACACTACCTCAGTTTATGAGTGCCGAAATATATGGTCCATTCAAGTGTGTACCTCGAGGAGGGAAGGCGAGGCGAGGGGAACAATTCTCTCTCACATGTTGCTATATAGTTCTAACTGCATTTTATGATATTAATAAAACTGGCTTGCCAGCAGCATGTATACTCCTTAAAATTCTTGCCGGAACAGATCTTTGATCCTTTTTGTATTCCTAACTATAGTTAATTCCACGGGGTGACATGTCCCATCCTCTTTCCCCTAAAACAAAGTACTTCAAAATCTTATTTTTAATAAAAGTTAAAAACTCGAAAAGTTAAACAAATGGTCGACTGGGTAAAAGGCACTGTAGCACTAAACTGTACAGACGATAAAGTTAAATCCCAGTCTGTGCTGCATTAGCTGATCTCAGGAGTTAGGGATCTATAATTAGCATCGGTGCCCCCTGGGCTAATTGCTATCCGGTGACACCGGAAGTGACTGTAGATGGAACTCGGGTGAAAATAAAATCAGCTGTATGATGCCCCCCCCCACCATGGCAAAACAGTCTGCCAAAACTCGCTGTTTGGGCTCATAGATTAAGAACATAAAAATTAGGAGCAGGAATCGGTGATATAGCCCCTCAAGCCTGCTCCGCCATTCAACAAGATCATGCCTGATTTTCGAACTTAACTCCACTTTGCTGCCCTATCACTATATCCCTTGAAGCACTTGTGCAAGGCATCAGAGGGGCTGCCGGCAAAGCTGTACCTAAGCAACAGCCAGCGCCTTCAGAGGAAAAAGAATGGGAAAAATAATTATAGATGCAGTTTGCTGGGGCACAAAGTTTCATAGCCATCCATGGTGTGTTCTTGGCTGCTTCAGGAAATAAACCTTCCCAAAAACTTGTCACTAACTAAGTCATGTCCCTTTAACTATCTTTCTTTACAAAAATACACACTGCAGCACCTTCTTTACCCGTTATTTAATGTAGTTTCGGGGGTTATATTTATAATCAATGTATCTCAACAATTAGCACATTTGTGAATTTAAAAAGCAAACAAGAAAAAAAAAGAACCCCGAGGAATGTTTATGGGGCATTGATTGTGCGAGGCTTCCTCTCAGACAAAAGCAGCTTCCGTTACTGAAGTTATTCTCGGCTCCCTTCCCTGATCAAGATCACACAAAGATCATAGCGTCACAGCAATTGCAGCCCATAGGTCCAAACATAAGATGTCTCGCAGATGTGTTCCCACACAAGGCAATGCCTGGCACTTTGCTAACCAGTTAAAAGTTCATGGAATCATAAAAATCGCAGCACACAGAGGCCTATCACGTTTGCAGTACTCTCCAATGGGATCCACCGAAGCTGATCCTACATCCCTGCCCTTTTGCTGTATCCTATTATATTCTCCTTTTTCAAATACTTACCCAATTCCCTTTTTAAAGATGTTACAGTCTCTGCCTCAATAGACATGTGTGATAAATCATTCCATGTTCTAATAAATCTCTGTGTGGAATAAACAAACTCTGACCTCCCGCCTTGTTCTGCCACTAATCATGAGTCTGTACCCCCTGCACTTCACAGTAATCAGAATTTCCTCAGCAATATTATTTCTCAATAGTACGTAGTGGCAATGTCACAACTGTTAGCCCTTCGATGCAATCCTCACTGTGTGCTAGTAAAATGAGTCACATTAGCAACAGACATTTCTGCAGTCAGCACGAAAACAGACCCAAATCTGAAAACCCGCTCCATAAAGTGAGTAAAATATTATAAGTAATATATTATAATTAATGACAGGCACCTGAAGCCGCGACAGGAATATCATCTCCAAAGGCGCTGTCACATTGTTAAAGTGCAGCTGACAGCAGGCACACCATGTCCTTGCTGTTGGCTGGATTTAACAATGTAAACAGCCCAATTCGCTTTGCACTATCAGCATGGGACACCCAATTTCCGTGGATTTTGGGAACTGCCATCAGACTTTACAGTTCTAAAAACTTCTGCCCCGGTGCTTGATAGAGAACAGAACCAGATAGTAAGGTAAATGAGAGCAAGTAACAGTGGGAGGCTGACAGAGTGCTCCCCGAAATCAACACAGCACAGTTCAAGCACCTGAGGCTGGATTTTTCGCTTTGATGATTTCGGGGCGGTAATGGCCGTAAAGTTTGTGCCTCAATAAGTAACATTGGGCAGCTGGGTCCCGAGTCAGGGAGCGCAGTGCTAAGGGGAGGCTTGTACACCTCTCTTGGGCGCTAGGATGGGAAACTCCCGAGCTAAAGAGCCGGGCTGGGAGCACTCCGAGACACGCCCGGGGAGAAACAAAAACCTATAAAAAAACCCACAAAAACATTCCCAAATCTTTGCCCACTGCCACCACAACATAAATCGCAAAAGAAAATACTTACCTTCCTGCAGTCAGTATCGTTAGACCGCCTGATTTCCCAGATGTTCACTGCGGGGCGCGCTTTGGGGAGTACGGGTCGGGCTGAAGTCAAAACTCACGCCGGTGTCGCAACCAGGGGCATTGCACACCGGCGCAGCTCTTCCAGGCGGTGTTGCTCTGTGCCGCCGCAAAACCGGACCCGGGAATCGCTGCAGGGCGCTGGAGGCTGACTGCCTGCCCAGAAGATCTCACCGCCGCTGCTCCGGGGCGAAAAACGGAGCACAGAAGATGCGAAAATCCGCCTCTTGACGGGCCATGAGACTAAATTACCATCTCATTGTCATTCCCCAGTTTCTATTTTCTAGAATTAACGAATGCTCCGAGGAAGGAATTGCTCACAAAAATCTTACTCACTTCTCACTCCTGAGTATCTATCAGTTGTTTAGTTAAGAGTGCTTGGAGATATTTTTTTCTTTCCATCTTTTGCATGAGACATTAAACCGAGGTCCGTCTGCCTTCTCAGGTAGATGTAGAAGATCCCATGGCACTATTTCGAAGAATAACAGGGGAGTTCTCCCCAGTGTCCTGGCCAAAATTTATTCCTCATCCAACACTATTACAAAAAAAACAATTATCTGATCATTATCACTTTGCTGTTTTTGAGAGTTTGCTGTGCGCTAAATTGGTTGCCACATTTCCTACATTACAACAGTGGCTATACTTCAAAAAGTGCTTCATTGGCTGTAAAGCGCTTTGGGACGTCTTGAGGTTGTGGAAGGTGCTATATAAATGCAAGTCCTTTCTTTTTATTCAGCTTATAAACAGCTGCCCCATTTGTTGAGGCAACTGCAGCCATCATCCTGTTGCCACGTTGAAAAGTGATACTGAAAGATGCTGGGACCCTGTCCTGAAATAAAATGTTGGTCTTAATATCTTCAGCCTTTAGTTATTTGGAGTGAATCTCACTCATTTCAGTTTAAATAGTGGCATTTTTGATGTACTCACTCCTAAACATGAATGTAGCGCCCTGTGTTTAAATGGGTTTGCAATCAGTCTCACTCTTTCAGATCATAAATCTCACTTTAACATTTCCCCGATGTTGACAGCCCGGTACATTGCTCTCCCAGTGGACAGTGTGAAAGAACAGTTTTGTGCTAAAATTTTATTTCGGATCAGTGCCAATGTCAGTACAGAAATGGAGAATTTGGAAAAAAAAATGTATTTGTGGAGATTAGATCAATGGCTACTGATTATTTTTAGATGCCTATATATTTAGTTCTGTATGGCACTTCACAGGTTAGACAGGAAGAACAGCAGAATCCATGTATATTTTTAGATGTGAGAAAGTGCGCAGTCTGCCAAAATACTAATAGTTTATGATGTGAATATGTTTAGGCTTGCATTTTATTGATGCGGAATATTTCAAAAGTGCATGCTGTGTGAAGGAAGAGGGTAGAATGCGTGGTGCTCTAAAATGCTTGCTTTAGATTCATGGTTTCAAAACACTAAGTGCTGTTGACACGGGAGTGGTATCTGGGCTGGAATTCATTAATTACTGAGTTTGGTATGCTTCACATTTCCTAAATATTCTTGCCTGTATTGTGCACCGAGTGACTTACCTGTCAAAAAAAATATTTTTCTTTCCCTCCCATTTTCGAACCACAGAATAGTACAGCGCAGAAGGAGGCCATTCGGCCCATCGAGTCTGCGTCAGCTCTTTTGAAGAGCAATCCAGTTAATCCCATTCCCTCGCTCTTTCCCCACGTCCCTGCAATGTTTACTCCTTCAAGTGTTTATCCAACTATTGAACCTGTATTCACCACCCTATCAGGCAATGCATTCTAAATCCCAATCACTCACTACATAAAAAAGTATTTGCTCATGTCGCCTCTTGTTCTTTTGCCAATTACCTTAAATCTGTGCCCCCTTATTTTTGATCCTTCAGCCATTGGAAACATTTTTTTCATTATTTACTCTATCTAAACCCTTCATGATTTTAAATACCTCTATCAAATCTCCTCTTAGCCTTCTCTGCTCCAAGGAGAACAATCCCAAATCTATTCATGTAATTGTAATCCCTCATCACTGGAACCAGTCTAGTGAATTTCTTCTGTACCCCTTCTAAAGCCTTCACGTCCTTCCTAAAGTGTGGTGCCCAGAATTGGACACCTTACTCCAGCTGGGGCTGAACCAGTGTATTATATAGGATTAGCATAACTTCCTGGCTTTTGTATCCTATACCTCTACTATAAAGCCCAGGATCCCATATACTTTATTAACTGCTGTGTTAACCTGCCCTGCCACCTCCAAAGATTTGTGCACAAACACCCCCAGGTCCCACTGTTCTTGCACCCCTTTTAAAAGTACACCATTTAGTATATATGGTCTCTCCTCATTCTTTCTACCTCACACTTCACTGCATTGAATTTCCTCTGCCATGTGCCCACCCTTTCCACCAGCATTCTTGAAGTCTATTATTATCTTCCTCACTATTTACTACACTTCCAAATTTCGTGTCATCTGCAAATTTTGAAATTGTGCCCTATGTCCCCAAGTCCAAGTCATTAATGTTTATCAAAAACAGTAGTGGTCCCTGTTATGTCTGTAATGTACTTATGAATGACCCCATGAGGTAATGTGTTGTACTCAAACTGTAGTGACCGTGGTCCTTTATTCGTAACTCCAGAGTGAGGCACAAGCATGGTGGGCAGCCTTTTATACTGGGCCCTGCACACCTATGCCGGTGACCCTTAGGTCTCCCACTGCAGTGCCCTCTGGTGGACAGCCTCTGCCATAGGGGCAGGAAACCCCGGCCTCCACCAGTTGCACCCTCTAGTGGTGCCAGCATAGTATATACACAGTGCAAACCTTACTGATAGTACATCAGGTAACAAGTTTCCATCTTATGTATCGATACAGTGACTACACAGAGAGTATATCTATAGTCTGCATATATAACAGTCCCAGTACTGAACCGTGGGGAACACCACTGTTCACCTCTCTCCAGTCCGAAAAACAGCCATTCACCACAACTCTGTTTTCTATCCCATTGCCAACTTTGTAGCCATTTTATCCCATGGGCTTCAATTTTACCAACAAGCCGAATAAGCCTAATATGTGGTACTTTATCAAATGCCTTTTGAAAATCCATGTACACAACATCAATTGCACTGCCCTCAGCCACTCTCCCTTTAATGAACTACCTTTTCCAAATCACTAGCAATGACTAACCATATTGGGCAACAAGAACGACAGCAACTTGCATTTATGTAGTGCCTTTAATATAGTAAAACATCCCAAGGTGCTTCACAGGAGCGTTATCAAATAAAATTTCACACGAGCACATATGGAGATATTAAGATTTTAAGGAGGTTTTAAGGAGCACCTTAAAGGAGGAGAGAGAGCTAGAGAGACGGAGAGGTTTAGGGAGAGAATTCCAGAGCTTGAGGCCGAGGCAACTGAAAGTACGGCTGCCAGTGGTGGAGTGATTAAAATAGGAGATGCACAGACCGACACTTCCGTGCACTATGAGGGAGTGCTGCACTGTCGGAAGTGCTGCCTTTCGGATGAGACGTTAAACCTCTGAACAGACATAAAAGTTTCCATGGCCATTATTAGAAGGGGAATTCTCCCCGGTGTCCTGGCCAATATGTATCACTCAACAAACATCACTAAAACAGATTATTTAGTCATTATCACATTGCAGTTTGTGGGAGCTTGCTGTGCCAAATTGGCTGCCGCGTTTCCTACATTACAACAGTGACTCATCATAGGCAGTTCCTCGGAATCGAGGAAGAATTGCTTCCATTCTTAAAATAAGTCCTTAGGTGGCTGAACAGTCCAATACGAGAACCACAGTCCCTGTCACAGGTGGGGCAGTTGAGGGAAAGAGTGGGTGGGACAGGTTTGCCGCACGTTCTTTCCGCTGCCTGCGCTTGATTTCTGCACGCTCTTGGCGATGAGACTCGAGGTGCTCCACGCCCTCCCGGATGCACTTCCTCTACTTCGAGCAGTCTTTGGCCAGGAACTCCCAGGTGTCAGTGGGGATGTTGCACTTTATCAGGGAGGCTGAGGGTGAATTGATGGGATTGAAGGCCGATAAATCCCCAGGGCCCTGATAGTCTGCATCCCTGGGTACTTAAGGAAGAGGTCATAGAAATAGTGGCTGCATTGCTGATCATTTTCCAACAGTCTTATCGACTCTGGATCAATTCCTATGGACTGGAGGGTAGCTAATGTAACACCACTTTTTAAAAAAAGGAGAGAGAAAACGGGTAATTATAGACCGGTTAGCCTGACATCAGTAGTGGGGAAAATGTTGGAATCAATTATTAAAGGTGAAATAGCAGCGCATTTGGAAAGCAGTGACAGGATCGGTCCAAGTCAGCATGGATTTATGAAGGGGAAATCATGCTTGACAAATCTTATGAAATCTTTTGAGGATGTAACTAGTAGAGTGGACAAGGGAGAACCAGTGGATGTGGTGTATTTGGACTTTCAAAAGGCTTTTGACAAGGTCCCACACAAGAGATTGGTGTGCAAAATCAAAGCACATGGTATGGGGGTAATGTACTGATGTGGATAGAGAACTGGTTGGCAGACAGGAAGCAGAGAGTCGGGATAAACGGGTCCTTTTCAGAATGGCAGGGAGTGACTAGTGGGGTGCCACAGGGCTCAGTGCTGGGACCAAAGTTCTTCACAATATATATTAATGACTTAGATGAAGGAATTGAGTGTAATATCGGCAAGTTTGCAGATAGCACTAAACTGGGTGGCGGTGTGCGGTGTGAGCTGTGAGGAGGACGTTAAGAGGCTGCAGGGTGACTTGGACAGGTTGGGTGAGTGGGCAAATGCATGGCAGATGCAGTATAATGTGGATAAGTGTGAGGTTATCCATTTTGGGGGCAAAAACACGAAGACAGAATATGATCTGAATGGCAGCAGATTAGGAAAAGGAGAGTTGCAACGAGACTTGGGTGTCATGGTTCATCAGTCATTGAAAGTTGGCATGCAGGTACAGCAGGCGGTGAAGAAGGCAAATGGTATGTAGGCCTTCATAGCTAGGGGATTTGAGTATAGTAGCAGGGAGGTCTTACTACAGTTGTACAGGCCTTGGTGAGGCCTCACCTGGAATATTGTGTTCAGTTTTGGTCCCCTAATCTGAGGAAGGACGTTCTTGCTATTGAGGGAGTGCAGCGAAGGTTCACCAGACTGATTCCCGGGATGGCTGGACTGACATATGAGAAGAGACTGGATCAACTGGGCGTTTATACACTGGAGTTTAGAAGGATGAGGGGGGATCTCATAGAAACATATAAGATTCTGATGGGACTGGACAGGTTAGATGCGGGAAGAATGTTCCCGGTGTTGTGGAAGTCCAGAACCAGGGGACACAGTCTTAGGATAAGGAGTAGGCCATTTAGGACTGAGATGAGGAGGAACTTCTTCACTCAGAGAGTTGTTAACCTGTGGAATTCCCTACCGCAGAGAGTTGTTGATGCCAGTTCATTGAATATATTCAAGAGGGAGTTAGATATGGCCCTTATGGCTAAAGGGATCAAGGGGTATGGAGAGAAAGCAGGAAAGGGGTACTGAGGGAATGATCAGCCATGATCTTATTGAATGGTGGTGCAGGCTCGAAGGGCCGAATGGCCAACTTCTGCACCTATTTTCTATGTTTCTATGTCATTGTAACGTTTCCTCTGCCCACCTTTGGCTCGCTTGCCGTGAAGGAGCTCCGAGTAGAGCGCTTGCTTTGAGAGTCTCGTGTCTGGCATGTGAACAATGTGGCCTGCCGAGAGGAGCTGATCAAGTGTGGTCGGTGCTTCAATGCTGGGGATATTGGCTGGGCGAGGATGAAAATGTTGGTGCCTTGCCGCACAGCACTACCTCCCAGTCATTAAGATCCATGGCGCGGCTCTGGACAATGTGGACCATTTCCTATACCTCTGGAGCCTCTTATCAACAAGAGCAGACATTGACGACAAGATTCAATACCGCCTCCAGTACAGCCTTCGGACGCCTGAGGAAAAGAGTGTTTGAAGAACAGGCCCTCAAAAGTGTCACCAAGCTCATGGTCTACAGTGCTGTAGCAATATCCACCCTCCTGTATGGCTCAGGGACATGGACCATGTACAGTAGACACCTCAAGTCGCTGGAGAAATACCACCAACGATGTCTCCGCAAGATCCTACAAATTCCCTGGGAGCACAGACGCACCAACATTAGCGTCCTCGACCAGGCCAACATCCCCAACATTGAAGCACTGACCACACAACAGTGACTACACTTCAAAAGTACTTCATTGGCTGTAAAGCACTTTGGGACATCCTGAAGTCATGAAAGGCACTGTAGAAAGGCAAGTTCACCCCATGATACCTGCAAAATAAGTTCCTAATCTTTTGTACCACAGTACAAGTAATAACACTGTCTGTGACAGTAGTGTGCAACACACCACCACCAGTATTGCGTAGAGGGCTATAGATCAATACAGGTTGCTGAGGTGCAACTTTAACGCTGCAATCCACAATCTGTGTTGGATCCTTTGTTTCAAATGTAACTGTACATGGGGAGCAGGGCAATTTACCCCTTTATGGTCTTAGCAAATTTCAAGTCATTCTTTCACAATCCTATCTAATTTATGTGCTCTCTTTCCCTTTATATATAGACATTTGTGGAGCAAACCAAGAATTCATCAAATGTCAAGTTTACCCCATTTTCACCCCTTTGGATTCCTTTCTTTCAAAAATGGTTAAATCTCTAAGTTCTTCCAGTTCTGACGAAAGGTCATCGATCTGAAACATTAACTCTGTTTCTCTCCCCCACAGATGCTGCCTGACCCACTGAGTGTTAACAGCATTTTCTGTTTTTATTTCAGATTTCCAGCATCCGCTGTGCTTTGCTTTTGAGGAAACAAAGCTACAGTTTTTAAAAATACGAAAACCTACATGACATGTTAGCACAATAATCCACCCACTGTCAGAAGTGCTCTAGTCAGTGAATTCTAAAGGGATTGGAT
The DNA here is from genome assembly GCF_044704955.1 of Pristiophorus japonicus. NCBI lineage: Eukaryota > Metazoa > Chordata > Chondrichthyes > Pristiophoridae > Pristiophorus > Pristiophorus japonicus. Next base: position 5,769,142 of record NC_091992.1, on the reverse strand, counting down.
TTACCCAAAACCAACAAATCTGTGGAAAAAAAACAGAGGCTATGACTTTGGAAGTTCAGCTTGTTTTTCATTCATCTATTTATTGATAGGCCGACGAATAAAATCAGCCCCGACTCGAGTAAACATACAGTCAGCTGGCCCAACGCAGCAGCATTTGTGAAATTTACCAGAAACTGAAGCCAACGTCACTGGGAAAAGAATATTCTCTCTTGAAGTAAACAGTGGGATTACCCTCATGCACATTATTCTTGACATTGAGAAAATGATCCCTGCACGAAAAGTGTAAACCTAAACATCCCCATTCAGTAACCAAGGACCACCGAGACATTTCAGCTTAAAGAGGAAGTGTTGTTGGGAACTCAGCCACAAACTACCACTTACAGAACACTCAGATATGCCGATGGAGTTACTCAGTACGGACCCAGTGGGTATTGCCATGGATGGCGATGGACAGATTGAGGTCACCATACCTCTCATATCACATTATTATTTTAAATACTCTGACATGCAGGTGATTACAGAGATCCCACTTGAGAACTGATCAATGTAATATATAGGAGATTTGATAGAGGTGTTCAAAATCATGAAGGGTTTCGCTTGCGTGGATAAGGAGAAACTGTTCCTGGTCGGTAACCAGAGGACACAGATTGAAGGTGATTGGCAAAAGAACCAGAGGCGACAGGAGGAAACACTATTTTTACGCAGCGAGTTGTTGTGATCTGGAACGCACTGCCTAAAAGGTTGGTGGGAGCAGATTCAATAGTAACTTTGAAAAGGGAATTGAATAAATACTTGAAAAGGAAACATTTTCAGAGCGATGGGGAAAGAGCAGGGGGAGTGGGATTAGTTGGATAGATCTACCAAAGAGCCGGCACAGGCATGATGGTCGGAATTGCCTCCTTCTGTGCTGTATCATATTCAGATATAATATAATATTAATCTAGATATCACTGCCATGTGAAACAAGTGAGCTGGCACTGCATGGCTAGATCATCAATGAACCCACTGTTTCCTACATTACAATAGGGACAGCAGTTCAAAAGCACTTCATTGGCATCTGACCCTTTGGGATGACCTGAGGTCACGAAAGGTGCTATATCTCTCAGAGGGTTGTAAATCTGTGGAATTCGCTGGCTCAGAGAGTTGTGGAAGCTGGGACATTGAATACATTTAAGACAGAAATAGATAGTTTCTCGAACGATAAGGGGATAAGGGGTTATGGGGAGCGGGCGGGGAAGTGAAGCTGAGTCCATGATCGGATCAGCCATGATCTTATTGAGTGGCGGAGCAGGCTCAGGGGGCCAAATGGCTGACTCCTGCTCCTATTTCTTATGTTCTTATAATGTTGTGGTCTGGAATTGAGTGCCTGAAAGGGTTGTGGAAGTAGAGTCAATGGTAACTTTGAAACGGGAAGTGGATATATACTTAAAAAGGAAAGATTTGCAGAGTTACAGAGAAAGAGCAGGGGAGTGGGACGAATTGGATCGCTCTTTCAAAGAGTTGGCACAGGCATGGCGGTCCGAGTGGCCTCCTACTGTGCTGTGTGGTTCGATGATTCCTGAAGTGCATGCTCTTTTCTTTGCTGTATTGAGGTTGACAGCCAGAGGACATAGGTTCAGTCTCCAATGCCACCAAAGTTCCCACTCTCACCAGCATCACTGTGTGGAGGCATAGGGCAGAGTCCATGCACTTTGCCAATTGTTAGAGGCAAAATAACGATAGGATTGTCAATCCTTCCCGCCCCCCCCTCCCCACCCCCGAAGGCTGCTCTTACCCATCTCTTTGTGGCCATCCACGAGTGGCATTGGCTGAGACTTTGGATCACTTCACACACCTTATCTCTTAGTTCTACTTGCTGCACTACCTCTGAAGACTGGAGAGAAAATGCAGTGTTTCTATCTTTAAATAAAATACTACTCGATACTAAACTGGTGGCTCGTTAAATAGGAGTTCCTGCCTTGATGACTTGGGCTGCAAAAGATTTGATGCTGTCACGCCTCCACTTTAACGAGTGCGAAACTTCACGCATACCCCAAGTGGTTTCCAATAGCAAGGGCGTTCATGAGAAGGCTATCTCATTAGTGCACAGGATGTAAGCACAAGCCAGCATGATGAGATCTCTATTGCTCAACAATGCCGTTGTCAGGCCAGTTTGTTCTGCTGCCATTACCTTGAAAATGCTTGTGGGATGTTGCTGCTATACAATGACTGTCATATTTGCCTACATTACAAGCGTCACTGCACTTCAAAGCAACTTACTGCATAAAGCACTTTTGAGAAATTTCAATGCGACCATGCAATGATTATTTATTAGTTACAAGTAAGATATCTGCTACATATGTGGTGAGACCACATCTAGAACAGTTTTGCTCTCCTTATTTAAGGAGGGATATACTTGCATTGGAGGCAGTTTCGAGAAGGTTCACTAGGTTGATTCCTGAGATGAGGGGGTTGACTTATGAAGAAAGGTTGAGCCTATACACATTTGACTTTAGAAGAATGAGAGCTGATCTTATTGAAACATAGAAGCTACTGAGGGGGCTCGAAAAGGTAGATGCAGAGAGGATGTTTCCACTCATGAGGGAATCTAGAACTAGGGGACATAGTTTAAGAATAAGGGGTCGCACATTTAGAACTAAGATGAGGAGGAATTTCTTCTCACAGAGGGTTGTAAGTCTGTGAAATTCTCTGCCCCAGAGAGCTGTGGAGGCTGGAACATTGAATATATTTAAGGCGGAGATGGGAAGATTTTTGAACGATGTGGAAGTGAAGGTTATGGGGAGTGGACAGGGAAGTGGAGCTGAGCCCAAGATCAGATCAGCCATGATCTTATTAAATGACGGAGCAGGCTCGAGTGTCCAAATGGCCTACTCCTCCTATTTCTTATGTTCTTATGTTACACATGGGCCCACACCCCATTAAACGGCAGTGTTTTTGTTGTCCCCTCTTCTACTGAAGATACTAGCTTGTGCCAGGGTCTGAATTATATGCCCCGCAATCTTCTGGTATCTCACCATAGTGGCTGCACTTCATATATGAGCCTTGACAGCAGGTGTCAGGAGGCTGTGAGGGGTATAACAGCCAAGATCAAAGCGCTGCATTACATCTTATCTCTACAATACTGTCATTACATTATTTACTTAACTCACGGTTACTGGCTGCAAATTAGAAGCAAGCAAATAAAGACACACCAACAGCAAGTGCCTCCGACCCAGAAAACTCTCAGAAACCACATGAACAACAGCAGCTGAGCGATAATAGAATTAATCATTTTCCCACCAAACGTTCAAGAAGAATAGTCACTAATTAATAAAGCCTTCCTCCGCCTTTGTACTTCTGCACACTCGAGTGTCCAACAGATTTAATTTCACCTCATTGAAAAAGACAAGAGGAAAGGACAGGGTTAAGAAAATGAACAATTTCGGCTTCGTTGGATCTGCAATCAAGCATTCGAAGGGGTACACGGTTTAATCTGTTTTCCTGCGGGCTCAGTGTTTCATTTTGTTCATATGAATGCATGGAAAAGCACTTTCTTGGCCAAGAAGCAGTGATTAGTTTAATATTTAGATGTGTTGCACTTCACAGCTCCTGCCTGCCCAGCTCACTGTAAGTTATATGCTCAGACCCAGTCAAGATAGCTGCCTGAATCAAGGGCCCCTTATGCTAATCCACTCAGCCAATTTCACTCACATGCACACTGATTCCTTGATGCTTATCACTTGCGTGATTTCAAAGAATTACAGTAGGAAAAGCTCACTCTTTTCCCTCTCCCCCCCCCTGCCCCCTCCCACAATCATTCTTGTACACAAATTCCGAGGCGACCACCTCATACCACCCACATCAGGTCCCGTCTAGATCCCGGAGCTAACCACGGCACGGACCGACAACTGCTGCCATTAAAATATTTGCTTAATTTCGACCCTGGAGTCACAGCCAATAAACATCAGGCAGCGAAAAAAAACGGGAATCAAGATAAATGCAGCTGTTTAAAGTGGATGTTTCACAACTGTTTTTTGAACTACATCCTTTAATTACCATACTATGAATAGCAGCCATGTACCACAATTGGCGTGCCAGTCTGCCAGGGCTCTAGCTCGGTGCTGCCGTATCGTAGCGACACGTAAAATCCGGGTGACCTTTCCAGAGGAAAGGAAATTAACTGCGTTGCCTGAGATGCAAATTTGATGGACTGCGGCACCAGCCTGCGGAAACCGAGGGGAATGGAAACTGCCAGCAGAGGGCTTCGAAATTAGTTAGGACGCTGTCCCCGGCAAAGATCAAAGTAAGCCATCTCTTGCAGAGGTGAAAAAATAAACTCTATAAAGACAAGTAAACTCTGCACATGGACTACCTCCGTGAAAGGATCTCATTGCCCAGTCCAGTTCTGGCATGCTTCAAATATCCAGAGCATGTATTAATGAATTTGCTCACAAGAGGAAAGAATCTAACATCATCCAACCGAAGAGGTTCAAGCAAAACAATTATCTATTATTCCAATTTCGAAAATGTGATTGATAATGGATTTCAGAAGGGCTCCTCCCCAGATGGCCTAGTGGATCAAGGCAGTAGCCATATGGAAAATGAGGTGATCCCATGATCCGCCGGTTACAGTAGGGTGTGGCACTTGCAGGGAGTGAATCGTGGCAACTCGCAGGCACATGGGATCATAGGATCACATGGGACCATAGGAATCTAGGAACAAGAGTAGGCCATTCAGCCTCTTTAAGCCTGTTTCCTCATTCAATCAGATCGTGGCTGATCGCTACCTTAATTACATTCACCCGTCTTTGCTCCATAACTCTTGACACCTTTACCCAATCAAAATCTAGTGATCCAAAGTTTCAATTGACGCAACATCCACAGCCTTTTGGGGGACAGCGCTCCAGATTTCCACTGCCCTTTGTGCGAAAAAGTACTTCTTGATTTCACTTCTAAATGGCCAAGCTCTAATTTTGAGATTATGCCCCCCTTGTTCTGAATTCCCCTGCCAATGGAAATAGCTTCTCTGTATCTATTCAATCAAATCCCTTTATCATTTTAAAGACCTCAATTCGATCACCATTCAATTTTCTAAACTCAAGGGAATACAAACCATGTTTATTCAACCTGTCCTCATAATTTAGCCCGCTACACATTAGTATCGTTCTGGGGAGTCTGCACCGTACCCACTATAAAACCAATATATCCTTCCTGTGATGTGGTGCCCACAACTGAACGCAGTATCCAGATGGGGTCTGACCAAGGCTTTGTACAACTGGAGCGTCCCTTCCTTACTTTTGGATTTCAGTTCCCTTGAGATAATGGCCAACCTTCCATTAGCCTATTTGACCTTTTTGCACCTGTGCATTGGCTTTTAGTGATTTGTGCCCATGGACCCCTAAATCTCTTTGCTCCTCCACAGCTCCTCGTCTCTCACCATTAAGAAAATATTTTGATTTGTCTTTGCAAATATGAATATTGCGATCACACGTTACCAGGGATGAGGGACTTCAGATTTGAGGAGAGATTGGAAAAGTTAGGATTGTTCTCCTTGGAGCTGAGAAGGTTAAAAAAAGGTGACCTAATAGAGGTTTTCAAGATGATGAGAGGTCTTAATAAAGTAGATCAGAAAAACTATTCTTTCTGGCGTTTGGGTCAATAACCAGAGGTCACAGATTCAAAATCATTGGCAATAGATCTTGAGGGGAGATGAGGAGAAATGTTGCCAGGATCAGGAACGCTCTACTGGAAATAGTGGTAGAAGCTGATTGCATAAATAAGTTGAAAAGGGAGTTGGACAGGTACTTGTGGATGAGGAACTTACAGGGTTACCGACAAAAGGTGGGGATGTGGGACTAAGCATGACTGCTCTTTCTAAGAGCCAGCACAGGCAAGACGGGCTGAATGTTTCCGCGCTGTAAGTTTCTATCGTTTCTACGATTCTACATGCCCAACGACGGTGTCGAATACACATCATTTACTAATCAGAAATGTAATTAGCCACATGTAGCTAACGTATTGGACAATACTGGCTTAGATGGACCGATTCTGTATCTATCTCGAGTTCTTTGATCATTTTGTCACACAAACACACATAGTTTTTTTGGAGTTTTTAATGCAAAAGTTTATTACAGTAAAAATCCAAAGCGGGGCAATCATCTCTCTGCCCCCTTGTGAAATCTACTTGCCTCTGTTCATGAAGCAAGTGACATTTGGGCCCAAGTTTCGGTTGGAGTTGCTCCTATTTTTTTTGAGCAACGAATTTAGTTTGGAGTATCTTAGAAATCGCAATTCTCGGGATTTAGTTTGCTCCAGTTCGAGTCAGTTAGTTTAGTTTAGTTCTTTTTTCAAAAGGGGGCGTTACCAACACTTACGCCTGTTTTGCAAGTTTCGGCAGCGAAAAGTTACTCCAAACTAACAGAACAGACTTTTGTACGCTCAGAAAAACCTTGCGTACACTTTAGAAATTAGGCGCAGGTAGCCAGAGATAGTCGGGGGGGGGGGGGGGGGGGAGGGAAGTTAGGGGATTTTCCAAGGCATCACTTTTAGCAATAGAGTCATCATCAATAATAAATGATAAATAAATCAACCAATCAATAAATAAATCAATAAATCAATAAATCAAAAAAAAATCAATAAATCAGTAAATAAAAAATTATTACTGCAGCACCTATCCATTCGGGAGCACCGGGAGCCCTCCAACAGAACGCACATCCCTGCCTGCCGAGGAGGTGGTTGGGTGGGGCCCGCCACCGGGGAGGAGTTCAGGCGGGCCCCGCCGCTGAGGTGGTGTTCGGGTGGGGCCCGCCAAAGAGCTGGTCAGGCTGCCCATCGCGGAGGAGGTGTTCGGGCGGGCCGGCGAGGAGGCCTCAAGGTAAGGGCAGTGGCGACGAGGCAAGGCCCGAGGTCGGGTAGCGGCAAGGCGAGGGACGGTGGGGCAGGCAGGCCACTCGGCTCGGGATAGGGGCGGCGAACAATGCGACGCCCCTTCGGCCAGGGATAGGGTCGCCCTCGGAGACAGGACGTGCTGGGAGGGCCAGGAGCTACTGCACACGCGCGCAACTGCCGGCATGCTTTTCGGTGCAGGGCTGTAGCTTCGCCCCCAGCTGTTTGTGCTGCGCCGTGCCGACTGCTAAACAGGCCTGCTGAACATGGAGAATTGTGAGGTAAGTTTTAGGTGCGCTTTTAATTCTACAAAATAGGCGGGCCTCTTGGAAGTGTGCCGTTCTGCGGGACAGCCGAAACCTGGGCCCATTGTGTTACTCGTCAGTAGATAAATGGAAAATTGAGCCCCGTTGAACCATCAGGTTGGAAAGGATCCTTTCCAAGCAAACAAATCACTGATACTTGCAGTGAGCCAGCAGTTAACCACAAAAACAAAATCTAATTCTACAGGAATTCATTTATTTGTCAAACTTAGTCAAATCATTCTCTGATGTATCCAGTTCAAAACAAAGACGGTATTAAACCTAAACATTTCAGCAGCTGTGAAATGTTGATTCACTATAATGTTTTATCTTATGATTGCTTCAATGTGAGCAGAGACGCACTTTCATAGATAGAGCGTAATTCCCCCAGCTGGTTAAGGCAGGGGGTGGCTGAGTCACACGGATCAGCACGATGCCAAGTTCAATCCCCACTTTGTACTGAGTGAGTTATTCTTAGTTGCACTCCAGTAGCAATGTGACCATTAACCTCAGAGCCCATCGGTCGGGGAGGGGACAACCAGACAGGGCACCCCTCCACATCACTGTCCAATGAAACCCAATTGGATGCATGATTATGTGGAGAGGACAGGATTAGACACAGCTGTAATACCTTCAAATAGGAGGTCGGAGACCTCACAAATAACACAAATCTTTGGACTCACACATGGCGAATCGGTGAATAAAAGCATAAGAATTAGGAGCAGGAGTAAGCCATTCTGTCCTTCGAGCCTGCTCTGCCATTCAGTAAGATCATGGCTGATCATCAACCCCAATTCTAGCTTCCCGCACTATAGAAACATAAAAATTTACAGCACAGGAGGCCGCCATTTCGGCCTATCGTGGCCACGCCGGCTGACAAAGAGCCACACGGCCCTTGGTCAGCAGTCCTAAAGATTACATATAAACCTATGAACAATGACAGAAAGGCAAAGAGCACCCAGCCCAAAACAGTCCGCCTCACACAACTGTGACACCCCTTGCACTGAAGCATTCTATACTCCAACCCCCACTGGAGCCATGTGATCTCCTGGGAGAGGCAAAAACCAGATAAAAACCCAGGCCAATTTAGGGAGAAAAAATCTGGGAAAATTCCTCTTCGGCCCATCCAGGCGATCGAAATTAGTCCAGGAGATCACCCTGGCCGTATTCTATTCCCTGCAGTACTTACCATCATATCTGCGCCGTCCAACAAAAAGTCACTCAGTCTAATCTCAATTACCAGCTCTAGGTCCGTAACTCTGCAGGTTTAAGTGCCCATCCAACCATCTCTTAAAAGTGGTGAGGGTTTCTGCATCCACCACACTTCCAGGCAGCGAATTCCAGATCCCCACAACCCTCTGCGTAAAGAAGCCCCCCCCTCAAATCCCCTCTAAACCTTCCACCAATCACCTTAAAACTATGTCCCCTCGTAATAGACCCCTCCACCAATGGAAATAGACCCTTACTATCCACTATGTCCAGGCCCCTTAATATATTGTACACCTCAATGAGGTCTCCTCTCAACCTCCTCTGTTCCAATGAGAACAAACCCAGTCTATCCAATCAATCCTCATAACTAAGATTCTCCATTCCAGGCAGCAACCTAGTAAATCTCCTCTGCACCCTCTCTGGTGCAATCACGTTCTTCCTATAATATAACAACTAGAACTGCACACCGTACTCCACCTGTGCCTAACCAAAGTATTATTCAATTTAAGTATAACCTCCCTGCTCTTATATTCTATGCCTTGGCCAATAAAGGCAAGCATTCCATATGCCTTCTTAACCACCTTGCCTGCTACTTTCAGGGATCTGTGGACAAGCACTCCAAGGTCCCTTTGTTCATCTACACTATTAAGTGGCCTACTGCTTAATGTGTATACCCTTTCCTGATTAGCCCTCCCAAAGTGCATCACCGTACACTTCTCTGAGTTAAATTCCATTTGTCACTGCTCTACCACCTGACCAGTCGATTGATATCCTCCTGTAGCCCATGACTTTCCTCTTCATTATCAACCACATAGCCAATTTATATCAGTGCCATCTGCAAACTTCTTAATCATACTCCCTACATTCAAATCTAAATCGTTGATATATACCACAAAAAACAAGGGACCCCACTGGAAACATCCTTCCAGTCACAAAAACATCCATCAATCATTACCCTTTGCTTCCTACCTTCAAGCCAATTTTGGATCCAACTTGCCACTTTTCCCCGTCTCCCATGGGCTTTAACCTTCATGACCAGTCTACCATGTGAGATCTAATCAAAAGCCTTGCTAAAGTCCAAATATACGACATCATACGCACTGCCCTCATTGACCCTCTTGGTTAACTCCTCAAAAAATTCAATTAGGTCAAACACGATCTTCCCTGAACAAATCCGCGCTGACTGTCCCTAATTAATCCCCGTATTCCTTTGATCCCTTAGTATCCAAAAACCTATCAATCTCTATTTTCAATATATTCAACAACTGAGCATCTACAGCCCTCTGGGGTAGAGAATTCCAAAGATTCCCACCCTGTGAATGAAGACATTTCTCTTCATCTAGTCCTAAATGCCTACCCCTTATTGAGACTGTGGACCCCCCCCTAGTTTTAGACTCTCCAGCCAGGAGAAACAGCCTCCAGCATCTACCCTGAATAATTTTATTTAAAAAATGTATTTGTGAAGTACCAATTAGTGCCCGGCATTTGAGTACAAGCAGATAGGCAACACTTTCAAGGGTGCAAAATGGCCAAAAAAGGAGAGAGAAAGATACAGGATTGTTTAACACATTTGCTGGAGTAAGTTACGTGGTAATCCAGAGCCCAGACAAGATCCCAAAGCTTGAGGGATTGGTTGCACAAGATCTTGAAACACAGTTGGAGTTTGTAGTAGGGTTCCCAACACTGGTTGGACGTATTCCAGGAGACTTCATTACATGGCCTCCTGCCTCCAACCATCTCATCTGGTCAAAGGGCACTTTCCCCCCAGCTAACTAATAAACAAAAGTGTTCAAAGAATATGAAAAAAGCACACCATTTTTTTAAACGCCCCTATGATTTTTCTCTTGGGTTTGCTCGCAGCTGTGTCCAGGAGATTAATCATTAATTCCTGGAGAATCCAGGAGGGGTGATAACCCTGGTTTGTAGGTATGACTGGTATTACCCAGCCTTTTTGCAATTGAATTTGATTTGAATTGTGGTAATGTTGAAAGGCAGGCTTCTGTATAATGCCCTGTCATGTCTCTCAAAAACATCTCAAGGCACTTTTCACTGTACACAATGCATCTCTGCAATATCTATTCTCCGGCAGTTGCCCGAGTGGCACACTCTGACTTCCACTGTTTCTGGTAGGAAGCACCTGGCTTCTGCTTGGCCCTTCTCTGAGATAGCACATCTTGTCATTCTAGTTTAAATTGTGGAACCAAGGTAAAGGGCCAAGGACCATAATGCAGGACACCACCAAGGTTAAAAACTATAGAAGAGAAGGGAAAGCAAATTACAAAGTCGGGAAATTAGGAACATAAATGTATATCCTGCCGTGCTGTGTTCACTCAAACCTTGCTCTTGGAGTTTATTGTGTTATCGGAGCCCCTGGATATATTACTACATTGTAAAAGACGTGAACATATTCAGCACATTATAAAACCACATGGTCCTCAGAAATTATTTATTAAAAAAAAATAATAAGGCAAGCTGAAGAAAATCTGAGTTATAGCTAGATATGTCAGGTTTTCCCTGGGCCAAGCTATTAATAATCATAGGGATATTTATAACATTTTTCCCATTATGAAGGGTTTTGACCGAGTAAATAAAGAGGAGCTGTTTCCACTGGCAAGAGGCTTGGTAACCAGAGGACACAGATTTAAGGTAATTGGAAAAAGAAACAGGGGGGAGATGAGGAATTTTGTTTTTTTACACAGCGAGTTATGATGGCCTGGAAGGCACTGCCCGAAAGGGTGGTGGAAGCAGATTCAATCGTAACTTTCAAAAGGGAATTGGATAACTAGCTGAGAAGGAAAACGTTGCAGGACTATGGGGAAAGAACAGGGGAGTGGGACTAACTGGATAGTTCTTTCACAGACACGATGGGCCGAATGGCCTTCTTTGTGCTGTATGATTCCATGTAGAAGTTATGCTGTTTGATATCCCACATAAGAAAATAAATCATATGACTCCAAATTCAAGCAAATGCCCCACCAAAAGCACATGGCTTTTCTAAGCATGAGAGAAAGAAAGACTTGCATTTATATAGTGCCTTTCACAACCACCAGACGTCTCAAAGCGCTTTACAGCCAATGAAGTACATTTGGAATGTAGTCACTGTTGTAATGTAGGAAACGCGGCAGTCAATTTGCACACGGCAAGCTCCCATAAATAGCAATGTGATAATGACCAGATAATCTGTTTTGTTATGTTGATTGAGGGATAAATATTGGCCAGGACACTGGGGATAACTCCCCTGCTCTTCTTTGAAATAGTGCCTTGGGATCTTTTACGTCCACCTAAGAGGACAGATGGGGCTTTGGTTTAACATTTCATCCGAAAGACGGCACCTCTGACAGTGCGGTGCTCCCTCAGCACTGCACTGCACTGGACTGTCAGCCTAGATTTAAGTGTTCATGTCTCTGGAGTGGGACTTGAACCCACGACCTTCTGACTCAGAGGGGAGAGTGCTATGCACTGAGATACAGCTGACAGAGGAGTTACTAGCATATGTTCTGTTCAAGCTATCTCCCAAAGAAACGCAAGGTAAGAGGAATGCACAAGTTCGCTGGTGTGCCTGACAGCACTTGACATTGTCACTGGATATGAAGTGAGAAAATATTCCCATCACTCAGTTTAATCATTCTATCCCCGATCAAGCATAAACGTGAAGCACTATCGCAAGCTCCAAGGTTCAGGTAATTGGTTACAATTCAGCTTCATTCTATTGTTATTTACCACTAACTGTGTCCTCCCCAACGTCCCAAAGTTTAAAGAAATATGGACGCATTAAAATGTGTCAGCAATGGTTATTGGAACAAGAGATGAAGCAATGACAAGGGTGCTGGCAGCAGCTAACGGTTGGAATTAAAAGAGCAGACCAGCGGTCTCCAACCTTTCAAATCTCAAGAGTCAGCTAAGAGTTTTGCTAATGTAACAGTGACCAGAAGTTGTTGAAAGGCCAGAAGTGCTCCACTAATTCTCATCCGTGTGCTGCTTTCGGTTTGAAGGCTGTACAGATGCATTTGCTTTGCAGCTAAAGGAACATTCTGGGTAACAGATAAACACTTACCAGCAGGTCAGAAATTGAACACCTTTCTACTTTGTAAACTGTTTCCTTTTGATCAGTTTCCTCCCAGGTCCTCCTCTGCTAAAGATGCCGGCTTATAATTCCACAGTCTCCCAATAGTGTCCCACAGGGTCCCGCTGGCTTTTGTTCCACAGACTCCAATTGCGGAGTGGTTCCATATGGTCCTTCTGGGCGATGGGTCCGCAGACTGCGCCGGGCGATGGGTCCGCAGACTGTGCCGGGCGATGGGTCCGCAGACTGCGCCGGGCGATGGGTCCGCAGACTGCGCCGGGCGATGGGTCCGCAGACTGCGCCGGGCGATGGGTCCGCAGACTGCGCCGGGCGATGGGTCCGCAGACTGCGCCGGGCGATGGGTCCGCAGACTGCGCCGGGCGATGGGTCCGCAGACTGCGCCGGGCGATGGGTCCGCAGACTGCGCCGGGCGATGGGTCCGCAGACTGCGCCGGGCGATGGGTCCGCAGACTGCGCCGGGCGATGGGTCCGCAGACTGCGCCGGGCGATGGGTCCGCAGACTGCGCCGGGCGATGGGTCCGCAGACTGCGCCGGGCGATGGGTCCGCAGACTGCGCCGGGCGATGGGTCCGCAGACTGCGCCGGGCGATGGGTCCGCAGACTGCGCCGGGCTATGGGTCCGCAGACTGCGCCGGGCGATGGGTCCGCAGACTGCGCCGGGCGATGGGTCCGCAGACTGTGCCGGGCGATGGGTCCACAGACTGTGCTGGGCGATGGATCCACAGACTGTGCTGGGCGATGGGTCCACAAAGTCCACTGGGCGATGGGTCCACAAAGTCCGCTAGGCGATGGGTCCACAGACTGTGCTGGGCGATGGATCCACAGACTGTGCTGGGCGATGGGTCCACAAAGTCCACTGGGCGATGGGTCCACAAAGTCCGCTAGGCGATGGGTCTACAGACTGTGCTGGGCGATGGGTCCACAGATTGTGCTGGGCGATGGGTCCGCAGACTGCGCCGGGCGATGGGTCCACAGACTGCGCCGGGCCCGCAGAGTGTGCTGGGCGATGGGTCCACAAAGTTCGCTGGGTGATGGGTCCACAAAGTCCGCTAGGCGATGGGTCCACAGACTGTGCTGGGCGATGGGTCCGCAGACTGTGCTGGGCGATGGATCCGCAGACTGTGCAGGGCGATGGGTCCGCAGACTGTGCAGGGCGATGGGTCCGCAGACTGTGCAGGGCGATGGGTCCGCAGACTGTGCAGGGCGATGGGTCCGCAGACTGTGCTGGGCGATGGGTCTACAGACTGTGCTGGGCGATGGGTCTACAGACTGTGCTGGGCGATTGGTCTACAGACTGTGCTGGGCGAGGGTCTACAGACTGTGCTGGGCGAAGGGTCTACAGACTGTGCTGCAACTCGGTGTCCTTGGGTTAGGGAAGGGACAAACAATATTCAGCGGAGGCTCTCTCTCTCTTGATCGTTACCCATTGACCTCCGCTAGAAGTGGACACTAGTTGAACTGAGGATTGGGCACAGTTGTGACGTACCCTCTAACCGTTAACATTCGCTGGGTCGGCTCAGACATGGATGGTACCGAAGAACTACCGATGCCAAGGAACTGGAGCCTAGCAACCTCATGACAGGAGCGGCGAGGGGAGCATATAAAGGGGGAAGAAACAGCCCTGCTATTATTAGCTTGAGCATTTTTATCATCTTAGAACAGAAAGGGACAGTCAAGCGATTTCCAAAAGTAACACATTATCAAAATTAATCAAAATTTTTAGGCCAAATGCAACATTATTAAGTTGCCGCACACAACATCTGTTGTGTTTATGTTTGGACAGTGCAGTTAGTTTACGTCAATCTGTTTACGCACCCACAATTACTTACTGGAAATAACTGAAAGGATAATGCTGGCTCCTTACATATACAATCCGAATACTCATGTCTCAAACTGTGCATCTGATAAATTTCCTCCAACAATACACAGAGAGCAATGTACAAATCAAATATTTGTTAAAGTAGCTTTCTTCCTTCTCCCCTCCCGTTCTCGGGTGTCTGTTGCTCAGCTACAATTACATAGGTAACAGAAGCCCACCCTGGTATCTCACCCAAGTGCCCGTTCTTCAGGGATTCTTCGACAGACTTTCTCACCATCGAGGGCATTGGAGCCGAGCCTCTTCACCCCACTTTACTTGAGGAACTTATCTGGACCAGCCACATAAATACTGTGGTCAGATGGGGGATATTCTGCAGCGAGTGTCTCACCTCCTGACTCCCCAAAGCCTTTCCACAAGGCACAAGTCAGGAGTGTGACAGAATACTCTCCACTTGCCTGGATGAGTGCAGCTCAACAATCAAGAAGCTCGACACCATCCAGGACAAAGCAGCCCGCTTGACTGGCATTCCATCTACCACCTTCAACATTCACTCCCTCCACCACCGGCGCACCGTGGCTGCAGTGCGTACCAGATGAACCGCAGCAACTCGCCAAGGCTTTTTTGACCGCACCTCCAAAACCACCTAGAAGGGCAAGGGCAGCAGGCATATGGGAACACTACCACCTCCAAGTGCCCCTCCAAGTCGCATACCATCCTGACTTGGAAATATATTGGCGATCCTTCATTATCACTTGGTCAAAATCCAAAACTCCCTCCCTAACAGCACTGTGGGAGCACCTTCACCACAAGGACTGCAGCGGTTCAAGAAAGCGGCTCAGCACCACCTTCTCCAGGGGCAATTAGTGATGGGCAATAAATGCCGGCCTTGCCAGCGACGCCCACATCCCATGAATGAATATTTTAAAAACCCTTACCCAACTTCAACATGTATACATTTTCTAGCAGGGGACTCCGAATAGCAATTAGGAGCTGAAACCAGGCTGAATTTTGTTGCCCTCTCTAGCCCAGAGGTACTGAAGCCAATTGAAAGCATCCTCACTACCAGTGCAGCTGAGCTCTAAGAAAGAACTTGCATTTATATAGCACCTTACACGTCCTCAGCACATATCGGAGCGCTTCGCAATCAATGAATTACATTTTTTCAAATGCAGTCACTGTTATTTTGTAGGCAGAAGTGGCCGCCAGTTTTGTGCACAGCAAGGTCCCACAAATGGCTAATGACATTATGGCCAGTGTTGATTGAGGTATAAATGATGGCCAAGACATCGGGAGACCTGCCCTGTTATTTTCCGAACATCTACCTCAACAACAAAGGGGGCGTCTCGGTTTAACGTCTCATCTGCAAACACTCCCCACAGTGTCAGTTTAGATGATGTGCTTGAGTCCTCGATTGCAGTTTGAACCCACATTCTTCTGACTCAGAGGTGGGAGTGCTACCATTGGGCCAAGGCTGACACTTAAATCTACTGACTCAATATAGGCCAGAAACCAAACCCCACAGCTTCCTGCTCTTTCTGGCTCAGCACCACACAAGGCAGGGCATTTAACACCCAACCCATCAGCAAAACATATTTAACGTCAGATGAGACGTTAAACCGAGTCCCAGTCTTCCCTCTCAGGTGGGCGGAAAATACCCCATGACACCATTGGAAGAAAAGCAGGGGAGTTCTCCCCGGTGCCCTGGCCAATATTTATCCCTCAACCAACATCACTAAAACAGACCGTTTAGACATTATCTCATTGCTGTTTGTGGAAGCTTGCTGTGCGCAAATTGGCTGCTGCGTTTCTTACATTACAACAGTGACTGCACTTCAAAAGTACCTCATTGGCTGTAAAATGCATTTGGGACATCCTGAGTTTGTGAAAAGCGCAATAGAAATTTCAAGTTCTTTCTTTACTTTAAAATAGTACGGTAGAAGGAAATACTTTTCCGAATTATTGTTCTCACCTAGAAATAGGTTAAATTGTTGGAGGCAATACAAGATTACGGAGCAATGGTTTTAGTTTTGATACCACAACTCATGCCAAATCACAGAGTGAAAAGTAAAGATTAAAGTGTCTCAATGCCACCCCCTGCAGGTTCAATCCTGCTATATCACAGAAAAGATGTCGCCCAGCCCTTGTTGGTATCAATAAAAGTCCTGTCAGCTGAAAGAAACCATTATCCGGAAATCATTACTTGCTGAAAACACATTTGTTGTTAATTAATACAGAAGGACTACAGTAACTGTAGACGTGTAAAGAAAAATACTCACAAAAATCCATCAAAATGGATTGGGAACGAGGAAACGTTTGGAAACCATGAAGAAGATTGAATGTAGCAAAAGAACGGAAACGTGGACATACAAACATATCCCTCGGTGTGCCAACTTTAGCACATCCATTAAAATGCTCACGCATAACTCCTGTACTAGTTTAACACAGAATGAACCCCGTACAAAGGGAATTAATCCCATAAGTGATCCTATGTCCCTGGGATAATAAGCTTTATTCAGATAAAAGTTTTTCATCAGTAATGTCTGTAGCGAGACTGATCTGTAACAGCCGTCAGGGGGGCTGACTGTAGGTAGTCTTTATAGCTCCAAGTCTGATTCATTTATGTATATTTATATTAAACAGGGGTCTCTCTATAAAGATTGTCTTTCAATAAGATTTCACTGTTACCTGTTAAGAACAATTTTAAGTAAATATTAGACTGTTCTGTTAGTGAATAAAACAAAGTTAAGAAAATATATATATTTATACCATGCTATCCATTCCCTTCCCCAATGTTCTCCCATTTTCCCCTTCT
The DNA here is from genome assembly GCF_044704955.1 of Pristiophorus japonicus. Classification (NCBI taxonomy): domain Eukaryota; kingdom Metazoa; phylum Chordata; class Chondrichthyes; family Pristiophoridae; genus Pristiophorus; species Pristiophorus japonicus. The sequence continues at coordinate 5,752,053 of NC_091992.1, read as the reverse complement.
CCTCCTCTCTTGCTTGCAAGTCTTCCTTGCTGTCCGGATAATTTTCATAACTTAGTTCAGTGAAGTGAATCTTTTATGCTCAGATTCCATATCCTACCCTGGTCCCAACCCAAAAAGAACACAGACACCATTTGCAGAACTTATATGAGTTCAGTGACTGACCAATCTACAGTAATGGTAAGTGGAGACATCAAACATCTCACATATTGCACATTCCTGTAGTACAGTTAAGAACATAGAAATTTACAGTGCAGACGGAGGCCATTTTGGCCCATTGTGTCCACGCCGGCCGACAAAGAACCGCACGGCCCTTGGTCAGCAGCCCTAAAGGTTACATATAAATCTATGAACAATGGTGGAAAGGCAAAGAACACCCAGCCAAACCAGTCCACCTCACACAACTGCGACACCTCTTATACTGAAACATTCTACACTCCACCCCCACCGGAGCCATGTGGAGAGGCAAAAAACAGATATAAACCCAGGCCAATTTAGGGAGAAAAAATCTGGGAAAATTCCTCTCCGACCCATCCAGGCGATCAAAAGTAGTCCAGGAGATCACCCTGGCTGTATTCTATTCCCTGCAGTACTTACCATTATATCTGCGCCGTCCAACAAAAGGTCATCCAGTTTAATTCCAATTACAAGCTCTAGGTCCGTAACCCTGCAGGTTACTGCACTTTAAGTGCCCATCCAACCATCTCTTAAAAGTGGTGAGGGTTTCTGCATCCACAACTCTTCCAGGCAATGAGTTCCAGATCCCCACAACCCTCTGCGTAAAGAAGCCCACCTCAAATCCCCTCTAAACCTTCCACCAACCACCTTAAAACTATGCCCTCTCATAATAGACCATTCCAACAATGGAAATAAGCCCTTACTATCCGCTATTTCCAGGCCCCTCAATATTTTGTACACCTCAATGAGGTCTCCTCTCAACCTCCTCTGTTCCAATGAGAACAAACCCAGCCTATCCAATCTGTCCTCATAACTAAGATTCTCCATTCCAGGCAGCATCCTAGTAAATATCCTCTGCACCTTCTCTAGTGCAATCACGTCCTTCTTATAATACGGCGACCAAAACTGCACACAGTACTCCAGCTGTGGCCTAATCAGAGTATTATACAATTTAAGCATAACCTCCCTGCTCTTATATTCTATGCCTCGGCCAATAAAGGCAAGCATTCCTTTTGCCTTCTTAACCACCTTATCTACCTGACCTGCTACTTTCAGAGATCTGTGGACAAGCACTCCAATGTCCCTTTGTTCATCTACACTATTAAGTGGCCTTTCCTTATTAGCCCTCCCAAAGTGCATTACCTCACACTTCTCTGAATTAAATTCCATTTGCCACTGCTCTGCCCACCTGACCAGTAGATTGATATCCTCCTGCAGCCCATGACTTTCCTCTTCATTATCAACCACACAGCCAATTTTAGTGTCGTCTGCAAACTTCTTAATCATACTCCCTATATTCAAATCTAAATCATTGATATATACCACAAAAAGCAAGGGACCCAGTGCTGAGCCCTGCGGAACCCCACTGGAAACATCCATCAATCATTACCTTTTGCTTCCCACCTCCAAGCCAATTTTGGATCCAATTTGCCACTTTGCCCTGTATCCCATGGGCTTTAACCTTCATGACCAGTCTATCATGTGGGACCTTATCAAAAGCCTTGCTAAAGTCGTTATATACTACATCGTATGCACTACCCTTATCCAACCCTCTTGGTTACCTCCTCAAAAAATTCAATCAGGTTACTCATACACGATCTTCCCTGAACAAATCCGTGCTGACTGTCCCTAATTAATCCTTGCCTTTACAAATGCAGATTTATCCAGTCTTTCAGGATTTTTTCCAATAATTTTCCCACCACTGAGGTTAGGCTGACAGGCCTGCAATTACTCGGCCTATCCCTTTCTCCCTTCTTAAACAAGGGTACTACATTAGCAGTCCTCCAATCCTCTGGCACCAAGCCCAGATCCAAAGAGGACTGGAAAATGATGGTCAAGGCCTCTGCTATTTCCTCTTTTACTTCGCTCAACAGCTTGGGATGCATTTCATCCGGGCCTGGGGACTTATCTACTTTCAAAGCTGCTAAACCCCTTCATACTTCCTCTCTCACTATATTTATTTCATCCATAAGAAATAGGAGCAGGAGTAGGCCATTTGGCCCTTCGAGTCTGCTATGCCATTTAATAAGATCATGGCTGATCTGATCATGGACTCAGCTCTGCTTCCCTGCCCGCTCCCCATAACCCTTTATTCCCTTATCGCTCAAAAATCTGTCTATCTCCAGCTTAAATATATTCAATGACCCAGCCTCCACAGCTCTCTGGGCAAAGATTTCCATAGATTTACAACCCTCTGAGAGAAGAAATTCTTCCTCATCTCAGTTTTAAATGGGCGGCCCCTTATTCTGAGACTATATCCCCTAGTTTTAGTTTCTCCTTTGAGTGGAAATATCCTCTCTGCATCCACCTTGTCGAGCCCCCTCATTATCTTATATGTTTCGATAAGATCACCGCTCATTCTTCTGAACTCCAATGAGTATAGGCCCAACTTACTCAACCTATCTTCATAAGTCAACCCCCTCATCTCTGGAATCAACCTGGTGAACCTTCTCTGAACAGTCTCCAATGCAAGTATATCCTTCCTTAAATACAGAGACCAAAACTGTACACAGTACTCCAGGTCTGGCCTCACCAATACCCTGTACAGTTGTAGCAGGACTTCTCTGCTTTTATACTCCATCCCCCTTGCAATAAAGGCCAACATTCTATTTGCCTTCCTGATTACTTGCTGTACTAAATTTTTGTGTTTCATGCATAAGGACCCCAGGTCCCTCTGTACTGCAGCACTTTGTAATTTTTCTCCATTTAAATTATAATTTGCTTTTCTATTTTTTCTGCCAATGTGGATAACCTCACATTTTCCCACATTATAATCCATCTGCCAAATTTTTGCCCACTCACTTAGCCTGTCCATGTCCCTTTGCAGATTTTTTGTGTCGTCCTCACAATTTTTTTCCCACCCATCTTTGTATCATCAGCAAACTTGGCTACATTACCCTCGGTCCCTTCATCCAAGTCATTAATATAGATTGTAAATAGTTTACGCCCCAATGCCGATCCCTGCGGCATCCCACTAGTTACTGTTTGCCAGCCGGAAAATGACCCATTTATCCCGATTCTCTGTTCTCTGTTAGTTAGCCAATCCTCTATCCATGCTAATATATTACCCCCAACCCCGTGAACTTTTATCTTGTGCAGTAATCTTTTATGTGGCACCTTATTAAATGCCTTATCCACCCTGCTCGTTACATCCTCAAAGAACTCCAGCAAATTTGTCAAACATGATTTCCCTTTCATAAAACCACGCTGACTCTACTTGATTGAATTATGTTTTTCCAAATGTCCTGCTACTGCTTCCTTAATAATGGACTCCTGCATTTTCCCAGCGACAGAGGTTAGACTAACTGGTCTGTAGTTTCCTGCTTTCTATCTGCCTCCTTTTTTAAATAGGGGTGTTACATTTGCGGTTTTCCAATCCGCTGGGACCTCCCCACAATCCAGGGAATTTTGGTAGATTACAACCAGTGCATCCACTATCCCTGCAGCCACTTCTTTTAAGACCCTAGGATGTAAGCCATCAGGTCCAGGGGACTTGTCCGCCTTTAGTCCCATTATTATACCGAGTACTACTTCTTTAGTGATAGTGATTCTGTCATAGCGTGTACGACAGTAAATTATTCCACTCTAAATTTCTGATGGATGATGTAAATGTGGGAGAGAAGTTAGAGTAACTCCAACTAGAGTTGGATCTGAATATGTGGTGCAATACAGAATCTGATGAAGATCCAATCATGTGTTTTGAGTTGGTGAGTCAGTGGATGCATGGACTGACAGACGCTGGCGCCCCAACCTGCGAGGAAACACCAGCTGCAGGTCGGAGGTATAAGAGAGGAGCTATGCCACTTCAAGATACAGCGCGAGCCGTTCCAGGAAGGCGACGGCTTCAAGCAGGGCGACTGGGTGACGTCACCAAAGCCCAGGTCGTCGATTGGAGTGTGGGAAGGAACTTCGGCGGGGCCCAGGTACAGCGGAGGTGCAGCGAATGACCGGGGCAGAGAAGCGGAGAGTGATCAGGGCCCAGGATAGGCGTGAGTTCGGTGCCCAGAAGAGGCGAGGGCCCAGGGGCAGCACGTGCCAGCCCACAATGCGATATGTGTGCGCACTAGGTCCGTGCAGCAGAGCTGGTCTCCAGTCGTCTTGGTTTATCCTTGCCTCTGAACCAAGACCTAGCTCTGTCAAGCCCGTGTGGTGGCTGGTATGCAATGGTCACCACACGTTAAAAAAATCCACGCACAGGCATCTTCCACCCTTCAATATGTAGTTCGACCTAGAATATCAGGAGATCCTTCATCAAAACACCGGTGAACTCATCTCTTTTTGATGTGGAAGCAAGTCATCCTCGATATGTGGGACCGCCTAAGAGAGGACTGACAGACAGATGTTCATATTCCGAAAGGCTCCAGAGTTTTATGGAAGTCCAGATGCGTTTATGTTGATGCTAGAGCCTCAGGAGAGAAGCACACTAGCGGAGAGCTGCAGCCTCCGAGCAAAAGTCGCCCAGTTTCTCTTTACCAACCAATTTCTTCCAACCCTTATTAAGCCAGCTGGAGAACCAGTGGCAAGAACCCCCTCGCTCTGCATGCCCTTCAACAGCCACCCCCAGGACATGTCCCATCCTGGATGTAATCAGAGCCACGTAGGCTTGCTTCTTTATACTGATAATGTGCCAGCGGCTGGGGTGTGCCTGCTGCTGTTGGCACACATCAAATTAAAAATGCCTTTAATAGCTAGGTGAATACAGAGCAAAGCTAACCACAGGTACTGAGCAATCAAATTAGTGGACAGACAACTGGACTCTCAATAACTTTTCACCATGCTAAAAGGATGAATGGTGACACAGCTCCGTTATATACTATTGAAGCATGGATTTTGGGCTTTTTGGATTTCAGAGCATTAATCGCGGCGGGGCGCTTAAAGTTAGCGCTTGAAAATAGTTTGTGCATTCGACTGCAAGTTTCAGCATAAATGTAAGTTGGAGAAGCGTTGACGTTGTCAGGTGTTACACAACGGATTTTGAGCCCCCGAGCCGAAACTTGTGGCGGCATAGAAGTTTCATTGTTTAGTGTCCTGCAACATAACGTTGTATATTGTATGGTTTTATTTTGGTGGGCGGCGTTTTTGTGACTTTGTTGCAGTAAAATTTATGACTCATCGTTTGCCATTGGTGTCTTGTGCATCATTCCAACGTAGACCGAAGATGTGTTTTTATGGGGACACATAGCGTGTCCAGTATTAGCTCCATCCCTCAGTTTCCTCCATCTAGGAGAGCCGATCCATTACGAGCTGGCGACATGAGAGTGTTAGTCCGGCACCATCTCCATGGTGCCGCCCCCATGGATGGGGTAGCTATCCAATGGGGGCCTCGCCAGGCTCCTCTTCATTGTCGTCCTCCTCCTCCTGAGGTAGGCAGGTAATCCCCTCATGATGGTCAAGCTTGCAACATGCAGCACACCACAATGAATTCGGAAACCTGCTGGGGGGGGGGGAGTATTGAAGGTTGCCTCCAGGGCGGTGCAGGCATCGGTCTGCCTATAGGAGATGGCATATCTCTGTCAGCACTTCCTTTCAGAAGCACAGCCTTCTCACACACTGCTCGTCAGAGAGCTGGAGGTCTGAGCGTTGGTGCCTGTAAACCCGTGGGGTGGGGGGGGGGGGTAAAGCCTTTGACCTCTCATCATCCGTGGGCTGCCATGGCCAAAAGTCCTTCCTCTAGTTTGACACCGCCTGGCAATAGAATGGAGCATGATACGCTGGCGAACTAGTAATGCCCCCATTACATTTTCTCACTGAAGTTGCAATGGCAGATAAAAGTGAAGTTTGCAAGTTGGAGCTTCACACAGCGTTATGTGCGCAAGCGTTGTAGTCAATATGACCTGCAATGTTGGATCCTCATCCCTGCATTTAAAAATGCTGCCAATACCACCTTTTTTCAGGTGTTTCCTGGGGCGGGCATTAAATGAGGCATTAAGGTCAGAAGTTCCATCTGGGGAGCTAGTGCAGCATTGCATGACGATTGACGTCATCATCACGCTAAAAACGGAGGACAGGGCGGCAAATTTTTGCGCCGGCAGAAACCAAAGCCAAATCTTACTGCTGGGCGCTAAATCCTGGTCGCCCGGCATAATGCCCAAAAAACAGCATTTAACGCCTCGCCGGGGCACTAACCGAGGTGCAAATGAGCCAAAAATCCAGCCCAACATTTTAATTTAAATTCATAATTGTACAACAGATAAATGTAACTCAAACTGTGCATTTAATATGGTACAGGTGTCGGTACAATCGACCCAAACAGAAGTTAGATCTTGTGAAGTGTGCACACTTCAATGAGTTGCACAAGTGCAATGTCTGCAGAGAAATTTTGCCCAGCAGACACCAGACATTCTACTCAATTCCTTTTGTGGCACAGGTGTGTGTATTGGATCTCAAACACACACCTCAGGGTATTGATAGGGCTGTGATTGAAGCACCATTTAGTAACCCCCAAAACGTTGTTGTGACATTATAACTGATAGATTGTCCTGTTCCAAAAACACAATTTTTATTTGACACTCATTGTAAAACTGATTGATGATCTTGGTTTGACAATGAGATGAAATGTAACCCAGGAATTTTTAGGGTCTTTAAACCAACGTTTAAAACTCATTAACTTTGCAGCCAGAGCCATTTATTTCTGTCATTCCATTTTGATTTTAGACTGTGTGGGTTTGCTTGAACACCCGTGTATTTTGAATCTTATTCACTCTGAAAGAAGCCCTTGCTTGACTGATCAATGTACAGTCACACTGAAGAGTCCTCTATTCCCAGGAAACAATAGCTGATGAAGCTGTCACTGTCAGTGGGGAAGAGATAAACAGGTCCAACTCACAGCATCCTTGCCTGCAGGCACGGTTAGCTGTCACAGACACAAAACAAAACAATAACCACCGTCTCATTTTGTTCCCGACTCTCTTTGATGGGCGACTGCTAGTGGCACAGAGTGGGGCTGCGAATGGGAAAGTACTGACCTCCAACTCCACACACACACACCCAGATGGTGACACCTGCAGTCAATGGATTCAGACCCGTCTCGTCTCACCTTTCCATTATCATCATCTATTTTTTTCCTCCGCAGATAGTGGAACAGACATTCAAATCCAGAAGCTTCACAAAAAGGATTTTTGCGCGGTGGATGTGGGCTTGTCACATACAGTATTCTGTTCTTTCTGCTAGAATTTTGCGATTGTTAATGCTAATTTAAAACCTCCCTTACACTATTTTCTTCCTCTTGTGTTGCGTTACACTGGATCTCTATGCTATGTAGGGAACAATGGGACCCTTCATGACAAGAACTCGCTTGCCAGGAAACAAAATTCACAATATAAGAAGTTTCACTATCATTGGGAACCGGCTGACTGAGGGTTACTGACTGACAGTTTGAGGACACATGCGATAATATCAAATTCGGTTCCAGTAAAGAGTCAGCCAGCTAGAAATAAAAAGAATTTAAAAAACTGCCAATGCTGGAAATATGCAGCAGATCCATCAGCACTGGTAAAGAGAAATGACATGCTAATTTTTCAGGTGTAGGCCCTTCAGTCGGAACCATATGACAAAGGCGATCTGTACCCGAAGCATTAACTTGCACTTATAAAACGTCATTAACGTAGTAACAAAGTCCCAAGGTGTGTCACAGGAGCAAATATCAAACAAAATTTGACACCGAGCCACATAAGGAGCTATTGGGACAAGGGACCAAAAGCTTGGTCAAAGAGGTAGGTTTTAAGGAGCTTCTTAATGGAGGCAAGACAGGCTTAGGGATGGAATTCCAGAGCTTAGGGCCTTGGCAGCTGAATGCACAGCTGCTAATGGTGGAGCAATGGAAATCAGGGATGCGCAAGAGGCCAGAATTGGAAGAGCGCAGAGATCTCGGAGGGTTATAGGGGTGGAGGAGGGAGGAGAAAGGCCATGGAGGAATTTGAAAACAAGGATGAGATTTTTTTAAATCGAGGCGTTGACGGACCGGATCCGACTTTGTAATTTTACAGATGCGGTCTGCTGTGTGTTTCCGACATACCCTATTTTCATTCTGGGACCTGCACTCACTTTTCAATCAGATTCCTGAGGTGCTTCTGCAAATGCCTGTGACTCTGAGACTAACTGCTTCCAGCAACATAACTGGAAAAGAGCTTTTAATAATGTTCTGCTAAGAGACTTAGGCTGTGATAAATGGTACAGGACACAACCATGGCTAAAAAAGCTAGAGGCAAAGGTCATCAGAAAATAGTATTAGGTAACATCAAGCTTGGGGCTTTTAATGCTTGGAGATTGTAGGAAAGGAAGGAAAGACTGAGGGAGCTGAGGAGTTCCAGTTTTGAAGTCCCGCGAAAGAATGAGTTAGAGTGGGGAACAGTGCGATGAGCCTTGATTTCTAAACACTGAGGATACAGGAAGGAGGAACATTTTGAAGGGCAGTATGTTCCATTGATCTGTGTGATGCATTCCCTACTCTTCACAGGCTCAACAATGGAAAATCAGGGCTAGTGATCTGATCATAAACAGCATCATTCCAGCAGAATTGTTATTACGCTCAGTAACATGGTAAGCAAATCGTGAATTCGCAACTTTCCTATCAGGAATGTTTCTTATAGCAAAAGATCACTGTAAACTAGTTCTATTATATTAGCTAACACGGAATTCAGGGTAAAACAGATACAATGGATAGGCTTTGACCTTCAGCATTCTGTGGTTCAGTGGGTCGCATACTCGCCTCTGAGCCAGAAGGTTGAGGGTTCAAGTCCCACTTCAGAGACTTGAGCACAAAAATCTACTGAGGGAGTGCTGCACTGTCGGAGGTACCATCTTTTGGATGAGACTCCGTCTGCTCTCTCAAGTGAATGTAAAAGATCCCAGGGCCACTATTTAAAAGAACAGCAGGTGAGTTATCCCCAGTGCCTTGGCCAATAGTTATCTCTCAATCAACATAACAAAAAAACAGATTATCAGGTCATTATCACATTACTGTTTGTGGGAGCTTGCTGTGCACAGTATGGCTGCCATGTTTCCCACATTACAACAGTGACTACACTCCAAAAATACTTCATTGGCTGTATAGCGCTTTGAGATGTCCAGTGGTCGTGAAAGGCGCTATATAAATCCAAGTCTTTCTTTTTTCTACAACAAAGAAAATCTGAGAGTGAACACAAACACATGATGTGTAGAGCTAACGTTAACCACATGAGGGAGGCTCAAGCAGTTTATGCCCATTACCTGAGCCCCACAGCTTTGAAATCACTCTACAGTAACTAATATTCTCATAATCTATTCTATGAGCCTCATGAGGTGACTTTAATTTGGATCTTGGTCCTTATTGTGTTAACATTGCCTCTCAACCACCAGCCTGCATCACTGATCCAGCGCCTGATTACATCCAAAGGATTAAATGCAGTCACTTTAACCTCATCGAGAAATAATACATAAAATAATTCACTGGTCAGGAGTCAATTACAGCATTGTGTTAATCCCAAGTTAGCACGGGTCCAGCACGTGCTTGGAGCAGTGCTGCCGTTCACATCCTGGCCATTCATCATCTTGCATAATATCCCTTTCATTTCCAATCATAAAAAAAGGTTTTCATTGTGTGAATGAACCTCTGACAGGTGGCCCCATCAGTTATGAGAAACAATGCATATTTGAAATCTAGGAACAACAAGGTTGTAACACTGGAGGCAAACAAGAATGTGCAGTTTACAGGAGTTTAATTTTCAAAAGACGCAAGGCTGAAGTATTATTTTATTTTTCACACTATAAAAGTTACGTTTCTTGTGAATGTTGAGCTTACCAATGTGAAGGATGTCAATGCTAAAGAATTGAATAACTTTCCCAAGTGTCAGCATCAAGCATTGAAGTTTAGCATGAGTTCGATACAGTTTGCTTCTGAAAACCATTTCCCATTTGCTTTTATTTCTCCAATGAAAATTAACCCTTAAAAATTCATTCTTTCTTCCTGATAGTTTATTTTTCCTCAATTGCTCCACTTGTAAATTGCTCCAACGCCAATCACCCAGCTCTAGTCTGTGATGGTATGTCTCGCTCCCACATAGCACTTCAGTTCATTCACCAAACTGAAATGGGACCAAATTTCCTCAAGAGAAGCAAAACCAGTTCAAGTGAGAGAGCAGGCCTGGAGTTTGGCCTGCCAACAAGCCCCTCCAGAGTCACGAGGTGAATATTAAATCAACACCGAGAACAAAGGCATTGAAAATGGTTTTAAAAAGGGAAGCATGGCTGGCCCCAGTTCTTAAATCAATGAAGTGAAGCTGTTCAGATAAGAAAAAATGGAAAGAATCCAAGTTTTTAAGTCATAAAAGGGAATGCATGGGGCCCATTTGCAGAAATATTTATATCGAGCTAGGAGGGAATGAGCAGTAAGCTGAGAGCATGTTAAAACTAACAGAAAATCGGTCATTTTCGAGAATAGATCAGTGTTAGGTACAGTGAATGTGAGTCAACTGGAGCATTCAAAGACTAGATAAATTCTTGATTCAACAAGAACAGTATGGAAATGTAATGTTGCTGTGTAGTTTGGGTGCACGAGTAATTTTGTTCGGGAAGTGACGTATCCATCAGACAGAATGTTATTGGTTTAGGGACAAGGCCAGAGAGAGATGCAAGTGTCTCAGAGTGCCCTGAGTGGCTCTTTGTTTAAACCGGTGACTTGTTATGTGAGGTAGAACATGCGTTTTCCAGTTGCAAAATTATTCTTATAAATTATCGTTCCTGTGAAGTGACATAATTTGCCTCAGGTCTTTAGTCACTTTTCTATGCGATTATAAGAATGTCACTACATTCGTGTTTGAGATCTGACAACTTCAAAGCTCCGTCACAGACTTTACAGTAATATTACCGTTCATAAGTACCAACACTTTTCCCCTGTATATTATTTAGTGGCAGCAGTGCTGGAGGGGGCTAGGGGCTGTAACACAATCTCAAGTTGCTGTTGGTTTGCATGTCCTACTCAAGCTTTGCTTTCATGGTTTTCAGTGTCATCAGCAGCCTCTCTGTTGCATTACTGCGTTGCAGCACACTCCAAGCCAACTGTTCAATGTGTGTCAGAGCACGCTACTGCTTGCACTCTTCCTTTCATCCATTCTTTAAAGCAACACAGTTCGACTCATGATTTAAAAATAAGTAAATCTTAGCACTGTTTATGAGTCTAAATCTCTTAACGTTTTATTTGGACTATGATGAGTCATGGCCAACCGCAGTCTCCGAGAGCTTGCACGACTGCCTTAGGAAGTTTGACAGAAAATACCCAGAGTTTTTTCCTGAATTGGCCTCAGGCTTTTTCCTCTGTTTTTTTAACCTCTATCAGGAAACACTGCTAGAGGGCTGAGGGGGGAGGGGTTGCGCTATCAACTGGATGGGCTTGGCTTGATGGGCTTGAAGGTCTTTTCTCAACTTTTTTAATATGTTTTTATACCATCCACCTAAACGAGTTAGCCCAATTTAAAATAGGCATCGGATAATAGAATGCCTTCTCAGAATTGCTTTCATTTCAAGTGAAGCTTTAGCAAGTCTGGCACGATGGCGGTACATCAGTAAGATAGCACACAGTGGAACAGACAATGGCTGACATGCATACTCTATAAATAATGTTGAACAAGCTAACAGAGAAATTGAAAATCTAGGCATGTTGTCACTTGGTCACGATGGGGCAGTAATTAACACCAGAAAATATAATAGAAACATAGAAACTAGGTGCAGGAGTAGGCCATTCGGCTCTTCTAGCCTGAACCGCCATTCAATGAGTTCATGGCTGAACATGCAACTTCAGTACCCCATTCCTGCTTTCTCACCATACCCCTTGATCCCCCGAGTAGTAAGGACTTCATCTAACTCCTTTTTGAATATATTCAGTGAACTGGCCTCAACTACTTTCTGTGGTAGAGAATTCCACAGGTTCACCACTCTCTGGGTGAAGAAATTCCTCCTCATCTCGGTCCTAAATGGCTTACCCCTTATCCTTAGACTGTGTCCCCTGGTTCTGGACTTCCCCAACATTGGGAACATTCTTCCTGCATCTAACCTGTCTAACCCCATCAGAATTTTAAACGTTTCTATGAGGTCCCCTCTCATTCTTCTGAACTCCAGTGAATACAAGCCCAGTTGATCCAGTCTTTCTTGATAGGTCAGTCCCACCATCCCGGGAATCAGTCTGGTGAACCTTCGCTGCACTCCCTCAATAGCAAGAATGTCCTTCCTCAGGTTAGGAGACCAAAACTGTACACAATACTCCAGGTGTGGCCTCACCAAGGCCCTGTACAACTGTAGCAACACCTCCCTGCCCCTGTACTCAAATCCCCTCGCTATGAAGGCCAACATGCCATTTGCTTTCTTAACCGCCTGCTGTACCTGCATGCCAACCTTCAATGACTGATGTACCATGACACCCAGGTCTCTTTGCACCTCCCCTTTTCCTAATCTGTCACCATTCAGATAATAGTCTGTTTCTACCACCAAAGTGGATAACCTCACATTTATCCACATTATACTTCATCTGCCATGCATTTGCCCACTCACCTAACCTATCCAAGTCACTCTGCAGCCTTATAGCATCCTCCTCGCAGCTCACACTGCCACCCAACTTAGTGTCATCCGCAAATTTGGAGATACTACATTTAATCCCCTCGTCTAAATCATTAATGTACAGTGTAAACAGCTGGGGCCCCAGCACAGAACCTTGCGGTACCCCACTAGGCACTGCCTGCCATTCTGAAAAGTCCCCATTTACTCCTACTCTTTGCTTCCTGTCTGACAACCAGTTCTCAATCCATGTCAGCAAACTATTCCCAATCCCATGTGCTTTAACTTTGCACATTAATCTCTTGTGTGGGAACTTGTCAAAAGCCTTCTGAAAGTCCAAATATACCACATCAACTGGTTCTCCCTTGTCCACTCTACTGGAAACATCTTCAAAAAATTCCAGAAGATTTGTCAAGCATGATTTCCCTTTCACAAATCCATGCTGACTTGGACCTATCATATCACCTCTTTCCAAATGCACTGCTATGACATCCTTAATAATTGATTCCATCATTTTACCCACTACCGATGTCAGGCTGACCGGTAATTCCCTGTTTTCTCTCTCCCTCCTTTTTTAAAAAGTGGGGTTACATTGGCTACCCTCCACTCCATAGAAACTGATCCAGAGTCAATGGAATGTTGGAAAATGACTGTCAATGCATCCACTATTTCCAAGGCCACTTCCTTAAGTACTCTGGGATGCAGTCCATCAGGCCCTGGGGATTTATTGGCCTTCAATCCCATCAGTTTACCCAATACAATTTCCCGACTAATAAGGATTTCCCTCAGTTCCTCCTCCTTACTAGACCCTCCGACCCCTTTTATATCCGGAAGGTTGTTTGTGTCCTCCTCAGTGAATACCGAACCAAAGTACTTGTTCAATTGGTCCGCCATTTCTTTGTTCCCCGTTATGACTTCCCCTGATTCTGACTGCAGGGGACCTACGTTTGTCTTTACTAACCTTTTTCTCTTTACATATCTATAGAAACTTTTGCAATCCGTCTTAATGTTCCCTGCAAGCTTCTTCTCGTACTCCATTTTCCCTGCCCTAATCAAACCCTTTGTCCTCCTCTGCTGAGTTCTAAATTTCTCCCAGTCCCCGGGTTCGCTGCTATTTTTGGCCAATTTGTATGCCACTTCCTTGGCTTTAATACTATCCCTGATTTCCCTTGATAGCCACGGTTGAGCCACCTTCCCTTTTTTATTTTTACGCCAGACAGGAATGTACAATTGTTGTAGTTCATCCATGCGGTCTCTAAATGTCTGCCATTGCCCATCCACAGTCAACCCCTTCAGTATCATTCGCCAATCTATCCTAGCCAATTCACGCCTCATACCTTCAAAGTTACCCTTCTTTAAGTTCTGGACCATGGTTTCTGAATTAACTGTTTCATTCTCCATCCTAATGCAGAATTCCACCATATTATGGTCACTCTTCCCCAAGGTGCCTCGCACAACGAGATTGCTAATTAATCCTCTCTCATTACACAACAGTCTAAGATGGCCTCCCCCCTAGTTGGTTCCTCGACATATTAGTCTAAAAAACCATCCCTTATGCACTCCAGGAAATCCTCCTCCACCGTATTGCTTCCAGTTTGGTTAACCCAATCGATGTGGATATTAAAGTCACCCATTATAACTGCTGCACCTTTATTGCACGCACCCCTAATTTCATGTTTGATGCCCTCCCTAACATCACTACTACTGTTTGGAGGTCTGTACACAACTCCCACTAACGTTTTTTGCCCTTTGGTATTCTGCAGCTCTACCCATATAGATTCCACATCATCCAAGCTAATGTCCTTCCGAACTATTGCCTTAATTTCCTCCTTAACCAGCAATGCTACCCCACCTCCTTTTCCTTTTATTCTATCTTTCCTGAATGTTGAATACCCCTGGATGTTGAGTTCCCAGCCCTGATCATCCTGGAGCCACGTCTCCGTAATCCCAATCACATCATATTTGTTAACATCTATTTGCACAGTTAATTCATCCACCTTATTGCGGATACTCCTTTCATTAAGACACAAAGCCTTCAGGCTTGTTTTTTTAACACCCTTTGTCCTTTTAGAATTTTGCTGTACAGTGGCCCTTTTTGTTCTTTGCCTTGGGTTTCTCTGCCCTCCACTTTTCCTCATCTCCTTTCTGTCTTTTGCTTTTGCCTCCTTTTTGTTTCCCTCTGTCTCCCTGCATTGGTACCCATCCCCCTGCCATATTAGTTTAAATCCTCCCCAACAGCATTAGCAAACACTCCCCCTAGGACATGGTTCCGGTCCTGCCCAGGTGCAGACCGTCCGGTTTGTACTGGTCCCACCTCCCCCAGAACCGGTCCCAATGCCCCAGGAATTTGAATCCCTCCCTGCTGCACCACTGCTCAAGCCACGTATTCATCTGCGCTATCCTGCGATTCCTACTCTGACTATCACGTGGCTGCATCATCATCACCATCATCATCATAGGCAGTCCCTTGAAATCGGTCATTTGAGAGAATAGATCAGTGTTACGTACAGTGAATGTGGGTCAACTGGAGCATTCAAAGACGAGATAGATTCCTGATTCAACAGGAACAATATGGAAATGTAATGTCGCTGTGTGGTTTGGGTGCATGAGTAATTTTGTTCGGGAAGTGATGTATCCATCAGACAGGATCTTATTGGTTTAGGAGCAAGGCCAGAGAGAGATGCAAGTGTCTGAGTGCCCTGAGTGGTTCTTTGTTTAAACTGGCAACTTGTTATGTGAGGTAGAACATGCGTTTTCCACTCTAAACGTGAGTTCTCAGGTGACTGAACAGTCCAATGCGGGAATTACAGTCTCTATCACAGGTGGGACAGACAGTGGTTGAAGGAAAGGGTGGGTGGGGAGTCTGGTTTGCCGCACGCTCCTTCCGCTGCCTGCGCTGGTTTTCTGCATGCTCTCGGCGACGAGACTCGAGGTGCTCAGCGCCCTCCCGGATGCTCTTCCTCCATTTTGGATGGTCTTTGGCCAGGGACTCCCAGGTGTCGGTGGGGATGTTGCACTTTATCAAGGAGGCTTTGAGGGTGTCCTTGAAATGTTTCCTCTGCCCACCTGGGGCTCGCTTGCCATGTAGGAGTTTTGAGTAGAACGCTGCACTACATTGCTAAATCAGTGATGTAGGAACTGGAGGATCACTTGCTGAAACTGTACAGTAACTGCTCTGATCGAACTGCACCTTGAGTACTGTGTACAGGTTTGATCAGCAAGACACATGTGAGACATTCAAACCCTGGCATCTGTGCAAAGAAGAACTACAAGGCTGATCCTTCGCAGATTTAGTTATGCGGAAAGACCAGAGAAACTTGAGCTTTTCAGCCTTAAAAAGATGAGAACTGAGGGGGACAGAATAATAATAATGCGGATGAGTACTATTTCTACCACTTGCTTGTATTCATATAGCACCTTTACTGTGGAAAAATATTCCACGGCACTTCAGAGAGGCACAGGAAAAAATGAATGCAGAAGTTAAGGAGGACAGAATGGGAGGATGACCAGAAACTTGGGTCCCAAATGTGGGTTTTAAGGAGGGTCTTAAAGGAGGAGAAAAACTTGCACTGGATGCAATTCAGGGAAGGTTCACTAGGTTTATTCCTGAGATGATGGGGTTGAGCAGGTTGGGCCTATACTCATTGAAGTTTAGAAGAATGAGAGGTGACCTTATTGAAATGTATAAGATTCTGAGGGTTGAGCGAGCAGCAACCAGCCCCTGCACAGAGCGCTGACCCCCCTGGACCTGTGAGGGAACAACAGTGGCAGCAGCAGTTAAAAGAGCAGCGAGCAGCCAGCCATCGTGCGTGAGCAGGTGAGAGAGGGCGACAAAGGAGAACAGGGCGACTACGTTCGATGTCACAGGGAAGCAAGGAAGTGATTCGTTGGTGAGTTTTTCTCTCTTTACTTGCTTAAATTAAGGGCCTTAAATTAAGGGCCGGGATTTAAAAATAAATCGAATTAATTAAATACATTATAGATGGCAGGGCAGGCAATGTGTTACTGTTGCAACATGTGGGAGCTGATGGACACCATTGAGGTCCACGGCGAGCACATCTGCAGTTCGAGGAACTTGGGCTCCGTGTTGATGAGCTGCAATCCGAGCTGCAGACACTACGGCACATCAGGGAGGGGGAAACACCGCGAACCAGGAGCTACTCACACCAATTAGATTCATTCAAATTCGATCCGTGGTCAGGGACAGGAGGGTGTGACTACGAGGTATGGGGACTCAGGATGGAGTGATGGAGGAGCCTCGGCCCTTGCTCTTGTCCAACAGGTTCGAGGCTCTTATTCCCTGCGTGGACGAGAGCAAGGACTGCAGGGAGGATGAGCAAACTGACCACAGCATCGTGGTACAGGGGGCCATTCAAATGGGGGGAGTAAAAATAAACATAGTGGTGGGGGATAGTATCATTAGGAGGATAGATACGGTTCTCTGCAGCCGAGAATGTGAGCTCCGAAGGCTGTGTTGCCTGCCTGGTGCCAGGGTTAAGGACATCTCCTCTGAGCTGGAGAGGAATTTGGAGTGGGAGAGGGAAGATCCAGTTGTCATGGTCCACGTGGGTACCAACAATATAGGTAGGACAAATAAAGAGGTTCTGCTGAGGGATTTTGAGCAGCCAGGGGCCAAATTAAAAGGCAGAACCACAAAGGTAATAATCTCTGGATTACTATCGGAGCCACGAGCAAATTTGCATTGGGTAAATAAGATCAGAGAGTTAAGCACTTGGCTCAAAGATTGGTGTGGAAGAAATGGGTTTTAGTTCATGGGACACTGGCACCAGTACTGGGGTAAGAGGGAGCTGTTATGGTGAGACGGGCTCCACTTAGGTCGTGCTGGGACTAGGGTCCTGGCGAATCGAATAACTAGGGCTGTAAACTAATTAGTGGGAGAGAGGGTTCAGATGAGCGAAAATTTAAAAAGTCAAATAACAAGGAGAAAGCAATAGAGCCGGGTAGCACTGGGGGAAATGAAAACCAGAGCGCGACAGGAAGGGATAAACATAAAGGTGAATCAGAAGGTGGGGTCAAAGCAGGAAAAAATTGTAAAAAAAACAAAGTTAAAAGCTCTTTATCTGAATGCATGCAGCATTCGGAACAAAATAGATGAGTTGACAGCACAAATTGACACAAATGGGTATGATCTGATAGCCATTACAGAGACGTAGTTGCAAGGTGACCAAGGCTGGGAACTAAATATTCAAGGGTATTTGACAATTCGGAAGGATAGACAGAAAGAAAAATGAAGTGGGGTAGCACTATTAATAAAGGATGAAATCAGTGCGTTGAGAAACGATATCGGTTCAGAAGATCAAGATGTTGAATCGGTTTGGAGATAAGGAATAATAAGGGGAAAAAGTCGCTGGTGGGTGTAGTCTACAGGCCTCCTAACAGTAGCTACACTGTAGGACAGAGTATAAATCAAGAAATAATGGAGGCTTGTAAAAAATAAATGGCAATAATCATGGGCGATTTTAACCTTTCTATTGATTGGACAAGAAAATTGGCCAGGGTAGCCTTGAGGAAGAGTTCATAGAATGTATCCGGGATAGTTTCCTTCAACAGTACATTGCAGAACTTACTAGGCGATCTTAGATCTGGTACTGTGTAATGAGACAGGATTAATAAACAATCTCCTAGTAAAGGATTCTCTTGGAAAGAATGACCATAACATGGTTGAATTTCAAATTCAGTTGTAGAGTGAGAAAGTTGGATGTCAAACCAGTGACCTAAGCTTAAATAAAGGAGACTACAAAGGTATGAAGGCAGAGTTGGTTAAAGTGGACTGGGAAAATAGATTAAAGTGTGGGACGGTTGATGAGCAGTGGCAGACATTTAAGGAGATATGTCATAACTCGCAACAAAAATATATCCCAATGAGAAAGAAAGACTGTAAGAGAAGGGATAACCATCCGTGGATAACTAAGGAAATAAGGGATGGCATCAAATTGAAAACAAGGGCATACAATTTGACCAAGACCAGTGGGAGGCCTGAGGATTAGGAAACTTTTAAAAGCCAGCAAAGAACGACTAAAAAATTAATAAAGAGAGGGAAGATAGATTATGAAAGTAAACTAGCATGAAATATAAAAACAGATAGTAAGAGTTTCTACAGATACATAAAAAGGAAAAGAGTGGCTAAAGTAAATGTTGGTCCCCTAGAGGATGAGACTGGGGAATTAATAATGGGGAACAGGCAAATGGTAGACATTGAACAAATATTTTGTATCAGTCTTCACGATAGAAGACACTAAAAACATCCCAATAGTGGATAATTAAGGGGCGAAAGGGAGGGAGGAACTTAATACAATCACTATCACTAAAGAAGTAGTACTCGGTAAAATAATGGGACTAAAGGCGGACAAGTCCCCTGGACCTGATGGTTTACATCTTAGGGTCTCAAAAGAAGTGGCTGCAGAGATAGTGGGTGCATTGGTTGTAATTTACCAAAATTCCCTGGATTGTGGGGAGGTCCCAGTGGATTGGAAAACCGCAAATGTAACACCCCTATTTAAAAAAGGAGGCAGACAGAAAGCAGGAAACTATAGACCAGTTAGCCTAACATCTGTCGTTGGGAAAATGCTGGAGTCCATTATTAAGGAAACAGCAGGATATTTGGAAAAGCATAATTCAGTAAAGTAGAGTCAGCATGGTTTTATGAAAAGGAAATCATGTTTGACAAATTTGCTGGAGTTCTTTAAGGATGTAACGAGCAGGGTGGATAAGGGGGAACCAGTGGACGTGGTGTATTTGGATTTCCAGAAGGCATTTGATAAGGTGCCACATAAAAGGTTACTGCACAAGATAAAAGTTCATGGCGTTGGGGGTAATATATTAGCATGGATAGAGGATTGGCTAACTAACAGAAAACAGAGTCGGGATAAATGGGTAGTTTTCCAGTTGGCAAACAGTGACCAGTGGGGTGTCGCAGGGATCGGTGCTGGGGCCTCAACTATTTACAATCTATATTAATGACTTGGATGAAGGGACCAAGTGTAATGTAGCCAAGTTTGCTGATGATACAAAGATGGGTGGGAAAGCAAATTGTGAGGAGGACACAAAAAATCTGCAAAGGGATATAGACAGGCTAAGTGAGTGGGCAAAAATTTGGCAGATGGATTATAAAATGGGAAAATATGAGGTTATCCACTTTGGCAGAAAAAATAGAAAAGCAATTTATAATTTAAATGGAGAAAAATTGCAAAGTCCTGCAGTACAGAAGGATCTGGGGCTCCTTGTGCATGAAACACAAAAAGTTAGCATGCAGGTACAGCAAGTAATCAAGAAGGCAAATGGAATGTTGGCCTTTATTGCAAGGGGGATAAAGTATAAAAGCAGAGAAGTCCTGCTACAACTGTACAGGGTATTGGTGAGGCCACACCTAGAGTACTGCGTATAGTTTTGGTCACCGTATTTAAGGAAGGATATACTTGCATTGGAGGCTGTTCAGAGAAGGTTCACAAGGTTGATTCCGGAGATGAGGGGGTTGACTTATGAAGATAGTTGAGTAGGTTGGGCCTATACTCATTGGAGTTCAGATGAACGAGAGGTGAACTTATCGAAACATATAAGATAATGAGGGGGCTCGACAAGGTAGGTGCAGAGAGGATATTTCCACTCATAGGGGAAACTAAAACTAGGAGACAGTCTCAGAATAAGGGGCCATCCAATTAAAACTGAGATGAGGAGGAATTTCTTCTCTTGGAGGGTTGTAAAACTGTGGAATTCTCTGCCCCAGAGAGCTGTGGTGGCTGGGTCATTGAATATATTTAAGATGGAGATAGACAGATTTTTGAGCGATAAGGGAGTCAAGGGTTATGGGGAGCAGGCAGGGAATTGGAGCTGAGCCCATGATCAGATCGGCCATGATCTTATTGAATGGCGGAGCAGGCTCGAGGGGCTAAATGGCCGACTCCTGCTCCTATTTCTTATGTTCATATGTGAAATGGCGGATAGGCGGAAGATGGGTGGTCATCAGTTTAGTGAGAATTGGGTCAATGGAGGACAAGATAGCTCTCGTGGATGAGGTTAGTGAGGGCATGGGAGAGGTGGAAGAAAGACGAGAGAAAGACAGGGGTTCAGAGCTAGAATAGAGAGACAGACAGGGTAGGAGAAGGGTTAGGCTTGGGGAGCAAGAGGTGGGAGTGGGGAAGCAGCTTAGTCTCTATCTTGGTGATGAAGAAATCCATGAACACCTTGCAATTATTATTAGAAATGAGGGTGAAAGGGGCTGGGAGAGGGGTTTAAGGAGACTGTTGTAGTTAAGAAAAGGAGCCTGAGGTTATCTTTGCTCTTCACGATGATCTTAAGAGTAGAGGGCCGCTTTGGCAGAGGATAGCAAGACCAAGTAAAGATTGATATGGTCTAGCCAAATCTGGCAATGGATGGTTAATCCAGTTGTGGATCAAGTAGACTCTAGTTTACGTCCCTTGGACATCTCAGGAAAGGAAAGAGGGTATCTCAGGGAGACACGTGCAGAACTTGGCATGGTGATAGGCAATGATGATTTTGAAGGAGCTGCAAAAGGGATGGAATAGGGTGAGTTGCTCGAAGGAGAAAATGCCAGAGGAGTAGGGGTAAGAGGCAAAGCTGTGACTTGTTGATAAGGCCATACTGCTACCAAGGCAGTTTGGGAAGGCAGGTGGTGCAACATATAGTCAGGTCATTAAAGAGCAAGGGGTCGCCACCCATGAGCAGGTTTTAAAGCCATGATGTTAATATGATCATCCACAATAAGGTCATTGGAAGGGCAGTGATTGCAGTGGGATACAAGATGTTACAGTATAGAAAAGATAAATCCAGACACTACTGTAGGTTCAGATAGTTGTGGCAAATTGCAAAGATGCCTTTAAGAGGAAGCTGGTTAAGTACATGAGGGAGAGCTTGATGAAGTAGGGTAGGAGGAGGCTCGTGTGGTGCATAAACCAGTGGCACTGAATGGCCTGTTTCTGTGCTGTAAATTCTATATTCAATATGGTGAAAAATAAATTTAGGACCAAGGTCAGAAAATTACTTTTTAAGCAAAATGTAATCAACTCGTGGAATGGATGTCCATGTACAGTAGTGCCGTCAATTAGGACACAGTTGTATGCTGTAATAAGATGGGGAGAACTGTATTTTTTTTAGATCAGTGGGCTAAATAGCCTTCCTTTCTCATTTCTATCTTCTAACCAAACAGCCAAATTGAGAAAAATAACTCAGACTAACTTAATAGCTGTTGCCATTGTGAATTGATCTAGATACCCTTATATCTTAAAAATCTTTAAAATAAGAAGGAAAAAATGTTTGAGGGACTTGATCAAGTAGTTCAGCCTTGGGCACTTCTTTAGAGATAAGTGCATTTCTAAAGGTCCATTTTTGGACACAATGCAGACTGTCGCACTGTGAGAGTTAATATTTTAAAACAAGGCAGAGTGAATGATGCACTTACCACTGGGGTTGAAAGCCATACAGGAAATGGGTTTATTGTCATGGGCCAGGAAATGAGCCACTATGCCTTCACCTTCAGCATCCTCACTGACAAGCACCTGCATTACAAAGCACAGAGAAGGAAGTCAGAATAACTACTTCTTATGGAATGTTTTTTGCTTCAAACAGAACGATTGTTATCAAACAAATGGCCAGAATAAAATATTATACAAAAAGACTACAGCCCTCAGAATGAAAACAGAAACTGTTGGAAACACACAGCAGAAACGTCATCTGATAAAGACTAACACTTCAGGTCCATTTGAAACATTTGAAACCTCCCACCTGAAACATTAACCCGACTTTTCTTGCTTTCCAGAGCTGTGCATTTCCTATTTTTATTTAATATTTCCAACATTTGCAGATTTCCTTTAGAACATTGCCCCCACACCAACTTTCGTAAAACGGTAAGTGTTGATATTTTTTAGTGAATGATTCCATGGTTCAGGTACTATTGAAAGAGTTCTCCCCAGTGTCCCGGCCAGTATTTATCCCGCAACCAAACTGATTACCTGGTCATCATCTTATTGCTGTCTGTGGGACCCGGCTGTGCACTACATTCCAACAGTGACTACATTTGAAAAAGTACTTAATTGGTTGTTAAGCGCTTTGGGACATCCTGAGCTCATGAAGGGTGCTATATAAATGCAAGTCCTTCTCTTTTATAAAGAAAATACAATATAATTAATGACAGAAGCACATCTCCGGGTCCAGGCAATATTAACGAGCCACTCGAGCTCCACTCTGAGAGTTAATGATAGTGACTAAATCCAACCCCTCGTGGTAGGACTGCCAGTAACAAACTGCTCTATTTTTAATACTGAAAAACTAAATTGGATGTTGTTTCTAAACATTAAAAATGACATCTGACGCACACTAAAACACTAAATTGTGGGCTTTTAGCTCGAAAATTAATTTACACAAGACTGTATAAATAAATAAAACAATAGACTGTGAGGCGCTAAACAAAAATGTACGGTCAGGAAGCCATTCCAATTGACAGTATGTATGGATGTTTACATGTGTCTGCGTGTGTGTGTGTGTGTGTGTTGTATACACAGCATCAGTAATGTTTGCTTCAATCTACCACAGTAAATTCTGAAGTTTTCACGAACAGCTGCACAGTCCGAAATTCTCAGGGTGTTCAAAATTGCACAATCGGAGAATTATTTCCAGTGCGCACACTCTCTTAGCATGGATGTATTTATTAAAATATGGCTTCTATTACCATCCTCCAACACGCATTACAACATCCACTGGCGCCTCCCCGAGAGATAGAGATTAGAGTTGTCAGAAAAGTAAGCGTTTTAAAGAGAATTATTTTCCCTTCAGTAATTCAGTTTGTGTTATAGTCATAATAAGTACTAAACAGTCATTAAATAATTTTGACAAATTACAATATATTTAATTTCGCGCAGTTGAGCGACTCAACATTTTTAAATTTATCCAACGCAGCACTGAGCGAGTGGGAGTACTGCATTGTTGGAGGCGCGATCGAATGGAATGAGATACCCGACCTGACGTAAACGATCCCGTGGCACTATTTGGAGAAGGGAGTTCGCCTGGTGTCCTGGCCAACCCTCAACCAACACCTCCAAAAGCAAATTCCCACGTCCGTTGTCTAACTTGCTGCCCCGTGTCACCTTTGCTCTGCTACGGCAGGTTACTGGATCACATAGGAGCGTGAAGGGACAATCTCAAATCCAAATCCGCCAGGCTGACTTTGACCCATTTAATAACGAGAAGAGGTATAGATAGTGATAGTTAGATAGAAACATCGAAAATATTCGAGCCTGCAGCGCCATTCAATATGATCATGGCTGATCATGCAACCTCAGTACCCAACCCCGGTCTTCTCTCCATACCCCCTGATCCCTTAAGGGTCACATCTAACTCCCTTTTAAATATGTCCAATGAACTGGAGTCAACAACTTTCTGTGGCAGAGAATTCCACAGGTTCATAACTCTCTGGGTGAATCCTCCAAAGCATTCCAGCTGGTGCTGAATAATGCCGCAGACACAGCTGTAGTAGCCACACTCAGCTGTGCCCCCTATGCACGTGGCAAGGCTGCAGTTACTTTCTGATCCATACACAAATTCCGTATATCAAAAGATTATCAAGTACGTACGAGTTGCCCATCATTTTTGAGACATCAAAGTATCTGATGACTCAAATGAGAAATAGTTTTAAAGCTCCAAGCATAGTGGCAGAGAAAAGCAAGCGGGTTATTTCCATGCTGGCCCTGCAAACTCTAACCTTCCTTGTGTGCATAGCCAGATGATGTTCTATGCGTTAAAGGAGTAATGGCTGCTTCAGTGTCGTAAGGCATATGATACTTGTGCACGTCTGTATGTAACAAACCAGAAGGCTATTCGCCCATTTAAAATCCAGCCGGATTTGAATGACGATACAAAAATGAGCTGAATGGATACCGGAACATAAAAATGTATAGGACGGGAAAAGACCATTGCAGTCCATTTGGCCAAAGTGGAAAGAAATAGCACATAATAGGAACTTGTTGCATGTTGTCTTTTTTCCAAAACAAGCTTATTGGTTATGTATCAGCTCGGAGGGGTTGGATGCATTCTTGCTTCTAAATCAGAAGGCTGTGGTTTCAAAACCCATTTCACCTTCAGCACTTAATCTGGGCTGACACTGCAGTTCAGGATTGAGGAAAATGCTGCATTGTTGGAGATACTGGCCTTCAGATGAGGCATTAAACCAAGGTCCCATAGTACACCGATGGACGTAGAACAAAATCATAGCATTACTTTAAAAAGAGCAGGGCATTCTCCTAGTGTCCTGCCCAACAATCTTCACTCTGATCAACACCGCAAAAAACATTTTAACTGGTCATCATTGCATTGTTGTTAATGGACCTTGCTTTGTACAAAATGGCTGCAGTAATTACTCACATAAAATAGTAACTTCTTAGATTTGTTCTCGGAATGTGCGTGACACTGGCATATCCACATTTTTTTTGCGATTCCTAGTTTCGCTGAGAAGGTGGTGGTGAGCAACCTCCCGAAATCATTACAGTCCTTGTGCTCATGGTCATCCCCCAATGGTGTTAGGTAGGGATTCCAGGATTTTGACTGCTTAACAATGAAGGAATAGCTTTTTCTGAACAATTTGAGGATGGTGTGTGACTTGGAGATGATGATATTCCCATAACACTGCTGGGAGGTGCTGTCGAAGAAACATTGGCTGTGATTCCTATAGACCACAGTGTGCCAGTGGTGGAGGGGGTAGATATATAGTCTAGCGTACAGCGGTGCTGACCGAGCAGACTGCTTTGCCTTGGGTGCGATTGAGCTGGGAGTGTTGTGGTGGCTGCATCCATCCGGTGAGTATTATATTAAAGAACATTTTGCATTTATATAGCGCCTTTCACGACCACAGGACGTCTCAAAGCGCTTTACAGCCAATTAAGTTCTTTGGAAGTGTAGTCACTATTGTAATGTGGGAAACGCGGCAGCCAATTTGCACACAGCAAGCTCCCAAAAACAGCACTGTGATAATGACCAGATAATCTGTTTGCGTTATGTTGATTGAAAGATAAATATTGACCAGGGCACCTGAGATAATTCCCCTGCTCTTCTTTGAAATAGTGGCATGAGATCTTTTATGTCCACCTGAGAGATCAGAAGGGGCTTCTGAAAGACGACACCTCTGACAGTGCAGCCCTGGAGTGATTTTGTGCTCCACTCTGTTGAGTGGGACTTGAACCCACAACCTTCTGACTCCGAGGCGAGTGTGCTACCCACTGAGCTGCGGCTGACACTTACACTCTTCATTTGCACCTGTAGATGACGGAGAAGCTTTGAGGGCTCAGTAGGAGAGCCACTTGCCGCAGACTGGCCAGCCGCTGCCCTGCTCTTGTAGCCATGGTGTTGCTATGGCTGCTACAGTTCAGCTTCGGGTCAGTGTTCATCCCTAGCTGTTAAATGTGGGGAACGAGGTGGGATCCACCATGGAAGGTCACGAGGAAGTTAGGTGGGCCTGTTGTTATTGGAGGTGGCCGTTACCTGGCACTTAGAGTAATGCAAATGTTACCCGACCATCGTCAGCCCAAGCCTGGATGTTATCCAGGCCCTGTTGTAGACTAGCATGGGCTGCTTCATTATTCGAGGAGTTGTTAATGAAGATGAATACTGTAGAATCATCATTGGAAAGCCCGCCCATTGAGCTTATGACCGACAGAAGGTCATTGATAAAACAGCTGATAGCCGAGGACGTTTCCCTGAGGAACTCCTGAATTGATGTCCTGGGCTTTTTTTCTATTTGTTCCTGGGATGTGGGTGTCACTGGCAAGGCTGGCATTTATTGCTCATCCATAGTTGCCCTCGAGAAGGTGGTGGTGAGCCGAGTTCTTGAACCGCTGCAGTCCTTGTGACGAAGGTGCTCCCACAGTGCTGTTATGGAGCGAGTTCCAGGACTTTGACCCAGCGACGATGAAAGAACGGCGATATATTTCCAAGTCAGGATGGTGTGTGACTTGGAGAGGAACTTGGAGGTGGTGATGTTCCCATGCGCCTGCTGTCCTTATCCTTCTAGGTGGTAGAGGGTGTGGGTTTGGGAGGTGCTGCCGAAGAAGCCTTGGTGAGTTGCTGCAGTGCATCTTGTAGATGGTGCACACTGCAGCCACGGTGCTCCGGTGGTGGAGGGAGTGAATGTTGAAGGTGGTGGATGGGGTGCCAATCAAGCGGGCTGCTTTGTCCTGGATGGTGTCGAGCTTCTTGAGCGTTGTTGGAGCTGCACTCATCGAGGAAAGTGGAGAGTGTTCCATCATACTTTAGACTTGTGCCTAGTAGATGGTGGAAAGGCTTTGGGGAGCAACGGTTGGGCCTGCAACAACCACAACCATCTTCCTTTGTGTCAGGTATGACTCCCAAACACTGGAGAGTTTTCCTCTTGACTTCAATTGATTGCACAATATAATTGGTGCTTTGTGAAGTGCAGTCAGAGAGACGGAATCCGCATTGCAACTCTGGGAAGATCTCTTCAGCCACAGGGAGAAGACAGTTGAGGAGGAATCTAGCGATGACTTTCCCAGTGGCCGACAGCAGAGAGATTCCTCTGTTGTTGCCGCAGTCGGACTTGTCCCCTTTTTTAAAGTGGTCATGATTACGGCTCTCAGATCTCCTGGCATGCTCTCCTCCTTCCAGATAAGAGAGATGAGGCCATGCATTAGTACCAATAGTGCTTCTTCACCATACTTTAGTGCCTCAGTGGGGATTCTATCTGCTCTTGATGCCTTGTCATTCTTGAGCTGACGGATGGCCTTTTCTACCTTGTGCAGGGCTGGAGTTTTGCCGAGATGGTGGCAAGTAGCACGCTGCAAGATGGAGTTGACTGGGAGGATAGACGTACCAACGTCAGTATTCTCGATCAGGCCAACATCCCCCAGCATCGAAGCACTGACCACACTCAATTAGCTCCGCTGGGCGATCCAAATCGTCCGCATGCCCCGACAGGTGACTCCCAAAGCAAGCGCTCTACTCGGAACTCCTACACAGCAGGCAATCCCCAGGTGGGCAAAGGAAACATTTCAAGGACACCCTCAAAGCCTCCTTGTTAAAGTGCAACATCCCCACCGGCACCTGGAAATCCCTGGCCCAAGACTGCCTTAAGTGGAGGAAGTGCATCCGGGAGGGCGCTGAGCACCTTGAGTCTCGTTGGCGAGAGCATGCAGAAACCAAGCGCAGAGAGCAGAAGGAGCGTGCGGCAAACCAGACTCCCCACCCACCCTTTCCCTCAACCACTGTCTGTCCCACCTGCGACAGTGACTGTAATTCCCGTATTGGACTGTACAGTCACCTGAGAACTCACTTTTAGAGTGGAAGCAAGTCTTCCTCGATTTCGAGGGACTGCCTATGATGATGATGATGATGATGATGATGATGATGATAAGATGTTATATAAATGCAAGCTCTTCCTCCCTAAAATTCATTGCATATTGTAATTATTGCTACCCATCCCATTCACATTTACCCCTTTTTCACATTCCCAAATCTTCATTATTTCCTCCAATTCATTTTCAAAAAGGGATTAAAAAAAAACATTAGGTTTTACACTGAACTCTTTGGGACACGGTTTCAAAAGATGGGTTGATGCCTCCTCATTGATGCTATTATCATTTTTCATCCAATGAACACCACAGAAACATGGCAGCCAAACACTGGCACATTCTTTCACAGTGCTGTCATCTTGTTTAATTAAATGGGTGAAAATCACCAGGGACTCTGTAAAAAGGCTGAGGTAAGTGAGAGAGGAAGTTGTGCAGTTTTGATTTATGGTAGTTATTAAATACAATAACGTTGGCCAAATAAAAGATCTCACTCACTTTAATCACCACTTTGATGTTACTCGTTTGAGAAAATGAGCAAGAATCTTTAAAGGCACAGAGCGTCAAATTAAAGACATTCATATTTACCAGTTTTAAATTTAATAAAATTTTCAGAATAAACGGCACACTTTTTTAAAAATAATCCGTTTAAGCATTTCCTAATCTTCTTCCATCTTTATTTAAAAAAACATGTGCAACCTCCCCAATGATTGAGCTTGTTTATCCAGGGATTAGCTCAGCTGTACAGAGGAGGAAGATCCCAGGCCCAAACACCAGTCTGTGCTGAGTTAGCTGACCTCAGGTGGGGTGGCGATAGGGGCACCACGACAGGTAAGTGTCCCCGAGTTAGGAAGGCAACAGATCGAGCCTGGATTCCCACTCCTAATTGCAATCCGATGTTTCTGCTGGAAAGGCACGCGTTGCAATGATGGGTGAGGACAGGGTCAGACTAGGCTGTCTTGCCTTCCTTCTCACACCCCCCACAACCCCTTGCTAACACTGATAGTCTGGCTCCCATATGTATAATGGCCACTTGGCTGAAGTACAGAAAACTAAACAGCATCAACAGCACCATACCCAACAATGAGACAACACCCTGGGGAAAGGAGGTGAAGACAGCAAAATTATTTAAAGATAATAAAACAGTTGTTTTTCTACTTTCTGCTCTTCCATATTTTTTTTTAAACTAACAAACTTAATTCAAGGTCAAGACCTACAGTGAGGTCTGTGCGTCTTTTTTTACAAGGAGTCTCCAAAGTTTCACAAAGTCAGGGGGTACTCGATGAATTTCACAGAAGGTCTCCGAACGTCAATGCAAAACACTTCTGTGAAATTCACCCGGCGCCCTCCTTAACCTTGTGGAACTTCAGCAACTTCGCGGCAAAGCATGCACTCCATGGACAACATACTTATACTGCGGGACACCAGCAAGATTGAAAAGTATTACCGTAGTTAATAGTGTCAGCTGTGGCTCAGTGGGCAGCACTCTCTCGCCTCGGAGTCAGAAGGTTGTGGGTTCCAATTCCACTCCAGGGACTTGAGCACAAAAAAAATCTAGGCTGACACTCCAGCGCTGAGGGAGCGCTGCACTGTCAGAGGTGCCATCTTTCGGATGAGATGTTAAACAGAGGCCCCGTCT
Source organism: Pristiophorus japonicus (assembly GCF_044704955.1). Classification (NCBI taxonomy): domain Eukaryota; kingdom Metazoa; phylum Chordata; class Chondrichthyes; family Pristiophoridae; genus Pristiophorus; species Pristiophorus japonicus. Next base: position 5,722,395 of record NC_091992.1, on the reverse strand, counting down.
GCTCTCTCAAGTGGACGTAAAAGATCCCATGGCACTACTTCGAAGAAGAGCAGGGGGGTTATCCCCAGTGTCCTGGTTAATATTTATCCCTCAATCAACATAACAAAAAAACAAATTATCTGGTCATCACCATCTTGCTGTGTGTGGGAGCTTGCTGTGCACAAATTGGCTGCCGCATTTCCCACATTACAACAGTGACTACACTCCAAAAATACTTCATTGGCTGTAAAGCGCTTTGAGACATCCAATGGTTGTGAAAGGCGCTATATAAATCCAAGTCTATCTTTCTTTTTACCTTAAAATACTTTGAGGTACTTCCCTCTGCCCCTCACAGTTTCTCAAGACAGTTACTGATGCTGAGGTACTTTGCCCAAGTAGCTATTCGTCATGTGTAAGCTTAGGGAGTGAGTGGTGACAGGCTATTCGACCACTGGCTGCATCACAGCCAAATCCAATCCTGTTCTCACCCAACACCCACCCATATAAACTTTTCTGTAAAGGCCATCGAATAGCGAGCAGAAGTGGGAATGTTGGCTGACTGTTTCGCACCCCCGCCCCCCCCACCACCCCCCACCTCTTGCTAGCTGGGTGTTAGGTGAGGCCAGCAGCAGCCCTACTACCACGGAGGCTGATATTAGCCAGCGATTGAAACAGGCACCTCTGCAATCTGTGTAAATGCAGTTCCACACCACGTGGCAATCTGAAGAGGCCAAGGCACTCTCGAAAGTTTACATTAAAAAAAAAAGAGCGGGTTATGCCACCTTCCATGGTAGGGTTACTTCACTGCAGCACGCAGTGCCATAGATGTATGTTTTACGCAACACTCAAATTTAAACAGAATAAAAGAAAACCGCATGGCAGTCATTCCCACTGTGGATGCACCATCTGTTAGAACACAAACGTATCCTGGCAGCCACCCGCATGGTATCTGAAACAAGTTTACAAAGCAGCAAGCTCAAGGAACGCAGCCTGCCCGAAAACTCCCCGCTGTGGTGATAAATACCGACTGAAGAATTGTATTTTTCTACACTTAACTTTAAAGACTGTTGGTACAAATATGGATTTGGAAAGACGCCACAATCCTTTTGGCACAATCCGTATCGCGCGAACCAAGTCTGTAAACGAGTGACAGATGACAGCATCATCCGGCCTTTATATCGCTGGATGTTTATAGGCACAAATGTCAAAGCCTCATTTATGAGGAAAGAAAGACCTGCATTGTTATAGCACTTTATCACATCTCTCAGAAACTTCTCAAAATGCTCCAGATATAATGCAACACGGCACACAGCAAGATCCCACATAGTTAAACTCTTTTTAACTAATTAGTCTGTTTCTTTTTGGTGGTGTTGGTTGAGAGAGGACTGTTAGACCAGAAACTGAAAAAAAACACACAGGAACAGGAGTAGGCCATTCAACCCATTAAGAACTTCCTGTTGTTCTTCAAGCAGTGTCATGGGATCTTTAAAGTCGATCAGAACAGGAGAGCAGTACTTTGGTCTGATATAATAATCTGAAAGACAACATCTCTGACAGTGCAGTATTCCCTTCAGTGAACCACTAGATTATAAACGCAAGTCCTGGAGTGTGGTTTTGAACCTATGACCTTCTGACTCGAAGGCGAGAGTGCTATCCACTGAGCTAATGCATTGCACAACAGCTTGTACAACACCGGTTTTGCTAAACTAACAAGATTATCACATTACAGTGCAATACTCAATTTTTGACCCAATGCAACAAAATTTCAACCCAAAATCCGCCCTCCCAACACGGTCATTACCTGCGATGTTTGGGTGCAGTGGAAGCACTCGACTTACAGCAACCTGCGCCGCACTGACGTGAAGTGACAAGAACGCTCACAGAACTGACTGGGAATTCGAGAACTTCATTTTTTTTTGGTCTTTGGACACAATCTCCGAGCAAAATGTCCGCACAAGTTCCACGAATCAACATCGAAATTAACAGCATTTGGGGCCAAGTGAGTTTAGCACTTAATCCATATTTAGGGGATTCTTAATATAGCAGCTAGTCACATCTGTAGAGGTGAAAGACAGCTCACAAGACACAGTGAGGATGTCCTCTATGCTCGTAATAATTTCCAATAAAAAATTTTTTTTTAAACCTTTTCTTTGCAAAAACAACATTATCCTCACATCTGCTTTATAAACTGATGACACAACAGGGAATACTGTAGGAGAAAGACCCAAGGAAAGTACAAGTGCAGTCTGAAACCTCCCTTGCATGTTGACTAAACTAGATATCACTGTGTATATGCTCCTCTCCACCCTAGGGCTATTCACTCAGATGGAATCGAATTGATAGCAAGCTCAGATTTTAAGCAGTGTGAACAGCGACCTCAATTGGGTCATTATTTTGGTCGACAAAGTGCCTGCCACTTGCGAGTTGATGTCTAGAATTGTAAACTATGCACCATTAACTCCTTGACTCACAGTGCCCCAAGAATCCCAGCATCACGTGACCCCTGAAATCTTATCTGTAGCCACCAATTTTGTCTAAATCTAAAATAACTTGCACACCATGCAATGGGGGCTTACCTTGAATTAACAAAAACAACAACCTGTATTTACATAGTGCCTTAAAAATAGTAACAATGTTTCAAGATGCTTCACAGGAGCGTTATCAAACAAAGGTTGACACCGAGTCACATAAGGAGATATTAGGCCAGGTGACCAAATGTTTGGTCAAAAATGCAGGTTTTAAGGAGCATCTTAAAAGAGGAGAGAGAGGTAGAGAGGTTTGGGGAGGGAATTCTATAGCTTAGGTCCCAGGCAGCTGAAGGCACGGCCGTCAATGGTGGAACAATGAAAATTTGGGATGTGCATGAGGTCAAAGTTGGAGGGGCACAGAAATCTCGGAGGGTTGCAGGGCTGCTGGAGGTTACAGAGATAACTGCCGAAATCATACAATCATTGAAATTTACGGCACAGGAGGAGGCCATTCGGCCCATTGTGTCTGTGCTGGCCACAAAAGGGCTATCCAGCCTAATCCCAATTTTCAGCACTTGGCCCGTAGCCTTGTAGGCTATGGCACTTCAAGTGCACATCCACGTACTTTTTAAATGCGACGCTACCACCCTTTCAGTGAGTTCCAGAACTCCACCACGCTCAGGGTGAAAAAAATTCCTCCTCAACTCCCTTCTAATCTTTCTACCAATTACTTAAAAATCTATGCCCCCTAGTTATTGACCTCTCTGCTAGGGGAAATAGGTCCTTCCTATCCACTCTATCTAGACCCCTCATAATTTTATACACCTCAATTAAGTCTCCCCTCAGCCTCCTCTGTTGTAAAGAAAACAACCTCAGCCTATCAAATCTTTCCTCGTAGCTAAAATTCTCCAGTACCGGCAACATCCTGGTAAATCTCCTATGTATCCTCTCTAGTACAATCACATCTTTCCTGTAATGTGGTGACCAGACTGTACGCAGTACTCTAGCTGTGACCGAGCTAGTGTTTTATACAGTTCACATGTTTTCTGCAACTAGTGCTCCATAGAAACATAGAAAATAGATGGAGTAGGCCATTCGGCCCTTCAAGCCTGAAACCACCATTCAATATGATCATGGCTGATCATGCAACTTCAGTACCCCATTCCTGCTTTCTCTCCACACCCCTTGATCCCTTTAGCCGTAAGGGCCACATCTAACTCCCTTTTGAATATATCTAACTAACTGGCCTCAACAACTTTCCGCGGCAGAGAATTCCACAGGTTCACAATTCTCTGAGTGAAGAAGTTTCTCCTCATCTCAGTCCAAAATGGCTTACCTCTTATCCTTAGACTGTGACCCCTGGTTCTGGACTTCCCCAACATCGGGAACATTCTTCCTGCATCTAACCTGTCCAATCCTGTCAAAATTTTATATGTTTCTATGAGATCCCCTCTCATTCTTCTAAATTCCAGTGAATATAAGCCGAGTCGATCCAGTCTTTCTTCATATGTCAGTCCTGCCATCCCAGGAATCAATCTGGTGAACCTTCGCTGCACTCCCTCAATCGCAAGAATGTCCTTCCTCAGATTAGGAGACCAAAACTGTACACAATATTCAAGGAGTGGCCTCACCAAGGCCCTGTACAAGTGCAGTAAGACCTCACTGCACTCCTATACTCAAATCCTCTCACTATGAAGGCCAACATGCCATTTGCCTTCTTCACCGTCTGCTGTACTTGCATGCCAATTTTCAATGACTGATGTACCATGACACCCAGGTCTCGTTGCACCTCCCCTTTTCCTAATCTGTCACCATTCAGCTAATATTCTGCCTTCCTGTTCTTGCCACCAAAGAGGATAACCTGACATTTATCTACATTATACTGCATCTGCCATGCATTTGCCCACTCACCTAACCTGTCCAAGTCACCCTGCAGCCTCATAGCATCCTCCTCATAGCTCACACTGTCACCCAGCTTAGTGTCATCTGCAAACTTGGAGATATTACACTCATTTCCTTCATCTAAATCATTAGGTATATTGTAAAGAGCTGGGGTCCCAGCACTGAACCTTGCAGTATCCCACTAGTCAATGCCTGCCATTCTGAAAAGGACTCGTTTATTCCTACTCTTTGCTTCCTGTTTGCCAACCAGTTCTCTATCCACGTCAATACATTACCCCCAATACCATGTGCTTTAATTTTGCACACTAATCTCTTGTGTGGGACTTTGTCAAAAGCCTTTGAAAGTCCAAATACACCACATCCACTGGTTCTCCCTTGTCCACTCTATTAGTTACATCCTCAAAAAATACTAGAAGATTTGTCAAGCTTGATTTCCCCTTCATAAATCCATGCTGACTTGGACAAATCCTGTCACTTCTTTCCAAATGCGCTGCTATTACATCTTTAATAATTGATTCCAACATTTTCCCCACTATTGATGTCAGGCTAACCGGTCTATAATTCTCGGTTTTCTCTCTCTCTCCTTTTTTTAAAAATGGGTTACGTTCGCTACCCTCCAATCCATAGGAACTGATCCAGAATGTTGGAAAATGACCATCAATGCATCTACTGTTTCTAGGGCCACTTCCTTAAGTACTCTGGGATGCAGATTATCAGGCCCTTCAATCCCATCAATTTCCCTAACACAATTTCCTGATTGATAAGGATTTCCTTCAGTTCCTCCTTTTCGCTAGACCCTCGGTCCCCTAGTATTTCCGGAAGATTATTTGTGTCTTCCTTAGTGAAGAGAGAACCAAAGTATTTGTTCAATTGGTCTGCCATTTCTTTGTTCCCCATTATAAATTCACCTGATTCTGACTGCAAGGGACCTACATTTGTCTTCACTAATCTTTTTCTCTTCATATATCTATAGAAGCTTTTGCAGTCAGTTTTTATGTTCCCTGCAAGCTTACTCTCATACTCTATTTCCCCCCTCCTAATTAAACCCTTTGTCCTCCTCTGCTGAATTCTAAATTTCTCCCAGTCCTCAGGTTTGCTGCTTTTTCTGGCCAATTTATATGCAGTATTAGCAGCAAACACAGGTCTAATATTCCCAACTCCAGGCAGCCGCCGCAGTCAAAAAGTTAATTTAACTACCCTTAGCTGCTTTTCTGATCAATGAAACTCTTGCCAAGGTTCTGTCGCTGTTATACACCGAAGTTCAAATACACAGTTCACCAACACCTGCTGAAACGGGGCTGTTGTGAGCCTGCACTCAGCAAAAGATCTGCCTTTTAATGCCTCAGAATAAACTCACCAGGTCTTTTTAAATCTCCCATTAATCGGCATGGTTAATTTTCTGAGATACCTGTCCACCTTACATTTTCTTCTGGCTGTTCTGCCACGTAATTTAAAAAAAAAGACGACATAATCTGCTGCGCTGAAAATAGGAAGCTCCATTTGGACACCACTCTGGGCACAGTGCACATAGTGCTTTCTAGTGAGGGTTTCCTGCTCAGTGTAACTATTATAGTGAATGCTGTAAGCCACGCCACTCCATCAGAAGTTGTGGTATATCGGAAAGTGTTATAATGAGTTAAAGGGTACAACTTCAGAGAATAACAGGAACTTATTGTTTAAAACTACATTTCAAGAATGTAGAATTTTGCATTAATGTAAATGTTGGTGGAAGAACAAAATAGGACAGATCCACTCCTGTCTTCTTCATACAACAAGGAGTGCGGGGCTGGAGAGGAAGATTGCTCATCGCTTTCATCAAAGGATAATAAAAAGTCTCGTATCCCAGTATCTGAATTCATCGCCGGTTCCAGAACCACAGGATGTAGGATCTGGGGATCTTCTGCAGACATTTCAAAGGATACTATTCCTTATGTGGGTCTCCGTGAACTTGTGGAATTGCTTAGCATAAATCTCTTCATACAGGTCAATTTTCTTAGTTTATTGCTCATTTCAGTTTCTCTTCAAATGATGTCACCTTAACCCTTTCAAAGACACAATTCTAGCTACACCATGCATGGACCGAACGTTAATGGGTTGCTTGCAGTGAATTATTAGAAATTCTGGCTTTTTTTAATACCTGAAGTCATGCAATATAACATGTGACACACATTCATACCAAATTAATGCACTGGGTGGTCCATTGCACATTACAATTAGTTCATCTTTGCTGCAGTAGTGATTTTAATGAGAAAGTAAACTCTGTTTGCTATTTACTGCCTCTCCTCAATGAGCAAGTTGCTGCTCGCTACAGGACAGCAAAGAGAGAACCTGAATCAATACAGCACCTTTCGCACTTTACAGTGAATTATTAACTTTGAATTATTGACTGTTGTTTTGTCGTCAGACATGGAAGCCAATTTGCACACAAGGTCCCACAAACAACAATGGTGATGTTGACTGAGAGATAAATATTCACGAGGAAACCAGGACAACTCCCCTGCCTTTCTTCAAATAGTGTCATGATTTCTTTTATATTAGACAGGATTATGGTTTAATGTCTCAGTTGAATGATGACACTATCTCCAATGCAGCACTGCAATATTGGGTGCTCAGATCCTGGAGTAAGGCTTGAACTCACGACCTTCTGAATCAGAGGCAAGAGCGCTACCAATGAACCAGGGCCGACATTATTATTCTCTTTCCGGGATGTGGGCACCGCTGGCAAGGCCAGCATTTATTGCCCATCCCTAATTGCCTTTGAGAAGGTGGGGTGGTGCACCTTCTTGAACCGCTGCAGTCCGTGTGGTGAAGGTGCTCCCACAGTGCTATTAGGGAGAGAGTTCCAGGATTTTGACCCAGCGACGATGAGGAAACGCCGATATATTTCCAAGTCGGGATGGTGTGCAACTTGGAGGGGAACTTGCAGGTGATGGTGCTCCCATGCGCCTGCCGCCCTTGTCTTTCTAGGTGGTAGAGGTCGCGAGTTTGGGAGGTGCTGCCAAAGGAGCTGTGGCGAGTTGCTGCAGTGCATCTTGTAAATAGTACATGCTCTATATGTAAACCTGTAAATACCTTGTTTAACCACCAGAGAGCTCATCCCCGAGAGTCCCAAGACATCCCACAACACCTTGGGAGCACCTGTGCATAAGGAGGCCTCACAGGCTGGAGTGGCACTCTGGAGACCTGAATAAAGGACTACGGTCACACATTACTTTGAGCTCACAGTATCTGGTCAGATTCTTCATGCAAGACATAATAGTACACACTGCAGCCACGGTGCGCCGGTGGTGGAGGGAGTGAATGTTGAAGGGGGTGAATGGGGTGCCAATCAAGCGGGATGCTTTGTCTGGATGGCATGGAGCTTCTTGAGTGTTGTTGGAGCTGCACTCATCCAGGCAAGTGGAGAGTATTCCATCACACTCCTGACTTGTGCCTTGTAGATGGTGGAAAGGCTTTGGAGTCAAGCGGTAAAATGCTTACTGCAGAATACCCAGCCTCTGACCTGTTCTTGTTGCCACAGTATTTATGTGGTTGGTCCAGTTAAATTTCTGGTCAATGGTGACGCCCAGGATGTTGATGGTGGGGGATTCGGCGATGGTAATGCCGCTGATTATCAAGGGGAGGTGGTTAGACTCTCACTTGTTGGAGATGGTCATTGCCTGGCACTTGTGTAGCGCGAATGTTACTTGCCACTTATCAGCCCAAACCTGAATGTCATCCAGGTCTTGCTGTATGTGGGCATGGACTGCTTCACTATGTGAGACGGTGCAAATGGAACTGAACACTCTGCAATCAGCGAACATCCCCACTTCTGACCTTATGATGGCGGGAAGGTCATTGATGAAGCAGCTAAAGATGATTGGGTCTAGGATACTGCCCTGAGGAACTCCTGCGATGTCCTGGGGCTGTGATGATTGACTTCTAACAACTGCTACCATCTTCCTTTGTGCTAGGTATGATTCCAGCCAGTGGAGAGCTCCCCCCCCCGCCCTCGCGATTCCCATTGACTTCAATTTTACTAGGGCTCCTTGATGCCACACTCGGTCAAATGCTGCCTTAATGTCAAGGACAGTCACTCTCACCTCACCTGTGGAATTCAGCTCTTTTATCCATGTTTGGACCAAGGCTATAATGAGGTCTGGAGCTGAGTGGGCCTGGCGGAACCCAAACTGTGCATCAGTGAGCAGGTTATTGGCGAGTCAAAGTGATCCAGAGACGCAGGGTGCCGACGGCGCCTGGTCTGCCCTCAAGGCCTCCATAATTAAGAACCGTGAGGAGACACTCGGTCACTCGACCGGGAAACACCAAGACAGGTTCAATGAGAATGACCAGGAGATCCAGGAGTTAATCAGCTACAAGTGCATTGGAAATAAGACAACTCGAGTGCAAGAAAACAGATCTACAGACGCCTGAAGGCCTAGGTCCAACAAAAAACTCGCGAAATAAAGAACAGATGGTGGGTTGAGAAAGCGTAGGAGATCCAGCAACTAGCCGACAACCACAATGTGCGTGGATTCTTCAGTGCAGTAAAGACCACCTACGGACCAAAAACTCAAGACCACCTACAGACCAAGGTCCTAGCCCACTGCGGTCGAAGAATTGCAACGATTTAATCGAGGACAGAGAGGCAGTCAGTACTTGCTGGAAGGAGCACTTTGAAGATCTCCTTAATCGAGACCGTCTTCGACTCCATCCCAGAGAATGCTTCAGGGCACCATCTCAGTACAACCCCAACTCTACATGAGGTTAAAAAGGCCATTCGACAACTGAGGAACAAGGCCTCATGAGCAAATGGAATACCCGCCCGCCGAAGCACTAAAACATGGCAGAGAAGCAGTATTGGCGCGAATACACGGGGTCATTTCTTTTATTTGGAAGGAGGAGAGCATGCCAGAGGATCTCAGAGACGCTGTAATTGTGACCATCTTCAAGAAAAGAGATGTCCGATTGTGGTAACTACAGAGGAATTTCCCTGCTATCTACCACAGGGAAAGTTATCGCAAGAATCCTCCTCAACCATCTTCTCCCTGTGGCAGAAGAGCACCTTCTAGAGTCGCAATGTGGATTCCACCCACTAAGGGGCACAGTGGACATGATCTTCACCACGTGACAAATTCAAGAAAAATGCAGGAACACCACCAACCCTCAATAATGGCCTTCTTTGACGTGACAAAGGCCTTTGACACTGTCAACTGTGAAAGATTATGGTGTGTACTCTTCAAATTCGACTGTCCTCAAAAATGTGTCACCATCCTCCGCTTGCTTCATGATAACATGCAAGCTGTGATCCTGACCAATGGATCCACCACAGACCCAATTCATGTCCAAACCGGGGTGAAGCAAGGCTGTGTCACTGCACCAACGCTCCTCTCGAGCTTCCTTGCTGCAATGCTACATCTCACCGTCAGCAAGCTTCCCGCTGGAGTGGAGATAATCGATAGAACAAATGGGAAACTGTTCAACCTCCGTCACCTTCAGACCAGATCCAAGGTCTTGCCATCCTCTGTCATTGAATTACTAAGCTGATGACGCTTGCGTCTGTACTCACTCACGAACTACCACAGGGAAAGTTATCGCAAGAATCCTCCTCAACCGTCTACTCCCTGTGGCAGAAGAGTTCCTCCCAGAATCACAATGCGCATTCCGCCCACGAACTCCAAACTATCGTCAACACGTTCAACATAGTGTACGAGAGCACGGGTCTTAGACTAAACATCCGTAAGACAAAGGTGCTCAATCAATCTGCCCCCGCCACACAGCACTGTCACCCAATTATCAAAATCCATGATGAGGCCTTGTAAAACGTGGACCATTTTCCACAGAGAAAGTTATCGCAAGAATCCTCCTCAACTATCTTCTCCCTGTGGCAGAAGAGCTCCTTCTAGAGTCGCAATGCGGATTCCCCCCACTAAGGGACACAATGGAGCCTACTGTCAACAAGGGCAGACATCGATGACGAGGTCCAACACGGCTTCAGTGTGCAAGTGCAGCCTTTGGTCGCCTAAGGAATAGAGTGTATGAAGACCAGAACCTTAAAACGGCACAAAAAGCTCATGGTCTACAGAGCAATAGTAATACCTGCCCTCATATATGCTTCTGAGACATGGACTATATACAGCAGGCACATCAAAGCACTGCAGAAGTACCATCAACGCTGCCTCAGGAAGATCCTGCAAATCCACTGGCAGGATAGGCGCATCAACGTCAGTGTTCTCGCGCAGGCCAACATCTTCAGCATCGAAGCATTGACCACGCTTGATCAGCTCCGATGAATGGACCACATCGTCCGTATGCCCGATACAAAACTCCCAAAGTAAGCGCTCTACTCGGAACTCCCGATACGGCAAACGAGCCCCATGTGGGCAAAGGAAACGCTTCAAGGATACCCTCAAGCCCTCCTTGAAAAAGTTCAACATCCCCACCGACACCTGAGAATCACTGGCGCATGATTGCTCAAAATGGAAGAGAATAATCCATGAGTGCGTCGAACATTTCGAGCCTCTTCGCCATGAGCAAGCAGAGACCAAGCGCATACGGCGGAAGGAGCGCATGACAACCCAGGTACTTCAACAAACCGACACTTCAACCAACGTACTTTCAACCACCGTCTGTCCAACCTGCGACAGAGACTGTAACTCCTTATTGGACTTATCAGTCATCTGAGAACTGATTTTTAATGTGGAAGCAAGTCATCCTTGACTCCGAGGGACTGCCTATGATATTGATGAGTAAGTGTCGCTTGATAGCACTGTCGACGACACCTTCCATCACTTTGCTGATGATTGAGAGCAGCCTGATGGGGCAGTAATTGACCAGATTGGATTTGTCTTGCTTTTTGTGGGCAGGACATACCTGGGCAGTTCCCACATTGTCGAGTAGATGCCAGTGTTGTAGCTGTACTGGAACAGCTTGGCTAGAGGCGCGGCTAGTTCTGGAGCACAAGTCTTTAGCACGACAGCCGGGGTGTTGTCAGGGCCCACGGCCTTTGCTGTATCCAGTGCACTCAGCCGTTTCTTGATATCACGTGGAGTGAATCGAACTGGCTGGAGATTGGCTTCTGTGATGGTGCAGACCTCAGGAGGAGGCCAATATGGATCATCCACTTGGCACTTCTGGCTGAAGATGGTTGCAAATGCCTTGTCTTTTGCACTTGCTTGCTGGGCTCTGCCATCATTGAGGATGGGGATATTCATGGAGCCTCTTCCTCCCGTTAGTTGTTTAATGGTCCATCATCATTCACGACTGAATGTGGCAGGATTGCAGAGCTTTGATCTGATCCGTTGGTTGTGGGATCGCTTAGCTCGGTTTATAGTATGCTGTTTCTGCTGCTTAGAATGCATGTAATCCTGTGCTGCAGCTTCCCCAGGTTGGTAGCTCATTTTTAGGTACGCCTGGTACTGCTCCTGGAATGCTCTTCTGCACTCCTCATTGAACCAGGGTTGATGGTAATGGTAGAGTGGGAGATATGCCAGGCCGTGAGGTTACAGATTGTGGTGGAGTACAATTCTACTGCTGCTGAAGGCCCACAGCGCCTCATGGGTGCCCAGTTTTGAGCTGCTAGATCTGTTCTGAATCTATCCTATTTCTCCTTCTTCTTCTTAGGCAGTCCCTCGGAGTCAAGGATGACTTGCTTCCAAGCTAAAAGTGAGTTCGCAGGTGGCTGAAGAGTCCAATGCGGGAATTACAGTCTCTGTCACAGGTGGGGCAGATGGTAGTTGAAGGAAAGGGTGGGTGGGGAGCCTGGGTTGCCGCACGCTCCTTCCGCTGTCTACGCTTGGTTTCTGCATGCTCTCGGCAATGAGACTAGAGGTGCTCAGTGCCCTCCCGGATGCTCTTCCTCCACTTTGGGTGGTCTTGCGCCAGGGATTCCCAGGTGTCGGTGGGGATGTTGTACTTTTTCAAGGAGGCTTTCAGGGTGTCCTTGAAACATTTTTTATGCCCACCTAGGGCTTGCTTGCCGTGTCGGAGTTCCGAGTAGAGCGCTTGCTTTGGGAGTCTTGTTTCGGGCATGCAGACAATGTGGTTCGCCCAACGGAGCTGATCGAGCGTGGTCAATGCTTTGATGCTGCGGATGTTGGCCTGAGCAAGAACACTGACGTTGGTGCGTCTATCCTGCCAATGGATTTTCAAGATCTTGCGGAGGCAGCGCTGGTGGTACATCTCCAGCGTTTTGAGGTGTCTGCTGTATATAGTCCACATTTCTGAGCCATATAGGAGGGCGGGTATCACTACTGCCCTGTAGACCATAAGCTTGGTGCCAGATTAGAGGTTCTGGTCTTCAAACACTCTCTTCCTCAGGTGACCGAAGGCTGCAATAGCACACTAAAGGCGGTGTTGGACCTCATCATCGATGTCTGCCCTTGCTGACAGTAGGCTCCCAAGGTACAGAAAACGATCCATGTTGTCCAAGACCTCATCGTGGATTTTGATAACCGGGGGGGGACAGTGCTGTGTGGTGCGGTCAGGTTGGTAGAGGACCTTTGTCTTACGGATGTTTAGTGTAAGGCCCATGCTCTTGTACGCCTCAGTGAAGGTGTTGACGATGGCTTGGAGTTCGGCCTCCGAGTGTGCGCAGACGCAAGCGTCGTCCGCATACTGTAGTTCAATGACAGAGGATGAGACGACCTTGGATCTGGCCTGGAGACGGCGGAGGTTGCACAGATTCCCATTTGTTCTATAATTTAGCTCCACTCCAGCGGGAGGCTTGCTGGGAGTGAGATGGAGCATTGCAGCAAGGAGGATCGAGAAGAACGTTGGTGTGATGACGCAGCCTTGCTTGATCACGGTCCAGACGGGATTGGGTATGTGGTGGACCCGTTGGTCAGGATCATGGCTATCCCTTTTAGCACGGTGCTGGTGCCACACAACACGTTGGAGGGTGTCTTCAGTGTGAAGACGACACTTTGTCTCCATAATAACTGTGCAGTGGGCACTGCTACTGATGCGGTCATGGAGAGATGCATCTGCGACAGGTAGACTGGTGAGGAAGAGGTCAAGTAGGTTTTTCCCTTGGTTCTCTCACCACCTGCTGCAGGCCCAGTCTGGCAGCTATGTCCTTCAGGACTCTGCCAGCTCGGTCAGTACAGCGCGGTGTTGTCACTGGTCCTATCCATACGCCACAGACAAATAAAGTTGCACTTAAGCCAATAGACTTTGTTACACAGAGCACTTCTTGTGCAATACTCTTAATTCATCACTTCATCCTCCACTTATATTGCAGAACCAATGGAAGTGGACATCTGCTGGTTCGCTTAATCCTAGATTTGGTCCATTCATATTGCAGGGTGAATTAGGCAACAACCGATAACTGTGCATGCGAAGATTTCCGCAGACCCAGTTGCTCCAAAGTTGTGAATTCGGCTTCAGCAGAACTGGTGGTACTCTGTTGGATTTGTTTCATTTCCCATCTGGCTGGGACCCCGTGAATATCGGGGAAAGAACCTTATACGGCAGCAAGCAGCTACATACCCATCACTTCCAACTTCAATGATAGACCTGTAACTTCACCCTTGCATATACAGTTTATGGATCTCTGTCCAAACACAAGCCTGAAGTTTGAAAGGTGGGGAACCCAGAAAATGCTCATCGTGGAGAGCACAATTCTGGGTTCGATACAGCAGCGCTGTGGCAGCTTAACTGGGACAGAGCTTTGATGCACCAGGTTTCCACTCCATTCACTGCAGTGTTGGGGGCCGCGGTTCTTCTGCCCGCTTTATGTATTTAAAAACTAAAATAATGTTTTTTTAATTTAAAATTTATAGGCGCAGGAGTAGGCCATTTGGCCCCTTGAGCCTGCTCTGCCATTGAAAAAGATCATGGCTGATCTGATCTTGGGCTCAGCTCCACTTCCCTGTCCACTCCTATAACCCTTTATTCCCTTATCGCTCAAAAAAATCTGTCTATCTCCACCTTAAATATATTCAATGACCCAGCCTTCACAGCTCTCTGGGGCAGAGAATTCCACAGATTTCCAACCCTCAGTGAAGAAATTTCTCCTCATCTCAGTTTTAAATGGACGGCCCCTTATTCTAAGACTATGTCCCCTAGTTTGAGTTTCCTCTATCAGTGGAAATATGCAGCTCCAGTACGCTGGCCGCCCTTGTTGGAGTGGCCGAGTTCCACTTCTGCCATGGGTTGGCCAATTTGATTGTGTAGTGCCACCCCGCCCACCCCATTATTTGGATGACCCAGTCCCTGGAATTCGAGATGGAGGCCAATGGCAGGTGGAAGTTCTACCCCAATCCTGATGGAACGGCACTGTCGGAATTGCACCCAGAGGATCTGTAACTTTGCCGCTGGAACGTGTTCCACGCTTCAAGTGAACAAATCACAGAAACATCACATGATCATCAGTGCATTTTACTGAAAGCTGAGGGGCGATGTTGAACTCTCTATCATGGAGCATGGTGTAGTGTTGTGCCATGTTACGTTCCCACGGAATGAGGCCATTATGTTACATTATGTTAAAAATCAGTTCATAAGCGAACTGAACAAGACACAAAATGAGATTCAATGAGCCACAAAAATAATAACTCAGGCCTGCCCTGATTTGAGATGTGTATGTGCTATTGCTCAAATGGTTTACTTTTAGGTTACCCATTGAGTCTCAATGCGTATCATGTTAGGTTCAACTAAAATAATTTATAAATCATTATTAGTACTGGTTTCAGATCTTTCTCCCACCTTTCCCCTCTGCAATACGAGGGACAGTTCTTTGGCCAAGAATTTCCAGGCTTATGGAATCATAGAATGATACAGCGCAGAAGACCATTCGGCCCATCATGTCTGTGCCGGCTCTTTGAAAGAGCTCGCCAATTAGTCCCATTCCCTTGCCCTTTCCCATAGCCCTGCAATTTTTTCCCCTTTCAAGTATTTATCTAATTCCCTTTTGAAAGTTACTACTGAACCTGCTTCCATCACACTTTCAGGCAGTGCTTGCCAAATCATAACAACTCGCTGTGTAAAAAATCCTCCTCATCTCGCCTCTGGTTCTTTAAGAGGCGCATTCCTGCTTTAAGTTGGACTCTGGAGGGCCCACAAATGCAGCAGAGTTCCAGGGCTGACTCAAACTCTTTGATTTTCTTTTTCTTTTGAGGGAGAATATGAACTGCCTGCCCTCGACTACAAATGAGATCAGTAATTCACTATGTGGGAAAACGTCAGAGACAGAAACCTCATCCTTACCACCTCGTAGAACAGTGACTCTGACACCGACACACAGGGTGGTACCAGCCCACCACCTGCACCCAATAAAATATTTACAACTGTGTATCTTTTTACAGCTAAAAGAGATGGAATTCAATAAGTAACTTTGAAAAAAAAAAACAATTAAAAAAAGTACTAAAATCCCGAATGTGATCGTGTAACTGTATATAGCTTTATTAGGTGTTAGCTTGGCTCAGTGTAGCACTCTCACCTCTGGGTCAGAAAGCTGTGGGGTTCCATCCCCACTCCAGGCCTTTAGCTTGTAATCTAGACTGACAATTCAGAGAAGTACTTAGGCAGTGTAGCATTGTCAGAAGTGCTGTCCCTTGGATGAGACGTTAAGCCGAGACCGTTAAGGGTTCCGGGCGTTCAAGTGGATGTTAAAGATCCCATGGCACACTCCAAAGAAGAGCAGCCAGGTCTCGCACCCATCTGGCTAACGATCTCCCCTCAACCAACATCACCAAAAACAAATTAATCATTCATTCATCTCATGCATGCTCACCTCCTCCAGCCCTACAGCTAGAAACATAGAAATTTACAGCACAGAAGGAGGCCATTTCAGCCCATCGTGTCTGCAGCCCTTAAGGTTACATATAAACCTATGAATAATGACGGAAAGGCAAAGAACACCCAGCCCAACCAGTCCGCCTCACACAACGGCGACACCCCTTATGAAAAAAGATATAAACCCAGGCCAAGTTAGGGAGAAAAAATCTGGGAAAATTCCTCTCCGACCCATCCAGGCGATTGAAATTAGTCCAGGAGATCATGCTGGCCGTATTCTATTCCCTGCAGTACTTACCATTATACCTGCGCCGTCCAACAAAAGGTCATCCAGTCTAATCCCAATTATCAGCTCTAGGTCCGTAACCTTGCAGGTTACTGCACTTTAAGTGCCCATGCAACCATCTCTTAAAAGTGGTGAGGGTTTCTGCATCCACCACTCTTCCAGACAGCGAGTTCCAGATCCCCACAGCCCTCTGCGTAAAGAAGCCCCCCTGAAATCCCCTCTAAACCTTCCACCAACCACCTTAAAACGATGCCCCCTTGTAATAGACCCCTCCACCAATGCCGCTATGTCCAGGCTGCTCAATATTTTGTACACCTCAATGAGGTCTCCTCTCAACCTCCTCTGTTCCAATGAGAACAAACCCAGCCTATCCAATCTGTCCTCATAACTAAGATTCTCCATTCCAGGCAGCATCCTAGTAAATATCCTCTGCACCTTCTCTAGTGCAATCACGTCCTTCCTATAATACGACGACCAGAACTGCACGCAGTACTCCAGCTGTGATCTAACCAAAGTATTATACAATTTAAGCATAACCTCCCTGCTCTTATATTCTATGCATTGGCCAATAAAGGCAAACATTCCGTATGCCTTCTTAACCACCTTATCCACCTGGCCAGCTACTTTCAGGGATCCGTGGACGAACACTCCAAGATCCCTTTGTTCATCTACACTATTAAGTGGTCTACCGCTTAATGTGTTTACCCTTTCCTTATTAGTCCTCCCAAAGTGCATCATCTCACACTTCTCTGAATTAAATTCCATTTGCCACTGCTCTGCCCACTTGACCAGTAGATTGATATCCTCCTGCAGCCCATGACTTTCCTCTTCATTATCAACCACACAGCCAATTTTAGTGTCATCTGCAAACTTCTTAATCATACTCCCTATATTCAAATCTAAATCGTTGATGTATACCACAAAAAGCAAGGGACCCAGTGCTGAGCCCTGCGGAACCCCACTAGAAACATCCTTCCAGTCACAAAAACATCCATCAATCATTACCCTTTGCTTCCTACGTCAAAGCCAATTTTGGATCCAACTTGCTACTTTGCCCTGTATCCCATGGGCTTTAACCTTCATGACCAGTCTACCATGTGGGACCTTGTCAAAAGCATTGCTAAAGTCCATATATACTATATCGTACGCACTACCCTCATCGATCCACTTGGTTACCTCCTCAAAAAATTCAATCAGGTTAGTCAAATATGATCTTCCCTAAACAAATCCATGCTGACTGTCCCTAATTAATCCTTGCCTTTCCAAATGCAGATTTATCCTGTCTTTCAGGATTTTTTCCAATAATTTTCCCACCACTGAGGTTAGGCTGACAGGCCTGTAATTATTCAACCTATCCCTTTTTCCCTTCTTAAACAAGGGTACTACATTAGCAGTCCTCCAATCTTCCAGCACCATGCCCAGATCCAAAGAGGACTGGAAAATGATGGTCAAGACCTCTGCTATTTCCTCTTTTACTTCGCTCAACAGCCTGGGATGCATTTCATCCGAGCCTGGGGACTTATCTATTTTCAATGCTGCTAAACCCCTTAATACTTCCTCTCTCTCTACATTTATTTCATCCAGAATATCACACTCCTCCTCGACAGTAGCATCTGCATTACCCCTTTCCTTTGTGAAAACAGATGCAAGGTATTCCTTAAGAACCCTACCAACATCTTTCGCCTCCACACAAAGATTACCCTCCTCATCGTCTCTAATAGGCCCTACCCTTTCTTTAGTTACCCTCTTACTCTCAGAGATCTCTTCACTCCACCAATTCTGGCCTCTTGAGCATCCCCGATTTCCATCGTTCTACCATTGGCGGCCGTGCCTTCAGCTGCCTAGGCCCCAAGTTCTGGAATTCCCTCCCTAAACCTTCCCGCCTCTCTACCTCGCTCTCCTCCTTTAAGATGCTTCTGAAACCCTCCCGCTTTGACCAAGCTTTGGGTCACCTGTCCCAATATCTCCTTACGTGGCTCGGTGTGAAATTTTTGTCAGATAACACTCCTGTGAAGCGCCTTGGGATGTTTTACTCCATTAAAGCTGCTATATAAATGCAAGCTGTTGTTTTTGGGCTGTGACATTTATCCACGCACAATAACTGCACAATGTAATTCATGCTAAGTGAACAACTTTGAAATATCTCCGAAAGGCGTGGTAAGGCACGTGTGAATGCAGGTTCTGTCTTATTTCCTTGGTCTGGCAAGCCAGGTATTCAATAACAACTTGAATTTATATAGCATCTTTAACATAGTAAAACGTCGCAAGGCACTTCAAACAAAATTCAACACTGAGCCACATAAGGAGATATTAGGGTAGGTAACCACACGTTTGGTCCAAGAGGTAGGTTTTAAGAAGCATCGTAAAGGAAGAGAGAAAGAAGGAGGGGTTTAGCATTGAATTACAGAGCTTAGGGCTTGAGCAGCTGAAAGCACGGTCACCAATAGTGCAGGGATTAAAATTTGGGATTCGCAAGAGGCCAGAATTGAATGAGCGCAGAGATCTCAGAGGGTTGCAGGGCTGGAGGAGATTACAGAGATAAGAAGGGACAAAGCTTGGTGGGATTTGAAAAAAAGGATGACATTGAAATTGAGCCAATGTAGGTCAGTGAGCACAGTGGGTGATGGATGAATGGGACTTGGTGCAGATCAGGATACGGGCAGTAGAGTTTTGGATGAGCTCAAGTTATTGGAAGAGAATCAGCGCAATACATCCCATCTGATTCAATTTGCTTTCAGCTCCAAGTCTCATTGGGTGCAACCATTTGCTGTGTATGCTCTTCAAAAATAATAAGTAAATGGCTTTTTTTTTTTTTAAATCGGATCAGTGTAAATCAGGCTAAATTTACAGGAGGAGCAGCTCCCCTTTTATAGGCGAAGTGCATTCTGGAGTGTCTGGACATTAATATGCAGCTGTGTGTCAGTATCTAAACTCGACATGGAATAATGCAGTTCAAAAGACCCGAGAGGACATTTCCAAAAAGACTCAAAAACTATAAACGGCGCAGTGGTGACTGAGATGGGGAGGGAATGGCAATTCAAGGTAAATATCACACGGTGCGAGGGTCTATTTATTCCACACATGATTCTATGTACTGGATGGTATTTCACAACATTACATGAAAATCAATGGTCACCACATACCAGTATCGCTTTACAAGAAAATGAAATGATCAATCACATCATGGGTGCAACAGTCATATTAACTACAATTTCAGAGTGAGTTGCTGACAGCACGACCATCTGTGAGGGGGAAGACAAAGTGAAGACTGCCACTGCCCCACAATTCTCCCACGTTTCATGGGCATTAGGAACCCTCTGGTGGTCACCCAAATGGCCATTCTGCAAATACTGAGCTTGGATAGTGAGCAGCAACAGGCTATTTCATTTCACTATGGAGGGCTTCGCTGTTGAAGCCAATGTCTACAAAATATGCACTTCCAACAAGGGAGGATCGCTATTAAGAGCACAGACCCTGGCTGCTTTTCCCTCTCCCGAGACCAGGGGTTCCGAGGCCAATTCTAGTGCCCAGTTTCTGCCCAAACTAGGATCAACTCGCTCAACACAGGCCAGGAATCAAACCCAAACATAGAAATATAGAAAATATGTGCAGGAGTAGGCCATTCGAGCCTGCACCGCCATTCAATATGATCATAGCTGATCATGCAGCTTCAGTACCCCATTCCTGCTTTCTCTCCATATTTCTTGATCCCTTTAGCCGTAAGGGCCACATCTAACTCCCTTTTGAATATATCTAACGAACTGGCCTCAACAACTTTCTGTGGTAGAGAATTCCACAGGTTCACAATTCTCTGAGTGAAGAAGTTTCTCCTCATAAATGGCTTACCCCTTATCCTTAAGACTGTGACCCCTGGTTCTGGACTTCCCCAACATCGGAAATATTCTTCCGGCATCTAACCTGTCCAATCCCGTCAGAATTTTATATGTTTCTATGAGAGCCCCTCTCAATCTTCTAAATTCCAGTGAATACAGGCCCAGTCGATCCAGTCCCTCTTCATATGTCAGTCCTGCCATCCCGGGAATCAGTCTGGTGAACCTTCGCTGCACTCCCTCAATAGCAAGAATGTCCTTCCTCAGATTAGGAGACCAAAACTATACACAATATTCAAGGTGTGGCCAACAAAGTTGCATACATGTAAAAATCAGAGGGAAGACCATGAATTCAGGGCCATTCACCCAGGGCTGAACGGAGACAACAAATTGATGGGGGAGGGGGGATAGCAATGGGGGGGGGGGGGGGAGTTTAAGGAGGTAACGGTGAAAATACAAGAGAAAATAAATTGCATTTTGTGATTAAAATAAACAGGTAGCTGTGTCAGGAGGAGCTTCAATCTCCTGAGCACAATCAGGTTCATAACGGAGGTCAAACATCACTATACAAAGGTTGAAGTGCTAAGTCGATCCAACTGTGACATTAACTACCATACACCACTGCTTTCAATTGCAGCCCTGCACAAAACACAAACCAGCCCCCTTGCTCAGTCTGACTCATTTATCGGAGACAAAAAATGTCTCTTTGACAGAAAGCAGGACTGCTTTAATGAAGCCGAAGAAGGCAATATTACGCTGAGCAGTGAATTCTGCTGTTCTTTTAAAAAGTGCAGAAGTTTTAAGTTACGTCTGTAAACCGGGTGCAATCTGCTGGAGGAAGATGCAAAAAAAAAATAGGATCACACTAGGGAGAAGCCATAGCAATCCCCTGACTCGCAAACTGCTGTTTTACTATTCACATACACTTAGCAGAACAAGGTGAGCATTCTTTAAATCATGGAACACTGTGAAGCTATTCTAGACTGAAATGGTCTAATAGAACTGGCGGTAACATTGTCTCAAAACTCTCAGCTGTAATGCCATCCCCACTGTTCCAGTCATTTCAATACCTGCAGTGCCCTTTGGAGGCTGGAAACCCAAGTACTGAAATGATACACCCAAGTAACCAAAACAATTAGACGAAGGGCTTTTTTTTTTATGCACCACACTCTTAAAAACTGCAGAACTTTGAACACAGTTTAGAGCATTTTGCCTTTCCCCAGCTGGCAAACCTCCACCATTCCCCCATGGACATGTGGCAGCCACCTTCTCCCCCCTCCTTCTCACCTAAATGCACCAATGACGTTTAATGGCTTCAGCTTTGACTGAAGATATGCTTGTGCAACTTCCAAATGTACTGCTTAATGTACAACCTACCTTACAACAGTGAATACACTTCAAAAGTACTTCACTGGCTGTAAAGTGCTTTGGGATGTCCAGAGGTTGCGATAAGCGGTGTATAAATGCAAGTCTTTCTTCTTTTATTTTACAAATGAATGACCTATTTTCAATATAAGTGTGAAATGGAGGAACTGTACAATGCAAGTAGATGTTTCGAAAGCCTCCACATAGATCATAAAAGTCTCATCACAGTCGAAAGCCATTCAGTCCAAAGTGCATGTGCCAGCTGCACATCAGCTTTTAATCTCATTTCCCTGTACTCCTTAACATTTTTCCCCCAGGTGTTAACCTAATTCATTCTTACGATTGACTCAGTAACAACAGCCACTTGTAGCAATACATTCCATAAAGAAAGACCTGCATTGTGGGGCTTGACAAGGTGGATGCAGAGAGGATGCTTCCACTGATGTGGGAGACTAGAACTAGAGGGCACGAATTTAGAATAAGGGGCTGCCCATTTAAAACAAGAGATGAGGAGAAATTTGTTCTCTCAGAGGGTTGTAAATCTGTGGAATTCGCTACCTCGGAGAGCTATGGAAGCTGGGACATTGAATAATAGTTTCTTAAACGATAAGGGGATAAGGGGTTATGGGGAGCGGGCGGGGAAGTGGAGCTGAGTGCATGATCAGATCAGCCATGATATTGAATGGCGGAGCAGACTCGAGGGGCCATATGGCCTACTCCTGTTCCTATTTCTTATGTAAATAGTGCCTTTATGACCACCAGACGTCCCAATCGCTTTACAGCCAATGAAGTACCTTTTTTGAAGTGTAGTCACTGTTGTAATGTAGGAAACTATTTCTAATAACCCCTTACAGAATTCTAATAACCCTTTACATGAATAAAAAATCTTTCAACCTTCCCTTTATACTTCTAGTACAAATGCTCAATTTATGCTGCCTTTTTACCGATTCATCAGCAAGTGAAAATATTATTTCACTATTTATCTTTTCAAAATTTTAAACATTTCTGTGCCCCAGTAGTTACAGCCTTTGTTTTTTCAAGTCTCTCATCATAACTATATACCCTCTAATCCCTGGTATTGTCCCAATTAATCGACTATGTACACTTTCAACGGCTCCAATTTCCCTGCTTAATGATGTGTGCAAATTGTGCGCCCAATTATGAAAGGATGTCGGAGCTGTGGAACTGTAGATTGTGACCTAGCCAATCCCCTGCACAGATTTACCTGCACTTCCTCTTTTTGCATTTAATACCTGATATTTAAAACCCAGTATTCCTTCTTGCGCCATTTTCCACCTGCCTTCCTGCTTTTAAAGTTTAGGGATTGTTTTTGTAAGACTTGTGAGAGCATTGGAAACGAAGGATCGAGTCTCCTATTTTGACAACAAAAAACATACTTGACCGACACAACCCTGTAGTGTAGTTGTTGAAGATGTTGGTTTTGCATGGCTGTGCCACAGATTTGAGTCTCAGTCCCTCCTAATACTGGGCTATGCGTGGACTTTTCCTCAGCCGAAGTGGACCGCCTCAGAGAAGTAGAGCAAGGGGTGGGGCCAGAACCCTGAGAAAGTGCAGAGAGTCCACTTCAATGTCGTTCCGTCTGTCCAAAGTCTAGGATATCGGAGGTTGGCATCTCATGACATCATCACTGAAGAATTGGTCAAGAGAGGTTCCTGGGAAGGACAGTGGAAGGCAGCTCACAGGAGCACCTCACGTTTGGAATATCATCAGAAGTGGACAGATATCAACCCTTCAACTGCCAGCAACACTACCAGTTCCACCCACCCTTTCCTTCAGCAACTGTCTGTCCCACCTGTGACAGAGACTGTAATTCCCATATTGGACTGTACAGTCACCTGAGAACTCACTTTTAGATTGGAAGCAAGTCTTTCTCGATTTCGAGGGACTGCCCATGATGATGATGAATATTTAGTCCCTCACACAACTGGCTATTTTATTTTTAAATACAGATTTATTTCAGCATTGCTCGAGACCATCTTATAGTTGTTATATAGGCAAGTGTGGCAGCCAATTTGCACACACTAGTAAATGAGATGAAAGACCAATTAATCTTTTTTTGACAATGTTGTTTGAAGGAAAACTGTTGGACAGGTTGCTGGAAGAATGCCCTGCTCTTCTTCGAAGTGCCATGGGATGTTTTTACATCTAACCTAACAGGCAGACAGACTTATGTTAATATCTCATCCGAGAGATATTGCAACACTCTATCAGTACTGTATTAGAGTGTCACCATAAATTAGATGCTCAAATCCTGAAGTGGGACTTGAATCCATAACCTTCTGACTCAAAGGCAAGAGTTTAACCAACTGAGCCATGCCTGATGGTTGGTCTGCAATGCAGCAGTATGTCTGTAAAATATGTTATGCTAAATCTACCTCAGGAGGTTTAAATGCATCAATATTGACAGAGAGATTATTTTTTGAAAAAAATGTAAGTGAAATTGTAATAAACTGTACATTACCAACGAAATCAATAAACTGAAGCTACTCATTAGCACATGAAACCCACAAGCGTGGTCACACACTCGACCCGCAAGCCATCCCTCCCCAGGCATGTCACCCTAAAGCAACCACACCACCTCTCCGAAACCTCAGTGAGGAGCTGAGGTCATCACCAACGCTGAAGATGATTGGGCAGAAGATAAGATAAATCAAGAAGTGTTGGTTACCGCGACATCAAACTCGAGTTTTGAAAGCTTGTGGATTTTCAGCAAAAAGAACAGCTGAGGGAGGTAAGGATATCCACAATTTATGGTGATAGATTTAGATGAGGAAAGCCGGGCGGAGGCTCGAGTGGAGCATAAATGCCGGCATGGACTGGTTGGGCCGAATGGCCGGTTTCTGTGCCGTATATCCTGTGTAATCTTATGTAAACAGTTTTGAAGGTTTGGGAGATATTGAGTTGGAGTAGGAGACAGTGCAATGAGTTATGCTTTGAAGAGGGGATACTGAAAGGAGGAAGTGCATACAACTAGGAGGATGAAGAGAGCACATTTCAGAGAGGTAATAATCACAGTAGCATCAATAAAAATAAAACACTGTCATTCACACAATCATTTACTCACTGAGTAATCAATGTGACTTTTTAAAAAACCTTCATCATTATTGATTCTCTATACCTGCGTACTCTTCAATATCAGAACCACTAAGATTAAGTTTTCAATCCAAGAGCTCTGTCACTACAATTAACCCATGCACAATTTTTCTGAAGGATATGGGAGAGCCAGGACACCCAAGTCGGATTTTTAGCCAGCAATCAGAGGCAGTTTGACAAAGTTTGACCTGATTACACATAAAAGTGACAGGTCAAAATCCGACATGACCTTTTGGTGCAACAAAGCCACACAGACTGCTAAAATCCCAGATTTAATCCGCAGTCCAGTCCAGGCTGTGTTACTAATGGCCTCAACATCCCTGGGCTAGAGAGGCGAAAAATATTTGCCAAGTTTCCTACTCCTAATCATTATCCAGTGATTCCTACTGGGAAATGCATGCACGTGGATGACAGATGAGGACAAACATAGAAACATAGAAATTAGGTGCAGGAGTAGGTCATTCGGCCCCTCGAGTCTGCACCACCATTCAATAAGATCATGGCTGATCATTCCCTCAGTATCTCTTTCCTGCTTTCTCTCCATACCCCTTGATCCCTTTAGCCGTAAGGGCCATATCTCACTCCCTCTTGAATATATCCAATGAACTGGCATCAGCAACTCTCCGCGGCAGGAAATTCCACAGGTTAACAACTCTCTGAGTGAAGACGTTTCTCCTCATCTCAGTCCTAAATGGCCTATCCCTTATCCTAAGACAGTATCCCCTGGTTCTGGACTTCCCCAACATCGGGAACATTCTACCCGCATCTAACCTGTCCCATCCCGTCAGAATCTTGATTATTTCTATGAGATCCCCTCTCATCCTTCTAAACTCCAATGTATAAAGACCCAGTTGATCCAGTCTCTCCTCATATGTCAATCCTGCCATCCCGGGAATCAGTCTGGTGAACCTTCGCTGCACTCCCTCAATTGCAAGAACGTCCTTCCTCAGATTAGGAGACCAAAACTGAACACAATATTCCAGGTGAGGCCTCACCAAGGTCCTGTACAACTGCAGTAAGACCTCCCTGCTCCTATATTCAAATCCCCTAGCTATGAAGGCCAACATACCATTTGCCTTCTTCACCGCCTGCTGTACCTGCATGCCAACTTTCAATGACTGATGAACCATGACACCCAGGTCTCGTTGCACCTCCCCTTTTCCTAATCTACCGCCATTCAAATAATATTCTGTCTTCGCGTTTTTGCCCCCAAAGTGGATAACCTCACATTTATCCACATTATACTGCATCTGTCATGCATTTGCCCACTCACCTAACCTGTCCAAGTCACCCTGCAGCCTCCTAGCATCCTTCTCACAGCTCACACCGCCACCCAGTTTAGTGTCATCTGCAAACTTGCTGATATTACACTCAATTCCTTCATCCAAATCATTGATGTATATTGTAAAGAGCTGGGGTCCCAGCACTGAGCCCTGCGGCACTCCACTCGTCACTGCCTGCCATTTTGAAAAGGACCCGTTTATCCCGACTCTCTGCTTCCTGTCTGCCAACCAGTTCTCTATCCACGTCAGTATATTTCCCCCAATACCATGTGCTTTGATTCTGCACACCAATCTCTTGTGTGGAACCTTGTCAAAAGCCTTTTGAAAGTCCAAATACACCACATCCACTGGTTCTCCCTTGTCCACTCGACTAGTTACATCCTCAAAAAATTCCATAAGATTTATCAAGCATGATTTCCCCTTCATAAATCCATGCTGACTTGGACCGATCCTGTCACTGCTTTCCAAATGCGCTGCTATTTCATCCTTAATAATTGATTCCAACATTTTCCCCACTACTGATGTATAATTACCCGCTTTCTCTCTCCCTCCCTTTTTAAAAAGTGGTGTTACATTAGCTATCCTTCAGTCCAAAGGAATTGATCCAGAGTCGATAGACTGTTGGAAAATGATCACCAATGCATCCACTATTTCTAGGGCCACTTCCTTAAGTACTCTGGGATGCAGACTATCAGGCCCCGGGGATTTATCGGCCTTCAATCCCATCAATTTCCCCAACAAAATTTCCCGCCTAATAAGGATATCTTTCAGTTCCTCCTTCTCACTAGACCCACTGTCCCCTTGTGTATCGGAAGGTTATTTGTGTCTTCCTTCGTTAAGACAGAACCAAAGTATTTGTTCAATTGGTCTGCCATTTCTTTGTTCTCCATTATAAATTCACCTCAATCCGACTGCAAGGGACCTACGTTTGTCTTCACTAATCTTTTTCTCTTCACATATCTATAGAAGCTTTTGCAGTCAGTTTTTATGTTCCCGGCAAGCTTCTTCTCGTACTCTATTTTCCCCCACTTGATTAAACCCTTTGTCCTCCTCTGCTGAATTCTAAATTTTTCCCAGTCCTCAGGTTTTTTCCTTTTTCTGGCCAATTTATGTGCCTCTTCCTTGGATTAAACACTATCCTTAATTCCCCTTGTTAGCCACAGTTGAGCCACCTTCCCCGTTTTATTTTCACTCCAGACAGGGATGTACAATTGCTGAAGTTCATCCATGTGATCTTTAAATGTTTGCCATTGCCTATCCACCGTCAACCCTTTAAGTACCATTTGCCAGTTTATTCTAGCCAATTCTCGCCTCAAATCATCGAAGTTACCTTTCCTTAAGTTCAGGACCCTAGTTTCTGAATTAGCTGTGTCACTCTCCACCTTAATAAAGAATTCTACCATGTTATAGTCACTCTTCCCCACAAGATTGCTAATTAGTCCTTTCTCATTACACATCACCCAGCCATCACTAGGGATGGCCAGCTCCCTAGTTGGTTCCTCGACATATTGGTCTCGAAAACCATCCCTAATACACTCCAGGAAATCCTCCTCCACCGCATTGTTACCAGTTTGGTTAGTCCAATCAATATGTAGATTAAAGTCACCCATGATAACTGCTGTACCTTTATTGCACGCATTCCTAATTTCTTGTTTGATGCTGTCCCCAACCTCACTACTACTGTTTGGTGGTCTGTCCACAACTCCCATTAGCGTTTTCTGCCGTTTGGTATTCCGTAGCTCCACCCATACCGATTCCACATCATCCGAGCTAATGTCCTTTCTTACTATTGCATTAATTTCCTCTTTAACCAGCAATGCCACCCCGCCTCCTTTTCCTTTCTCTCTATCCTTCCTGAATGTTGAATACTCCTGGATGTTGAGTTCCCAGCCTTGGTCACCCTGGAGCCATGTCTCCATGATGCCAATTACATCATACCCGTTAACTGCTATCTGCGCAGTTAATTCGTCCACCTTATTCCGAATACTCCTCGCATTGAGGCACATAGCCTTCAGGCTTGTCTTTCTAACACACTTCGGCCTTTTAGAATTTTGGTGTAATGTGGCCCTTTTTGCTTTTTGCCTTAGGTTTCTCTGCCCTCTACTTTTACTTTTCTTCTTTCTATTTTTTGCTTCTGCCCCCATTCTACTTCCCTCTGTCTCCCTGCATAGGTTTCCATCCCCCTGCCATATTAGTTTAACTCCTCCCCAACAGCATCGGGGTGCTTCCCACAGTAAGATAGCCTATCAATGGGCAGGAATGGCACCCACTGGGAGAGTGTGTTGCTGCTGACGCTATTGGAGTTGGCAGGATCAGCTCATCGGCATATTGCATGGCAGGCCAGGAGTGCAACTCCTGTGTAATGTGGGAATAAATCTCAGGGGGCGGGCAGGGGGGAAATGGAGGACTTAAAGTGACAGCGGCTGCTTGGAGGCACAGCAAGTTCAGTGGTGGCTTTTCATTCAGCTATTCACAGAATGTATAATCATAGAAGTTTACAGCACGGAAGGAGGCCATTTTGGCCCATCGTGTCCATACCGGCTAACAAGAGGCTATCCAGCCTAATCCCACTTCCCAGCTCTCGGTCCGTAATCCCTCATGTTATGGCACTTCAGGTGCACATCCAAGTACTTTTTAAATGTGCTGAGGGTTTCTGCCTCTACCACCCTTTCAGGCAGTGAGTTCCAGACCCCCACAACCTCTACGTGAAGTAATTTTCCCTCAAATCCCCTCTAAATCTTCTACCAATTACTTTAAATTTGTGCCCCCTGGTTGTTGACCCCTCTGCTAAGGGAAATAGGCCCTTTCTATCCACCATATCTAGGCCTCATAATTTTATACACCTCAATGAGGTCTCCCCTCAGCCTCCTGTGTTCCAATGAAAACAAATCCAGCCTATCTAATCTGTCCTCATAGCTTAGATTCTCCACTCCTGGCAACATCCTCGTAAATCTCCTCTGTACCTTCTCCAGTGCAATCACGTCCTTCCTGTAATGCGGTGACCAGAACTGGTACACACAGTACTCCATCTGTGGCCTAACCAGTCCAAGCATAACCCCCCGCTGCTGTATTCAATGCCTCAGCTAATAAAGGCAAGCATTTCGTATGCCTTCTGAACCACCTTATCTATCTGGCCTGCTACTTTCAGGGATCTGTGGACATGCACTCCAAGGTCTCTTTGTTCCTCTACACTTCTCCGTATCCTACCATTTAATGTGTATTTCCTTTCCTTGTTAGCCCTCCCAAAATGCATTACCTCACACTTCTCTGGATTAAATTCCATTTGCCACTGTTCTGCCCACCTGACCAGTTGATTGATATCTTCCTGCAGTCCGCAGCTTTCTGCTTCATTATCAACCACACAGTCGATTTTAGTATCATCTGCAAACTTCTTGATCATACCCCCTATATTCAAGTCTGGAACATTGATGTATATCACAAAAAGCAAGGGACCTAATACTGAGCCCTGCGGAACCCCAATGGAAACATCCTTCCAGTCACAAAAACACCCATCAACCTTTACCTTTTGCTTCCTGCCTCTGAGCCAATTTTGGATCCAACTTGCCACTTTGCCCTGGATTCCATGGGCTTTTACTTTTGTGACCAAGTCTGCCATGTGGAACCTTATCAAAAGCTTTGCTAAAATCCATATAGACTACATCATATGCTTTGCCTTCATCGACCCTCCTGGTTACCTCCTCGAAAAATTCAATCAAGTTAGTCAGACACGACCTTCCCTTAACAAATCCGTGCTGACTGTCGTTGATTAATCTGTGTCTGTCGAAGTGAAGATTTATCCTGTCCTTCAGGAGTTTTTTCCAATAATTTTCCCACCACTGAGGTTAGGCTGACTGGCCTGTAATTACTCAGTCTATCCCTTTGTCCAGAACCAGGGGTCACAGTCTAAGGATAAGGGGTAAGCCATTTAGGTCCGAGATGAAGAGAAATTTCTTTACTCAGAGAGTTGTTAACCTGTGGAATTCTCTACCGCAGAGAGCTGTTGATGCCAGTTCATTAGATATATTCAAGAGGGAGTTAGATATGGCCCTTACGGCTAAAGGGATCAAGGGGTATGGAGAGAAAGCTGGAAAGCGGTACTGAGATGAATGATCAGCCATGATCTTACTGAATGTTGTTTCAGGCTCGAAGGTCCGAATGGCCTACTCCTGCATCTATTTTCTATGTTTCTCCTTTCTAAAACAAAGGTATCACATTAGCAGTCCACCAGTCCTCTGGCACCACACCTGAAGCCAGAGAGGATTGGAAAATGATCATCAAAGCTTCTGCTATTTCCTCTTTTGCTGCAGTGTTTTCTTACCAAAGGCATTTCTGTGCTTTCTTCACACTTTATGGTGTCAACATCAGGCCGTGGATGATCCCAATGGCTCAATGAAGTGGTGGAAGAATAAGGAGGGGAGCCAAGAATTTTAGTGATGTGGACATACAGGCCCTTTTCAATGAAATTCGGCAGAGGAGCGACATCCTGTTGGGCTCAACGGGAAGGAGACCACTTAAAGACGGTTAACAGAACTATATGGAGGGAAGTGGCAAAGCCGCGGAGTACCACCTTTTCACCCCCAGGATAGCAGAGCAATGCCAGGAAACGTTTAGCGACCTGACAAGGCAGGGATGGTGAGAGAACATCTAACTTCGCTTTCCCACATTGGCACCATGGGACCCCCTCCACTCATCACCCTCGCTTACTAAATCGAATGGCATGTTTTCACTCACATTGCGCCATGTTTCCATGGCTCTCCCACTCATCCGACTAGAATCTGGGTTTGGAACTCTCCTCGTGAGCCCTTCTTGCCTACGGACCCTTGTGACTTGCTGTTAAAGGAGCCATAAGCAAACTGAAACTTATGGAATAATATTTTCATGCCGAGAGCTGTTAACCTATGGACTGGATTCTCAGCTCCTGCAGTGGATGCTGGCTAAAATGAAGCTTCGTTAACAGCATTCGAAATAAAGTAAATGAGTTGACGGCACAAATCATTACAAATGGGTATGATTTGGTGGCCATTACAGAAACGTGGTTGCAGGGTGGCCAAGACTGGGAATTAAACATACAGGGGTATCTGACGATTCGGAAAGATAGACAAGAAGGGAAAGGAGGTGGGGTAGCTCTGTTAATAAAGGATGATATCAGGGCAGTTGTGAGAGACGATATTGGCTCTAATGAACAAAATGCTGAATCGTTGGGCCCAAGTTTCCACATGATTCGCGCCTGATTTTTAGGAGCAACTGGTGGAGAACGGACTATTTTAGAAATCGCAATTCTCCACATTTTTTTTTCTGCAGTTCTAGTCAGGTAGAACAGTTCTAGTTTAGAACAGAATTTTTTCTTCAAAAGGGGGCGTGTCCGGCCACCGACGCCTGATTTGAAAGTTTCCACAGTGAAAACGTACTCCAAACTAAAGTAGAATGGAGCCAGTGAAGATTTTTGTAGAACTGAAAAAACCTGTTCTACACATTAAAAAATCAGGCGCAGGTTACAAATTAGGCGTCCAGAACGAGGTGGGGGGGAAGGGAACTCATTAAATTCGACAATAAATCCTTATTTATACTTCTACAAATATTATACAAATAAATCCAACCTGAATAAACATTTATAAGCCAAGAAAAGATTAAATAAACCATCTTCCTACCTGTGTGAAGGTGCTTCAGCCAGGGAGAATTCTGCAGCTGTTCGTGCCGCTAAGCGGGAGGAGGGGGAGAAAGCCGTTCGTGTCGCTGAGCGGGAGGGGGGGAGAGAGAGAGAGAGAGAGAGAGAGAGGGAGGGAGGGAGGGAGGGAGGGAGAGAGAGAGAGAGAGAGAGAGAGAGGGAGGGAGGGAGGGAGGGAGAGAGAGGGAGGGGAGGGAGGGAGGGAGAGAGAGCGAGGGGAGGGAGAGAAAAGGGGGGGAGGGAGAGAGAGAGGGGGGGGGGGGAGGGAGGGAGAGAGAGGGAGGGGAGGGAGGGAGGGAGAGAGAGCGAGGGGAGGGAGAGAAAGGGGGGAGGGAGAGAGAGAGGGGGGGGGGGAGGGAGGGGGAGAGAGAGAGAGAGAGAGAGAGAGAGAGAGAGAGAGAGAGAGAGAGAGAGAGAGAGAGAGAGGGAGAGAGGGGGAGAGAGAGAGAGAGAGGGGAGGGAGACAGAGAGAGGGGAGGGAGAGAGAGAGAGGGGGAGGGAGGGAGAGAGAGAGAGGAGGGAGAGAGAGAGAGCGGGGGAGGGGGGGGAAGGGCGAGGTCAGGTCGGATCGGATCCAGTCCAGGAGTCGGGGGTCGGGTCGGGGAACAGGAGCGCGGGTCGGGTCGGGTCAGTCGGGGGGGGGGTGGAGAGAGAACGGGTGTCAAGTCTCGGGTCGGGGCGGGGGGGGGGGGAGCGGGAGCGGGTGTCTGGTCGGTGGGGTTTGGGGGGGGGGAGCGGGTGTTGGGTCGGGTGTGGTAGGCGGTGGGGGTGGGGGGGGGGAGGGGGAGAGCGGGTGTCGGGTCGGGTCTGGTCGGCGGGGGGAGCGGGTGTCGGGTCGGGTCTGGTCGGCGGGGGAGGGGGGGGGAGCGGGTGTCGGGTCGGGTCTGGTCGGCGGGGGGGGGGGGCGGGGGAGCAGGTGTCGGGTCGGGTCTGGTCGGCGGGGGAGGGGGGGGGAGCGGGTGTCGGGTCGGGTCATGTCGGGGGCGGGGAGCAGGAGCTCATCGTGGGAGGAGCCTTATCCTCGCAGCCCCAGTGAGGCCATTGGGCCAGGGCTAGGGGCTGCGTGCTTCGGGCCCCTCCCACACAGTTCGGCGCCTGGTGCTACTGCACTTGTGTGCCGACTGTAGCGCGCATGTGCAGAGGTCCCGGCACTGTTTTCAGCGCCGGGACCTGGCTCCGCCCCCCCCCCCCCCCCCCCCCACAGCTCGTGCTGGCTGCGCCGAGGGCCAGAGGACCTGTAAGTAGGTGGAGAATACCGAGGATTGTTTTAGGCGCCATTTTAGGTGCGAAAAACGGGCGCCCAGCTCGGAGGGGCGCCCGTTTTTTTTCTTGTGGAAACTTGAGCCCATTGTGGGTGGAGATTAGAGATAGTAAGGGGAAAAAGTCACTGGTGGGCGTAGTTTCTCGGCCCCCAAATAATAACTTCACGGTGGGGCGGGCAATAATCAAGGGAATAATGGAGGCATGTGAAAAAGGAACGGCAGTAATCATGGGGGATTTTAACCTACATATCGATTGGTCAAATCAAATCGCACAGGGTAGCCTGGAGGAGGAATTCATAGAATGCATACGGGATTGTTTCTTAGAACAGTATGTTATAGAACCTACAAGGGAGCAAGCTATCTTAGATCTGGTCCTCTGAAATGAGACAGGAATAATAAATGATCTCCTAGTAAAAGATCCTCTCAGAATGAGTGATCACAGTATGGTTGAATTTGTAATACAGATTGAGGGTGAGGAAGTAGTGTCTCAAACGAGCATAAACTATGCTTAAACAAAGGGGACTACAGTGGGATGAGGGCAGAGTTGGCTAAACTAGACTGGAAACACACACTAAACGGTGGCACAATTGAGGAACAGTGGAGGACTTTTAAGGAGCTCTTTCATAGTGCTCAACAAAAATATATTCCAATGAAAAAGAAGGGCGGTAAGAGAAGGGATAACCAGCTGTGGATAACCAGGGAAATTAAGGAGAGTATCAAATTAAAAACCAATGCGTATAAGGTGGCCAAGGTTAGTGGGAAAATAGAAGATTGGGAAAGTTTTAAACGGCAGCAAAGAATGACTAAGAAAGCAATAAAGAAAGGAAAGATAGATTACGAAAGTAAACTTGCGCAAAACATAAAAACGGATAGTAAAAGCTTTTACAGATATATAAAACGGAAAAGAGTGACTAAAGTAAGAGTGACTAAAGTAAATGTTGGTCCCTTAGAAGATGAGAAGGGGAATTTAATAATGGGAAATGTGGAAATGGCTGAGACCGTAAACAATTATTTTGCTTCCGTCTTCACAGTGGAAGACACAGAAACCATGCCAGAAATTGCTGGTCACAGGAATGTGGGAAGGGAGGACCTGGAGACAATCACTATCACAAGGGGGGTAGTGCTGGACAGGCTAATGGGATTCAAGGTAGACAAGTCCCCTGGTCCTGATGAAATGCATCCCAGGATATTAAAAGAGATGGCGGAAGTTATAGCAGATGCATTCGTTATAATCTACCAAAATTCTCTGGACTCTGGAGAGGTACCAGCGGATTGGAAAGCAGCTAATGTAACGCCTCTGTTTAAAAAAGGGGGCAGACAAAAGGCAGGTAACTACAGGCCGGTTAGTTTAACATCTGTAGTGGGGAAAATGCTTGAAACTATCATTAAGGAAGAAATAGCAGGACATCTAGATAGGAATCGTGCAATCAAGTAGACGCAGCATGGATTCATGAAGGGGAAATCATGTTTAACTAATTTACTGGAATTCTTTGAGGATATAACGAGCATGGTGGATAGAGGTGTACCGATGGATGTGGTGTATTTAGATTTTCAAAAGGCATTCGATAAGGTGCCACACAAAAGGTTACTGCAGAAGATAAAGGTACGCGGGGTCAGTGGAAATGTATTAGCATGGATCGAGAATTGGCTGGCTAACAGAAAGCAGAGAGTCGGGATAAATGGGTCCTTTTCGGGTTGGAAATCGGTGGTTAGTGGTGTGCCACAAGGATCGGTGCTGGGACCACAACTGTTTACAATATACATAGATGACCTGGAAGAGGGGACAGAGTGTAGTGTAACAAATTTTGCAGATGACACAAAGATTAGTGGGAAAGCGGGTTGTGTGGAGGACACAGAGAGGCTGCAAAGAGATTTAGATAGGTTAAGCGAATGGGCTAAGGTTTGGCAGATGGAATACAATGTCGGAAAGTGTGAGGTCATCCACCTTGGGAAAAAAAACAGTAAAAGGGAATATTATTTGAATGGGGAGAAATTACAACATGCTGCGGTGCAGAGGGACCTGGGGGTCCTTGTGCATGAATCCCAAAAAGTTAGTTTGCAGGTACAGCAGGTAATCAGGAAGGCGAATGGAATGTTGGCCTTCATTGCGAGAGGGATGGAGTACAAAAGCAGGGAGGTCCTTCTGCAACTGTATAGGGTATTGGTGAGGCCGCACCTGGAGTACTGCGTGCAGTTTTGGTCGCCTTACTTAAGGAAGGATATACTGGCTTTGGAGGGGGTACAGAGACGATTCACTAGGCTGATTCCGGAGATGAGGGGGTTACCTTATGATGATAGATTGAGTAGACTGGGTCTTTACTCATTGGAGTTCAGAAGGATGAGGGGTGATCTTATAGAAACATTTAAAATAATGAAAGGGATAGACAAGATAGAGGCAGAGAGGTTGTTTCCACTGGTCTGGGAGACTAGAACTATGGGGCACAGCCTCAAAATACAGGGGAGCCAATTTAAAACCGAGTTGAGAAGGAATTTCTTCTCCCAGAGGGTTGTGAATCTGTGGAATTCTCTGCCCAAGGAAGCAGTTGAGGCTAGCTCATTGAATGTATTCAAGTCACAGATAGATAGATTTTTAACCAATAAGGGAATTAAGGGTTACGGGGAGAGGGCGGGTAAGTGGAGCTGAGTCCACGGCCAGATCAGCCATGATCTTGTTGAATGGCGGAGCAGGCTCAAGGGGCTAGATGGCCTACTTCTGTTCCTAATTCTTATGTTCTTATGACATTCCTGAGTTCCGATACTCCAGATAAACAATTACGGACTTCCCGAGTGTAAATATTTGTCTGGCACTCACCTTACTGGAAAGTCCCTATTGCGTACTACATAAAGTGCCTTAAAGTCAGGCTGGTGTAGGTAGACACCCAGAAAACTATGGAAATTGGAGGCTGAAATCACTGGAACTAGCAGACCGATGAAAAGTCTACCCCGGAAATGTTGTCTGCTCTCTCCACAGATGCTGACTGATCTGCTGAGTGTTTCCAGCACTTTTTATATTGTTCTTTCCATCATCTGCAGTGTTTTGCTTTTTGTTCGGTAACAGTCACGCAGTTTGATTTCATGCCTGCAAACCTCTGCAATCACACCTGTAACATTACTGTATGTAAAGGATGCCACATTTTGTATCAGTCTTTACGGTAGAGGACACTAACAATACCTCAACAGTGGCTAGTCAAGGGGCTATAGCGGGGAGGAACTTAACACAATCACAATCCCTGAGGAGGCAGTGCTCAGCAAGATAATGGGACTAAAGGCAGATAAATCCCCTGGACCTCATGGCTTGCATCCTAGGGTCTTAAGAGAAGTAGCGGCAGGGATTGTGGATGTAATTTACCAAAATTTCCTGGATTCTGGGGAGGTCCCAGCAGATTGGAAAACTGCAAATGTAACACCCCTATTCAAAAAAGGAGGCAGACAAAAAGCAGGAAACTATAGACCAGTTAGCCTAACAGCTGTGGTTGGGAAAAAGTTAGAGTCCATTATTAAAGAAGCAGTTACAGGTCATTTGGAAAAGCAAAATTTGGTCAGGCAAAGTCAGCATGGATTTATGAAGGGGCATTCATGTTTGACAAATTTGCTGGGATTCTTTGAGGATGTAACGAACAGGGTGGATAAAGGGGAACCAGTGGATGTGCTGTATTTGGACTTCCAGAAGGCTTTAAACAAGGTGCCACATAAAAGGTTACCGCACAAGAGAAAAGTTCACGGGGTTTGAGGTCATATATTAGCATGGATAAAAGATTGGCTGACAAACACAAAACAGAGAGTCGGGATAAATGGTTTATTCTCTGGTTGGCAATCAGTAACGAGTGGTGTGCCGCAGGGATCAGTGCTGGGACCTCAACTATTTACAATCTATATTAACGACTTGGAAGAGGGGACTGAGTATAACGTAACCAAGTTTGCTGATGATACAAAGATGGGAGGAAGGGCAATGTGTGAGGAGGACATAAAGAGACTGCAGGAGGACATAGACAGACTAAGTGAGTGGGCAAGAATTTGGCAGATGGAGTATAATGTTGGAAAGTGTGAGGTCATGCACTTCGGCAGGAAAAAAATCAAAGAGCAAGTTATTATTTAAATGGAGAAAGATTTTGAAGATTGTGCTGCAGTACAACAGGACCTGGGGTTACTTGTGCATGAAACACAAAAGGATAGCATGCAGGTACAGCAAGTGATCAGGAAGGCCAATGGAATCTTGGCCTTTAATGCAAAGGGGATGGAGTAGAAAAGCAGGGAAGTCTTGTTACAGCTGTGCAGGGTATTGGTGAGGCCACACCTGGAATACTGCGTGCAGTATTGATTTCCATATTTACGACAGGATATACTTGCTGTGGAGGCAGTTCAGCAAAGGTTCACTCGGTTCATTCTGGGGATGAGGGGGTTGACTTATGAGGAAAGGTTGAGTAGGTTGGGCCTCTACTCATTGGAATTCTGAAGAATGAGAGCTGATCTTATAGAAACGTATAAGATTATGAGGGGACTTGACAAGGTGGATGCAGAGAGGATGTTTCCACTGGTGGGGGAGACTAGAACTAGGGGGCATAATCTTCGGATAAGGGGCCGCCCATTTAGAACTGAGATGAGAAGAAATTTCTTCTGAGGATTGTGAATCTGTGGAATTCGCTGCCTCAGAGAGCTGTGGAAGCTGGGATATTAAATAAATTTCAGACAAAAATAGACAGTTTCTTAAACAATAAGGGGATAAAGGGTTATGGGGAGCAGGCAGGGAAGTGGAGCCGAGTCCATGATCAGATCAGCCATGATCGTATTAAATGGCAGAGCAGGCTCGAGGGGCCTTATGGCTGACTCCTGCTTCTATTTCTTATGTTCTTATTAATTGGCAGCTCATTGAGTTATAGGTATATCCGCTGCTTCTAACTGCACAGTACGATGTGTATTGTTGGATAAATCAGTAACAATTTTGAAACCCAAAGTGGGTATTGCTGGGGTCGCCTCCCGTTTAGTTTTGAACCAGACAGTCCAACTTTTAAGTGGGTTCCTCAGAAATTTCTGAAATGTGTAGTCTAATTCAACCGACAATTTCAGCTTCTCCTGCAAATGTTAAATCAAAGAGCAAGTTCTTATTTAAATGGAGAAAGATTTCGAAGTGCTGCAGTACAATGGGACCTGGGGTTACTTGTGCATGAAACACAAAAGGATAGCATGCAGGTACAGCAAGTGATCAGGAAGGCCAATGGAATCTTGGCCTTTAATGCAAAGGGGATGGAGTATAAAAGCAGGGAAGTCTTGTTACAGCTGTACAGGGTATTGGTGAGGCCACACCTGGAATACAGTCCAACTTTTAAACCAGATGTCCATTTTATCCACTTATGTCTGTCTCATGGTGTGGGAGGCATTAATTAGTTGTTAAGGTTGCAATTAATTTTCTTCAACAGCAAAGCATACATAAGAATTTAAGCTACAATTCCAGCCTCTTGTTAGCATGTCAGCTGTCGTCTTTCAGATGAGACGTTAAACCAAGGCTCCGTATGTCCTCTCAATTGGACATAAAAGATCCCATGGCACTATTTCGAAGAAGAGCAGGGGTGTTATCTCAGGTGTCCTGGCCAATATTTATCCCTCAATATTTGTAACAAAAGCAGATTATCTGGTCATTATCACATTGCTGTTTGTGGGAGCTTGCTGTGCACAAATTGGCTGCCATGTTTCCCACATTACAACAGTGACTACACTCCAAAAGTACTTCAGTGGCTGTAAAGCGCTTTGAGACGTTCGGTGGTCGTGAAAGGTGCTATATAAATGCAAGTATTTTCTTTCTTTCTTCTACTTTACCCTCTGTCTGGTTCTGGGGGTGGGAACAGGTGGCAACCATAGACACAGCATACAGGTTTATGCTATACAGGAGGTAGTTTGATGAAACCCAAATAATTATGGTGTCCGAGCAAGAATGCCATTAAATGTCAGGCTCGTGGCTTTTCACATTACCTGTCCTTCCCCGACCGTCTCGGTATCGATGACTGTGACAACTCCAGGGATGTGTGGGCTACGTCGTGAGGAGCTATGTGTAGAAACCTCGTCCTCAATTGCCCCCGAGGGTAAGCTGCCAGCCAGCCGCCCAACCGCTTCCCCAAACATGGTGAGTCCTGTCTTGAGTGTCTGTATCAATTTTGGAGAGAGACAGAAAGAAGAAAGGAAACAATCAAAGCCAGCATCAACTCCCCCCACAGACAACGAAAATATAGCAGTCTCCAGCCAGAACAAACGAGGATCAATGGGAAACTGTTTTGATTCGTGCTAAAAACTCTAACTGCAGTGATTAGAAAACACATTACAGCTGATCAATTAGTAGCCAAGCGTTTGTTTCAATTATTAATGATTTGGCAATTTACACAAAGTCTGTTAGTGGGTTGTTCTGAAGGGGATTCCACGGACCAACATAATCAGGCGCCACACAGTATTGACTACAGTACATGGTCAGGAAGCCTGATTAACCTTTTAAA
Organism: Pristiophorus japonicus; assembly: GCF_044704955.1. Classification (NCBI taxonomy): domain Eukaryota; kingdom Metazoa; phylum Chordata; class Chondrichthyes; family Pristiophoridae; genus Pristiophorus; species Pristiophorus japonicus. Next base: position 5,683,050 of record NC_091992.1, on the reverse strand, counting down.
TGCCACGTCAGCTGCGCCCTCCATTAATGCTAATGGCGCTGCTCTCACGTAAGCTGTTAGAGCTCATTTAGAGGCTATCAGGTAACAGGGGAATACAGAAACAGGCTTCACTAAAGCAATTAACTACCCTAGGGTTAAATCAACCTAAAGCAGATGGAAGCAGCCAAGACGGTAATTAGATAGTGATAGAACTAAAGGGTTTTATGGAATTCTGGACATCATGCAGAAGTCAGAAGGTCACAATAATTGCATGTTTTCCGATTTAGGTGTGAACAATTACTTAGGCTTGGGAGTTACTGTTGGCACATGTGTGCCAACAATGACAGCCCAACTGTAATCAATGTCAATTAGCTTCAGCTCGAGACAAAATCGCATTTCCTTTGTGCCGATGTACAAAAGACCACGAGTTACTTGGCAATTTGGTTGATTGACACAGAAAAAAATTTAAATGAGCAAATATGAAATTATAGTTAGACCACAAGTGTGGCTATTTTGCAATCTTTTAAATCACTGCCTTTTGCCATTTGGTGGACACACACATTTCTTCCAGGTCGTAAGTGCTAATTAGGTGGGAGGGGACAGACGATCTACAAGGGTAAGATAATTCACTTACAGACTATTCAAGTAAAGAGTACACATACTTAAACAATAACTATATTTGTGTGTGTGATGGCTGTGAACTGAAGACAGACCAGTTAACCAAAGGGCAGGTTGAGCCCTTCAATTTACTAGCCTATCCCAAGTTTCCCACTATAGTACACAAGCAAGCATGTTATCGGCTATCTGCTTACACCTTTAAAACACCAAAGAAAATGGCCATACTGCTCAGCACTGATTTCACCTCGGGCTCAATGCGGGAGAGGGTGAGGTGGATGAAAACCTGTCGCCGAAGGATCCCAATCAAGTGTGAAACGATGACTGGGAGCCCCATCGTACCACAAAAGTGTCCGGGGACATGATCAAATCAGATATAATTTTGCAGATCACTTAAAACACTGAAAAGTGCAAAAGTTCCAGGGTTCAAGCCTGGCAAGAAATGTCCTGCTGCAATGCTGATAGCAGAGTGTCACACTTGCTCAACATCATTGGTATCAAATATGGTTTAACCATTTCCAGTCCACATGCCACTCAGAAAGGGGGGAGCGGGAACAGTATTGTAACTGTCTCTTATTGTGAATTAACCCCTTTGGCTGTTACAAATTAGTGTTTATAATTTTTAATTTCAATCAAAATTAGGTGTCTAATTTTCAACCGAGTTTGAGGAAAAGCTTAAGCTGCAGGGTCTCTTGCCCTTTCAGACGTGCGGTGTATATATAGAACAATCTACTCACCCCAATAATTAAATATGCCATTTAAATAAATAAACACAAATATTTAAATAGAGCAATGAAGGGATAATGTAAATCAAGTTCACACTGATGCCCAGGGGAAAGCAGTGCACTGGGAAGTTTCTTTCTGGGTGAGGAAGGGAATGTTTATCAAGAAACTGGGAAAACCTCCTAATCTGTGCAATTCATCTCGTGGAAGTATCATCACTCAGTTTAAATATCTCATCTGGAGTATGGTAACCCCCAACACGGCACAGTACCAACATCTGGAGTATGGTAACCCCCAACACGGCACAGTACCAACATCTGGAGTATGGTAACCCCCAACACGGCACAGTGCCAACATCTGGAGTATGGTAACCCCCAACACGGCACAGTACCAACATCTGGAGTATGGTAACCCCCAACATGGCATAGTACCAACATCTGGAGTATGATAATCCCCAACACAGCACAGTACCAACATCTGGAGTATGGTAACCCCCACCATGGCACAGTACCAGCATCTGGAGTATGGTAACCCCCAACATCTGGAGTATGGTAAGCCCTAATATGACAAAGTACCAACATCTGGAGTATGGTAACCCCCAACATGGCACAGTACAACTGCCAACATTTTAGTTCTGAATTTTACATTTGGAAAAAAAGCTCAAAAATTATCTCATCTGGGCAGATGTCGAGGCGTTACAATTGGCTTCAGCACTCTGCGCTGGAGAAAAAAAAAATCAAGCAGTCAGGATTTCTGCTCCTTTATCCAGTGACTCATGCTGGAAATTTGAGGGCATAGGGATAAGAGAGTATGATCTAATTTGGCAGCGCTATCGTCCAGCGATTGAATAGTCTGCCGACACTTGCTGTGTAAACTCACGCTTAAAGAATGGCCAGTGACCAATTATATTGGAGGGCGTTCAGTACCAGCAGAACAGCACCCTGGCAAAGGTCAGAGCCTGCAGGAGAGAAGGGGAGCCAAACTGGGGGGGGGGGCGGGAAACTGGAATTCAATCATTTGTCCTGACTTTTCAATCAATCCCTATTAAGAAAATGATCCAGGTTCCACATAGTAGTCTTCACTTTGTAGAAATTCAGAGTGAAATATTGGTAAGAAATCTCTTTAACGAAAGTGAGGATCTTCCAAAATATAATTGATGCCATATAGTTATTGCTTTTTATTTTTTTATATTCGTTCACAGGATGTGGACGTTGCCGGCAAGGCCAGCATTTATTGCCCATCTCTAATTGCCCTGGAGAAGGTGGTGGTGAGCCGCCATTTCAGAGGGCAGTTAAGAGTCAACCACATTGTGGCCCCAAGTTTCCACACGCGGCAAAACAGGTGCCCCTCCGAGCTGGGCGCCCGTTTTTTGCGGCGAAAACGGCGCCTGAAAAAAAACGCGCTATTCTCGAGCGCTTTGCAGCTCGATGGCTGCTTGGCGCGGCGCCCAGGGGGCGGAGCCTACCACTCACGCCGATTTTGTAAGTAGGAGGGGGCGGATACCATTTAAATGAGTTTTTTTCGTGCCGGCAAACCTGCGCGTGCGCGTTGGAGCGTTCGCGCACGCGCAGTGTGAAGGAAACATTGGCACTCGGCCACTTTTGTAGTTCTTTGTAGCTGTTCAATTTTTAAAATTTTTTAATAAAACCACATTGCCCTTCCATGATCAGCACTGAGGCTTCTTGCAGCTTTCTCCCCCTGCCGTCGGTCGGGCCCGTCGGGAAACGGCTGCCTCAACTTCTGAGGCTTCCTGCAGCCTTCTCCCTGCCTCCCCCCCGCTGCCGTCGGTCGGGCCCTCACTGCCTCCCCCCCCTGCCGTCGGGAACGGCTGCCTCAACTTATGAGGCTTCCTGCAGCCTTCTCCCGGCCTGAAAGGCCTGCCTGAAGCACTTTCACACAGGTAGGAACATGATTTATTTCATCTTTTCTTTGCTTATAAATTTTTATTCAGGTTGGAATTATTTGTATAATATTTGTATAAGTATAACTAAGGATTTATTGTAGAATTTAATGACTTCCCTTCGCCCCCCCACCTCGTTCCGGACGCCTAATTTGTAGCCTGCGCCTGATTTTTTAATGTATAGACAAGGTTTTTTCAGGCCTACAAAAATCTTCACTTGCTCCATTCTAAGTTAGTTTGGAGTACGTTTTCACTGTGGAAACTTTCCAATCAGGCGTCAGTGGCCGGATACGCCCCCTTTTGAAAAAAAAAATTTTGTTCAAAAGTGAAACTGTTCTACCTGACTAGAACTGCAGAAAACTTAAATGTGGAGAATTCCAATTTCTAAGATACTCCGTTCTCCACCAGTTGCTCCTAAAATTCAGGAGCAAATCATGTGGAAACTTGGGGCCTGTGTGTCGAGAACCACAGTGCTGTGTGCCTGGAGTCACATATAGGGCAGACTGGGTAAGGCCAGCAGATTTCTTTCCCTAAAGGACATTAGTGAACAAGATGAGTTTTTACAACAAATCTGGTAGTTCCATCACTGATACTGGCTTTTTAAAAAATGTAATTAACTGAATTTAAATTCCCCAGCTGCCGTGGTGGGATCTGAACTCACATCTCCGAATCATCAGTCCAGGCCTCTGGATTGCTGGTTCAGTAACATAACCACTATGCTACCGTACCTGATATTTGCTGTAATCTGATGAATGGCTGAAACAATAGGAATCACACAACACATTCCACAGTGTGTATAATTCAGGCTGCAAAACTGGTGAAATATGCAATCTTGGTTTCGAATTATTCCCTCAACAGGAATGCAGGACGAAAATTCAGTTAACATTAGGGAATATAATGGGTTGGAATGTTTTTTTTTAAAAATGGGTGTTGTTATGTATTTAACCCCTTGTAACCTTGTAACCTGCATCACACCTGTCCACCAGAGGGCCTACCTGTTGAAGTCCCAAGGGATCCCAACATCCCTTCAGAGCACGGTATATAAGCAGGCCACCCACGAGGTACCTGCACTCTGGAACTACAATAAAGGAGCTACGGTCACACTTGCTCATTACACACAGTACTCGGTCTGACCGTTTATTATGAGTATAACAATTGGCGACGAGGTAACGAACCGCGCGAAAATGCAACGAACAGTCGGCATCCTGGAGAAGTTCTCAGAGGGGGACGATTGGGAGGCCTTCATGAGAGACTCGACCAATACTCCATAGCCACGAGCTGGAAGGGGATGAGAACACGACCAAACGAAGGGCGATCCTCCTAACTGTCTGTGGGGCAATTATCTATGGCCTCATGAAGAATCTCCTGGCCCTGGCTAAACCAACAGAGAAATCCTACAAAGAACTGTGTACGCTTGTCCGGGAGCACCTAAATCCCAAGGAAAGTGTTTTGATGGCGAGATATCGGTTCTACACATGTCAACGATCGGAGGGCCAGGAAGTAGCGAGCTATGTTGCCGAACTAAGGCACCTTGCAGGACATTGTGAGTTTGAGGGATTCCAAGAACAAATGCTCAGAGATTTTTTTGTACTGGGCATCGGACATGGGACAATCCTTCGCAAACTGTTGATGGTAGAAACTCTGAATCTGAGTAAAGCCATAACGATAGCCCAGGCATTTATGTCCACCAGCGACAACACCAAGCAGATTTCGCAGAACAAAGAAGTTTTGGCCAGTACTGTACATAACTTTGAGCAGAAATGTACAGGGCAGAATGTACACGCCGGCTGCTGTGGCCCGACCTCAATTGACCCAGAGTCTGCCATCATCTGTTAATGCGAGGCAGTTAACACCCTGTTGGCGCTGGGGGGGTGATCATCGGCCCCATCAATGCCGCTTTAAGCACTATACGTGCAATGGCTGCAGAACAATGGGACACGTCCAACGAATGTGCAGGCAAGCTGCAAACCCTGCAAACAACCATGTTGCAGAGGAAGATCGGTCCACAGTGGACCAGACGGAATTGGAAACTCGTACGGAAGAGGCAGAGGTGTAAGGGGTACACACATTCACGACGAAATGCCCACCAATAATGTTGAAAGTTGAACTGAACGGTATTCCAGTGTCTATGGAGATGGACACGGGGGCAAGTGGTCCATAATGAGTAAAACGGCCTTTGACAGGCTGTGGGGAAGGTGGCACACAGGCCCAAGCTCAGCCCCATTCAAATGAAGCTAAGGACTTATACAAAAGAACTAATCCCGGTAATTGGCAGTGTTGAAGTCAAAGTTTCCGATGATGGAGCAGTACACGAACTCCCACTGTGGATTGTGCCAGGGGATGGCCCCACGTTATTTGGCAGAAGCTGGCTGGGGAAAATCCGCTGGAATTGGGATGACATCCGAGCGCTTTCGTCAGTTGACGACACCGCGTGTACCCAAGTTCTAAGCAAATTCCCTTCGTTATTTGAGCCAGGCATTGGAAGTTTCTCGGGGGCAAAAGTGCAGATCCATTTGGTTCCCGGTGCGCGACCCATCCACCACAAGGCTCGGGCGGTACCGTACATGATGCGTGAAAAAGTGGAAATCGAGCTGAACAGGTTGCAACGTGAAGGCATCATCGTGCCGGTGGAGTTCAACGACTGGGCCAGTCCGATTGTTCCGGTACTCAAGGAGGACGGTACAGTTAGAATTTGCGGTGACTATAAAGTAACGATTAACCGTTTTTCGCTGCAGGACCATTACCCGCTACCCAAGGCAGACGACCTATTTGTGACCCTGGCTGGAGGGAAGACGTTCACCAAGCTGGACCTGACCTCGGCCTACATGACGCAGGAGCTGGAGGAGTCTTCGAAAAGCCTAACCTGCATCAACATGCACAAAGGTCTGTTTATTTACAACCAGTGCCCGTTCGGGATTCGGTCGGCTGCAGCGATCTTCCAGCGGAACATGCAAAGCCTGCTAAAGTCGGTTCCTTGTACAGTGGTCTTCCAGGACGACATATTGGTTACAGGTCGGGACACCATGGAGCACTTGAAGAACCTGGAGGAGGTTCTTAGTCGGTTGGATCACGTGGGGCTCAGGTTGAAACGCTCGAAGTGTGTTTTCCTGGCACAGGACATCGAATTCTTAGGAAGGAGGATCGCAGCAGACGACATCAGACCCACCGACGCCAAGACGGAGGCCATCAAGAATGCGCCGCGACCACAGAACGTGACGGAGCAGCGACCGTTCCTGGGATTCCTGAACTACTTCGATAATTTCCTACCTGGGTTAAGCACCCCCTGCTAGAACCCTTGCATGCGCTATTGCGCAAGGGAGACGACTGGGTATGGGGGGATTCACAAGAGGCTGCCTTTAAGAAAGCCATAAATTTACTGTGTTCTAACAAACTGCTTGTTCTGTATAACCCATGTAAAAGACTAGTGTTAGCTTACGGGGTCGGGTGTGTGTTACAACAGGCTAATGAAGCAGGAATATTGCAACCAGTTGTATATGATTAAGCCATTCCACAGACATAGAAACATAGAAAATAGGTGCAGGAGTAGGCCATTCGACCCTTTGAGCCTGCACTACCATTCAATAAGATCATGGCTGATCATTCACCTCAGTACCCCTTTCTTGCTTTCTCTCCATGCCCCTTGATCCCTTTAGCCATAAGGGCCATATCCAACTCCCTCTTGAATATATCTAACGAACTGGCAACAACAACTCTCTGCGAAAGAGAATTCCACAGGTTAACAATTCTCTGCGTGAAGAAGTTTCTCCTCATCTCGGTCCTAAATGGCTTACCCCTTATCCTTAGACTGTGACCCCTGGTTCTGGACTCCCCCAACATCGGGAACATTCTTCCTGCATCTAACCTGTCCAGTCCCATCAGAATTTTATGTTTCTTTTGAGATCCCTTCTCATTCTTCTAAACTCCAGTGAATATAGGCCCAGTCGATTCAGTCTCTCCTCATATGTCAGTCCTGCCATCCCGGGAATCAGTCTGGTGAACCTTCGCTGCAGTCCCTCAATAGCAAGAACGTCCTTCCTCAGATTAGGAGACCAAAACTAAACACAATATTCCAGGTGACGCCTCACCAAGGCCCTGTACAGATGCAGCAAGACCTCCCTGTTCCTATATTCAAATCCCCTAGCTATGAAGGCCAACATGCCATTTGCCTTCTTCACCGCCTGCTGCACCTGCATGCCAACCTTCAATCGACTAAGACATAAAGTCATGTGTACGCCAGTGCAACACTTGCTCTCAGTTCAGCAATGCACCCAGAGAGGCACCGCTAAGTTTATAATTCTGGCCATCCAAACCGTGGTCGAGGATCCATGTAGACTATGCAGGCGCATTCCTAGGCAAAATGTTTTTGGTTGTCGTGGATGCTTACTCCAAGTGGATTGAATGTGCAATAATGTCTGTAAGCACGTCCACGGCCACCATTGAAAGTCTACGAGCTATGTTTGCCACGCACGGCCTGCCCGATGTCCTAGTCAGCGAAATGGGCCGTGCTTCACCAGTGTCGAATTCAAAGAGTTCATGACCTGCAACGGGATCAAACATGTCACATCTGCGCCGTTCAAGCCCGCATTCAACGGCCAGGCATAATGGATAGTCCAGACCATCAAGCAAAGTTTGAAACGCATGTCAGAAGGGTCCCTGCAGGCCCGGTTGTCCAAAGTACTGCTCACCTACTGCATCAGACCCCACTCACTCACAGGGATTCCCCCAGCCGAGCTGCTCATGAAAAGGGCGCTTAAAACAAGGCTCTCTCTGGTCCACCCTGACCTACATGATCACGTGGAGGACAAGCGGCATCAACAGAGTGTGTACCATGACTGTGCAAACTTGTCACGCGATCAAACTTGTCATTGAGATCAATGATCCTATGTTTGTGCTCAATTATGGACACGGTCCCAAATGGCTCGCTGGCACAGTCACAGCCAAAGTGGTGAGTAGGGTGTTTCAGGTCAAACTGACCAATGGACAAACGCACAGAAAACATTTGGACCAAATTAAACTGTGGTTCACCAACAGCTACGTACAACCTGAAGAGGACACCACCAACTTTGACCTTCCAACACACACACACACACACGTGGCAATTGACATCACAGTTGCCCACGAAACAGAACTCATCATCCCCAGCCGGCTGCCCAACAGACCAATGAAGAACGGACCAACCCAACCACACCAGCATTTGTACCGAGACGATTGACAAAGGAGCGCAAAGTCCCAGATCGTCTCACCTTGTAAATAAGTGTATTGTTGACTTCACGGGGGAGTGATGTTATGTATTTAAACCCTTGTAACCTTGTAACCTGCATCACACCTGTCCACCAGAGGGCCTACCTGTTGGAGTCCCAAGGGATCCCAGCATCCCTTGGGAGCATGGTATAAAAGCAGGACACACATGAGGTACCTGCACTCTGGAACTACAATAAAGGAGCTACGGTCACACTTGCTCATTACACACAGTACTCGGTCTGACCATTTATTATGAGTATAACAGGTGTGCTATGTATTTAACCCCTTGTAACCTGCATGACACCTGACCACCAGAGAGCCCACCTGTTGGAGTCGCAAGGGATCCCAGCATCCCTTGGGAGCACAGTATATAAGCAGGCCACCCACGAGGTACCGGCACTCTGGAATCTTATTAAAGGAGCTAAGGTCACACTTGCTCATTGTACACAGTACTCAGTTTCACCCTTTATTATGAGTGTACCAGGGTGGGTGCCATTATTTTGAACTATGTCCTTCCCTGCTCTTCATTAAGAACTCCTGCCTCTCCCTGATTAAGCAAGTGGCCAACATTATCTGGCAGTGATGGTCACAGCCTTACAGAACCAATGTGGAGGGGCAGAAAATATCGATGTTTTTCTCATCCTATTCATACTGTACGGGGCTTAAGCTTCTGTCCACTTTCACCTGGAAACAGTCTTGTTGCTCTTCTCTGCGCTGTAAAGTTGAACTGACCAGTGCACTGTAAAACCCCAACATAATCTCGGGAGACTTGTTCTGAATACATATCCTCGCATTCTATTGACTTTTTAATTGTCCAGACATTGAAAGTGATGAGTCCCGGTTTCCTTTCCAAGACTCCCTTTCCCATTCATCACCTACTTACATTGCATATTTTTTTGACCAATTTGCAATGCACTTAGAAAACAAATTACAGAAGTCAATTGCAATGCATATTCAATAGATCTGACTGTGCCGTGATGATTTACAAAGCAAAAAAAGAAGGGGATAATAATGACTCCTTTTTGTTACCAAACAGTTGAAACTGAGTTTAGTTACATACTTCACAGCATTTTGCTGCCTTGTGCCCGTTGATTTCATGCCCTGGTTTACAGAGTTGTTTTCAGATCCTGTAAGCAGCATAAACGGCAGCAAACAGTTAATTCACTGCCCCTTCGGGTCAGTGAAGGACTCACTTTGGCGGCACTGATGACTGTGGCAGTATAAGATTGGACGTTATCTCCACAGGCCCCACCACGGGATCGATGGCAGTGGATGAGCTGAGTAGGGGCAAGAAGACAGACAGTAACATTAGAAACAAACATAGAAAATAGGTGCAGGAGCAGGCCAGTCGGCCCTTCAAGCCTGCACCACCATTCAATATGATCATGGCTGATCATGCAACTTCAGTACCTAAAGCAGTACAACTCCAGTCGCGATGAATAATTCCTATTGACTCATAGCAACAAAGGTATGGCGATTTTCCCTTTCCTTCCAAGAAAGCATCAGAAATTTTGGAAAATAATGTTGTATTTTTGTCATTTATCTTAATATAAAGCATTTTAAACTCTGAATAAAAATAGAAAAATACTTTCCATTACATAGAAAAACAAAACATATACACACCAGACACCAATCTATAATTAATATATAAAAAATGTTGCACATGTACGCAGTTCCTGTTAACTTTTCCCATTATGAATCCCTAAGGCCACCGGAATATATAAATTTGTCACACTGTAATTACACCCCTACCGCTGTCCCAGTAGATACGCGACAGCACCACCACTGCCAGGAGAGTGTAATTACAGGGTAACACGTTTACATGAAGTCTTCATTAAAGAAGTGGGAATGGTAATATACAAAGAAAGTATATAAAATTAAAGATGGAACTTTTGACTTTAAATTGAGAACTGAATAATGTCTGCATACACTGGTCCAATTATAATGATAATAATAACTTTTATTTGTATAGCGCCTTTAATGTAGTAAAAAGTCCCAAGGCGCTTCACAACAGTGTTACTGACAAAACAGATAAATTTGACACCGAGCCACAAAAGAAGAAATTAAGGCAGATGACCAAAAGCTTGTTTAAAGAAGTAGGTTTTTAAGGAGCGTCTTAAAGGAGAAAATAGAGGTAGAGAGGCGGAGAGGTTTAAGGAGGGAGTTCCAGAGTTTAGGGCCCAGGCAGCTGAAGGCACATCCACCGATAGTTGAGCAGTTCTATGAGAGATGTTGAAGAGGCCAGAATTTGAGGAGCGCAGGCAACTTGTGGGATTGTGAGGCTGAAAAAGATTACAGAGATAGGGAAGGGCAAGGCCATGGAGCGATTTGTAAACAAGGATGAGAATTTTGAAATCGAGGCGTTGTTTAACTGGGAGCCAATGTAGGTCGGAAAGCACATGGGTGATGGGCGATCTTGACTTGGTGTGAGTTAGTACACAGGCTGCTGAGTTTTGGATGACTTCAAGTTTATGTAGTATGGAATGTGGGAGGTCAGCCAGGAGTGAGTTGGAGTCAAGTCTGGAGATTACAAATGCATGAATGTGGGTTTCAGCAGCAGAAGAGCTGAGGCAGGGGCGGAGACGGGCAATGTCACGGAGGTGGAAAAAGGCGGTTATCTCACAGTTGGGCCACCCTTACATATGTAAATAAGGGGCCAATCGACTGTTTTAAGCCGCAGTGCTGAAATCTGATATGGCCGAGCAGAGCAGGAGCCCGGTCTTCACTGCTCGAGACTCTTCAGCTGTTGCTGGACAACCACCATCAAAAAGATCCTGCAAATCCCCTGGGAGGACAGACGCACCAACATCAGCGTTCTCGATCAGGCCAACATCCCCAGCATCGAAGCACTGACCACACTCGATCAGCTCCGTTGGGCGGGCCACATTGTTCGCATGGCTGACACAAGACTCCCAAAGCAAGCGCGCACCAGGTGGCCAGAGGAAACGTTTTAAGGACACCCTCAAAGCCTCCTTGATAAAGTGCAACATCCCCACCGACACCTGGGAGTCCCTGGCCAAAGACCACCCTAAGTGGAGGAAGAGTATCCGGGAGGGCGCTGAGCACCTCGAGTCTCGTCGCCGAGAGCGTGCAGAAACCAAGCGCAGGCAGCGGAAGGAGCGTGCGGCAAACCAGACTCCCCACCCACCCTTTCCTACAACCACTGTCTGTCCCACCTGTGACAGAGACTGTAATTCCCGTATTGGACTGTTCAGTCACCTAAGAACTCACTTTTAGAGTGGAAGCAAGTCTTCCTCGATTCCAAGGGACTGCCTATGATGATGATGACTATAAGGTAAGTTACCTTCACAAACAAATGTTTCTTTTAAAGCGTTGTTATGGAGCAAGAAGGAGCAGGAACGCTCCTCTCACTCCACAGTATTCCGATCGCACTCCCTCCCCCCCTCCGCATCCCGTTGCCATTCCGCACCCCCTCCCTCCTCCTGGTACTTACCTTCAGATCACTGCTGAGGAGGCAAGCAGCTTGATATTCATTTCTTACAGGATGTCAGCTGCCTGTGGTGGCACGACAGGCACTGGCAGCTCACCCAATTAGTATTAGAGGCCCGAGGCCCAGTTTTGGGCCAGGACTCAGGCCACGCAATTCGGGCGTGCATTGCAGCCGCATCGCCAGCTTCACGCCCAAAACCAGCCACCGATGAATTTATACCCTGCACACTCATAACCAGCCGCAAAACATACATCATTATGGTAAAAACGCTGAAGATACTAATTAAAATGTCTTCATTACTACACTCGTTTCTCTGAGCTGTCATGTACCTTTTTTTTTTAATCATTTATGGGATGTGGGTGTCGCTGGCAAGGCCAGCATTTATTGCCCAACCCTAATTGCCCTTGAGAAGGTGGTGGTGAGACACCTTCTTGAACCACTGCAGTCCATGTGGTGAAGGTGCTCCCACAGTGCTGTTAGGGAGGGAGTTCCAGGATTTTGACCCAGCGGCAATGAAAGAAAGGCGATATATGTCCAAGTCAGGATGGTGTGTGACTTGGAGGGGAACTTGGAGGTGATGGTGTTCCCATGTGCCTGCTTCCCGTGTCTTTCTAGGCGGTAGAGGTCGCGGGTTTGGGAGGTGCTGCCGAAGAAGCCTTGGCGAGTTGCTGCAGTGCATCTTGTAGGTGGTATACACTGCAGCCAGGGGGCGCCGGTGGTGGAGGGAACGAATGTTTAAGTTGGTAGATGGGGGGGCCGATCAAGCGAGCTGTTTTGCTCTGGATATTGTCGAGCTTCTTGAGTGTTGTTGGAGCTGCACTCGTAAGGCAAGTGGAGAGTATTCCATCACACTCCTGACTTGTGCCTTGTAGATGGTGGAAAGGCTTTGGGGAGTCAGGAGGTGAGACACTTGCCGCAGAATACCCAGCCTCTGACCTACTCTTGTAGCCACGGTATTTATTGTCCCCTGCTGGCATGTCACACTTGGTACTCAGGGCACACAACTGAAAATCAGATAATTGGCTTCCAAGCAATTTTTTTGGCTGCCTTTCTAAAGTTACAGTTACAGCTCTACATAGCACAAAAGAAAAGGTCCACCTTACCTTGTTTTCAGCATAGGCAAGCCAGCGGCTTCCTAACGCGATTGGGTTAGGGTTTGGTCCTGGACATGGAAAACAACCTGGAAAAGTGGGGAGAAATAGAAAGCAGTGAACATTCTGTGCTCAGGTGGCTGCACATCATGCACATCAGGAGTGGAGGCAAGCAACTTTCTCTCAACCCTCTGCAATGTCTCTCTGAACCTGGCCACCACGGGGTACTCAAAGGTACCTTTGGGGTTCTCTCCTCAGATTGTCCCTTACTCCTGTCCCTGTGTGATAGTATCTGTTCAGCAGTTTCTCACAACTGAGGTCAGGAACTCTGGCTGAGTGACCATGGAGCCCGAATGCACTGCATATAGACACTTTTTAATGAACAAGTTGCCTGTGCTCAACTTGCGTTTTATCGTGCTTCATTTGGCGAAGACAGCATAAACTGGAAGGTATTGAAAATTCAGCAAGGTTTGTTGGTTTGAAATGTTTTTGATCCAAGAGATGGGATCTCTCCTTACTATACACTAGCAGATCTTCTGTGGCATTGCTCGCGGTGAGTCGGCCAATACACTGTCTTAAAACAATATGGTATGTCATCAATGAAGTGTGACATGGTAAGAGTTACAAGAATTAAGTGTGACAATTACAGGAGCTGCACATCATATACAAGACTATTTCTGGTGAATCTTCTGTCGCACTGCTGATGAGAAGTCCGAGGCAATAGTGTCTTATGAGGAAGTGGTTATGATGTGGTGGTGGTGATAGGAAGTGAGAGAATGAATGAAATAACGTGTTGCTGTCCTGATGTCTCCAAGCCTGACTGTGCCTATTCAGTTGCTATTCATTTAATTGATTGATTTGTGGATGGCCTGCTTTCCCTGCTTATATTCAGGGTATTTTAATTTATTAATTAGCAGCCACCAGGCTCCCTCCTAAGGTCCTCTTCGATGTATTCAGGGATAATTTATTCAACTTATTGATGCACATCTGCATTGGTGCCACTGAAGCCCAGTCACATTTAATTAGACTCAGATTTATTCATTCATTTATTTAATTAATTAATGGGGAGGCTTCTCCCCACAAAGTTCCACAGCATTTTTGGAAGCCGCAGTTATTTATCTATGAATTGCCAGCTGGCCCACTGCTCCTGAAGCTGGAGTCAACGCGAGGACGGATTCATTTGTATTTATTGCATTTGCAGCTGACACGCTCTCCATGTCCCAAGCCCAAGCCCTTGTGTGGAGGACTGGCTCATTGATATATTTAATTCCCGGCTGGTGCCCCTCCCTCCCTCTCCCTCCAACCCTCCTCTGAAAACCAATAACATTTACTACGGCAGCATCTTGCTGAATGGCCCACTTCCTGTGTTGACCGGTAACATTTATTGAGGCTGCATTCATCGAGATAATTATCTGGCAGTTGGCTCCCGCCTACATATTCAGGTTGCATTTATTTGTATAATGAATTGCTTGCTGGCATACAGCCCCCAAAAAACAGATTATATCTGGTGCCACAGCATTCAATTGAAAATGAAGTTCCAGTCATTGTTAAAACACAATTATAATTACAAAATAACCTTAGCTGCTGGTGGACATAGCTGGGAGACAGAGTTTTAGAGACGCAATAGATGCTATCTGTGGTGGGAAGACTGGTAATAAGTAAGGATAGTTTAGTACTTATAGTTATATAAGTAGGCATTACCCAGGTATATGGTACATAAAATAAAACAGAAAATGCTGGAAATACTCAGCAGGTCAGGCAGCATCTGTGGCGAGAGGAGCAGAGTTAACGTTTCAGGTTGGTGATCTTTCGTCAGAACTCCTGAAACATGTCAACGACCTGAAATGCTACATCTGTTTCTCTCTCCACAGATGCTGCCTGACCCATTGGGTATTTCCAGCATTTTATGGCTTTTATTTCAGATTTCCAGCATCCGCAGTATTTCACTTTTGATATAATATATTAAAAGATGTCACTGGAGAATTCTATTCCGCACATGTACAAGTGTCCTTAAAACATGGAAACCAGGGATTAGTGTATTTCGCAAACTCCTGTTTTCACACCCAGCTAGAGGCATGAGTAAAGCACAACAAGTCGGTGATAGAGATGCAAAAACATTGTGACGCAAGTGCAACAAAAAAAATTGCGTGCAATCACAAGATTTTTAATATATTTTTGGATTTAATAGACAGACATCGGGCTGGAAATTCGGTTGAAAGTTTTTTAAGGCGTTAATGTCAGGCAGTCGCTAAATGTGGCACCGGAAAGGGGTTAGCGACGGCAGCCATAACATTCAGTGGTTGCGCCCTGACAGTGGAGTGGAGTGTTAAGGGAAGCGTTCCACACTTCTCTTAGGGCGCTAGGCCAGGTGAGCAACTGAATATCCCATGCTAAAGAGACGGCTTTGTAGCTCCCTGAGAGAGGTGTCCCAAAAAATAATCGCCCCAAATAAAGTTAAATTGTAAAAAATAAAATATCAATCACACTGACTTCATGCAGTCATTCCTTCCCTTGGCATCCCGGGACAGTCCTGCACGCCAGCTTTCTCTGGCTGTGTCACTATGGGGTGCAGCGCAAACCAAATGTTGCATCCGTGTCGCTACCAGTGGTGTTGCACACCGGCGCTACGCTCCTGGGTGATACTCCTCAGCACCGCCGGTACCGACACACTGAATTTGCCGAGTGACGCGAATGCCGGCCCTCGCGGCTGCAAACCCGTTAGCGCCCCCGCTACCCAACCGAATTTCTCCTCCATAGAATGTACAGCACAGAAACAGGCCAATCGGCCCAACTGGTCCGTGCAAGTGTTTATGTTCCACACGAGCCTCGAACATCTCACCCTATTAACATAACCTTCTGTTCTTTTCTCCCTCACGTGTTTATCCAGCGTTCCCTTAAATGCATCTATATTCTTTGTGTTTGCGTTGCTTGAAATTACGCCGTGGGATACTCATGCACAAATGCTGAACACATTCCAGTGACATTTCTTCACCCATACCCCAACGGCATCATCACTTACACTTAGAAGACCAAGAAGTATAGCACAGAGCAAGGAGGGAGAAATTGAGACGGTTAGGGTGGGGGCCAAAGGCATGGTCAAGGAGAAAGGTTTTGTGGAGGGTTTTAAAACAGGGAGAGAAGTGGGAACTAATCAACGAGTTGAGAGAGCAGAAACTTGGAGGCTGAACAAGTGGCAACCAGTGCAGTGGGGGACAAGGAGAAGCTTAGTGTTACAGAACTGTACATTTTAACCTAAATGGGCTAATATTTGTGTCAAAAAAAGTAGAGAGAGGGGAATTTTAGGCAAACACTTCTTTATTCTGAAATCCCACAACATAATTTCGAAGTCAGGATTTATTTACTTCTATTTTACTGTTAGCTGCACCCATCGGTTACTATTATTAGAAATAACTTGTCAAGAAAGCCTGAAGGATGATAATTTTATGAATGCATTTACTGAAGTGCACCTGCTTTGTGTTTATTCACAGGACATCACATCCACTTTAACTGCCCGCACAAAGACAGATACAGCATTGAAACTTAAATATAGGTTAATGCTATCCCGAAGGCATTTACTTTCAAACTGATGCACGTTGGTTTGTGTTGGCAAAATTGCTAAATCTGCACCAAGGAAAATACAAATAATGTAATATTTGATGAGTAAGTAGGGGGAGAAGGGGAAATCAAATCTACCTCTTTATTGGGAATGGGCAATGGGGATCAAATTCTCCCCTACTGACACCCTGACTGAATGACAGCGGATATTTAAGTGATGCTCTTATATTGTACTATTATACTAGATTGATTCCTGAGGTGAGAGGGTTGTCCTATGAGGAGAGATTGAGTAGATTGAGCCTATACTCTCTGGGGTTCAGAAGAATGAGAGGTGAATTCATTGAAACGTATAACATTCTTAGAGGGCTTGACAAGGTAGATGCTGAGAGGCAATTTACCCTGGCTGGAGAGGCTAGAACTAGGGGGCACAGTCTCAGGATAAAGGGTCGGCCATTTAGGACTGAGATGAAGAGAAATTTCTTCACTCAGAGGGTTGTGTATCTTCGGAATTCTCTACCCCAGAGGGCTGGGGATGCTTAATCATTGAGTATATTCAAGGCTTAGAGCAATAGACTTTTGGGTATTAAGGGAACCGAGAGATATGGGGATCGGGCGAGAAAGTGGAGCTGATGTAGAAGATCAGCTATGATCTTATTGAATGACGGAGCAGGCTCGAGGGGCAGTATGGCCTACTCCTGCTCCTATTTCCTATGTTTATATGGGTACTATTCAGGAACATTGATAATAGTGCTTAACAGTTGAAGAATGAGAAAGGGCTATTGATTCCACCCAGCTCACTCCATTGTTTTCCTCTATCGCAGGGCATCTTCTAAGAAATATACAACAGCAGTCTGAGCGGACTCACTTTCCCCTTCTTCCTCTCTCCGCCAAAGCCACTCAACCTAATGGTTCCAGTTAAATTTAGAAGCTCGCATTCACAATATCTCACGGCACCATTGGAAGAAGGGCAGGGAGTTCTCCAGGTATCCTGGCCAACATTCATCCCTCAACCAACATCACCAAAGCAGCTGTTCTCATCATTTGCTGTTTGTGAAACGTTGCGGTGCTCTTCTTCGAAATAGTGCTGTGGGATCTTTTACATCCACCTGGGAGAGCAGACGGGGCCTCAGTTTAACATCTTATCCGAAAGATGGCACCTCCGACAGTGCAGCACTCCCTCAGTACTGCACTGGAATGTTAACTTAGATTTTTTTGTGCTTAAATACCTGGAGTAGGACTTGAACCCACAACCTTCTGACTCCGAGACGAGAGTGCTACCCACCGAGCCATGGCTGGCACTTGTGTTAAAAACACAAGTTTTCTTCCTTCTCCTGAGTATTATTCTGCCGCTAAGAATGAGCTATGTCAATTTAAGGCCACAAAGTTTAATAGTTATCAAGTAAACAGGGCTCAGGCTAATCAAAATGTACTGTTTGGTAATGGAAAAAACAACTTACATTTATATTGGGTGTTTAACATGGAAACGTGCCCCGAGGCGCTTCATGGAGGCATCATCAAAAAAGGGAACCGAGCCAAAGAAAGAGGTAGTTGGAGAGGATGACCAAAAGTTTGGTCAGAGAGATAGATGGGTTTGAAGGTGAGGAAGGGATTGAGAGAGGAAATTCCAGAGTATGAGGCATAATGAGTGAAGGTATGGCCGCCAATGGTAGGGAGAAGATGGAGAGGATTTATAACTGGCTGGAGAGTTGGAGGGACAGAGAGTCCAAGGAGGGCTTGAGGAGATTACAGCGATAGGGAGGGATGAGGTCATGAAAGGATTTAGGCACAAGGATGAAAATGATAAATCTGAAGTGTCAGAGGACCAGCCACTAATATAGATCAGTGAGGGCAGAGGTGATGAGCGAGCAATATTTGGTGCGGGATAGGAGAACTGTAAAAAAAAACTTCTGCGAGAAACTAAAGAAGAAATGTTCCTTGGTAAAGCTGGCTGAAAGGTATTGATTCATCCTGGGAAATTAGGAGCACTACATGTGCTCAGACTTCGCAATGCAAATTATTTTCACAGCATGACAGCACTGGGGAAAATACCAACTCCAAGCCCAGGCTTTTGGGAGCAGTTGTTGCCTTCAAGTAAAATCTTTAATGAAGACATTAAAAGACACAATACATTTAATCATTTTATTCTGAAATCTGTAATGTACTTTATTTTTATTTTGCTTAAGCCCATATTGTGAACATTGGAAATTTCAGCGACTTGAGAAACAAAATGGTACATGCAAAAAAAAATTGGAAAGCATTTTGAAGGAACTGTGGGATGCCAGCGGCCAGATTGCATAATCAGAGTGGTGAGTCTGCAAAGACATTTTTTGTTATAAAGCTGGACATTGGTATAAATAATGGGAAAAGTATGACACAAGCGTAACAACAGGAAGTCAAATGGTGCAAATAGGAAATGCATGTAGACATAAGGGGGTCAAAACTGCCCTCTCCAGAAGCACCATTACCGCCTCTAAGAGGCAGGAATGGAGCGGAGAGGCCTTATCGATCGGGGGAAGATGGATGGGTCAACATGCCCGAAATTGCCCCCGCGCCGGAAATGGGTTACTGCACTGCCCATTTTCCCGCCGTGGCGGGCACGCGCCGACCCCTTACCGATTGGCGATGACCCACATTACGACACCCTCTTGGTGCCAGGCCACTGTCCCGGTCGAAACCCTCCCTGGTGACCCAGTGTTTGCCACTAAAGTGGCTGCAGAGTTCGCAGCAGCCCACCCCTTTAATTGAAGGGGGGAGGACTTTGTGACACATCAATGCGACGCTGATGACTTGGAGCAACGGACATTCCGACCCGCCCGCACCTCCGTCCCGTTGACGAAGGCCGCTCCGACCCACCCGCACTTCCACCCCCCTCCCGACACCAACACCGCTCCGACGGAAAAAAAAACTCCACATCCTGAATTTCTCCGGATTCTCCGCCCCATGGTTGGACCGGAGAAACACTTTCAAAAACGGTAGGTGCGTCCCGTTTGGGGCGGGGCTCAATTTCAGCCCCAAGATTTTTAATGTGTTAAAGATCGTTATTTTATTTATATATTTGTAACTGCATGGAATTTAAAGCAGAGAAACAGGCCATTGGGGCCAACTGGTCTAAACTGGTGTTTATGCTCCACCTATACATTTAAAATCCATTCTCATTGCGGAGATGCTTTCTGTCAGCCTTCAAAGCGTTAAGTAATATAAATAAATAAGCAGATTAGGAAATGGTCCTTGGCATTGCTAGCCAAATTTCCTAAAATTGCTGACTGATGAGGTCAGCAAAACACCACTGACTTTGAACGTGGCGGACAGGCTCTGTGACCTGCACCACGCACTGTTGCCTAATCCCTCTCAGCGTGACCTCATCAAATATTAACCACCGAACCCCATAAACAACCCTGAAAAATACTGCCTAAAAGCATTAAAGCTAGTAATTTTCGTTTGTTTACAGCTTGAAGCTTGACAGGTACAAATTTAGCTCATGACACACATTATTCAGAAGTAGTCACGTATTTCTGATTTGGAGGTTTTTAAGTCACTATTATGGGATCACATTTCGGATTTGTAGCAACTACTGACCCGATTCCTGACAAGCTAAGGTCTGAAGCTTGGTCGCACTCTTGCCTCTGAATTATCAGAGTACATAATCTAAGATAACCACTCCGGTACAGCGCTGAAGTCGTCATCATCATAGGCAGTCCCTCGGAATCGAGGAAGACTTGCTTCCACTCTTAGCATGAGTTCTTAGGTGGCTGCACAGTCCAACACGAGAACCACAGTCTCTGTCACAGGCGGGACAGATAGTTGTTGAGGGAAAGGGTGGGCAGGGAGCCTGGTTTGCCGCACGTTCCTTCCACTGCCTGTGCTTGATTTCTGCATGCTCTCGGCGACGACACTCGAGGAGCTCAGCGCCTCCCCGAACGCATCGCCCCCCACCCAGGGCGGTCCATGGCCAAGGACTCCCAGGTGTCAGTGGGAATGTCGCACCCCATCAGGGAGGCTTCGAGGGCGTCCCCGCAACGTCTCCTTGTCAGAGAGGCCATCACTGAAATTCTGACCCTAAACCTCTCTGACTTGCTACATTGCTTCCCATCTTCAAACCCAACATCTTCAACCTCACCGTTATCTTCTCATGCCATGTCCGGTATGTGAATGTTCCCACTTTTTCATAGAATCATAGAAATTTATGGCACGGAAGAAGGCCATTCGGCTCATCATGTCTGTGCCGGCTGAAAAAGAGCTATCCAGCCTCATCCCACTTTCCAGTTCTTGGTTGTAGCCTTGTAGGTTACGGCACTTCAGGTGCATATCCAAGTACTTTTTAAATGTGGTGAGGGCTTCTGCCTCAACCACCCTTTCAGGCAGTGAGTTCCAGACCCCCACCATCCTCTGGGTGAAATAAGTTCTCCTGAACTCCCCTCTAATCCTTCTACCAATCACTTTAAATCTATGCTCCCTGGTTATTGACCTCTCTGCCAAGGGAAATAGGTCCTTCACATCCATTCTTTCCAGGCCCCTCATAATTTTATACACCTCAATTAAGTCTCCCCTCAGCCTCCTTTGTTCCAAAGAAAACAACCCCACCCTATCCAATCTTTCCTCGTAGCTAAAAGTTTCCAGTCCTGGCAACATCCTTGTAAGTCTTCTCTGTACCCTTTCTAGTGCAATCACATCTTTCCCATAATGTGGTGACCAGAATTGTATGCAGTACTCTAGCTGTGGCCTAACTAATGTTTTATACAGTTCAAGCATAATTTCTCGGTTCTTATATTCTATATAATAAATTCTTGACTAATAAAGGAAAGTTTCCGTATGCCTTCTTAACCATCTTATCTACCTGGCCTGCTACCTTCAAGGATCTGTGGACATGCACTCCAAGGTCTCTCTGTTCCTCTACACTTCTCAGTATCCTACCATTTAATGTGTATTCCCTTGCCTTATTAGCCCTCCCCAAATGCATTACCTCACACTTCCCCAGATTGAATTCCATTTGCCACTTCCTGCAGTCTACAGCTTTCTTCCTCACTATCAACCGCACGGCTAAATTTTGTATCATCTGCAAACCTCTTAATCATGCCCCCTACATTGAAGTCTAAATTATTGATGTATACCACAAAAAGCAAGGGATCTAATACTGAGCCTTGTGGAACCAGAGCATAACCTCTGGCCATCTTTGACTCCCTCCCCCCCCACCCCCCGCCACCCATCTTATGTTTCTTTTTTTCTCTTTGTCTCTAATGGCAACAAGTCATTACTCCGCCATTCACACCCTATCCAGATTAATCTTTTTCTAACTTCTGCCATTACCATTTCAATTTGGCCCATCATCCCTTATGTCTCTCTAATCCCTCCTGCCTTCCACCCTATCACAGACCTTCCCTTTTATTCTTTCTTCCCCTCCCGTTCCCCTTTCAGTGCTTAAGAATGTGTTCTTTTCGAACATTCGCCAGTTCTGACGAAGGGTCATTGACCCGAAACGTTTCACTCTGTTTCACTCCACAGATGCAGCCTGACCCGCTGAGATTTCCAATGTTCTCTGTTTTTATTTCAGATTCCAGCATCCGCAGTATTTTGCTTTTGATCAACCATGACCCTTTGCTTCCTGCCACTGAGCCAATTTTGTTTCCAAAATTGTGAAGCACCTTGACACCATTTTGTGAAAGATACTGTATAACAGGAGCTGTACTGTTGTGGAGAAATATCACAACTTGCTTGTACTCAAGCCGGGCTTACATTGTTTCGGCGAGAACAAAGCCGATTGCAGCTGTACCGAATATTTGTACAACTTTTAGAAGTTTGCATGTTCAGCCATGAACTCATTGAATGGCGGTGCAGGCTAGAAGGGCCGAATGGCCTACTCCTGCACCTATTTTCTATGTTTCTATACCAAAGGTTTCTCCTGTGTGTGCAACACTCGCTCAGACTAGGAAGCCTTTGTCTTCTATGAAGAAATTAACATCTAAAGTTAACTCTGGAGCACTAAGTTATGAAAGTGGAAATCTGATTTGGATACCAAGTCAATTTAAAGTCTTCTTATGCTGTTCACAACTACCAGGATCAACTTTGTGAGACATCCATCTCTAGATCTGTAGCCAGCATTGAGGCAACATGGGCAGCTACCTATGTAATCTTTTCCTTTACAGTTCAGGACTGAACAGTTATTCCGACTGTGCAGTACTGCAGAGAAAGTGTCCCAGCTGCCTAATGTGCTTCTGTCTAATGGGAAACAGCAACAGCCATGGCGGCCATGACCTGGGCCAAACTCCTGCCAGTCTGTTGCAGCTGCCTCGGACTGCACCGTGTTGTTAAAGCGTTTAATATCCAAAACAAGCAGGAAGTTCCAGAGAGCAGCTCACCAAGGTTATTTTGACAGCAGCTGTGATTATTACTACCGAGCAGGAAAAGAGCAGCAACGTTGTGGGAACACCATAACCTCCCGTTCCCCTCCAAGTCACACACTATCTTGGCTTGGACATATATCGCTGTTCCTGCATCGCCGCTGGATCAATATCTTGGAACTTCCTACCGAACACCATTGTGGGAGCACCATCACCACAAGGAGTGCAACGGTTCAAGATGAAAGCCCGCCACCACCTTCTCGGGGCAACTCGGCATGGCAATAAATGCCGGCCTTGTGGTGTCGCCCACAATCCAAGAACAAAAAAAAGAAGGTAATCTCATTCTCTCCCCCCCACCCCACCTTCCCAACTCCTACCCAAATCGCAGGAATAATCTATTTATGGTTCTGAAAGCAGCTGTAACACATATAGAGGCCGAAATTGACGAACTTACCGCCCACATTCCTCTGCTCGAACCGCCCAGTGCCACTTTCAATGTGGCCTGGAGCAGGCGGGAGGGGAGAGCCGCCGGGAAGCGCCCGCCGATGTCAGCGGACGGCCGATGCGCGTAAATAAGACTCCTGCCCGCCAGATTGGTGCGGGCGGCAGGGGATCGCTGCGTGGAGGCTGCTCTGTCCTCAACGGTAAGTGTGAAGATGGGGGAAAACAGGTTAGTGACATTTTTTAAATGTATTTCTTTAAAGGGACTTACCTGTATGGGGTTCCCCTGAAGGTCGTCAAAGATTTTTTTTTTAATGCTTTTTATTTTTAGGCGTTCGACCCTCTGTGGGCCCGACTCCATCCTCGGCGGCACTTGGGCATTCGCCGCCGAGAATGAGAGCTCCCGCCGGCTCCCGCCTAGATTGGCGGCGTATGTCTCTGCTTTGCCGCCCGCTGACCTTCAAGGGACCTTGCTGATGAAAACCCCGCCCAAAGAACCGTCAGGGACCTCGGCAGCCATCGCCGGTCCTGTGGGCGGCATTTGGGCGGGCGGAGGCCTTCACCAAATTCGGGCCCATAATGTGTTCACATCTGCGGCCCATAGAACCAATTCTTCTCATTGACGGTTATTTATAGTCCCAAACCAAATCAGTCTGTCCGACTACAATCCAATTCCAAAGGGACAGAACTTCACAGCACAAAACTTATAAATATTGTGACATCATTTAAAAACACCTTTACAGCTTTGGTACATACTTGTGACGAAGAATTTTTTCGTGAAAGTACAGCTATCGAAGGTGGCAATCTTCTCCTGTAACACAACAACCAAAACCCTGAGAAAGAAAGGAAAAAACAATCAGGCAATACTGCTTGCCATACCTTCCTCTAGTGTACCTGTAAGCAAACATTTCAGATTGAACATTGGTAACGGCATGTTTTACATTTTGATAGGACACACTATAAGATGTATTTTTCAAAGATTTTGGGGGAGAAATTCGGGAGCGCCCCGTTTGGGCCAGGCGCTAATCTTTTCAAACTTTTAAAACATTCGGTGATTGCGCTGCAGGAAGGAAGTGGAGCGTTAAATCAGACGCTCCACTTCCTTCCTGGAGTGCACTCGGCAGCAGTGGGGGGGGGTGGTGAGTGGAGCACGCTGCACACTGGGCCGTGCAGCGCTGCCGCGTTCGAAGGCTCCTTCCCTCTCTTAAAGGGAAGGGCCATCGCTGCAGACTCTGCAAAGAAAATAAAAACTTACCTTCTCCATGACAGCAGCCGCTATCCCACCCAATCAGCCCGGCACCCAACCAGAGTGCTGAGCTGATCGATCGCGGGCAGGTGTCTTCGCCCGGCGATGTTGCAGGGGGTGGAATGCAAGTTCAGGTCCGGGGAACCACCTGGGAGAGTGACAACAGACAGACAGACAGTTGTGGGAACGGGTAGAGGGGACACTAAAACAGCTAGGTCTTGTAAGATTATTGGCTAGCGCGAGTAAGGAGCCTGACTGTCTAGGAGAAGTCTGGTGGCACAATTTCATGATGTGCCAACATGAAGGAACACAGATTAACTTTGGGATTCCTCAGACAAAGAATTACAAGTCTCAGTTGAGCCATTTTAGGTAAGTAATAATATGTACAGATGAGGCACTCCATCACAGGCAGAGAGAGAAAAAAAATTAGAAATAGGAAGTTGATTAATTCCCTTCCAGCCCCCACGAGAGCAGTGTTGAGGCATTAGTTATGAACTTGTAAATGACTGAATCATGCCCACACCAATTCTGCCATGGAGTACTCATACCCTCATCATTTTATTGGTCGTAATGGCTTGGTATTATTATAGTCCCTGCAACTTTTAAAATTTGTTCTTGGTATGTGGGCAATGCTGACAAGGACATGTTTATTGGCCATCTCTAAGTTACTGGAGAAGGTAGTGGTGGGCTTTCTCTTTAAACAGTTGCAGTCCTTGTGCTGTTAGATCTCCCACAGTGATGTTAGTTTTGACACAGCAACAATGAAGGAATGGCAGTAGATGTCCAAGTCAGGATGGCGTGCGACTGGGAGGGAAACCTGGAGATGATGATGTTACTGCAACATTGCTGCGCTTGTCCTTCTCGGCGATAGAAATTGCAGGAGAGGGAGGTGGTGTCAGAGTAAACTTGGTGAGTGGCTGCAATGTATCCTGTAGAAAGTATATACCAGAGCCACAATCTGCCAGTGGTAGAGGCAATAGATACTGAGTCGAGTGGTAGAAGAGCCCACCATCGGAACGGATCTATCCGGGATAGTCTCGAGCTTCCTGAGTTATGATGCAGCCTCACCTATCCAGACGAGTGGTGAATATTCCACCACACCCCTGACTTAAGCCTTTTTGACGTTGGAGAGGTTCTGAAGGGTCAGAGGGTGAGCCACCCGTCGCCGAGTACCCAGCCTCTGTCCTCCTCTTGGTCAGGGGACTATCTGCGCACATGAGGTTCGACAACAAAGGAAATACATTTTTTCCAGTGGTGTTTGAAGGAGTCTGCCATGTTATTTAGAGGACTATGAGAAAGCAGCAGCCAGCTATGGCACACATTCTAAATAACAGTCAGAAACTATATTTATATATTTTTCTTTCTAACCTCCTTTATTCTTTTATTATGCATGGAGTCAATAGATTCAGAACGTATAAACAGTTCCCAGAACTTTCTGTGCTAATTTCACTGCCAGTTGGTCATCAAAGCAAATTGCTAATGTCATAAATGCTGCTACAGATATTAATTTAATTTTGGCCGGTACTCTCACTGCATTTTCCAGATCAACTATCTCCACATGCTCTGCGCTTCCCTTTACTTCCTCCAATTGGTTATCTTTACCCTTAACCTGGAGCCTAACTACTTCACTCCATCTGTTTGTTTTCCCACTTTCTTGCTCTTGACTTTTCACCTCTCCCTTTTTGTTTTTAAAAACATCTGAGTCCCTCTATCACCTCATTATCCCTCCTTCATTCTTAGCGACCTGTTTCTCTTGTTAGTTTTGTTAACTCCTCTCGTGACATCACACGTAGCCCTGTCTACCAACTCAGGTGGGTAAAAGATCCCGTGGCATATTTCAAAGAGGAGGAGAGTTCTCCCCAGTGTTCTGGCCAATATTTATCCCTCACCCGTCATTAAAACAGATTACCTGAGCATTATCACATTGCTGTTTGTGGGAGCTTGCTGTGCGAAATTCAGCTGCCGCCTTTCCTACTTTACAATAGTGACTACACTTCAAAAGGATTTCATTGGTGGTAAAGGCTTTGGGACGTCCTGAGGTTGCGAAAGGTGCTATATAAATGCAAGTCTTTCTATTCTTTCTGCAGTCACCAATGGAAATCCTCTGCCTCTAGCCATTTCACACCACCTCAGACTCTGATATACTCACAGCAGATAAAAGAGTTTAAGGATGAAGAAAAACAAGTAGTGAAAATAGCACATGGGCAAAGTAATAAAAATGAATTCGAACACAAAATAATCAAAGAAAGTGAAAGAGCAAGAAAGGGAAAATCGGAGACAGACAAAAGACAAAGAGAAAGATGACAATCAAAATACAAGCAGGAACTTTACTGAGAGCATTTCAGAGGTGATGGATCGTTTTAAAAGTGACGGGCAATATAATCCTTCAATTAAGAGTTTCCGTTACCAAATGTAATTCATTTGTACACATTCTGGGATAGCATGTTCAGAACTACTTCCACAGAGCATCATTTACTGTACTACAGTTCAAAACAGACACTGTTGGAAAACGATGGATCAGAAATTATGGCACGCAAGCAATATTTTAGACTGGATTTTTATCTCTGCCTCGAAAATCTAAAGGGCTAGAATTTCCAAACAATGGGGCCAAGTTTTGGCCTGAGTTGCTCCTGTTTTTTTGGAGCAACTGGTTTAGAATGGAGTATCTTAGAAATTGCAATTCTCGGCATTTAGTTTGCTCCAGTTCTAGTCAGTTAGAACAGTTTCAGTTTGGAACAGATTTTTTTTTAAAGGGGGCGTGTCCAGCCACTTAAGCCCATTTTGAAAGTTGAGGCAGTGAAAACTTACTCCAAACTAACTTAGAATGGAGTAAGTGTCGATATTTGTACGCTCAGAAAAACCTTGTCTACACTTAGAAAATCATGCGTAGGTTACAAATCAGGCGTAGGGAATTGGGGTGGGGTGGGGCGGGGTGTTTAAAGGGAAGTTTACAAACATTAAACACTTCAGTTTTACAAAAACGAGTCATCATTAATAATAAATGATAAATACATCAATAAATCAACCAATAAATCAATCAAAAAAAATTAATAAAAAATAAATTTAAAAAAAATCAATTATTAAAACATTTTCTACTTACTGACTGCAGCACCGGGAGTCCTCCAACAGCGTGCTGGGACGCACCCCCCGCCCCCCGTGTGTCTCTGTAAGTGTCTCTATCTCTCTGTCTCTCTGTGTGTGTCTCTCTCACTCTCTGTCTGTCAGTGTCTGTGTTTCTGACAGCGAGGGGTGGAGGGGAGGGGAGGGGGGGGGATGAGGGGGAGGGGAGGGGGTGGAGTGAGTTGTGAGGGGGGGAGGGGGTGGGGGGAGGGGGGAGAGGAGAAGGGAGGGAGGGGAGGGGGGGTGAGAAGGGGGGGAGAGAAGGGAGGGAGGGGAGGGGGGGAGAGAAGGGAGGGAGGGGAGGGGGGGGAGAGAAGGGAGGGAGGGGAGGGGGTTGGGGAGAAGGGAGGGAGGGGAGGGGGGGAGAGAAGGGAGGGGGGGAGGGGAGGGGGGGAGAGAAGGGAGGGAGGGAGGGAAGGGGGGAGGGGAGGGGGAGGAGGGGAGAGAGGAGGAGGGACGGGAGAGAGGGGGGCAGTTGGTGAGGCGCGAGTGCGGGGTCGGAGGCCTATAAAAGGCCCAGCGGCAGCGAGTGGCGGCGGCAGTTGGTGAGGCGTGGCTTGTGCAGCTACAGGGAGAAGGCAAAAAAGAAGTAGAATGAAACAGAAAGGTGATGTCACAGCCAAGGGAGTAAGTGATTGGCTGGTGATTGGTGAGCAGTTTTTTCTTTCTTTCTTCTCTTCTATAACAGTGAGTAAACTTTAGCATTGTTGTTGCCAATCTAAGGGTTAAGTCATGACAGGTCAGCTCGGTCGCGTGTTATGCTCCTCCTGTACCATGTGGGAACTCAGGGACGACTCCAGTGTCCCTGATGACTACGTGTGCGGGAAGTGTATCCACCTCCAGCTCCTGACGGACCGCGTTGCGGAGTTGGAGCTGAGGGTGGATTCACTCTGGAGCATCCACGATGCTGAGAATGACGTGAGTAGCACGTGCAGCGAGTTGGTCTTACCGCAGGTGAAGGGTCCACAGCCAGATAGGGAATGGAAGACCAGCAGGAAGAACAGTGCAAGGAAGGTAGTGCAGGGGTCCCCTTGGTCATCCCCCTGCAAAACAGATACACTGCTTTGAGTACTGTTGAGGGGGATGACTCATCAGGGGAGGACAGCAGCAGCCAAGTTCATGGCACCATGGCTGGCTCTGTTGAACAGGAGGGAAGGAAAAAGAGTAGGAGAGCGATAGTGATAGGGGATTCAATTGTAAGGGGAATAGATAGGCGTTTCTGCGGCCGCAACCGAGATTCCAGGGTGGTATGTTGCCTCCCTGGTGCAAGGGTCAAGGATGTCTCTGAGCGGGTGCAGGACATTCTAAAAAAGGAGGGAGAACAGCCAGTTGTCGTGGTGCACATTGGTACCAATGACATAGGTAAAAAAAAGGGATGAGGTCCTATGAAACGAATTTAAGGAGCTAGGAGCTAAATTAAAAAGTAGGACCTCAAAAGTAGTAATCTCGGGATTGCTACCAGTGCCACGTGCTAGTCAGAGTAGGAATCGCAGGATAGCGCAGATGAATACATGGCTTGAGCAGTGGTGCAGCAGGGAGGGATTCAAATTCCTGGGGAATTGGAACCGGTTCTGGGGGAGGTGGGACCAGTACAAACTGGACGGTCTGCACCTGGGCAGGACCGGAACCAATGTCCTAGGGGGAGTGTTTGCTAGTGCTGTTGGGGAGGAGTTAAACTAATATGGCAGGGGGATGGGAATCAATGCAGGGAGACTGAGTGAAACAAAAAGGAGACAAAAGCAAAAGACAGAAATGAGATGAGGAAAAGTGGAGGGCAGAGAAGCCCAAGACAAAAAACAAAAAGGGCCACTGTACAGCAAAATTCTAAAAGGACAAAGGGTGTTAAAAAAAACAAGCCTGAAGGCTTTGTGTCTTAATGCAAGGAGTATCCGTAATAAGGTGGATGAATTAACTGTGCAAATAGATGTTAACAAATATGATGTGATTGGGATTACGGAGACGTGGCTCCAGGATGATCAGGGCTGGGAACTCAACATCCAGGGGTATTCAACATTCAGGAAGGATAGAATAAAAGGAAAAGGAGGTGGGGTAGCATTGCTGGTTAAAGAAGAGATTAATGCAATAGTTTAGAATGGACATTAGCTTGGATGATGTGGAATCTATATGGGTAGAACTGTAGAACACCAAAGGGCAAAAAACATTAGTGGGAGTTGTGTACAGACCTCCAAACAGTAGTAGTAATGTTGGGGAGGGCATCAAACAGGAAATTAGGGGTGCATGCAATAAGGGTGCAGCAGTTATCATGGGTGACTTTAATATGCACATAGATTGGGCTAACCAAACTGGAAGCAATACGGTGGAGGAGGATTTCCTGGAGTGCATAATGGATGGTTTTCTAGACCAATATGTCGAGGAACCAACTAGAGGGGAGGCCATCTTAGACTGGGTGTTGTGTAACGAGAGAGGATTAATTAGCAATACCGTTGTGCGAGGCCCCTTGGGGAAGAGTGACCATAATATGGTGGAATTCTGCATTAGGATGGAGAATGAAACAGTTAATTCAGAGACCATGGTCCAGAACTTAAAGAAGGGTAAACATAGAAACATAGAAAATAGGTGCAGGAGCAGGCCATTCAGCCCTTCTAGCCTGCACCGCCATTCAATGAGTTCATGGCTGAACATGAAACTTCAGTACCCCCTTCCTGCTTTCTCGCCATACCCCTTGATCCCCCGAGTAGTAAGGACTTCATCTAACTCCCTTGAGAATATATTTAGTGAATTGGCCTCAACTACTTTCTGTGGTAGAGAATTCCACAGGTTCACCACTCTCTGGGTGAAGAAGTTTCTCCTCATCTCGGTCCTAAATGGCTTACCCCTTATCCTTAGACTGTGACCCCTGGTTCTGGACTTCCCCAACATTGGGAACATTCTTCCTGCATCTAACCTGTCTAAACCCGTCAGAATTTTAAACGTTTCTATGAGGTCCCCTCTCATTCTTCTGAACTCCAGTGAATACAAGCCCAGTTGATCCAGTCTTTCTTGATAGGTCAGTCCCACCATCCCGGGAATCAGTCTGGTGAATCTTCGCTGCACTCCCTCAATAGCAAGAATGTCCTTCCTCAAGTTAGGAGACCAAAACTGTACACAATGCCCTGTACAACTGCAGCAACACCTCCCTGCCCCTGTACTCAAATCCCCTCGCTATGAAGGCCAAAAAGTCATTTGCTTTCTTAACCGCCTGCTGTACCTGCATGCCAACCTTCAATGACTGATGTACCATGACACCCAGGTCTCGTTGCACGTTCCCTTTTCCTAATCTGTCACCATTCAGATAATAGTCTGTCTCTCTGTTTTTAACCACCAAAGTGGATAACCTCACATTTATCCACATTATACTACATATATTGAAGGTATGAGGCGTGAATTAGCTAGGATTGATTGGCGAATGATACTTAAGGGGTTGACTGTGGATGGGCAATGGCAGACATTTAGAGACCGCATGGATGAACTACAACAATTGTACATTCCTGTCTGGCGTAAAAATAAAAAAGGGAAGGTGGATCAACCGTGGCTATCAAGGGAAATCAGGGATAGTATTAAAGCCAAGGAAGTGGCATACAAATTGGCCAGAAATAGCAACGAACCCGGAGACTGGGAGAAATTTACAACTCAGCAGAGGAGGACAAAGGGTTTGATTAGGGCAGGGAAAATGGAGTACGAGAAGAAGCTTGCAGGGAACATTAAGACGGATTGCAAAAGTTTCTATAGATATGTAAAGAGAAAAAGGTTAATAAAGACAAACGTAGGTCCCCTGCAGTCAGAATCAGGGGAAGTCATAACAGGGAACAAAGAAATGGTGGACCAATTGAACAAGTACTTTGGTTCGGTATTCACTAAGGAGGTCACAAACAACCTTCCGGATATAAAAGGGGTCAGAGGGTCTAGTAAGGAGGAGGAACTGAGGGAAATCCTTATTAGTCAGGAAATTGTGTTGGGGAAATTAATGGGATTGAAGGCCGATAAATCCCCAGGGCCTGATGGACTGCATTCCAGAGTACTTAAGGAGGTGGCCTTGGAAATAGCGGATGTATTGACAGTCATTTTCCAACATTCCATTGACTCTGGATCAGTTCCTATCGAGTGGAGGGTAACCAATGTAACCCCACTTTTAAAAAAAGGAGGGAGAGAGAAAACAGGGAATTATAGACCGGTAAGCCTGACATCGGTAGTGGGTAAGATGATGGAATCAATTATTAAGGATGTCATAGCAGCACATTTGGAAAGAGGTGACATGATAGGTCCAAGTCAACATGGATTTGTGAAAGGGAAATCATGCTTGACAAATCTTCTAGAATTTTTTGAGGATGTTTCCAGTAGAGTGGACAAGGGAGAACCAGTTGATGTGGTATATTTGGACTTTCAGAAGGCTTTCGACAAGGTCCCACACAAGAGATTAATGTGCAAAGTTAAAGCACATGGGATTGGGGGTAGTGTGCTGACATGGTTTGAGAACTGGTTGTCAGACAGGAAGCAAAGAGTAGGAGTAAATGGGTACTTTTCAGAATGGCAGGCGGTGACTAGTGGGGTACCGCAAGTGCTGGGGCCCCAGCTGTTTACACAGTACATTAATGATTTAGACGAGGGGATTAAATGTAGTATCTCCAAATTTGCGGATGACACTAAGTTAGGTGGCAGTGTGAGCTGCGAGGAAGATGCTATGAGGCTGCAGAGCGACTTGGATAGGTTAGGTGAGTGAGCAAATGCATGGCAGATGAAGTATAATGTGGATAAATGTGAGGTTATCCACTTTGGTGGTAAAAACAGAGAGACAGACTATTATCTGAATGGTGACAGATTAGGAAAAGGGGAGGTGCAACGAGACCTGGGTGTCATGGTACATCAGTCATTGAAGGTTGACATGCAGGTACAGCAGGCGGTTAAGAAAGCAAATGGCATGTTGGCCTTCATAGCGAGAGGATTTGAGTACAGGGACAGGGACGTGTTGCTACAGTTGTACAGGGCATTGGTGAGGCCAGACCTGGAGTATTGTGTACAGTTTTGGTCTCCTAACCTGAGGAAGGACATTCTTGCTATTGAGGGAGTGCAGCGAAGATTCACCAGACTGATTCCCAGGATGGCGGGACTGACCTATCAAGAAAGACTGGATCAACTGGGCTTGTATTCACTGGAGTTCAGAAGAATGAGAGGGGACCTCATAGAAACGTTTAAAATTCTGACGGGTTTAGACAGGTTAGATGCAGGAAGAATGTTCCCAATGTTGGGGAAGTCCAAAACCAGGGGTCACAGTCTAAGGATAAGGGGTCAGCCATTTAGGACTGAGATGAGGAGAAACTTCTTCACCCAGAGAGTGGTGAACCTGTGGAATTCTTTACCACAGAAAGTTGTTGAGGCCAATTCACTAAATATATTCAAAAAGGAGTTAGATGTAGTCCTTACTACTAAGGGGATCAAGGGGTATGGTGAGAAAGCAGGAATGGGGTACCGAAGTTGCATGTTCAGCCATGAACTCATTGAATGGCGGTGCAGGCTAGAAGGACCGAATGGCCTACTCCTGCACCTATTTTCTATGTCTATGTCTAGAAGGGAGGGAGGGGAGGGAAGGGAGGGAAGGGAGGGGGGAGGGGAGAGGAGGGGTCGGGAGGGGTGAGGAGAGAAGGGGGGGAAGGAGAAGGGGGGAAGAGAGAGAGAGAGAAGGGAGAGAGAGAGAGAGAAGGGAGAGAGAGAGAGAGAGAAAGAAAGAAAGGAGAGGGAGGCTGAATGGGCCGGGCCCAAGACTTCGAGCTTAGACTTACCGGATTAACAGGTAGGTAGCGTCGGGTCCGGGGTGGATCGGTCGGGAGCGCGGGTCGGGGGGAGCGCGGGTCGGTCGGTTGGCGGGGGGGGGGGGGGGGAGGGGTGGATCGGTCGGTCGGGGGAGGAGAGGTCGGGAGCGGAGGTCGGGGCGGGGCGGGGCGGGAGTCAAGTCAGTCGGGTCCCGGTCCGGAGGAAGCAGGAGCTGGGCGTGGGAGGCAGCCTTATCGACACAGCCCCAGTGAGGCCATTCGGTCAGGGCTAGGGGCTGCGTGCTTCGGGCCCCTCCCACACAGCTTTGGGCGCCTGGAGCTACTGCACATGCGCGGCCACTGTAGCGCGCCTGTGCAGAGGTCCCGGCACTGATTTCAGCGCAGGGTCCTGGCTCCGCTCCCCACGGCTTGTGCTGCGCCGCGCCCAGCTCCAGAAGGCCTGCAGGGAGCCGGAGAACAGGTAAGTTTTTTTTAAGGTGCACTTTGTGGTGCGAAATACAGGCTTCCAGGTCGGGGCTGCGCCGTTCGAGGCGCGGCCCGAAACTTGGGCCCAATATGCCAGCGCCCGATTGCCGTGATGATTCCCAAAATTAGCGCCGGCGAAAATTTCCCCCCCAAGAAAAAAAAAACCCACCCAGCGAATTAATAAATTTACTAAAAATTTAGACCGAGGCTGCGGGTTGGGCCCAGGAGGAGAAAAACACAAAACATATTTTTTCAAAAAACATAAAATTAAAAAAAAAATCATAAAACCATTCTCAGGATCCTTTTCACTTAAACCACTACAACAGCATTTTAAAATAATTAGTAAAAAAATGGATTACTTACCTTTTTCTTGCAGGGCTACTTACCGACTACCCAGCTCCACTGACTCTCGTGGGTGTTTTTTTTCCCAGCTTACCTATGGGTCACTGCTGAACCAAATATCGCGGCAGGGCGATCTATGGACAGTGCACGCTGGCGGTCTGCTCCCCAGCGGTACTTTGAAACCGCCGGCATAACTCAGCTGGGGAATTTTTCGCGGACCCGGTTCTTGCCCAAAACGGCCAAGAAACCAGGCGGTGAAGCACTGGAAATTCTAGCCCAAATAAGCTAAATATAACAAGGTCAAATAACCAAGTCTACAATTTTAAAAAGGCCACTCCAAAGGAATTCAGCAAGCACTTAAACAAATTGACTGGGGGTCTAGTTTAATATTCCATTTGCCCTCAACCTTTCATTATATCCAGGCCCCTCAGAATTTTATACACCTCAATCAGGTCTCCCCTCAGCCTCTTCTGTGCCAAGGAAAACAAACTCAGCCTATCCAATCTGTCCTCATAGCTAAGATTCTCCACTCCAGGCCACATCCTCGTAAATCTCCTCTGTACCCTCTCCAGTGCAATCATGTCCTTCCTGTAATACGGTGACCAGAACTGCATGCAGTACTTCAGCTGTGGCCTAACCAGTGTTTTTTTTTACAGTTTAAGCATAACCTCCCTGCTCTTGTATTCTATGCCTCGGCTAATAAAGGCAAGCATTCCGTATGCCTTCTTAACCACCTTATCTACCTGGCCTGCTACCCAGGGATCTGTGGACATGCACTCCAAGGTCCCTTTGTTCCTCTACGCTTCTCAGTGTTCTACCATTTAATGTGTATTCCCTTTCCATGTTAGCCCTCCCCAAATACATTACCTCACACTTCTCTGGATTAAATTCCATTTGCCACTGTTCTGCCCACCTGACCAGTTGATTGATATCTTCCTGCAGTCCGCAGCTTTCTTCTTCATTATCAACCACACAGCCGATTTTAGTATCATCTGCAAACTGTTTAAATCATACCCACTATATTCAAGTCTAGATCATTGATGTATACCACAAACAGCAAGGGATCTAGTACTGTGTCCTGTGGAACCCCACTGGAAACATCCTTCCAGTCGCAAAAACACCCATCAACCATTACCCTTTGCTTCCTGTCTCTCAGCCAATCTTGGATCCAACTTGCCACTTTGCCCTGGATCCCATGGGCTTTTACTTTTGTGACCAGTCTGTCATGTGGGACCTTATCAAAAGCTTTGCTAAAATCCATATACACTACATCATACGCACTGCCCTCATCGACCCTCCTGGTTACCTCCTCGAAAAATTCAATCAAGTTAGACAGACACTACCTTCCTTTAACAAATCCGTACTGTCTGTCCTTGATTAATCCGTATCTTTCTAAGTGAGGCTTTATCCTGTCCTTCAGGGTTTTTTCCAATAATTTTCCCACCACTGAGGCTAGACTGACTGGCCTGTAAGCACTCGGTCTATCCCTATCTCTCTTAAACAAAGGTACCACATTAGCAGTCCTCAAGCACCACACCTGAAGCCAGAGAGGACTGGAAAATGATGGTCAGAGCCTCAGCTATTTCCTCTTTTGCTTCGCTTAACAGCCTGGGATATATTTCATCCGGGCCTGGGGACTTATGCACTTTCAAAGCTGCTAAACCCCTTAATACCCCCTCTCTCACTATGTTTATTTCAGCTAATATTTCACACTCCTCCTCCTCGATAGCAATGTCTGCATCGCCCCTCTCCTTTGTGAAAACAGACACAAAGTATTCATTAAGGACCAGACCCACATCTTCTGCCTCCACACACAGATGACCCTCATGGTCTCCAATAGGTCCTATCCTTTTTTAGTTATCCTCTTGCTCTTAATATATTTATGAAACATCTTTGGTTTTCCTTGATTTTACTTGCCAATAATTTTTCATGCTCTCTCTTTGCTTTCCTAATATCCTTTTTAATTTCTCCCCTGCACTTTCTATACTCTAGAGATTCTGCAGTATTTCACCCTCGGCATCTGTCATAAACTTCGCTTTTTTTCTTTATCCTACCCTGTATGTCCCTAGACATCTAAGGGGCTCTAGATTTGTTAGTCTCACTCTTTTTCTTTAAGGGCACATATTTGGCCTGAACCCTCCGGATCTGCTCCTTGATTGCCTCCCACTGCTCTGACACTGATTTATCTTCAAGTAGCTGTTTCCAGTCCAAATCACCTCTCAGCTTAGCAAAGTTGGCTTTTCTCCAATTTAGAACTTTTATTCCTGATCTATCCTTGTCCATTTCCATAACTATCTTAAATCTAACTGAATTATGGTCACTAGCCCCTAAATGCTCTCCACCTGCTCAGATTAATTCCCTAAACCTAAATCCAGAACCGCCCCCTCCCGTGTTGGGCTTGCTACATACTGGCTAAAAAAAGTTCTCTTGAATGCATTTTAGAAATTCTGCACCATCTGTACCATTCACACTAATTTTGTCCCAGTTAATATTAGGATAGTTGAAATCTCCTATTATTACTGCCCTATAGTTTTTGCACTTCTCAGAAATTTGCCGACATATTTGCTCTTCTATCTCCCTCTCATTGTTTGGGGGTCTGGTTTTTAGTGATGTCGGCTGAGACATCGAGGAGAATTCCCGTGTTTTTCTTCGAATAGTGCTATGGGATCTTTTATGTCCACCTGAGTGAGCAGACGGGGCCTCGGTTTAATACCTCATCTGAAAGTTGACACCTCTGAGACAGTGCAGCACTCTCTCAGCACTGCACTCGTGTGTCAGCCTAGATTATGTGCACAAGTCTCTGAAGTGGGACTTGAACCCTCAACCTTCTGACTCAGGAGTGAGAGTACCCACTGAGCCATGGCTGACACTGTGTGCCAAGTAGCATGCCTTCCATAGCAGTTCAGACTCAGAAGAACAGAGGGTGCCAGCTGGGACAGAGGGTTGGAGAAAATTGCAGAGGTTGGATGGAGCAAGTCCAAATGATTCAGAAACGAGGACGATAATTTTGAAATCAATGAAATGGAGAATTGGGTGCTAGTGGAGAGCTGTGAGGGTGGAGGTGATAGATGAGCAGGACTTTGTACAGGATTGGATGTGGGTATATATCTGGATAAGTTGGAGGGTGGAGATGAGAAGCCTGT
Organism: Pristiophorus japonicus; assembly: GCF_044704955.1. Lineage (NCBI taxonomy): Eukaryota > Metazoa > Chordata > Chondrichthyes > Pristiophoridae > Pristiophorus > Pristiophorus japonicus. Next base: position 5,645,638 of record NC_091992.1, on the reverse strand, counting down.
GTGGAGAGCTTTCAAAAAATCAAGCCTGGAGGTTACGGAGGTGTGGATGAGGAATTCCGAGAAAGCTGACATTTTGGAGGTCTATACAGGCTTGATTCAAGATGAAACAGGAGACTGAGAGACTCGGAATCAGACTGGAGACTGCAGCCGTGCACCGTAAGGTGTAGCCTGAGCAAGCAGCTGGGAAAGAGGATGGAATCAGGGTCTGGCGTTTCTTCTGAGAACCAAACAAGATGGCTTCAGCCTTGCCAATGTTTAGCTGGCAGAAGTTTTCAACTCATCCACGATGTCATGTCGAAGAGGCTGTGGGACAGCACAGCAACAATCATGGGGTCAAAGGGATCATCGACAGGCAACATTTACATAGATGTAATTATCATCATCATAGGCAGTCCCTCGGAATCGAGGAAGACTTGCTTCCACTCCTGAATTGAGTTCTTTGGTGGCTGAACAGTCCAATAAGAGAGCAACAGACTCTGTCACAGGTGGGACAGAGAGTCATTGAGGGAAGGGGTGGGTGGGACTGGTTTGCCGCACGCTCTTTCCGCTGTCTGCGCTTGATTTCTGCATGCTCTCGGCGTTGAGACTCGTGGTGCTCAGCGTCCTCTCGGATGCACTTCCTCCACTTAGGGCGGTCTTGGGCCAGGGACTCCCAGGCGTCAGTGGGGATGTTGTACTTTATCAGGGAGGCTTTGAGGTGTCCTTGTAGCGTTTCCGCTGCCCACATTTGGCTCGTTTGCTGTGAAGGAGCTCCGCGTAGAGCACTTGCTTTGGGAGTCTCGTGTCTGGCATGCGGACTATATGACCTGCCCAGCGGAGCTGATCGAGTGTGGTCACTGCTTCAATGCTGGGGATGTTAGCCTGAATGAGGATGCTGATGTTGGTGCACCTGTCCTCCCAGGGGATTTGTAGGATCTTGCGGAGACATCGTTGGTGATATTTCTCCAGCAACTTGAGATGTCTACTGTACATGGTCCATGTCTCTGAGCCATACAGGAGGGCAAGTATTACTACAGCCCTGTAGACCATGGCATGAGCTTGGTGGCAGTTTTGAGGGCCTGATCTTCAAACACTCTTTTCCTCAGGTGACCGAAGGCTGCACTGGCGCACTGGAGGTGATGTTGGGTCTCGTCGTTGATGCCTGCTCTTGTTGATAGGAGGCTCCTGAGCAATGGGAAGTGGTCCATGGTTTCAAGGGCCGCGCCATGGATCTTGATCATTGGGGGGGGGGGGGGGGCAGTGAGGACAGGCTGGTGGAGGATCTTTGTCTTACGAATGTTTAGCGTAAGGCCCATGCTTTCATACGCCTCAGTAAATACGTCGATTATGTCCTGTGCAACCTCTGTATGTACGCAGACGCAGGCATCGTCCGCGTACTGTAGCTCGATGACATATGATATTAAACAATATACAAAAGGTAAACCCGGACCATTACATCAGTTGGACATGGAAGACAGGTTTAGGACTGATAGCAAGCAGTTCTTCACACAGGGTGATCATCACTTGGTCATGCAGTATAGTAGAAGCTTAAACGTGAGTCATTTAAGCGTTGCTCAACTGGGGAAACTGTTGGTTATTCTGGATGGATGGACCAATTTGGGCTAAATGGCCTTTGCTCATCCATTTTTATCTTGTGAACTTTGAACTCACAAGAGCATCCCTTTTGGGATCTGTATCGCTTACCCACTATCCGAGGGAAAAAATAATTCCACCTGAACTATACCTGCCCCCCCCCTCCCCCTCTCCCCCACCCTACCCCCTTTTCATTCTAAACTCTCAGAACTCCACCTGGAGACCGTTCGTCTGTCTCTTTTGTTTTTGTGAAACTTTCAAACTGCAAATGCTTGTTGATTTACCCTGTGTGAACAGAGAACCGCACAAAGTGTTTGGCTCGAGTGGCAATTCTGAATTCCGCGGCTAAGTCTGTAAATGTTACGCTTTGTGCTGCTCAGGCACAAAAAAAGAAAGCCTTACGTTCCATTAAATATGGGAATTGTGGTTTGGCAACACAAGGTGGAAAAGAACATAGTTTTAGTGACACCAAGTGGTGGAAAAAGTTTAAAGCTATGTTCTTTCTGTGAGCTTAAACTGACATGATTTTTTAAAAAAAGGAGTTCCTTAACATCTTAAAAAAAATGAAAATGGTGATGATTCACAGTCATCGACCCTTTGTTCCCAGTCTAAATCAAGGGATTGTTTAAACAGTGTGTTGAACTGTTGTAAGCGTAGGCGATGGGTGTAGACAAGGTCTGGCTCCGTAGCGATTTCCCTATGGGAGAAATAGCCTGCCAACATTCATTAACTTGACTAACACATGAAGAATGAACAAGGTACGAAAGACTGTCACCACCTATGGAACTGAACCTTTAGCAGCTTTTAGCTCTTTCAGAATTGGAGAAAAGGAACTATAAATGGGAGGGAAAAACAGTGTGTTAAATAAGACACGAGCATGAAGAGCTGAGTTGACATAGCGCACAGTGCAAAAGCAAAAATAAGTTACGTTGGTATGTTGCTGAAAGTTGTTCCTGTTGATCATGTTCTCCTCTGACTTACTCTACTGTTTTGGCTACATAGATCAACTGCTGAGTGATCATTCTGTTAGTTCTGGTAATGGCTGCTCTACATTGGTTGGACATGTTGACTGTCAAGGTTACTCAGAAATCTAGTTCTCTTTCAAATTCACCCTCGGCTATTTCAACACCATTCGTGCAGAAGGTGTGTCTCCCATTTTTCCTTCCTACTTTTGTAAAATGTGAAATTTTTGAACATGGGAACATTTGCTTGTTTCTATTCTACCAGAACATTCTATCTACTGTCCACTGACTCTCTCATAATACTCTCTCAAAATGTCTCACAAATCCACTCCTCAGTCTCTCAGCAGTCCGGGATAAATCCCATTTCTCCTGGTGTTTATTTGTTTTGAGTCCTTTCAGCTTGTCTACGACTTCAATCTCATTTATATTTAAGTCATGGATTTTGCTTTAGTACGCTTTTTTAGGGAGGGCATGAGTTCATGTTTTCCCTTGTGAATACGCGGAGGAAGTAATCACTCTGAATATTTATAGTTCATGCTCATCCTCAGTTTCAAGCCCTCGGTTTTCTACCTTTTAAGGTTCTCACCTAATCTCCGACTGATCTCTTGCGATTGTAGTACTGAAAGAAATTTTTAATGTTCTGTTTTGCCTCTGCCGATAGGTCTCTCTTTGCCTCACTGCTTAATCTCTTGACATGCTTCTGCGTGTTCGTACATGCATCCCAGTGGACCCCCTTCCCCTTTCTCCCTGCAGGGTTTGTAGGAGTAATTTTTCCTCCTTAACTTGTTTGTTAATTCATTTAGGGCCTTGCTTGTTTAGTCTGAGGTTACTGAACCAAGGTATGTATTTATCCTGCAAATTCACCATTATTCCTTTAATGGTGTTCCATTTTTCCCACCGACTGAGTACTGAGTATCCTCCTTTAACCTATTTGCATTAATTATTCCCTCATTTCTTTGAAATTAGCCATTAAAAGTCATGTACCTGGCTCCTGGTTTGTTGTATCTGAATCTCAGGTCATGTTAAACATACCCTCTGGGTACCACTTCTAATTCCACAAACTCTTCTGGATTACGTGACTCCACCAAGATAGTTCCACTGAAGATTTCAGCTAATCTTACTCAAGATTTGAATAAAAGTTGAACCTTTATCCAGCTCTTCTCTCTGTAGCTGAGGAGATAAGTAGGTGGCAAAATCCAGCTAGAAACCTAAAAACCTCACCTTGTAACCGGCCACTTGCAAAATCAATCCAGGTTGGATTTTACATTATTCACTATTCTCCAATATTTAAAAGAAAATTAATTGGAAAGATGAAGCATTATTTTTCTTTAATCCAACATCTATTTATTTTAATTTTATAATAATGTTGGCCGTGTGCAGCAGGTTGATAACGATTGGCAAGAGAAAAAGGTCAAGAAATCGGCAAGTCTCACAGCTGAAACATTAACCTATCTGGTGAAGACTCATTTCCTGCTCCCCTGACATCATTCGCAACACTGACCACCTAACTCTCTTTCTGGCTCCCATTGTGAATGTTTCTCTGCCCTCTGGTACTGTTCCGTTCCATGTCAAAGCTGCCACCATCACCCCCTTCCTCAAAAAACCCACCCAAGAATTCTCTGTCCCCCATCTCCAAACTCCTGGAATGTGTTGTCGCCTCCCAAATCCATGCCCATCTTTCCCACAACTCCACGTCGAATCTTTCCAATCGTGTTTCCGCCCCTGCCACAGCACGGAACCAGCCCTAATCAAATTACATCCTCTGTGACTATGACCGTGGTGCATTATCCCTCCTCATCCTTCTCAGTCTCTCGGCAATCTTTCACATGGTTGACCATGCCCTCCTCCTCCTCCTCCAACGCCTCTCCTTTGTTGTCCAGCTTTAGCGGGTCTGCCCTCGATTGGTTCCACTCTTACATATTCGATCACGATCAGAGCATCTCTGGCAATGGCTAATCTTCCCACCCCCGTAACATTAAGTCGGGAGTCCGGAGCCTTCCAAGGATCTATCCGTGACTTTCTCATCTACATGCTGCTCCTTAGCAACATCGTCCAGAGATATAATGGGGTGGGGGGAGGGTGATTTGGGGTCGTGTGGGAAGTTAAAAGTGTGAAAAATGTGAATCCTGACCAGAACCCGCATCTAACCCTCCCACTTCTGGTGTTAATGGAGGCGGGACGAGGGTCAGGTTGCCTACCTGCTCCCTGGAGGTGGGCTTTCCATTTAAATATTTATATTAGATTTAACCTCCATTTTGAATTTAACTTTAGCTGGTCAGGTTTTGCAGGCCTTGTGACACTTGCTTGTTGAAGTAAGGCGAGGGCTGCTGGATCCAGAAGGCAAATGGCATGTTGGCCTTCATAGCGAGAGGATTTGAGTATAGGAGCAGGGAGATCTTACTGCAGCCATACAGGGCCTTGGTGAGGCCACACCTTGAATATTGTGTTCAGTTTTGGTCTCCTAATCTGAGGAAGGACATTCTTGCTATTGAGGGAGTGCAGCGAAGGTTCACCAGACTGATTCCCGGGATGGCAGGACTGACATATGAAGAAAGACTGGATCGACTCGACTTATATTCACTAGAATTCAGAAGAATGAGTGGGGATCTCATAGAAACATATAAAATTCTGACGGGTTTGGACAGATTAGATATAGGAAGAATGTTCCCAATGTTGGGGAAGTCCAGAACCAGGGGTCAAAGTCTAAGGGTAAGGGGTAAGCCATTTGGGACAGAGATGAGGAAAAACTTCTTCACTCAGAGAATTGTGAACCTGTGGAATTCTCGACCACAGAAAGTTGTTGAAGCTAGTTTGTTAGATATATTCAAAAGGGAGTTAGATGTGGCCCTTACGGCTAAAGGGATCAAGGGGTATGGAGAGAAAGCAGGAATGGGGTACTGAAGTTGCATGATCAACCATGATTATATTGAACGGTGGTGCAGGCTCGAAGGGTCGAATGGCCTACTCCTGCACCTATTTTCTATGCTTCTATGTAACTGCCTTTACATTTACCTCTGGATCCAGCCTAACCCACGCCCCATGATCGGAGTCCCTCCCCTCCACCCCAGGAGGCCTCTAATCCCTCCACGAGGCCTCCCACTCCCACCCTGTTCCATTAAAACCGGAAGTGAGTGAGTTGGAGTCCCACCCAACCTAATCCTACTCATTTTGTGGGCTTAAAATTCCCCCCCCTTGTCTCTACCATTTAATATTTTATATGCCACAGCGAGGTGCCCCTTACATTTTTCTTTCTGGATTGTAGAATAAATAGCTCTAATTTTTCTTATCACTTATCCCCTTTAGACTTGGACTGAGTTTCGCAGCTGTTCTCTGCTACGTCGCCAATTCACATATCTGTTATCTGTGACTTGTTGACTGTGTTTTGTTTGTATCTTGTTCTCTAATATTCCTCCCTTTCCAATAAACTATCTTCACATAATCTCTTCCACTGGGAGGGGAGAGGAGAGACAAACAACCAGCAGCTGCTGGCTCCCTCAGGAGAGAAGGGAAGAAAAAGAAAGACTTGGATTTATATAGAAACATATATAGTGCCTTTCACGACCACCGGACGCCTCAAAGTGATTTACAGCCAATGAAGTACTTTTGGAGTATAGTCACTGTTGTTATATGGAAGAAGGTAAAAGGAAAAATCACATCTTTCATTGGTGAACTTGTGCATCAGGCAAAACTGGGAGTTAGATGTGGTTGAGGGCCTCCGAGAGGTTACCTCATCATCATCATCATCAGTACCCGTTTAAAATTAGGGAGACTAACCTAAAAAAAACCCTTTTGTTTAAACGGCAGATGAGACTAAGGATGAAATGGAACTGAATCAGGACAACTCTGAAATAAAGTCAGTAATGCTGAAGACAAAGTTAAAGAGCATGTATACAGCGGCAGGCGGTTGGAAGAATTTAGAGGCCGAAATTCGCTTGGTAATGCCGCCGATGGCTGTTTTTGCAGCTCGCATGCCAGCAGCCTTCCGTTGAGAAATTGAGTCGGCCTCCTGAGCTCCCGCCCCATTGGTGCCCAAGGATGAGTGTGCAATGCCACTGTTAGCGCTGCTGCTGCTCTCATCTTTGGCCGTGAAAACTGAATTTGTCAGTTTGAGGCGGCACCTAACGCCCGGCACTGAAATCAGTACTCAGGCGGTCACACCGGCTCAAAAACAGCCAGAACCAATTTCAACCCCTTAGCGTATTACTGAGATGCCAGTGATCATCGGTTGATCCAAAATTGGCAGGGTGAAATTTATAGCTGGAATCCACGTGGAATGAGTTGGAACTGGAGACAGGTGTTGAGAAAAGAAATGTGGCCGTGAAACCAGGTCTTGGAAAATACACAAACACTCGAGCAAGTCCTCCAAACTTGCTTTCCCTCCCGTACATTTTGGTCTTCCGACTCTGGTCTCCTGTGCTTTGCACCCTCCCTGCCCCACCACAGGTGGCAGAGCTTTCAGGCGCCTAGTCCCCGCTCCGGAACTCCATCCCCAAACCCATTCTGCTCACTGCTTCTATTTGCTCCTTTTAAAAGTAACCTATCAAAACCCAGCTCTTGACCCAAGCCTTCAATTATCCCTTAGAAACTCTCGGAACTTCTACACGAGCCTCGGGTGGGCAGAGGAAACGTTTCAGGGACACCTTCAAAGCCTCCCTGATAAAGTGCAACATCCCCACCGACACCTGGGAGTCCCTGACCAAAGACTGCACTAAATGGAGGAAGAGCATCAGGGAGGGCACTGAGCACCTCGAGTCTCGTTGCCGAGAGCATGCAGAAAACAAGCGCAGGCTGCGGAAGGAGCATGCGGCAAACCAGACTCCCCACCCACCCTTTCCTTCAACCACTGTCTGTCCCACCTGTGACAGAGACTGTAATTCCCGTATTAGACTGTTCAGTCACCTGAGAACTCGCTTTTAAGAGTTGAAGCAAGTCTTCCTCGATTTCGAGGGACTGCCAATGATGATGAGAAACTCTCGTGGTTCATTGTTTTGACCCTCTTACTACTACACTCTAAGGCATCATAGCACATTTTGTATACTGAAGATCATGATGCTTGGTTGCATTATGACTGAGGCAGGCTTGTTGGTACGTCTTTTCATATACTTATATTCATATATTATTCTTCCCCTTCAAATAGTTCGAAAAATTATCAAATTTAATATCCGTTTGTTTTCTACTGTTGATTTTGATTTGCATGTTTTTCAGTGAGTTGTGACGACCTCAAAGTGTCAGCACACTCGCCTCTGAGTCGGAAGGTTGTGGGTTCAAGTCCCACTCCAGGAACTTGAGCACAAAAATCCAGGCTGATACTCCAGCGCAGTGCTGAGGGAGCACTGCACTGTCAGAGGTGACATCTTTTGGATGAGGCCTTGTCTGCCCTCTCAGGTGGATGTAAAAGATCACATGGCACTCTTTCAAAGAAGTGCAGGGGAGTTATCCTGGCCAATATTTATCCCTCGATCAAAATAACAAAGAAGAAAGATTATCTGGTCATTATCACATTGGGAGTTTGTTGTGTGCAAATTGGCTGCATTACAACAGTGACTACATTTCAAAAGTACATCATTGGCTGTAAAGCACTTTGGGAGGTGGTCGTGAAAGACACTATATAAATGCAAGTCTTTCTTTTTCATCAGGGAATTAACTTGGAGGAATTACAAATCTATACGGATAGATCAGCTGCAGATACCCTGGTTACAAAACCTATTTTCAATGAGAAGGTCTCAAGGGCTGAACATGGGTACATGTGTCCACAGATGTACACCATTTTCTGAATTCCGCATTCCCAATTTTCTCCCCTCCTTTCCGTAACACGTTGGCTTATCATCGCCAGTACTTCACTCAATCCATCATTCCTCACGTATCCCCCGAAAAAGTTTGTGTCAGCAGGCTGAGTGAGGAATCCCAGCCACACCTGATCCTATCCGAAACTGGCATCTGTACACATAGACTTTCCAGCAGGTGTCACTGAACAGAGATCAGAAGCAGGGGCGATGATGAATTTATCCCCTCCCAAGCTTGGGTGTACTGAGACCAGCTGTAATCCTCACGGGCGATTTTAACCCTACTTGCTCGGCAGAAACCTGGTAGGTGAGCAGTTAGTAACGCCCTGGCTCTTGTCTGTCCGAAAGCAACATCTGCAATTTTAACCTGCTCTCCTGAGCCGGCAGCAAGGACGCGCGGCCAGAGCCAGCAGGGTCCTTCTTTACATATGCAAGCTGCGGCCCAATAACATCATTGAAACCCGACTGTCATTTTAACTCAGGCCTGAGCGGGGAGTCCACCTGGTGTTAAATTCGGGGCCATGTGTCACCATCTGAGATCAGCTAACACATGTCAGATCAAGAACCCAACCAGGGACCTTTTTGATGCAATTGTGGCAGCAATTTAGCCATTTTAAATAAATTCAAATCAGTAAAGCATTGTTCTGAAAGTTTTGAAACAACTGTGCTATACTGGACTCCCAATGACACCCTTTCTCCGCCCCCCCCATCAACCCTCCATTTCCATTTCCACCCTTGCAATTTTACGTCAGGCAGAAATAGAGCTATGTCCCAGAATGTCCTAGCAATTAGTTCGCGTCAGCCCGCCACTGAGTGAAGGAAATGGGCTGGCCCGAAGCTCACCCAATATTGGGCCTCGGGCTTCATTTACATGAGTCCAGCGAGCTGCAGACACCCGCTGGCCATCCCCAGGCAGCTGCTGGTGAAGAGGATGTCAATTTTGGGCCGCTGCATCTCTGGCAACAGGCCTCAGGTAGGTCCTGGGCGAGGGAGTGGAAACGATCGGAAGGGAGGGAGAGGGATAGCGATTGGTAAAGGTTGGGGGGGGGGGGAGGCGATCCGGAGAGACGATCAGGGAAGGGGGAGGCCATCAGCAGGATTGGGGTAATTAGGAGCGGGAAGGCAATTGAGAGAGGGGGCATTCAGGGCAGCCCAATTTTTTTTTAAAAGGGGGCCTCAAACATATGTCAGGCCCCCTGCTGCATATGCAAAGGGTCTAATGCCTGTTTCAGGCATGTGCCCTGGACACCTCAATCTGCCTTTAGCAATATGGCGGGCAATTCCAGTGCATAATGAGCACGGGTGCCCTAGCCCATCATGCATACGTAGGCGCCCTGTTCCGCACCTGAAAAACAGGTGCGGCGCTATCGAATTTCAAGGCCAATGAAGCCACTGGCAATTCACAAGGTTCAAGCAAAGGTCAGTCTCTACTGCTCACGGAGAAGTTAAATCAAGCAGTTTATATTTCAAACCACAGCCATCAGCGATGAAACCATGCTTTTGATATTACCAGTAGTTTTATACTGTAAATGAAAAGCGCCCTCTGCTATTTATGGACCCCGCCAAAACATACTCTAACATTTTTAACTACGTTAAATTTAAAACAGAAAAAAAACACAAATACAATATTTTGAAAACTACGAAAAAATGGATTTAAACAGGCTAAAAGCTGGATCACCTCAGTTTAGCCATACTATTATAGTCATTATATTTCTCATCTTGTAAGGTTTACCTTGAATGCCAAAAAAAAACAATAAAAAAAACACATTTCTTTCTCATTACATCTCGGTGCGTTTCTGATCTCTCCCTACCTTTTGTTGCAGTGCAGTTGGTAGATGGGGGTTTTGAATTGGATGGACTTGACCATTTCGCCATTACGGAGTGAGTACAGATCCACACAGCAGTATGGTGGGCTGGAGACAGAGAGAAACATGAATGAAGTTACATGCAACATGCTGAACTGGTTCGAAGCACTGAACTAGCTGGCCTGAAAGTACCTTCAGTTTTATGATGCAGCGCTGCAAATGTTTTCAAAACATGAGTCTTAAAAAAAAAGGCAATCTAAATAAAGAAACCAGGAAGAACACTCCAGGCAATGCAGTTAATTCCTGCAATACATCCAATCTTTGCCTAACCAAGAACTGTCATCACCCGATCAATAGGATAAGTGATCTGGCCCTTCTACACTTACTGCATGGAGCTACCCAAGTATTTCAATCTTGCATAACTTGTCTCAAAGCCAGTAAAAAAATGCCAATCTGTGAGCAGATCTGAGCAATAAGAACTGCTTTGCCCCACACAACGTGTGTGTACCAGGAAACACATGCTGAGACTGCAAAGTCACATTCACAACTGCGTGAAGGGCACCGCTCGACCATGAACCAACTGGATCAGACAAATGCAACTTCCTTGCATTTGAGCACCGTCACCACCAGGCAACCAAGAAGACAGTACCAGTGGCACAAGACTCAACACCCAATTTTCTTTTCAGACTCCCTCCTCTTTCTGTTTCGACCTCTGGTGGCATGACATGCGCAGTCAGGAGGAAACACCGCAGGTGTTCTACATTTAATGGAAGGAAACTTCAGCAACTTAACCCATCACCATTACCCCCTTTCCAAGCAGTTTCCCCTCCACTGCCAGTCAGGGCGTTCTTTGCGGCAACTGGCAAAGATACTCAACTGAAGCATAGTGAATGGTGATGTGAACTCAGACCTTCTGGCTGGGACTATATTATTCCAACCACTTGACGACTGGTCAATGAAGTTCAGAACACATTAAAATCCTGGGGGAAAACATAAGAAATAGGAGCAGGAGTAGGTCATTTGTCCCCTTGAGCCTGCTCCAGCCATTCAATAAGATCATGTCTGATCTGATCTTGGCCTCAACTCCACTTTCCAACCCTCTCCCCATAACCGTTCACTCCCTTATCATTCAGAAATCTGTCTATCTCCACCTTAAATATATTCAATGACCCAGCCTCCACAGCTCTCTGGGGTAGAGAATTCCAAAGATTCATGACCCGCTGAGAGAAGAAATTCTTCCTCATCTCCATTTTAAATGGGCGACCCCTTATTCTGAAACTATATGACCCCTAGTTCTAGATTTCCCCACGAGGAGAAATCGCTAAAGAAGCACCGAGAATAGGTTTCAGTGCAAGATAGACAAAATAGCTAAAACCTTTGGTGATTCAGCATAAAAGTTAGGGAATAATTTATTTTGGTATTTAAATCTTATATATAATATATAGGTGTGTTACTTTGCATATTACAACAACGATGCAATAACTAAATAATGCTACTTCCTCTTTCAGAGGCTTATGCAGTACAAATGCTGTGGTGAGGCTACAATCACTGAATTCAGTGACCTTTTCGCACTGCAGTACTCATGACAACTCAATTACTTCAGTCATGGAATGTATGTCCCAAATTTTGGATCCGCTCAGATGTGGTTCAGGGAAAGAAATATTCCCCACAACAAATATCCCCAAGTTTCAATCAAGGGGGTGGGTGGGGTTGTGAACATTCATTCAAAATGGACACATTTCATTGAGAAAATGTGTCTTCCCTTTGTTGAACTAGTGTGGACAGCAGGTAATTCATGGAATATAATGGACATATTAATGACACACACACACAAAAGATAGTGCATGGGGTTTGAAACAGGCACAAACATCTGAGATGGAAACAATTAAATGGCAAATGAGAAAAATATACATCACTCAATAGTTTTAAAGACTTAATCTATTTTTTTAACAATTCTCCAATCCAAGATGCGTCAATTTAACATTATGTGTAAAATATAAGAAAATTAGTCACAGGTAAAGATGAGAAGGACACAAAAAGGAAGAAAGGATGTTAAATTCTTATTTCAGTGCACGAAATTCTGATGATGGTCAAAGACATCTGAAAAAGACAGAAATGTCAGTGCTCATCACAAATGTGCAAATAATTAAAGCTGAAAAGTGGGAACTATCAATGCGATTTGAATTCGGAAATTTAAACCAGACCAAATTAATGTTTGGGTTATGGGACAGTTCTTGCAAGAAAGTAGATCAGTAAGCACCAAATAATCCACTATTTTCATGTGCATTTCTGACTTACTGGATATCATGGGTGGAGTGAGGGGGAGGGAGAAAGTAAACACAATAAAAGTCCTTAATATTGTTATTTTGTTAACCAAATTAGCATACAAGACAACAAATTAAAAACCGAAGTCAGAAAAAAAAGACAACTATACTTAGTTCAAATTAAAATAATGTTATACAATTTATTTCAGATCTAAATATATCTCTATGTCTTGCATCCAATGCATGTCCATAACATTTTTGGGACAGGAGGAGGCCATTCAGCCCTTCGAGCCTGCTGCGCCATTCAATTAGATCAGTACCTCTACTCCAGTTACCTGCCTTTGTCCCTTGATACTCTTTTAACTAACAAAAATCTACCTAACTCAGTCTTGAAAGCTCCAATTGTCCCCATATTCACAACCTGTTGGGGGAAGAGTGTTCCAGATTTCTGCCACACTTAGGAGCCAAGCTTCAGCCTGAGTTGCTCCTGTTTTTTTGGAGCAACAGGTTTAGAATGGAGTATCTTAGAAATTGCAATTCTCGGCATTTAGTTTGCTCCAGTTCGAGTCAGTTAGAACAGTTTCAGTTTGGAACAGATTTTTTTTCAAAAAGGGGGCGTGTCCGGCCACTTACGCCCGTTTTGAAAGTTTAGGCAGTGAAAACTTACTCCAAACTAAGTTAGAATGGAGTAAGTGTAGGTTTTTGTACGCTCAGAAAAACCTTGCCTACACTTAGAAAATCAGGCGTAAGGAATGGGGGGGGGTTTAAAAGAAAGTTTACAAACATTAAACACTTCAGTTTTACAAATAAAGAGCCATCATTAATAATAAACGATAAATACATCAATAAATCAACCAATAAATCAATCAAAAAAAATTAATAACAAAAACATTTTTACTCACTGACTGCAGCACCGGGAGCCCTCCAACAGCGTGCTGGGACCGCCCACCCTCTCCCCCCCCCCACCCAGTGTGTCTCTCTCTGTCTGTGTGTCTCTCACTCTCTGTCTGTCAGTGTCATTTTCTCTGTCCGTCAGTGTCTGCGTTTCTGACAGCGAGGGAGTGGGGGGGGGGGGGGGAGAGGAGGAGAGGGAGAGGAGAGGGGGAGGGGAGGAGAGGGAGGGAGGGGGGGAGGAGTGGAGAGGGAGGGAGGGAGGGGGGGAGGAGAGGAGAGGGAGGGAGGGGGGGAGGAGAGGGAGGGAGGGAGGAGAAGGAGGGAGGGGGCAAGGAGAGGGAGGAGGCTGAACGGGCCCGGCTGACGTGAAGAAGCCGGGCCCAAGACTTCAGGCGGGGCCCGCACACAGCAAGATGCCGGGCGGGCGGGCTCCGCCAAAGGAATTAAAGGTAGGTGGCCAAGGGAAGCGGGAGCTTGGAGGGGGGGGTCGCTGGAGCGCGGGGGGAGTCGTCGGAGCGCGGGGGGAGTCGTCGGAGCGCGGGGGAGAGCGGAGCAGGAGCTGTGGGGGTCGTCGGAACAGGAGCTGGGTGGTCGTCGGAGCGGGAGCTGGGGGGGGGCGTCGAGAGAACCAGCTGGAGCTGGACGAGGGAGGTGCAGCCTGATCCTCGCAGCCCCAGTGAGGCCATTCGGACAGGGCTAGGGGCTGTGTGCTTCGGGCCCCTCCCACACAGTTTTGGGTGCCTGGAGCTACTGCACATGCGCGCCCACTATAGCGCGCCTGTGCAGAGGTCCGGCACTGATTTCAGTGCAGGGACCTGGCTCCGCCCCCCACAGCTCGTGCTGCGCTGCACGGAACTGCAAAGGACCTGCAGGGAGCCGGAGAATCTGCAGGATAGGGGACCCAAGTTTCGGCTGGAGTTGCTCCTATTTTTTTGGAGCAACTAGTTTAGTTTGGAGTATCTTAGAAATCGCAATTCTCGGCATTTAGTTTGCTCCAGTTCTCATGAGTTAGTTTAGTTTCATTTTAGTTCAGTTTTTTTTCCAAAAGCGAAAAGTTACTCCAAACTAACTTAGAACGGAGTAAGTGTCGACTTTTGTACACTCAGAAAAAGCTTGCGTACACTTTAGAAATTAGGCGCAGGTAGCAAGAAATAGGGGGGTGGGGGAGAAGGGAAGTTAGGGGATTTTCCAAAGCATTAAACACTTCACTTTTACCAATAAAGAGCCATCATCAATAATAAATGATAAATAAATCAATCAATCAAAAAAAATCAATAAATCAATAACTAAAAAATTTTAAAGTTTCTACTCACCTACTGCAGCACCTATCCATTCGGGAGCAGCGGGAGCCCTCCAACAGCACAAGCAGCCCTGCCTGCCGAAGAACTGGTCGGGTGCGCCCCGCTGCCGAGGAAGTGTTCGGGCGGGGTCTGCCACCGGGGAGGAGTTTGGGCGGGCCCCGCCACCGAGGTGGTGGTCAGGCGTGGCCCGCCGCCGAGGAGGTGTTCGGGTGAGGCCTGCCACTGGGGAGGAGTTCGGGCGGGGCCTGTCACCAGGGAGGTGGGTAGGCGGGCCCCGCTGCCGAGGTGGTGTTCGGGTGAGGCCTGCCACTGGGGAGGAGTTCGGGCGGGGCCTGTCACCAGGGAGGTGGGTAGACGGGCCCCCGCTGCCGAGGTGGTGTTCGGGTGAGGCCTGCCACTGGGGAGGAGTTCGGGCGGGGCCTGTCACCAGGGAGGTGGGTAGGCGGGCCCCGCTGCCGAGGTGGTGTTCGGGTGAGGCCTGCCACTGGGGAGGAGTTCGGGCGGGTGGGACCTGCCGAAGAGCTGCTGGTCGGGCTGCCCCATCGCAGAGCTGGTGTTCGGGCGGGCCGGTGAGGAGGCCTCCAGGTAAGGGCAGAGGCGAGGGACTGTGGGGCAGGCAGGCCACTCGGCCCGGGAT
The DNA here is from genome assembly GCF_044704955.1 of Pristiophorus japonicus. NCBI lineage: Eukaryota > Metazoa > Chordata > Chondrichthyes > Pristiophoridae > Pristiophorus > Pristiophorus japonicus. Next base: position 5,630,420 of record NC_091992.1, on the reverse strand, counting down.
ATGGGCGGCGAACATCGCAACGTCCCTTCGGCCAAGGATAGGGTCGCCCGAAGACAGGACGCGCTGGGAGGGCCAGGAGCTACTGCGCACACGCGCAGCTGCTGGCACTCTTTTTGGTGCAGGGCTGTAGCTCCGCACCCAGATGCTTGTGCTGTGCTGCGCCGACTGCTAAACAGGCCTGCTGAACACCGAGAATTGCGAGCTAAGTTTTAGGTGCGCTTTTAATTCTACAAAACAGGCGGGCCTCTTGGAGGTGCGCCGTTCTACGGAATATCCGAAACCTGGGCCCTCTGTATCTAGCCTATCAAATCCTTTTAATGTTTTAAACACCTTGAGCAGATCATCCCTCAGCCTTCTATACTCAAGGGTAACTCGGTATCCCACATGTAAATCTCTGTAGCACATTTTCTTTAAAGTATGAAAAAAAGACACCAAGTCATTCGCTGGTTTCTTTCGACCTTGAGGAGTAGCTGAGAATTCACCAGCTGCCAACCTACAGAACCTCCCCACCAGCAGCAATCAGCCTCTAACAGGCCTCAGGACGTAACTATTTACAGAAACTTAAGGTTATGCACAGCTCTACCTCATCAGCAGAATGATATACCGTGCGTGAGATGGTATAACATTCCTGTCCTCATAATACGATGAGCAAGGTGATACGAAATCCATTCGTTAATATTGAAAACTAAAAGTTCTGTTGAGCAGTACGATGCCACTATAGGTAAGGTACAGATTTGATTTTCTCACATCTCATAATTCCAGATCTCACTGGGTGGAGGCAAGGTCAGAGCTGCCAACACAGAAAGCAAAATTGGAACCAGTCTTGCCCTTCTAGTAGCCAGCTCAAAACAGCAATGGTAGATGCCCAATGGCAGACTATCAGCTTCCCTCTTGGCCCCAGCTAGCATGTGATCGGACGGGAAAAAAATAAAGAGAGAGTTTAACCATGAACAAAATATAAATAATTCTCTGCTCCTTTTCAATTATTTATGCGATGGTAATAAAAAAAAATGATTCCGCCAATGGATCCAGAACCATCTGGAGCGGTTGACTGCCTTATGACTAACTTATGGATCTGTCCACAAGGATGTCATAATATTTCATCATGATGCATACAATTTATGGCGCTGCCTGGTATCTAATTGTGAAAAACAACTTCAGCTGCACCATGATGTACCACAGTCATTTTAGTTGGAACCGCAGACCATTGCAGTCTCATTCCTCTCCCAACTCGACATGTGCCTGCATCCTAATTTTGTTAATTAAAAAAAAAATCTCTGTGTTCTAAAGAATAAGATACACAAAGAAATGTACTTTGAGGCTGTAACACTCAAATTAATTATCATACCACAACTAATTATGCATCATGGCATTATCTGAATCCTCCCATTTTAATGATTTATAACACATTCCAAAGAACTATAATCTGTCTGCTATATCTAAGTGCCGTAACGTACAGGGCTACGGACCAAGAGCTGGAAAGTAGGATTAGGCTGGAAAGCTCTTTTTGGGCCGGGATAGACACAATGGGTCAAATGGCCTCCTTCTGTGCTGCAAATTTCGATGATCTATGATTCTATACATTTTATCCCCAGTGTGTACTTGAGAAATTGCACCCCTGTTGCAATGTATGCACCCGTGGGTGTGCTCACAGGTTTGTAGAGCTGTTGATATTGGGGACTTGGCCTGTAGGGTGTTGCACGGAGCAGTCCCATGCAATAAATTTTTAAGCCGGTTCACGGGCTCCCAGGTCGCCTGCAATTTCTGCGGTCTGGAGGAGTCCGTGTTTCATGTTTTTATTGGATGTACGAGGTTGCAGCCCCTGTTCCATTATTTAAAGGGGCTGCTCCTCAATTTCTGGCTGCACTTCAGTCCCACACTCCTGATCTTTGGGCACCCTGTGCGGAGGGGAGCGGGTAGGTCCAAGGGCCTTCTCGTAGGACTGCTCCTGGGCACAGCCAAGGGTGCCATCAGCCGGTCCAGGCAGCGGGCGGTCGAGGGGGTCGTTCAGCCTGACTGCCTGCCTCTCTTCCGTGGTTACATCCGCGCCAGGGTGTCCTTGGAGATGGAGCACGCGGTGTCCACTGGTACGCTCGCGGCCTTCCGCGAGAGGTGGGCGCCGGAGGGACTGGAATGCATTATCACCCCGGGCAACCAAATTTTAATTTGATTTTATATGTTTTAAAGTTTAATTTGTTTTAATTGCCGGGTTTTAGTGTCCCATTCCCCTTTTATAGGGAGCACTTGTGTATATATATATCTCTGGTTTTACTGCCCAAAAAACCCCCCAACAAACCCACAAAAATCACAAAAAAAAAGGGCACGTGAAAAGAGTTTAGAGTGTCCCCCAGATCGGGGGGCACTTGACTTAAATGTTTAATTTTGTCCTATCAAAAGAGTTGTAGAGCTGTTGATATTGGGGACTTGGCCTGGAGGGTGTTGCATGGAGCAGTCCCATGCAATAAGTTTTTAAGTCGGTTTATGGGCTCCCAGGCCGCCTGTAATTTCTCCGGTCTACAGGAGTCCGTGTTCCATGTATATATTGAATGTGCGAGGTTGCAGCCCCACTTCCAATATTTGAAGAGGCTGCTCCTCAAATTCTGGTTGCACTTCAGTCCCACACTCCTGATCTTTGGGCACCCTGTGCGGAGGGGAGCGGGCAGGTCAGAAGGCCTCCTCGTAGGACTGCACCTAGGCATGGCCAAGGGGGCCATCATCCGGTCCAGGCAGCGGGCGGTCGAGGGGGTCGTTCAGACCGACTGCCTGCCTCTCTTCTGTGGTTACATCCAAGCCAGGGTGTCCCTGGAGATGGAGCACACGGTGTCCACCGGTACGCTCGCGGCCTTCCGCGAGAGGTGGGCACCGGAGGGACTGGAGTGCATCATCATCCCCGGCGACTAAATTTTAATTTGATCCTTAATGTTTAAAGTTTAATTTGTCTATGTTTGTCGGTTTTAGTGCTCCCCCCCCACCCCCCGCTTTTAGCCAGGGGGCACTTGTATAATTTGTGTTTTTCTGCCCTCAAAAAAAAAACAAGGGGGTACTTGAAAAGTTCTTTGGAGTGTGCCCCCTTCCCTCCTTTAATCAGGGGGCACTTGATTATTAGTTTACTACAAAATAGTTGCACATCTGTTGAGTGGGAGTGGCTTAGCCAGTCACATGATGTTCACAAGACTCAATAAAACCCCAGCCAGTTGGGCTCAGGGGATCTACGATGAGGCCGGTGGTTGTGAGCCTGGTGGATGAACTGTAATGTGTAGTGTGATTGTTAAACTATTGTGTTCCTAACACAGATGAGGCTGCACACAGGGAGGTTAAAGTAACAGTGATCTCAGTCTTTAATAAGACACTCTAGAGTGAGGAATAGGCCTTAGGGGCCGGCTTATATACAGTGCTCCCAAGGGATGCTGGGATCCCTTGGGACTTCAGTGGATGAGCTCCCTGGTGGCAAAACATGGGAGTGCATGCTTTACAGATACACAACATCACTCCCCGCCCAAAGTCAAAGTGAAAACTATTTACAAGGTGAGGCGATCGGGAGCCTTTCTTTCCCTGGTGGACCGCCTTGGTACAAATATCTCTTTTGGTGTGTTGGTTGTGCCCTCGCTGGGCTGGCGTGTTGTTGGCCCTGCAGGGCTGCTGGGTGAGCCTGGCCTTGCTGGGCGTGATGGGTTCGATTTCCTGGTCCGGGGTGGTGTCGTTGATCCTTTGGGTGTGTGTTGTGGACTCAAAAAAGGTGGTGTCTGCTGTTGGTGTCTGCTGGTGTTCAGGGCAGTCTGTGAACCGCAGCCTCGTTTGGTCCAGGTGCTTTCTGTAAATTTGTCCATTGTCTGGTTTGACTACAAACACCCTATTCCCTTCTTTAGCTATCACCGTGCCCGCGATCCACTTGGGACCATGGCCATAGTTTATCACATACACAGGGTCATTCAGATCAATTTCCCGTGACACAGTGGCGCGACCATCGTTTACATTTTGTTGCTGCCGCCTGCTCTCTACCTGATCATGCAGGATGGGGTGAACCAGCGAGAGTCTGGTTTTAAGTGTCCTTTTCATGAGTACCTCAGCTGGGGGCACCCCTGTGAGCGAGTGGGGTCTCGTGCAGTAGCTGAGCAGTACTCGGACAGGCGGGTTTGGAGTGAGCCTTCTGTGACTCGTTTAAGGCTGTGTTTGATGGTTTGTACTGCCCGCTCTGCCTGCCCATTGGAGGCTGGTTTAAACGGGGCCGAGGTAACATGTTTGATCCCATTGCGAGTCATGAATTCTTTAAATTCGGCACTGGTGAAACATGGCCCGTTGTCACTGACCAGTATGTCAGGCAGGCCGTTGGTGACAAACATGGCCCTCAGGCTTTCAATGGTGGCGGTGGCGGTGCTTCCCGACATTATTCCATTTTGAAAAAGCATCCAGCACCACCAGGAACATTTTACCGAGAAACGGGCCCGCATAGTCGACATGGATCCTCGACCATGGTCTGGAGGGCCAGGACCACAAACTTAGTGGTGCCTCTCTGGGCGCGTTGCTCAACTGAGCACATTGCCGTACACAGGACTCTAAGTCAGAGTCGATACCGGGCCACCACACGTGGGATCTGGCTATTGCTTTCATCATTACTATACCCAGGTGTGTGCTGTGGAGATCTGACATGAACGTCTCCCTGCCCTTTTTGGGTAGCACTATGCGGTTACCCCACAACAGGCAGTCTGCCTGAATGGACAGTTCGTCCTTTCGCCGCTGGAATGGCTTGATTAGCTCTTGCATTTCAACGGGGATGCTGGCCCAGCTCCCATGCAGTACACAGTTTTTTTACTAGGGACAGCAGAGGATCTTGGCTGGTCTAAGTCCTAATCTGACGGGCCGTGACAGATGATTTATCATTTTCAAACACTTCCATGACATCAACAAGTCTGCGGGCTGCGCCACCATCAACAAGTTTGCAGGCTGCGCCATTTCCACCCCTGTGGTGGGCAATGGTAGCCAACTGAGAGCATCCGCACAGTTCTTGGTGCCTGGCCTGTGGCGGATGGTATAGTTATATGCTGATAGCGCGAGTGTCCACCTTTGTATGCGGGCTGAAGCATTAGTACTTATCCCCTTGTTTTCAGTGAACAGGGATGTGAGGGGCTTGTGATCAGTTTACAGCTCAAATTTGAGGCCAAACAGGTACTGATGCATTTTCTTTACCCCAAACACACACGCTAATGCCTCTTTCTCAATCATGCTGTAGGCCCTCTCGGCCTTAGACAAGCTCCTGGAGGCTTAGGCGACAGGTTGCAACTTCCCCGCAACGTTAGCTTGTTGTAATACACACCCGACTCCGTACGACGACGCGTCACATGCTAGCACAAGTCTTTTACATGCGTTATACAATACAAGCAGCTTGTTGGGGCATAAAATGTTTCTGGCTTTCTCAAAAGCAATTACTTTGTTTTTTTCCCCATACCCAGTTCTCACCTTTGCGCAATAACACACGTAGGGGCTCTAAGACAGTGCTTAACCCTGGTAGGAAGTTACCAAAATAGTTGAGGAGTCCCAGGAACGACCGCAGCTCTGTGACATTCTGTGGCCTGGGCACATTCCTGATAGCCTCTGTCTTGGCCTCTGTGGGCCGAATGCCGTCCGCCGCGATCTTTCACCCCAAAAACTCCACTTCTGTTGCCATGAAGACGCATTTCGACCTCTTCAGCTGCAGCCCTACGCGATCCAGTCGCTGGAGGACCTCCTCCAGGTTTTGTAGGTGCTCGACAGTGTCCCGACCCGTGACCAATATGTCGTCCTGAAAGACCACCGTGTGTGGTACCGACCTGAGTAGGCTCTCCATGTTTTTCTGGAAGATCGCTGCAGCCGACCGAATTCCAAACGGGCATCTGTTGTAGATGAACAGTACCTTGTGCGTGTTGATGCAGGTGAGGCCCTTCGAAGACTCCTCCAGCTCCTGCGTCATGTAGGCCGAAGTCAGGTCGAGCTTGGTGAAAGTCTTGCCTCCTGCCAGCGTCGCAAATAGGTCGTCGGCCTTGGCTAGCGGGTATTGGTCCTGTAGCGAGAAACGATTAATAGTTACTTTATAATCGCCGCAAATCCTGACCATGCCATCGCTTTTGAGTACTGGAACAATCGGGCTGGCCCACTCGCTGAATTCCACTGGGGAGATGATGCCCTCGCATTGCACCCTGTCTAGCTCGAATTCCACTCTCTCCCTCATCATGTGAGGTACCGCTCGCACCTTGTGGTGAATAGGTCGTGCCTCTGGGACCAAGTGGATCCGCACCTTTGCCCCGGAAAAGTTTCCAATGCCTGGCTCAAAAAGGGAAGGAAATTTGTTAAGAACCTGGGTACATGAGGCCTCATCGACATGTGATAGCGCTCGGGTGTCATCCCAGTTCCAGCGGATTTTGCACAGCCAGCTCCTTCCAAGGAGTGTGGAGCCATCGCCCGGGACAATCCAGAGTGGCAGTTCGTGCACCGTGCCCTCGTAGGTGATCTTGACCATGGCGCTGCCCAGGACAGTGATCAGCTCTTTGGTGTACGTTCTCAGTTTCGTGTGGATGGGGCTCAGGGCTGGTCTGAATGCCTTGTTGCACCACAGTCTCTCAAACATCTTTTTACTCATGATGGATTGGCTAGCGCCAGTGTCCAATTCCATGGCTACGGGTAAGCCATTCAATTTTACGTTTAGCATTATAGGTGGACATTTCGTCGAAAATGTGTGCACCCCGTGTACTTCAGCATCTGCCTCCTCTCTCTTGAGGCTCAAATTGCTTTGATCCACCATGGACCGATCTTCCTCTGCCTCGTGGTGGTTAGCAGGTTTTGCAGAGCTTGCAGCTCGTTTGCAAGCTCGTTGGAGGTGCCCCATTGTTCCACAGCTCTTGCAAACATACCTTTGAAGTGGCATGAATAGGCTGAATAGAAGCCTCCACAAAGCCAACAAGGTGTGAATTGCCTTGCATTCATCCTTTGTTGGGGACTCAGTCATCTGGGTCACCTGAGACCTGCTGGCAGTTGCAGATTCGTGGTTTCTGCCCTGTACATTTCTGCTCACAAGCACAGTTCCAGTTAATTTATGAACATTGCTAGCACTTGTGTGCTGAGAAATTTGTTTGGTATTATCACTGGTGGACATAAACGCCTGTGCTATCACAATGGCCTTGCTGAGGGTCAGTGTCTCTACAGTCAAAAGTTTTTGAGATGTGTTCTTCTGTCTGCTCGGTGCAAAATATCAAGGCTGATACTCTCAAAGAATATTTTTGTCTCTCCTGTATATTGATGACTTAAATTTCACATTAAGTGTTCTCAGATCCTCCAATAAGCACACTTCACAAAAAGTAGCAAGGTGGTAAGAACAGATGTCCTAATTATGACTGAATCCCATCAAGGTGTAAAGTATATTGGTATGCAGTTGGTTAAGGGTGTATGATGGAGAGTTATCACCAGATTCACAAGCCAAGAACATTCCACTAATCTTTGGCATCGAACTTAAATGAGGTACAGGTGAGCTTTTAGGAATGTGATTGGAATGCTTCTCTCGATCAAAGTTATTTGAACCCTTCTCTCAAGAGAGAAGACAACTTATATTTAAATAGTGCTTTTAACATAGTAAAACATCCCAATGCGCTTCACAGGAGTATTATAAGGCAAAGAATTTGACACTGAGCCATATAATGAGTAATTAGGGCAGATGACCAAAAGCTTAGTCAAAAAGGTTTTAAGGAGCATCTTAGAAACATAGAAAATAGGTGCAGGAGTAGGCCATTCGGCCCTTCGAGCCTGCACCACCATTCCATAAGATCATGGCTGATCATTCCCTCAGTAAAGGAGGAAAGAGAGAGGCGGAGAGGTTTAGGCAATTCCAGAGCTTCGGGTCCAGGCAACCGAAGGCACGGCCACCAATGGTTGAGCGATTATAATCAGGGATACACAGGAGGGCAAAATTAGAGGAGCACAGATATCTCGGGGGATTGTGGGGCTGGAGGAGTTTACAGAGGTGAGGAGGGGCAAGGCCATGGAGGGATTTGAAAACAAGGATTAGAATTTTGAAATCGAGGTGTTGCTTAACCAATGAGAAGGAAAGACTGTAAGAGAAGGAATAACCATCCGTGGCTAAGTAAGGAAATAAGGGAGGGTATCACATTGAAAACAAAGGCAGACAATGTGGCCAAGACTAGTGGGAGGCCAAAGGATTGGAAATTTTTTTTAAGCCAGCAGAGAACAACTAAAAAAATGATTTAGAGAGGGAAGATAGATTATGAAAGTAAACTTGCACAAAATATAAAAACATATAGTAAGAGTTTCTACAGGTATATAAAAAGGAAGAGAGTGGCTAAAGTAAATGTTGGTCCCCTGGAGGATGAGACTGGGGAATTGATAATGGGGAACAGGGAAATGGCAGAGACATTGAACAAATATTTTGTATCGGTCTTCACGTTACAAAACACTAAAAAAATCCCAATAGTGGATAATCAAAGGGCTATAGATAGGGAGGAACTTAATACAATCACCATCACTAAAGAAGTAGTACTCGTTAAAATAACAGGACTAAAGGCGGACAAGACCCCTGGACCTGATGCCTTTCATCCGAGGGTCTTAAGACAAGTGGCTGCAGAGATAGTGGATGCATTGGTTATAATCTACCAAAATTCCCTGGCTTCTGGGGTGGTCCCAGCAGATTGGAAAACCGCAAATGTAACGCCCCTATTTAAAAAAGGAGGCAGAAAAAAAGCAGGAAACTATAGACCAGTTAGCCTAACATCTGTTGTTGGGAAAATGCTGTGGTCCATTATTAAGGAAGCAGTAGCGAGACATTTGGAAAAGCATAATTCAATCAAGCAGAGTCAGCATGGTTTTATGAAAGGGAAATTATGTTTAACAAATTTGCTGGAGTTCTTTGAGGATGTAACGAGCAGGGTGGATAAGGGGGAACCAGTGGATGTGGTTTATTTGGAATTCCAGAAGACATTCGATAAGGTACCACATAAGAGGTTACTGCACAAGATAAAAGCTCACGGGGTTGGGGGTAATATGTTAGCATGGATAGAGGATTGGCTAACTAACAGAAAACTGAGAGTCGGGATAAATGGGTCATCTTCCAGTTGGCAAACAGTAACTAGTGGGGTGCCGTAGGGATCGGTGCTGGGTCCTCAATTATTTACAATCTATATTAATAACTTGGATGAAGGGACCGAGGGTAATGTAGCCAAGTTTGCTGATAATACAAAGATGGGTGGGAAAGCAAATTGTGAGAAGGACACAAAAAATCTGCAAAGGGATATAGACAGGCTAAGTGAGGGGGCAAAAATTTGGCAGATGGAGTATAACGTGGGAAAGTGTGAGGTTATCCACTTTGGCAGAAATAATAGAAAAGCAAATTATAATTTAAATGGAGAAAAATTGCAAAGTGCTGCAGTACAGAGAGACCTGGAGGGTCCTTGTGCATGAAACACCAAAAGTTAGTATGCAGGTACAGCAAGTGATCAGGAAGGCAAATGGAATGTTGGCCTTTATTGCAAGTGGGATCGAGTATAAAAGCAGAGAAGAGTCCTGCTACAACTGTACAGGGTATTGGTGAGGCCACGCCTGGAGTACTGCGTACAGTTCTGGTCTCCGTATTTAAGGATATACTAGCATTGGAGGCTGTTCAGAGAAGGTTCACTAGGTTGATTCTGGAGATGAGGGGGTTGACTTATGAGGATAGGTTGAGCCTATACAGATTGGAGTTCAGAAGAATGAGGTGTGATCTTATTGAAACATAAGATAATGAGGGGGCTCGACAAGGTGGATGCAGAGAGGATGTTTCCACTCATAGGGGAAACTAAAACTAGAGGACATAGTCTTAGAATAAGGGGCCGCCCAATTAAAACTGAGATGAGATGAGAACCTCTTCTCTCAGAGGATTGTAAATCTGTGGAATTCTTTGCCCCAGAGAGCTGTGGAGCTGGGTCACTGAATATATTTAAGGCGGAGATCGACAGATTTTTGAGCGATAAGGGAGTAAAGGATTATGGGGTGCGGGCAGGGAAACACAGAAACATAGAAAATAGGTGCAGGAGCAGGCCATTCTGCCCTTGAGCCTGCACCACCATTCAATATGATCATGGCTGATCATGCAACTTCAGTATCCCATTCTGCTTTCTCTCCATACCCCTGGGTCCCTTTCGCCGTAAGGGCCACATCTAACTCCCTTTTGAATATATCTAATGACTGGCCTCAACAACTTTCTGTGGAAGTGGAGCTGAGTCCATGATCAGATCAGCCATGATCTTATTGAATGGCGGAGCAGGCTCGAGGGGCAAATGGCCTGCTCCTGCTCCTATTGCTTCTGTTCTTAACCAGGAGCCGATGTAGGTCAACGAGCACAGGGGTGATGGGTGAACGGGACAAGGGCAGCCAAGTTTTGGATCACCTCAAGTTTACGTGGAGTAGCATGTGGGAGGCCAGCCAGGAGTACGTTAGAATAGTCATGTCAAGAGGTAGCTAAGTCATAGATGAGCGGAGGCAAGGACGAAGACGGGCGATGTTACGGAGGTGGAAATAGGCGGGCTTAGTTATGCCACGGATATGTGGTCGGAAGCTCATTTCCAGGTCAAATATGACACCAAGGTTGTGAACAGTGTGGTTCAGCCTCAAACAAATGTTAGGGAGAGGGATGGAGTCAGTGGCTCGGGAACGGAGTTTGTGGCTCGGGAACGGAGTTTGTGGGGGGCCCGAAAGCAATGGCTTCGGTCTTCCCAACATTTAACTGGGGAAAATGTTTTGCTCATCCAGAACTGGATGTCGGACAAGCAGTCCAACAATTTACAGACCGTGGAGGGGTTGACAGAAGTGGTGGTGATGTAGAGCTGGGTCATGTGGAAACTATCATGTCAGCAAACATGTGGAAACTGATGCTGTGTTTTCGGAGGTCATCGCCAAGGGACAGCATGTAGCTGAGAAATAGGAGCAGGCCAAGGATAGATCCTTGGAGGACACCAGAAGTAAGGATGCAGGAGCGGGAAGAGAAGTCATAGCCGGTGATTCTCTGGCTACGATTAGATAGATAAGAGTGGAACCAAGTGAGTGCGGTCCCACCCAATTGGATGACAGTGGAGAGGCGTTGGACAAGGATGGAGTGGTCAACCGTGTCAAAGGCTGCAGACAGGTCAAGAAGGACGAGGAAGGATAGTTTACCTTTGTCATAGTTGCAAAGTATGTAATTTGTGACTTTGATGAGAGCAGTTTCGGTACTGTGGCGGGGCGGAAACCTGATTGGAGGGACTCAAACATGGAGTTGCGGGAAAGATGGGCACGGATTTGGGAGGCGATAACAGGTTCAAAGACTTTGGAGAGAAAAGGGAGGTTGGAAATGGGTAGTTTGCAGGACACTCTTCATTGGGTTTGGAAGGTTTGTTCCAAATGATGTTGGATAAATGTGCAGAATCCAAGATGACTACAGCTGTTGGTCAGCCTTTTCCATTGAGTTTTGCGCCAGCCTAGGCTACCTCTTTAACCTTTGCTCTTCATGTACACTTTAGAGCAGTGCTAGCAACTCATATTGGGAATAAAGCACTATGTTGACCCCTGGTACACAAAAGTTTCTCGTATTTAGATGGCATCTGATTCTCTTAACAGGTCCTTATGCAATCAATCATTTTGCTGAGACGAATTCAGAGAGTTTTCTCTGGGCGCAAGATTAATTCGAAGTAGCTGAGGCAATCCCAGTTTCAAATTCCTGCATCTTTGCACCAAACTGAACCTAACATAAGAATATAAGAAATAGGATCAGCAGTAGGCCATACGGCCCCTCGAGCCTGCTCCGCCATTCCATAAGATCAAGGCTGATCATCGACCTCAACTTCACTTTCCCACCCGATCCCCATATCCCTCAACAATTATTTGGACAGTGAAGGGGGCAGAAATTTGTTCTTGTTTTAGAGATTTTAATGACTCTGAGGGGGGTAAGTTTAACCAAACACACGCCGTGGGAAACTGACAGAATCAGGTCAACCGCCCATTTTACTTTCCACTGAAGTCAACATAAAGTAAAATTGTGCGGGGTGTAATCCAGGCAGCCAATCCGATGGTGTCAGTTTCGGGTCAGGTTAAAATTACCCTTAATCTCCTTCTAAATACCCCGGACAGATCTGCAATAATGAGGAAGCGGGTATTCTGCCTATCTCTGTCACATGGAATAATTGAAAAGTAATGTAGTTTCTCAAACATCAACATTCAAATGGACTTTTTTTTGAAAAAGAAAACATTATGAATGCAGTGGTTTTTCTGTGGCTAGGGTGGGGTGAGGGGAAAGGTAGCCATCACTCAAATGCTTGTCAATAGATTGTCAAGTGTTTTGAGCTTCCTGAACAATAACAACTTTTATTTATATAGCGCCTTTTAACAGAAAAACAACCAGAGTGACGTCCAATTACAAACCTACCATCAGAAATAAGACTGGCATCTCGAGTTGTAAAACCGTCCACGGAGAAAAATACGCACCTATTCTCTACGTGAACAGTTACAGCCTGTCTGCTGTAAGTAAAGTTGTAGCAACTTATTTCACTTGATTCACGGCGTATGAGCCATGTGCCCATTCTTTTCCTGAAAGAATCCAGCTTTTTTTTTTTTTACAGCCTTTATGCTATCAAAGTCTATGTAGTTGTCATATGATATGGCAATTTAAAAGTCAAGACATCTAAAAAATCAAATCAGCACAAGATGTGATGCACGTTTTCCGTGTACTATATATGTCATTTTTAGTTTACCAAAATTTGGACAGTACTTTCTAGAGTATTCAGTACTGACTCTGCAATGTGTATCACATCCAGTGCACGTCTTTCCACTCCCCCATTGAAAAAAATGGGGTTCAAAAGCAGGCAATAACTCCCTCGATAGCTCACTTTAGCTTGTCTGATGCACTTTAATCAATTTATAATCAACAAGAATAATGCATTAAAAATATTTTATTCCATACTTATACTGAATAACCACGGGAAATAAACCACAAACCAGTGTGTCATAGCATATGTTTCTATCAGAACCAGGGGACACAGTCTTAGGATAAGGGGCAGGCCATTTAGGACTGAGATGAGGAGAAACTTCTTCACTCAGTGAGTTGTTAACCTGTGGAATTCCCTGCCGCAGAGAGTTGTTGATGCCAGTTCATTGGATATATTCAAGAGGGAGTTAGATATGGCTCTTATGGCTAAGGGGATCAAGGGATATGGAGAGAAAGCAGGAAAGGGGTACTGAGGGAATGATCAGCCATGATCTTATTGAATGGCGGTGCAGGCTCGAAGGGCCGAATGGCCTACTCCTGCACCTATTTTCTATGTTTCAATGTTTCTAAAACAGATAAATGTGACACCGAGCTAGACAAGAAGAAATTGGGGCAGGTGACTTGGTCAAAGAGGTGGATTTTAAGGAGCGTCTTAAAGGAGGAAAGAGATGTAGAGAAGCAGAGAGGTTGAAGCAGGGAGTTCCAGTGCATCGGGCCCAGGCAGCTGAAGGCACGTTCACCGATGGTTGAGCAGTTATAATCAGGGATGCTCAAGAGGGCAAAATTTGAGGAGCGCAGACATTCAGACTGAACCTGAAGTATTATACTTGCCCCTTAGCTGACTCAGTGGTGTTTACCCAACAAGACAGAATTTCTGCTTCCATCTCCAGAATTACAAATAAAAGCTTAAATGGTTGGACAGTAAACAAACATTCAGATCGATGACAAGGTTGGATTTACGACTTAAGATAAGCAAAGGATACAAAAGCTTACATTCTATCAAAATATGATCCCAGATCATTTCAAAGAAGGGGTTGTAGATTCCTCAGAAATGGACGTGCAGCAATTTCCCACTTCTCCAATGGGAATGTCTCATGGTAAGCTCATTCTGGAAAAAGGTAACCCAGTTTCTCAAGTCTATACCACAGATTTATCACCCAATCACCGGGTCTGTGCAATAGGTTACCTGGTAAAGTTCTGCTCTCGCAACTAAAAAAGTAAAATGGCCAGATTAAGGTCACAGACTTCCGAGGATCAAGTTGCAATATCATTTTCTGAGGACCAAAATGTTGAAGTCTGGAATCCTTTTAATAGCGCTGGTGGAAAGAGTTGGTAAACAAGAATAATTCTTCTAAATTTCACACACTCACCCCCAAAAGTATTTCACCGATAGTATTTGTTTTCTATACCCATATGGGGAAATGGACCAGAGATGGCTTGGAATTGTTTGGGAATTTCTCCTCAGCTGAACAGTTTGCCCCTCATGATGGCTATTTCCCTCACAATCATTGAAGGCATGGAATGGAATCTGTATTTGTTGTAAGAGAAGGCTGCCTCTGTAACTTTGCAATGAAAGTTCTCCAGGTTAATGCCAAAAACATCAACTTAAAACACACAAAAATTAAGAGCTGGCACAGGCACGATGGGCCAAATGGCTTTTTCTGAGCTGTGTTTTCCTGTGATTCTAGTGCGGTGACTCAGTGATAATGTGGAATTCTCAACTACATTTGTTCTCAAAATGCCCCAGGTAGATAATTGCCCATCTTGGAGAGCATGAGAAGAGGAAAGATGACCTAAGAATCCTTTCTTAAACTGCCTAATTGCATCTCGATTAACCAGTCACTGTCTTTGGGTGGAGCCACCCGGATTGTGGAATGCGCAATGGAGAGGTTGGCGATTCTTCAATTTTAACGTTTTACTTCAAAAAAAAGTAAACAAACATTTGCAACTTCAGTTGTTTTTAATTGCAAAAGTTCAAAGCACAATCAGTGCACGATGATGTCACCTTCCCCAGGATGCACCACTGGGTGCGGTGTTCATTTCCCAGCAGTGATTCAGATGTTACATTTGGCAGCGGACTCTTCTGGTGTTTAAACCACTGCAGTTTACCAGGTTTTAAATATGGTTTGAGTTCTTCAATGAGGAACAGCTTTGGGTAAAACGTTTCAAAAGCAATTTATTCAGTGTTGGGGAGCAACAAAATACAAAGCCATTATCCTGAAGGGTAGGTCATAAGGAAAGTCTTGACAATAAAAGAATGTTTTGCACTCTAGCCCATCAGCAACTAAATTGCTCATTGCTAAGTGGCAACATCATCTTCCTTGGTTATTTTAACTGACATTTCAATTCTCCACACTTTGCAATAGAGCCAAGCTTGAATTAGGAACATGTTTTGTGCTGTTGACATTTGTTTTTCTAGAGGGTTGAAATGCCAGTATTCATCCCACTTTCCTGTCGTTACTATGATTGTAAAATCATGAGTTTAGCATCTTTGAACATTCTTTGCATTAGAGCTCCGAGGCTTAGGCTGCTGTAACAGTTGCAAAAAATATTTCCTGTCATGTCTCTTTAAATCCAAGATGGCAGCAGACACCAACATCTCCAAACTATCGGTAAGGATGACTTTCATGCCGTGATTAAGTCACATCAATAGCTCCAAGTATTAAGAATCTAAGCTTGGTTGATTGAGTGTTGTAAACATACGAGGGCAGCTACACACAGAAAACCTCCTCTTGCGGTTCAATTCCTATGCCTGTTGAATTGCATGTTCCACATTTCCAAAAATAGCTTTTTGCAAATTGCATGAAACTTCACCAAATGCACACATTTTTGTTGTATGGAAAAATGGCATCCTTGGGGCATTGAAGATGTGATCTGGAACCTCAATTACTTTCTATGTAAGTTATGACATCAGACAAAAAAAACGAGAGGCTTGCCACTTTGACAGTTCATGCTAAACTGAGAGAGAGAGAGAGAGAGAGAGAGAGAGAGCGTGTGAGAGAGAGCGTGTGAGAGAGAGAGAGAGAGAGAGAGCGTGAGAGAGAGAGAGAAAGAGAGAGAGAAAATGAAGGAGACAAAGAGTGAAAGACTAACAGAGACAGAGAAGCAGAGACAAAGCCCCCGATCTTATTTCGACAGTGGGGAGGCAGCGGGGGGGACAAGGCCTTCATCACCAGGCCGCAGTCTGGGTTCAGAGAGGGGGGAGGGAGGGAGGGATCGGAAAGGCCAGAGATGGGGGGGGGGGGGGGAGAGGGGAGGGGGGGTGCAGAATTGGAAGCCAGAGGGGAGATCGAAGGCCGGGGGCAGGGGAATGGAGAGATCGGGATCCGAAGCAGAGAGGAAATCAGAGGCCGGGGTTGGAGGGAGGGGGAAAGATCAGGGTTCAGAGTAAAGGGGAGATCAGAGGCCAGGATTGGAGGGACGGGGG
The DNA here is from genome assembly GCF_044704955.1 of Pristiophorus japonicus. NCBI lineage: Eukaryota > Metazoa > Chordata > Chondrichthyes > Pristiophoridae > Pristiophorus > Pristiophorus japonicus. The sequence continues at coordinate 5,614,245 of NC_091992.1, read as the reverse complement.
GGAATATCAGGGTTCGGAGCAGAGAGGAAATTGGAGGCCAGGGTCGGGGGAAGATTGGAGGCCAGAGTGGATATCAAAAGGGAGATCAGAACAGTCAGGGGGTCGACGATCATGGTGGGGGGGGGGGGGGAGCAGGTAAAATGGATCCAGTAGATGTGGAAAGGCACTTACCTCCTGGATCCAGCAGTCCTTGCCTCACTTTATCTGCCAGGTTTCCCGAGGCCCGGGTTAAATGTAAAATGGGGGTTAATTCTAAGGCACACAGTATTATAATATTTAAATGGCCAACCTACCTTCTGCGAGCGGGTTTGTTGTCCACCCACTAGCCCTCCTCTGTTAAAACCGGAAGTTGGCGGGTTGGAGGCAGGTTTCAAATATTTACATTCTTGCTTCCCACCAAACCCCATCCCACCCGTTTTTGGAGGGTAAATAACCCAAAGAATAAAAGAGACAAAGAGTGACAGTATGAAAGAGACAAAGGGTGTGTGAGGGAGGAGGTACAGGGGAGAGAGGGAGGAAGGAAGGAATTCTAATGCTTCATTTGTAAATAAATGCTGATGTAAGTTCTAATCTGTATTTCGTTATTGCAACATACTAAATTAATTGAAAATGTTGCATAAATTTATGTAATATGTAGCATGAGTGAGTGTGCAAATTGCTGCTACTGGGTTCATTGTCAGTCAGGTTATGCAACCTCTGAAAGGGCAGATCTCAAAAAAAGGCATTGCTTCCGGACTGTGGGAAATAAGTTCTATTTACAGGAAGTGCTTTGAAACAGTTGAAGGAAAAAAAAATAGTATTAAAAAACCCCCAAATGGGCCACATGCTGTTAGCCCAGATTGGCTGCTGCACTCACTGATACGTTCCCACACGTAAACAGTTGTCATTATATGAGCGGGAAAAGAACCACTTCAGTGTAAATGTTTTCATAGCACTGTACAGTCACAGTAGGAGATCCCCAAAACTTTTCATGCTGTTCAATCACTTGCTGCTCTTCTCAAGCCTTGAAATGTCAACATTTTGTTGCAGTCTGATTCTCAATGGGCAGGAGATACAGCCAAGTTTCGCAATCATCCTTCTCCAAGCTGCAACCGAATTCCAAAGGCGATGGGCTCAGTGAGGTGACTGAGCTCAAGATACTTCCTAACCTCAAGAATGAGGTACTGTTACCCTGGACTTACTGCTGTTCATTTCAAAGAAAAACAATCATGGCCTTTAAAGCTCTATCTTACATAATTTACACATGATAAGAAATGTTTGAACTGTTAAAATGCTACAATGAAAAAAAAGCCTAATCATTTAGAGGCCAAATTGACTCTTAAGGTCGTGTCACTCTGATTAATCATAGTTATTACAGTGGAGGACAAAGAGAAAATCACACAGATGAAAACAATTAATCTATTTTTGTAGGCAACAAGTAAGGTGGGTGGTAACTGAGAAGTTTTATTTTTTAAAAATCCTGTCACAATATTCTGCTTTTCTGCCCGACCTCATCACACAACAAACGCTCACCACATGAGAGGCTTTTCAAGGCCTGAAGGGCTACTTTGATTCCAGAGCACTGCAGGCATTAGCAGAAGCGTAATTAGGGTAAAAAGTTCAACCACAGCTCCACGTCTAAAGCTGTGCCAGAAATTAACTTCCCCTCACTGTACTGTACTGAACTGAACTGAACCCTCCCTTAGAGCCCATATTAAAAACACGTTGTGTCTTTTATAGGGCTGCTTCCTTTTCAAATTAATTATTATGCCACTTTCTGGATGTAATTTCTAGGAATTGAACCGCTACAAGCCAATCTTTGTCTTCCATGGTACAGACTAGTGGCAAAGAAAATGTATTGTGGACTCAAATCCCTCAGATATAAATCACTGTGAACTTAATTGGTGAAAGTCTATTAAATCTATGGGAGTTGAAGAAATTCAGTAGGAACTGTGGTGTTAAAGTATGACTGGGTCAGATTCCCATTTCTGTTGCAGATTTGTTGGTCTATGATGCTGGCTATTGAAGGTAGTTTCAGTTTAAAAAAAAAGATATTCTCCCCCTTGCAGCGAAGGTTTCAGAAGTCAATGTCTGCTCTGAATCCAAAACCATGTGGCTCTTTGGTCTGACCCTTCAGTTACTCAGGGGTCTTGTTTGGCCAATCCATGATATTACCACAAAAGGGGAATTTGTGACATACACAGGTAAAAACTGGAGGAGAGAGCCAACGAAGAAACTTTAGACACCACACAAACCTCAAAACTTTTTTTAAAAAAGTGAAATAGACTTATAATATTTTGCTGAATGCATAACCAGATAAAAATGGATTAAAAAATGGCAGTCACCGTCTTTAGATTCCAATTCTGACATCAGGGATTTAAGCTTCTGTCAAACAAACTCTCTAATCCACAAGTGAAGTAAGAAGGTCTGAATATCTTCACCATTTTGGTTGACAATGTGGCTATGTTTAGGAATTAGCTCCAAGCAACTGAGAACCCTCATCTCCTACTGAGTATAAGCTGAAACATACAATACATTTCGCTCCCACAACAGTCAGCTGATTACAAAGGATCAAAGCTGCCAAAGTCACCACTCATACTCCTATCTGCACGCACAAGAACAGAATTATAGCGGCAAGAGACTATAATAGGGGGAAAATGGAGAAATAATGTACATTAAAATCATTTATGTAGGTACCAATGAGTTGTCGGGTGCAGATTTGATGCTACAATGTTCTTGCAGATAAGACGTTAAACCGAGGCCGTCTGCTGTCTCAAGTGGACGTAAAAGATCCTATGGCTCTATTTGAAGAAGAACAGGCGAGTTCTCTCCGTTGTCCTGGCCAATATTTATCCCTCAATCAACATCACTAAAACAGCTTATCTGGTCGTTATCACATTGCTGTTTGTGGGAGCTTGCTGTGCGCAAATTGGCTACCGCGTTTCCTGCATTACAACAGTGACTACGCTTCAAAAGTACTTCATTGACTGTAAAGCCCTTTAGGATGTCCGTTGGTCGTGAAAGGCGCTACCGAAATGCAAGTCTTTCTTGCTTCCTTTACAATTCTCCCATGGCAAGTTCCTATACTTCCCAACTTTGGCAATGCTATTTGTTTTTGCCCACTCTACCCAAGTGAAAGTGAGATACCCTCCTGCCTCCCTCACGTACAGGCTGACACTCATTAACAAGAGTGAAAATGCCAAAGATACTCAGGTGCTTTCCTCTCCAGAAATTTGTCTTCTTGGTGTTTGGTCATTTCTATCAACAAGGACAATAGAACTGGGGCTGGCGGGGGGCAGTGCTTTTCTAATTCACTATTTTGTTTAGCTTTTGAGAGTCTGGTGATTTGGAAAGGGCTGTTTAGTGCTGTTGCCTCATGGGAACACCAATATCTATTAGCATCAACAATGTGAGATATGTACAATTTTATGCAGCATAGATTTAAACTTTATGTGTGGGCCCTGAGGCTCAATGATACGAAACATGCTGCTTAAAAATACGAAAAGCTTGGATATCCCAGCTCTAAGACCAAACAGTACTCCTATAACAGAATCTCCTCAGCAAAGGAATCAAGTGACCCACATTTGTATCTCAAGAACAAGTCAAAAGAAATTGGTATTAAAACCTTGCGTTAATAAAAGAAAGACTTGCATTTATATAGCGGCTTTCACGACCACCGAATGTTTCAAAGCGCTTTACAGCCAATGAAATTCTTTTGGAGTGAAGTCAACTTCCTTGCTTTTGTACTCCAAGTCTCTATTTATAAAGCTTGTATGCTTAGAAACATAGAAAATAGGTGCAGGAGTAGGCCATTCGGCCCTTCGAGCCTGCACCACCATTCAATATGATCATGGCTGATTATTCACCTCAGTACCCCTTTCCTGCTTTCTCTCCATACCCCTTGATCCCTTTAGCCGTAAGGGCCATATCTAACTCCCTCTTGAATATATCCAATGAACTGGCATCAACGACTCTCTGCGGCAGGGAATTCCACAGGTTAACAACTTTCTGAGTGAAAAAGTTTCTCCTCATCTCAGTCTTAAATGGCCTACCCCTTATCCTAAGACTATGTCCTCTGGTACTGGACTTCCCCAACATCGGGAACATTCTTCCCACATCTAACCTGTCCCGTCCCGTCAGGATCTTATACTTTTCTATGAGATCCCCTCTCATCATTTCTAAACTCCAGTGTATAAAGGCCCAGTTGATCCAGTCTCTCCTCATATGTCCGTCCAGCCATCCCTGGAATCCCTGCTTTTTTAACAGCTGCAGCAACTTGTCCCACCGCTTTCAAAGATTTGTGTACATACACCCCCAGATCTTGCTTTTTGAGTTGAAATAAAAGAGAACCGATGTAAAGTAGTACCGGATCAATGGTGGAAGAGCCAGTTGTTGTGTTGCGAGAATAGTGTTAGGCAGAATCCTTCCATGTTGGCGGAGTCACCAGGAGCTGCAGTGAAGAGTCAACTTTATCTGCCAGTGAACCAGTGGCTTGTCTTTTCTCAGTTACCACTTCCTCTGATCGTGCACCAGAAGATATCCCAGGGTGGGGTTTCCTTAGCCCTGCATCTGGCGAATTGGCATTTATCAGGGGATTGGACAGAATTGGATTTATTTTTGTCACTAATAAATCCAAGAAGAAATTCAGGAGAAACGTTTTCACCCAGAAAGTGGTGAGAATGTGAAACTCGCTACCACAGGGAGTAGTTGAGGCGAATAGCATTGATGCATTTAAGTGGAAGCTAGATATGTAAATGAGGGAGAAAGGAATAGAAGGATAGATGAAGTAGGGTGGGAGCAGGCTTGCATGGAGCAACCATCAACAATGTCTCCACAAGATCCTGCAAATCCCCTGGGAGGACAGGTGCACCAACGTTAGCGTCCTCGACCAGGCCAACATCCCCAGCATCGAGACACTGACCACACTCGACCAGCTTCGCTGGGCGGGCCACATTGTTCGCATGCCCGACACGAGACTCCCAAAGCAAGCGCTCTACTCGGAACTCCGACACGGCAAGCGAGCCAAAGGTAGGCAGAGGAAACGTTGCAAGGACACCCTCAAAGCCTCCTTGATAAAATGCAACCTGGGAGTTCCTGACCAAAGACCATCCTAAGTGGAGAAAGTGCATCCGGGAGGGCGCTGAGCACCTCGAGTCTCATCGTCGAGAGCATGCTGAAAGCAAGCGCAGGCAGAAGGACTGTGCGGCAAACCAGTCCCACCCACCCTTTCCCTCAACGACTATCTGTCCCACTTGTGACAGAGACTGTAATTCCCGTATTGGACTGTTCAGTCACCTAAGAACTCATTTTTAGAGTGGAAGCAAGTCTTCCTCGATTTCGAGGGTCTGCCTATGATGACACACAGAAATAGACCAGTTGGGCTGAATGTCCCATTTCTGTGCTGTAAATTCCATGTAATTGTAGAGATAAAAGGGGCAGAAACCCATTCTGTCGGGTCGCCACCCGGTCTGCACAGCCCTGGGATTTCCTGAAACTGACGCAAGAGGTATATCTGGTATTTTAATGCAACGAAAGTGGGCATTCCTAGCCTCCCATTCACTTTTCAGTGCATCTGCTGAGTGCGCCAGCCCGTGAAAGGTTAGCACAAGGGAGCTGCCCCCAGAACCCGGCCAATCAGAAACAAAACAGAAGATGCTGGAAGTGCTCAGTGGGTCAGGCAGTATCTGTGAAGAGAGAAACAGAGTTAACGTTTCAGGTGGATGACCCTTTGTCAGAACTGGGAAAGGGGATTATGGGGTTATGGGGAGCGAGCAGGGAAGTGATCGGATCAGCCATGATCGTATTAAATGGCAGAGCAGGCTCGAGGTGCCGTATGGCCTACTCCTGACCTTATTTCTTATATTCTTATGCTCTTATGTAGGTTAGCGATGTAACAAGTTTTAAGCAGAGGCAGGCTGAAAACATGGAGGCCAGTTTGAATTTTCATTTAATTTCTTCTCCAACCCACCCACCCCGCCGCCCCCAGGATGATCTGCCCGCTGAAGAAAATCTCTCCATTCCCCATGCTAAAAGCGTTCTGACATCTCAATGCTGCTTATTGCGCAGAGTCAAATTCTTTGGGACGATTGAAACAAGACATCTTAAAACTTGGCCAAAGAGAGAGGACTAGTTTAAATGTCAGTCGCAGCTGGAACTCATTCTCCCAACCTGCTGACTGGAACTCCAGTAATCAAATAATACAGCTCCCTGTACATTTCATCCCGCTGCATATTTATTGACTGAAACAATCAGTAAAGGTGAAGAATTCCCAATATTAATATCAGATTCCCATTCTTCGATCAACTGAAGATACAGATCCACTTCACTATGAGAATTGTGAGAAAACTCAGTGATTAACTTAAGTAACCTCCCTATCATCCAAAACAGCAAGCACAAGATCAAACACAGCCAAATAGCAAGATGATTCAATTCTAATTGGACATGCTAAAAATATTTTTGAAATGTCAATATTAAATGTGCCCTTTGTAAACCGATGTGACGTTTGTGCTTTTTGCGGCTGAATGTGCGTCAGCTTGGTCAGTTGGTAGTACACTCGCCTCAAAGTCAAGAGAGTTTGTCTCATCTGCAAATTCCTTCAATGCCTCAACCCTCATTCTACCTTTGCAACCGCCTCCAGCCTTGCGTCTCAAGTCTCTGGCATTCTATGCATTCCCTCCACCCAACCCCATTCTTCGTTCCTCTGTTGTCGGCTGAAGCCTTCAACCACCCTACGTCTACTCTCGAGAACCCCCTCTCTGAATGTCTTCACCTTGATACTTAGCTCCCTGGTTTTAAAATTCTCCTCAAAACTACCGTTTTGACTGTGCAGTGATCTCGCCTATTACTCTTCATTGGTTACTCATCATCATCATAGGCAGTCCCTCGGAATCGAGGAAGACTTGCTTCCACTCCTGAAGTGAGTTCTTTGGTGGCTGAACAGTCCAATACGAGAGCCACAGACGCTGTCACAGGTGGGACAGACATTCGTCGAGGGAAGGGGTGGGTGGAACGTTTGCCGCACACTCCTTCCGATGCCTGCGCTTGACCTCTTCACACTCTCGGCGTTGAGGTTCGAAGAGCTCAACGCCCTCCCGGATGCATTTTCTCCACCTACGGCGGTCTTCGGCCAGGGACTCCCAGGTGTCAGTGGTGATGTCGCACTTTATCAGGGAGGCTTTGAGGGTGTCCTTTTAACGTTTCTGCTGGCCACCTTTGGCTCGTTTGCCGTGAAGGAGCTCCGCATAAAGCATTTGCTTAGGGAGTCCCGTGTCTGGCATGCAAACTATGTGGCCTGCCCAGCGAAGCTGATCGAGTGCAGTCAGTGCTTCGATGCTGGGGCTGTTAGCCTGGACGAGGACACTGATGTTGGTGCGCCTATCCTCTCAGGGGATTTGCAGGATCATGCGGAGACATCGTTGGTGATATATCTCCAGCGACTTGAGGTGTCTTCTGTACATCGTCCATGCCTCTGATCCATACAGGAGGGCGGGTATTACGACAGCCCTGTAGACCCTCCGATATGAAGCCGGGGGCATTCTATTACATTAAAGGCACTAAAAAGAAAATCTAAGTAGTTTTTGTAATTGTTAAGGGTTCGACCCCACTCCAGGACTTCAGCACATTATCTAGGCTGACATTCCAGTGCAATCTGGGAAGGGCTGTATAATGTCAGAGATGCCATCCTATAGATGCAACTTTAAGCTTATTCAGGTAAAGATCCCATGAATAACAGGGAGTTGGCCCGGCGTTGCGGCCAACATTCCTCCCTCAACCAATACCACCAAAAACAAATTAACTTCCCGTGCATCTAATCACTCTGTGGGATATCGCCGAACACAAAATGGCTATTGCATTTGCATCTGAAACACTTTGAAACATTTCTGAAAGGCGTACAAGGAACTAAGTACATGCAAGTCCCTTTTTGTTCTTAAATAGTTATGTTGATAGAGAGGAGAAGCTGGGGTTGTTCTCCTTGGAGCAGAGAAGATTGAGAGGAGATTTGGTAGAGGTGTTCAAAATCATGAGGGATCAGGACAGAGTAGATAAAGAGAAACTGTTCCCATTGGCAGAAGGGTGGAGAACCAAAGGACACAGATTTCAGGTGATTGGCAAAAGAACCAAAGGCGATGCAAGAAAAAAACTTTTTTACGCTGCAAGTGGTTGAGATCTAGAATGCACTGCTGGTGGAGGCAGACTCAATCTTATCTTTCAAAAATAAGTTGGATACGTATCTGAAGGAAAACAAATTGCAGGGCTACGGGGAAAAGGTCGGGTGAGTGAGAGTCGGCACAGGTTCAACGGGCCAAATGGCCACCTTCCGTGCTGTAACCATTCAATGGGCCCAAGCTTTCACATGATTTGCGCCTGATTTTTAGGAGCAACTGGTGGAGAACGGACTAGCTTATAAATCGCAATTCTCCACATTTTTTTTTCTGCAGTTCTAGTCAGGTAGAACAGTTCCACTTTGGAACAGAATTTTTTCTTCAAAAGGGGGCGTGTCCGGCCACTGACGCCTGATTTGAAAGTTTCCACAGTGAAAACGTACTCCAAACTAACTTAGAATGGAGCAAGTGAAGATTTTTGTAGAACTGAAAAAACCTGTTCTACACATTAAAAAATCAGGCGCAGGGAGAATACTGCAGCAAGCCTCACAAAACGAGGCAGCCGTTCCCGAACGCGGGGGGGGGGGGGGGGGGGAGAGAAGGAAGCCGTTCCAGACAGCCGGGCGGGAACCGACCGACCGAATGTGGGGGGGGGGGGGGGAGAAAGAGAGGGAGGAAGCCGTTCCAGACGGCCGGGCGGGAGGGAGGGAACCAACCGCCGACCGAATGCGGGGGGGGGAAGAGAGCCGTTCCAGACGGCGGGAGGGAACCAACCGCCGACCGAATGCGGGGGGGGAAGAGAGCCGTTCCAGACGGCGGGAGGGAACCAACCGCCGACCGAACGCGGGGGGGGGAAGAGACGGACACCAACCGACCGAACGCAGGGGAGGAAGCCATTCCAGACGGCGGGGAGGGACCGAACGCAGGGGGGAGGGGGGCGTTCCAGACGGAGGGAGGGAAGGAGACAGAAGGCTTCAGGAAGCCTCAGAAATTGAGGAGCCATTTCCCGACGGCAAAAGAGGGAGGTCGTCGGGAAACGGCTGCCTCAACTTTCTGAGGCTTCCTGCAGCCTTCTCGGTGCTGATGTGCTGATGGCAATGTGCTTTTATTAAAAAATGTTCAAAAACTAAACAGCTACAAAGAACTACTAAAATGGCCGAGAGGCAATGTTTTTTTCACACTGAGCATGAGCGAACGCTCCAATGCGCACGCGCAGCGTTGCCGGCAGGAAAAAAAACTAATTTAAATAGTACCCGCCCCCTCCCACGTACAAAATCGGCGCGAGTGTAGGCTCCGCCCCCCTGGGCGCCGCGCCAAACAGACAAGGAGCTGCAGGGCGCTCCAGAATCGCGAGTTTTTTTTTCCGGCGCCGTTTTAGGCGCGGAAAACGGGCGCCCAGCTCGGAGGGGCGCCCGTTTTTTATCGTGTGGAAACTTGGGCCCTAAGATTCTACTTATCGGAGTTGTATTCCTTAATTTGACAGTGCTGGCAGTAGAATGAATATTGTGATTCTACAGCTAACAATTGCCATACTGAATGTGTTATTAAAATGTAAAGCTGTCTTCCAGCACCCTGCCAAGGATGCCATTTTGAATGGAAAGGTTGAAGGAACTATAGCTCTGCGTTGCTGCCCACTTCAGTCTGACTCAGCTTCCCAACCAATTTGTGGTAAAATGACAGATGATGTCGGCTCACTGCCCAGTCCATCTGATCCAGACTAACTGAGTTGAGGGATTAACTTCCTAACCCTTTATAAAGTAAAATTGTTTTAAAAGATTCAACTCTCAGCAAGGGTGAATGTATATTGAAATCAAAAAAATGTAAGATGCCAGCTTCAATATTTTTTGTACCATTTGAATGTAACCCTGCTCTGAGCCGAAGTATTTCACTGAATGATTCCATGAAGTAAACTGTTTGAAGCCGGGAGCACAATCAGCAGTCATTGAGCATACAAAGAAAACTCTTAAAAGAGCTTCAACAAAAATGAAGAGCTCCCAGTTCACATACTAGAGGCCATTTGCACTGTAATCATTCCCTTATTCTTTCATGAATATTAACAACATTAGCAATGCTTCTCGCATTATCCATTGAATGTATTATCCATTGAATGGATGGCACCGTCCAGTGCAGTACTTCCAACTGGACCCATGAAAATTGGCCAATCTAAGGGATTTCGTCAGGATTTTGAACTTTTGAGCTGGAATTTAATTAATCACTCATCAGAGTTTGGTGCCTCATCTGAACAAACAACTCTTCTGCATCAGATTAAGCTCCATTGTGACCCGCTCATACTCGCTACCAACATAACACACGATTCAACTTTCCCTAACAATGGCAAAGCATTGGAGCTCACTCTGGCAAATAGCAGTATACCCTGTACTACAAACTCTTAGATCTGCCATTGCTATTTCAAGCAAGTAGATCCCAACAAGCCCTATGACAGTGTTTGACCCTTCCAATAGAAGGGCAGAGTGTCACAACAAAGGAGGACATCCAAGGTTAACCAATATCACAAATGTCCACACCTCCGACTTTAAACGAGGGCAAGTTGCACATAATGACATTCACACCAAGATCAAAACCTCTAGCTGCAAGCTCAACACCCATGCAAGACAGCAGGACCTAGTACACTGGGCTACCACGGAACAACCACATTTGACTCCTTCCAGCTACCAGACCCTGAAAGTTCATAATGTTTGGTGTTTTCCTAAAAGTGTATTATTTTTCTTTGCACTAAGCTTCCCACTGATGAGTCACTGATGAGGACACAGCTGCAAGGAGGCAGATGTGCACCCTGAAACTTGGGTGAGATCTGCAAGCCTTCTTCGCATGTGGTCAAGTCGGGATGGGTTCTGATTTGTTATTCTTGTTAGATTTGTGATTCTTAGTATGCACAGACTATGATTCAGTACGTTGGCCTCTCTAATGACAATTGGGTCTCTAAAGTATTTTGTTTCTTTGACCTGCGATGAAAATACTGTCAGAATTCTCAAAAGTTGTGGTCCAGCGGGAGGCACAGGAGACATCTGCCGTGACCATCAGGGATAGATTTCCTGCAGCTGAAGTAGATTTTAAAACCATCAACCAAAAGCTCGACAGACACAGGAAAGACACTGAACTTTTACAAAGCAAAACTGTTGCGACACAGTCCTTTTGCACAGCTTACTTTTCACTAATGCTGGATATCATGCCATGTCACGGATACCAGAACCAGAAGAAAAATAACTCAAGTTGATTGCGTGAGGGTCTGTTCTTGTGGGACAATGACGAGATAAATTTTGAACAATCTCTTGCAAAAAAAAAATAGGTGTGCATGCCTCTAATTTCCTGTGCTACATGAAAAACCTATGGACTATAAGGAGAGTAACTTGGGGTAGATTGTCATGTTCGGCAGTAATCTGGCGAAGCAGTATACCTACCAGTTGTAGAACCTGTCGATTTTCATTCCATTGAATTCATTCCACCCAGCTTTTTTCTTTTAATTTTTGTTCTCAAGATGTAAGCAACATTGGCAGGGCCACATTTACTGCCCTGAGAACATGGTTGTGGGCATTTTCTCTGTACCGCTGCAGTGCTTATATTGGTGATAGTGCTCTCATGCTGGTCTAGGTAGAGAATTCCAGGACTTTGACCCAGTGATAATGCAGGAACGGTGGTATATGTCCAAGCTAGAGTGAGTGACTTGGAGGGGAACATGCAGGTGATAGTGTTCCCATGGTTTCTGCTCTTCTCCTTCTCACTGTTAGAGGTCATGGGGCTGGAAGGTCAGAATTTGATAGCAAGATGAAATTTCTATTATTTGAATGTGAAAGGTTAACTAAGCTTGTGAAATGCTGTTGTGTATCCTGTAGATAGTGCATACTGTAGCCACAGTATGCCAGTGATGGAGGAGGTGGATATTGAGCTCAGTGGGAGAAAGGCCGATGAAACAGACTGCTTTGTCAAGGATAGTGTTAAGCTTGTTGAGTGTTGTTGCAGCTACACCCAGCCAGGAGAGTGGTGATATTCCATCACATTCCTGACTTGAGTCCTGTAGATGATGGAGAGGCTTCGAGGGCTCAGGAAATGAGCCACTTGTCACAGAGTACCCAGTCTCTGCCCTACACTTGTAGCCATTGTCCAGATCAGCTTCTTGCTGGAGACGGTCACTGCCTAACATTTATGTGGCACAAATATTACCTGTCACTTATCAGCTCAAAGCCCAAATAAAAATAAAGACTTACCTTTATATAGTGCCTTTAACCAGCTCAACTTCAAAGCTTTTACAGCCAATGAAGTACTTTTGAAATGTAGCCACTGTTGTAATGTAGGAAACGCGGTAGCAAATTTGTGCACAGCTTTGAACATTGTCAGGTTTGTGCCAGTGTCATAGCTGCACTGGAACTGCTTGGCATGGGGAGAAGCTAGTTGAGCACTAGTACCAGGATGTTGTCAGGGCCCATACATAGCCTTTGCTACGTTCAGTGCACTCAGCCACTTCTTAATGTCATGCAGAGTGAACCGAATTGGCTGGACATTGGCATCTGTGATGGTGGGGACACAAGAAGAATGTTCACTCAGCACTTTTGACTGAAGATTCTTCCTATATCTAGCACGAACATGCTGGGCGATGCCATGGTTGGAGGATGGAGATGTTAATGGAGCCTGTTCCTCCTGTTAGAAACTTATTGCCCACCACCATTCTTGAACCTATGTAGTAGAACTACAGAGCCATGCTCTGATCCATTGGTTGAAGGGCCGCTTTCTGGTATTTAGCATGCAGCTAGCCCTATGTTATAGCATCACTAGGTTAGCGCCTCATTCTAAGGCACGTCTGGTGATGCTCCTGGCATTTCCTTCTAATCTCTGCATCAAACCAGGTTTGGTCCCCTGCTTTGATACTGATCAAGAAGTGAGGGACGTGCCAGGCCATGAGGCTACAGATTATGGCGGCATATAACTCCGCTGCTACCGATGAACCTCAGCACTTCAAGGATGCCAAATTTTGAGCTGCTAGCCCGTCCCACAGCAGTAGTGCAACACTACACGATGGAAGATGTCCTCACTATGAAGATTGGATTTTGTCTTCGCAAGGTCACTCCCAACAATACTTGCTTTCTTCAATTTTCTACCAGTCGTATTCAGCAGTAGGTGGCAATCAGCAGGAGGTTTTCTTGGTCTTGTTTGACCTGAAACCATCAGACTTCATAAGGTTTGGCGTCTATGTTGTGGACTCCTGGAGCTATTGTCATCCAAATATATACAAGTGTGTCCGTGGAAGGTTTCTCCTGTCTGTGGGATGGGACATATTTGGGAATGGTGACAGAGCAGTCTGGGATGTTGCCTGATAGATATGACTCTGCAAGTATGACAATATCAGGCAATTGTTTGACTGGGCCGTACGCCAGCTCCTCCAACTTGGGACACCAGCCTGCAAATGTTGGTGAGGGGGTCTCTTGGGAATGGATTGCCTATGTCTTGTCTTGAATTAATTACATTGTCATTGCCTATGAGGCTGTCCAATATATCTCTTATTGTTCTATTTCGCATTGGTTATCTTCAATGGAGTCGCTTGCTAGCCGATGTGAAAATAAATTTTGAGTCAACCACATATTGTGGGACCGGAGGCATGTGTAGGCCAAATTGGCTGGGGGTGGCAGGTTCCCTTCTCAGAAGGACATTAGCAAACTAGCTGGGCTTTCATAGTAATTTTTCTGGAGCACAGTCACAATATGCCAGATATTACAGGCCAGTCAGCCTCAGCTCAGTGGTGGGAAAATTATTGGAAAAAATCCTGAAGGACAGGATAAATCTTCACTTAGAAAGACATGGATTAATCAAGGACAGTCAGCATGAATTTGTTAAGGGAAGGCTGTGTCTGACTAACTTGATTGAATTTTGAGAGGAGGGATGATGAAGGCAAAGCATATGATGTAGTGTATATGGATTTCAGCAAAGCTTTTGATAAGGTCCCACATGGCAGACTGGTCACAAAAGTAAAAGCCCATGGGATCCAGGGCAAAGTGGCAAGTTAGATCCAAAATTGGCTGAGAGACAGGAAGCAAAGGGTAATGGTTGATGGGTGTTTTAGCGACTGGAAGGATGTTTCCAGTGGGGTTCTACAGGACTCAGTACTAGATCCCTTGCTTTTTGTGATATAAATCAATGATCTAGACTTGAATATAGGGGCTATGATCAAGAAGTTTGCAGATGATACTAAAATCGGCTGTGTGGTTGATAATGAAGAAGAAAACTGTAGACTGCAGGAAGATATCAATCAACTGGTCAGAACAGTGGCAAATGGAATTTAATTCCGAGAAGTGTGAGGTAATACATTTTGGGAGGGCTAACAAGGAAAGGGAATACACATTAAATGGTAGGATACTGAGAAGTGTAGAGGAAGAAAGGGACCTTGGAGTGCATGTCCACAGATCCCTGAAAGTAGCAGGCCAGGTAGATAAGTGGTTCAGAAGGCATACGGAATGCTTGCCTTTATTAGCCGAGGCATAGAATACAAGAGCAGGGGATTTATGCTTGAACTGTCTAAAACACTGGTTAGGCCACAGCTGGAGTACTGCGTGCAGTTCTGGTCACCACATTACAGGAAGGATGTGATTGCACTGGAGAGGGTACAAAGGGAATTTACGAGAATGTTGCCGGGAGTGGAGAATCTAAGCTATGAGGACAGATTAGATAGGCTGGATTTGTTTTCATTGGAACAGAGGAGGCTGAGAAGAGACCTCACTGAGGTGGATAAAATTATGAGGGGCCCAGATATAGCGGATAGAAAGGGCCTATTTCCCTTAGCAGAGTCAACAACCAGGGGGCATAAATTTAAAGTAATTGGTGGAAGGTTTAGAGGGGATTTGAGGGGAAATTTCTTCACGCAGAGGGTTGTGCGGGTCTGGAGTGTCGTAATCTGCAGGGTTACAGACCTAGAGCTGGAAAGTGGGATTAGGCTGGATAGCCTCTTGTTGGCTGGCATGAACATAATGGGCCGAAATGGCCTCCTTCCGTGCTGTAAACTTCTACGATTCTATGAATCTATATAGAATCTTACTGCACAGAAGGATGCCATTTGGCCCATTGTGCCTGTACCGGCTATCCAATTGGTCCCACTCCCCAGATTTTTCCTCATAACCCTGGAGATTAATCCTCTTCAAGTACATGTCCAATTGCCCTTCAAAGGTTATAATGGAATCTGATTCCACCACCCTTTCAGGTAGTGTGTTCCAGATCTTAACAATCTTTCCTCGATGTGAAGAAATTTCTCCTCATTTCCTGTCTGGTTCTTATGCCAATTATTTCAAATCTATGACGTCTGGTTACCAACCCACTTGCCAGAGAAATAGTTTCTCCCGACTTGCTCGATTACAACTCCTCATAATTTTGACCTCGATAAGGTCTCCCCTTAATCTTCTCAGCTCGAAGAAGAACAATCCCAACTTATCCAATCTCGCCACATAACCAAACTCCCTCATCCCTGGTATCATCTTGGTAAATCTCCCCTGTATCCTCTCCTGGGCCTTGACATCCTTCTTTTATTGTCCTTCTTCTTTCCATACAGGGCCATGTACCTGGTGCTTTGGACAATGCTGCTCTGAATTGGACGCTTGGAAATGTGCAAATAGATGTTAACAGATATGATGTGATTGGGATTACAGAGACGTGGCTCCAGGATGATCAGGGCTGGGAACTCAACATCCAAAGGTATTCAACATTCAGGAAGGATAGAATAAAAGGAAAAGGAGGTGGGGTAGCATTGCTGGTTAAAGAGGAGATTAATGCAATAGTTAGGAAGGACATTAGCTTGGATGATGTGGAATCTATATGGGTAGAGCTGCAGAACACCAAAGGGCAAAAAACATTAGTGAGAGTTGTGTACAGACCTCCAAACAGTAGTAGTGATGTTGGGGAGGGCATCAAACAGGAAATTAGGGGTGCATGCAATAAAGGTGCAGCAGTTATCATGGGTGACTTTAATATGCATATAGATGGGGCTAACCAAACTGGAAGCAATACGGTGGAGGAGGATTTCCTGGAGTGCATAAGGGATGGTTTTCTAGACCAATATGTCGAGGAACCAACTAGGGGGGAGGCCATCTTAGACTGGGTGTAATGAGAGAGGATTAATTAGCAATCTCATTGTGCAAGGCCCCTTGGGGAAGAGTGACCATAATATGGTGGAATTCTACATTAGGATGGAGAATGAAACAGTTAATTCAGAGACCATGGTCCGGAACTTAAAGAAGGCTAACTTTGAAGGTATGAGGTGTGAATTGGCTAGGATAGATAGGCGAATGATACTTAAGGGGTTGACAGTGGATGGGCAATGACAGACATTTAGAGACCGCATGGATGAACGACAACAATTGTACATCTCTGTCTGGCATAAAAATAAAAAAGGGAAGATGGCTCAACCGTGGCTGTCAAGGGAAATCAGGGATAGTATTAAAGCCAAGTAAGTGGCATACAAATTGGCCAGAAATAGCAACGAACCCAGGGACTGGGAGAAATTTAGAACTCAGCAGAGGAGGACAAAGAGTTTGATTAGGGCAGGGAAAATAGAGTACGAGAGGAAGCTTGCAGGGAACATTAAAATGGACTGCAAAAGCTTCTATAGATATGTAAAGAGAAAAAGGTTAGTAAAGACAAACGTAGGTCCCCTGCAGTCAGAATCAGGGGAAGTCATAACGGGGAACAAAGAAATGGCAGACCAATTGAACAAGTACTTTGGTTCGGTATTCACTAAGGAGGACACAAACAGCCTTCCGGATATAAAAGGGGTCGGAGGGTCTAGTAAGGAGGAGGAACTGAGGGAAATCCTTATTAGTCGGCAAATTGCGTTGGGGAAATTGATGGGATTGAAGGCCGATAAATCCCCAGGGCCTGATGGTCTGCATCCCAGAGTACTTCAGGAGGTGGCCTTGGAAATAGCGGATGCACTGACAGTCATTTTCCAACATTCCATAGACTCTGGATCAGTTCCTATGGAATAGGGGGTAGCCAATGTAACCCCACTTTTTAAAAAAGGAGGGAGAGAAAACAGGGAATTATAGACCAGTCAGCCTGACATTGGTAGTGGGTAAAATGATGGAATCAATTATTAAGGATGTCATAGCAGCGCATTTGGAAAGAGGTGACATGATAGGTCCAAGTCAGCATGGATTTGGAATTTTTTGAGGATGTTTCCAGTGGAGTGGACAAGGGAGAACCAGTTGATGTGGTGTATTTGGACTTTCAGAAGGCTTTCGACAAGGTCCCACACAAGAGATTAATGTGCAAAGTTAAAGCACATGGGATTGGGGGTAGTGTGCTGATGTGGATTGAGAACTGGTTGGCAGACAGGAAGCAAAGAGTAGGAGTAAATGGGTACTTTTCAGAATGGCAGGCAGTGACTAGTGGGGTACCGCAAGGTTCTGTGCTGGGGCCCCAGCTGTTTACACTGTACATTAATGATTTAGACGAGGGGATTAAATGTAGTATCTCCAAATTTGCGGATGACACTAAGTTGGGTGGCAGTGTGAGCTGCGAGGAGGATGCTATGAGGCCGCAGTGACTTGGATAGGTTAGGTGAGTGGGCAAATGCATGGCAGATGAAGTATAATGTGGATAAATGTGAGGTTATCCACTTTGGTGGTAAAAACAGAGAGACAGACTATTATCTGAATGGTGACAGATTAGGAAAAGGGGAGGTGCAACGAGACCTGGGTGTCATGGTACATCAGTCATTGAAGGTTGGCATGCAGGTACAGCAGGCGGTTAAGAAAGCAAATGGCATGTTGGCCTTGATAGCAAGGGGATTTGAGTACAGGGGCAGGGAGGTATTACTACAGTTGTACAGGGCCTTGGTGAGGCCACACCTGGAGTATTGTATACAGTTTTGGTCTCCTAACTTGAGGAAGGACATTCTTGCTATTGAGGGAGTGCAGCGAAGGTTCACCAGACTGATTCCCGGGATGGCGGGACTGACATATCAAGAAAGACTGGGTCAACTGGGCTTGTATTCACTGGCGTTCAGAAGAATGAGAGGGGATCTCTAGAAACATTTAAAATTCTGACGGGTTTAGGCAGGTTAGATGCAGGAAGAATGTTCCCAATGTTGGGGAAGTCCAGAACCAGGGGTCACAGTCTAAGGATAAGGGGTAAGCCATTTAGGACCGAGATGAGGAGAAACGTCTTCACCCAGAGAGTGATGAACCTGTGGAATTCTCTACCACAGAAACTTGTTGAGGCCAATTCACTAAATATATTCAAAAAGGAGTTAGATGTAGTCCTTACTACTCGGGGGATCAAGGGGTATGGCGCGAAAGCAGGAATGGGGTACTGAAGTTGCATGTTCAGCCATGAACTCATTGAATGGCGGTGCAGGCTCGAAGGGCCGAATGGCCTACTCTTGCACCTATTTTCTATGTCTATGTCTATGGTGATGACTCTCCCTCCAACTTTCCTGTGTGGAAGCAGCTGGTCTGTCCTCAGCTTGGACTTGAATCCTCCAAGACCAAGGCACCATGGGTGGCTCAGCTGCACAGGGTGGGGAGGAAGAAGAATGGAAGAGCTATACTGGTAGAGGATTCAATAGTCAGGGGAGCAGACAGGTGTTTCTGCGGCCGCAGGTGTGACTCCAGGATGGTATTTTGCGTCCCTGGTGCCAGGGTCAAGGATGTCATCGAGCGGCTGCAGGGCATTCTGTGGGAAGAGGGTGAACAGCCAGAGGAGCTTGGAGATTAAAAAGTAGGACCTCAAAGGTAGTAATCTCCGGATTACACCCGGTGCCACGAGCTAGTGAGTACAGAAATAGGAGGATCGAGCAGATGAATGCGTGGCTGGAGAGATGGTGCAGCAGGGAGAGCTTTAGATTCCTGAGGCATTGGGATCGCTTCTGGGGGAGGTGGGACCTGTACAAGCCGGACGGATTGCACCTCAACAGAGCGGGGACCAATATCCTCGCAGCGGGGTTTGCTAATGCTGTTGGGGAGGGTTTAAACGAGCTTGGCCGGGGGATGGGAACCTGAGAATAGATTCAGTAGGGAGGGGAGTAAAGCTGGAATTAGAAAGCAAAAATGTAGAAAGTGAATTTGAAGGACAGAGGAAACTAGTACGAAAAAAGGGTAAAAAAACAAATTTAAAAGCTTAATGTCTAAATGCACGTAGCATTTGTAACAAATTGGATGAGTTAACGGCACAAATAGATACAAATGGGTGTGATCTGATTGCCATAACAGAGACGTGGTTGCAAGGTGACCAGGACTGGGAACTAAATATTCTGGGGTATTTGACAATTCGGAAGGACAGACTGAAAGGAAAAGGAGGTGGGGTAGCACTGTTAATAAAGGATGGGATCAGAGCGTTAGTGAGAAACGATATTGGCTCAGAAGATGTTGAATCAGTTTGGGTGGAGATAAGGAATAATAAAAGGAAAAAGTCACTGGTGGGCGTAGTCTATATGGACGGAGTATAAATCAAGAAATAATGGAGGCTTGTAATAAAGGAACGGCAATAATCATGGGTGATTTTAACCTTCATATTGATTGGACAAAGCAAATTGGCCAGGGTAGCCTTGAGGAGGAATTCAGAATGTATCCAGGATAGTTTCCTTGAACAGTACGTTGCGGAACCAACCAGGGAGCAGGCTATCTTAGATCTGGTACTGTGTAATGAGGCAGGATTAATAAATGAACTCGTAGTAAAAGATCCTCTAGGAATGAGTGACCATAATATGGTTGAATTTCAAATTCAGTTGGAGGGTGAGAAAATTCGTTCTCAAACCAGGTGTAAAAATAAAAGTGTTTATTAATGATTAAAATTGATTCTGTGCATGTATAAATGTTAAAAGTGTAGATTATACGGAAAGGCCTGTTTATGTTGAAACAAAATGGAAGCCCACAGCTGCTGCATGGGTTTTGTGTTTTGGAAAGGCATTTAATCTAATCAGAAGGTGGCTGAGCCAGGCCAGACAGCCACATGTGTGAGGAGAGCCAATAAGGAACTGCCCTGGAACCAAGGTCCAATCGTGAGGCTTTCGCAGGGACAATGGCTTTGAGAGGTTTAAAAGAACTCAGCCAAAGACTTTTTTCTCTCTCTTGAACCAGCCTGCCAAAGGGAAGTAGTGTATATCACTGTTTAATCAGCTTGGACCAGGAGAAGGCCTTTGACAGGATATCGGACACGTACCTGATGGACGTGCTCTCCAAGATGGGGTTTGGGGAGGATATCTGCAATTGGATCCAACTGCTCTACACAGTCATCAGTAGCACAGTTCTAATCAATGGGTGGGAAACTGAAAGCTTTCCGATCATGTCTGAAGTCAGGCAAGGCTGTCCTCTCTCCTCCGTCTTGTTTGTGTGCTGTATCGAGCCCTTTGCCGAGTCCATCAGGAAGGATGCAGGCATTAGAGGGGTGACGATCCCAGGCAGCGGAGGCGCTCAGGTCAAGACCTCTCTGTGCGTGGACGACGCGCCGTCTTTTACTCGGATTTGCAGTTGGTCCGCAGATTGCTCACAATCTGCGACCAGCTTGAACTGGCCTCGGGGGCGAAGGTTAATCGCAGCAAGAGCGAGGCCATGTTCTTTGGAAGCTGGGCCGACTGATCCTTTATTCCCTTCACCGTTCAGTCAGATTGCCTGAAGGTGTTGGGAATATGGTTTGGAGCGGACGGGGCTTGCACCAAAAACTGGGAGGAGCGTATCACTAAAGCCAAACATAAACTGGGATGGTGGAAGCAGCGCTCCCTCGCCATTGCAGAAAAGAACCTGGTCATCAGGAGTGAGGTGCTCTTGGTATTGTTGTACATGGCGCAGGTCTGGCCCATACCCCACTCCTGTGCTGTGGCAGTCACCCGAGCCATCTTCCATTTCGTCTGGAGATCGAAAATGGACCATGTCCATAGAGACACGATGTACAAATGTCTGGACAAGGGAGGAAAGGACATTCCGAATGTGGCCCTCATCCTGATGGCCACTTTTGTGTGCGGCTGCATCAAGTTGTGCATAGACCCTTCGTATGCAAACACCAAGTATCACTATGTGCTGAGATTCTATCTGTACCCGGTGTTGCAAAGGATGCGTCTGGCCAAACTGCCGCGGAATGCTCCAACCAGCTGGACCATGCCTGACCACCTGTCCTTCGTGGAAAAGTTTTTCCAAGAAAAACACCTTTGACCACAAGGCCACAAAGCAGTGGTCAGCACGCGAGGTCCTGGACGCCCTACGAAAGAAGGAGATGATGGATCCTGTCGGGCGGTTCCCCGAGCAGACTGTCGAACTCGTTTGGCAGAATGTCTCATCGGCAGAGCTTTCACACAAGCACCAAGACGTGGCTTGGTTGTCGGTGAGAAGGGCCCTACCCGTCAGATCCTTCATGCACAGCCGGGGTTTCAGAGACACGACACTCTGCCTCCAAGTCGGCTATGGTGCAGTCGAGACTGTTATCCATCTCCTTCGGGATTGCCCCTTTGCAAGGCAGGTCTGGAAGGAGATGCAGTGGTTGCTTTCGAGGTTCATCCCAAGCAGCTCCGTAACACAGGACTCTGTTCTGTGGACTGTTCCCAGGGACGCACATAGAGACAGACATCATCTGCTGCTGGAGAGTCATCAACTCGGTGAAAGACGCACTTTGGACATCTCCTTGTTCTGGTCTTCCAGAACAAGGAGATGTCCACGGCCGAGTGTTGCAGATTGACGCAATTCAAGGTGCAGGAGTACGTGCTGAGGGACGCATTAAAGGTTGGTACAGTCGCCGCAAAGGCACGATGGGGAAGAGCCACAGTCTAAGGCCCTTCCGCCACGGTAAACCCAGGGGATGGAATCAGACCCTCCTTGGACTGTACTTGTTAATCTGTTTGTGTACATAGAGCACCATGTACTGAAAAACACCAGTGTTGTGCCATGTATAACGAAAGTCTCGACACTGTTTAGTAACTTGCAAAGAAATGTAAATGTATTTTCATCTGTTCCGTGTACTGCTTTCATCTGCATAGTGCTGTGCTACATGTAACATGATTCGTGATCGGTATTGAAATGTATCCTGGAATGTAATGTAAACCTGTCCTTATCTGCTCCACGTAATACCCTTATTTGCACAGTACTACATGTAACGTGATTTGCGGATTGTACTAAACTGTACCTTGAAATGAAATGCACGCTCGTGCATTGTATGGAACTGCTGTCAGCATCCAAACGAATTGTATGGGATTGCTGACCGCAAGGTACTGAACTATTTTCCAGTGTATTGTGAAGATTTTATATGAATAAAGTATATTTTTGAGAAAAAAAATTCACTCTTTATTATAACCTCATTGTAATTAAGGTGGATGTGCATGTGTGTGTGTGTTATTTTTATTAAACTGTTCCAATTGCTTTCGAAGAATTGTCTCAATTAAATTTAATGCCAGAGATTTAGAAATCTTACACATGGTCCGAAGCTTAAATAAAGGAGACTGCAAAGGTATGAAGGCAGAGTTGGCTAAAGTGGATTGGGAAAATAGACTAAAGAATGGGACGGTTGATGAGCAGTGGCAGACGTTTAAGGAGATGTTTCACAACTCGCAACAAAAATATATCCTAATGAGAAGGAAAGACTGTAGGAGAAGGGATAACCGTCCGTGGCTAACTAAGGAAATGAGGGTTGGGAGACCAGAGGATTGGAACATTTTTAAAAGCCAGCAGAGAACGACTAAAAAAATGATTGAAGGGATTATAGATGAAAGTAAACGAGCACAAAATATAAAAACAGACAGTAAGAGTTTCTACAGGTACATAAAATGGAAAAGAGTGGCTAAAGTAAATGTTGGTCCCTTAGAGGACGAGACCGGGGAATTAATAATGGAGAACAGGGAAATTGCAGAGACATTGAACAAATATTTTGTATCAGTCTTCACGGCAGAAGACACTAAAAATATCCCAATAGTGGATAATCAAAGGGCTATAGGTAGGGAGGAACTTAATACAATCACTATTACTAAAGAAGTAGTACTCGGTAAAATAATGGGACTAAAGGCGGACAAGTCCCTTGGACCTGATGCCTTTCATCGTAGGGTCTTAAGACAAGTGGCTGCAGAGCTAGTGGATGAATTTGTTGTAATCTACCAAAATTCCCTGTCTTCAGGGGCGGTCCGCAAATGTAATGCCCCTATTTAAAAAAGGAGGCAGACAAAAAGCAGGAAACTATAGACCAGTTGGCCTAACATCTGTCGTTGGAAAATTGTTGGAGTCCATTATTAAGGAAGCAGTCGTGGAACATTTGGAAAAGCATTATTCAATCAAGCAGAGTCAGCATGGTTTTATGAAAGGGAAATTATGTTTGACAAATTTGCTGGAGTTCTTTGAGGATGTAACGAACAGGGTGGATAAGGGGGAACCAGTGGATGTGGTGTATTTGGATTTCCAGAAGGCATTCGATAAGGTACCACATAACAAGTTACTGCACAAGATAAAAGTTCACGGGGTTGTGGGTAATATATTAGCATGGAGAGAGGATTGGCTAACTAACAGAAAACAGAGCGTCGGGATAAATGGGTCATTTTCCGGTTGGCAAACAGTAACTAGTGGGGTGCCGCAGGGATTAGTGCTGAGTCCTCAACTATTTACAGTCTATATTACTGACTTGGATGAAGGGACTGAGTGTAATGTAGCCAAGTTTGCTGATGGACTACGGCACTGGAGCTGCGCATGGATTCACTCTGGAGCAATCGCGATGCTGAGGATGTTGTGAGTTGGTCACACCGCAGGTAAAGGTTACACAGGCAGATAGGGAATGGGTGACCAACAGGAAGAGCAGTGGAAGGAAGGTAGTGCAGAGGACCCCTGCGGTCATCTCCCTCCAAAACAGATAGAGTAAGGCAGCAGCAGCCAAGTTCATGGCACCCTGAGTTAGTCTGCTGCACAGGAGGGCAGGAAAAAAAAGAGTGGGAGCACTATAGTGGTAGGGGATTCTATTGTAAGGGGAATAGATAGGCGTTTCTGCGGCCGCAATCGAGACTCCAAGATGGTATGTTGCCTCCCTGGTGCAAGGGTCCAGGATGTCTTGGAGCGGCTGCAGGGTATTCTGGAGGGGGAGGGTGAACAACCAGTTGTCGTGGTGCATGTAGGTACCAACGATATAGGTAAAAAATGGGATGAGGTCCTACAAACTGAATTTAGGGAGCTAGGAGTTAAATTAAAAAGTTGGACCTCAAAGGTTGTAATCTCAGGATTGCTACCAGTGCTACGTGCTAGTCAGAGTAGAAATAGCAGGATAGTTAAGGTGAATACGTGGCTTGAGGAATGGTGCAACAGGGAGGGATTCAAATTCCTGGGACATTGGAACCGGTTTTGGGGGAGGTGGGACCAGTACAAACCGGACGGTCTGCACCTGGGCAGGACCAGAACCAATGTCCCAGGGGGAGTGTTTGCTAGTGCTGTTGGAGAGGGGTTAAACTGATATGGCAGGAGGATGGGAATCGATGCAGGGAGACAGAGGGAAGTAAAATGGGGGCAGAAGCAAAAGGTAGAAAGGAGATAAGGAAAGGTGGAGGGCAGAGAAATCAAAGGCAAAAATCAAAAGGGCCACATTACAACAAAATTCTAAAAGGACAAAGAGTGTTAAAAAAATAAGCCTGAAGGCTCTGTGTCTCAATGCGAGGAGCAGTCGTAATAAGGTGGATGAATTAATTGCGCAGATAGCTGTTAACGGATATGATATAATTGGGATTACGGGGACATGGCTCCAGGGTGACCAAGGCTGGGAACTCAGCATCCAGGAGTATTCAATATTCAGGAAGGATAGACAGAAAGGAAAAGGAGGTGGGGTAGCGTTGCTGGTTAAAGAGGAGATTAACGCAATAGTAAGAAAGGACATTAGCTTGGATGATGTGGAATCTATATGGGTAGAGCTGCGAAACACCAAACGGCAGAAAACGCTAGTGGGAGTTGTGTACAGACCACCAAACAGTAGTAGTGAGGTTGGGGATGGCATCAAACAGGAAATTAGGGATGCATGCAATAAAGGTACAGCAGTTATCATAAAAACATAGAAAGTAAGTGCAGGAGTAGGCCATTTGGCCCTTCGAGCCTGCACCACCATTCAATATGATCATGGCTGATCATGCAACTTCAGTATCCCATTCCTGCTTTCTCTCCATACCCTTGATCCCTTTAGCCGTAAGGGCCACATCTAACTCCCTTTTGAATATATCTAATGAACTGGCCTCAACAACTTTCAGTGGTACAGAATTCCACAGGTTCACAATTCTCTGAGTGAAGAAGTTTCTCCTCATCTCGGTCCTAAATGGCTTACCCCTTTTTCCTTAGACTGTGATCCCGGTTCTGAACTTCCCCAACATTGGGAACATTCTTCCTGCATCTCACCTGTCCAATCCCGTCTGAATTTTATACGTTTCTATGAGATCCCCTCCGTTCTTCTAAATTCCAGCATAGAAAAGCCTAGTCGATCCAGTCATTCTTCATATGTCAGTCCTGCCATCCGGGAATCAGTCTGGTGAACCTTCGTTGCACTCCCTCAATAGCAAGAATGTCCTTCCTCAGATTAGGAGACCAAAACTGTACACAATAGTCAGGTTGTGGTCTCACCATGGCCCTGTACAACAGATACTCAAATCCCCTCGCTATGAAGACCAGTATGCCATTTGCCTTCTTTACTGCCTGCTGTACCTGCATGCCTACCTTCAATGAGTGATGTATCATGACACCCAGGTTTCGTTGCACCTCCCCTTTTACTAATTTGTCACCATTCAGATAATAATCTGCCTTCCTGTTTTTGCAACCAAAGTGGATAACATTACCCCCATACTATGTGCCTTAATTTTGCACACTAATCTCTTGTGTGGGACCTTGTCAAAAGCCTTTTAAAAGTCCAAATACACCACATCCACTGGTTCTCCCTTATCCACTCTACTAGTTACATCCTCAAAAAACTGGAGAAGATTTGTCAAGCACGATTTCCCTTTCATAAATCTATGCCGACTTGGACCAATCCTGTCACTGCTTTCCAAATGCGCTGCTATTACATCTTTAATAATTGATTCCAACATTTTCCCCACTGCCGATGTCAGGCAAACCGGTCTATAATTCCCTGTTTTCTCTCTCCCTCCTTTTTTTTTTAAAAAAGTGGGGTTACATTAGCTACCCTCTAATCCATTGGAACTGAACCAGAGTCTATAGAATGTTGGAAAATGACTACCAATGCATCCACTATTTCTAGGGCCACTTCCTTAAGTACTCTGGGATGCAGATTATCAGGTCCTGGGGGCTTATCGGCCTTCAGTCCCTTCAATTTGCCTAACACCATTTCCTGACTAATAAGGATTTCCCTCAGTTCCCCCTTCTTGCTAGGCCCTCGGTTCCCTAGTATTTTCGTGAGGTTATTTGTGTCTTCCTTAAATGAAGACAGAAGCAAAGTATTTGTTCAACTGGTCTGCCGTTGGTCTACATTAGTCTTCACTAATCTTTTTCTCTTCACATATCTATAGAAGCTTTTGCAGTCAGTTTTTATGTTCCCTGCAAGCTTACTCTCATACTGTATTTTCCCCCTCCTAATTAAATCCTTAGTCCTCCTCTGCTGGATTCTAAATTTCTCCCAGTCTGCAGGTTTGCTGCTTTTTCTGGCCAATTTATATGCCTCTTCCTTGGATTTAACACTTTCCTTAATTAGCCACGGTTGAGCCACCTTCCCTTTTTTACAGCTGTTGTAGTTCATCCATGTGATATTTAAATGTCTGCCATTACCTATCCACCGTCAACCCTTTAAGTATCATTCTCCAGTCTATCCTAGCCAATTCACGTCTCATACCGTCGAAGCTTCCTTTCTTTAAGTTCAGGACCCTAGTTTCTGAATGAACTGTGTCACTCTCCATCTTAATGAAGAATTCTACCATATTATGGTCCCGAAGGGGCCCCGCACGACCAGATTGCTAATTAATCCTCTCTCGTTACACAAGACCCAGTCTAGAATGGCCTGCTCTCTAGTTGGTGCCTCGACATATTGGTCTAGAAAACCATCCCTTATACATTCCAGGAAATCCTCCTCCATAGTATTGATAGTTTGGTTAGCCCAATCAATATGCAGATTAAAGTCACCTATGATAACTGCTATACCCTTATTGCACGCGTCCCTAATTTCCTGTTTGATGCCATCCCCAACCTCACTACTACTGTTTGGTGGTGTGTACACAACTCCCACTAATGTTTTCTGCCCTTTGGTGTTTTGCAACTCTACCAATATAGATTCCAGATCATCCACGCTAATGTCCTTCCTTACTATTGCGTTAATCTCCTCTTTAACTAGTAACGCTACCCCACCTCCTTTTCCTTCCTGTCTGTCCTTCCTGAATATTGAATACCCCTGGATGTTGAGTTCCCAGCCTTGGTTACCTTGGAGCCATGTCTCCGTAATCCCAATTACATCATATCTGTTTACAGCTATCTGCGCAATCAATTCATCCATCTTATTATGAATGCTCCTCGCATTGAGACACGGAGCCTTCAGGCTTGTTTTTTTAACACTCTTTGTTCTTTTAGAATTTTGTTGTAATGTGGCCCTTTTGATTTTTGCCCTTGATTTCTCTGCCCTCCACTCTTGCTTTTCTCCTTCCTACCTTTTGCGTCTGCCCTCTTTTCACTTCCCTCTCCCTCCCTGCATAGATTCCCATCCCCCTGCCTTTTAGTTTAAACCCTCCCCAACAGCACTTGCAAACACTCCGCCTAGGACATCGGTTCTGGTCCTGCCCAGGTGCAGACCGTCCAGTTTGTATTGGTCCCACCTCCCCTAGAACCTGTTCCAATGTCCCAGGAGTTTGAATCCCTCCCCCTTGCACCATTCCTCAAGCCACGTATTCAGCTGAGCTATCCTGCAATTCCTACTCTGACTAGCACGTGGCACTGGTAGCAATCGTGAGATTACTACCTTTGAGGTCCTACTTTTTAATTTAACTCCTAGCTCCCTAAATTCAGCTTGTAGGACCTCATCCCGTTTTTTACCGATATCGTTGGTACCTATATGAACCACGACAGCTGGCTGTTCACCCTCACACTCCAGAATGCGCTGCAGCCACTCCGAGACATCCTTGACCCTTGCACCAGGAAGGCAACATACCAGCCTGGGGTCTCGATTGCGGCTGCAGAAATGCCTATCTATTCCCCTTACAATAGAATCCCCCATCACTATAGCTCTCTCACTCTTTTTCCTGCCCTCCTGTGCAGCAGAGCCACCCATGGTGCGATGGACTTGGCTGCTGCTGCTTTCCCTGATGAGTCATCTCCCCCAACAGTACCCAAGATGGTGTATCTGTTTTGGAAGGAGATGGCCGCAGGGGACCCCTGCACTACCTTCCTTCCACTGCTCTTCCTGATGGTCAACCATTCCCTATCTGCCTGTGTAACCTTTACCTGCGGTGTGACCAACTCACTAAACATGCTATTCACGACATCCTCAGCATCGCGGATGCTCCAGAGTGAATCCATGCGCAGCTCCAGTGTCGCAATGCGGTCTGGCAGGAGCTGCAGCTGGATACACCCCCTGCACATGTAGTCGTCAGGGACACTGGAAGCGTCCCTGATTTCCCACATAGCACAGGAGCATGACATGGGTCTGGGCTCTCCTGTCATGACCTAACACTTAAATTAACCGAACTGATGATAACGCCAAAGGTTCCTTACTGATCAGAAAAGAAAAAGAAAAAGATTAAATACTCACCAATCCACCAGCCAATCACTTACCCTCTTGGCTGTGATGCCACACTTTGATTTATTTTTACTTCTTTGTTTACCTTCTGCCCCTGCACCAGCTGGCTCCTCCGACTTGGTCACCTTGAAACCACATCTCTGTAATGGATGCTCTCCTGTGATGTCAGGCGTTGATTTTTTTTACTTCCCTCCCCTCACATATCCACACATTTTGTGCTGCTCCCAGTTAGCTCCTCTATCTCTCCTCCGATCTTGTGCTGTTTGAATCTCCTGGCTCTCGCTCCTCTATCTCCCCTCCGATCTCTCGCTCGTTTATCTCCCTCTCCGATCTCACGCTGCTTGAATCATGGGTGACTTTAATCTACATATAGATTGGGCTAACCAAACTGGTAGCAATACGGTGGAGGAGGATTTCCTGGAGTGTATAAAGGATGGTCTTCTAGACCAATATGTCGAGGAACCAACTAAAGAGATGGCCATCCTAAACTGGATGTTGTGTAACAAGAGAGGATTAATTAGCAATCTTGTTGTGCGAGGCCCCTTGGGGAAGAGTGACCATGATATGGTAGAATTCTTCATTAAGATGGAGAGTGACACAGTTAATTCAGAGACTAGAGTCCTGAACTTAAAGAAAGGTAACTTCGATGGTATGAGACATGAATTGGCTAGGATGGACTGGCGAATGATATTTAAAGGGTTGACGGTGGATAGGCGATGGCAGAGATTTAAAGATCACATGGATGAACTTCAACAATTGTACATCCCTGTCTGGCATAAAAATAAAACAGGAAAGGTGGCTCAACCTTGGCTATCAAGGGAAATTAGAGATAGTGTTAAATCCCAGGAAGAGGCATATAAATTGGCCAGAAAAAGAAGCAAACCTGCAGACTGGGAGAAATTTAGAATTCAGCAGAAGAGAACAAAGGGTTTAATTAGGAGGAGGAAAATAGAGTATGAGAGTAAGCTTGCAGGGAACATAAAACTGACTGCAAAAGCTTCTATAGATATGTGAAGAGAAAAAGATGAGTGCAGACAAATGTAGGTCTCTTGCAGTAAGAATCAGGTGAATTTATAATGGGGAACAAAGAAATGGCAGACCAACTGAACAAATACTTTGGTTCTGTCTTCACTAAGGAAGACACAAATAACCTTCCGGAAAAACTAGGGGACCGAGGGTCTAGCGAAAAGGGGGAACTGAAGGAAATCCTTATTAGTCAGGAAATTGTGTTAGCGAAATTGATGGGATTGAAGGGCCTGATAATCTGCATCCCAGAGTACTGAAGGAAGTGGCCCAAGAAATAGTGGATGCAATGGTAATCATTTTCCAACATTCTATAGACTCTGGATCAGTTCCTATGGATTGGAGGGAAGCTAATGTAACCCCACTTTTTAAAAAAGGAGGGAGAGAGAAAACAGGTAATTACAGACATCAGTAGTGGGGAAAATGTTGGAATCAATTATTAAAGATGTAATAGCAGCGCATTTGGAAAGCAGTGACAGGATCGGTCCAAGTCAGAATGGATTTATAAAAGGGAAATCATGCTTGACAAATCTTCTAGAATTTTTTTGAGAATGTAACTATCGAGTGGACAAGGGAGAACAAGTGGATGTGGTGCATTTGGACTTTCAAAAGGATTTTGACAAGGACCCACACAAGAGATTAGTCTGCAAAATTAAAGCACATGGTATTGGGGTAATGTATTGACTGGTTGGCAGACAGGAAGCAAAGAGTAGGAATAAACGGGTTCTTTTCAGAATGGCAGGCAGTGACTAGTGGGGTACCGCAACATTCAGTGGAGACCCCAGCTATTCACAATATACATTAATGATTCAGATGAAGGAATTGAATGTAATATCTCCAAGTTTGCAGATGACACTAAGCTGGATGGCTGTGTGAGCAGTGAGGAGGAGGATGCTAAGAGGCTGCAGGGTGACTTGGACAGGTTAGGTGAGTGGGAAAATGCATGACAGATGCAGTATAATGTAGATAAATGTGAGGTTATCCACTTTGGTGGCAAAACAGGAAGGCAGAATATTATCTGAATGGTGGTAGATTAGGAAAAGGGGAGGTACAACGAACCTGGGTGTCATGGTACATCAGTCATTGAAAGTTGGCAATGCAGGTACAGCAGGCGGTGAAGGCGGCAAATGGCATGCTGGCCATCATAGCAAGAGGATTTGCGTATAGGAGCAGAGAGGTCTTACTGCAGTTGTACAGGGCCTTGGTGAGGCCACACCTGGAATACTGTGTTCAGTTTTGGTCTCCTAATCTGAGGAAGGACGTTCTTGCTATTGAGGGAGTACAGCGAAGGTTCACCAGATTAATTCCCGGGATGGCAGGACTGACATATGAAGAGAGACTGGATCAACTGGGCTTGTATCCACTGAAGTTTAGAAGAATGAGAGGGGATCTCATTGAAACATATAAAATTCTGACGGGATTGGACAGGTTAGATGCAGGATGTTCCAGAACCAGTGGTCACAGTCTAAGAATAAGGGGTAAGCCATTTAAGACTGAGATGAGGAGAAACTTCTTCAATCAGAGTGGTCAACCTGTGTAATTCTCTACCGCAGAAAGTTGTTGAGGACAGTTCGTTAGATATATTCAAAAGGGAGTTAGATATGGCCCTTATGGCCAAAGGGATCAAGGGGTGTGGAGAGAAAGTAGGAGAGGAGTACTGAGGTTGAATGATCAGCCATGATCTTATTGAATGACGGTGCAGGCTCAAGAGGCCGAATGGCCTGCTCCTGCACGTAATTTCTATGTTTTTATGCAAGAGGCTGCAGGGTGACTTGGACAGGTTAGGTGAGTGGGCAAATGCATGGCAGATGCAGTATAATGTAGATAAATGTGAGGTTATCCACTTTGGTGGCAAAAACAGGAAGGCAGAATATTATCTGAATGGTGACAGATTAGGAAAAGGGGAGATGCAACAAGACCTGGGTGTCATGGTAAATCAGGCATTGAAAGGTGGTATGCAGGTACAGCAGGCGGTGAAGGCGGCGAAGGCGGAAAATGGCATGTTGGCCTTCATAGCGAGAGGATTTGAGTATTGGAACAGGGAGGTCTTACTGCAGTTGTACAGAGCCTTGGTGAGGTCACACCTTGAATATTATGTTCAGTTTTGGTCTCCTAATCTGAGGAAGGACATTCTTGCTATTGAGGGAGTGCAGCGAAGGTTCACCAGACTGATTCCCGGGATGACAGGACTGGCATATGAATAAAGACTGGATCGACCAAGCTTTTATTCACTGGAATTTTGAAGAATGAGAGGGGATCTCATAGAAACATATAAAATTCAGACGGGATTGGACAGGTTGGATGTAGGAAGAATGTTCTCGATGTTGGGGAAGGCCAGAACCAGGGGTAACAGACTAAGGGTAAGGGGTAAGCTATTTAGGACCGAGATGAGGAGAAACTTCTTCAATCAGAGTGGTTAACCTGTGTAATTCTCTACTGCAGAAAGTTGTTGAGGCCAGTTCGTTAGATATATATAAAAGGGAGTTAGATGTGGCCCTTACGGCTAAAGGGATCAAGGGGTATGGAGAAAAATCAGGAATGGGGTAATAAGTTGAATGATCAGCCATGATCTTATTGAATGGTGGTGTAGGCTCGAAGGGCCAAATGGTCTACTGCTGCACCTATTTTCTATGTCTCTATGTTAAAGTTTAAGTTGATTGGTTAAGTGTAATTATACCCTTTGATGTTAAGAAATCACCAGCATGTAACGGTGCAGCTATCTGAGCCAATGCGCAACAAGGTTTGGCTAAATAAAAAACATTTAAACCGAACAGTTGTCTGAAATCATCAGTATTTCTGTAAAAACCAATCCCCCCCCCCCCCGCCACTCCACTTCTCCTCCCCACCTCTGCCCCTTCCACCACGTGATTCCAAGCCGCCTGGCCGAGGAGCTCCTCAGGCGATGCTTCATTGAGGGAGAGGATAATGGCCGAACCGTTGCTTGGACGGATACAGGAGAGGACAGTCCCGAGGTGGGAACGTGCTCTGAATCAGAGGCAAGATGTTGCTCCTGGCTCTCATGTGTGGTTGGCAATGGGGGTGCGGTACCTTGGGGTGCAGTGGTGCACTCCAGGACTACTGGGAGCCCTCTGCCACCAGTGTTCCTGACTACCAGCTCCAGGGCCTGCATCACCCCTTCCATGTTATATCTTAATTGTTGGACAAAAACTCAGTGCCAACTATGTTCTTCGTGCTTAGTCGGATTTTTGTTGCTGGTGAATCTCCGTCGTTCCTTCCAACAGCCAAAGCAGCCACACCACACCCACACACACCTTTAGTCCCTCTCAGCTCCCTCTCTCTCTGTCTCCTCTTCTGCGCATGTCCTGTTGACCCTTGACCTCCTGAATCGCGGGAATCGAGCATTGCCATGCCATTGCTGAGGACGGCAACACTTTACGGCAGAAGGTCAGCGAGATTTAATTCTACCGCCCATTTCAAATCGCTCGCGGTAACACCCAATTTCAAAAATGGTGACTACGTGCTTTGAGAATGGGCGAGAAGCCAGCAATCTGAAAACCCATTTTTATCGCCCACGCCGGAAATAACGCCCATTTTTGGGCGACGTGCCCAAAAATGTAAAATCTAGCCCATAGACAGGCCAAGTGAGTGGGCAAAAATTTGGCAGATGGAGTATAATGTGGGAAAATGTGAGGTTATCCACTTTGGCAGAAATAATAGAAAAGCAAATAATAATTTAAATGGAAAAAATTGCACAATTCTGCAGTAGAGAGAGATCTGGGGGTCCTTGTGCATGAAACACAAAAAGTTAGTATGCAGGTACAGCAAGTAATCGGGAAGGCAAATTATTGTAAGGGGGATAGAGTATAAAAGCAGAGAAGTCCTGCTACAACTGTACAGGGTATTGGTGAGGCCACATCTGGAGTACTGCGTACAGTTTTGGTCTCCGTATTTAAGGAAGGATATACTTGCATTGGAGGCTGTTCAGAGAAGGGTCACGAGGTTGATTCCGGAGATGAAGGGGTTGACTTATGAGGATCGGTTGAGTAGGTTGGGCCTATACACATTGGAGTTCAGAAGAATGAGAGGTGATCTTATTGAAACATATAAGATAATGAGGGGGTTCGACAAGGTGGATGCAGAGAGGATATTTCCACTCACAGGGGAAACTAAAACTTGAGGACAGAGTCTTAGAATAAGGGGCCGCCCATTTAAAACTGAGACAAGGAGAAATTTCTTCTCTCAGAGGGTTGTAAATCTATGGAATTCTCTGCCCCAGAGAGCTGTGGAGGCTGGGTCATTGAATATATTTAAGGCGAAGATCGTCAGATTTTTGAGCGATAAGGGAGTAAAGGGTTATGGGGAGCGGGCAGGGAAGTGGAGCTGAATCTATGATCAGATCGGCCATGATCTTATTGAAGCAGGCTCGAGAGGCCAAATGGCCTACTCCTGCTGCTATTTTTTAATGTTCTTAATTCATCTTATTGCTCACATGCGACCCATTGATCCTTAATGGGCCTCATCACAAGACTGTTCTGGTCCTGCCAAGTCAACATTGCCTGAAAGATCAATGCTCCATTGTGGAAGAGCCAGTCATCTGTTGGAATTTGCCATCTACAAGAGTCTTTCTTTGCAACTTGAAATACAGTCGGATCTAACTAGACATGTCTGGAGCATCCCATAGAGGTTCATCTCCTGGTCGCACAATTCCCATACTTTTGACTTCTTTCACAACACAAAACCACAATTTTAGATTGAACAGCTGTACAAATCTTACATTTCAATGCCTGTTGAATAAGTTCTTCCAGATTTCAGTGTGTTATTAAGAAAGATTCCCATGAGTTAGCATTGGGTGTCCAGTTGGCTATTTTGATCAATGTTAAACCACAGGAGAGACAGAATTTATTATTTTTCTGAGGGAAACGGTTATAAATTGAAGAAGCTTCTATGAGTGGAAATACATTGCTTATCTTGCTTCCCAATTTACAATATTGCCTACTGATTGCTGAGTTGTTTATCCAAACTCATGCCCCAAAAGATTAGTGGATACAGGAGAACCATCGCCATAAGAACATAAGAAATAGGAGCAGGAGTAGGCCATACAGTCCCTTGAGCCTGCTCTGCCATTCAATAAGATCTTGGCCGATCTGATCTTGGCCTCAACTCCACCTTCCTGCCTATTCCCCACAACTCTCGACTCCCCTATCGTTCATTCGGGAGGTGTCTTGTAGAAGAGTTAAATCAAGATTGTAAAGTATTTACAGTATGCTTATATAAACTTCAATCCAGTCCAATCTGATAATATCCCATCTTGTAGCAAGGAAAATGGCAGTGCTGAAACAACTAACTTAGAGAATCCTACAGAACCAGTCACTGTAAGCTCAGATACCTCAGACAGTGAAGGATTTTGTAAATAAACCCTCCACACAACCTCCAATTTCTTTTCGTTTTATTCATTCATAGGATGTGGGCATCGCTGACAAGGCCAACATTTCCTGCCAATCCTGAAATGCTCTCGAGAAGGTGGCAGTGAGCCCCCTTCTTGAACCGTACTCCCACAGTGCTGTTCGGGAGGGAGTTCCAGGATTTTGACCCAGCGACGATGAAGGAACGGCAATATATGTCCAAGTCAGGATGGTGTATGAATTGGAGGGGAATGTGGAGACGGTGCTGTTCCCATGCGCCTGCTGCCCTTGTCCTTCTAGATGGTAGAGGTTGCGGGTTTGGGCTCTCCTTGATGATACTAAAGGACAAAAACACTGTCCAGCAGCCTGACCCGGTTGGTTTGGCTGACAATGTTGATTCTTAGAAACCAATAGAAATATAAAAAATAATTTTCTGGTGAAAGAATCAGGTGTATACTTTAAAAAAAAAACAGCACTCAAAGGGTTTGTGTTTATGTGTGTGGTTTTAGTGATGTTAATTGTGCACAGGAACCAATGCAAAAGCATCTTTTTCCAATGTATTTAATTTGTCAGTGCTGTTTGTATTTCCAATATGTGGCAATACTAACAGTATATTCAGCACAATTGCCAAAAAAAAGAAACCACAATATTAAGATAATCAAAGTTCGGCATTACTGTGCACACTACTGCAATGTTTATTGGAAACGTTTGTGCTAAAATGACTGAAATCCCATTGTAGAAAGCGAGATTCTGTATAAGCATGGTATCTGCAATCTGCATACATCTGGTATTGGCACCAGCAAAGCATAGGCTCCAGCGTAGGAGATTAGCATATAGATACAAGGCCAGAATTCCAATATACTAACCTACTTGTTACTCACTCCTTGAGCCAGCTGTGACAATGTTCAAAGAGGTGTGTTCTGATGAAAGGTCAGTGATCTGAAACGTTAATTCTGTTGCTCTCTCCACAGAGGGTTTCCAGCACTTTCTGGTTTTATTTTGAGGAGAATGATAGTGGGACCTGATTGGCATCGCCTCGAGTCCAAGATGATATGTTTGGCGATGGGAAACTGGAACTGGAAAGTGAACGTCTGAAGCAGACTTGGTAATCCAATACTTGAGCCAGGCAGATCTACAGTTCTCCACCACCTAGAAATGTAATCTTAAGCTCTCCAAATTTGGACCGCAAGTTTATTCAGTGAATAACTCAGCCATACGGGCCTGGATAGCCCCGGGTTTGATTTCTGATCTACTCAGTTAACTGATCACAGCTGGGGTGGAAATAGGGACATACCATTGCGCCTTAGAATCCTTGGGTTGGGGAGGGGAAAATTGACCAGGGTTCATGCTCCTGATTGTAATGCATCAACCCCCGGTGAAAGTATGTGGCTAAGAACAGGATCAGGCTGTGCTTTGATCCACCCTATTCTCACATAGCCACCAAAATTCATTATTAGACGAGGTGTTGGGTGATGCTTATAGAGCTGTACCCTTACAACAGGACAGTGCCTTCAGGAGAGATGGCATGGGGAAAATGCAATTTTAGAGTTCGAATACATGCTGCAATGTCAAGGTAAAACTATACATTAATCATCGAAAATGGATAACTGGGAAATATTTATGTTTGCACTGGGATTTTGCATTAAAAGATTGGTTACGTAGGATTACATAGGATGTACGGCACAGAAACAGGCCATTCGGCCCAACCAGTCCATGACGGCGTTTATGCTCCACTCGAGCCTCCTCCCGTCTTTCCTCATCTAAATCTATCCGCATAACCCCCTATTCCCTTCTCCCTCATATGCTTGTCTAGCCTCCTCTTAAATGCATCGATACTGTTCGCTTCAACCATTCCCTGTGGTAGCGAGTTCCACATTCTCACCACTCTGGGTAAAGAAGTTTCTCCTGAATTTGATTTCTAGGTGACCATCTTATATTGATGGCCTCTAGTTATGCTCCTCCCCACAAGTGGAAACCATATCCACTCCGTATCCACTCTATCAAAACCTTTCATAATTTTGAAGATCTCTATTAGGTCACCCCTCAGCCTTCTTTTTTCAAGACAAGAGACCCAGCCTGTTCATCCTTTCCTGATATGTATACCCTTGTATTTCTGGTATCATCCTTGTAAATCTTCGCTGTAGCCTCTCCAGTACTTCGATATCCTTTTTATAATATGGCGACCAGAACTGTACACAGTACTCTAAGTGTGGTCTAACCAATGCTCGATACAGGTTTAGCAGAACTTCCCTTTATTAATGTCCTTCTGTAACTTGTTGCAGTGCTCCTCAATATTGACCATCCCACCAAAGGGTTTTATCCTCTGAGCTTGATTAGTTTATTTAATATATCCCCTCTTTTTATTTTAAATGCATTTATCTCATTACTAATTCCCTTATCCACCTGTTCTATCTCCCTGGTAAATACTGAAGCAAAATAATTAAATATTTCTGCTATATCTCTATCGTTACCTGTGTCTAACCCTTAATGGCCCTATTCCCATCCCAACCTTCCTTGTTTTTAATAAATCGGTGTGCCTTAAAAGATTTTACTATTTTGTTTTATGTTCCTTGATAATTGAAATTCATAGTTCCTCTTTGTCTTCCTAATTGTTTTTTTGACTTCTCTCCTAATCTTTCGTATTCTCCCTTATCATGCACTCCCCTGTTGTCTGTGTACTTAATGTATGCCTCTTTCCTTACCCTCAATTGTTCCCTTATGGTTTTGTTCATCCATGGAGTCTCAGTAGTGTTTAGTTTGTTCTTTCCTTTTAGTGGAATATTTTGTTCCTGCACTCTGTTGAGCACCGTTTTAAATGTTTCCCATTGCTGTTCTACATAATTTTTTGCCAATATTGTTGCCCATTTTATTTTCCCAAGTTCTATTCTCAGCCCCTCAAAATCAGCTTTTCTGAAATCTATTACCATGGTTCTCATCTATATTTATGTCCTTTTCAATTATCACCTTAAAGCGTATTATATTATGGTCACTATTGCCTAGATGTTCCCCTACTTTTACTTCTCTTAGCTGCTCTGGTTCATTCCCCATTACTAGATCCAATAGCGAAGCCTCTCTTGTTGGGCTTTTTACATGTAGGGTTCGAAAGGAGTCCTGTACACATTGTAGGAACTCTATTCCCTGATCCGCTTTACCTACCTCTTTTATCCAATTAATATCAGGGTAGTTGAAAACCCCCATGATTATTATTCTATGTTTTTTTTTTACTAATTTCCCTAATTTATCCGCATATTTCTTCCTCCACCACCCTTCCACTATGAGGTGGTCTATAGACAACACCCATTAGTGTGATTGATCCTTCATTATCTTTTATCTCTATCCCTATGGATTCTATTTTTGTCTTGCTTATAGCTGTGTCATTTTTTTCAACTGTCACTATGTTATCCCTGATACATACAGCTACTCCACCTCCCCTTTTTTCCTTTCTATATATTCTAAATATATTATACCCTGCAAAGTTTAATTTCCAGTCCTAATTTTTCTGCAGCCAGTGTCATTTCTTTTCTGGTCAGCCAGGTGCCTGTTGCATGGCAACCCATCACCAGGCTAGCCTGCAAAGCAAACTTCTGAGAAATTTACACTTGCCTTATTTAGAGTGTGTGCTCTTGCCTTGAGTGATGCAATCTACTTGCCAAAGCACAGGGAACATGGGAGCAGGCTGGCACAAGCCAAGGCTTGGGCCTCCCAAAGGTGCATTGGGTAGTGCTGCGGATCACCTGTCTTAAACCGTGTACATTACCAATACAAAATATTGGTGGTGACTGGCAGAGTTATCCAAAACCGAGTGGGAAAAGTCCCAGCTCTCACGGAGAGGTCTATCTTTCCAAGTTGCATCAATGATGATGATAGTCAATCATCAACTATGAATAAATGTGCTGTCCATATTGGGGGAGCCCAAGATCATATTTCTATAAAATATTTCCTTCTGTCTTGATTAAATAGAAAAAAGAATAAAGAAAAGGGCTGTGGAGAAGGATTTGCAAGTTTACCATCACTAATCTATAAAAGTTTGGCTCTAAACATAAAACATCCTTGCAAATCAATTATGATTCAGTTGTACCGTATGGGCATATGGACCTATTTCTTGGTCTATGCCTCTTGGACAATTTTGATCCATGAATTACTTTTGTGCTTAAAGTGAGGGATATTAATGTCAACGTCAAACAATTCCCAGGCCGAGTATGGCATAGCTGGATACAGAGGAAAGTTCCCTATACTCTGTTCCATCAACGTTACTCATCCCCAGTCTCAGAAGAGCACCAGTGTGGCATTTCCCAATTGACGCACCAGCCACCCTGCAGCCGGCGGGAGCCTTCAATAGTGCTGAGAATTACTGTTGAATTAAAGTCAGTTTTAGGCTGCAGGCCCACGTTCACTGGGAGATAATGCGGATTCTGCGGGAAGTGGAAACAAGCATAGCCTTTTGCTACCTGGCTGACCGTGAATGGTCCCTTTCTAAGCCAATCACTTCATGAGCTAAAGGGTCATGCGGGAACAGCTGAACCCTTACAGACAGTAAAGCGGTCATCAGACGTCGTCTCCAGTGCCCCAGCCAAAGCAACGCCCACTCGTCATTTGCAAGACAATGCAGAATGCGCAGCAGAGCCTGAACTTGAACATGAGGAGATGAAGACTACCCAAACTGATCTGTCATAAGAACATAAGAAATGGGAGCAGAAGTAGGCCATTTGGCTCCTCGAGCCTGCTCCGCCATTAAATAAGATCATGGCTGATCTGATCTTGGTCTCAACTCCACTTTCCTGCCTGCTCCCCATAACCCTTGACTCCATTATCGTTCAGAAATCTGTCTACCTCCACCTTAAATATATTCAATGACCCAGCCTCCACAGCTCTCTGGGGTAGAGAATTCCCAAGATTCACGATCCTCTATAAGAGAAGAAATTCCTCCTCATTTCTGTTTGAAATGGGCAACCCCTTATTCTGAAACTATGCCCCCTAGTTCTAGATTCCCCCACGAAGGGAAACATCCTCTCTGTATCTACCCTGTCAAGCCCCCTCAGAATCTTATACGTTTCAATAAGATCACCTCTCATTCTTCTCAACCTACTCAACCTTTCTTCATAAGACAACCTTGGCAGTCCACTGAGTTCCATTGTATGTTATGTTAGGACACAGCTGATACAACACACATCTTATAAGTAAT
Source organism: Pristiophorus japonicus (assembly GCF_044704955.1). Lineage (NCBI taxonomy): Eukaryota > Metazoa > Chordata > Chondrichthyes > Pristiophoridae > Pristiophorus > Pristiophorus japonicus. Next base: position 5,573,941 of record NC_091992.1, on the reverse strand, counting down.
GCACAGCAATTGGTTTGGTTATGATGAAGGTGCAGGACCTGCACACATGGAATGAAAAGACATTTTCATCAGAGTGTTATAGTCATCAATGTGTAATGTAAAAGGGTAAGACTTGAGCCACTAATTTTACAATACCAACATAACCTTGCTTCAACTGAATGGCAGAGAATCTATTCAGTCACACTGGAGTAGCTAGTTAAAACCACCTACAAGTGACATCTATAGAATTGTGACTGAAATATAATGAGCATTAACTAATTTTGCAATGAGAAGGTGACAAAGAACTCAGCATTTAGTTTACAATTCAAGTGAATAATTAAACAAAACCAAGTCCAACCAACACTGGCACTGACTTCCTGACCATCTCGTGTCTCCTCTTGTCGTTGGTGAAATTATTCAAGATAGTCAATAGTGTTTAAATAAAGCGCGAATCAGCAAAAGTAGCTCAAAAGGAGTAAAAAAAATAAAATGAAACACCAACTTGTGTTTCACTTGTAACGATGCCTAAATGTTTACTCATGTGAATTCTGGAATGCAGCATCGAGCTTCAGGCATTGGCACATCTCACTAACCACTTGAGCTGATAGTTTAGCACTACTGCCCTCACTAGCAGACTACATCGGTGTCATGCATATTTTGTGCTCCAGAGTAAAGAGCAGACAGTGCTGTTGGAGAAGGCAGATTCCTTCCACACTTGCCCCCGCCCTTGATCACCCCCACCGTCCTGGTCCCCCGCCCCCACCATGTTGCATCTGGTTTACATTTTAAGCAAACATGTTTCCTCTCACCCTGCTGATCCTGTGCTTTTGCACACACCAAGGAGTGGCCTTTTTTCAGCAAAATTGTCAATTTTGTGACGATCTGTGAATAAAACAGAGAGAGAGAGAAAGAATAATTAAGAACAAAGAGGGACTTTCATCAACACATATGTCAGCGCTTCAGTGACTGCCAGTTCTCTCTCCCTCGGTCCGCCACCCACCCACTCTGGTCCATTAGTCGCACGAAGATGCAGTTTAGGGGCAGGAAGTGTGTTAATGGAATTACAACTGTAACTCTGTAATCAAATCATGATATAAATATTTCCAAAGTCAAAAAATGAAAACAGGACATTCTTTTCTGTGGGTTATGTGCTGAACCACAGTCTTAATGTTTGGTCCACACCAAGAAAAAAAAGAGAGAGCATAAACAAAATGCAGAGAGATCAAATGGCAACAAGCTATGAAAAGAAAAATTAGCTGAGGGTGGTTGAGTAAGTATGAAAGAAAAAATGGAAACACTGCAAGTATTTTGGAGCTCTAGAATCAGCTGCAGGATGAAAAATATTTTACCTAGGAGGGACATTAACCTTGCAAACAAACAGCTTTAAACAATTAGTGCCTGAAGCAGCCTCCAACGCTTCTTGCCTTCTTTCCCTAAAAAGCCCTGCAATGGCTCCAGTTGTGATTATAATTACTCCCCAGGTACACAAACGCTGAAAAAACATGTTCGTCGGGGTGTTAATGATGGATTAATAATAGTTCTGCTGAGGAGAAACAGCTGACATGCACTGTTTTGGCGTGAAAATATTCCTTTAAGACGTGTTCAGCTTCTCGTGCAAGTTGTCCACCATGTAGATTAAACATCTGGACTTGGGGAAAACCAGAAGGATCATCATGTGTGTGCTCCATCTTCCCCGCATATCTATCCAACACACACAGTGTTAGAGAGGGAAAAAAGTCAATGAACTCATACAAGGAACCAAAAAAATACTTAGAAGAAACTAATGAAACATAATGCCATTCTTCTCACTTGGATCCAGATAACCCTCAAGCCAGTATCTTAATAGGCCGTTAGCCCTGAACACGCAGACAACAGATAGTTTACCAGTGCTTTGTTCTGGCAACCTATGCAATTTTAGCCAAGTGGCTCAGCTATTTAAAGTGCCAACGTCTGCTAAGCTCAAAGTGCAGCTTTGGAATGGAACTTTAAAAACTTGCATTTATATAGCACCTTAAACGTAGTAAAACGTCCCCATATTTTGGGTCTTCCACAGTATACAGCAATATGCTATCTCCAGGAATGAAGACAAGTACAATATAAATAAACTGAATGTAATCTTTCTTGGGATAAGAGGTTGATTAATATCAGACAGGGGGACATTAGTGCTCGTGGTCTGTGCTGTGAGACATCATCTCATGCCAAGGTATAGCCCTGCAAGAATTCTGTGGATCATTGGACTGCGGAGTAGTGAGGTTCATAGAAACATAGAAAATAGGTGCAGGAGTAGGCCATTTGGCCCTTCAAGCTGCTTTCCTGCTTTCTCCATACCCCTAGATCCCTTTAGCCATAAGGGCCCTATCGAACTCCCTCTTGAATATATCCAATGAACTGGCATCAACAACTCTCTGCGGTAGGGAATTCCACAGGTTAACAACTCTCTGAGTGAAGAAGTTTCTCCTCATCTCAGTCCTAAATGGCTTACCCCTTATCCTAAGACTGTGTCGTCTGGTTCTGTACTTCCCCAACATCGGGAACATTCTTCCTGCATCTAACCTGTCCACTCCCGTCAGAATTTTATATGTTTCTATGAGATCCCCTCTCATCCTTCTAAACTCCAGTGAATACAGGCCCAGTCGATCCAGTCTCTCCTCATATGTCAGTCCTGCCATCCCGGGAATCAGTCTGGTGAACCTTCGCTGCACTCCCTCAATATCAAGAACGTCCTTCCTCAGATTAGGAGACGAAAACTGGACACAATATTCCAGGTGAGGCCTCACCAAGGTCCTGTACAACTGCAGTAAGACCTCCCTGCTCTTATACTCAAATCCCCTAGCTATGAAGACCAACATACCATTTGCCTTCTTCACCGCCTGCTGTACCTGCATACCAACTTTCAATGACTGATGTACCATGACACCCAGGTCTCGTTGCACCTCCCCTTTTCCTAATCTGCCGCCATTCAGATAATATTCTGCCTTCCTGTTTTGCCACCAAAGTGGATAACCTCACATTTATCTACATTATACTGCATCTGCCATGCATTTGCCCACTTACCTAGCCTGTCCAAGTCACCCTGCAGCCTCTTAGCATCCTCCTCACAGCTCACACCGCCACCCAGCTTAGTGTCATCTGCAAACTTGGAGATATTACACTCAATTCCTTCCAAATCATTGATGTATATTGTAAATAGCTGGGATCCCAGCACTGAGCCCTGCAGCACCCCACTAGTCACTGCCTGCCATTCTGAAAAGAACCCGTTTATCCCGACTCTCTGCTTCCTGTCTGCCAACCAGTTCTCTATCCACGTCAGTACATTACCCCCAATACCATGTGCTTTAATTTTGCACACAAATCTCTTGTGTGGGACCTTGTCAAAAGCCTTTTGAAAGTCCAAATACACCACATCCACTGGTTCTCCCTTGTCCACTCTACTAGTTACATCCTCAAAAAATTCCAGAAGATTTGTCAAGCGTGATTTCCCTTTCATAAATCCATGCTGACTTGGACTGACCCTGTCACTGCTTTCCAAATGCACTGCTATTTCATCTTTAGTAATTGATTCCAACATTTTCCCCACTATTGAGGTCAGGCTAACAGGTCTATAATTACCCGTTTTCTCTCTCCCTCCTTTTTTTAAAAAGTGGTGTTACATTAGCTACCCTCCAGTCCTTTGGAACTGATCCAGAATCGATAGACTGTTGGAAAATGATCACCAATGCATCCACTATTTCTAGGACCACTTCCTTAAAGTACTTTGGGATGCAGACTATCAGGCCCCGGGGATTTATCGGCCTTCAATCCCATGAATTTCCCGAACACAATTTCCCGCCTAATAAGGATTTCCTTCAGTTCCTCCTTCTCACAAGGCCCTCGGTCCCCTAGTATTTCCGGAAGGTTATTTGTGTCTTCCTTCGTGAAGACAGACCAAAGTATTTGTTCAACTGGTCTGCCATTTCTTTGCTCCCCATTATAAATTCACCTGAATCTGACTGCAAGGAACCTACATTTGTCTTCACTAATCTTTTTCTCTTCACATATCTATAGAAGCTTTAGCAGTCAGTTTTTATGTTCCCAGCAAGCTTCCTCTCATAATCTATTTTTCCCCTCCTAATTAAACCCTTTGTCCTCCTCTGCTGAATTCCAAATTTCTCCCAGTCGTCAGGTTTGCTGCTTTTTCTGGCCAATTTATATGCCTCTTCCCTGGATTTAATAGTATCCTTAATTTCACTTGTTAGCCACGGTTGAGCCACCTTCCCCGTTTTATTTTTACTCCAAACAGGGATGTACAATTGTTGAAGTTCATCCATGTTCATCTTTAAATGTTTGCCATTGCCTATCTGCCGTCAACCCTTTAAGTAACATTCGCCAGTCTATACTAACCAATTCACGTTTCATACCATCGAAGTTACCTTTCCTTAAGTTCAGGACCCTAGTCTCTGAATTAACTGTGTTCATTTACATTTGGTTATTTGCTGCCTGAATTCAAGATGGCAGCTACGTCACAGACAATCGGTAATTAACTGAATGAGGTATAATCCCAGAAATTTAATTTAATTACATTAGTATCTTTTATGCTTTACTCTCTCAAAGGATTTTAAATACGCATACTCCAAAATAAAAGTTACAGATATGCAGCTTTAACAAAAACGAATCCATCTCTGCTCCTCTAAACACAGACAGACATTTTGTGAAAACAAGTGATTCGTTACAAGAAAACTGTCACGACATCGTGAGATCTCTCTGGGATTGCGGTGTCTGCATACTAACACACACAAGTTTCAAAATGTCAGTGGAAATTTCCAAATATTTGTTCAGTAAACATGCTCCATAGAACCACAGCATTTTAATCAAGGAAACATGGGAGCTCATTTAACAGACATTCAGACATACACACATGCAGAGAGACACGGTCAGACAAGAGATAATCACACAGGCAACAGATTCAGACTTTCTACTTCCTAAATTGCACTTAACTGCAAAGTATCAAAGGATTCTAGTTTACGTCAATGTTAGTTACTTTTTAGTACAGTACTTATGGGAAGGTGGGGGAGGGGGGAAGTGGGGGAGCAGTAGGCCAGTGGATTGTCAGCAGTACTGTCCTAAGATTAGGTAGGGTACAAACATACTGCATCATGGAACCATAGCACCCTTGCCTCTGAGTCAGAAGGTTGTGGGTTCAAGTCCCACTCCAGAAAATTGGGCACAAAAAATCTAGGCTGAAACTCCAGTGTTGTAGTGAGGGAGTGCTGCACTCTCCGAGGTGCTGCCTTTTGGATGAGACATTAAACCAAGGCCCCGTCTGCTCTCTCAGGTGGATTTAAAAGATCCCATGGTTCTCTTTCGAAGGAGAGCAGGGGAGTTATGCCTGTGCCCTGGTCAACATTTATCCCTCAATCAAAATCACTAAAACAGATTAACTGATCGTTATCATATTGCAGTTCGTGGGAGCTTGCTGTGCGAAGATTGGCTGCCGCGTTTCCTCCATTACAACAGTGACTGCACTTCAAAAAGTACTTAATTGGCTGTAAGGCGCTTTGGGACGTCCAGTGGTCATGAAAGGCGCTATATAAATGCAAGTCTTTCTTTCCTTCAAACAGTGAGCTCCGAAAACCAGACAGACAACAACACAGCACCATAGAGCAATAACAACTTGCATTTATATAGGGTCTTTAACATACTAAAACATCCCAAGGCGCTACCCATAAGAACATAAGAAATAGGAGCAGGAGTCGGCCATTTGGCCCCTCGAGCCTGCTCTGCCATTCAATAAGATCATGGTTGATCTGACCCTGGCCTCAACTCCACTTCCCTGCCCGTTCCCCATAACCCTTGACTCACTTGTCATTCAAAAATTTGTCTATCTCCATCTTAAATATATTAAAAGACCCAGCCTCCACAGCTCCCTGAGGCAGAGAATTACAAATATTCACGACCCTCTGAGAGAAGAATTGTGATTGTGATTGTGTTAAGTTCCTCCTCCCCTATATCCACTGTTGGAATATTGTTAGTGTCCTCGACCATAAAGACAGATACAAAATATTTGTTCAGAGTTTCTGCCATCTCCATGTTCCCCGGTCTCGTTCTCTAAGGGACTAACATTTACTTTAGCCACTCTTTTCCTTTTTATATACCCATAGAAACTCTTGCTATCTGTTTTTATATTTTGTGCTAGTGTACTTTCATAGTCGAGCTTCCCTTTCTTAATAATTTTTTTGTCTCTTCACCTGCTGTCCACAAATGTGTATTGTCCAGCATCAGGAGCCAAAGTCTTAGCTGTTATCCCAGCCCAAAGCAAACTGTGGTGCCTCACTGCAACCTCAGTTGAGATCAGCTAACTCAGTGCTAACCAATAGTTGAAGCCAAGACATTACTAGGCTGTACAGTATAGTAGCACACCAGGAACTACATTTATCCAGTGAGTCATCAGGGGAGGAGTGGCACGCTAGATCCTAAAGTTATTTAATTCTTATTATATCTATTATTATTATATATAACCTCATATCCGTTCCATCACTAAGACCACCCATTTCCACTGTCGTAATATCGTCCGTCTCTGCCCTTACCTCAACTTATCTGCTGCTGAAACCCTCATCCTTTATCACCTCCCGATTTGACTATTCCCATGCACTCCTGGCCAGCCTCCCCAGTTCCACCCTCTATAAACTTGGTCATCTAAAACTCTGCTGTCTGTGTGCCAACTCACACCAAGTCCCGCTCACCCATCTCCCCTGCGCTCGCTGACCGACATTGGCTCCCAATTAAGCAACGCCTCGATTTAAAAAAAAATGTTTTCAAATCCCACCATGGCCTCAACCCTCTCTATCTCCTATAATTCCCCATGACTTCTATGCCTTTTGAACATCCCCAGTTTTAAATGCTCCACCATTGGCAGTTGTGCCTTCAGCTGCCTAGGTCCCAAGCTCTGGAATTCCCTCCCTAAATCTCTCCGCCTCTTCACTTTTCTTTCCTCCTTAAAACCTACCACTTCGACCAAGCTTTTCATCTCCTTATATGGCCCGGTGGCAAATTTAAAATAAAAAAAAAAAATAACACTCCTGTGAAGCACCTTGCGATGTTTCATTTTGTTAAAAGTGCTATATAAATATAAGTTGTTGTTGTCTCAATCATATCCTCCAATGCCATACATATTGTTCACTAGTAGAGGGGAGAATCAAGTGAACAAGAACATCCACTAGAATGATACCAGGGTTGAGGGACTTCAGTTATGTGGAAACTGGAGAAGCTGAGATTGTTCTCCTTGGAACAGAGAAGGTTAAGGGGACACATTTAAGAGGTTTTTGAAATTATGAAGGGTTTCGATAGAGTAAATAAGGAGAAAGTGGCAGGAAGGCCAATAACCAGATTTGAGATAATGAACAAAAAAACATAGAAACATAGAAAATATGTGCAGGAGTAGGCCATTCGGCTCTTCGCGCCTGTACCACCATTCAATAAGATCATGGATGATCATTCACCTCAGTACCCCTTTTCTGCTTTCTCTCCATGTCCCTTGATCCCTTTAGCCGCATGGGCCATATCTAACTCACTCTTGAATATATCCAATGAACTGGCATCAACAACTCTCTGTGGTAGAGAATTCCACAGGTTAACAACTCTCTGAGTGAAGAAGTTTCTCCTCATCTCAGTCCTAAATGGCTTACCCCTTATCCTTAGAGTTTGTCCCCTGGCTCTGGACTTCCCCAACATCGGGAACATTCTTCCTGCATCTAACCTGTCCACTCCCGTCAGAATTTTATATGTTTCTATGAGATCCCCTCTCATCCTTCTAAACTCCAGTGAATACAGGCCCAGTCGATCCAGTCTCTCCTCATATGTCAGTCCTGCCATCCCGGAATCAGTCTGGTGAACCTTCGCTGCACTCCCTCAATATCAAGAACGTCCTTCCTCAGCTTAGGAGACCAAAACTGGACACAATATTCCAGGTGAGGCCTCACCAAGGTCCTGTACAACTGCAGCAAGATATCCCTGCTCTTATACTCAAATACCTAGCTATAAAGGCCAACATACCATTTGCCTTCTTCACCGCCTGCTGTACCTGCATGCCAACTTTCAATGACTGATGTACCATGACACCCAGGTCTCGTTGCACCTCCCCTTTTCCTAATCTGCCGCCATTCAGATAATATTCTGCCCCTGTTTTGCCACCAAAGTGGATAACCTCACATTTATCCACATTGTACTGCATCTGCCATACATTTGCCCACTCACCCAACCTGTCCAAGTCACCCTGCAGCCTCTTAGCAACCTCCTCACAGCTCACACCGCCACCCAGCTTAGTGTCATCTGCAAACTTAGAGATATTACACTCAATTCCTTCTAAATCATTAATGTATATTGTAAATAGCTGGGGTCCCAGCACTGAGCCCTGCGGCACTCCACTAGTCACTGCCTGCCGTTCTGAAAAGGACCCGTTTATCCCGACTTTCTGCTTCCTGTCTGCCAACCAGTTCTCTATCCACATCAGTACATTACCCCCAATATCATGTGCTTTAATTTTGCACACCACTCTCTTGTGCGGGACCTTGTCAAAAGCCTTTTGAAGGTCCAAATACACCACATCCACTGGTTCTCCCTTGTCCACTCTACTAGTTACATTCTCAAAAAATTCCAGAAGATTTGTCAAGCATGATTTCTCCTTCATAAATCCATGATGACTTGGACCAACCCTGTCACTGCTTTCCAAATGCGCTGCTATTTTATCTTTAATAATTGATTCCAACATTTTCCCCACTATTGATGTCAGGCTAACAGGTCTATAATTACCCGTTTTCTTTCTTTCTCCTTTTTTAAAAAGTGGTGTTACATTAGCTACCTTCTAGTCCATAGGAACTGATCTAGAGTCAATAGACTGTTGGAAAATGACCACCATTGCATCCACTATTTCGAGGGCCACTTCCTTAAGTACTCTGGGATGCACACCATCAGGCCCCGGGGATTTATCGGCTTTCAATCCCATCAATTTCTCTCACACAATTTCCCGTCTAATAAGGATTTCCTTCAGTTCCTCCTTCTCACTAGACCTTCGGTCCCCTAGTATTTCCAGAAGGTTACGTGTGCCTTCCTTTGTGAAGACAGAACCAAAGTATTTGTTCAACTTGTCTGCCATTTCTTTGTTCCCCATTATAAATTCACCTGAATCTGACTGCAAGGGACCTACGATTGTCTTCACTACAACAAGAGGGGAGTTGAGGAGATTTTTTTTAACGTAGCGAGTTGTTATGATCTGGAACGCACTTCCTGAAAGGGTGGTTGAAGCAGATTCAACAATAACTTTCAAAAAGGAATTGCATATATCAATAATATATATATATGTATTGGAAAGGAAAAATTTGGCATCATCATAGGCAGTCCCTCGAATTGAGGATGACTTGCTTCCACGTCAAAAAGTTCACAGGTGTTTCAATAATGGACCTAAAATTTCTGGTCCGAACTTGAAGGGTGGAAGATGCCTGTGCGTGGATTTTTTTAACGTGTGGTGACCATTACACACCAGCCACCACATGGGCTTGACAGAGCTAGGTCTTGGTCCAGTAGCAAGGATTAACCAAGACGACTGGTGACCAGTTCTGCTGCACGGACCTAATGCGCACACATATCGCAGTGTGGGCTGGCCCGTGCTGCCCCTGGGCCCTTGCCTCTTCTGGGCCCCAAACTCACGCCTCTCCTGGGCCCCGATCACGTCCTTCTACAATCTCTCGCCGCTCCTTCGCCCCGATCTCGCCGCTCCTGCTGTACCTGCCCACGCTCCAATCACCGACCTGGACCTTGACGACGTCACTCTTCACTGCCGTTGCTCTCCTGCTCCAGCACGTGCTGCTCCCTAGAGTGGTATGCCTCCACGTTGCTTCTTCTACTCCCCGGCCCACTCCGATGGCGCTCGCAGGCCGGGGGCCGCACAGACCGCTGGGCCAGGCCTCCACGCCGCTCCCCCCGCTCCCTTGAAAATTTGTCGGGCTATGGGGAAAGAGCAGGGGAGTGAGACTAATTGGATTTCTCTTTCAAAGAGCCGGCACAGGCACGATGGGCCGAATGGCCTCCCTCTGTGCTGTATGAGTCTATATAGCCTCTGCTAATGTGACTCTGCCGGGCAGTGCAGAAGAAGAGCTGACACATGACCCAAGTTGGAATCCTGCAAATGTTTCCCTTCTTCCCGGCAAAGTTACTTGATCCTTCAATCTGGGGTGAGCCCATTTTCAACGTGTTTAAAACTCTTGATAACTTACACAGAACAGGGCAACTTCAATCTGCTGCTCTTGGGGATAAATGTTCGGAATCGAGAAAACACATTCAGCTCTGACAGCCCCCTTTAAAAGGAGCATTTATGATCAGCATCTTTGTTTCCTGACAAATCCAGCACAGCAGGAAACAGTCCCAACTTTCAGATCCAGAACTTTTCATCCAGACTTTTATTACGTGACAGAGAAAAAAATGTAATGTTCATAAACACTACAAGGAAGTTCTATTTTAGTGAATAGAATGGACTAGTGGGTATGTGGAAACTCGCTCAAAATAAAATAGTCTTTTTCACATGTCAAATACTTTTCACAGAATCATAGAATAGTACAGCACAGGCCATTCGGCCCATCGAATCTGCATCGGCTCCTTTGAAGAGCAATCCAGTTCGTCCCAATCCCCCATTCTTTCTACATATCCCTGAAATTTTTTTTTATACTTCAAGTATTCATCCAGTTCCCTTTTTAAGGTGATTATTGAATGTTTCCACCACCCTATCAGGCAGTGCATTCCAAATTCTAACCATCATCATGATCGTAGTCAGTCCCTCGAAAATGCTTCCACTCCAAAAGTGAGTTCTCAGGTGACTGTACAGTCCTATACGGGAATTACAGTCTCGGTCACAGGTAGGACAGACAGTGGTTGAAGGAAAGGGTGGGTGGGGAGTCTGGTTTGCCGCACGCTCCTTTCGCTGTCTGCGCTTGTTTTCTGCATGCTCTCGGCGACGAGACTCGAGGTGCTCAGTGCCCTCCCGGATGCTCTTCCTCCACTTAGGGCGGTCTTTGGCCAAGGACTTCCAGGTGTCGGTGGGGATGTTGTACTTAATCAAGGAGGCTTTGAGGGTGTGTAAAAACATTTTCCTCATGTCGCCTTTGGTTCGTTTGACAATCATCTTAAATCTGAGTCCTCTGGTTATCGACCCTTCAGCCATGACTAGTAAAACAAATATTACATTATATGAAAAATAAAATGGTGGCTCTACTATCCAATTGGTATCAAATCATCATTTCAACCGTCGATTAAACTCAGTCGCTCTCTAGTTTCACCAATCTTGACTGGAGCTGCTCAGTGGAATGGTTCAGTCTCTGCTGTGGCTCAGTTGTTTTTTGCCTCTTAGTTTTGAAGGTTAAGAGTTCAATTCCCACTCTGGAAACTTGAGCACCATATACTAGGCTGACACTGCAGTACAGTACTGAGGGAGTGCTGCAATGTCGGAGGTGCCGTCTTTCGGATAAGACGTTAAGCCAAGGCTTCATCTGCCCTCTCAGATGGATGTGAAAGATCCCATGGCCACTATTAGAAGAGGAGCAGGGGAGTTCTCCCTGGTGTCCTGGGCTAATATTCATATCTCAATCAACATCACTAAAAAAAACAAATTATCTGGTCTTTATCACGTTACTATTTGTGGGAGCTTGATGTGTGCAAATTGCCTGCCGGATCTCCGACATTACAACAGTGACTACACTTCATAAGTACTTCATTGGCTGTAAAGCGCTTTGGCACATCCTGCAGTCATAAAAGGCGCCATAGAAATGCAAGTCTTTGTTTATTTCAAAGTCCCATAATGCGTATCTCGGAAGGTATTCTTGCTGTGGTATTAAGCCATACATTTCATGATGGTTGCAAACTCAATTCCATTCTGTGCTGACTTAGCTGAAATCAGTCAAGGCAGCAGTTGGGGTGGTTAACCTGTTGCCACTCTCTTTTTAGACGCATGCATGAAGAATAGCGAGTTAAGAGAGGTAATTCAGTGCATCATCTCGGTTGATACTTCTGTGCAGTAATGAGGGTGTGCAGTGCTGTCTTCAAAGCCACATCCGTGGGATAGGTGGACATGGCAGCCAATTTGCCCAGCTCAGTGAAAGAAAGTAAAGTGAAAGAAAGGAGGGAAAGAAGTGGAGAGAGAAAGAAAGGAGAGAAAGAACTTGCATTTTGATAGCTCCTTTCACAATCTCAGGACATCTCGAAGTGTGTTAGAGTCATCAGATTACTCATAACGTGTGGTCACTGTTGAAGTGAAGGCAAATGCAACAGCCACTTTGTGCCTAGCAAAGTCCCACAAATAGCATGAAGATAAATGACCTGATAATCTGTTTTGGTGATGTTGGTTGAGAGATAAACGTTGGCCAGGTCACAAGGGAGAGCGCCGCTGCCACAGGGTCTGTTGCATCCATCTGAGAGGGATTAACATCTCATCATCTAAAAGGCAGCACCTCTAACAATGCAGCACTTTCTCAGTATTGTACTTAAGTGCCAGCCTAGATTATGTGCTCAAGTCTGGGGAGTGGGGTTTGAACCCACTTCCTCTGACTCAGAGGTAAAAGCATTGCCACTGAGCCAAAGGTGACACTTGGAAATATTTTGAAGACATCACTGACTCTGGTATAATTAACGAGCCATCAAAGTCCCATCATTGAACATGATCTTTCTTGCCTACACTGTTAAGGAAGCCCCTCACCACTCACTTCCTATTAATGTGCACTAACAATGAAGCTCATTTTGGTTACTAAATGATAGCACAACTAGTTGCAGCCAGTACGAAAGGGCGAGAAGAGACCTGCTCAACATGTGTCAGCCATGGCACAGTGGTAGCACTCTGGCTATTCTGTAAAATTACCACCTCTTCCTACAAATCTGCAAGTTTTACAAATTTTGAAATCAATTATGCACCCAAAGACTTGCCGTGGGAATCATAGGGCCCAAGTTTCCACACGATAAAAAACAGGCGCCCCTCCGAGCTGGGCGCCCGTTTTTCGCGCCTAAAACGGCGCCGGAAAAAAAACGCGCGATTCTGGAGCGCCCTGCAGCTCCTTGTCTGTTTGGCGCGGCGCCCAGGGGGGGCGGAGCCTACACTCGCGCCGATTTTGTAAGTGGGAGGGGCGGGTACCATTTAAATTAGTTTTTTTCCTGCCGGCAACGCTGCACGTGCACGTTGGAGCATTCGCGCACGCGCAGTGTGAAGGAAACATTGGCACTCGGCCATTTTTTAGTTCTTTGTAGCTGTTTAATTTTTGAACATTTTTTAATAAAAGCACATTGCCATCAGCACATCAGCACCGAGAAGGCTGCAGGAAGCCTCAGAAAGTTGAGGCAGCCGTTTCCCTCCCCCTCCCCCCACCCCGCCGCGGGAACAAACGCCTGCAGCATTCTCCCTGGCTGAAGCACTTTCACACAGGTAGGAAGATGGTTTATTTAATCTTTTCTTTGCTTATAAATGTTTATTCAGGTTGGATTTATTTGTATAATATTTGTAGAAGTATAAATAAGAATTTATTATAGAATTTAATGACTTCCCTTCCCCCCCCCCCCACCTCGTTCCCGGCGCCTAATTTGTAACCTGCGCCTGATTTTTTAATGTGTAGACAAGGTTTTTTCAGTTCTACAAAAATCTTCACTTGCTCCATTCTACTTTAGTTTGGAGTACGTTTTCACTGTGGAAACTTTGAAATCAGGCGTCAGTGGCCTTTTGAAGAAAAAATTCTGTTCCAAAGTGTAACTGTTCTACCTGACTAGAACTGCAGAAAAAAAAATGTGGAGAATTGCGATTTCTAAGATAGTCCGTTCTCCACCAGTTGCTCCTAAAAATAAGGCGCAAATCATGTGGAAACTTGGGCCCATAGAATCAGACAGCACAGAGGGAGGCCACTGTTCCTGTGCCGGATCTTTGAAAGAGTTGTCCAATTGGTTCCGCTTCCCTGCTCTTTCCACATAGCCCTGCAAATTTTCCCCATTCAAGTATTTATGCAATTCTCTTTTGAAAGTTACGATTGAATCCGATTCCACCAGCTTTTCAGGTTCAGCATTCCGGACCCTAAAAACACACTGTGTAAAAAATGTTTTCCTCTTCTCCCTTCTGGTTGTTTTGCCAATTATCTTAATTGTCGCCTCCCGTGCCCATCTTTCCCACAATTCCATGTTTGAGTCCCTCTAATCTGGTTTCCGCCCCTGCCACAGTACCGAAACAGCTCTCATCAAAGTCACAAATGACATTCTATATGACTATGACAAAGGTAAACTATCCTCCCTCATCCTTCTCGTCTGCAGCCTTTGACACAGTTGACCACTCTATCCTCCCCCATCGTCTCTCCACCATCGTCCAGCCGGGTGGGACTGCACTCGCCTGGTTCCATTCTTATCTTTCTAATCATTGCCAGAGAATCACCTGCAATGGGTTTTCTTCCCGCCCCCGCATCGTTCCTCTGGTGTTCCCCAAGGATCTATCCTTGGCTCCCTCCTATTTCTCATCTACATGTTCCCCCTTGGCATCATCGTCCGAAAATACGGCGTCAGTTTCCACATGTACGCTGATGACACCCAGCTCTACCTCACCACCACAGTCTCTAAATTGTCAGATTGTTTGCCTGACATCCAGTACAGGATGAGCAGGAATTTTCTACAATTAAATATTGCGAAGATCGAAGCCACTGTTTTTGGTCCCCGCCACAAACTCCGTTCTGTAGCCACCAACTCCACCCCTCTCCTTAACATCTGTCTGAGGCAGAACCAACCTTGGTGTCATATTTGACCCCGAAATTAGCTTCCGACCACATATCCGCGGCATAACTAAGACCGCCTATTTCCACCTCCGTAACATCGCCTGTCTCCGCCCCTGCTGAAACCCTCATCCATCCCTTTGTTACCTCTAGACTTGACTATTTCAACGCACTCCTGGCTGGCCTCACACATTCTACCCGAAATCTTTTCTGCACCCTTCCTTCCTTAGTATGGTGCCCAGCTAGTAATTTATAAAAGTTCAGCATAACTTCCTTGCTTTTGTATCCTATGCCTTTATTTATCTACCTATTTAAGAATCCCAAATACTTTTTTAAAAGCTTTATCAACTAGTCCTGCCACCTTCAAAGATGTGTATATGTGAAGCACAGGTCTCTTGGCTCCTGCACTCCCTTTAAAATTTTATTATTTAGTTTATATTGCGTTGAGCACATAATGTAAGCTGTCACATCTGTACAGTACTGAGGGAGTGCTGCACGGTTGGAGGTGCCATCTTTCAGTTGAAACATTAAACAGCCGTTCTTTGTTCCATTGGTTCAGGTGAGCATGAAAGATCCTGTGCCACTATTTAAAGAATAGGGAGCTCTCTCGGCATCCTGGCCAGCATTCCTTTCTCAACCAATACCCCCAAAATACATTAACTGATCATTTATCTCCTTTGCTGCTTGTGTGATCTTGCTGTGCGCATATTAAGAACATAAGAAATAGGAGCAGAAGTAGGCCATTTGTCCCTTCGAGCCTGCTCCGCCATTTAATATCATGGCCGATCTGATCATGGACTCAGCTCCACTTCCCTGCCCGCTCTCCATAACCCTTTATTGCCTTATCGCTCAAAAATCAGTTTGCTCCACCTTAAATATATTCAATGACCCAGCCTCCACAACTCTCTGGGGCAGAGAATTCCACAGATTTACAACCCTCAGAAGAAATTCCTCCTCATCTCAGTTTTAAATGGGCGGCCCCTTATTCTATGTCCCCTAGTTTTAATTTCTCCGATGGAAATAACCTCCCTGCATCCACTTTGTCGAGCCCCCTCATTGTCTTATATGTTTCAATAAGATCACCTCTCATTATTCTGAATTCCAATGAGTAGGCCCAACCTACTCAACCTATCTTCATACGTCAACCCCCTCATCTCCGGAATCAACCGAGTGAACCTTCTCTGAACAGCCTCCAATGCAAGTATATCCTTCCTTAAATACAGAGACCAAAATTGTATGCAGTACTCTAGGTGAGGCCTCATCAATACCCTGTACAGTTGCAGCAGGACTTCTCTGCTTTTATACTCCATCCCCCTTGCAATAAAGGCCAACATTCCATTTGCCTTCCTGATCACTTGTTGTACCTGCATACTAACTTTTTGTGTTTCATGCACAAGGACCCCCAGGCTCCTCTGTACTTCAGCACTTTGCAATTTTTCTCCATTTAAATTATTATTTGCTTTTCTATTTTTTCTGCCAAAGTGGACAACCTAACATTTTCCCACATTCTACTCCATCTGCCAAATTTTTGCCCACTCTCTTAGCCTGTCTATATCCCTTTGCAGATTTTGTGTGTCCTCCTCACAATTTGCTTTCCCACCCATCTTTGTATCATCAGTAAACTTGGCTACATTACACTCGGTCCCTTCATCCAAGTCATTAATATAGATTGTAAATAGTTGAGCACCCAACACCGATCCCTGCGGCACCCCACTAATTACTGTTTGCCAACCGGAAAATGAACCATTTATCCCGACTCTCTGTTTTCTGTTAGTTAGCCAATCCTCTATCCATGCTAATATATTGTCTCCAACCTCGTGAACTTTTATCTTGTGCAGTAACCTTTTAGGTGGCACCTTATCGAATGCCTTCTGGAAATCCAAATACACCACATCCACTGGTTCCCCCTTATCCACCCTGTTCGTTACATCCTCAAAGAACTCCAGCAAATTGATTGATTGAATTATGCTTTTCCAAATTTCCCGCTACTGCTTCCTTAATAATGGACTCCAGCATTTTCCCAATGACAGATGTTAGGCTAACTGATCTATAGTTTCCTGCTTTTTGTCTGCCTCCTTTTTTAAATAGGGGCGTTACATTTGCGGTTTTCCAATCCGTTGGGAGCACCGCAGAATCCAGGGAATTTTGGTAGATTACAACCAATGCATCCACTATCTTTGCAGCCACTTCTTTTAAGACCCCAGGATGTAAGCCATTAGGTCCAGGGGACTTGTCCACCTTTAGTCCCATTATTTTACCGAGTACTCATCATCATCATCATCATAGGCAGTCCCTCGGAATCGAGGAAGACTTGCTTCCACTCTTAAATCGAGTTCTTAGGTGGTTGAACAGTCCAATACGAGAGCCACAGTCCCTGTCACAGACGGTACAGATAGTCATTGAGGGAAGGGGTGGGCGCGCTCTTTCGGTTGCCTGTGCTTTACCTTTTAGTGTCCTCTTTACGGTAGAGGACACTATAAATATCCCAACAGTGGATAGTCAAGGAGCTATGGGGGGGGGGGGGGGGGGGGGTGGAGAATGAACTTAACACAATCATAATCACTAAGGAGGTGGTACTCAGTAAGATAATGGGACTAAAGGCGGATAAATCCCCTGGATCTGATGGCTTGCATCCTAGGGTCTTAAGAGAAGTAGCGGCAGAGATTGTGAATGCATTGGTTGTAATTAACCAAAATTCCCTGGATTCTGGGGAGGTCCCAGCAGATTAGAAAACTACAAATGTAATACCCCTATTTAAAAAAGGAGGCAGACAAAAAGCAGGAAACTATCGATCAGTTAGCCCAATATCTGCAGTTGGAAAAATGTTGGAGTCCATTATTAAAGAAGCAGTAACAGGACATTTGGAAAAGCATAATTCAGTCAGGTAGAGTCAGCATGGATTTATGAAGGGGAAGTCATATTTGACAAATTTGCTGAAATTCTTTGAGGAACAAACAGGATGGACAAAGGAGAACCAGTGGATGTAGTGTATTTGGACTTCCAGAAGGCACTTGACAAGGTGCCACATAAAAGGTTACCGCACAAGATAAAAGTTCACGGGTTTGGGGGTAATATATAAGCATGGATAGAGGATTAATTAACTAACAGAAAACAGAGAGTCGGGATAAATGGTTCATTCTCGGGCTGGCAATCAGTAACTAATGGGGTGCCGCAGGGATTAGTGCTGGGACCCCAACTATTTACAATCTGTATTAACGACTTGGAAGAAGGGATCGAGTGTAACGTGGGAACGAGTGTAACGTAGCCACGTTCGCTGACGGTACAAAGATGGGAGGAGAAGCAATGTATTAGGAGGACACAAAAAAACCTGCAAAAGGACATAGACAGGCTAAGTGACTGGGCAAAAATTTGGCAGATGGAGTATAATGTTGGAAAGTGTGAGGTTATGCACGTTGGCAGAAAAAAAATCGGCGAGCAAGTTATTATTTAAATGGAGAAAAATTGCAAAGTGTTGCAGTACAGCGGGACTTAGGGGCCCTGGTGCATGAAACACAAAAGTTAGTCTGCAGGTTCAGCAAGTGATCAGGAAGACCAATGGAATCTTGGCTTTTATGGCAAAGGGAATGGAGTATAAAAGCAGGGAAGTCTTGCTACAGTTATACAGGGTATTGGTGAGGCCACACTTGGAATACTGCATTCAGTTTTGGTTTCCATATTTACGAAAGGATATACTTGCTTTGGAGACAGTTCAGAGAAGGTTCACTAGATTGATTCCGGAGATGAGGGGGCTGATTTATGAGGAAAGGTTGAGTAGGTTGGGCCTCTACACAATGGATTTCAGAAGAATGAGAGGTGATCTTATCAAAACGCATAAGATTATGAGGGGCTTGACAAGATGGACGCAGAGAGAATGTTTCCACTGATAGGGGAGACTAGAACTAGGGGGCATAATCTTAGAATAAGGGACCGCCCATTTAAAACTGAGATAAGGAGGAATTTCTTCTCGAAGAGGGTTGTAAATCTGAGGAACTTGCTGCCTTAGAGAGCTGTGGAAGCTGGGTCAATAGATAAATTTAAGACAGAGATAGACAGTTTCTTAACTGAGAAGGGAATATGGGGTTATAGGGAACGGGCAGGGAAATGGACCCGAGTCCATGATCGGATCAGCCATCATCGCAATTGTCATGTATGTATGCTTGGGGTTACTAGCCACCAGGTGGCGCCACTGTTGGAGGTCATTGGGCTGTATGCACATGTGTGCGGCCCAGGTATAAAAGGCAAGCCATCATGTAATGTATTCACTTTGAGGCCCGAATAAAGCACAGCCAGGTTCGTACCTATGTTAGTTTACAGTATTCAGTCAATCGAGTTATTACATACATAACATTTGGTGATGAGATAACTTAAGAACCTTCGCATGCAAAAATGAGCACAATTGGAATTCTGGAGAGATTCGTGGAGGGAGAGGACTGGACAGATTTTGTAGCTCGCCTCGACCAGTACTTCGTGGCCAACAAAATGGAGGAACGCAGTTAGTTGCAGGGCGGTCTTCCTCATGGTTTGCGGTCTGAAAATCTATGGACTACAAGAATCTTCTCTCGCCTGCAAGTCCAACGGACAAGGATTATGAGGAATTGTGTGCTCTGGTACATGAACATCTCAAACCAGAAGGCGGCATCATCATCTCACGATATCGATTCTAAAGCACGCTCGTTCTGAGGGCCAGGATGTGTCGGGATTCGTTGCCGACCTAAGACGCCTAACTGGACCTTGTAAGTTCGAAAACACGTTGGGAGACATGCTGCGGGACTTCTTTGTAATCGGCATCAACCACGAGGTAATCCTGCGTAAGCTACTGGCGGTGGAGGCGCTGGATTTGAGCAAGGCCATCACGATTGCCCAGGCATGCATGACGACGGACAAAAACTTAAAGCAGATATCATCGAAAAATCGGAACTCGGCAAGTACTGTAAACAAGACTGTATCGTCGTTTGGCAGAGCTGCGTATGGCAGGGCCTACTCGACTGCTTGTGCGAAACCTGTGGCTGCCCAAAGTCCGCCAACGGGAATGAATCCAATTTTACCGTATTGGCGTTGTGGGGGCAATCATCAATGTCGGTTTAAACAGTACATTTGTAAAGGCTATTCGAGACTGGGGAATCTCCAGTGCATGTGTCCTCAACTGAGCATGCGTGCTGCGACGCACCACGTGGAGGATGATGACCAGTATAGTGCGGATCCGGATATGCAATCCGAGATACCAGAGGAGGAAGTGTATGGACTGCATTCATTCTTAACAAAGAGCCAACCGATAATGATTAATGTGAAACTTAACGGTATGCCAGTACCGATGGAACTGGACATGGGTGTGAGTCAATCAATAATGAGCCAAAGGACATTTGACAAGCTGTGGAACACGAAAGCTTTGAGGCCTAAGTCGCGTCCAGTCAATGCCAAGTTGCGATACACTAAAGAACTCATAACGGTGATTGGCAGTGCAGTAGTCAAGTTGTCGTATGATGGTGCGGTTCATGATTTATCGTTATGGATTGTTCCAGGCAATGGTCCAACGCTGTTCGGCAGGAATTGGCGAGAAAAAATCAAATTGAATTGGAACGATATCAAAGCGTTGTCGTCGGAGGATGGTACTCTATGTGTTCAAGTGCTAAGCAAGTTCCCCTCATTGTTTGAACTAGTCATCGGCAAATTCACGGGAGCCAAGGTGCAGATCCACGTGGACTCGGATGCAAGACCCGTCCATCATAAAGCTCGGGCGGTTCCGTACATGAGGGAGAAGGTCGAAATCGAACTGGACAGACTCCAGCATGAAGGAGTCATATCACCAGTCGAATTTAACGAATGGGCCAGCCCCATTGTTCCTGTGTTGAAAAATGATGGCACTGTCAGGATTTGTGGAGACTACAAGGTTACGATCAAGCGAGTTTCGAAACAGGATCACTATCCATTACCGAAGGCTGATGACCTGTTTTCAACGCTAGCCGGGGGGGGGGGGAAGCCGTTCACTAAACTGGATCTGACGTCGGCCTACATGACACAGGAGCTGGTCGAGACGTCGAAGAAACTTGCGTGCATCAACACTCAAAGGACTGTTTATTTACAACAGGTGTCCTTTCAGAATTCGCTCGGCTGCAGCCATATTTCAGAGGAACATGGAGAGTCTACTGAAGTTCGTCCTTAGAACCGTCATGTTCCAAGATGACATCCTGGTCATAGGTCGTGACACCGCCGAACATCTGAACAACCTGGAAGAGGTTCTACATCGTCTGGACAAAGTAGGACTCAGACTGAAACGTTCGAAGTGCGTCTTCATGGCACCAGAAGTCGAATTCCTGGGAAGGAAAATTGCTGCTGACGGCATCAGGCATACCGACTCAAAAACCAAGGCCATCAAAAATGCACCCAAGCCTCAGAATGTGACGGAGCTGCATTTGTTCCTGGGTCTACTCAACTACTTCGGTAATTTCATACCTAGATTGAGCATTTCATTAGAGCCACTGCACATGCTGCTAAGAAAAGGCGACAGCTGGGTTTGGGGTGCGTCTCAAGACAGAGCTTTTGAGAAAGCTACAAATCTGCTTTGCTCTAACAAGCTGCTGGTACATTATGATCCGTGTAAGCATCTAGTATTGGCCTGTGATGCTTCGTCATATGGAGTTGGTTGCATGCTCCAACAAGCTAATGAGTCGGGTAAACTACAACCTGTTGTGTATGCTTCTAAAAGTTTGTCAAAGGCTGAAAGAGCCTACAGCTTGGTAGAAAAAGAAGCATTCGCTTGTGTGTTTGGGGTTAAAAAGATGCATCAGTACCTGTTTGGTCTTCGGTTTGAACTGGTAACAGATCACAAGCCACTCATTTCACTGTTTTCGGAAAACAAAGATATCAATACCAATGCATCGTCTCGCATCCAGAGGTGGGCACTGACATTATCTGCCTATGATTATGTCATTCACCATAGACCTGGCACCGAGAATTGTGCCGATGTACTGAGCCGCCTGCCGTTGCCCACACCGGATGGGGAGACGCCACAACCTGCAGACCGACTGTTAGTCATGGATGCTTTTGAAAGTGAAGGAACCCCCGTCACGGCTCAACAAGTTAAGACTTGGACCAGCCAGGACCTGATATTATCGGTTGTGAAACGTTGTGACTTTAGTGGTGATTGGTCTGCCATACCCAACCATGCCCATTGTATGGTAGCCTGGAATGGACTCTGATCTGGAATCATGTATGCATCAGTGCAACACTTGCATGCAGCTAAGTAAAGCACCAGCGGAATCGCCGCAGAGTCTGTGGGCATGGCCATCTAAACCATGGTCCAGGAACCACATCGACTTTGCAGGTCCCTTCCTGGGAAAGATGTTTTTAGTTGTGGTGGATGCATATTCCAAGTGGATAGAGTGTATAATCATGCCATCCAGTACATCCACAGCTACCATTGAGAGCCTTCGTGTCATGTTTGCCACTCATGGTCTGCCCGATATCGTTGTAAGCGACAACGGACCTTGCTTCACTAGTCTGGAGTTTCAAGAGTTCATGAAACTCAATGGTATCAAACATGTGAGGTTAGCACCATTCAAACCCACATCTAATGGTCAAGCAGAACGTGCTGTCCAAAACATTAAGCAGAGTATGAAACGTGTAACTCAAGGTTCACTGCAGACTCGCTTGTCACGCATATTGCTTAGTTACAGGACAAGATCCCACATGCTTACCGGGATCCCCCCTGCTGAACTATTGATGGAGAGGTCTCAAGACCAGGCTCTCTCTTGTCCACCCTGACTTGAACGATCATGTTGAATACAGACGTCAAAGTCAGCAGTGGTATCCTGGTCGTGCTGCTGTGTCACGCGATATTTCTGTTAACGATCCTGTGTATGTATTAAATTATGGTCAAGGTCCCAAGTGGATCGCCGGTACTGTTACGGCCAAGGAGGGTAACAGAGTGTTTATCGTCAAGCTCAAGAATGGGCAGACATGCAGGAAACATGTCAATCAGATAAAGCTGCGGCACACGGATGAACCGGAACAGTCTGAGGAAGACACAATCAGTGACCAACCAACCTACCCTCAGTCATCAGAGGACTCCGCTGCCATCAATGAATCGGGACTTTCAATCCCGGACATGGTCATTGCCACTCCCATCAGATCGGCTACCCAGACCCCAGTCATAACAGACTCAGAACACTCGCCCAAGGCTGGAGTTGAACTGAGACGATCAACTCGGGAGCGGAAAGCCCTGGACCGTCTCAATTTGTAAAAAGACTGTTACTAATATCTTAAAGGGGGATATTGTCATATATGTATGCTTGGGGTTATTAGCCACCAGCTGGCGCCACTGTTGGAGGTCATTGGGCTGTATGCACATGTGTGCGGCCCAGGTATAAAAGGCAAGCCACCATGTAATGTATTCACTTTGGGGCCCGAATAAAGCACAGCCAAGTTTGTACCTATGTTAGTTTACATATTCAGTCTATCGAGTTACTACATACATAACAGTAATAAATGGCAGAGCAGGCTCGAGGGGCCGTATGGCCTACTTCTGCTCCTATTTCTGATGTTCTTATGTAACATCTCCCTCTTACCCCAGTACTGGTGCCAGTGTCCCATGAACCAAAACCCATTTCTCCAGTCTTTGAGCCCCGTGTTTAACTCTATGATCTTATTTCCCCTATGCAAATTTGCTCGTGGTTCAGGTAGTAATCCAGAGATTACCTTTGTGGTTCTGCTTTTTAATTTGGCTCCTGGCTGCTCATACACCCTAAGCAGAACCTCTTTCTTTGTCCTATCTATGTAGTTGGTACCCATGTAGACCACGCCAACTGGATCTTTCCCCCTCCATTACAAGTTCCTCTCCAGCCATGAGGAAGATGTCCTTAACCCTGGGATCGGGCAGGCAACATGGCCTTCTGGACTCATGCTCTCAGCTGCAGAGAATGTTATCTATCCCCTATTATTGCATAAGAACATAAGAAATAGGAGTTGGAGTAGGCCATATGGCCCCTTGAGCCTGCTCCGCCATTTAATACGATCATGACTGATCCGATCATGGACTCAGGTCCACTTCCCTGCCTGCTCTCCATAACCCCTTATTCCCTTATCGTCTAAGAAAATGTCTATTTCTGTCTTAAATGTCCCAGCTTCCACAGCTCTCTGAGGCAGCGAATTCCATAGATCCACAGCCCTCTGAGAGGAGAAATTTCTCCTCATCTCAGTTTTAAATGGGCGGCTCCTTATTATAAGATTATGTCCTCTAGTTCTAGTCTCCCCCATCAGTGGAGACTAGAAATAGAGGACATCCTCTCTGCATCCACCCCATTAAGATCCCTCATAAACTTAAGGCGTTTCGATAAGGTCACCTCTCATTCTTCTGAATTCCAATGAGTAGAGGCCCAACCTATTCAACCGTTCATCATGTCAACCCCTCATCTCCAGAATCAACCTAGTGAACCTTCTCTGAACTGCCTCCAAAGCAAGTATATCCTTTCGTAAATATGGAAACCAAAACTGCATGCAGTATTCCAGGTGTGGCCTCACCAATACCCTGTACAACTGTAGCAAGACTTCACTGCTTTTATACTCCATCCCCCTTTGCAATAAAGGCCAAGATTCTATTGACCTTCCTGATCACTTGCTGTACCTGCATACTAATCTTTTGTGCTTCATGCACAAGTACCCCCAGGTCCCGCTGTAGTGCAGCACTTTGCAATCTTTCTCCATTTAAATAATAACTTGCTGGGTTTACCCATATAACAGCAACTGTACTTCAATAAATAACTTAATGTGTGTGGAGCATTTTGGAAGATGTAATAAGGTGCTCGATTAATTAAAGGATGTTTGTTTACATTTAAGGTTCCTCACGTAATAAATTCTAGTTCTTGGTCGCAGTGCGAGGGCCATGCCATTGTGACGCCCATTTTGATCCATTCTTACCAAACAACTATACCCGTAGAGGAAACTTCATTCATCTTCCTGGGACTTTTGTGCGTAATACTCTGTGCTGCATGTGTGCACAATTAAGCTCTGGTGGGGTGCACTGAGCGAGAGAGAGAGAGAGAGTATAAGCGAGTCCATCTGTAGTCGTCAACTGTTCCCCCATTATAACAAAGTTGCAATTGCCTGGATTAATGAGTTCCTTAAACACAGTGGAATGCTCAGTTAGGAGATGGAAATATACAATTTTAGAAACAATTCATAACATTTTTTTTAGCGCTTGAGGCTGTGCAAAGTAAATGTAACATGCAAGTAAATATCATGTGTGAAATCAAGGCGATCAAAGTTTCTGTGTGTCACATCCTATTGAAACACATGGAAGGAGGCACCACACAGAAGACACTGGAGGTCGAGACTCGGACCCTGGTCTACTGTTTGTTCGCCGCTGGATGTTTTGCAATGATTTAATCCAAGTAGTTTCCGCTTAGAAGTTTCAATGGCACACCATTGAAGAAGCCAGGGCTTCTCAGAGAGCCACTTCAGTGCCTTTTATATGGATTCTACGTAAAATACGGAATTGACTTGAATACATAATTCATTGTACATAATGCAGAATGAAAATCTGGCATTTATTTTAGGTTTTCCCAGATGTTTCTAACCCATTTAAAACAAAAAAAAGTCAACTGATGCCAATCGGATCAGACTCTTGCAATCTTTGAACGCACTCCCTCACATTCAGATCTCTTCCCTCCTTGATGGCATATTCACTGAAATGTGGGACAGAGGCTTCTTAAAAATATCGAACCAATTCTGCATTAATGCTAAATGCCCCAGCAGAATATTATAGAACAGCATAAACATTTCTGCTTCTTACTTGCGTCATGTGTAGCAAAAAAAATCCATCTTTTTCTTTAAGAATTGCGTTTCTTGCATCTGTCTTTCATTATGTTTTTGTTCCTTTTGTTTTTGTTTTGATCTCTTCCCTGTCTATTTGCCTTCCCCTCTTCTGTCAGCTAATCTCCGTTGGTAAAATACTCGCTTCAGCCAGAGATTTGTATGCTCGATACAAACAGAAGGCAATATAAACTAAATGGTACAATTTTAAAGGCGGTTGCAGGAACAGATAGACTGGGAGCATTTGTACGGACATCTTCGGAAGTGACAGGACAAGTTGATAAGACTGTTAAAAAAGTATATGGTACCCTTGGCTTCATACAGAGTCACAGGGTACAAAAGCACGAAAGTTAAGTTAAAGCTTTATTAATCACTGGTTAGGCTTCAGCTGGAGTTGTGTGTCCAATTCTGGGTGCCACACTTTGGGAAGGATGTCAAGGCCTTGGAAAGTGTGCAGCGGAGATTTACGAGAATTTCAAAATTCTTTCAAAAGGGAACATGATATAATCTATGAAGTCCTGGGCTGGGACTTCAACCCACAACCCACAACTTTCTGACTCAAGAGAAAAGAATGTCTGCCAACTGAGTAAATCTGACACCAACTGGATTCCAACAAATCTGTGACACAGCTCCCTAGCTTATAGATGGTCAAGGAACAGCAGAAGGAGGCCCAGAAACAGAATGCCTACCAAATCTCTCAAATGCAAATGATGCATGACAACCAGAGATGTGGCATTAGCTGCAACAACTTGCAAAACGCACCTTGAGCACTGAGCCAGTTCTAGATACTCAGACACTAGGGAGAAATTCAAATATTGGAGTAAGTGCCAAGACGAGCCCCAAGACTAATTAATCCCTGATATCAGGGGATTGAACTAGGAGAGACTCAGGGCTTTCAACCTTGAAAGGAAAAAAGAAAGACAAACTTGTATTTATAAAGCGCCTTTCACGACTACCAGAAGTCCCAAAGTGCTTTACAGCCAAAGAAGTACTTTTAAAGTGTGGTCACTGTTATAATGTGGGAAACGCGGCAGCCAATTTGCACACAGAAAGCTCCCACCAACAGCAATATGATAATGACCAGATAATGTGTTTTTTTGTTATGTTGATTGAAGGACAAATGTTGACCAGGGCATCGGTGATAATTCCCCTGCTGTTCTTCGAAATAGTGCCATGGGAATTTTACATCCACCTGAGAGAGCAGATTTAACATCTCATCCAAAAGACGGCATCTTCAACAGTACAGCACTCCCTCATCACTGCACTGGAGTATCAGCCTAGATTTTTGTGATCAAGTCTCTGGAGTGGGACTCAGAGGCGAGAGTGCTGCCCACTGAGCCACTGCTGACACAAAAAAGGTGTCCAAGAATTAATCTGATTAACGTATATATGACAGTAAATGACGTGGGAAAGATAAATGTTTTATAATCGTTTAAATTCAATTGTGGGAGTAGGATAATGGGATACTGGTTCAGAAGTCGTAAAAGGTAACTTTAGGACTGATATAAGGAAGTTCTTCACAATGATCAACGTTTGAAATGGAGATCAGGTAGTGTAGATGAAAATGCTGAATTTAACAACTAGATGCAGAAATGGAAGAAGTATAGGGCCCAAGTTTCCACATGATTTGCGCCTGATTTTTAGGAGCAACTGGTGGAGAACGGACTATCTTAGAAATCGCAATTCTCCACATTTTTTTTTCTGCAGTTCTCGTCAGGTAGAACAGTTCTACTTTGGAACAGAATTTTTTCTTCAAAAGGGGGCGTGTCCGGCCACTGACACCTGATTTGAAAGTTTCCACAGTGAAAACGTACTCCAAACTAAAGTAGAATGGAGCAAGTGAAGATTTTTGTAGAACTGAAAAAACCTGTTCTACACATTACAAAATCAGGCGCAGGTTACAAATTAGGCGCCCAGAACGAGGTGGGGGGGGGGGGGAAGGGAAGTCATTAAATTCTACAATAAATCCTTATTTATACTTCTACAAATATTATACAAATAAATCCAACCTGAATAAACATTTATAAGCAAAGAAAAGATTAAATAAACCATCTTCCTACCTGTGTGAAAGTGCTTCAGGCACGGAGAATGCTGCAGTCAGCCTGAGGCGCCCGTTCTTCCCGCGGGGGGGGGGGGGGGGGAAAGAGAGGAGGCGCCCGTTCTTTCCCGCGGGCGGGGGAGGAGGCGCCCGTTCTTCCCGCGGGGGGGGGGGTGGGGAGGAGACAGTGAGAAGGCTGCAAGTGCTGATGTGCTGATGGCAATGTGCTTTCATTAAAAAAATGTTCAAAAATTAAACAGCTACAAAGAACGACAAAAATGGCCGAGTGCCAATGTTTTTTTCACACTGAGCATGAGCGAACGCTGCAATGCGCACGCGCAGCGTTGCCGGCAGGAAAAAAACTAATTTAAATAGTACCCGCCCCCTCCCACTTACAAAATCGGCGAGAGTGTAGGCTCCGCCCCCCTGGGCGCCGCGCCAGGCAGACAAGGAGCTGCGATTTTTGTTTTTTAGGCGCCGTTTTAGGCGCGAAAAACGGGCGCCCAGCTCGGAGCGGCGCCCGTTTTTTATCGTGTGGAAACTTGGGCCCATAGTGTTTCTGAATGGCTGAACTAATACATGACAAATATTCTTCCTCATCTGTAATTGTCTTGCCAAAATGGGGCAAAGAGGATTAAATAAACAATTTTATAAATACCTACTTTTGGTAAGGAAACCGGGTTCTTGAAGGCAAAGGGTTAAGCACTAACTATTTGAATTACTAGCTTCACACTTGGGAAGAAATTTCTTATCACCACTGTCACCTATATTAAGATTGAGCCAAATCCACCCACCCTCGACTCCCACATCAAACAATCCCTCTTTGACAGTCAGACACAGTAAAACACTGTTTGTGCCATATTGACTGCAATCAGATTCTCTGTTATAATTCATTTCACAAGCGATTCATTTCAGCTCGGAATCTTTCAGCCCGCGTGTTATATATCTACAACTCATTCTCTGTGAAAGTGTTCTGCTTTCATCTGCTTCCAGCTAGTTTCAATGCTGTTGTTGTGCACTTTACTCTCACAGAAAATCTGCTGAAGTTCAGATCAGGGCCAGTTGAAAATAAACAGAGTCGCCACCCAGCTTTCGAACATATGCTTAGAATTTTACTGACGTGAGATAGATAAAGAGACACAGGCAACTGCAGCGCAATTAAAAAAGAGCAGTTAAAAATCATGTGGCCACCATAGAAAAGGAGTGAGTTTAAACTCTGCTCAATTCTAAAAAACCTGAAGGATCCTCGAAATCGATACACGAGGGAGTGGGGGAGAAACAAGTCACTGGTTCAGATCAATAGTGAATTATTTATTATTCCACCAAAATCTGCCAACAGGGTCAAGTCTTTATTTCTTTGCCTTCAGCAAAGCTTGAATTTGGCAAGTTTCTAATGGGTTGGCTTTGATTTGAGTACCAAGCCAAAGATCAAGAAAAAAAAAAGCAATTTTACCTAAGCAGAACATCAATGCTACTCCTTGTGCAAACTTTTCCAGCCCTAAATCCCAGCATCCCACACTGCAGCAACTCGCCAAGGCTTCTTCGGCAGCACCTCACAAACCCGCAACCTCTACCACCGAGAAGGACAAGGGCAGCAGGCGCATGGGAACACCACCACCTCCACGTTCCCCTCCAAGTCACATATCACTCTGACTTGGAAATATATCGGCAGTTCCTTCTTCGTCGCTGGGTCAAAATCCCGGGTTATGAGTCTTATTAAGGGTTATGGGAAGCGGGAGGGTAAGTGGAGCTGAGTCCACGGCCAGATCAGCCATGATCTTGTTGAATGGCGGAGCAGGCTCGAGGGGCTAGATGGCCTACTCCTGTTCCTAATTCTTATGTTCTTATGTTCTTATTAACTCCCTCCCGAACAGCACTGTGGGAGCACCTTCACCACACGGACTGCAGCGGTTCAAAAAGGCGGCTCACCACCACCTTCTCAAGGGCAATTAGGGATGGGCAATAAGTGCCGACCTTGCCAGCGACGCTCACATCTCATGAACGAATAAACTAATTTTTTTTTTAAAAACACTTTCATATCTTCCTTTGCGCCCCCTTCCCACCCACAAACCGGTGGCAGCCACATGCTGGGATTCTCTTCGCCTTGATACCTCTTTCCCACTTCATTAAAACTTCACTCCTACTACCTGCTGGCTGTCCATCGCCCAGCCCAGAGGGTCAGCAACCCTCCAGGATTGTCCCGCAGTCTCCAGGAATGAAGAATTAATCTCCGGCACAAGTGCTGTGACCATCCAAGAAGAATCATTTCTGAAAATTGTGTGTTCTTTTTTCCAATTTCTTTGAACACTTTCATTTATTAATTATAAAAATATTGAAGATGGGAAAAGGGATGTTTAACTGACAGTCAAGAATCAGCCAATCTGGTAATGAAGAATTTGTTCGCTTTCCAATTGGCCGTGGGAAGGCAGCGCACCGCGAGGATGGACCAATGGCGGGTGTGTGGGGGCGGAGCAGCTGGAGGCCATGTGATGAAATCTCCAGGAATACATGCAACCAGGAGTTGGCAACCCTCCTCTTTTGGCAAAAGAACCAAAGGTGACGCAAGAAAAATCGCTTTTACACAGCGAGAGGTTAGGACCTGGAATGCACTGCCTGAAAGGGTGGTGGAGGCTGACTAAATCACTGCTATCAAAAGGGAATTAGATAAGCACCTGAAAGAAAAAAAATGGTCGTGCTATAGGGAAAGGGCAGGGGAGTGGGACTAGCTGAAGCGCTCTTGGAGAGAGCTGGCACGGGCTAGAAGGGCCGAATGACCCTTCCGTGCTGTAACCATTCTGTGATTCTATAACGTGATGTTTATTTGAAAGGCGCTATATAAATGTAAACTGTTACTTAACCTGTGTCCTGAACACTTATCTGACCACTGACTAGTTACAGGGTGCATACTTCTATTGCAGTTTGCTCTCATTTGATTCCAGCCATAGTTGCACACATTAAAGACTGATACACAGCAACTGTTATTCTCCTTGGAGCACAAAAGGTTAAGGGTTGAAGGTTGAAGGTTTTTTTAAAATTCATTCTGGGATGTGGGCGTCACTGGCAAGGCCGGCATTTAATGCCCATCCCTAATTGCCCTTGAAAAGGTGGTGGTGAGCTGGCTTTTTGAACCATTGCAGTCCCGTGTGGTGAAGGAACTCCCACAGTGCTGTTGGGGAAGCTGGCTTTTTGAACCATTGCAGTCCCGTGTGGTGAAGGAACTCCCACAGTGCTGTTGGGGAGGAAGTTCTAGGATTTTGACCCAGCAACAATGAAAGGACGGCAATATATTTCCAAGTCAGGATGGTGTGTAACTTGGAGGGGAACTTGCAGGTGCTGATGCTCCCATGTGCCTGCTGCCCTTGTCCTTCGAGGTGGCAGAGGTCACAGGTTTGGGAGGTGCTGAAATGCATCTTGTAGATGGTACACACTGCAGCCATAGTGCACCAGTGGTGGAGGGAGTGAATGTTGAAGGTGGTGGATGGGGTGTCAATCAAGCGGGCTGCATTGTCCAGGATGGTGTCGAGCTTCTTGAGTGTTGGAGCTGCACTCATCCAGGCAAGTGGAGAGTATTCCATCACACTCCTGACTTGTGCCTTGTGGATGGTGGAAGGGCGTTGGGGAGTCAGGAGAAACTCTTTCCAGTGGCAGAAGGGTCGGTAACCAGAGGACACAGATTTATAAATAAGATCAGAGAGTTGAACACTTGGCTCAAAGATTGGTGTGGGAGAAATGGGTTTTGGTTCGTGGGACACTGGTACCAGTACTGGGGTAAAAGGGAGCTGTTCTGTTGGGATGGGCTCCACTTAGACCATGCTGGGACTAGGGGCCGGGCAAATCGAATAACCAGGGATGTAGAGAGGGCTATAAACTAATTAGTGGGAGAGAGGGTTCAGGTGAGCAAAAATTTAAACAGTCAAAGAATAAGAAGAAGGCAATAGAGCAGGGTAGCACTGGGGGAAATGAAAACCAGAGCGTAACGGGAAGAGACAGAATGTATAAATATAAAGGTGAATTAGAAAGTGGGGTCAAAGCAGAAAAAATGGTAAAAAAAACAAATTTAAAAGCTTTTTATCTGAATGCACGCAGCATTTGTAACAAAATAGATGAATTTTCGGCACAAAGAGATACAAATGGGTATGATCTGATAGCCATTACAGAGACATGGTTGCAAGGCGACCAAGGCTGGGAACTAAATATTCAGGGGTATTTGACAGAAAGGAAAAGGAGGTGGGGTAGCTCTGTTAATAAAGGATGAGATCAGTGCGTTAGTGAGAAACGATATTGGCTCAGAAGATCAAGATGTTGAATCAGTTTGGGTGGAGATAAGGAATAATAAGGGGAAAAAGTCGCTGGTGGGGTAGTCTATAGGCCCCCAAACAGCAGCTGCACTGTTGGACGGAGTATAAATCAAAAAATAATGGAGGCTTGTAAAAAAGGAACGGCAATAATCAGGGGCAAGTTTAACCTTCATATTGATTGGACAAAGCAAATTGGCCAGGGTAGCCTTAAGCAAGACTTCATAGAGTGCACTGGGATAGTACGTTGTGAAACCAACCAGGGAGCAGGCTACCTTAGATCTGGTCCTGTGTAATGAGACAGGATTAATAAACAATCTCCGAGTAAAGGATCCTCTTGGAATGAGTGACCATAACATGGTTCAATTTCAAATTCAGATGAAGGGTGAGAAAGTTGGATCTCAAACTAGTGTCCTAAGCTTAAATAAAGGAGACTACAAAGGTATGAAGGCAGAGTTGGATAAAGTGGACTGGGAAAATAGATTAAAGTGAGGGACGGTTGATGAGCAGTGGCAAACATTTAAGGAGATACGTTATAACTCTCAACAAAAATATATCACAATAAGAAGGAAAGACTGTAAGAGAAGGGATAACCATCCTTGGCTAACTAAGGAAATAAGGGATGGTATCAAATTGAAAACAGGGGCATACAATGTGGCCAAGACTAGTGGGAGGCCAGAGGATTGGGAAACTTTTAAAAGCCAGCAAAGAACAACTAAAAAAAAATAAAAAGAGGGAAGCTAGATTATGAAAGTAAAGTAGCACAAAATATAAAAACAGACAGTAAGAGTTTCTACAGGTACATAAAAAGGAAAAGAGTGGCTAAAATAAATGTTAGTCCCCTAGAGGAAGAGACTTGGGAATTAATAATGGGGAACAGGGAAATGGCAGAGTCTTTGAACAAATATTTTGTATCGGTCTTCACAGTAGAAGACACTAAAAGCATCCCAATAGTAGATAATCAAGGGGCTCAAGGGATTGAGGAACTTAATATAATCACTATCATTAAAGAAGTAGTACTCGGTAAAATAATGGGACTAAAGGCGGACAAGTTCCCTGGACCTGATGGCTTGCATCCTAAAGTCTTAAAAGAAGTGGCTGCAGAGATAATGGATGCATTGGTTGTAATCGACCAAAATTCTCTGGATTCTGGGGAGGTCCCAGCGGATCGGAAAACCGCAAATGTAATGCTCCTATTTAAAAATGGAGGCAGACGGAAAGCAGGAGACTATAGACCAGTTAGACTAACATCTGTCGTTGGGAAAGTGCTGGAGTCCATTATTAAGGAAGCCATAGCAAGACATTTGGAAAAGCAGAGTCAGCATGGTTTTATGAAAGGAAAATCATGTTTGACAATTTGCTGGAGTTCTTTGAGGTTGTAACGAGCAGGGTGGATAAGGGGGAACCAGTGGATGTGATGTATTTGAATTTCCAGAAGGCATTCGATAAGGTGCCATATAAAAAGTTACTGCACAAGATAAAATTTCACGGGGCTGGGGGTAATATATTAGCATGGATAGAGGATTGGCTACCAACAGAAAACAGAGAGTCGGGATAAATGGGTCATTTTTCGGTTGGCAAATAGTGACTAGTGGGGTGCAGCTGTATCTATATTAATGACTTGGATGAAGGGATCGCGTGTAATGTAGCCAAGTTTGCTGATGATATAAAATTGTGAGATGGAAACAAAAAATCTGCAAAGGGATATAGACAGGCTAAGTGAGTGGGCACAAATTTGGCAGATGGAGTATAATGTGGGAAAATGTGAGGTTATCCACTTTAGCAGAAAAAATAAAAAAGTTAATTATAATTTAAATGGAGAAAAATTGCAAAGTACTGCAGTACAGAGGGACCTGGGGGTCCTTGTGCATGAAACACTAAAAGTTAGCATGCAGGTACAGCAAGTAATCCGGAAGGCAAATGGAATGTTGCCCTTTATGGCAAGGGGGATAGAATATAAAAGCAGAGAAGTCCTGCTGCAACTGTACAGGGTATTGGTGAGGCCACACCTGGAGTACTGTGTACAGTTTTGGTCTCCGTATTTAAGGAAGGATATACTTGCATTGGAGGCTGTTCAGAAAAGGTTCACTAGGTTGATTCTGGAGATGAGGGGGTTGACTAATGAAGATAGGTTGAGCCCATACACATTGGAGTTCAGAATAATAAGAGGTGATCTTATCGAAACATATAAGATAATGAGGGGGCTCGAAAAGGTGGATGCAGAGAGGATATTTCCACTCATAGGGGAAACTAAAACTAGGGGGCGTAATCTCAGAATAAAGTGCCACCCATTTAAAACTGAGATGAGGAGGAATTTCTTTTCAGAGGGTTGTAAATCTGTGGAATTCTCTGCCCCAGAGCTGTGGAGGCTGGGTCATTGAATATATTTAAGGCAGAGATAGACAGATTTTTGAGCGACAAAGGAATAAAGGGTTGTGGGGAGAGGGCAGGGAAGTGGAGCTGAGCCATGATTGGATCAGCCATGATCTTATTGAATGGCGGACCAGGCTCGAGGGGCCAAATGACCTACTCCTGCTCCTATTTCTTACGTTCTAATCGATAAACACCTTCCACCCATTGTATTCGGAGATCCTAAGTCCCATGCACTCAGTGGATGTTATCTGGCATCCGTTTGGGTTGTGAACACATGGGTATACAGAAGAGAGATGGTGACACAGGCAGTCGGAGAGGTTTTTTTAAAGGAAAAGCTGCAAGGGCCAGCTATTGCCAGGCTCAGAAAGAGAACGCAGGGGGTAGTTAGAAGTTATTTTGTTTAAGCCAAGCAAGTTGACATACTGAGATGTAAGGAAGCATAGCACATCAATTATTTTGTATAATTACACAAAGACAAGTTGTACTGTTTGAATTATGAAAGTCTATCATAATTGTTGCTCTGTACGTTCATGCACTGAAATAAAGCAGCTGAACAATTCGTATCTGGACTCATCTGACCAAGTGTTTTCTTAGTCTGCCTTCGAAAAGATTGGACCGGCACGTGGGGACACATGCGAAAGACATGAGTAATCCAGTTCAGATCACAGGGGGATACGGTTGTTACAGCCCTGGGTTACAATGCAGCTTGATACTTTGTCGTAGTGCACATGCTTAAATGTAAGATGCCCTTTCTGCTTATAGGAGTGACCTGACTATACGTGAGAAATTAACTAAGACCCAAGATTTGTAAAGCAAGTTCTTTGGCCAGAAAAATAACAGAGTTCAGTAAATAAGAACGGAATAATGCCGACCAGAAGCTCCAGTATTTGATTCCTGGTCTGTGCCCACTTAACTAATCTAGTACCAGCATGGGCTTTACAATTGATGTCAGCAACTCTGAACTAGGGAAGAGAACAATCACCTCAATTCCCTGCACCGTTTTCAATGAGTCCTGATGGGATTTCAATGTGTAAGGACATAGGATGAGGAAATCATGGGAAGCAGCTGTGATGATCTCCATGAATGAATATCTTGAAAGCTCTCACAGGAAGAATGGCCTCTGGGGCAATGTAACAGAAGATACCCATGGAATCATGTGTCAATACATTGGTGGGGGGAGGAAGAGGCAGAAAACCCACATTGAGAGTCAGATACTTTACTTAACAGAATGTAGGGGATTGGTTACAATGTAAATACAAAGAAACGTCAAAGCACTAAATTAAGAACCCTTAAGAGGTACTGGACTATCCATTTTTGTGGATAATTTGCTCTTCCATTTTACTCTAATTATTTTACTCACTCTTCCCTCTGTCCCTCCACCTCTCTCTCTCCTCCTTTAAGACACTCCTTTGACCAAAGGCTTAGTCACAGGAAGAATGGCCTCTGGGGCAATGTACTAGAAGATGCCCATGGAATCATGTGTCAATACACTGGTAGGTGGAGGAAGAGGCAGAAAACACATAATAAGAGTGCCTCTCCGCCTCCTTTAAGACACTCCTTTGACTAAGTTTTTGGTCATCTGTCCTAATATCTCCTTATGTGGCTCAGTGTTGTTTGATAATGCTCCTGTGAAGTGCTTTGTGACACTTTACTACGTTAAAGGCGCTATATAAAGCCAAGTTGTTGTAGTTGTTGTTGTTGGAGATGGAACGGTCATTGGCAAGGACAGAGGAGTCAAGGGTGGGTTTTTTTTGAGGAAGGGAGTTCGAAAACGGAGCCAAACAGTGCTGGAGAGAAAAGAACCGTTTACCATATCAGCCAATATGGAGGCCAGGAAGGAAGTTGGGTGGTCAGCAGATTGGTAGGAATAGAGTTGAGAGAGCAGGAAGTAGGTCGCATGGACAAGAGGAGCTTGGCGAGGGCATGAGAAGAGATAGGAGAGAAACTTGAGAAAGATGAAAATACAGGACTAGGGCAGGACGAAACCTTGGGGAAAGCTTGACAAAGGAAAGGGAATGATGCGATAAAGGCAGCTGAATGGATGGTCTCAATCTTAATGACAAAGAAGTCCTTGAGTTACTCGCACTTGTTGATGGAGGTGAGGCTGGAGGTGGCAGGGGAGAGGGATTTAAGGAGACATTGCATTCCAGGATGCTTCAGGAGTAGGGAGCAGTTTTGGCAGAGAGAGCAGAACCTGATCGTGCTTAATGGTGGGGGAGTCCAGGACAAATGGGCATAACTTTAAAATTAGAGCTAGGCCATTCAGGGGCGATGTCAGGAAGCACTTCTTCACACAAAGGGTTGTGGGAATCTGGCACTCCCTCCCTTAAAAAGCTGAGATTGATAGAATTTTGTTAGGCAAGAAGCATTTAGGGTTATGGAACCAAGGCAGGTAGATGGAGTTAAAATAAAGATCAGCCATGATCTAAGTGAATGGTGGAACAGGCTCAAGGGGCTGAATGGCCTACTCTGTTACCATGTTCCTATGATATGGTCCACCCATATTTGGCAATGAATGCCCGAACCAGTTGTCCGCCATAAACACTGAGGTTTGCGCCCCTCGAACTTTTGGGAACGAAGATGGGGGCCGTACCAGGGAGAACGATCAGGGTGGAAGATGGTAAGGGTTTTACTGGGGACTCAACAGTGGAGGTGAGGGTGTGATCGAGCAGAATAATCGTGGCAAATGGAGGCTACTCAGCTTGGAGTTTGGAAGTGCCACTCTAAGTGACTTGGGAGTGAGATTTTTCCAGGGGCAGACATAGAAGAGTTCTGATGAAGGGTCATTAACCCGAAATGTTAACTCTGTTTCTCTCCACAGATGCTGCCTGACTCGCTGAGATTTCCAGCATTCTCTGTTTTTATTATAGAAGAAAGTGGGGTTGGAAGCAGTAAGGGGGATGTGAGCGGTGAGGGATACAAGGAAGTGATAAGAGATGGCCATTTCTGTGATAGAGACGGTGGGAATAGAGAGGCTATGCGAGAGGTTGAGGGGGTGACTGTGAATAGAGGGAGAGGTTAAGGGAGGACAGGAGGACACTGAACTCAGAGGAGAGAGAGCAAGGCGAATTAACAGAGAGGATGAAGGAGGAAAGCAGTGAAAATCTCGGTATGGCGGTAGAGAATGAAGATTTTAAAGGAGAGGTGAGAGAGTTGGAACAAGGTGAGGTGCTCCAGGAGGATAAGGTACCAGAGGAATAAGGGGACAGACCAAGGTGAGATTTGGTGATAAGGGGCACAATGCTACCGTGCCAGTTTGAGTAGGGCAGGTGTGGAATGTACAGCCAGTCGGGGAGGCTTCAGTAAGGGACCACGGTGTCAGCACCTATGAGCCAAGTTTCTGCCATTAAAAATTAAATTAAATTAGAAATTAAATAGATAGCGTCTGGGTTTACACTGACCAAACGATTCCAGCTTTAAATGGGATATAATTAGCCAAAGCTGCAAATGGTTAACAGGAAAGCATTCTTTTTCCTCTCTGCTGCTTTTCATCTGAGTGGGAAAAGGAATTTAAATGGTTTGCATTATTTTAGTTCAAAACAAGCTTTTCAATTTTTAAAAAATTGTTACATTTCACCTTCCATTAAAGTTCTAAGACATTAGACCTCAGCCAATGTTGCTCTGAACCTTTCTGCAAGAACGTGACTATATTATGTGCTGATTTTGCATAAGAATTTTTGGGGACAAGGAAAGACCACTCAGTCCGATAAATTCCTTCCTTTTCAATAGATCCATTCCAAAAGCTGCCTTCTCACCAGATGTCTCAAGCCGTTCTCTCAAGAAGTCTATTGTACAACACAACACTATATTGGTTTAAGTGTGATAGCCTATTAACAGAGATGAGCTAAAGTGAATCACATCATAGAATCATACAGCACAGAATGGGGCCATTCGGTTCATCGTGTCCGTGCCAGCTCTTTGAGAGAGCTATCCAGTTATGGTCTTTCCCCATAATGTAACCATAGTGACAACACCGATGAGTTCCCATCATGAGTTTGAAAGTTCGGTCTGCAAACATATGCTTTTCACAAAGCAATTGGGTTTATATCTGAATTACAACAATACTGAGGAGATCTTCATTAACATTCCTGTAGTGATACCTTGCACCCAATAAATGGTAGCTGCATCCTGCCAAGAAATTTGCTCTGCTTAAATAAATTGACAAGGATTTGGAAATGAGACATTTTACAATCCTTTCAATGAAGCTACGTTGCATTGAACTGGATGCAGTGCTCAAAGCTTACCGGTCTGTGGTGCAGGCAGGACTCGGGCTGTCCGGATGGGACCATTACGGACAGAGTACAGCTCCTGGGCCTCACCACTCATCTGTAAAAAAAGACGATGACAGAGTCAAATTTCCCAAAGAACGTCACACATTCTTCTCAGACAATAAATGTTTCATATTTTCATCAACACAAGCACCCAACACTTTACAACTTAAACTGTGCATATCAGTTGGTGCTCCAGACCAGAGCCCATTACTTTATTTCTCTTAGGCTCTGCTCTCATCTCTCCTCTTCCCTTGACCCATCCATGCCACCAACGATGTCTCCGCAAGATCCTGCAAATCCCCTGGGAGGGCAGATGCACCAACGTCAGTGTTCTCGATCAGGCCAACACCCCAGCATCGAGGCACTGACCACACTGGACCAGCTCCGTTGGGCGGGCCACATTGTTCGCATGCCTGATACAAGACTCCCAAAGCAAGCGCTCTACCCGGAATTCCTACATGGCAAGTGAGCCCCAGGTGGGCAGAGGAAACGTTTCAAAGACACCCTCAAAGCCTCCTTGATAAAGTGCAACATCCCCAGCGACACCTGGCAGTCCCTGGCCAAAGACCACCCTAAGTGGAGGAAGAGCATCCTGGGGGACTCTGAGCACCTCGAGTCTTGTCCCCGAGAGCATGCAGAAAAAAAGCGCAGGCAGCGGAAGGAGCGTGCGGCAAACCAGTCCCACCCACCCTTTCCTTCAACCACTGTCTGTCCCACCTGTGACAGAGATTG
Source organism: Pristiophorus japonicus (assembly GCF_044704955.1). Classification (NCBI taxonomy): domain Eukaryota; kingdom Metazoa; phylum Chordata; class Chondrichthyes; family Pristiophoridae; genus Pristiophorus; species Pristiophorus japonicus. The sequence goes on along the minus strand of NC_091992.1, from coordinate 5,534,700 downwards.
TAATTCCCGTATTGGACTGTACAGTCACCTGAGAACTCATTTTTAGAGTGGAAGCAAGTCTTCCTCAATTTCGAGGGACTGCCTATGATGATGAGTTTAACTCCATTCATGGCTCATCCCTCCCAATCTCTGTAACCTCCTCAACTCTGTAACAACACCCCAACTCAACCTCATATCCTCTCCCTCACCAAAACCACCTACTTCTACCTCCCCACCTCCGCTTCTACCTCAACCCATCTGCTGCTGAAACCCTCATCCATGCCTTTGTACCTCCAAACTCAACTATTCCATTGGTCTCCTGGCTGACTTTGCATCGTCCATGACCTTCCACTTATCCAAACTCTGCTGTGTGTAACCTATCCTACAAAAAGTCCCACTCACGCATCACCTCTATCCCCACTAACCTGCATTGGTTCCCACTCAATGCCGTAAATTTAATAATTCTCAATCCTTGTGTTTAAATCCTAACATGGTCCCACTCCGCTCACTATCTTTGTAAGCCCTTCAACCCTTCTGGAGCTCTCCACTCCTCTGAATCTGGCTTTTAGTCCCATCGCAAGCTGTTGTTGTTCAATTCTACAGTTCTCAGTTCCATTCACAACTAAAATAGGTAGCAAAGCAAAGTAAAGTGGCTTTGGGAGGAAAAACTACAGAGAGCAGGAACCTTGTGACTGAAACATCAGCCTCTTTCAGCTTGGCTCATTTGTTAGCACTCTTGTCTCTGAGACAGACGGTTGTTATTGAAGTCCCACTCAAATGATCTCAAATACATAATTTAGGCCAACACCTCAGAACGAGTGCCGCACTGCTGGAAGTGCTGTCCTTCTGCTGAAATGTTCAGCCAAGACTTGCTGAATCCCGTTTTGAAGAGGAGTAGAAAGTTCTCCTAGTGCCTTGGCAAACATTCATCCTTCAACCAACACCACCAAAAATAGATTAGCAAGTCACTGATCTCATTGCTGTTTGTGGAGTTCTACAGTGTACAAAAAAGGCAGCTATGTTCATCTACATAACAACGTTCACTGCATTTCAATGTAATGCACTAAGTGTGAAGTGCGATGCTTCCAACAGATATGATAGTTATATAAATACAAGTTGTTTCTCAGATAGTGGAGTCTTAGTATCTTTAGCCAAGCTCCTGAGGAAATTTGAGCATTTGTCAGAGATTCAACAAAATGGTGGATTTTCCCTGATCCAGAGTGCTGCGGCCAATTGTAGAATGCCTACTGTTGCATTTGTTAAAATCAGCTAACTCAGTACAGATCAGAAACCAAACCTGGGTATGTATGGATTAGTACTACACTAGGAGGAACCCTTTATACACCGAGACTCCAAGGAAAGTCTTTTTTTTTTAAAGTTAATCACTCTTTTCTTGACCCGACAACAACTCTCATCCACCACAATAACCTCAATTGATTACCTTATTTTTCTGCAGCATGCTACAACGCAGCACAACAGACATTTAGTAGTGAAAGCGACTTTTATTCTGGGTGCAGGAGCATGCTAATGATGGCACCGACCGTACCAAATGTAGCTAGGTGCACCATATCTTAAAGAATAATTGCCAGTGGAAAATAAATAAAAATCAACGTCACTCTTGCCCCAGGTTTCACTCCTCCGGCACCTTACAGAGTAGCACAGACAGAGGCCTTGGCGAAAGATACTTTCCTATTCATCAAGTTGGGATCGCTCCATGGTCTCACCCTTCCCTATCTCTGTATCCTCCTCCAGCCTTACAAGATCTCTGCGCTCCTCCAATTCTGGTGCCTTGTGCATCCCCGATTTTAATTGTTTCACCACTGGCGGCCATGCCTTCAGCTGCCTCGACCCCTAAGCTCTGGAATTCCCTCCCTAAACCTCTCTCTTCTCTTTTAAGACGCTCCTTAAAACCTTCCTATTTGACCAACCTGTCGTAATTATCTCCTTATATTGCTCAGTGTCAAACTTTGAAGTACCTGTGAAGGTACTTGTGAAGTACCTTGGGATGTTTTACTATGTTAAAGGCGCTATATAAATGCAAGCTGTTATTATTGAACTGGCATCTAGCATTGGAAAAGCGCAAACAAGACCAGAAAAAATATCAAAGCTATATCACTGCATTTAGCAACACGAACAGATTTAAAACATGTATCCCATTCTACTTATGTATGTAGGCGGATTGAAAAAACATCAAAAACCAGACTGGAACATAAAGCCGCTTCACAATCATTTCAAGCAGTTTCTTATGTGATCTTAAGTACTTAAGAAAGCGGCAGTTAAAAAATGTACTGTTTTGCTGCAATAATTTCCACTGGGACTGGGAAAATACATCCTGTAAAAATACTTTTTTTATAAACAAAGTAATTTTTTTTCAATGGAACAAAAAAATAGGAGACAATAATAACTCTTAACAAAACTATAAATCTAAAGCTCAATGGTCCTGTCAACATGTTGATTAATTTCTCAGCCCTCATTTGAAAATACATGCATGTTTGTATGGCTCATAATAGCTGCTTCTGGAATTGTAATAAGTTGCCCCTAAGGCTGAGTTAATAAATGCATCCAATGTCAAGCCATGCAGTCCATTATTACGTGGACAATCATCTTAGGACATTGCTGCAGGAGTTCCTCAGGGCAGTGTCCTCGACCCAACCATCTTCAGCTGCTTCATCAATGACCTTCCCTCCATCATAAGGTCAAAAGTGGGGATGTTTGATGCTTGCACACTGTTCAGATCCATTTGCAGCTCCTCAGATAATGAAGCTGTCCATGCCCACATGCAGCAAGGCATGGACAACATTCAGGTTTGGGCTGATAAGCGGCAAGTAACATTCCCACCACACAAGTGTCAGGCAATGACTATTTCCAACAAGACAGAGTCTAACCACCACGCCTTGACATTCAATGGTATTACCATCACCGAGCCCCTCACTATCCACATCCTGAGGATCACCATTGACCAGAAACTTAACTGGACCAGCCACATAAATACTATAGCTCCAAGAGTTGTTGATGCCAGTTCATTTGATATATTCAAGAGGGAGTTAGATATGGCCCTTACGGCTAAAGGGATCAAGGGGTATGGAGAGAAAGCAGGAAAGGGGTACTGAGGTGAATGATCAGCCATGATCTTATTGAATGGTGGTGTAGGCACAAAGGGCCGAATGGCCTACTCCTATACCTATTTTCTATGTTTCTATGTTTCTAGATCAGAGGCTGGGTATCCTGTGGCGAGTGTCTCACTTCATGAATCCCCAAAGTCTTTCCACCATCTACAAGGCACAAGTCAGGAACGTGATGGAATACTCTCCACTTGCCTGGATGAGTATAGCTCCAACAACACTCAAAAAAAACTCAACACCATCCAGGGCAAGGCACCCAATCCACCAACTTAAACATTCACTCCCTCCATCACCGACATACCATGGCTGCAGTATATACTATCTACAGCACCTCCGAAACCCGTGATCTCCACCACCTACAAGGACAAGAGCAGCAGGCACATGGGAACACCACCACCTCCAAGTTCCCCCCCCAAGTCACACACCATCCCGACTTGGAAATATCGGTCATTCCTTCATCGTCGCTGGGTCAAAATCCTGGAATTCCCTCCCCAATAGCACTGTGGGAGCACCTTCACCACACGGACTGCAGCGGTTCAAGAAGGCAGCTCATCACCACCTTCTCAAGGGCAATTAGTGACGGGCAATAAATGCTGGCTTGCCAGCGATGCCCACATTCCAGGAATTAATTTTTAAAAAAGACAGTAAATTTGCACACAACAGGATCCCACACACAGGAAATGAGATGGTGATGTTGGCTGGGGGAAGAATATTGATCAGGACACCGGTAGAACTCCCTGCTCCTCGTCAAGTGGAGCTATGAAACATTTCACCTGAACCACCAGACGGGGCCTCGGCTTAAAATCACATGCGAAAGAAGGCACCTCCAACAGTGCAGCACTCCCTCAATGTTACACAGAATTGTCAGCCGAGATAATGTGCTCAAGTCCTAGAGTGAGGCTTGAATCTTTGATTCTTTTGATGAGATGGTGCTGCCAATTAAACCATGCTGAAATAAGTGAAATTCTTGTATTCCCCTCCATTCCCCACCCATCCCCCTTGATATGGGTACAGACGAAAACTGAAAACAAATCATCTTATTATATAATGGGGAAAATTGGTTGCAACAACATTTTTCTGTATAAATTTATACAAAGTTAACTTCCCATCCACCACTTTAATTAAGAAAAGAAAATGGCATCCTTCTTTGTGCCTAAGAATCAGAGTAAACTGCAAGTTATGACACTTGCGCTTTTGCTCAGTGGGTTGTGAAACAAAAATGAACTATCGAGCGAGTGTCCCATCAATAACTAGGGTTTTGGGCAGCAGGACAAGGAGAGAAAACAGCTACAGTTTAATGTTGAAATGTGCTGCACGCAGTGCATGGTTGATTAATAACACACACCTTTTTTCATTCATTATTAACTTTAAAACCATTTAGTTGGAAACATTCCTACATTAACAATCTCAGAGCAGTGAAGTGAAATCCTGTTGCCTGGAGAGAGCCGATTTCCTTCATTCCGAGTTTGTAATTCACAGTCATTATAAATAATATATGCTGGAAAGACCAGCGAGGTCAACTGTGTAGCTGCTAAATGTAGCAGAAACACAATCTGTCTTGCCAAGCTATTCTGCTGCCCAACAGTCCCAGAATTGCCAACAAAGCTCCTTCAGATGAATCTGTCCTTATTCTGCATTAAGACTGGGTATTTTCCCCACCCAATGAAATCCAAGTCAGAACAGATTAGATTTTCAGCAACTTGGAACGCCTGGGAATACTTACCAGCAACGAGCTTCCAAACAGACAGCAGAATGGCAAACTCCAAGTGGATCAACGGAAATACAACTATCTGATGGTGTTCAGATGACAATGATTGTTCAAGAGGGACAATTAAACCACTGGTTGGCAAAACTATTAGAACATGGAGGGAATAAACAGCCAAAGATAAAAAGCCAAAAGAAAACAAAAGATAGAGATTCCCCAGAATGGTACCAGGGATGCAGGACTTCAGTTACGTGGAGAGAGTGGAGAAGCTGGGGTTGCTCTCCTTAGAGCAGAGAAGGTTAAGGGGAGATTTAATAGAGGTGTTCAAAATCAGATGGAGTATAATGTTGAAAAGTGTGAGGTCATGCACTTTAGCAGAAAAAAAATCAAAGAGCAAGTTATTATTTAAATGGAGAAAAATTGCAAAGTGCCGCAGTACAGCGAGACCTGGGGGTACTTGTGCATGAAACACAAAAGTATAGTGTTATGTCTTCAGATGCTCTAATAAGGACTCCACGAGACAATGTGTTGTGCTTGAACTGTAGTGACCTTAGTCCATTTAATGTAACTCCAGAGTGAGGATCACACATGGTGGCCTGCCTTTTATACTAGGCCTGACACACCTGTACAGGTAAACTACAAGTCTCCCACTGCAGTGCCCTCGGGTGGCACACCTTGTAATAGTACAAGCAGTAACCATGTAGGATACATGACATCACTCCCCCCCCCCCCCCAAGTCTTTGGTGTAAATCGCCTTTGCATTGACTGTGCTCTGGGCTTAGCTCTATCTGATTGACCTTTGGAGGGTCGTTTCCATCTTGGGTGAATAGATGGTGTTTTGTTGGCAGTCGAATTGCTGGTGGTTTCTGTTGTGCGTCCATGACTACTCCATTCTCTCTCTCCCCTCTCCCCCCCACTCCTCTGTTGTGCGTCCATGACTACTTCATTCTCTCTCCCCCTCCCCCCCCCCCCGCCAACCCCCACATACAGATTGTGCCGTTGGCTCATTACATTCATGTACATTCAAGTCCCCCAAAAAATTTGCATTTACAGTATTGCATTTGTGGTACCATGGTGAGATAAGTACATTTGAATGGTGAGGTACATACTTGTAATATACTTGGAGTCAGTGCTGGTGTCAGCACCGGTGCATGAGGACAAACTAGTGCCAGAACTGCTGGATGGTGTCCAGGTAGTCTGGTGGTGGCGCGGTGCCCAGTGCTGGCAGTAGAAGCCCGGTTGGCTCAAATTGGCTGCTCTCGGGGCTTTTGCCGTTGCTTCTAGCGTCGGGTAGGTTCACAGATGCCTGTGACCTCCCTGTCCTCTCCTTGCGCCCCGGGTCGCTGCTGCTCCCGGAGGAGCAGTTGTCTAGCAGTGCACAGGGAACTGCTGGCTCACTTGCCTGGCCGTTATTTGGTTTGGGATCCTGGCTGGTCCCAGTCCCATAGGAGAACCGTTGCGGGTGACCCTTCATTCCCGGGTGTAGCCTTGTGGCGATAAGGTCGGAGGGCTGCGCCCTTAGCGCAGTTTGCTCTTTCAGGCTCGTGGCGGTTGGGGCCATCGGGTGCCTGAGAGGTGAAGCTGATCGGGGGCAGGCTATCAATACCGTTGCCGTTGTCCTCCTGAGATCGCTTGCTCTGCAGCTTGTATATGTTAGCTGCTTGTGACCACACTCCGTGGTGCATCACTCTGGTCCCAGGGACGCAGACTACAGCATCGGGTAGCTCGCTGGACCTGTGTGCTCCCGATGGGTGTTTGCCCGCTGCATTGACTGTATGCAGTTGAAATCCTACATTGCACAACGTTTCATTACTTATTGTGAATACTCTGTAGCTCCGATCGCAATCGTGTGACTTTTCCTTGCTTAGTGCATGTACACAACTCTGATCATCAATTATACATTTTACATCTAACTCACAGTTGCTATTACATTAATTGAGAGTGTGGAACTGTCCCTTTAAGTGTGAGTTGCAGACCTCCTTTAAGAGAGCCTTGCTATCTTTACCCCAATCCTCTTCTCCGTTTGGTGCCACGTGTTGCTCCATCAGCGCTGCACCTCGTGGTCTGGCTGCCGCTATCTTTTTCTTCAGCGCCTCACCCCGTGGTTTGGGCGCCATCTTTCTTCCATCCACGATGTCGCCTGCTGTGATCATCTTCTCCCCAGGTCCCGCCACCGAAGCTAGGAAGTCACCTCTGGGTCCGATTTTCTTCCTCCGGAGTCCTGTCACAGGATACTGGAAGGTGCGTTTGGGTCATCTCAGCTGGATCATCTCCACGCAGTCATGCTGAGCGGTCTGTGCCTTGGGTGCTGTGCTGGTCTGCTCTCTGGTGCCGGGTCCAACCTCAGGTGGGGGCTTGCTTTGCCTCCGAGCGCGGAGGATGTCGATCGCTGGAGGGATGAAATCTTCCCAGCTCCAATGGATCTTCTCCATCCACCTTCTTCTGAGTAGCGTTGGTCCATCGCCTGCAACAATCCATAGGGGTAACTAGTGCACCACGCCGTCATGGAGTACCTTTACATCCGCACTACCAACGACTGGGATAAGTTCATTGGTGTAGGTGCGCAGCTTTGCCTGAACCGGAACCAACTTGGGTCGTTCAGCCCAATTGTCCCATTACCACTCAAAGGCTTCTTGATTCATTACTGACTGGCTCGCCCCCGTGTCCACTTCCATGAAGACGGGAACGCCATTTATCTTGACTTCCATCCTCAACGGAGAACATTCGATGGTGCAGGTAAACATGCTATATACCTCATTGTGGGGCTGAGCTGCCACTCTGACTATCGCTTCATAATCTACGCTGGATTCATGGCCATCTGCAGACTCTTCATCAACACAGTGAGTCACATTTCTTTCACACATTGGCTGGAGGTGGCCCTTTGTGCTGTAGCCTTTACATACATAGTCTTTAAAAACAGCACTGGTGAGCCCTGTGATTCCCTCCGCAACGTCAGTATGGTGCTACTTGATTAGCCCCCCTCGGCGGACTCCGAGTTCACGTTCTACAGTCCAGCCTCTAAAAGGCGCCACTCTGTGCACAGTACTTGCTGGGTTTGAGTCCTGAGGATGAATCATCCACCTCGAGCCGCGGTTGAGGTCATGAATGCTTGGTTCAGGGAGATGGCCTTCTGCAGTGTGATTGTGGTATCCGCAGATAGTAGCTTATGAAAAAGGCCCTCATGGCCGATTCCGATGACAAAGATGTCCCGCAGCACTTCAGTGAGGTGGTCACCGAAATCACACGGTGCCACCAGCATATTTCACGATCTCCTGGTCTTCGGGCCGTCGGCGTGTATAAAACCGGTGTTTGGCTGCTCTCTCTGGGCTTGAGTTGTTCTTGGATCAGCGTTACAAGCTCCTCGTACGTCTTGGTCGTTGTCTTCGCTGGTGCCAGCAAGTCCCTGGCGAGGCCATAGACGGTGGGCCCACAACTGGTTAGCAGGATAGCTATGCGCTTATCAGCCAGTGTGGCCGGATTGTCGCCTGCCAAGTCGTTTGCTGTGAAGAAATGGTTGAGCCTGTCCACAAAGGCTTCCCAATCATCACCATCAGCGAACTGCTGCAATGTACCAAGGTTAGCCATTTTCGCTCAAAAGTCCGTAATCTTGTCGCCAATTGTTATGTCTTCAGATGCTCTAATAATGACTCCACGAGATAATGTGTTGTGCTTGAACTGTAGTGACCTTAGTCCATTTAATGTAACTCCAGAGTGAGGATCACACATGGTGGCCTGCCTTTTATACTAGGCCTGGCACACCTGTACAGGTAAACTACAAGTCTCCCACTGCAGTGCCCTCAGGTAGCACACCTTGTAATAGTACAGCAGTAACCATGTAGGATACATAACAGTAAGCAGGTACAGCAAGTGATCAGGAAGGCCAATGGTATCTTGGCCTTTATTAAAGGGGATGGAGTATAAAAGCAGGGAAGTCTTGCTACAGCTATACAAGGTTTTGGGTGAGGCCACACTTGGAATACTGCGTGCAGTTTTGGTTTCCATATTTACGAAAGGATATACTTGCTTTGGAAGCTGTTCAGAGAAGGTTCACTAGGTTGATTCCGGAGATGAGGGGGTTGACTTATGAGGAAAGGTTGAGTAGGTTGAGCCTATACTCATTGGAGTTCAGAAGAATGAGCGGTGATCTTATGGAAACGTATAAGATTATGAGGGGGCTTGACAAGGTGGATGCAGAGAGGATATTTCCACTGATGGGGGAGACTAGAACTAGAGGGCATGATCTTAGAATAAGGGACCGCCCATTTAAAACAGAGATGAGGAGAAATTTCTTCTCTGAGGGTTGTAAATCTGTGGAATTTGCTGCCTCAGAGAGCTGTGGAAGCTGGGACATTGAATAAATTTAAAACAGAAATAGACAGTTTCTTAAACAACAAGGGGATAAGGGGTTATGGGGAGCGGGCGGGGAAGCGGAGCTGAGTCCATGATTAGATCAGCCATGATCTTATTAAATGGCGGAGCAGGCTCGAGGGGCCGTATGCCTACTCCTGTTCCGATTTCTTATGTTCTTATGTAAAATCATGAGGGTTTTCATGGAGTAAATAAAGAGCAATTTTTTTCCAGTGGCAGTAGGGTCAGTAACCAAAGGAAACAGACTTAAAGTAATTGTCAAAAGAAGAGAATTTTTTGACGCAGCGCATTGTTATGATCTGGAATGCTGAGTTGTTGAGTATATTCAAGGTTGAGATAGATAGATTGTTGGACTCTAGGGGAATCGAGGGATATGGGGATAGGGTGGGAAAGTGGAGTTGAGGTCAAAAGATAAGTCACATTAGGGATGGACAATAAATTATGGCCTTGCCAGCAACGCCCACATTCCATGAATGAATTAAAAAATTATATTGAATGGCGGAGCAGGCTCGAGGGGCCGGATGGCCTACTCCTGCTCCTAATTCTTATGTAACCAAGTCCAAATTTACACAGATGCTGGCAATTTAGAAATGTAAATCTTCAGAGAACCAAATGAAACATAAAACATCAGGATTGAAGTAGGTACCAAATTAAAAATTTATCACAGCACAACTGTATACTGACTCAAGAATTAATTTACAACAAACGTCTAAACTCTTGATCCAGATGAATCTTGGATTAGTATTACACATGGCAATGTCCCCGATAAAGGTGGTTATGCTGATAAGGTGAGAAGAAGAGAGGTGGGAAGAGAGTCATGTGAAGCATAAACCGAAGTATGGACCGAATGGCCTGTTTCTGTCCTGTAATTCTATGGTTCACTTAGAAATCAAGAACTCAAGCTGAGTGAACTAACTTAGACAATGTACACGTGCAAAACTACAGTTATACAATGACTCATTTGGACAAACCAATTAGGAGAATTTGAACTCTTGTGATACAAAAGTTCTCGCGTTGCAAAAAAACAAATGAAAGCTTGATCTACCTTCCCCATCACAGGCGAGTGCCAGAACACTTCTGTATCCAGGGGGTACAGCAGCTGTTTTCTATACTATTTCTTTTCAAAATCATAGACGTCAAAAGATAATTATCAGAGAGATAGAAGGAAACCACTGCAATGGTGATGGCTTAAATGGATTTCCAAGATCGCAGTGTGTGCACAGGACTATCCACCACAGAGTACTTGTCCTTCGTGTGCCACCCTACCATTCTAAAGCGTTAAGAAATCCATCCGTTCACAAATGCTGCTCATTAACCAGCCGGAACAACAAAGACTCGTTTATGCTCTGATGAAAAAAAAATCTCCTTTCCATGCTGAACAAAATGAGATTCACATGTTTTACAATGTGAATTATATAATGAGCAGAGTGAAAATATCTATGCAATTGGGCTCAAGCTAAAGCCCTCTATTCATGTGAATTAAGGCACTGAGCTCTGGTTACTGTGAAGCTTTAATCAAATTTCAACATTATTTGCCAGCTGTACCCCACCTCAATTTTTTTCCATTGCACTGGGTCACCATAAATGCACAAAACCCACAACTATGAAGGAATGATGAAAGGAAATGGGTTAAGAGAACCATTGCAAAGCCATTTCACCTGCGTGTATATTGCATATTGATGGTTTGTTTCTGGCAAATGACTCCTGTGGCAGAGAGGACTGGTCTGGATTTGTCCTGTATGTAGCAGCAACAACAACAACAGCATTTATATAGTGCCTTTAACACAGAATAATGTTCCAAGGCACTTTACAGAGATATCGCCAAAAGAAAATTGAGACCGAGCCAAAGAAGCAGATATTAGGAGGAATGACCAAAAGCTTGGTCAAAAAGGTAGATTTTCAAGGAAGATCAAAAGGAGGCGAGGGAAGTGGAGAGCCCGAGGAGTTTAGGGAGGGAATTCCAGAGCTTAGGGCCTGGGCAGATGAAGGCATGGTCGCCAATGATGTGGTACAGGGAGAAGGGGATTCACATGAGGCTAGAGTCAGATGAGCTAAGTATTGAAGGAGGAAGCAGAGTTTTGTATGAGCTGAAGTTGGAGGGTTGAGAATGGGAGGCCAGCCAGGGGAGCATTGGAATAATCCGGTTTGGAGATGCAAAGGCATCAATGAGGGCTTCAGCAGCAAATGGGCTGAGCTGCTGAAGCCCTCAAGGAAGCAGGTAATAGTGATTCATACAGACCAACCACATCCTCAACCAGACTCTCGGCTTCCTTTGTATCCTGGCTGAAGTGGATAATTCCCAAGGATTCTTTCTGTGACCAACATGTATGGAGCGTCTCGAACTAGGGATCATAGTCTCAGGATAAGGGTCGGCCATTTAGGACTGAGATGAGGGCGGGGGATGCAGTCATTGGCAAGGGTACGGAGTTTGTGATGGGGGTCTAAAACGATGGCTTTGGTCTTCCCACTGTTTAATTAAAAACGGAGGCTCATCCAAGACAATGACAGATAAGCAGTCTGATAGCACAGAGGCAGTGGAGGGGTTTAAGAGAGGTTATGGAGAGATAGAGCTTGGTGTCATCAACATACATGTGGAAGCTGATCAAATATCTATGGAAGATGTCGCCAGGGAGCAGCATGTAGATGAGGAAGAGGAGGGGGGCCACAGAAAGATCCACAGGTGGAAAGACAAGTCATTGCTGGAGGTGCTCTGGCTAAGATAGTAACCAAGAAATCCAATGGGGAATTCAGAAGAAACTTCTTTACCCAGAGAGTGGTGAGAATGTGGAACTCGCTACCACAGGGAGTGGTTGAAGCAAATAGTATTGATGTGTTTAAGGGGAGGCTGGACAAGCATATAGGGGTTAGGGAATAGAGGGTTAAGAAGGGAGGAGGCTCGAGTGGAGCATAAGCGCTGGCATGGACTGGTTGGGCCAAATGGCCTGTTTGTGCGTTGTATATCCTACGTAAAAGATTGGATAAGTAAGAATGCAGACAAGTCCCATCAAGGTGGACAACGAAGAAGAGGCATTGGAGGTGGATGATTCAGTTGACTTAGTAAAAGGCTGCATAAAAGTCAAGAAGGACAAGCAGGGATAATGCACTATGGTCACAGTTAGAGCATGTCATTTGTAAATTTGATTAAGGGCAGTTCGAAGCTGTGGATGGGGTGAAAACCTCATTGGAGAAACTGAAACAGGGAACTTCAAAGAGAGATAGGCATAAATTTGGGAGGTGCATTCAAGAACTTTGGAAAAGGAAGAGAGCTTGGACATGGAGCAATAGTTTTCAAGGACAGAGTGGTTGAAGTTATTTTTGAGTCAGGTGTTGATGTCGGTGATTTTGAAAGGGAAATGAACGGTCTCCGGGAAGAGGGAACCACATACAATGTCAGCTACCACAGGGAGTGGTTGAAACAAATAGTATTGATGCGTTTAAGGGGAGGCTGGACAAGCATATAAGGGGAAGGGAATAGAGGGTTAAGAAGGGAGGAGGCTCGAGTGGAGCATAAGCGCTGGCATGGACTGGTTGGGCCAAATGGCCTGTTTGTGCGTTGTATATCCTATGTAAAAGATTGGATAAGTAAGAATGCAGACAAGCGAGGAAGGGAAAGTTAGCTGGTCAGTAGTTTCATGCGAATGGGGTCAAGGGAGCAGGAGGTGGGTCTCATGGATGAGATGAGCTGTGAGAGGGCATGAGGTGATGCGGGTGAATAACACAAGCAAGGAAGCTGGATGGAAGTTAGGCAAGAGGAAGTAGCAATGACAGCTGAACAGATGATCTCTATCTTGGTGACAAAGAAGTCCATGAGCTCCATGAGACATACTATGGATGTTCGTATTCAAATGTACTTCTTCAACAGCTTCAAATTTTAAAAAAAGACACAATGGAAAGCACTAAAAAAAGCATTCTCTCACTCTTTTCTCTTAATCAGCCATTATTTCCTGTAGCCACGATTGGGGACACTTTGAACAGGCAGTCCCTCGAAATCGAGGGAGACTTGCTTCCACTCTAAAAGTGAGTTCTCAGGTGACGGAACAGTCCAATACGGTAATTACAGTCTCTGTCACAGGTGGGACAGACAGTGGTTGGAGGAAAACGTGGGTGGGGAGTCTGGTTTGCCGCACGTTCCTTCCGCTTGTTTTCTGCGTGCTCTCGGTGACGAGACTCGAGGTGCTCAGCGCCCTCCCGGATGCTCTTCCTCCACTTAGGGCGGCCTTTGGTCAGGGACTCCCAGGTGTCGGTGGGGATGTTGCACTTTATCAAGGAGGCTTTGAGGGTGTCCTTGGAAAGTTTCCTCTGCCCACGGGCTCGCTTGCGTGTAGGAGTTCCGAGTAGAGCGCTTGCTTTGGGAGTCTCGTGTCGGACATGCGAACAATGTGGCCCGCCCGCCACCTGAGGAAGAGAGTGTTTGAAGATCAGGCCCTCAAATCTGGCACCAAGCTCATGGTCTATAGGGCTGTAGTGACACCTGCCCTCCTGTATGGCTCAGAGACGTGGACCATATACAGTAGAAATACCACCAGCGATGTCTCCGCAGGATCCTGCCAATCCCCTGGGAGGACAGACACACCAACGTCAGTGTTCTCGATCAGGCAAACATCCCCAGCATCGAAGCAGTGACCAGACTCGACCAGCTCCATTGGGTGGGCCGCACTTTGAACAACCTGCTACTTGAGACTGCACGGTGACCTACTATATTTTTGGACTCACCGTTTCATCAGTTTGCGATTTCATATTTATTATAAAACAAACAGCAACGCAGCTTTGCACAGATCTCATTTACAACAAAGGCCGTTTCAGAAGGTTTTTAATGTTTTTTTTTTTTTTAAATGATTTTTCGCCGCTTGATGTCCAAGCAGGCAAAACACTGTTTTAAGTTGATCACTAAAGTGCTGCCCTGTTTTACAAATCAGGAGGCTGCAGCTTGAAACACAGCATCAAAGGAGCTTTCACTCTCTAACTTCACACAGTCGCTTGCTTCAACCACGTTGGCAGGTAAAGAAGTACTTTGATAAAGCAAGTGAGAAGGTTTGTAGTGTTGTCACCAATCATAACTCTACAAAATGTATCAATATGCTTTGTGCACAATAAATTAAGGATGTCACCTCAAATTGCTCCCACTACCACACACCCTAACATTATAAAACGTAACATATTCTCTCCAGGCACAACTTTGTTTGGAAAGAAAAAATCTGTAACTAAGTGGATATAGTGTGAAAATAGCATATGCCTCATGGGACCACTGAGCGATGAAGGGGAACATTCAAAGAATAGAATCATAGAATGCTTACAGCACGGAAGGCGGCCATTCGGCCTATCGAGCCCGTGCCGGCTCTCTGCAAGAGCAGCTCAGCTCGTGCCACTCCCCCTCCCTTTCCCCGTAGTCCTGCAAATGTTTTTCCCTCAGATACTTATCAACTCCCTTTTGCAAGCCGTGATCGAATCTGCCTCAATCATCCTTTCAGGCAGTGCATTCACCTTTGCTTCTTTTGCCAATCATCTTAAATCTGTATCCTCTGGTTCTCGGCCCTTCTGCCAATGGGAACAGTTTCTCTCTATCTGCTCTGTCCAGACCCTTCATGATTTTGAACACCTTTCTCTGTTCTCTGCTCGAAGGAGAACAATCCCGGCTTCTCCAGTCTATTCACGTAACTGAAGTCCCTCATCCCGAGAATCACTCTCGTAAATCCTTTTTGCAGCCTCTCTAAGGTCTTCCTATCCTTTCTAAATTACGTGCTCTCCCCCACCCTTCCCATCAATGCACTGGCCCCCTACAGACTTGGCACAGAATCAGAATCAAAAGTACATGCCCAGTTGCCCATCCATCCCATCGATCATACGTAACTCCCCAAAGGCGAGCAAAATGAGAATACAGCTGATTTATTTAGTTCCAAAATCTGAAGATCGATGAAATCTGAAGTTCACTTATTTTTAAAATGTTATCGTACAAGGGAATATCGTACTCTATTTTGTTTGACAGAATTACCGTCAGCCACCGAGCATTACAGCAGTCCAATTTTACAAGTGATTTTGTTTTAAAGATAATGGACCTGTTGGGCCAAATGGCCTGTTTCTGTGCTGTAAATACTATGTAATAAAAGTTGAGAAATGTCACTTCTGAGAAACAGAATACAGTTTCCATTTTGTTGCTAGCACGAGCATCAGGAGGTTCACAGGTCAAGTAAAAACAACACAAACTACATCTATTACTCCCCAGGAAGAGTTTGTTCATAAATAGATCAAATCAAGATTCATGTGGTCATTTTAGTTCTAACCTGTCTGGTTATCTTCCCATTCTATCAATCCTTATCCATGATCATTTCAAGATGTTGGCAACACAATGGCATGATTAACATACCAAAAAGAACATGCAACTGCTGGAGTATTGCAAAAACTCAACTGGTTCACTAATGTTCTTTAGGGAAGGAAACTTGCCGTCCTTACCCGGTCTGGCCTATGTGTGAGTCCTGTCCCACACCAACATGGTGACCCCTAACTGAAGTGACCGAGCAAGCCCCTCAGTTGTATCAAAACCGCTACCAGCGGTTCAAGAAGGTGGCCCATCACCACCTTCTCAAACTAGGGATGGGCAATATAATGCCAGCCTGGTCAGCGATACCCACATCCAGAGAATAAATAAAAAAAAGGTAGAACGTAATTGGTAGGTTGTTTAGAGGGGATTTGAGGGGAAACTTCTTCACCCAGAGGGTGGTGGGGGTCTGGAACTCACTGCCTGAAAAGGTGGTAGAGGCAGAAACCCTCACCACATTTAAAAAGTACTTGGATGTGCACCTGAAGTGCTGTAACCTACAAGGCTACGGACCAAGAGCTGGAAAGTGGGATTAGGCCGGATAGCTCTTTGTCGGCTGGCTCGGACACTATGAGCTGAAAGGACCTCCTTCTGTAAATTTCTACGATTCTATAAAAACAATATTATTCCTTTACTTGGTGAAGTTTATTATTTGTAATGAGGCGCTGGCAGGGGAGCAAGGAGAGGTAATGTGTGAAAGCAGAGAAAAAGAGGGGAGAGAGAAGAGAAAGTGCCTGCACTCTTTTGAAAAGTCAGCGATCATAGTTGCCCCAAATGAAACAATGATGTGGGACATTGTGGTGTTAACATTAGAATTAATCCAAATTCAATTCAAGACTTCACACCAAGCAACTTAAAACTCCCAAATCGAGCATCAGCTGCAGATGTCCTAAACTGTTGGCCAACATGACTTGCCCCACCCACCTGAAGCCTGTGAAAATGTCTCTTCATTGCTTAAGAAGCTAAATTGACACATCCAACACTTCTCCTGCCACAGTTCTAAGCCATGGGCACGCTAATGCAAAAACCACTTAGAACAAACAAAATTACACATTTCAGCAAGGGACAAGAAGCAGGTGTGAGGAGACAGTGGAACACCATTTTGCAGGTTCCCCATACAGCAACTGCCATAAACATATCAGAAACACTCAGGCACAGAACCTTCTAGCTGTCGACACCTAGTTTTACGGAGTGTGAATTGTGCTTTTATATTAAGACTTCATGGCAAAAGAAAGCAACTGTGAAACTGAAGTGATGACAACATCTTTGTTAGATTAGTGGGTGTTTCGTTATGGAAAATATGGATTTTGGATATTAAGGCTTCTGCTCCTAGAAAAGTTGATCAACTTTGTTAAAATATTTACAAAATAACCATTAATTGAATACTCAAGAGATATTCTTGGAATAAACATGGAGTTCTAAGTGTCAGGAATAGATGCACCACATGGCATGATTCTGTCATATCACCCAGGCAAGTGCCAGGATTGATCCTCGCTCGATGTTAAAGTACTATACCACAGCCAGGACTGCAGCCTGTGGGGAGGGCAGAACAATAAGATAGCTGCTAGTATTGATAGCCTCTGCGTCCCAGGGCTAGCAAGATGCAGTGCAAACTGAAGTACTAAATTAGCAGTATCAGTTTGAATAACCAAAAAGGAAAGGAAGGATTTGCATTTATAAAGTGCCTTTCATGACCTCAGGATGATCCAAAGCACTTTACAGCCAATGAAGCACTTTTGAAGTGTAGTCACTGTTGTAAGGAAATGTGGCAGCCAATCTGCACATTGCAAGGTCCCACAAACAACAATGTGATAATAACCAGATAATGTTCTTTTTTAAAATGATGTTGGTTGAGGCATAAATATTTCCCAAGATACCAGGGAGAACTCCCCCTGCTCTTCTTCACAATAGTGTCATGGGATCTTTTACGTCCACCTGAGAGGGCAGACGGGGCCTCAGCTCAACATCTCATATGAAAGTCAGTACCTCCGACAGTGCAGCACTCCATCAGTACTGCACTGGAGTGTCAGTCTAGACTTTAGTATAGGACTGGAGTAGGACTTGAACCCACAACCTTCTGATTCAGAGCTACCCACTGAGTCACGACCAACACCCAAGGATGACTGATGTGGGAATTGTCATTGTAGCCCAGTAAGGGGCCGACTCAACCGGAGAGTGGACCAAGGGATAATGTTGTTGGGGTAGAGTAGAGTGAGCTTTATATACCTGGCTTGGTCATGCTTGTTGTCTGTAATGGGTACTGAAAGTGGAAATATGTCCCATTGTTGGTGGTCACAAAAATATATAAAAGACTTCCTTAGAGACAACACATTCACACACGTGGTCAAATCTTTAGGAATGCTTTTAAAACCTTTCCCTTGGAAGCAACTTTCTCTCCAAAATCACTGTCTGATTAATTAAACCACGTTCTCTGTAATAACAGCTGACAAAGCTTTTGTGTAAACACCGGCCAAAACTTCAATAGCAGAAAAAGAGAGAAACTGGGGCACCCCAATCAGTAAATCAGGAAGTTTTGCCACAACTCACATAAAAGGATCTAAGCTTCAAAAATGTACAAATTGCACTTGTTGCCTCCCAGCCCTACAAAGGTATTAATCTTAATCTGTGTTTCATTAATGACTAACACTGCTTTCAACTGCAGCATTCAACACGAGTTTCCATTTGTTTTTGGCCACACAAACAATGCATCTGCGAAAAAATATGTTGGAAATTAGAGAAATCAACTGAATGTCTTTTGATGAGATGCAAAATTTTTAATATATAAATACGTACTGGTTTCTTTGAATAGGTCTTGCATCAGTAGATTTCTGAAATGTAATATTATATGCTGTGGTTTCCAAAAGTACAGTACAGATTTTCTCCATAAAACTAGAAAACTGGAGTTCAAAGAATTAGAAACTTTTTTTTTTCCACAACTCCTAGTCTGTGTAATCCGTCTGCTAGGAACAACTAGCAGCAGCAAGAGTGGATTATGAGTTAACAAAATAATCACAAGATAAGTGAAACGGGGATGCATTAGTTCACTCAGGTTTTTATGAAACTCTGAAGTGAGAGGCCGTCTGAGTGACTTGAACGTTGGGTTCAATATCAATATCAATATCAACGGGAAATATCGATGGGCTAAATCATACCCATGATCGAGCACTGATTGCAATGGCTAAGACCCACATATCTTTGGGCTGCGAGTTTCTGTTTTGAGACATTTCACGGCTGCAATCACTGGAATACAACATTCTCCTTTCTCTATGGACACAGCTCCTTCAGAAATAAATGATAGCTTTAGATTAAATTTACTGCAAATACAAATGCCACAAGACATGCACGTAGAAGATTCATGGCTCTAAAGTGCTTTAGGCCAAAGTAAAATAGAGTTAATGAACTTTATATTGGCCAGAGCACATTATACAGTAATGACCTAGACTGACTAGCTGGCAGGAAAACAAACCCATCTGTCATAACTGCTATTGAACCATCAACTGAATTAAAGGCAATAACTGAGAACACAGGACGGTTCAGACACAAATCGAGGTGCAGCCAGGCCAATGCTTTACCAGCCATTCTGATTCCCTTGAAGGACGATGGGGAGCTTATAGGGTCTTTCTGGATGGCTGAATGAAGGTGGGCCAAAAGGCTTTCCTCGTCCCCATTTATCTTGTGATCTTGTATAATCATTACCAGCTTGATTCTGGTGCATAGAAACTCCTTCATGTTGCTAAACACCTCTTCTACAATTGCGATCCACCATTTAACTTCAGCCAACCGATATTATTAGACTAGCCAAGTAGACCACTTGACCTGCTTGCTCTATTTCCAGATCATTCACTTCAAAGTCAGTTTTGGGTAGCGCTTCTTTCTTTGTGATTATAATTGACTTTGGTATCTTCGCACTTATTTTCAATCCATATTTCAAACTTGCCCAATTTACTTTCTCAAGTATCTCATTTAATCTCTTTGGTGTCTGCCATCAGTACCACTTCATAGATATGCCTTAGCTTATCGATTTTCCACTGATCTTGAACCCAACTTCCATGTCATCCAGACGGTCTCTCATCACAAATTCAGAGTTGAAAAGATTGAGTTATACAACACAGCCAAGTCCGACTCCTCATATGATCTTTGTCGATTTGTTAACACAATGGCCTGGATTTTGCAGTTGTAATGACGGCAACTTTTGGCGTCCACACAAACACAATTAAACGTGGAAATCCAGAAGTTGCTGGTAGCGATTCCTGCTGCTTCCCAGGCGACAATCTTTGGAAATCACTGAACTAATGAGAACTTCCACTTTTACGCTATAATATCGCTATTAAAAATCCCCGAAAAAGTTAAGACATGTAACTGGGTTTTTAACGGTGTACTAAGTCGTAACTACTGCTGAACAACCTCTCTGGCCCTGCAAAACTACTTTTATATTTGTGGAATGTCAAATTTTTCCATTCTGATAAAAATTCCAGCGGTTTTTAATATAATTTTAAAAATTAATGTTTGTTTATGATATTTCATCTTCCACCTTAATCCCATGTGTATGTCCCAATCTTTATTTCGCTCTCTGTAAAATTTATTGAAAATCTATAGAATTGAAAATTAGGGAAGTTATGCTAAACCTGTATCGAACCTTGGTTAGACCACACAAAGTACTGTGTACAGTTCTGGTCGCCATATTATAAAAAGGATATAGAGGCATTGGAGAGAGTGTAGAGAAGATTTACAAGGATGATTAACAGAAATGCAAGGGTATACATAACAGGAAAGGATGAACAGGCTGGGTTTTCTCTTGAAAAAAGGCTGAGGGGTGACCTAATAGAGATCTTTAAAATTATGAAAGGGTTTGCTAGTGTGGATACAGAGAGAATGGGCCCAAGTTTCCACATGATTCGCGCCTGATTTTTAGGAGCAACTGGTGGAGAACGGGCTATTTTAGAAATCGCAATTCTCCACATTTTTTTTTCTGCAGTTCTAGTCAGGTAGAACAGTTCTAGTTTAGAACAGAATTTTTTCTTCAAAAGGGGGCGTGTCCGGCCACTGACGCCTGATTTGAAAGTTTCCACAGTGAAAATGTACTCCAAACTAAAGTAGAATGGAGCCAGTGAAGATTTTTGTAGAACTGAAAAAACCTGTTCTACACATTAAAAAATCAGGCGCAGGTTACAAATTAGGCGTCCAGAACGAGGTGGGGGGGGGAAGGGAACTCATTAAATTCGACAATAAATCCTTATTTATACTTCTACAAATAGAGAGAGCGGGGGGGGGGGGGGAGAGAGAAGAGAGAGAGCGGGGGGGGGGGGAAGAGAGAGAGCGGGGGTGGGAGCGGGTGTCGGGTCGGGTCGGGTCTGGTCGGCGGGGGGGGGGGGGGGAGCGGGTGGGCGGGGGGAGCGGGTCTCGGGTCGGGTCTGGTCGGCGGGGGTGGGGGTGGGGGGGAGCGGGTCTCGGGTCAGGTCTGGTCGGCGGGGGGAGCGAGTGTCGGGTCTGGTCGGGGGGGTGGGAGGAGCCTCATTCACACAGCCCCAGCGAGGCCATTCAGCCAGGGATAGGGGCTGCGTGCTCTTCGGGCCCCTCCCACACAGTTCGGCGCCTGGAGCTACTGCACTTGCGTGCAGACTGTAGCGCGCATGTGCAGAGGTCCCGGCACTGTTTTCAGCGCCGGGACCTGGCTCCGCCCCCCCACAGCTCGTGCTGGCTGCGCCGAGGGCAGAGGCCCTGTAAGTAGGTGGAGAATACCGAGGATTTTTTTAGGCGCCGTTTTAGGCACGAAAAACAGGCGCCCAGCTCGGAGGGGCGCCCGTTTTTTTTCTTGTGGAAACTTGGGCCCATAGTTTCCACTTGTGGGGAAGAGCATAACTAGAGGCCATCAATATAAGATATTCACCAAAAAATCCAATAGGGAATTCAGAAGAAATGTCTTTACCCAAAGAATGGTGAGAATGTGGAACTCGTTACCACAGGGAGTGGTTGAAGTGAATAGTATCGATGCATTTAAGGGGAGGCTAGACAGGCATATGAAGGCAAAGGGAATAGAGGGTTATGGTGATAGATTTAGATGAGGAAAGATGGGAGGAGGCTCGAGTGGAGCATAAATACTGGCATGGACTGGTTGGGCCAAATGGCCTGTTTTTGTGCCGTATATCCTATGTAATCCTGTGTAATAATCAGGATAATCAGCGCATTTTACTTCCTGGTTTGCTGTCTAAGAGAATTCACCAATGTGATTGGCTGCTAACACTGCTTGATGACATCACTGTTGTTGGACACTGGAGATCCCCTAGAGTTGCCGCCAGAATCAAACTAACGTCGAGAAAGGTGAAATTGATGCCATGGAGATCGCTAGACCTTTGTGGGCATCTTTCTTCAAGGAACGCGGCGAGTCGTTATCAACTTTCACTGGTGCTTGTTTTTCCCATTAAAAAATGACTCCTAATAAGTCCTATCATTTACAACATTTTGCAAAATATCTATTAATTTTGGAGCTTCACGCTGTGAAATATTTTCTCTCTCCATTTCTATTGCCTGGCTACAAGACATTCTCAAACCAAAGATTACTTCACTTTTCCTTTTTCTGCGTTTTAAATTAAACGGTTCACCGCTTGATCTGCATGTTGCAAGTTCACTAAGCTGACGACATTTGCACTGCAGCACAGGTCATTTGCCACATTGAACACAATGACCACAATAGGTCAGTCAGCATCTGAAAGAGAAAGATGGAGGGGGGTATATAGTGGTGTTCCCCAGGGGTCGGTAATGGGACCAGTGCTCTTTTTGATATATATTAATGACCTGGTCTTGGATATTCAGGGCATTATTTCAAAATTTGCAGATGACACAAAATCTCAGAATGAGGAGAATAGCAACAGATTTCAAGAGGACAGAGAGAGACTGGTGAAATGGACAGACACATGACAAATGAAATTTAATGCAGAGAAGTGTGAAGTGATACATTTTGGTAGGAAGAATAAGGAGAGGCAATATGAACTAAATAGTACAATTTTAAAGGGGCTGCAAGAACAGAGACACCTGGGGGTGCACGCACACAAATCTTTGATGGTGGGAGGTCAAATTGAGAAGGCCATTAAAAAAAGCATATGGGATTCTTGGCTTTATTAATAGAGGAATAGCATACAAAAGCAAGGAAGTTATGCTAAACCTTTATAAAACACTGGTTAGGCTTCAGCTGGAGTATTGTTTTTAATCTGGGCAGCACACTATAGGAAGGATGTCATAAGAACATAAGAAATGTCAAGGCCTTGGAGAGCGTGCAGAAAAGATTTACTAGAACGGTACCAGGGATGAGGGACTTCAGTTATGTGGAGAGACTGGAGAAGCTGGGGTTGCTCTCCTTAGAGCAGAGAAGGTTAAGGGGAGATTTGACAGAGGTGTTCAAAATCATGAATGGTTTTGATAGAGTAAATAAGGAAAAACTGTTTCCAGTGGCAGAAGGGTCGGTGACCAGAGGACACAGATATAAGGTGATTGGCAAAAGAAGCATAGGAAACATTTTTTTTTTTTACACGGTGAGTTTTTGTGATCTGGAATGCAGTGCCTGAAAGCATGGTGGAAGCAGATTCAATAGTAACATTCAAAAGAGAATTGGATAAATACTTCCAAGGGAAAAAATGACAGGACTATGGGGAAAGAGCAGGAGAATGGGACTAATTGGATAGCTCTACCAAAGAGCCGGCACAGACACGATGGGCCAAATGGCCTCTTTCAGTGCTACATCATTCTATGTTTCTAATGAGTTTTAGGCAGGCTCCTTCCATCAGAACTGACCAATTCTCGGTGTACAGCTTGGGCCGTTATAGTGTTTCTCAGTCCTGTTGAAGGTTCCCATCTGAAACAGCCTATCCTTGTTTTTCAAGTGTTGACTGATGCACCCCCATACCTCTGCCAATGTTGCGTTTTAAGACAGCCATTAACAGTTTTGTAACAACTGCTGAAGATGACTCAGTCAACTGCTCCTTCCATTGGGAAAGTCCAACATCTGGCAGTCTGGCGGAGATGAGGAATTAGCAGTAGAAGGATCTGTGGGTATGAACCCACATCCTATCATGCTATGGTGCAAGCATGCGTCTGGTATAAATTCTTAACACTTTTTCCTGACATGAAAGGAGACAATCCCACATTTATCCAAAATTCAAACAGCACTTACCACAATACCAATATTAATTACACAAAATCAAATATTAAAGTAACAATGACTGCAAAAGATGCAATGCACGTTATGATCAATGTAAAGGTAATTGTGTCTTTTGCACCATTCTCAGATTTTTTTTAAACTTAGCTACTGTTACGAAATCTTTAATTTATATCAATTTTACGTTAGGTAAGTACATTATAGACTCTGACTAATAAGGCGGTAATTGGCCGGATTGGATTTGTCCTGCTTTTTGTGGACACGACATACCTGGGCAATTTTCCTACACATTGTTTTACCAATGGAATGGAATTGTTTAATGCACTATGTTCAAATAGAAAAAAAGAATACTTAATGTGGAAAAAAACAAGAATGAGTGTAGTGGTTTAAACAAAGCTGTAAATTTGAAATTTCCCGTCAGTCTTGTCAATCAATCATCTTAGTCCATTTTGAAAATATCTCGTCAGTCGCATTATCCAAGAGAGAGCAGTAGCCTGCTCCTATATGCAGTCATGCATTAAACTACTCAGAATGGAAAATACAGACTCTATAATGCAGTTACCTAAGCAAAATTAATATGGATTGTAGCCGAGTCAGACATTGTCGCAATAATAGCCGTGCCGAGCAGTTTTCAAGAGGGGCACCAAACAAAATTATTTCTCTTTCAGCCAGAGTACATTTGAGCATCTCCAAAATCATCCTTAATATTTTAATTTGTGCCATTACTTCAGTATTGGAAGTAAGTGCCATTTGTATTTTAGATAAATATGAGAACAAGTGGTTTTGGGTGAGGTGGAGAGCATATGTTGTGATACACAAGGTATCGCAATTATGTGGGACAGGCTCGATGGACCAGAGGGTCTTTACCTGTCCATCATTGTTCGTAAACCCACAGCAGGAAGTCCCTTGTTATTAGGAATTCACTGAAACTAAATATCGTCAACCCCACAAGCCTACAGGATGGTATCAGAAAATTAAATGTCTTACTGTGCAGCAGGGGTGTGAGGTGTTGGTTCGAGATTAAAACACTTTGCTGGTGAGCACTATTCTACATGTAACCCTTGCTATAGCTTACCAATGAATCCAAAACAGAGTGAGAAACACACAAAAAAATCATTACAATTTCAACTTTACAAAGTGCGCAATGTACCCAATGGCGACTATCCCACTGCGCCGATGGCATCCAATATGACTCAGAACACGTTTCGTAGAATCATAGAAATTTACAGCACAGAGGGGGGCCATTTTGGCCCAACGTATCCGCACCGGCCAACAAAGAACTATCCAGCCTATTCCCACTTTCCAGCTCTTGGGGCTCATTTTCCCCCAGTTATCTGGAGCCATTTTTTTGGCACACGCCGCTTTTTTTGGCCTAAGTTAAAATATCTAAGTTTCCCCAAAGATTGTGCGCCAGCGTAACTGAGTTAGTTACGATTTTTTTAGGTTAGCTTTTTTTTTTTTGCGTCATAGGGGACGAAACCTGATGTCTGTACCAGTTTTTCACATTTATGCAAGTTTGGCCAACTTACATTTTTCCTAGGACAGCATATGTGATCAGTCCCAAAAAATCTTCTGGGCACAAGAAAAACCAGCGCACATTAAAAAAATCGGCGCAGAAAGACGCCATTGTTTTTATGCAAAGTTTTGGAAGGAATCAAGAACACATAAATATGCATCATGAAGCTTAATTTTTTCAAACTTAAAACACAGAAAATGAAAGTCTAATGCAATTCCTTAATTTTTTCAAACTTAAAACACAGAAAATGGAAGTCTAATGCAATTCTTTAATTTTGGATTTTTTTCAAAGTGCCACGCCACAACCGAACGTCTCCTCACCAGGCTCAAGGGTCGGAGCGCCGGCTGGCAGAATCAGTCCCTCGCCCAGACACAGGGGCTCGGGTTCAAAAGAAGCCCGGGGGGTGGGGGGGGGGGGGGGTGGGGAAGCCAAACTGAAAGGATGAGAACCCTTACACTATGCAACAGCATCAAAAGAAGCCCGGGGGGGGTGGGGGGTGGGTTGCCGAGCCCATGTGCGGGTGAGGGAGCCATTCAGCCGACCAACCCTCGAGCCTGGTGAGGAGACGTTCAGCGTTCAGTCGGAGGTGGGGTGGTACTTTGAAAAAAAATCTAAAATTAAAGAATTGCATTGGACTTCGTTGCCCCAAATATCTTCATTGAATGCCTAGCTTCCCATTCTAAGCAAGCCTCTTGCACATGTGCATACCAGGGTGTGGTCCATACTCGGGCAAATAAGCTTGTCCTGCTGTTTTAAGCTTCTTGCAAAGGTTCAATTTAATCATGGAGGCAATACTGACAATGTCATACCTTGTGCAAGCCTTCTGCATGATGGCGCTGCAGAGGAGACGATTGATTCAATGTCATTGCATGAGGAACCTCAGAACACATAGGATGATGAGCAGGAGGCCTTACCCACGTCGGGTATATCGAGACAGGCGTTCACACCTGCACCTGAGTGATGCAGACTGTGTGAGAAGGCTGCGTTTCCGCAAAGAAGTTGTAACTAAGATCTGTGAGTTAGTAAAAGCAGACCTGCAACCTAGAAGCATCAGGAGGACTGCTTTGTCAGTTGAAGTGAAGGTTACAGCTGCATTTTCATTCTATGCATCTGGATCATTCCAGGCCACAACTGGGGATGTGTGCGCCATTTCTCAACATGCAACACATATCTGCAATCGGCAGGTGACTGCTGCACTATATGCCCAGAGGAATGACTACATAAAGTTCCCCATGACCGCCCGGCAATGCGTGAAAGCGCTGTGGGCTTCTCCAGGATTGCTGGCTTCCCAAAGGTACAGGGCTGCATTGATTGTACCCACATTGCCTTGCGAGCACCTTTGGAGGATTCAGAGATGTACAGGAACAGAAAAGGCTTCCACTCCGTTAATGTCAGTTGATGCGAGATACCCTGGGAGCACCCATGATGCGTATATCCAACGTGAGAGTGCTATATCTGCCATGTTTCAGCAGCAGCCAGAAGGGCAGAACTGGCTGCTGGGAGACAAAGGGTACGGCCTCGCCACCTGGCTCATGATATCCCTACGTGTAACCCGGACAGAAGCTGAATGGGAATACAACATGTCGCACATTGCGACACGCAGCATAATAGAGAAGACTACTGGCATCTTGAAACAGTGTTCCCGATGCCTGGACCATACCAGAGGCTATTGCAATACTCCCTTGAGATTGTCGGTTAGTTCACTGTTGTGTGCTGCATGCCTTAGCCATCATGAGGCAGCAGCAGCTGGTAGTAGAATACCCACCTGAGGTGAGAGTGGTGATGATGAGGAGGAAGGTGCAGACAACGAGGAGGAGGAGGAGGAGGAGGACGAGGAAGCCATACAACTACCTGAATCTGGAGCACGATGGAAGGAGGAGGTCGGGCCATCGTGCCCCTTTAATGATTGCTCAAGCCTTCTGCCAGCAGCTCATCCGTGAACGCTTTGTTTTGGACATGTTCCGTAATGGTGTATTGTTAATGGAACAAATAATGACAATTATTCTTCTTTAGTCAAAAGGTTGTGCTAATAAATGGAACAAATAATGGAAATGATTCAGTTATAATTTAAAATATATTTTATTCAAAAGTTTAACACTTGTTTGTACTTAACTTAACTTTAAAAAAATATTCTTGTATCAAACTTTAAAGTTTTCAATTAAGATCACTTACAAACTTTTAAACTTGTAAATTTACTAACTTACAAAAAACTTTTAATTTGAGAACAGTTACAACAGTAACAATAATAATAGCAGCAGCAACAAAGAAAGGCTGCACCCATCTCTCCTCCACCTTATTCTAAGACCACCCGCTGCGCTTGGTCTTGTTGACTCCACCCCTGCCCACAGGCAGTGGCGCAGCATTTCTCGAGTTGGTACCAAGCTTATTCTTTTGAACATCTCGGGTAATGCGCACTTCTTGATGGAGGAGACAGGCGGTAATGTGGAAGGCCCGGCTTGGCACTCTTCAGAGGCTGGTCTGGGGATTGGAGTGGGAGTGGTAGTTGATTCTGTCAATGGGCGCGGTAGTTGATTCTGTCAATGGGCGCGGGGTCTGGGCATGTTCCCTTATTGCAGCAGCTAACTCCAGCATTCCCTCCCTCATGTGACAGTCTCTCAACTACCTGCAACATTCTCTCCCTCACCTTCGTCGACAATGTATCAGCTACCTGTGACATTCTCTCCCTCATGTTCACTGACAATGTTTCAGCTAACTGCGACATTCCCTCACTCATGTTCACCAACAGTGTATCAGCTGCCTGCGACATTCCCGCACTCATGATCCCGGACATCGTTCCCATTTCTCGAGAGAGTGTTGTTACTTCTCCCGACAGTCCCGATAACTCATCACCCACCCCACAGATGGTATCCAGGAGTGATCATGTAAGGTCAATGCTCTCTGCACCCATTGCCATCATCTGAACCACATCTGTTAGATCCTGCACCTCAGGAGAGCGTTGTAGAGCTCTCCTTCCCCTCCTCACTCTGGGTGTGGCTCGCTGCATCCCACTGGGACCCGCAGCCTCAGACGGTGGGGTCCTGGGTGTGCCTTGCTGCACCCCACTGGAATCCCCAGCCTCGGACTGTGGGAAACCATGGAATGTCCCAACACTCGTGCCACTCAGGAAAGGGCCTAGCACCTCAATGGATGGCACCTACACCTCCTCCAGAGCGAGTACAACAGTGTGGGCATCATCCATCTGGAAGGCGGGATTGGAAGGTGTTCTCCTCTTCAGGCTCAACCGCATCTGAATCTTCTGCATTGGCTTCAACCTCGTCAGGATTGGCCTCAAGTTCTGCAAAGTATAACAGAACAGACAAATGGTTCGCAGCAGAGGAGGGGGGCAGGGTGGCATGAGTAGGCTCACACAGCGCAGGCAGCAGACTCATTTGAAGGACCACGATGAATGATAGCACATTGCATCAACCGAAGCGTAGCTGATGGAGACATCCCCATGAACTGAAGCATGGCTAGCCCACGCAGTACTTAACATTTAGCAAAGCCAGACTGTGAAATTTGCAGGACTTACCTTCTCCCTCGAGTGTGGGCCCAGCTTGTGCAGTGGTGGTTGCTTTTCTTCAGGCAGGACCCATCAAAGCAGCGACCCTGTCTTCCGAGGGTGTCAATGGGTACAGATTTGCCAGGCCTCCTCCTGTTTGAGTTCTTTCCCTTTTGTTGTGTGCCACCTTCCTCTGCAAAAATGAAAATCTAACTTTTTAGAGAGGGTGTCTTTCTGCTGGGTGGGACATATACAGATGGTCACATTTACATTGCAATTCCAGTGAACAACTGAAAATATTACTTACACTAACTACTTGACCAAGGTCCTGCCACTTCTTTTTGCACCAGCCTCCAGACCTCAGGGTGGTCACCATTGCACAGAAATCTTCTGCAAGTTGGTTCCAGCGTTCCTTTTGGTGAAACTTTTATGTGACCTCTGCTGGTGTGCAGCTCGTGCCATCTGACCTCAATTACAGTAACTAATGCCTCCACTTCATCCCGTAAGAAATTCTTGGTCCTTGAGCTACGTTGCATATTGTACTGCAGCTCGGATTTTTCCACTAAGAATTAAAAGTTCTCACACACCACTGGCTTTTTAAAAATTGCCAAATGCAGACCGGGAGCTGTACTAGGCATGCGCGCCTATAGCAGTCATGTCAAAAACTTCCTTTTTTTCTTCGCGCATGCGCAGAACGGGGGGGGGGACATCATGTTTTCGGTGCAGACATTAGCCTCCACCCCCTGAACTTAAAGAACAGGCTGCGTGGTGCCAATGTCAAAAAATAGAATGGAGAAACTTGCTACTTATTTTTTTGGAGTAGTCAGGGCCAAAAAAAAAACAAGCGTAACTCTTGCAATATGCCAAAAAACAGCATTGGGGAAAACTGAGCCCTTGGTCCGTAGCCTTGTAGGTTACGGCACTTCGAGTACCCATCCAAGCATTTTCTAAATGTGGTGAGGATTTCTGCCTCTATCACCCTTTCAGGAATTGAGTTCCAGACCCCACCACCCTCTGGGTTAAGACCTTTCCCTTCAAATCGCCTCTAATTACTTTAAATCTATGTCCCCTGGTTGTTGACCCCTCTGCTAAGGGAAATAGGTCCTTCCTATCCACTCTATCTGGGCCCCTCACAATTTTATACATCCCAATAAGGTCTCCCCTCAACCTCCTCTGTTCCAAAGAAAACAAACCTAGCCTATCCAATCTTTCCTCATAGCTAAAATTCTCCAGTCCAGGCAGCATCCTCGTAAATCTCCTCTGTACCCTCTCTAGTGCAATCACATCTTTCCTGTAATGTGGTGACCAGAACTGCATGCAGTAGTCTAGCTGTAGCCTAGAGTGTTTTATACAGTTCATGCATAACCTTCCTGCTCTTGTATTCTATGCCTCGGCTAATAAAGGCAAGTATTCCGTATGTCTTCTTAACCACCTTATCTACTTGGCCTGCTACCTTCAGGGATCTGTGGACATGCACTCCAAGGTTCCTTTGTTCCTCTACACTTCTCAGTTTCCTACCATTTAATGTGTATTCCCTTTCCTTGTCAGCCCTCCCCAAATGCATTACCTCACACTTCTCCGGATTGAATTCCATTTGCACTGTTCTGCCCACCTGACCAGTTGATTGATATCTTCCTGCAGTCCACAGCTTTCTTCTTCATTATCAACCACACAGCCGATTTTAGTATCATCTGCAAACTTCTTAATCATAGCCCCTAAATTCAAGTCTAAATCATTGATATATACCACAAAAAGTACTGAGCCCCGCAGAACCCCGCTCCACACACTTCCCTTTAACCTGTGGCACTCAACAGACTTAAGACTGTTAGTGTATTTCAGTTTCCATTCAGAGCTAGATTTGGTGCTGTTCTTGCTCCTGTCCCTGCTGGCCACAAAAGGAAGCAAATAAATGTCATTAGCAACATTTCAATTGCAGCTTCCATTGGAGCAGGATAAATGGCCCTATTAGAATAGCGTTATCGTTCATACAGCTGTATTTTCCCTTCCTTGCGGGGAAGTGCCTGGCCTACGCTTGGTGACCTCCCAGAGTGTTGTAACTGAAATCAGGAATTCACTATGTAAAGAAATCACAAGCACAAAGACCCATCCGGTCATTTCACGATGAAGCATTCCAGGGAGTGGCCCCCAAGCTCAAGGTTGGTTAGGATTGTGACCCTCAAAGTTTCAGGTCTGTTGAGTGCCCAGGGTTAAAAGGGAAGTGGGCCAGAAATGTGTTCCGAGTCATATTGGATGCTGCTGGCACAGTGGGGTAATTGCCATTGGGTATGTTGTGCACTTTATGCCTTTTGGTCGTAAAGTTGAAAACTGAACATTTCTTTTGTATGTTTCTCATTCTGTTTTGGATTAATCGGTAACCTGCGGCTCAGTGGGCAGCACCCTCGCCTGTGAGTCAGAAGGTTATGGGTTCAAGTCCCACTCCAGGGACTTGAGCACATAAATCTAGGCTGACACTCCAGTGCCATGCTGGGGGAGTGCTGCACTGTCGGAGGTGCCGTCTTTTGGATGAGACATTAAACCGAGGCCCCGTTTGCTCTCTCAGGTGGATGTAAAGGATCCCATGGTACTGTTTCATAGAAGAACAGGGGAGTTATCCCCGGTGTCCTGGCCAAAATTTATCCCTCAATCAACATAAAGAAAACAGACTATCTGGTCTTTATCAAGTTGCTGTTTGTGAGAGCTTGTTGTGCGCAAATTGGCTGCCTCGTTTCCCACATTATGACAGTGACTACATTCCAAAAGTACTTCATTGGCTGTAAAGCATTTTGAGACGTCCGGTGGTCGTGAAAGGCGCTATATAAATGAATGCCTTTCTTTCTCAACTAAAAAAGACCAAGTCACTGGGCACTGCACCATGGAATAACAGGATCTGGATTCTGCCTCCTTGGACTACCTGTGGAAAAGACATTGAGAAGAGGCTTCCCTCCAAGGAAAGAAAGGTGAGGGTTGGGGGGGGGGGGGGGGGAGGATAGCATGGCGGAATCCAACTCAACATTTTCATACACCTCCCAGCGATCACTTTGATAGAGCCATAGATAGAGCTTAGGAAAGGGATGCCTGTCCACCATTTAATGAGCTAAACACTCCATGCTGTAAGGAGCTAAAAGCCAAACGAAGTGAGAGAAAAAAAGAATTGTACAGTATGTCCAGATCTGCCGGAGAAAAAACATATTTCCTGTTGACACCAGCATTTTCTTTGGCATATTAGTACTGATAATAGGAGGAATGCACTGTACAATTTCTGCACAATGTCACTTGGTGCTTTCATTTGACAGGATTTAAAGATAAAGGCAAGTTGTGGTGTAAATTGCTTCCAGATTTAGGACAATGACTCCATAAAACAGACAAATGGTATATTAAGTGAAAAGTTTGCTGCCAACAACTTGAAATTCCAGCCTTCTCCCCACCACAAACTTGGTCAAACTCCTGGCCATTAAGACGTCCAATTAAGATAGGTTAAATTAGCTTTTTAAAAAAAAAAATACAATTGATAACGTTTCAAAATCTGAAAAAACGCAGATTTCGCTGTTGCTTTTCCGGTTCCCGAAGTTTTTCATTAGTAGCTTGCAACATCCAAGTGAATGCGTACACACAGCATTTTGGTGCCACCTCTTGTTTAGTTACTGTACTGTAACTCTACTTCGTGCGCTCAATAAAATTAACCAGAACGAACGCAAGATAAAAAAACATCCTTCAGGTTTACGCTGCTGAAAGCAATTGCTGCAGCAGAAAATGGGACAAATCTGCATCCCTGCAGTAACGTTAGACATTGCAACATTTCTAACTACATTCGTACACTTCACCACAGTAGGGAAAACTAGAGCTCCTTGAGATCACGGGACTTGCACCTGTAACTGCTGGGCAAAGTTGAGTGTTACAAAAATGCTACTGAATTATTATAATTATCCTCCCCGCCCCATTTTCCTTGTCTTCCACTCCTGAAGGCAGTGGATCTCACTGGAGTATATCTCCTTGGGCATCAGCTGCTTTCCGGTACCTCAACCAAGTGGCTATTACATAGTATTTACAGCGCAGAAACAAGCCATTCGGCCCAACTGGTCCATGTCAGTGTCAATGGTTATGCTCCACAGGAGCCTCCTCCCGCCCTACTTTATCTAACCCTGTCAGCATAACCTTCTATTTCTTTCTCCTCATGTACTTATCTAGCCTCCCCATAAATGCATCTGTGCTGTGCGCCTCAACTACTCCCTGAGGTGTAAAGTTCCACATTCTCACCACTCTCCGGGTAAAGAAGTTTCTTCTGAATTCCCTATTGGATTAGTGACTGTCTTATACTGATGGTTCCGAGTTTTGACCTCCTTCATTTCTATTCTTTTATTCCATTATTTCATTCTATTCTTCTTCATCTGCGACCTTAGACAGCGCATGTACGCATTTCAAAAGGTGGATTGTAATCAGGAACGGAAACACTTACCGGAATCACCTACCCCATCGTAGTGCCCACATCACTGCCCCAGATGCGATTGACAAATTCAGCACAGGCCAGTGATCAAAAGTTCTGGCCTGTGTGGCTCAGTCCCACACCACATGGTGCACTTATCCACTGAGTCATCGAGGAGGCACTTGCGTACCATTTCCAGAATAGATTTTACAACCTGTTGGTGTATACCAAAAGGCTATACCATGGACTGGTAGGTCGTCGGTTAGTGTCCACGATGGCCCCTCAGCAAGTTACTATTCCTCGGAGGGCCATGAGCAGAAGACAAGCAGTGTGGAGAATAACAAACTCATACAAACAGAGGCGAACAAAATCTGCACACACACTCAGAAATCTCCACGGTAGCAGCGGTTACAAGCCTGAGAAAATTCAAGCCCGAGAAAATTCAAGCCCTCATTCCCACATTGAATACTGGCAAAGGGAAGCAATTAAAAGGAACAAAACATATTGTGTGTTTTTTTTTAAATAAAAGAAACAAACATGAGTATAGGAGCAGGGAGGTCTTACTGCAGTTGTACAGGGCCTTGGTGATACCACACCTTGAGTATTGTGTGCAGTTTTGGTCTCCTAATCTGAGGAAGGACATTCTTGCTATTGAGGTGGTGCAGCGAAGGCTCATCAGACTGATCCCCGGGATGGCAGGACTGACATATGAAGAAAGACTGGATCGACTGGGCTTATATTCACTGAAATTTAGAGGGGATCTCATAGAAACTTAGCAAATTCTGACGGGATTGGACAGGTTAGACGCAGGAAATCCAGAACCAGGGGTCACAGTCTAAGGATAAGGGGTAAAGCCATTTAGGACTGAGATGAGGAGAAACTTCTTCACTCAGAGAATTGTGAACCTGTGGAATTCTCTACCACAGAAAGTTGTTGAGGTCAGTTCGTTAGATATATTCAAAAGGGGGTTAGATGTGGCCCTTACGGCTAAAGG
Source organism: Pristiophorus japonicus (assembly GCF_044704955.1). Taxonomy (NCBI): domain Eukaryota; kingdom Metazoa; phylum Chordata; class Chondrichthyes; family Pristiophoridae; genus Pristiophorus; species Pristiophorus japonicus. The sequence goes on along the minus strand of NC_091992.1, from coordinate 5,500,635 downwards.
GATCAAGGGGTATGGAGAGAAAGCAGGAATAGGGTACTAAAGTTGCATGATCAGCCATGATCATATTGAATGGTGGTGCAGGCTCGAAGAACCGAATGGTCTACTCCTGCACCTATTTTCTATGTTTCTATGCATCATCAAATGCACCTAAACATCTGAATCAACATCTGGAAAGATTTCTCCGTCAGTACCCAAAACCAACTGCAGGCACCAAGGTATTTTCACAAACAATCTTAATGGTCAGAGCAGAAATCAGCAGTTTCACAGGTCTTGCAGATCCAGGGAATTCTGCATACACAGCCACAAAGTAACAGCCACAACGGCACAATCAGACAGTATCTGAAAAAGAAGGAATTCTAGACAAAGCATCATATTCTCATTTTCCCCCCAATTTCCTCTAATGTTCATCAGCCATGGCTCAATTGGTAGCACTCTCCCTCGCCTCAAGTCCCACTCCAGACACTTCAACACATAATCTAGGCTGACAGTCCCAGTGCAGTACTGAGGGAGTGCTGCACTGTCGGAGGTGCCATCTTTCGAATTAGACATTAAACCGAGGACCCATCTGCCCTCTCAGGTGGGCATAAAGGATTCCATGGCACTATTTCAAAGAAGAGCAGGAGACTTTTCCCCATTGTCCTTGGCCAATATCTATCCCTCAATCAACATCACTAAAACAGATTATCTGGTAATTATCACATTGCTGTTTGTGGGAGCTTGCTGTGCGCAAATCGGCTACCACGTTTCCTAAATTATAACAGTGATTACACTCCAAAAAGTACTTCCTTGGCTGTGAAGTGCTTTGGAACATCCTGATGTCATGAAAGGCGCTATTTAAATGCAAGCCTTTCTTACTTCTTTTCATTGGCAACTATTATGGGTTTCAATTCTTCCTCGACTATCCTCTCATGTTGAGGTATTGACAGAATTTCTAACTATTATGTTTTGTCTCTCCAGCTATGTTTCCACCCCCCCCCCCCCCACCCCGAGGTCTCTCTTTGCCCCTCGGATCAGCTTTTTAATATGTTGCAGCATATTCCTGTATTCACCTTAGTGAAGCCTTTCCCCTCTTAAAAGTGCTTTGGGACATCTTGAGATTGTGAAAGGCGCAATATAAATGCAAGTCTTTCTTTAACGTGGCTGGGATCAAACGCTTCGCTATAATCGAAACTCAGTGCAAGCACCTTGTGGGAACGCAATGTTGCTGCGAGGTGTGATGACTTCAGGTAGCCACTTATACAATGGCATTTCATAAATACCAAACTACCCACGGTGGTTTGCTGCACAATAGGCATTAAGCACAAGGCTCAGACTTCATGCATTACAATCTCCAGCACATCACGGCTCCACATGTTGTCACAGCAGTCAAAATGCCTGCCACAAGCCTCACTGTTGTGTCGAAGGTACTGAGCAGAAGTCATGTACCTTACACACAGCTCCCCATAGGCAAGGCATGGCAAGGCAAGGAAGAAACTCAAAAGGAAAACTTTTCCTTGAGCTGCTGTTGCCAGGTCAGAACGGTATTGGCTACAATCGTCCAACCATCTGCCTTCAGGCACGCAGGTCATGTGGCCCAGGAAGATAAAGTGAAAGAAAGATTAAAAACTCCAAGTAGGAATTTAAAAAATAACTACTGAGTTCAACAAGGGTGTAGGTTCAGAGAATAGAAATTCCAGTGGGTTAAATGGGGAAGGCTTTTCCAAGGAGAAAAGTTTATGTGCTGTACCTGATAAGTATAAGCAGGTTTTGTGCACTTAACATTCATCTTCTGTGCCAAATGGAATATGCATAAGTACGCTCCACACATAATGCAGCCAAAGTTCCTAAGAATCAGAAGTAGCTCATTTCCAGAGTTCATAAAAATATAAAGCCAGGAAGAAAAGGCCTTCCCAAAACATACCTGCATTTTTATGCACTGCAAAGATTAATTTACCCCACAATGACAAATAATCAACTCTAACTGCAACCCATGACCCATCGAGTTGTGAACGTGTTCGGAAACAGAAGATCGAAGACTGTGTGTAAAACTTCTGCTCTCCGTCATTCTTGGCAGACAAGAAGCCAGGAAGAAACTCTTGTTGACTTTGAGCACAAGTACAGACTAGATCCAAATATATACCATTTGGTTAAAGGTCTGATTCTAAAAGATTTGAATTCATAATTCGAGGTAAGTTTGCCCCAAAATTAGGTTCGCACTCTGCAAGAATATGGTTCTTCAAAGTAGGGCACAATAAAATGATAAATAAATTGAAGGATTATCTCTTTTGAGATAATCTGATCACAGTCCATGCTGACTCTTAATTGACTGTATGTTCGGATGTAGTGGTCAGTCTAGTTAATGAAAGTTAATGTTCACAGATCAAGCCACAAGTCTTTAAAGATACGCCAATAGGTGTAATACCCGAGGTGCTGACGATCAGCATCACTACACTGAATTGTATGTTGTTCCAAAACATTTTCTCTGGAAACCTTTATTGTTGACGGCAAAAAATACCGAACGCTGAGGAATTATTTAAAAGGAAGGCTCTTCCAATTTGCATGTTAATTTTGTCACCACTCTGAGCTTGGCCTCTAGATGCTGATAGGAATGTGCTCATAATGCATCACTTTGCAAACCTTGAAATATCAGCAATAAAAGCTTCAAGTTTTTTGGTCTTTTATAACCTATAACCTGACTTGTCAGAGTAGTGAAATGATTATCAATGACACTGCCAGATTGATAAGATTGATACATAGTGATCTAAAGATCCGACTCAAGTAGAGTGCCAGGCTGATCGATTGCGTGCAGGAACCCACGAAAAGTGCTGGAAGAAAAAAGGTACGTTTTCTTTTTTTTTTTAAAAAAACTTACCTCGACCATCTCGCCTTTATGAATCGCCCCTGAAGCGGCCGCCTAGCGATGCTGCAGGGGACGGAAGACCATTTTGAGCCCAGGGCGCTACTAGGGTGATGCACATGGTGATGACGTCACAATCTCCATGCAAATGAAATCAGGGCGCAACACCGTTGCAAACCCCCCGCCAAATATGGCAGGAGTCGACGTCATCGCCGTTCCCGATCGCAAAGCTACCCCCCCTCCCACACAATGTTTTCCTTCCTGTGTTTTGTAGAGGCTCATCATAGTTACCACAGTTTTGTACTCTATTTATGAAGCCCAGAATCCCGCAAGCCTTTTTAACTGCTTTCTCAACATGCCCCGCCACCTTCAACGATTTGTGCACACATACCCTCAGGTCTCTCTGCTCGTGCACCCCCTTTAGTATTGGACCCTTTAGTTTATATTGTCTCTCCTCATTCTTTCCACCAAAATCTATCACTTCACACTTTTCTGCATTAAATTTCATTTGCCACTTGTCTGCCCATTTCACCAGCCTGTGTCTTCCTGAAGTCTATCACTATCCTCCTCACTGTTCACTGCACTTCCAAGTTTTGTGTCATCTGCAAATTTTTAAATTGTGCCCTGTACACCCATGTCCAAGTCAAGAAAAGCAGTGGTCCTCGAACCGACCCCTGGGGAACTCCACTGTATATTTTCCACCAGTCCGAAAAACAACTGTTCACCACTACTCTCTGTTTCCTGTCACTTAGCCAATTTCGTATCCATGCTGTCACTGTTACTTTTATTCCATGGACTTCAACTTTGCAGGCAAGCCGATTATGTGGCACTTTGTCAAACGCCTTTTGGAAATCCATGTACACCACCTCAACCACAATGACCTCATCAACCCTCTCTGTTATCTCATCAAAAAACTCCATCAAGTTGGTTAAAACGATTTGCCTTTAACAAATCCGTGCTGGCTTTCCTTAATTAATTCACACTTATCCAAATGACTGTTAATTTTGTCCTGGATTACTGTTTCTAAAAGCTTTCAATAAGATATAACGAGCATGGTGGATAGAGGTGTACCGATGGATGTAATGGATTTAGATTTCCAAAAGGCATTCAATAAGGTGCCACACAAAAGGTTATTGCAGAAGATATGGGTACGCAGAGTCAGAGGAAATGTATTAGCATGGATAGAGAATTGGCTGGCGAACAGAAAGCAGAGAGTCGGGATAAATGGGTCCTTTTCGGGTTGGAAATCGGTGGTTAGTGGTGTGCCACAGGGATCGGTGCTGGGACCACAACTGTTTACAATATACATAGATGACCTGGAAGAGGGGACAGAGTGTAGTGTAACAAAATTTGCAGATGGCACAAAGATTAGTGGGAAAGCGGGTTGTGTAGAGGACACAGAGAGGCTGCAAAGAGATTTGGATAGGTTAAGCGAATGGGCTAAGGTTTGGCAGATGGAATACAATGTCGGAAAGTGTGAGGTCATCCACCTTGGGGAAAAAAAACAGTAAAAGGGAATATTATTTGAATGGGGAGAAATTACAACATGCTGCGGTGCAGAGGGACCTGGGGGTCCTTGTGCATGAATCCCAAAAAGTTAGTTTGCAGGTGCAGCAGGTAATCAGGAAGGCAAATGGAATGTTGGCCTTCATTGCGAGAGGGATGGAGTACAAATGCAGGGAGGTCCTGCTGCAACTGTGTAGGGTATTGGTGAGGCCGCATCTGGAGTACTGTGTGCAGTTTTGGTCACCTTACTTAAGGAAGGATATACTAGCTTTGGAGGGGGTACATAGACGATTCACTAGGCTGATTCCGGAGATGAGGGGGTTACCTTATGATGATAGATTGAGTAGACTGGGTCTTTACTCGTTGGAGTTCAGAAGGATGAGGGGGGAATTACAGAAACATTTAAAATCATGAAAGGGATAGACAAGATAGAGGCAGAGAGGTTGTTTCCACTGGTCGGGGAGACTAGAACTAGGGGGCACAGCCTCAAAATACGGGGGAGCCAATTTAAAACCGAGTTGAGAAGGAATTTCTTCTCCCAGAGGGTTGTGAATCTGTGGAATTCTCTGCCCAAGGAAGCAGTTGAGGCTAGCTCATTGAATGTATTCAAGTCACAGATAGATAGATTTTTAACCAAGAAGGGAATTAAGGGTTACGGGGAGAGGGCGGGTAAGTGGAGCTGAGTCCATGGCCAGATCAGCCATGATCTTATTGAATGGCGGAGCATGCTCGAGGGGCTAGATGGCCTACTCCTGTTCCGAATTCTTATGTTCTTATTGTTCTTATGTTCCCCACTACCAAGGTTAAACTGACTGGCCTGTAGTTGCTGAGTTTATCTTTACATTGTTTTTTTGAACAATGGTGTAACATTTGCAATTCTCCAGTCCTCTGGCACCACCCCCATATCTGTGGAGGATTGGAATATTGTGCCCAGTACCCCCGCGATTTCCGCCCTCAATTCCCTCAGCATCCTAGGATGCATCCCATCCGCTCCTGGTGATGTATCTACTTTAAGTACAGCCAGCCTATCTAATACCCCTTCTTTATCAATTTTCGTCCTATCAAGTGTCTCCACTACCTCCTCCTTCACTATATCTATGGCAGCATCCTCTACCTTGGTGAAGACAGATGCAAAGTACTCGTTTAGTATCTCAGCCATAACCTTCTGCCTCCATCCATAGGTCTCTTTTTTGGTCTCAAATCAGCGCCATCCTTCCTATAATACTACCTTTTTACTATTTAAATGCCTATAGAAGACTTTTGGATTAACTTTTATGTTGACTACCAGTCTATTCTCATACTCTCTCTTTGCCCCTCTTATTTTACACTTCTTCTCTGACCTTTCTAGAAACAGCCTGATTCTCTGATGTATTTGTCCCTGATATCTGTCATATAGGCTCTTTCTCTGCTTCTTCATATTCTCAATCTATTTCATCATCCAGGGAGCCCTGACTTTAGTTGGCCTGCCGTTCCCCCCAGTGGGAATGTACCTCAACTGTAGCTGAACTATTTCCTCTTCAAAGGCAGCCCATTGTTCCATTACAGTTTTGCCTGCCAATCTTTGATTCCAGTTTATCCGGGCCAGATCCGTTTCATCCCACTGAAAATTGGCCTTCCCCCAGTTTAACATTTTTACTCTAAGTTGCTCCCTGTCCTTTTCCATAGCTAATCTAAACCTTATCATACTATGATCACTGTTCCCTAAATGTTCACCTACTGACACTTGCTCCACTAGACCTACCTCATTCCCCAGAACCAGATCCAGCAATGCCTCCTCCCTCGCCGGAAACGTACTGATCAAGAAAGTTCTCCTGAACACACTTCAGAAATTCTTCCCCTTCTCTGCCCTTAACACTATTACGATCCCAGTCTATATTAGGAGAGTTGAAGTCCCCCATTATTACTACTCTGTAGTTCTTGCACCGCTTTTAATTTCTCTGCAAATTTGCTCCTCCATATCTTTCCCACTATTTGGTGATCTACAGAATACACCTAGTAGTGTAATGGTACCTCTATTATTTCTTCTTCAATTTATTTGCCAACAAGTAGTCTCCTTTAAGCAAGTCCCAACAACTTCACCCAAAGTTCCTCAGTAAAATTGGAGAAGTACAACTAGGCATACCGAAGAAACAGGTTTTCCTGGACAGCAAAGGTTACTCCCACCTCTAAAACGTTAACTGTCTATAATTGAAGCAGTTTTCCAGCCTCTAAAAGTATTGTTTGCCAAGGGTTTAGGCAACAGATTGAATCCAAGCTATTTTCTGGTGGATACATTTAACCAGTGCACCAAAAATGCAGTATCCTGAATTGCTATTGAAGCATCTCAAAGATCCCAAATCTTCTAAAACCTGGAAGGAAAAGGGCGACAGGTGCATGGGAACACCACCACCTCCAAGTTCCTCTCCTAGCCACAACCATCCTGACTTGGAAATATGTTGCTGTTCCTTCATCGTCGCTGGGTCAAAATCCTAGAACTCCCTCCTAAACAGCACTGAATCTTCACCATACAGACTAGCGGTTCAAGAAGTTGGATCACACCACCTTCTCAGAGGTAATTAGGGATGGGCAATAAATGCTGGCCTTGTCAGCTACGCCCACATCCTAGGAATTAATTTTTTTTAAAGCATGTCATCCTGCCAAACAGCTAATTTTTTTTGTATTCCTTCTCAGTGGGTAGCGAGTTCTTTCCCTGCATTGAACCGGTTTTCACTGACAGAAAGAAATATGAACCATGTCCTTGTGTCACCATGAGATGTTACTAGTTGGTTGCCACAGCTGAGACTATTGGAAATTGGCTCAGATTCTTTCAAATTGAGTCCAAGGTAGACCACAGAGCAGATGAGATAAAAGCCACCGGAAGAGAAATTGACTAGCCAAGGAATTAATTATTCGAGAAATAAAAGTGGATTAAAACCAGCTGGAGCCCCAGTGTATTGCACTACAGAATATTTAGATGTGGTTGCACACTCCAAATTCCCAGAGGGCGAGCGCCAAACTTAAAGGTGCCCCTGCATGACACACTGTGCGGATACCGAGAGAGAGAGAGAGAGAGAGAGAGTGAAAGAGTGAGAAAGAAGAGAAAAAGAAAAAAAATTCAGAACAGCACTGCAAAGGATCAGAGGAAAAAAACTTCTTGGAGAATTTCACCTGCCACAGGGACACCCAAAAGATGATGAAGAATTACAGAATGGTTACAGCACAGGAGGTCATTCGGCCCGTCGAGCCCATGCCGGCTCTCTGCAAGAGCACTTCAGCCAGTCCCACTCCCCGTCCTTTCCCCGTAGCCCTGCAATTTTTTTTTCCTTCAGGTACTTATCCAATTACCTTTTGAAAGCCACGATTGAGTCTGCCTCCACCACCCTCTCAGGCAGTGCATTCCAGATCCTCACCACTCGCTGCGTAAACAAGTTTTTCCTCATGTCGTCGCCCTTGGTTCTTCTGCCTGGTTCTCGACCCTTACGCCAATGGGAACAGTTTCTCTCGATCTACTCTATCTAGATCCCTCATGATTTTGAACAACTCGATCAAGTCACCTCTCAATCTTCTCTGTTCTAAGGAAAATGACACCAGCTTCTCCAGTCTATCCACATAACTGAAGTCCCTCATCCATGGAACCATCCTTGTACACGCTCTTCTGCACCCTCTGTAAGGCCTTCACATCCTTCCTAAAGTGCGGTGCCCAGAATTGGACACAATACTCCAGTTGAGGCCGAATCAGTGTTTTATAAAGGTTCATCATAACTTCCTTGCTTCCTATGCTCTTATTTATGAAACCCAGGATCCCGTATGCTTTTTTAATTGCTTTCTCTTTCAAAGAAAGCCTAAAATTATAATATGGATGAAAATAAAAACTACACAAACATCAGAATTCCTAACGTATCTTGGAATAAATATTACAAAAGATATGATTACTTTCAAACTTCAAATTCTTTACTACACAAAAGGGGTCAAATGAACAAGCTGATTGGGATAATAGTGGTTACCTTCCATTACAGCGCTTCAATAATTTACTGAGCTGCGATACACACACACTCTCGTGCGCGCTCAATCAGGTGCTCACACGCGCTCTCACGTGCACACACACACTCGCGCGCGCTCACACACTCACAGACTTTTTCTAACACCTCAGAGAACACATCAGGAAATGCTCAATGCAGATCAATTAGTATCTGAATGAGTCAGATGGAACTCACCCAAAAAGTTGGTCTTTCACTAGCTGCAGGGTCCCACCTAAAGAGTGAGCTGACTTTTCTCTCAGCTGCTGAGCAACCAGCATTTTCTATTTCTAATTTCAGATGGGCTGTTTCTGGGGTTTTTCCATTACATTCAAAAACATTCTGTCTGAAGAGAATTACATGTTTGGAACATCTTGCATTCAGAGATTTTAGTGATATAAATGGACTCAGCACATGGGGCAAAATGTTTCCTTAAGGCAAATTCACTTTCATCAGATTCATTCACAAATTAAGCAGACTGCACTATAAATGCTCTGGAGGAGACACTTCAGTCCAAAGCACACCAGGGAGTAGATGATAATGAAATAAACATCCCAAGCCACATGGACCAGAAGAGAAAAAACAAACAAAAGAAAGATATCACATTTGTGTAGCACCTCATCAAGTTTTCTGGACATTCCAAGTGTTCTAACATAACATAAGAATTAGGAACAGGAGTAGGCCATCTAGCCCCTCGAGCCTGCTCCGCCATTCAATAAGATCATGGCTGATCTGGCCGTGGTCTCAGCTCCACTTACCCTCCCGCTCCCCGTAACCCTTAATTCCTTTATTGGTTAAAAATCTATCTATCTGTGACTTGAATACATTCAATGAGCTAGCCTCAACTGCTTCCTTGGGCAGAGAATTCCACAGATTCACAACCCTCTGGGAGAAGAAATTCCTTCTCAACTCGGTTTTAAATTGGCTCCCCCGTATTTTGAGGTTGTGCCCCCTAGTTCTAGTCTCCCCGACCAGTGGAAACAACCTCTCTGCCTCTATCTTGTCTATCCCTTTCATTATTTTAAATGTTTCCAGAAGATCCCCCCTCATCCTTCTGAACTCCAACGAGTAAAGACCCAGTCTACTCAATCTATCATCATAAGGTAACCCCCTCATCTCCGGAATCAGCCTAGTGAATCGTCTCTGTACCCCCTCCAAAGCTAGTATATCCTTCCTTAAGTAAGGTGACCAAAACTGCACGCAGTACTCCAGGTGCGGCCTCACCAATACCCTATACAGTTGCAGAAGGACCTCCCTGCTTTTGTACTCCATCCCTCTCGCAATGAAGGCCAACATTCCATTCGCCTTCCTGATTACCTGCTGCACCTGCAAGCTAACTTTTTGGAAAAGAGTTTCATGCACAAGGACCCCCAGGTCCCTCTGCACCACAGCATGTTGTAATTTCTCCCCTTTCAAATAATATTCCCTTTTACTGTTTTTTTCCCCAAAAGGTGGATGACCTCACACTTTCCGACATTGTATTCCATCTGTCAAACCTTAGCCCATTCGCTTAACCTTTCTAAATCTCTTTGCAGCCTTTCTGTGTCCTCTACACAACCCGCTTTCCCACTAATCTTTGTGTCATCTGCAAATTTTGTTACACTACATTCTGCCCCCCTCTTCCAAGTCATCTATGTATATTGTAAACAGTTGTGGCTCCAGCACCGATCCCTGTGGCACACCACTAACCACCGATTTCCAACCTGAAAAGGACCCATTTATTCCAACTCTCTGCTTTCTGTTCGCCAGCCAATTCTCTATCCATGCTAATACATTTCCTCTGACTCCGCGTACCCATATCTTCTGCAGTAACCTTTTGTGTGGCACCTTATCGAATGCCTTTTGAAAATCTAAATACACCACATCCATCGGTACACCTCTATCCACCATGCTCGTTATATCCTCAAAGAATTCTAGTAAATTAGTTAAACATAATTTCTCCTTCATGAATCCATGCTGCGTCTGTTTGATTGCATTATTCCTACCTAGATGTCCCGCTATTTCTTCCTTAATGATAGTTTCAAGCATTTTCCCCACTACAGATGTTAAACTAACCGGCCTATAGTTACCTGCCTTTTGTCTGCCCCCTTTTTTAAACAGAGGCGTTACATTAGCCGTTTTCCAATCCGCTGGTACCTCCCCAGAGTCCAGAGACTTTTGGTAGATTATAACGAATGCATCTGCTATAACTTCCGCCATCTCTTTTAATACCCTGGAATGCATTTCATCAGGACCAGGGGACTTGTCTACCTGGAGTCCCATTAGCCTGTCCAGCACTACCCCCGTAGTGATAGTGATTGTCTCAAGGTCCTCCCTTTCCACATTCCTGTGACCAGCAATTTTTGGCATGGTTTTTGTGTCTTCCACTGTGAAGACCGAAGCAAAATAATTGTTTACAGTCTCAGCCATTTCCACATTTCCCATTATTAAATCACCCTTCTCATCTTCTAAGGGACCAACATTTACTTTAGTCACTCTTTTCCGTTTTATATATCGGTAAAAGCTTTTACTATCTGTTTTTATGTTTTGCGCAAGTTTACTTTCGTAATCTATCTTTCCTTTCTTTATTGCTTTCTTAGTCATTCTTTGCTGTCGTTTAAAACTTTCCCAATCTTCTATTTTCCCACTAACCTTGGCCACCTTAAACGCACTGGTTTTTAATTTGATACTCTCCTTTATTTCCTTGGTTATCCATGGCTGGTTATCCCTTCTCTTACCGCCCTTCTTTTTCACAACGAGCAGATACATTTAGAATGGCAAACGCAGCAGTCAATCGGCACACATCAAGATCCGACAATTAGTAAATGAATGAATGATCAAATTACCTCTTCTGGGTGGTGATGGTTGAAGGGGCAATTTTGACCAAGAACTCCCTGCACTTCTTCAAATATTGCCATGGGATCTTTTACCTGGGCTAGAAGACGGGGCCTTGATTTAACATCCACAACCAAAGGATGGTGCCCCAGATAATTACATAGAATGCACAGCATACAAACAGGCCATTTGGCCCAACTGGTCCGTTCCGGTGTTTAAGCTCCCCACGAGCCTCCTCATCTCACCCTATCAGCATACCCTTCTATTCCTTTCTCCGTCATGTGTTTATCTAGCCTCCCCTTAAATGCATCTATGCTATTCACCTCAACCACTCTTTGTGGTAGCGCCTTCCACATACTACCACTCTCTGGGTAAAGATGTTTCTCTTGAATTCCCTGTTGGATTTATTAGTGACTATCTGATATTTATGGCCCCCTCACAAGTGGAAACATCTCTACATTTACCCTATCAAACCCTTTCATTATCTTAAAGACCATTCAGCCTTCTCTTTTCTAGAGTAAAGAACCCTAGCCTGTTCAATCTTTCCTGATAGATATAACCTCTCAGTTCTGATATCTTCCTTCTAAATCTTTTTTTGCACCTTCTCCAGTGCCTCCACATAATTTTTAGAATATGGAGACCAGAACAGTGCACAGTATTCTAAGTGCAACAATCCTCTCAGTACTGCACTAAAGTGTCAGCCTAGATTACATGCCCAAGTATGTAGTGAGGCTTAAACTCACAACCTTTTAACAGTGCTTCCAAAATAAAAACCTGCAATTAATGAAGCCTACGCGGCAACATATTTATCTGGCCTAGCTGTAGTAATATGCCTTCTAATCAATGAACAGAAGATGCTTTCGGTACTTGTGTCGGGTAGGCAGACAATGTGGCCCGCCCATCGGAGCTGATCGAGCGTGGTCAATGCCTCGATGCTGGGGATGTTGGCCTGAGCGAGAACGTAATGTTGGTGCACCTATCTTGCCAATGAATTTGCAGAGGCAGCGTTGGTGGTACATCTCCAGTGCTTTGAGGTGTTCTGTCGACGGTATAGTCTGATGCTGGGTACGGTTCCAATGATAGCACCACTGCCCAGTGACGGGACCATTACCACTCTTCAGACTGAACCCGAGTCAGCGAGGACCATCAAGGTATTCAATTGCAGGGTAGCGCCACAGCCAAGCGCAATTCTGTATATACACACGTACACGCATACACACACACACAGAAGTCACCGGGTAGCAATCGAGAGCAGAAACCTTAGCTGATTTCTTTCCCTCCCTAACCCACATGGCAAACTGTAATGCCTCAATTGCCGCACCCACCGAGATCAGCAAACCAGTGATCAAACCAGGAGTGGGGGGCAAACTAAGTATATTGCTTTGGAAAAAGGGAAAGTAAGGAAAACAATGACTTACGGGGATGCTCCAAATTTGCATCCCATCGGAGTATCCGATGAGCAGCAGCAATGGGGGGTCATTTCCGGCGTTGTTCATTTCATGATACTCGGGATTCCTCGCAAGATCTGCAAAGAGATTTCAAGGTCATAATACAGCAACTGTTAAGATCCCATCGTGGCACCACCTTCTACACAAATAACCTCCATCTCTCCCCAAACTGCCCGATAAGTAGTCCCTTTGATCCTCTTCTATCAAAAAAAATAGAACTTGCATTCATGTAAACACTGTCAGAAAATCCTAAAGTACTTTCACACATTCACAATTACTTTTTGAACTGCAGTCACTGTAAACAAATAACAGAACCATTTTGCACACAGCAAAGTCCCACATACATCAATGAGAATAATGACCAATTGATCAGTTCCTGGTGTTGGTTGAGGGAGTAATGTTGGCGAGAGCAGCTGCAACTTGCATTTATATAGCGCCTCTAACTCTCCACCATAGCTTGGCACTTGTTCTTTCATCTGTTTTATTTATCTTCTCCCCTCTCTGTAAAGCAGTCTGGGACATTTTCTACACACAGGTATTTATTACCAGTTATTAGAAATAATAAGGTGCTTTTACACTGCATAATCTTACTGTTCCTGTCGCCGAAAAGCAAGCCCCACGAGCCGATCTTTTGTTTCTCAGTCAAGTGGTCGCCACGATGTAAAGCAGCGACCCAATAGTTGCATACAATGCAAACACTGAAGACCAGCAACCTGCATTTAATTATTTTTTGAAATCAACTCCTTTAATCCAACATTGCATTTTACACCCACATTTGTACACCCACATTTTTCACGTGTCTAAAATGTAGTCGGTACCCTGAACGATAATGTTTATACTGTGCAGTGCAAACAGCGGAGGGAGACCCACACATCTGCGGCTGACCATCATATAAAAAGCAGCCATAAATTCCGCCACATGCAGATCCTGATTCGCCAGGGGCCATACGACCACACATAAAAAGTAATATACTTCCTCCTTTGCTGAGGAACTCAACTTTTGTTTGAGTGCCTTTGGTATAAAGTGCTTCTGAAAAAAATCCAGTAAAAGAATGACTCTCTACAAAAGTGACTTGCATTGTGAAAAGTGACCACAGTAATATTTGCTGCATACAAGTTCCAGCTGCTGTTGCATAAACGTGGGAGTTTTACATTTCCCAATGTAGCAGTTTACATCAATTGTAAAAGCCATGGAGTGTGGAGCTCAGGCAACTAGTACTGTAGCACATTTCCCCAGCTCAGGGCAGGCTTCCAGGCAGTTCCAAGGTTACACAGCCCATTAAAATGAAGCGTGGCTCCAGGATATATGGCGAGCCTCCCCATCAATGATATCTCCAGAGTGTCTCTGGAGGGAAGGGGACCTAAAATGGCAGCTCTCCATCAGGCAGCAAGTTTGAAGTTATTTTTTAAATTGACGGCAACAACTATTCACATGTGCACATTTTTCCATGTAGACAAGCAGGAAATACTTTGGATTTTCCTTCTCCTTTAACACATTGTACTGTTAATGTTCCTTCACCAAATTCTGTATTCCCCTCCCAAAAAAGAAAAGAGCCTTGTTACATCAGTATCCAGTTTCCTATCTTTAAACGCCCTGGGACATTCTGCTATGTTAAAGTTGCTACACAAGTTGTAATAATGCTGTGCAAATTATATCCAGTTAAATCCTGGTTTGCAGAGAATCATGAAGCTTGGATCACCAATGCCATTCATTCCTGACAAACACATATTTAATTTATAATATTTTTCAATCTCAGCCCACTTAGCTATTCACGCTTCAACTAAATCAAACATAAAACAATTGCTTTATGCAAAATATAATCTCTTGCAGGAAGTTGCGACCGATGATTGGCGTGTGCCACTGCTCAGTGAGCTGAGAGATCAAAACATCAATAACTGGGAAATACTTTAACAGAAGCAGAAAAGGCTGGAAACGCACAGCATCTGTTAAGAAAAGGACAGGATAAACAGTTACGGTTATAAACTCTCAGAACTGACGAAAGGTATAATCTAATCGTCTTGGTCTAATCCCAAGACGGATGTTCTGACAATGGAGCTAGGCTGAATTGTTACCCATTAATGCTGACGGACTAACTGTGCATTTCCAGAATTTTTAATTAGAACTACAAGCAGTTTTTTTTTGCTCTTTTCAACTTTGCTGGGAAATACTTTATGCTTGGATCAGGATTCTATTTAAGAATTATGCTGGTATCAAGAATGTGGAATAATTGGAGTGAACTGGAACTGGTTGGCTCACTATGTTTGGAACAGGACAGGTGTTTATCAGCCACAGATTTTTTTCTTTAAAAACTTCAACAACCTGCTCCAGCTCTGTGTAAAGAAATACTTCCTGATGTTAGACTTAACTTAAATTTGCCCTTCACCACCCTGAGCCAGTGGCCTACTTTCCTGGTGCCCATACATATCTGAGCGTATTGTCCAATGTTTATTTTCCCTATTCCATTGTGTCCCAAGTTTCTGTACAAAATACAGTTAAAATATTTTACTGAGAACATTACACATTGTATTATATTATCACAAGGCAACACGTTGCAGCTTTTCTAGTCTGTCAATTCCAGCACATATTATATATTCCTTCAAAGTCTTTTGAACGAAAACAAGAAAGAATCAATTTATCATAGCTTTATCCCACATAACAGGAGGAACATCCGTGGTGACAATTTAATGTATTCATTTTAACATAAAAGATACAGGTTTAATAACTCATTTAAAATCAGGAGTCCAGTGGCAAAATAATGACAAAAGTTACAAATCCCACTGCAAATCAAAGACAAATTCTAATTTATTTGCTTCCAATTTTCTCCCTTCATCTCCAATGGTGTGGATTCATAATGGAATAAGGTTCTGCGGGTGCTATAGGTCTCTGCTCCCCTGTCCCAGGACCAACCTTCATGTGTGAGCCTAGAGGGTGAAAGCACAATGCGGCTCTTACTCGATGCCTGTACTTTCCAGCAAGGGTCACTGGATAGTGATCGGCAACAGGAACGGTGTAGTGTATTTGCTTCATGAGTTCTTTGCTTAAGAATTCATAGCAACACATTGCTATTAAGAACTAGCTTGTTTATTAACAAAGATTTAACAATCACACGACACATTGCCGGTTCATCCACTAGGCTCACAACTGCATACCCCATCATGGATGACCTAGACCGAACTGACTGGGCTTTACCGAGTCTTGTGAACATCACGTGACTGGCTGAGCCACTCACCCCTCCCCAGCCCTGGACGCTGCGGCTAATTGTTGCGCCCCTGCAACCCACCTGACAAGATCAGCTAACATAGCACAGACCAGGAATCAAACAATGGGATCTTTAGGTTTGTACGGCTTAGAACTACACCAAACAGTGCCTTTACTCACTGAGCCAACAGGGGAGTTTCCAACGGTAAATTCTATTTTTGACCCCAAGCTGTTACTCTAACTTCTTGTCACAGCACTAGTAGTATAGGGCTCAAGTTTCCACCCTCTGGAAAAATGGCGCATCTCGATAAGGTGCGTCGACTTTCTGGAAGAAAAGGGGCGCGAAAATTTACCTTGTGATTCTCCGATCTCCTCAGGACGTCTTCGTGCTCGGCGTGGCGGAGTCAGGTCCCGGGGCTGAAAACAGTGCCGCGACCTCTGCACATGCGCGCTAGAGTGTGCGCGCATGTGCAGTAGCTCCAGGCCCTCGAGGCTGTGTGGGAGGGGCCCGACCCAGCCCTGGCCGAATGGGCTCACAGGGCAAAGATCGAGACTCGGACCTCCATCCTGTTCAGCTGCTTCCCCCCCTCCCTCCTGTTCAGCCTTCACCCCCCCACCCCCCTCTTCTCCCCGGCCCTTCTCTTCTCCCCACCCCTCTTCTCCCCTCACCCATCGGCGGCGGGGCCCGCCCGGCATCTCACTGGGGGCGTGCCTCGCCCGAAATGTCGGCGGCGGCGGCCCGTTCAGCCTTCCCCCCCCCCCCCGCCCCCTCTCTCTCTCTCTTCTCCCCCCCCCCTCCCCTCTTCCTCCCTCCCTCCCAACCTTGTCATCAGTGGGGCCCGCCCGGCATCTCGCTGGGGGCGTGTCTCGCCCTAAGTGCTGGCAGCGGCCCGGCCCGTTCAGCCTCCCCCTCCCTCCTCCCTCCCTCCTTCCTTCTCCCTCCCTCCTTCCTTCTCCCTCCTTCCCCCTCCTCTCTCTTCCTTCTCCCCCTCCTCTCTCCCCTCCTCCTCCTCCTCCTCTCTCCCCC